>NC_090942.1:35480910-36730910 GCF_040807025.1 Struthio camelus | reverse complement strand
CCAAGTAAAATCGACAATTTTGATTTATTTACTCCAAATGATTTATTTAAGCAACACAGTCTTCTTATTTTCCTGTATTCAAAGGTCTCCAGACAGTAGGTAGTCAAATATTATTGACACTTGGTAGATTCCAGAACTCCTTAAAATGCATTGGAATTTGCATTCAGTAAATATTCAGTAAATTCCTGCTATTTGGAGATCTTTATGTAAAATAGTTAAAAACAAGCATTCATAATGGAGGTACTATTATTCATTACCTCTATAATCCCTGAAAGGCATAGGACATCACAAAAGAGGCTTTCACTTTCCTGAAGAATTCACAACAGTGGCAAATAATCCATAAATAGGCTGTAAGAAGAGGAGACAACAAAAAGTTGTAGGAAGGAGCAGCGAAGTATTGCATATAGTTTATTAATTCTAATTTTACTTTTGTCCTTTGTGACAGTCAAAATGAAAAAGAGTCCCTTCTTGTAGTGGATAGTATGCTATGCACAACTTCTTGTTTTAGTAAAAGGGTAATTAAGGAGGGTTTTGAAGAAGAAGAGCTGGAGCTCAAGGCTAGAAGAGAGGGGAAGAATGGAAAGATTTCTAAGAGCCTAGGCCTAGCTTTCTGCTCTCTATAACTGAAGGTGTACTTGGTCCTGCAAGTAATACAGCTTCTGAGGAAATACTTCTGCGTAATGGAAGGACTCTCTTACACTACAGTAGGCTTAAGATCAGGCCTTTTTGCCAGTTATGTTGCTCAGTCTTTCTGACAAGTTTATTAAATATGAAGGAACGTTTTTGTGCGTTATATTTTTCCTAAAGATATGCTACTGTTGAATACATGTTCAAAGAAAGTAGCTTCATAACTGAAAACAAGTCCTTCCATCATTTTGATTGTCTAGTGAAATATTTTTTCTCAAATTCCCACAAGTATATAATGTTCCCTGTGACACACACGTGCTTTTGTCCTAGATCTTAAATCACCTAGGAAACACGGAATACGGAAGTTCATAGTTTATATTTACTGGTCTGTCACAGTCCTTTTTGCAATATAGCACTTCTTCCAGTAGGGATCTATTAATCAGAAACTAATTCAGCTCCCTTCTCATGCCTGCTGTCCAAAACATTATAACTCAGTTCTCCTGTCAGTGGTGTCTGTTCTACTGTCAAACCTTTGTCACCCTCTTTTCTCCTCACTAATTGCATCCTGCCACACTTTAAATGTTTTTAGTGCCATTAACTGTTATTTTAATTCTGGATAATGAATTAGATGGTTCAAGAGGTATCTTTTTACAAGGCTGATTATTTTTAAATTATTCTTCATAATATGTAGTAACCTTTCCAAAGAGCTTGGTATTGAAAAAGGTTCTTAGGAGCCAGCTGACAATTTTACTCACTTGAATCTCATATTTAGATATTGTAACATCTGCAGAAATCTCAAACAGTGTCAGAGCCCTGAGTGCACCAATGGACCCTAATTACTGTCATTAACCTCACCTGAGGCCTCCACCCATGCAGCCTCTGCCCCTGAGGTCCAGGGCTGCATTTAACCTCAGTCTTTGGCCTCGGTCCTTGTCAGAACTGTGCAGAAGGTATGCTGTGCTCAGCACTGTACTTTGCTGATCTGGGATTGACTTCCTGGCTTGGCATTGGATCAGTCTTGGTGCTGTGGACATCCTGAGCAATCACTAGACTCTTCCGCACCCATTACCACTACCAGTCCTGCTCAGTGCATCTTACTGGGGGGGCTCCAGGATGTGCTCATCAGATAGTCCCAACACAAAATAATGAGAGACACCATAGGGGGCTGTCTGTCGTCCATATGCCTTACTATACAAAGTAGAGTTGTGTTTATAGGGTGTGAGAGACCTTGGTTTGCTTTCTTGCTGTCACGCAGACAGCGATTTGGAAATGAAACTCTTCTCTGCTACATAAGTGCTCTAACCACTGAGCTACTGGAGTGAAGTCTCTCCTCTTTATCTGAAGCAGAACTGACCTAACACCTGAAGAGGACTCACAGTACAGAGTCATGCATGGAGGATCTCACTCTGGCGGGCAGCTGTTAGGACCCAAGACCCTTCTGAAGCAAGTCCTGCCTCAGGTTAGTAATTTTTGTAATTCTTTAGTAACTAATATTCTCCCCTGCTCTACATCCTTGCGATTCTGTCTTTCTGAACTGCTCAGTGTACTGTACTCTTCCAATGAATAGGAGATCTAAATTTATTTCCCTCCTGCCTAAGAATATTTCATCTCACCATCAAAAAGTGCCCTAAAAAGCGACACATTTTCCAACTGAAGAAGTGGGTAGAGAGGTGGTCTTGAGAAACCTGCACACAAAACAATTAAGGCATCTTTTTCTTGTGCAGCATTAAGTAAAATAGGAAAAAGGAGTTTGTCTTGGATATAAATCACTAAACTCGTTTGATGAGGTAAATTAGCCTGCATATTAAATGTCGCACTGTACAGTTTTCCATTGAGAAAGAAAGGTAGTGAAAGAGATGCATAATTTCCAAGCTGAAGGTCTCATTATCCTGCAGATACTTTCTTTTTGTAACATTAACTCACAGTAAGCCATGAAAAAGCTAAATATTGTGCATTGATCTTACAGAATTTTTTCCCAAAGCTTTATAAAAGCAATAGAGGATTAGAATTCTACATGCCTGTTTCTTGCCTATAAAGATTAAATAATCAGGGTCATTGTTCAGGGTCATCTGGTCTGTGATCTGAACACCGGTTATTTGTCAGTATTTACACACCTACAGGACTGATCATGGCTTGTGTGCCAAATAAGGATGTGCGTGTGTCACTGAGTCCAGTTGTTTTCACTGTGATATCTATTCATGATGGATCACTTTCAGAAAAGTACAGGAAATGTTCCTAGGGGAATTAGAATACAAATAGGTTTGGCTACTCACTGATCAAAATCTAAAATATTCAAGAGTACAATGTAATAGGAAGAAGAATTAAGAGATAGGACTGAAGATCCTTCTGTGAAGTGAAAGCAGGAAATCTGAAAATATCCGTATAGAAGTAAGTGCTTTTCTATCCCAAAAAGGAAATATAATGCAATGTAAGTGGTGGTGTTGATCATACCAGAGAGTTATCTTCTGAAATGCTCTCTTCAGGAAAATATGTATTTTCCTCCCCAATAATGCCTATAAGAAACAGAATTTTCCTCACTGTTTTCACTCACCAGGGAAAAGCCACATCAGAAGTTGCTGCATAAATTTCCCCTCGTCTGGAATAATTTACTGCTGCAGAGTTAATAGATATAATAATGACCTCTACAGAAAACTCCTTCTCAAAAAGAACTGTAAGATTTCAAAGATTTCTTTGTTCTAATGGCCACAGAGATGGCAGTTAACCATTTCACTTAACCAGGCTGTAAAACATTTAAGAACTAGCAGACCTGGAACTGAAGGTCAGGATACTATTATGAAGTGATATGCTGTGCAATTATATCATTATGCTTATGAAGGCTTGTACTATTATGAAGTTCTGATACATCAGAACAATTGGTGTAACAGTCATTTCTTAAGCCTTCAGCAGGGATATTGGTTAATCCAATAGAGCAATTACTTCCATCCTGGCAATATTTTGATCTCAGATCACGGTGGAAAAATATAAGAAAGAAGTTTTTTAATATACAAATATCACAAAGTCACAATTTTAAATAAAGTCTAGTTCTGACTGCACTGGAACAAGCATCTTTGTCCTCTGAAAAATTAGCATTGGTCCTGATGTTCATTTCTGAGTTTGCTTACTAAATCAGCAAGAGATTTGACAGCTGTAGATTTGATAGTTGTGTTCTTGCTTAAAGCAAGTCTTGAAATAATTTTTATTCCATGCCTCGTAGTGTTTCTTCAGAATTATCAATATTAATATAATTACATCTAGTTGCTTTAGGTACATAGGAAATGTTCCCATTATCAAAGTTTTATTCAGTGCATACAAACAAACTACAACTAGAAATATTCCTTTTCCTCAGAGTGGAACTGGTCCTGAGGCTTCAGGGCTGTCTGGATTCTGGTAAGTTGCTATTAGTACAGCATTCCTCCAAAGTGGAACACCATTCACACAGGTAACTTAGGAGTGTTCAACTGAATGTGTCTTACTAAGGAAGAAGAATAATCTGTCATTATGTGTTCTGGTCTTGAACATTTCAGATTATTTCACCTGTAGAACACGTCACACAGGCGTCTAAAATTTGCTTTTTTCTCTTCAGTGACATAGAATAACACAAAGGCCTTATTTGAGGTTAGAGGAATTTACAGTTACCATTGTATGGGTTACACTGTACAGCTGACTGTAAAGTAAACCCACATATCAATGCACTCGGATCCATTAGCCGAGGACTCTGACAAAATGCTTGTTTAAGCATCACATAGCCCTTATAATCTATAGGAAGGAAGAGGGTAGTACATTGTTTTGTTTCAAGAAACAGGCAAGAAGTAGGCTGTTACTTGGTGTCACAGAGAACTGGCATTTGGGGAGGACCCTGCTAATCTTCTTCAGTCCTCCTTTGTGCCAGGAGGCGGATTATATTTGCCAGTGTAGCTAGATCCTCAATCTGAATACGTCTGGAATGCTCCCTGAGTGAGGGGGAGTGAGCGTCGGAGGCCAGAATTATGAACTGCCTAGGTGACACAAAAATAATTGTGCACAAGTGTATACATGTGGGGTCTCTGGTAGGTCCAGATTTTTGTCCTGCTTATTTGTATAAATGCCAGGTCTATGGCCAGGCAGTGCTGGGATCTGCTGGGTATTCCCCCATCCAGTTTAAACTGCCATCTGCTATTTCATATATCTGCCAAGTGTATGGATTAAGTCTGCTGTTTTCCACTTTATGTAACATTATTAATAACGGTAATGAACATTTACTGAATGGTAGCTGTATGGGCTACAGTTGTGAGGTTCATGGTAACACATTCCTGTCATTCACTTATTTATCTTAGCAGTGCGGACGTACTTTTCACATCTCAAATATTTATTTCTCCTAATGATTCCTTCTAATGCCCGAAGCTATCATAGCACTTTATGAAATACCAGTAGCTGACTCATAAAACTGCATGATGCTGAGTGTGCACGTATCTGTGTATCTTAAACCTACGCAAGCAGCCAGCACAAAAGTATAACAAGCTTTAGACACTCAAAGGAGTAACCTGGTAGGGATTCCTGTCTTGCACGTCGTTTGAAGATGCCTTTCCTTTCACAGCTGCAACAATAAAGATAGCAAAAAAATAGTGGTTCCCTACACCTGTCCTGACACCAAGTTCAGTAACCAACTGTGATAAACACTGTGCAACTCTTTGGGGTATTTTAAAACATAATAAAATAGAATGCATTTTGCTAAAAAAGCCGCAAACAAGGAGACTTTTTTTTCTTCAATATATCTTCTTTTAAAATGACTGAACTTTGAAGACCTCATATCTCTGGTTTAGATGAAGGAAATATAAAAATAACCTTTCAAAGGGACAAGCCATATGTAATTTTTCATGATATGTAACTCAGTTTCAAAGTAGCTATGGATACTTATGATGGTTGCATGACATATACTTCACATACTTATTGTAACTATTTTTCCATAGAAATCTGGTATCAGAGCTCTGCAGTGAGAAAGATAGTTCAGTGTAATCAGAAGTAGTCATGACTTTCCTATCAGAACTGTCTGTCCCAGTGTCCCCAAGAGTGTATAAGAAGCCACTTAATCACTAGCTGTAATATGTTTGTTGGCAATTTCAGTTTTTGTTCCACCTTGAGAGCTACAGTAAGGTCAACCCTTATGAGTACAGTTTTATACTCTGCTATAATATCTAGAATCCTACCTTGAATTTCTTACCTGCATACAGAAAAGGTCAGTGTGAATTGTAAATATGTCTATCACTGAGCCAACATTCTTCATTTTGGCCTTGTTTTCTGACAGTTCTAGTACCTTTAAAAAAAACTTTGAGCTTGGTTCAGAAGAGGATTTAAGCTACTAAAGCAGGACCTAGGTAGGACTAAGCTCCTGAAATTCAAAACTGTGAGAGTTAAAAAAGCTGGTTCGCTTCTGCCTAGCCTTGGAGGTGTCTCAGGTCCATAAAAGATCCTCCTTTCATGCCCAGGACATTAAAAGGCTCAGCAAACGATTGACAAGTTATTTAAGTGGGCTTTTTTTTAATTTTTTTCCCCTAGCGATTAAAGGTTCTCCACCATTACCCTTAATAAGCCTAGTCTGCTGGCCATTCCTGGGCCATGCCTTATGCTCTTCAACATGAGCGGGCATTGCTTTGTATCGGAGAATAGATCATTTGGCCAAGATGCCTGAATGCATGTTCCTCCTTTGGTCTCCTTGCAAAGTGCCCTATCAGGCTAGAAACTACCTATGAAAGAGAAACTCTTGTTGAAGCCTTGCCTATGTAAAGAGAAGATGATGAGTTTCACTGGTCAGGCAGGTTTCAGTGTTACATGTACTGAACAGTCAGAGAACAACTTACCATAGCCATCCTAGGAGTAGGCCCAACACTTTCCCTTAAAGAGCAAAAGCATGGGGCTACAAATTCACGTTTCTCCTTTTCCAGCCCCTTTTGTTCTCTGCTCCTGCCTTTCCAAACTGGCACACATAGGCAGCAGGTGAGAAAGGAATGAACCTCACCACAAAACAACCATGAACTAGAGATATGGGGCGCTGGTGTGAAAGCTGTGAAGTGAATCCGTCACTTGAGGGCAGAGCACATTAAATCTCCCCTGTGAGCCCACACTCTAAAAACTGGGTGTAAAGGTGAGGAGTGTCCCATTCCATCCCTGAAGGAAAGGCTACGTCGTCATCCTCAGGAGAGTTTTGCAAAGTAAAGGGAAATTTCTCCCTGTAGTCCTGTGAGTGTAATGAGGTTCAGTGACTCATCTTTGAAGCTCCCTGTCAACTAGCACATGCCCCAAGTGCACACTGCTGGCCTCAACTGACTCCCATCTCAAAGTACTGGCTGTTTGGAGCTATATTCTGAGGCACCTTGCTCCCCTGCGGGCTCTACCAGGAGTCTCAAAGCCTAGTGTAGAACTCTGGATTGCACTGAGAGCCAGATATGTAAAAACTAAGTGCTGCAGCGCCCTTTCAAGGTAAAATGCTGGTTTTAGTTACTTAAAGGATAAGTGAAGGCCAGAACTGTTTATTTCCGAAAGAAAGAATATGTATGTATATAATACTTAATTCTGGACCCTTAAAAGGATTTCAAAATTCAGAGTTGGAGCCTGAGTCTTGTTTCCTTATTTTGAGGAAGACATCTTCAAGCTTCCAAATGTGAGTCCCTACATATAAAATATATCTATGCATCAAGTCATAGAATGGAGATTTCTGAAGTAAAGTGACACAGTCTTTGATTCTTCTTGATTAGCTGTCAAACAGGCACACAAGGAAGGGACGATGGTGAAGACAGCTGTAGCCAGTTCTCAGGAAAAAAAAAAAAAAGGAATTAAAAAGGAGAAAACAAACCTTCAATGTATTCCATAAAGAGAACAGAAGTTTTCAGACATACCATTATATCCATAGAGAACTATTCCACAGAATAATTACAGAATATTATCTATTCAGATTTACTCACTCTAACATTAACTGTGTACTCTTACTAATTTTTAACAATTAGGGTCTGAAATTAGTTTTTTCATATTGAGAAAGGCTCTTCTTTTGATTCCAGGATTTCTTGATCTCCTTGTATGATCCTTGAATTAGTCCCAATGCGTGTAAAAATAATCTTCATCCATATGTACTTAAGTTTAAAATATATATATATAACTGTTGTTATAAAGCTGGATAGTTTTGCTAAATACATTCTGAGATACATATGCATGCCCCTACCTCCTCTTATGGCTTCTTTTTTAAAAAAGCATTGTCATCCTTCAAATACAATTAAGTTTAAACAACCAGTTCTCACAGGGATAAAAAATGTTGGATGTGGCATGGACTGCATGTGTGGTAGAGCAAATTATAGACTTTCATGGTCTCTTTCAGTCAGTTAATTTTAAAATGGCAAATACTATCTAATGTTGTTTATCAAACTTTCTAGCAGGTGAGCATCGATGAGAACAGGAAGGCACAACCTAGAAATTACATTGCTATACAAGTTTAAATTGCATAATTAACAGTGAAATGTCAGTCCACTTGAACCAAAGAGCAGTTTTTCCATTACTTTTAGTGAAGTCGGGATTTCTCAGCAAGTGCAGTGCTCAAATGACCAGTACCGTGGAGACAAAATGCCACTTTTCACCTTTGTTTGGCTTCTGCTCAGAAGAGAATGGATTTGGTGGTTTCCTAGGACTGAGGATAAGCGTAAGCTTTGGTTATAAAGGTGGGGAAAGAGGGAGGGACAGAACTGATCAATTATTTAATTTAGCTGCAGAACCAGAAAGAGAAATGAAAAGCAAAGTTGTTTGAAATTTCTGTTGGATGGAACAAGGGAGGCAGAAGCAATTGATTAACAAAGCCAGGAAAAAGAAAATACTTCCTATCCATAGTTGTGGTGTGAGTAAGATTTGACTGTAGATCTCCTAATGTCCATTAGTGTACACTGGTTTCTGTGTTACAGAGAGAGGGAAAGTGGAGAAAGTCTCTCATGCTCTCTTAATGAAACTGACTCACTTGGTGGAAAATACTTAATATCCTTCAGAGAAGGGGCCGGTCTCTGCACATCCCACTTCTAGGATGTGTACTGTAACTACTAGGCTCATTCAAGACTGGGCTCATTTCCTAGGCTAACTACTAACAGCTACTGTGAAGTAACTTTAGAAACTGAGAACCTGCATAGATTTTGCTATTAATCCAGTAGATGCTGTCCTTAAAAGTGAGACTTTCTCTGTCTGTCCCTCAGTAAAAAGGATTTATCTGCTAGATGGCATGGAAGGATGGTTCATGCTATTCAAAAGTAAGTCCTCATCCTCCTTCCTTGGTTCTTTGAATAAGCTGCAAAATCCATTGGCAATGCAATCTTTTTCTTTCCCCAGCCTTGAAACAGCTTTTGCAAAGATAAATTTCTTTTAATTTGGACTTTTTTTTTGCAGAACCAGTTTTTAATGTTTTATGATTTTATTGTGAACAAATTGTGAATTTGCAAATGTTTTTGGACTGATTAAAACTATTTTTCAGGTGGTGGGTAGCACAAATCACCCAGTTATAGGCAAAAGGAGGTCATTTTGTATTTCAGTGGTTCCTACTGCAGAAACTTCTCTTATACCTGTAACTTGCAGTCATATGGAACAAAAGTCAGATCACAAGGTTTTAGCCATCTTAAAGTTAGCAGTCTAGGGTACAGTAGTTTCCTCAGTTACTCTGGGGATTCAATGGCAAAAGAGGCACCTTGATGACTAAATCATCTCGTATTAAAATAATTATATCACACGCATAGGATCACTTTCCTGGTTGAAGGCACTTCCTTCTCTTTCTTTCCCTTGATTACAGAAGAAGGGCAAGCAAAAGGCTTCTCATCTTTCAGACAGCTAAATTTCGATGAGTGGACTTCCACCTTTGATAGCCGAAGACAATTTCCCTGGCCCAGATCCTCCTGACAGAATATTAAGTGTACCTGTAGCTCTGTGCTTTCCCTGACACTTTTTCTACCTTATTGGTTAACAGAGTTACTGTCTCCATTTGGCTGCTGTTTTGTTTGGAGGAAGAATGCTTGTCAGCTCAAATCTCGAGTAACTGGTTCCTTTGTTGTTGATCGATGGCCTGACACTATGGAACATTCTAGCTGCAGGACTGTTTTTTTTTCTTCTTTCTTTTTTCTCCTTCTCTTATGTTTTTATCATTTAAAAATGTACTTATTTATTGCTACTGAATTTCTGTCAGGGGACACAGTTGCTTACAATTATATTTACACTGTCCTTGCGGTAGCTGTAATCCCTATGACAGAAAAGCTCTGCTGCAAAACAAACGATGTTAATTTATCAGCCAGGGATTGGATTGACAGCTGGTAAACTACCACTTCTTTTTTAACAAAATTTCAAGATTCACAAGGTGAAAGATTTATTTTATTGGATCCTGATAAAATATTGTTTTAATACACCATAATAAAAGGAAAGAGCAATATGCCTGTTGTAGCTTGAAAAGCCTTAAGGGTTGCGTTGCAGGGACCCATAAAATGGCAAGAATCATTTAACAGAGCAGTATCTGATTCGTTGCAGATTCTTTTACCGGTGGTGCCCTGCCAAGCGCATTAGATAAAGATGCATATGGTTGGTCTTTTCTTTACGGAGCTGGGATTAATTCAGTGAACTGAAGTCATGACAAAATAAACCGACAAAACAAAATAAACAAAAAACCCCAGAATCCTGTAACACTGTGTGATTGTCTCTCTTTTACTATAGATTAATTCACTATAGACAAAATCATTCATTTTATTTTGTTTTATAGTTGTGCCTATGCTTTTCAGTTTTCCTCTCCAAAACTGAACAGAGGATTTTAATTTGTAAGATCTCTTAACTAATACAATGTACCCATAACATTGCAATTCTTTCTTACTCTTCCTCATTCCATCTTTCAGAGAGGTCTGAGGAACAAATCCAAGGACCCCAAGTGCTTTTCTGCAATTCTGTCCATCTCAGGATGAGAAAGCCTATTTGGCATGTCTTGCACATCAGCCCTTGAGAAGCTATCTTCTCATGTTACTGCTTTCTTTAATCAATCACCAACATAAATATTCCAATAACTGGAAGATAATATAGACTCAAAAAGTGACAATTACACAATAGTATTGAAAACTACTTCTTTACATAAAGTAATGCAAAAGATCTATTCTTCATACTAGCTCTGCCATAGATTTCTTGTGTGATAGCAGAAATTCATGTGTGCTTCACTTCCATATCTGTAAAATGAGATTAATGACTTACTTTCTCCTCTATTTTAGTCTGACTTCTGTATATGTTGACTGGGCTAGTGTTGATTTTACATTGCTTTTCACTGTGAGGCACAGCTCAATGTAACGCCCAGTGACACCATTTAATGCAAGTCACAGGTAGGACAAATATATAGTGATAATATAAAAATGTTCATTTTTGTTTTTTAAGCAAATTTCAAGACAGGAAGAAAGTCACTATTTTTCCTGCAAACACTTAGAATACAGAAAGTGTTTTGTTGTGCAGGTCTTCATCACTACAGATATACAAAGATTTCTATTCTATTAGCCAGTGTGATTAAATAATTCTTACCCTGACCATGAATTGCTGATTAGGGGGGAGCTTCCCTCCCTGACTGATTTTGCTCATTCATAGCCCCATCTGGAAGGTTTGACCTTTCAACAGGTTTCACTAAGCGTCTGAAGCTTATTTGCTGTACTTTATATGTAGCTCTTTTTCGTAGCTTTGAATTTCAACTTACACTTGTTTTGCTCCTCTACCCAGCTCTTGACTCCTGGCTTACATCACTGCTATGTTTTTCATCTCCTAACTTTGGGTCTTGGCTTCCCGGAAGCTTCTGGAAATTTGGCACAAGCTCTTGATCTGTGGCTTGCCTTCTGCTTCTAGCTGTTGGCCCTACCCACTAGACTGAACTGTCCAGGCCGGTGTTTGAATGCTACAACCCAGAAGGAAGAGCATGGGTCATTTAACTAATCAGAAATAGCTTTCACTGTCACTCAGGTTATGGTAGACTGTTCTTACATATTTCAGTGTCTCTAGCACAGTGCCTGCCTTTCTCTCTTAACATCCTCTTTTTAGTATGAGTTTGACAAGAGTCTGGTAGTCCCTTCTGTGCCAGTGAGTCCTTTGCTGTAGAATTACTCAGCTTCTGTTTGCTTTCATCTGGGCTCTGCTCCAGACACATGGAAATATGTTCTTTTCATTCAGTAATGATTTGTTTTTCTGGGCATGTTATTTGAACTGCTGGTCATATTTTCTCCTGATTTCCAGATAAATCTACCACATAGCTAAGGTAAGCAATTAGAATTTATGAAGCTTAACAATAAGATAACCTGGATTATTACTTTAAAACAGAGGCAGATGCTTCTTCTGCAATGCTCATTGCTTTGCTAATATCCTAGCTGATGATGATCGGTCTCTGACCTAATTCAACTACCTGTGGCCAGTCCAGAAATTACCTGGTGTACTGTACTCTTTATCAGTCTCAGAATAGATAAATTATATATCTTTACTATATCTTTACTTATGTGAATGAATCTGTTCCAAAAGTTTAATGTTAAAGATCACAGAAGGTAGTACAGTTTTAAAGTGAGCCATGCTTACCATTCAATGTAAACTTCTCTTTGGTGAATTCTCTTTACATGAGAAACAATTCTACAGGGGTTCATAATTTATCACTCTAATGAATATTAAAAATATTATCTCATTTATCCCATAGTGTTCACATGCCACAATTTTCAAGCTGTTTCTAAAAAGGTCACTAAAATCAGTCTTATTTGATAATAACACTCATTTTAACATCCCGTTTTCACTCTTCTAGCCCACATCCAGTCTTTGAAATTTTAAAATCAAATGTCCCTAAATGTTCTTGTTCATCATATTATCTTCCCCTGAAAAATGATGATATTTATCTGATGACTAAGGCAGTTTTAATCCTTGTTAGTACAACATAGTGTTTGTAGTGTGTGCTCTTAGTAAGGTGATGGCAGGAGTCATTGGTTGTGTCTCCATTAACAATTTGTTTCAGAATAGTAGTACAGCTTTAAAAAGTAGTACAGATTCCCTATTTATCTATTAAATATGCGTTGATTCAGTTTGAAAGGTCTTTGTAGTCAGCAAAATCTAGATTTGTTTTGAAGAAAATTAAACAAGAATATACAGCCCTCACATTTTTAATTTACTCTTTTCTCTCCATTTTGCTTATTGCAGATGAACTATGTAAAAAACTAAAGGAAACAAATAGGAAGCCCAAGAGTGCATTTTACACTGCCAGTTTCCTTCCTGAAAAAAGAAGGAAGGACTCTGCAAATCAATTTCACCCTCCTTCTCAATTCTTTTGTCTGTCACTGTACCATTCTGTGACTTTCCCTGGACAATTCTAACTCCCAGGTGACTTTTGTAATTGTAAATAGCTCCAATATTTTTGTAGCTTTCCAGTTATGCATAGCAGATAGAAAAACAGATTAAATGGAGCAAGGGTTAATCTCTTTGCCCAATGTCTGGATCAAAGGCCATTATTCTAAAACTGAATGGAGCATCAGAAACATCCCTGGATTTATTAAATCAGAAGAGTATTTTCAGATGCAATACTCCATGCAAATGATTTATGACATTAAATGACTTGAGTATATCTTCTCAGAACTTGTTCTCCACAATATTTCACTATTCACAATTTTTCACTGCTTACGCAGGCATTATATTAATTTTTGACCTAGCAATTAGCTATAACTGTGGGATACAGATATGTACCTAAACCATGGCCTCACACCATTGCAGAACAAGACTTTTACGACTGCTCCCTTCCCTCCTCTTTCTTCCATACTGTGTTTCAGTTTCTTTAGAAAGGCATTGTAGATACATAGGTCAGGAGAGAGTTTCTATACCTACCAAAAAGCCCCATATCTACAGTGATCAGAAGACCAGGACAGTGCAACATGTTATGGGACACACCTGTTTCATGGCTTAAGTGTTGTCATCATCTCTCATTGATCAGATAGATGCAAAGTAGCCCTAGCTTTTGCCAACTGACTGTTTTCTATACTATATATGCATTACGACTTTTTCCTGTGGAGCAGAACCTATATGAATACAGAAGTGAAGAGATGATCATGACTTCTGTGCCTTCATCTGTCTAGTATTAGTTTGGCTGATCAGGTTATTATAAATGGAATAGACAAGTTCATTTCTGAAATAGTCTTGAATTTGTCTTTCAACTTAGTATTTTTTTCAGCTCGGTTCTAATCAGTCCCACCTGTCAATACAAGACCAGTAAGGGGGTGCGGGGAGGGGTGGGGGAGGGAGATCCTCCTACGGTACACATGTATCTGGCGGTCAGCTTCATGCAATGTTTAACTTTCTATTTCTGAAGCCGTGGAAGAAACATTATTCAACTGAATGGAATGAGTGTAATAATTTTAAGTTAGATATTTGTCATGGTATTCTAAAAGTGAAATTGTAATGCAATGCCTAGTATTGCAGTTTCTAATTTTTGGTTTTATTCTGATTTCACCTCCCACATGATTCTGCTGCTGTAAGAGGACAGTCATTGTGTGTTGTCTCACACTCCTATTGTATAAGCTCAAACATCCATTTAAATAGCTGATAAAAAGGAATTCCTAGTGGGTCCTCTACTTTACTGTGCCATTACCTCCTTTAGGGTTTTGACTCCTGCTTTGCAAAGCCCTGCCTTAGCAATCTTTTCCTAATAAAGTGCACCTTGTTTTCTTGCCTTAGTAAGACTAATCTTAATGCTCAGCTGGTGATTAAAATGCAATATCTGATGAGGGCCTATAAGTGGCTATTTATCTTTCTGCTCTATTTCATGTAGTAGTGGAATTAAATAAAAAGAAAAAAACAAACAAACATAGCTTAGTTTGTTATAACATGCCAGGTAATGCTAGCATCCAAATTATGCATTTTAGGACTAGTGCCAAGGAAGCAGCTAGCTGGTAGGAACAATGGTGCAAAGAACAGATTATAGAGGGGAAGAAAAAAAAAAAAATCAGTTCCATAATCTTACTCCTTTTCTCATTATCTGCTTATGGAGAGAGAGAAAGAAACTTGATTTTTCTTCTTCATATGAAGTTAACAGAAGGAAAAAAATAATATAGGAAACAAAACTTTACAGCCAAAATGAAATGTGGAACATATTTACAGAGAACTTCTATATAAAATCTACTTTGTGATTATCCGTAATCTCTAGCAGTTGATGGATGGGAATAATTCAATTCAATTAGAAAATATCTACTGTACAGACATTTTGGAAGGCAACCACCTCTCTTTCTATGCAGAGGAGAATAAGACAGAGTGCACATCAGTACTAATAAGTATATATCTTTCACCATTTTGCATTTTTGACAGCAACCCTGTGCTAAAAGGATGGTACTGTACAACTCCTGCCACACACAGACCTTTGATAGCTGCAGAGGAACTTTTCATCCAGCAGCAATATCAATTTGAAATATTAGTTGTATATGTACAGACACTGAAAACCAAAGTGTGCAGTTTATAGACGGCTCTTACTGTTTCAAAATATATCCAGCTGTTCTAACACATTGGCATTTTATATTACAGAGCAACACCATAGTTGCTTTATACCTTCTGGTTACCTTGAATACAGATGGTTTTCCCACCTCCTAGCTGTGTGGATATTCATTAGCAAAACACAGTCATCTCCATTTCCCTTCTTGCTTTAAAAATCCCCCAAAAGAAACTACAGCCAGTTTGGACCTTAAAATGAAAATTAATTTGAGTATTTTTTAAATTAACCGGTCTAAGTGATTGTTATTATTAACAGCCATCTTCTCCATGAACAAATCAAAGCAAATAATAACAACAAAAAAGCCACCATTGCAGATAGATGCAAGATCACAACACCTTTTAGCATTGATCAGCCCTTAGATTAAATAGAAGTATTGATTCTATTGACCCTCTTGTACAGTCACTCAGCTAGACAATTTTCTCTTAATATTGAATGTTATTCATAGTAGAAACCAAGATGATAGGTAGAATGATAATAGTAGTAATAACATTGCAGTAAATACAGCCAGTATGAAAAAAATCTAAATGTTAAAGCTTATTTTCTACTTAAAATAACACTCTTGAGGAATTACATTCTTAATGTCTGTTTTTTGACTTAAAAAAAAATGTCTTCCACAATTACAATATTCTTATAAAGCATTTTTCATCTGTAAAGAAATCAGTTATCCCTCATTGTCATGCAGTTAAATCAGCTCACAGCATTGTTCTACAGTAGAAAAGTACTATTGTCCCATTTCACAGGCAAAGTTTGAAAGATTTTTTTCAAGAACATACAGAGAATCTGTGGCAGCACCCAGAATTCTGGGGCCGTTCCATAACCGTTCAATTACTCGTTTTTTCCTTTTTTGACACTTTGAATACCCAAGGCCCGAAGAAGGAAAATCTACTGCCACATAATCTTACAGCTGATACAGTAGTGGTAGAATAACTACTAGTCGATTCCCGATGATATGCCTTTTTTCAAAAAGGTGGGAAAGAAAAATTGATTTTTTTTTAAATTTGATTTAGCATCACCATTATAAATAAATCTCCCTCTAAAAATTTATAAATAATTAAAAGGCTATTTTCTGTGTTAGCATTCTATTGTGAATCAATGACTCCTACAAGTACTTATTGCTCTCACATTTCTACTGTTTAGTAAGATTTTATCTTTGCACAGTTTGATTCAGTATGAAATTTTAGAACTGCTAGCAATCTAAAGATTCAAAGTGCCTGACCATATGTTCTGTTGCTCTTCAAATTTTAGTTAAAAATTCAAAGTATGCTTTTTAAAAATATTTTTAGATTATTCTTAAACAAATGTTGTTGCTATGCCATGAGTAGTCCATGAAAACATTAGAACTTTTTTCAGAATGTCTAGCATTTTCACAATAATAGAGAAACAACAGTTAAATAGCAGGGAAAAAGGAAGACAAAAAGGAAAGAAAACTCTTTTCCTTCTCTTATGCAACACTGATTTTCCCAAATTTCACTCTATTATGCACTATGATTACATCAGATGTCATAAACTATACAGCACCAAGCTCAATCAAGACTTGAAAGGGAATCAGCAAATAAGATCTAAAGGCTATAAGAAGTTTGATGATACAAGATTCCTTATTCTGCATTTGTATTGATCCATTACCTGGCTCTAGGTGTTAAGCTGCTGACAGGAGTATTTCACAAATCCATGTCTAAATCCCTTAGAGCTTTTAAAGATAACACAGTTTATTTTATATATCATCGAAGAATTTATCCAGTACATGTTCTAGTTTACACTATCTTTATTCTCTAAAGATTCCATTTATGTTCTTTATATTTTTCTTCCAAAAAATACATACAACTGACCTATGCTGGTGGGAATGATTTCAGTCTTGCAAGAGCTCATAATTTAAGTGTGAGGATTGATGCAAGGGAGATTTCTGTCACGTTAAGTTAAAATCACAAAAGAAGTGACTACTAAAACAAATGTTCAACTATATCTCAATTAGAAATGCCACCACCTAAACCTTGGAGTAGTGGATTATTATCTAGACATTCCATTTTTTTTTCCTCTTTCTTGACTCCCCCCACCCCCTGCAAGATATAGCTAGTTTTAAAATGGAATTCTCTTCTGTGGAAGGTTGATGACGTACCTCCTTCACCTTTGGTGGGTGACCATATATTAAAAATAAAAAGAAATTATCACAGCTCCCTTCAAATCAAATCAGAAGACTGAAGAATATGACATGAATAGTATAAAACCCCCCTACATTGCTAGAAAAGCAATACAAACCATCCTTTAGCAAAAGTGATTCCTGATGCTAGCTTGCATCACTACAGCAAATAAGTTGTCCTTTTAACCTACAGTTCTGCACTGCAGCATCATGTTTCGTAAGGAAGAGTGATAATGGGAAGAGACTCACAGCAGGGTACACCCATACTGTGTATCAGCACATGTATGTCCATATTCCCCTAACCATCCTCACAACATATATGCACCTCACCTGGGAGAGGTATGCATGTATCTAGCTAAACTGCAATTTGCTCAGCATGGGAGTGGTATCACCATGAGCAGCTGGGCTTGAAAGTAAGGAGTCCTTCAACGCCCTTCCCACGGTTCCCAGCACTTACACCTTCTCATTGCTTCTTACCCCAGCTAAATACCCTCTACCTCTTTCCTAGGAACTCTTTGACACTTTCTCTCAGCTGATAGTGTTTAATTCTTTATTTTCAAAGTAGCTTGCTCTAGCCTCTTTAAACGCTACTTACTACCTGTTTGCTGCCACCTGAAGATGATTCCTGCCATACAGCTGATTGACCATAGGAGTGACCCAGAGATTCTTACAGCTCACAATGGAAATATGTCCAGGATCATGATTTTTGTCTGCATCATCAAGAACACAGTTATAAGGCTACGTCAGAGGGTCTGGCACTTTCAGGGCTGGGCTCTCATGCTGTGCATGTCCAGAACTGCCTGTCTGTAGATGGCAATCTCAGATCCATTTGCACACACAGTGTGTGTGTGCTCTTTGAGCAAAGTGCTTGCTACTGTTTGAATCACAGAGCAGTCTATGTCCTCAAATCCCTTTCTTCTTTGAAAATAACCAATTACATATTAAAAAGGGAATGGTTTTTCAGGAGATGTTATAGGATCACATCATAGTCAGCTGGATCAATTATTTTTTTAACCAGGAGTAGTCTTTTAACACAAGTGTTCTCTGTGAAAAGAAACTCTCCATCTTTACCTTTTGTTGTAAAGGTTTTGCTTTTAGTTCTATTGCCTAGAATTATATTTATCCATACAGTGCTCACTTGTGTAACTTCAGTGGAAGATGTAGTGAATAATAGGGAAAGAAATAATTACCTAAATCTTCCTAAGTAAAAGTCACTGAAAAAAAAGTCCTTTTGCAAGAATCTTTGCCCTTCTTGTCAATTCTTTATGGTGGAAACTCATGGTGCTTTGGTAGGCTGAGAGAGGGAGAAACTGAAAGCCTAAAGATACTAATCATTAATTAATTTTGTTAGTGCTGCTCATGATTTTTGTGAATGCCTGAAGACAGGTGAATGAAGGTAATGCTGGAAAATGTGAATGTGCTAGGATTTACAGCTAAGTTATTCTTGTCAATGACGTGATCAATTTTGTGTCATTCTTTTGTTCCTGACCCTACTTCTCCATCGAATAACTGTTTCTTCTTTATTTTGTTTTGTTTTGTTTTTGTTTTAAGATGGTTCTTAGCACATAGTGATGAATCCTGATTCCATTTTGAAATATCACAGATTTTCCCTTCTAGAGCTTCCAGTGCATGTTTTCAGGAGATGAACAGCCTGAAATGCAAACAGAACAAGATGCTGGAAGTAGAGACCTATGAGAATTGAGTTCTCACCAAACTTCTTTTTTACATAATGAAATCAAAAAGAAAAATAAACTAACAAGCATGAGTACTTTTATCTCTGCACCAGTTTTGAGTTAATATCTCAAAAATGAAAAATAGGGGCATAACAGAGAAAGTGTTAATTCAGTTGTTGATGTTGTTGTTGATGCTGTGCTACAGAAAATAAAATAGGAGAGGATTTTCCATTTTTTCCACATTCATGTTTCCTTTAAAATAGTTTTAAAACCCCTTTTCTTTCTTTGCTTTGAAAAGAACTTTCAAATTCTGAAGTGATTTGAAACACATCAATGTCTGTGGACAGATGCCAGCAATAAAGGAAATGACAGAGATGTTGATGATTCAGCATGAGCTATAAGAAAATTCAGGAATATAAGGTGATCCAATAAGTCTGAGAAGAATATGAAAGGGAACCACTAGGAGAGAACCCTGAAGACACAGTTGTGCATGCTGCACTCTGTTCTGGAGAAATCCTCAGCATCCTGTGCAAACTTCATCCACCAGCCTCTTTAGTCTACTCCCTCCAATGTGTCATCATATAGTACAAACTGGACAGGACTTACAAATCCCTGACAATTTCTGGGAATGAGGTGCAACACCGCGATAATCACTCTTTTACAACATGCGTTAGTCACAGTAGCTGAGGGAGAAGAACAAGAGGACACCATAAACAGCTGTTATTTCTTCTGTAGGAACAGCTTGCATGTAAGTGTTGGTTATTCTGTCTGTAAAGCTATTTTAAAGTTAGTAGCCTGGCACTTCAGAACTGGAAGCATATGCATCTCCACAATAGTAAAGAAAAAGAACACAGTTTTATTCCAAATTCCACTTTTTGTCATAATGCAAAAATTCATTGGTTTAGAATGTCAATTTGTTGTTGTTGTTAGATCTCTTCCTTTCACCATACTAGACATAATCACCAAAGGAGAAAACTCAGAAAATGAAAACTTGACATTTTCTTTAGTCTCAAAAATGCTTTGAGTTTGATCATAACGAAACAGCAGAATATTTTAAATAATGCGAAAGTGTCTATTCTGAAAGAGACTTTTTTCCAGAAAAACGCAAAAATGTAGGAAATCCAGATGTCAGACCAAACCCTTCTTCATACCTACCAAAAATCAAATATCATGAAAGTTACCTGGATAGAAAGCTGACTGCTGCCTTGGTGTGCCAGTGTGTGGTCAGCTGCTTAGTGTCAGATCAAGGTCAGCTATATCATCCATCACTTAAACCAGAAAAGTGAATTAACACAGAATGGTCTGGCACCAGAAAGTGCATAACAAACTTTCAACTTGTCCATCCCTTAGTCTTCGTCAGCAATAACGAAAATAGAGTCAAGCAAGGATTTGGCCAAAATATACATAAATATATATTTAAAAAAATCCAAACTGTATATTAATATATCCACTTAAAAATATTAGTAAAATCTGTATTTCGTTTCTACCGTTGTCTCTATTATTCTGAATTAAACACATAGAGATTGAATGAGATATGAAATTTATTTCTGAAGAAATTTTTTAGGATATTTTCCTGAAATTTATTATAATGTCATTAACAAGAGTGATTACATTTTACACTTCATTATAAGAAGTGGAGAAGATGACCTATGAATACTTCTGGGGAAAGAAATAGGGGAAGGACATCTATAACTTTAGAAATTTTCTGAACATCTTTATTAACATCTTGAACTTCACTGTTTCCAACAGGATGGATGAGAGCAAACTAACTACTGCCTTCAATCATCTCAGAGAAAAGTGGCAACATAGAGGAGAGGGGCAGAAGGAAGTAATTTTGAACAAAAAAGAATAAATGCTTTTCAACAGCATACAAATCTTAGGCTGTGCTTGCTTATATCCTATTCTTTCTCAGTAATCTTAGGCTTCAGTGGTGCTTCTAAACATTTATACTCAAAGCTAATGTGTTTTTAAAAGATCTCAAATTTTTCACTGTTATCATGAAGTTTTGCTATTAATCTTTCATCAGCAGTGTTTTTTGTTAAAAATGTTATCCATTGGTTGACTTAACATTAATCTCAGCTGGTTTTGATTATTGTCTATTTGTTTTATGTAAATTATTTATCTCTCTGTTCCAGTAAAGGTGAACTTGCTAACCTGAGCCTGGAGGCTTCAACAGTTTCGTGCCCACACTGAGACAATAGCATTATACTTTACTCCTCCTCTTGTCCTCCACTTTATTTATCTCATTTTGCAGCTATAACACAAGAGAATATTCTAGGTCATGGGCTGTCCAAAATACTATTCATTACCCATGGGTAAGATCACTGGTCTAACTCCTATATGGCAAGATTATCATGGAGAAAACTACAGATATCAAGAGCAAGCTAATCTTACAAACTTTCCTGCCTTCCCCCATTCACAGTCTCCTCCTGAAGCAATAATGGTTGTTTTTAGTAAGAATTTTTATATTTTTCCTTCATTGAAGCCGCTGCCAATATAAATATCCAAAAATGAAAAATCACCTAAATATCCTCAGAAATATTGCTATGGTGAATAATTAGTATGAAATAAAGGACATAATTTTGAAGTCTCCTACTATAGTCTCAAAAACCTGATCTCTCATACCTAACACACCGATATCTGCTACTACCATTGATCAAAGATCTCAGAGAAATATCTACCCTACTTGTAGTCCATGGGCCAAATAAAAAAGATGAACATTAAACTGCTTCAGCTTTATTGCTGCCTCTTTTTTAATGCCTGTTCTTAGAGGAGTTCATGCTAGACAAAGCTAAAGGACCTTATTTATACGAAAACCAGCCTCATAAATCACTCTGTGTCCGCCTTTTGGAGCAGAAGGCACCACTTTTCTGTATTCTGCTGAACTGATAAGCAACTTGACTCAAATCAGACAATTAAGCACCTCTTTTGCTGTGTTTTTTTGGGGGGATGAGATGTTAGAAAGCTTTGAGAGTTTTTTTCTTTGCTCTTGTCTAGCTACCTGTTGAGATGTTCATTACAGCTTCTCAGTTACTGTGCCAATTAATAGGAAAAAACTGTTAGAGTCTATGTCAAAGACTGACCCCAGTTAAAATTGGATTGCAGTATATTTTTGTCATAACAATTATAAGAGAAAAAGGTGCATTTTTCTCTGTTAAGAGCAGAAAATTATTTGAACATGACCAGTAGACATGAGAAGAAGAACATTTAACCATGGATATATGGAGTTTCATGAATTTTACGGCAAACCTAGACAGTGCTATAGAAACAAAGTGAAATATCTGTAAAAAAATTGTGAATTTGTTGTGAATATACCTCTTTTATTTGAACAGAATTAAGAAGCAAGAGGGCTTGATTGTATTTATGCCCCCGGGTGCTACAGGCTAACAAATGCCTGCTGTGAATGGCATAGTGAAATGCACCTGCACTACTATTCCTTTTCAAGAGTACCCAGCATTTTTCTTTTTAGAACCATGTTCATTTTACTCGTGGCAACAACAAACAGAATTCTATTTCTGCTTTTTTATTATTTATTATTTTTATTTTTTATTATGGCTTACTTGTACTGCAGAAGAAAGCACCTAAAGTCAGGAAAGTTAGAATTTTTATTTTATTTTAGGGTTTTTCTGATCCTGAAAGCATACATGTAGTTGTAAGTAGCAAGGACATATATTGCAGTTGACTATATTTCTAAATAACAGAGATACCAAGGATGCTTAGAATCAGTGCTCTACACTGCTTCCAGATCACAGACGACTGGGTAAGGTATGGCATCTGTCAAGGAGCAACTCCCCTTCTCAGTTTCACAATTCCCTTGTGCGTATATTGGTTAGCAACATCAAACTAAAATATTAGCACAGATTGGAAGGAGATACAATTTAAATAAACTCAGGGTAATGGATAAGTGCAGCTGTGTGGCTATCTCTAACCCTTGGTCTTGTGCATCTGTTATTTATTTCCTACTTCTCCTTAGGTGTAAGATTTTACATATTTTGTACAGTTTAAGATTTTGTTATAGTTCACAGGTTAGGCCCTCCTCTAGTTTTTCCAGACTACTTTGTAGTCTATGTCTAGCTTCCTTTACTACTGTTCCATTTTTAGTGTTGTCAGCAGATTTTTGTTATGGTTAATAATCTGTCAGCGAGAGAGATTTGTTCAGCAGACTTCAGCTCCTGTATAGCCATCTGAATAGCCAAATTTACAGGAAACACCTCATGAAGGAAAGAGAGCTCTGCTTGAAGACTGAATGCACAACTGAAAGTGTTTAAGTGTGGTAACTACCTCTCTTTTTATTTGAGAAGTCTTTGGCTTTGATATAACCTGCGCCAAGGACCTCCTGGAAATGCTCTTTAAACTAGCAATTAAACATTGAGAATTTGACAATCACTGCACAAAAAACTTCAGCCTTCGTATTTTCTTTATTTTGAATAACAAAAACTCTTGATTAGTGATGTTTGTTGGAGGATTATATGTATATTTTTTTCTTATGGAATCACTGTGCCAGGGGCAGAGATGTAAGACGTCAAAAGGCAGGAAATCACTCTTTATGGGGATTCTGTTCCCTTCTCCGGGAAGAATGCTGAGCCGGGCTGGGAAATTACTAGTGTATTAGCTCTGGGTCTTGCCACGATGTTCATTAGGCCTGAAAGAGAAGAAGGGGAAGTACCACAAGGATAACTCATATCTAAGACAGTTTCTGTTAATTTCTGTTAAGGCTCCTATTTTTTTAATCACATAGCTTATTTCTATACAATTACTTGAAGAAAGGCCATGGCCAGGCAACACGGATAGGCTCATTGCGGCCTACCCTACAGGGCTTACCCTCCACCTACTTGGTAGCAGATATGTCTTGGAGACAGCTGCTCCCAGGAGGCAGCAGTAGGAACCCCCCAACACAGAGCCAAGAAGCAAGCTAATAATTATGCAACATAGGCAGCTAGGCATCTAATTCTCGAGCTGGCTCCTGACTTTCTTTGTTTAGCAATGTAGACATACAATAGCTTTTGGAACAAGGTGTTCCCAAGCCATATTAAGATTTGGAAACTAGCTGTCAGCATCTGTTCAAAAACAGCCCTGCACAAGCCTGCTTTGGTTTTGCAAAATTTCTTACTTAATTGTCTCTCCCTGAGCCTGTTCCTGCGCTTCTGCTTTATAACTGGAAATAAATCAGTTCATTTATCTCCCTGTCCATAGAACAAAGAAGAAACCATGGAGGTAATTATGACTCAGATAATGCTGCTGGAGTAGCACAAGTGTTCATGTATATTTTTATTCAAGTTTTAGTATTACAGCTAAAGTCAGATCCTTTAAGTAAAACTGATATTTTAGTCTTCTGTAATATATTTGTTTGCTGATTCATACATTCCTGTACCAGTCCTGGGGAAGGACATATTTTTTTGACTTCTAAGAATCTTTATGGACCTAAAGCTTGTGAGAGAACAAGAGGGGAAAACTTCATCACTCTTATCAGATGGTAGACTGTCCATTTGGCGTTCTGCCTGGAAACTTGCAAACTCAATTAAATGCACATATGGTCTGTAGCAGGCAGAATCAGTCTTTGCCAACACACGTCCCTCTTATGGCACTTCCAAATTCTACCCATGCTAGATAGCTTTTTCCACATAGACGATTTTTTCCACTTCTCCAACAGCATCAGTTCAGCATATTGTCTTCTCCGCCCCAGAAGACTGCAGGGAAGAATGCCAAGTTGAACATCAGTTTGAACTCCGTGGGGGTGATTTTGCTATTGAAGAGCTTTTGTTGAGGAAGACAGGTACGGAGATACCTAGACTTAATGAGCAGTGCTGGTAGAATTAATAAATCTTCTCAATACTCCCTAAAGCAGCTGCTGTCTTTTGAAATAATGAACATATGGTTTCATCATATTTCATTTATTTGATCCCCTTCAGCTAAAGAAATATTTCAGTGGCATGCAAACAACTTACAGAATTTCTGCATATTTCTCACTCTTTTTAGTTTTCCTTGCTAAATAGAAAGCTGACTTGCAAGTAAAAGGAAGAGCCAGAGGCAGCATCCAGATTCCGTGGCAGGGGTTGGATGTGGGGCAATGGGACTTCTGACAATAACGAGGACTTGTGCGTGCCTTGAAATTACAGTGCTTGGGGGTTTCCTTAAAGGTTGTAATTCTATGAAAGAAACTGTATGAGGATACAAGTTTAAGCTGGACTCCTGCCAGTTATAAACTGTATTTTCTACTTGCAGTTTCTCTCTGGGGGTGAGGGTGGAGGGTTGAGGCAGGGGGTGAGAGAGCATCAGATCGGATTCTGTTTAAACTAACACATCCAAAATTCATAAAAAGAAAGTGGCAGGATAATTTCAAGTTGTCTACAAGAGCAAGGGCTAAACGTTTCAAAGAAAACAAAGGTTTTTTTTTACTTTCTCAGTTGCTACAGTCCTTTTCCTTCACAGCTGTTTTGAGAGGAAACTCCCATTCAACATTTTATCTAGTGTGCTCTGATATCACTACTGATATTAGAAAACTGAATTCTGAAGTGAAAGTCACCTGATTTTTCTCTTTTTTTAAGATCTCTCTGGAAACTGATTTCTAGCAGGTGCAAGCTCACATCTTTTTAAGGGCACCAAAATGAATAAGGAAATCTGTCACATTTTTTTTCATTTGGAAACTGGATAGTCTTAGCAGCGCTGGGGTCTAGAGGAAAGGAGCCATTACTAGAAATGCTGGTGGTAGATATGGTTGACATGACTAGTGTCTGCTCTGCCACCAGTGGGGAAGATGCAAATTCCGTTTCTAGTTACTCTTCTCCTTCATTATTCCTTGCAACTACAATGTTCTGCAGTATACATGTAATACCAAGATCAAGGTTACAAGACAAAGAAGGAATTCACAGTAGTATTTTGCATACATCAAAACATGGTGATTTTTAGGTAGAAAAGCTGTATACTTCAATTTCTTTCTGGTAGAAATAAGGGAAGTCTGTGTTGTGATGGATTGCAAATGCACCAGGATCAGTCAAAGGCAACTTTTTCTCTCTTCACAATAAGCAAAAAATTTGAATATCACAAACAGTGGAACAACGCCATCTCGAAACTGCAGTCTTTAGAAATGAAATTAATCCCTCCTACCCTTAAAATGTATCAGAAATATTACATTTGCTATCAACCCAAATTGCAAAATTTATTTCCGTCTCTGTGGTCCTGCAGAGATTGCAGCACAGTGATGGCTGCTCTTTATTTCTGACATGCAAGTGGCAGGGAGACAGATGAATGCAGCACCTCTCTTTTTGTGACATAATCCATACATTATTAATTTTTGTTGTTGTTGTTCTAAAGCTGTGAAACAGATGCCGTTCTGAACTGAAAATCACCATTCTGATATGAGCAGACGCAGTCCATGCACTACCCAATCAACTAATTAATGCTGCATAATTTAATAAGGGATGGTAATTACTCAGTTTTCCCCATCTTATTCCCCTCCTTGCTAATGATAGCATTATCGAGTTTAGGCAGGAGGTAGTAAGCGTATGTGTGTGTATGGAGATAATTTACAATGAAAGAGGATGAGTAAGCAGATAAAGCAGGAAACGGTAATACAGCAGTGAGAAAAAGGAATTTTCCTTGTTGTTTGGTGTCCAATCCACAGAATGGCTTCCAAAATCTTCTAATTTCTTATGTAGTGGGAACCTGTAGAATAGCAAAGTATAAGTGAAATAATAGTGATGACAGAGTCAGCAAAAGGGTTAGAGTGAAAATAGAGAAAAAAAGTTAATCTTTTATGCAATTATTTATTTAATATTCT
The DNA here is from genome assembly GCF_040807025.1 of Struthio camelus. Lineage (NCBI taxonomy): Eukaryota > Metazoa > Chordata > Aves > Struthioniformes > Struthionidae > Struthio > Struthio camelus. The sequence goes on along the minus strand of NC_090942.1, from coordinate 36,704,196 downwards.
TTCACATTTTGTTTTTATTCTAAACTTGGTTAGGAGGCAAAAGCTGCATTTACCTATGGAAAGAAAGGGAAAACTAGCATCCTCTACAGGCTTTTTTCCCCTCATTTTTTTGTTAACTCTGACTGGCCAATGTATTCTGTCAACTATAGCAGGATCAGTCTCAGTTGTTCAGATAGTTCCGTCAGGCATTCTTCAGTAGTCTCACCATATGGTGCAAATCTAAATAAAAAAAAAAATGCCTGAAACCATAACTTTTCTTAAGTTTTCCATAGATAAAAAGCTGATTTTCAGGCAACACAAGAGAGTGAAAAATAGAAGACGACTAATTTGAATTGGAAACCTGTAAAACTATTTAATGAACTCATATAGCCTAAATTCTCAGATTCAGCCTACGTCTGAATGGATTTCTTCTCTAGGAGAAACAATGATAAAAGATAAAGGATAAAGGATACTTCAGTGGGTAAAGAAATAGTATTTTTTCTTGTTAGCTCTAGATTTTTGTCTTATTGGCCTCTTATTAAGCCTGCTTTTCTCTATAAACACTGCATTTTGACAACAGAATGATTTCCTTTTCTAAATGGAAATTCTTCTATATTTCTTACTCACCTAAATCTGCTTGGCAGGTTGATCCGATGTAGAATCTGTAAAACCTCTTTTCTTCCATCACCCCCACCCCAGTTTCTGGAAAGTAAGAGGGCTGTGAGGCAGCATCTCCAGATTAGCTGTTCCATACCTGACGTGGCTTTACAGGCAACAGGTGAAAGAGATACAATGGATGTCCAGCTGTCTCTTTTTCCCTTTTGCTAAATTAAAGCAAAGAAAAGGAGATGGAGGATGTCTATGTGCATTCTGCAGCTGAGGCAAAAAGAAGGAAAAATTCAAGGAGAAAGAACTGAAGCAACTGAGGTTTCCTTCCTATTCTTATTTCCCATCAGACTGTTCATACCTCCTTCTGATGGGGCAGGTGAGGAACAGCAATGGTGTTTCAAATCAAGTTTTTTTCTTTCTGAAACCTTGAAATCTCTTTAGTATGCATTATACGCACTATACAGTGAACCAAGACTCCACACGTCTGGCTTTGCTAACGTTTTTCTCACTCAAGTACCTTCTTATTACTGTAGACAATCCATACACATATCATGACATCATGAATGCTTGGAATACCACAGTAACAAAAATCACAATTTCTTATCTATAGGAAAATAAATTTTAATTAAAAAACAAATTTCCAGGAAAAATATATTATAGGTTCTGCTAAAGAACATCAATGATATATGTTCTGTAGTATCTCAGAAATGAAGAATATTTAAACCACGTGACCGGAAAGTGATGTCTGTGGCCTAAGGGCAGTCAGAATAGAGTCTTCATCTTAGAGTAGTTCTGGACCCGATGGTAAAACAAACAGAATTAGACTAAATGAACAGGTATTAATGCAGTTATGGGCATGAACATTAGGAATACAAATGTAAGTCTTCAGAAAGAATCTGGGAAGAGATCAGGTTAAAGGCTTCTGACAGCTGCATAAGGACTATTTAAGTCAAAAGAACAGAATACAAAGATCTTAAAGAAAAAAAAAAAAAAAGCATTCCTGCTTCATTAGAAAGTTTAACCTTCCTTGTTACTGGGAGGTCATTAGAAACCTGACTACTGAAATGTGCATAGAGTCTATGGTCTCAAACAAGACAAGTACAAAGGGAAATCTCTAAACAGCCAAATCATCTTGGCTGCAGAAGATGAACATTTCTTAAAAAATAAACGCTGGCAACTAACTTCCGACAACTTTGTTAGAGAGTACCAAGTGTACTTAGGCAGGAAAATATGAGGCCTCCTTAAAATCTTGTTAGAAATTAAATTCATGAAGTGCTGAGTTGCCTCTCCTGTCAGCAAGCTAGGGAGGGGCCGAGAGTCTATGACCCTGTTCTGTGGAATATACGTCTGTCTTTTCATTATAAGAGACACTGCGGCCTCAGTTTAGCTGAGTACATATGCGTGTGCTTGGCTATAAACACCTGCTTAGTAACATTCAAGTACACTCAAGTACAGAGGCTCAGCAGAGATGCCTACCTGAAAACCCTGACAAACAAAATATAGTTGGAAGTATAGTAGTTGCACTTCCAAGTCCCATTAATTTAGAAAAAAAGAAGAGTGGACACTCTGAAGAGCCGTGCATTACTACTGTTCACACTCAGCACTTTTTCTTATTAATACGTTCCTTTTATTTTCCTGAAACCTTGTCAATACTACACAAGAACACAGTTTTACTCTGCTGGCTCCAAGCAGAGCAGGCTTGAGGCATCTGGATGCCACATTGTGCCGGAACCACTTTAGTGTATATAAACTGTTATGCTGTATGTAGATAACCCTGAGAACAAAAATTGTATTTCCAAAAGACTTTCAGAATTTCAGGTTTCAAGTCATGATCATTCTCTATGGAACCTAAAATATCAAAACTCTCTCAAAAATAAATTAAAGATATTGTGGATCCACTGAAGCAGTTAAACAAAGAAAACTAAGAAATTTTCTTCCAAAAAAACGTGAAAATAGAATATTTTGAAAATGTCAAAACATCTTCCTCCTTCTCCTTGTTTCTTCTTTAGAAATAATGTATTGAGGAAGTAAATATATTCAAAGTAATTCTGTTTTGACAGACCACATTTTGCTATCAGGGTGTTTCTTACAAGCTCTAGTATCAATATTTATTTGCTTCATATTTTGTCTTCCTATACTAAGCATAAAATATAGAAACGAAATTGCATTGTCAAACCGTACTGATTAACTGAAACTTCCCATTTTCACTTCAAAAGCCTATAGATGGATCTCCGAGACAGATATGCACATACGTGGGCATCTGACCTAGTACCTTCAGCTGAAATCCAGGCAAGTGAAAATGTCCTCTTTTAAAATTCCCAGCAGCAGCATTTGTGCTTTGTGTGGTTACAACTTTCCTTTCTCTCAGGCTGACTGACCTGTACCTTCATTAAAAAGGGGCCATTTTTGATTATTAATACTCATTAGTAATGAAAGAATATTTCTTTATTTATTCCTTATTTTTTTCACATTGTCTCTTTCTTACTTTTTCATTAGGTTTCACTAGGTCATTAATTATTTTAAAGTAATAACTGCAAAATATAAACAAGATTGCTGTGTACAGCAGCAATAAGAAATAAAGACAATAACTTTCATGGAGATAGTAACTTTTAGGGCACAGATTTGTTATAATAGTTCAAACCCATGCAGAAGGTTTTTTTTTTTTATCCTTTTAAAATGGCCTATGTTGGGTAAGGCCTGTAGTAACAGAAACAAATAAAGATACCTCGACCTAAGAAGCTTTAAAGGTAGAAGGAACATCCGTAGGCTGAAGCAGAGTTTCCATAAACTGCGTATTTTTGAGCCAGAAATCTTTCTCCACTTTTATTGCAAGTGAATCTTGGATGTTACCTTATAAAATTGCAGACATAAAATGCAATTTACAGGTTGCTTCATGCTTACAAATTAATATGTAATATGTTGATATTCATTTGATAGCTCTGAATGAGCAGTAAAAAATGTTTCAATGAAACAAAGTGTCGGTGTTTCATATTACGAGTGTGAATAGAGAAAAGCTTTTTATAACATGGCAAAGAATGTATTAAAGTAATAAATAGAGTGCTATCTCTCAAATATTCATGAACTAAGCCTTGGAGAGCTTAACTCTATTCAGTCCACAGCAGCCCACGTTCCATGGCTGCATCTTTGCAGCATTTAGAAGACAGCATGTCTTTTACAGTAGATAAGTGCATATGTTTTGTTTGTTGCGAGACGTAGCTCGTTTTTAATATCAAAAAGTTACAAAATGAAATCTTTCAATCTACTACTAGGTCTTGTTTGGGTAGCTCATAATAGTTATGAATATTATTGCCTATGGATAGCACAGCAGGAAAATACATAGCATCTAGTCATAAGAGCTAGTAAAAGATGACAGAATGCCTTGTTCTGCTGCTCAGTTTCTCTTTTCATATCAAATTTCACTATAATTCCTATCAATCTATTCCCCTATGTTCTTATTTACATCCAACTGCTAAATACATTCAGTACTGTACACTTGAATTACCAATTAACCTTTTCTTGACATGAAATTATTTATTATGGATATTATGGTATTGTTATAATCCAAGGGATTTTATGCGAAAAAAAAAAAAAAAATTATTACACTACTGGCAACCCTGGTACTGCGATTTAGTGAGCAGATGCTTTCCAAAGTGACATGGTGTATTTTTCTACTGTATAGAATATTTTCTGTATTCTTTTATAATAACTTTAGTGTGATCTTAGCATTTCACACTGCTTTACGTGCATGAATATCTCCTGTGTCTTCTACATTTAGAGGTACATGAGTGGCAGTTGTTCACTTCTTGAAATGTAGGATGACACATGCTATTTCATCTCATTTGCTCAAAGAGAGCATGAAAGGTGAAAAAAAGTAGCTATGGACTTCAAACTCCTGCCAGTGACAAATTACTTCAGATCCCTTTTGGAACTATTAATAGCCACTGCTGCAATTTCAGCTCTTCCCAAGTGAGAGGAAAAATTTTAAATGAATCAGTGCAGTGGGTGGGGAGTAACTCGTTGACACACCTCATGCATTTTTCATCATTATCTTATGCAATTATTTGTAAAGAAAGAGTGATATAGCAAAGACTCTCTTTCAATCCTTTAAACTCCACCTGACTATACTTTAATTTTCTTATCAGTTCTTCTAAGCAATATATATCTTACTGGTTTTCTGTGGGTTGAACATCTGATCTAGAGATCAAAATTGTAATAACAAACCACAGCACAAAGTCACCCTGAGCTTTGTTGGGGGGAAGAGGAGAAATCTATGCGTTCTCTCCTGAGCTGACTCAGAACTGATGTAAAACAGAAGTTGAGTCTCAGATGGCTGCATGAAAGTTGTTTCACGGAGCTCAAGGAGTTCTCTAGTCAATCTTGCCCACTTTATGTAGATTTTTTCTCTTTTCAAAGTTCAGGTTGCACTTCATCTAGAGAGGAAAGAAGCCAGGACACAAAAGAAGCCAGGACGATTGCTGCTGCCCCCCGCCCCAAACCACACACCAGGCCTCCTCCCAGCATACCCCTGGCTGCAACTAACAGCCTCCTCCACCACACAAGCCTCACAGACAACACCTCTGGCCACCCCAAAGCTCCCCTTGCAACGCCTCGGCCAGCCCCACAACAAGCATGGCAGAAATGGCATTAGGACTGCTACTTTCTGCCAGTCATCAGATATTATTCTAGATGGTAAGGATACTTCTCCATAGGTTTTCTGTGGCTAGTTTGTTTATTAATAACATTCAGTAATGTTCAGTATGGTTTATGTGGCTTTTTGGCAGTAAGTGCACTTAAAGTAAAGCATATTGTCAGCAAGGTCCATATTAACAGGCTTAACTTTTGAAAGCAGAATAGATACGCCCTTGCTTAAAACCTTGCCGATTAGTTATATGAGGCAACTTCCGTTATTGAGGTATTTCAGAGCTCTTCCTGAGGTAAGCCTAAGAAATGCCGCAAAACAATGCTAAGTTTGTTTAGTTATGGAAAACAGAATTGGAAAACGTTCAGGTGCAGCCAAAAAATTTTAGCTGAATGCTGAGAAAGCATCGGGCTGGTTTCCTAACTTATTCAGAAAGGTCATGGAAAGTCGCTTCCACAGGTGGTGTTTCTGTGAAGAGAACTAACTGGTAGAAGAGGGTGGAAGTGATTAATCATGTGTGTTGTGCTGTATGTATATGTCTCATTTTTGTAGAATCTGTATGCACACGTCAGCAGTGGGGATAGTCTTCCTGGCATCATGAAGGAGATGAGCCATCTTGATACATGGTTACATCTCATAAAGCCCTGATGGAATATCAAATCTATCCACAAAGAAAACACAACCATGCCCAAAACTCTGGTGCAAACCCATCACTCTTCATATTGCAAGATTAGCTATATTGGCTAGGAGTACTTCAAAAGAGGTTTATTGTGTTGTCTTGCATACCCTGTGGTATCCAAGACGTGTGCACAAGGACGAAAGATATAATAAAGCATCTATTATCCACCTCGAGTCTTCTGCGACAGAATCTGGCAGCCAGCTGAGATACCATAGGGGACCTAAAATGACACAAAGAATCTATGTTTAAGCCAAAGAATCCCACATGAAGTATCTCTCTGTTTGACTTTGAAAGTCTTTTGGCCCCTGAGCAATGAGCCTACCATGTCCAAAACTCCCCAAGGCTTTTCAGCTTGGTCTCTGTTCCTACCTGTGCCCTGTTAGAATTCAGAAATGAGATGCTTCTCTACACAAACCCTTTCTCAGAATACCTTTGGCACAACCTGCTAGATGTAAGATCCCTAACACCCCCACAATTGCATGTTCTAAGAGGATAATGCTAGTCTTGTAGCAGTCCGCATGTTAAGGAACTCACCTGTGAGTGGCAAAACTAATTTAATTTCCTCATTTAGCTTGCAGGAACCTGAATCCACTCACCTGTGCTATTAGACCCAGTTAAGACCTTGCCCCATAGTAATAATATAATTGTCTGAATTTTTCTGCCCTTAAAAGAGGTCTGGTAGATGCTTTGTTTCCTTACCTTTCTTATTTCTGCCCTCTGCTTTCTTTTCAGTTTAATATTCTGTCACACTCATTTATATTTTCTATGGTAATTTGAAAAGAAAGATTATTGAATAATTAGTGAGATAGAAATCATCATCTAGCTTCTGATTTTTGGAAAACTTTCATTTGCCTCAGTGAACATTTACTGGCACAGAACTCAGTCTAAGGAAGAGTCACAATACTCTGAAGGGTGTCTACAGTGCTTAGCCATCATATATTATAGGTATGAAGCCCAAAAAAAGTATATATTTTATTGTAAATTCAACTCATTAATTTGAGACTAAAACTCTTTTCACCCGGTAGCATTTCCTGAAGTTTGTGTTTATGTACTTCATTGCTGTAAGGTAGAAATAATATGGTGTGAATGGCATAGGTCTTATCAAAAGATTTCAGACTTAAGAGATGAAAATTGTCAGGGAGTAGTAGGGGCTTATTGCCTTAGAAACTTGATGATGAGAATCAAACTCTCCCCAGAAAAGTCAAAAGTGAGAATCAAGTTGTGGTTGGCATTAGAAAATTTATATGATTCTAGGAGAATTTCTAAGGATGATTTCCTAAGTTTCAAGAACATAAGTGAAAAGTTCAAGAACGCTAAAAGGGATAAAGGTTATATTACAATAACAATATTTTCTCAAGTTTTATTCAATGAATAGTATCATATGTGATACAAGAGCTGTAATTATATCTTATGAATGTTAGGTCTCTAGTTTAGAGAAGGCATATGGATTTTCTTTACAGCTACTGGAGAGAAAGAGGTACTTTAAGCAGTGATCCAATCCACCTACCTTAAACCCATTGTACGATGGACTGACTCACCTGCTGGAGGTGCCGGTCTCTGTTGATTAGAGAGGGAACCTGGACAAAGGGATTAGAAAAGCCTATCATTTTTTAGATACTGAAATGTTAAAAATTGAAAAAAAAGACCTGCACCTTACTTGCTGTGCTTCAAATTTAGCCAGCTGCTTTTGTGAAGATGGGTAGTTTTTCATTAGGATAAGAGCATGCACTGCTTGATTGGTTAAATGCTGCCGTTCTCCTTGTGCACTGCTGGAGGACATCTACTAGCAGCAGGAAAATGAGATGAAAGAGATTGCATGAGAGGCTGTACACAGAACAAATAAGGATTTTTTAAAATATAAATTAATTCAAAAATAATGGCTATATTATCTTTAGAACTTGATTTTAGCCACAAGACACCTAAAATGTACTAAATAGTGTTTCCATTTACAGTTTTTTCTACTTGTACTTTAGTTGTAATCTAAACAACTGTCAGCAGATGTTTACTCAATAGTGGAAGGGAGTAGGCTTTCTATAGTGATTGGTACAATTTCATTGATATATATGGAATAGGAAAATTCAGTAAAAAATATTGTTAAAATGTGTTTCAGAATATCAAACATGCTGTGACAGTTGTCTTACCTAATTTAGATTCTCTTCAGTGCTCAGATTTCTAGGTAAAATGATGACTATTGAGACACAGTAAGAATTTTTCCCCTTAGTAAAAGGACCTGGAAGAGAGAAATATGTAAAAGTAACAAGTTGCTCATGCCCAACTCAGTGTTGGGATCAGACAGATCTCTCAGCCTGTTCTTGTCGTTACTACTGAAAGGTCCATTTGCTTTTCTAGATGTCTGCAAGGAAAAAAAAGTCATGACAACCATGTGAGACTGAGGAACTTTATGCTACTGAGGCCCATTCAGAATATACTGAGACTATATCCTGAAATTACACTCATTTCCGGGCAAGTTGGAGTTCTTATCACTCTGGGGATACTAAAATCCTGCAGGATTCAATCTTTTCTTAATCATGTGTGTGATCTGGAAACACACAACTCTCTCGGAAAGCTGAAACCTTTGAAGAAGTATCAGAATACCTGAGATTTGTTCAAGCCACAGAAAGCTAAGAAGTGGAATAAGTTGTCAAAAAGCAAAAGGTTATTTCAAAGAGAAAAGTAATAATCAGAAGTAATGATAGGTTACATTTAGGTTGGCTATTAGAAAAAGATCAGCCTACACTATCAGGGTAATTAAAACCTGGAACAGATTTCCCACGGAGCACAGCAAATGTCTGTCTGTGGAGGATTTGTTTTGTCTTTTTTTTTTTTCTTTTTTAAGAATAGGTTACAGAAAGTTCTTTCAGGACTGGTTTGAAGACAGTTGCTCCTGCTGTGGGCAAGCAGTTGAACTAAATGACCTCTCGAGGTCTTGCTGAGTTCTATATTCTACAGTTTCATGGAATCCAAATGACTTGTCAGTACGGAGCTGGAAGACTGTGTTAACGTAGGTGGTGATTAACACATATACAGTATTTCTGTGTTACAGTTGAAAAGATTATATGTCAGTTAATGCAAATGTAGAGACAAAGAAAAGCGTACTTGCCTAGGGAGGAAAAGGAAACACCTACTATTCTTACTAAGGAAACGCTAGTTTTGTCAGAAAATGTGAAGGGATCTCTGTGCATTGCTGTTAAAAAAGACAGCTCAGATTCTGAAACAATTTAGATATGTTAACCTCCTACTTCATGACAGCAGGAGAGCGGAAATAAGAAATTTTGGAATTCCCTTAAATGTATTGAACTATTTATTTGCAGTTGCTAATAAAGCCCTTTTCGGTTTCCTGAACAAATCTCCTCATTTGTGAACCAAAGAAATACGTTTCATCCAGATAACTCTTAACCTTAGAACTGATCTCAGAACCACGCAGGGTTAGAGCTGGCCGATATCCAGGCATATAACCACTCTTGGGGTCATGGTTAAGTACTGCTAGGCTCCTCATATTTTGTGGGTAAATATGCTTACCTTTCTGCCTGCAGCATCCTCCACACCTAAGTGTCACATAGCCTAGCCTTAAAATCTGCTGTATGTTCTTGTAATAGGTACATAAAGACAAATAAAACGTTACCAAACAATAATCACTGTTGTTTGCAGGCCATTCTGGCCTGCAGAAATAGTGCATCAATAAGGTTTCAGTAGCACACCATTTTGTTTTAAAAGTAGAAACTATAGTATTTTGTAAGCATATGTAAATGAAATCTTAAATCAATCTTAACCAGGATTTTACCCCAGAGCTTTCTCACTTTTTCCTGAGTTTTGTCCTCAGTGCTTTATCTAGTATATAAAAATTGAAATGTGAAATTGTAGTAACATTATTTTAATCTGAGGAGAAAAATGAGGCAGAAAATTGAATTTGTATGCAGTCAGTTTGGAAATACCAGTGCAACATGTTCTTCCATAATAGTGCCTATAAAAGACTCCATTATATTTTAATGAAAATTAAATTGTATTTATTAAAATGATTGCTTCTTTTTTAACATGGCATTCTGTAATAGCTATGTTTCCTTATGTCTGTCAAAAATTGAATGTATCACTTCAAGTAAAAGCTAGCATATATGCTTCCTACTCTGAGAAGCAATCTCATTTACTTAAATTACATGGAGGATTCTATCTTGCTTTCCAGTGAGTCCCTAACTTTATTCATTTAAATGGTCTCTATTGCTTCAGTAAGGCCCAATGAATACTCGTAGGATGGTTATGCATGAGTACTTTTTCAAGGTTTGGCTTCACTTCAGAAAATATTAAAATGGTACTGCGAATGAGAGTTCTAAAAGCTTTCCCAAAGCCAATATAACTGATAACTTCTCCCAGTATGAGGAATTGTACTTCATCAGCTACCGCCTCATTTCACGCACTGAAATGCCAGGGCTGCCAATTCTGTCCCTTTCACTGAGAGTCAACAGCAAGTGGACTGTCAAGCAAAGAAAATAGTGTGTCAGCAAGGGAACGCTGGCAATACAAATAGGTACTGTTAGCAAAGGTGCAAATGTGCAGTTGTTAATGTTAGAGATGTAATGAAGCCAGAAGACTGGCTAGATTAGTGTGTTGTGCAGCAGAGAAGTGAAGAGGTAATATGTCAGGCATGAGCAGTCCTGTTCTGTAACAGAGAAGTCTTACACTGTCTGATAATACCCAAGGAAAAATTCAGAGCAAGAATGTGTTCTTGGGGAGGAGTACAGGGGTTCATGTTTTTTATTTTTTCTTTTTTTTTAAATCCTCACTTAGTAAGCACTCTAACAGAAGATAAGCTCAGGAAGCTTTGTGTTGAATTAATAGCACAGATCAATAAATGTTATGAATCTTTATCAAATTCAGAGGTGGACATCTTCTTGAATTCTTTCCTTTAAGTTTCTTATGAATAAAAATTCTACCAAGCTGACATGGAAATGTGACCTGCTGTATGTTTTGTTGGACTATTTTGTAACTTGAAGACATGGTTAAACACTTGAAAAATCTCAGAAACTTTTTGGAAATGGTTCTGAGTAATTTTGCCTGATTTTTCATACTTTTCAGGATTTACCAAAGTGTAAGAAAGTACCAAAATGACCTCTTTCGTGGTATACTTCTCCTTCTGTTGTACTAAAAAGAGGAAGTAGAGAAAACTGAAAACATTAATCATCTAGAAAGATAGGAAATGTAGCTTTGTCCAATACTGAGCAGTATGAGATCTAGCTCATTATAACCTTTGACAAATTGTGTTCCTGTTGAAAAAACAGGGACTTAACTGCTGTTTTCAGTAAACAGAAACAAGGGTATGTAGCTGATCAGCAGCTTTCCAACTGTTTTTTTTCACAAATGATAATTATTTAAAGTATTTAAGCTGATTTTCTTCCCCTGAAACTGAATACCCTAGGCCTCTCATTTTAGGTAATGCATTCAATTTTATAGTTTGAACAAGAAAGCACATTGTAAGTGAGCAGAGCGTGCTGCGGTGAGACCCGTGTTGCCGGTACGTTTCTGCCTCTGAACATCCCCTCCTCAGAGCCCAGGACTCACCCAGGGGTTCCCACATCCGCCAGGTCCTGCCATCAAGTCAGGAGCAGGAAAAGGCTCGGTCTAGGCACTGCAGCTAGGGATGGGCCATCGCCAGAGCATAGTCTTGTGTACGAACAAGCGCAGAAGAATGCAGTGGAGGTGGCATGGGGTCAAGACCCAGAGGGATACACATGCTATCCTGAGAGTAGGGGAAAGAAGGTATATGCTTCCAACCAAGTAAGTTTCGGCTTGGGGATTTTTGAGGGGGGGTGAGTAATTTTTTTAGTGCTCCATTGTAAGTTGTGATGACAAGTCAAAATTGGCAAGCCTAATAGAACTCTGCAGTAATAATTTGTTTATTCAAAAAAGAAAAGAAAATGATTATGATACTGTAAAACCTGAAGGGTAGCTCAATTTTGTTTTGAACTACAGATTTGGGGGAAAGCACTAACTCACCAAAACAGTTCCTATATCCCTTTCAGAATATAAATAAAATAAATATTGGTTCTATTCCATGCTGATAGTGGGGTAGGCAGATGATCAACAAGGTTGTCACCTTTTAAAGAGAGTCACTAATGCTCTTTATGTTGCAGTGATGTTGCAGCCTTACTGGAATTGCAAAGAAGAGGAAGAAGGACAGGAGAGTTGAACAAAGTGATAAAAGGTTTTAAATGAACCCTTAGTGCAATATGCAAACTGCTCTTTACTGTGCTGCACTTGTTAGGTCTGGCTGAATTACTTGGGGTGAATAATTTATGCCACTAATTTTGTTTTATCTTTTTCCATCGGAGGGATTATTATTTCATGATCTACATGAAATTAAATAATACCTGGTAAATACCTTTGTTAATCTCATTTTATACTTACAAATTATGCCAGGAAATACAAAACTGCAATCACATCTTTATGCAATTTAGACCTAAGCAACAGCAGAGTAAAAAATTCCTGCAAAATAATAAAACCGCAAAATGCATAAATGAAAATACATTTTTAAAGCATTTTTAATTGCATTAAGCACCTGCATATGAATTGGCACTAAAAAATTAAGTGTTTATTTTTATAAAGTATTATTCAGGGAATATAGGAGATAATGTAAAAATAGGGAAGGTTTTTGAACTATGTCTTGGAAATCAGTCTGGGATCCAAAAGTCAAATTTTGTTCTGATTGTACAGTACTGCAGTAAAGACTGTATAGTCTGAATTTAGAGCTACTTTCTAAGTGATCCACAGGAAACAGCACTTCAGAGGCTTTTAAAATGATGTGATCACATAGAAGTTACTGCTAGAGAAGCAAAGATTGTCCTTCTGTGGATGATTTGAGTCCCAGAAGGTAAGACAAACACAAAGAACACGCACTCAGATGCTCCTCATCTCTTTTCTTCAAGTACGCCATCCGTGTGCATTTGTGCATTACAGGCTTGCCATAACCCAGCTTCTGCAAGAACCATGCAGAATTAACGTTCTGCTGAACAACGGTTTCTCCAGAGCCTCCTGAAAGACGGCAATGGGAAATGATGAAGGTCCACAGTTTAGATGCATCGTAACTTCCTGCAATCTTAGTGCAAGCAAAGCCCTCCTTCAGCCTACAGAAGCAGATGTAAGTTTAAGTATCTTAGCTATATTGCTTACTCTGCAACTTTGTTTCCATAGATGGACATGAATTCAAATTGTCTCTGGTGATGCTAAACGGATAACTAAAGTCTGTATCTGCTCAGATTTTATGGACAGATCATTACATAATAAACACTTCACTGATAGTGAGGGAACTGAAACATTCAGCTTTCCAGCGACTATGGTGACTGTCCAGTGACATGAATCGTAAAAGTGTGTATTCCTTCAACAGAAAAAGAAGTCCCTGACTAAATCCAGAACACTGATTTATGGATTAGAATGACAGTATTTTATCATATTACTCTCTTCATTATAATTCCACTCTGGAATAGATGAAACTTTTGAGTTGTTTTGATTCTTTTAATAAAATGGTGATGACAGTTTTATAGTAGACAAAGCAATTCTAATCACTTTGAGTTGTCAGAATTTACATTTCTTTGAATCTATATGAATTGTAGCAGCTGATTAGTATCTTCTGATGTAGGTTTTAAGACATAGGTAATAGAAACTGTTTAAAAATAAAAAATTGCTAAAGTACGTTATCATTCAGTGCATCTTTCCTTTCAGAGATTTGACCCCTATCTCCATATTTTAAAATTATATTTCACAATGGACATAGTGTCTCAAAAATTTAAATATAAATCAAAACTCATCTATTAGTTGCATTGTTTTACAAAAAAGCACATTTCAGAAGGATCATACTACACAACAAACTCAATTAATGTTAGAGGATAATGGCTTTGCAAAACCTTTTCTGAGGCTTTGTATGAAGGACACTACCTAAAGGAATAGTGTACTTTTTTTAAGGCTTTCATATTAGAGTTTTTACATGAAGGCTGCATTACTTTTGCTTTATTCTTCAGCAAGACAGTTCACTAGATAAGAAGGTGCTGCATGCATAGAGAAACGATAAACAGATTCTTTAAGTGATTTCCCTAAATTGTGTTTTGGCTTTCTCAGTATTATTTTGCTGGAAGGGGCCTCATGCTGCAGGTCTGAGAAAACAGGTGTTTATCATAATGCTTTAAATGCCAATAGGTTTCTATTGTTGTTGCAGTAAAAACAAGCTATTGTGTTGTTGTTTATTTTTTATCATTAAAGAGAGCATCAAAATGACTGAAAATATAATATTCAGCTTCTATCATTGTCTTTATTGCAAACAAGTCTTTCTGCAGCTAGGGATGGTGTGTGATAGAGAGGATAACATGTTAAGTCCTGATCCTGCAAATGGCTAAAGTTAATTTGGCTGCACATAAATAGCCAGTCTGTCTGCATATAATCATCTGTAAGACAGATTCGTATTTTTTATGCCTTATGACCACAGGTTTTATGACTATTCTGTGCCCAGCATCTGTCTATAGGGAACTTAGGTTGACATTCCTTTATCTGCTTTTACGCCTTCCATGTTTTTCTATTGCAAATATTATTTTTCAGGGGAAATGCATACAAGACAGTTGTCCATGGCAAACTAACTTGCTCCCAACTAGCTATATTGCAGTGTGAAGCTATTGTTAGATAATCCCACTTGCTTTGCTTTCTTTTACCTTTATATCATGGTTACACTTACATCCTCATTGTCACTTTGTGAGGAAAATTATTTATGTTCAAGTTCTCTTTTAGCCCTGATTTTTAAAAATTCTTCCTTCTAGTCCATTGGTCAAATATTTGGAGCTGGGTAGGCTTTCCAGAAGCCATCTGTTTTATTTTATGATCAGGACAGGTATGTCCTGAGTGTTTTTTTAGAAAATCTTTTTTACAAGGACAAGGGCAATAATTTGTTATTTTTCAGGTTTGCACATACCAGCAAAAAGGAAAGGCTGAGGTCCTATAACACTTGTATTGCTTTGAATCATTTCAGGCTTTCTGAGTGCAAGGCTTCTTACTCTCTTCCACTCTCCTCTTTAGCCAAATTGCAACAGGATCCAGGATCCATTACTGGATACAGCACAAGGACATCCAGCAGTGGATGCTTGGGAAAAGAGTATAAATATAAGAAAAGTGTACTTCTCCATATACATTGTCAGTGGTAACTTGAGTATTGGGTTAATGATAAAGGTTATAGTCATTTTTAGGAGTGCAGCACTTGATATATAATCATTTTTACCATCTTTTGTTTTTGAAGAGTCTTTTACAATGTGGGCTTCATCCTATTCTGTGGAATGAATTTCACAGCTTAATTTATATACATTTCCTTTTCATTTTAGGTCTCTTAGTTCTTCCCTTTTTTAAAGACCTTTTTATATACCTTTTCCGTGTCACTGCTCTTTCACCTGTTAACAGCTCAAATGTCCTAATCTATGAATTATCCTTATACAGAAGCAGTTCAATACCTCCAATCATACATTTCTTCCTTCTCTGTATGTTTCTTAATTCTACTATTTATTTTTGATATGGGAGGGCCAAAATAATCCACACAATATCCAAGATGTGGATACAAACTAGATTTGCGAAGTGATAGTTTGTTATTTTTGCCTTATTTTCTACTCTTCTCGTCACTATTCCAACAACTGACCTGTGCTTTTAACTCTGCTGAGAAGTGAACTGAGCAGATGAACTCTCCACAGTGGATGCAAAATGTCTTTTCTGAGTAGTAGTAACCAGTCTGGGTTTCATTGGGAGTATGTGCAGTCAGGACAGTTTCCCTTTATAAGTTATTTGCGTTTCTTCACATTCCTACCAGAGAAATGAACACGGATTTATAGGGCAGTTGGCTCTTCCGCTACTATACTTGCATTCACTGTACACCTCGCATGTTTGTTTCTTTTGCATGCCTGGCCTGTAGATGCATTCTTTTTAGTTGTGCCTCTATTTCCAGCTGTGAAAAACATACCTGCCTCTGAATGTTTTCTCCCAAATCCACTGGATTGTTTTGTTTGCTCCCCATCAAAGACCAAGCTTATCCTCTGTTTCTATCAGTGCATATCCCCTGCAGCACTTTCTCTTTTTGAGTTGAACTGTTTTATTGCTTGTAACATTGCATCTTGTTTGCTGCTTTGTTGGTTTGCCTGAGGCAACTCAAACTTACTATAGCATGTTAATAAATGCCATCTGCTGTTCTGTATTATATGATGAAAGGTACGGACCTTCTCAGCATATCTGCCTGAGTCCTGACTTTCAAACACAGCAGTCTTTCTTAAGAGTGTAGATTTAGGGGATTACCAGTATTTTTTGTAATTACTTGAGCTTAGATTCATCTCGTTTAACTTTAGGGATCTAACTGAGATACCTATAAAAGAACACAGTTGCCTTTGGCTGCTTATGTAATCAATGAGGAGAAATACGTATAAGATGATTCATCCCACATAGGATTTGGCTCATCCTCTTAGAGATGCCTATCTCCCTGTAGCTGAGACTCCATATATGGAGCCTCAGAGAACTATACTGGTAATTTAGATACCCCAATTACATGCTGATGTCAAACAGAAAGTCTAGGCTGTGATAATGTAAAATGTAGATTTGTCAGAGCCATGAATTCTTGAAAATCTTGATTTTCATTAAAGAAAAGAAAAAAGCTTGTTAACCATCCTGCTTTATGCAGTAACCTCACTATCAGGGATATCTGTCACTTTATGGCAATCACAGATAACAACAGAAAAAGAGATCCTGAGATCTGAGTCTGACCAATAGAGAAAACTAGCTGAAAATCTGAAGGTGAAAGGAAGCTTGGGTAAGAGTTCCTACGAGAGGTTAACAGAAAAAAGTAAATGTAAAGGACAAAAATCAGAGAGTTAACAAAGGAGAAACAGCAGATATAACATATCTTGACCTTAGTAGTGCTTTTGACATATGATGACACCAAGCTAGCGGGAAAGTAATATCAGGAGTAGTTAGTTCTCTGTCAGAATGGAAAGTATATAGGCACTAGAGGCATCTGTCCTGCTGCTGATTCACATTAATATTTTCATTAATAATGGATGGATTAGGACTATGATCAGTAGAGCTATGAATGACTGCAAACATGCTGAAGGGAAGGAAAGAATTCAAGTGATCTTCACAAACTGTAGAAATGACTTTCAAAAATAGGATATAATTCAATAGGAATATGTTAAAAGTACTATACTTGGGAGGAACAATTACCTCCACAAAGACAAGTCGTGGAAAATATTTCAATTTTGATGAGGCTGTGATTGTATTTACAGCAGTGTCATTCCACTAGAGCTTTAGAGAAATTTTATTTATGAGATGAGAATTATGTTCATACTACTGAGATTTCTTTGCTTCTTGTGAGCAGAAGACAGAAATGCATGGGGTCTGGGAAACGTGAAATTTCAAATTTATTTCCTGACTGTATTTTCCAATCTGATTATAGCTTCTGTATTTCATTTTTATCATCTTTCTATTATTATACCATAAGATAATCCACAGAAGGTGAAGACTAGATGCCCTTAGGACACAGAGTCCTGAAAAGTAAAGATATTGGAAAGATACTAGAAGTATAACCTCCCTTTTCAAGAATAGTTATAGACATACTAAGAGGTATAACAACTTTCCCAGTGATACTCTCAAAATCAGAAAGAGCTTGATCATCCTTGATCATTCTTGATCAGTATCAGCAAACAAACACTGGTATGGATACAGCACAGCAGACAGCTTAATACAAGTTGCATTTTTCATTTCTGTCAGCTTTGCCTATCTCATAAATGTCAAAGAATTTTTTTTCTTTTAAATTAAACGACAAGTAAAAGGAACTAGGTTTTGATTAGTTATGACACCTTCATTACATATTTATCAAATCAGAAAGGGTATAAAATATTCTTAGAATAATCTTGACAAAGATCAGTCACTGTTTTTGTTAGCTCACTCTCCCTGCTTTGGACAGGTTCTTATATGGCTGTATCTTTGCTGGTAACTCCGGACAAGGCAAATATGTGCAAGTATAATTATGACTGCAGTGGATAAAACAGACGAAAGGAGCTCAACTCCCACATAGATTTAGAAGGCTTTTAACAAGAAGAGGAATAATTATTTTGCCATATTCTTACCTCTCTAAAAGTCACTATTCTCACCTCGTCTGCCCTCTTCAAGAGAAACATAAAGGGCAATTGGGAAGGAACAGCTAGATTTTTTGTGATATTTCCTTTAATAAGCTAAGAAAATTAGGCGGTACTGCTCAATGAAATAGCAGGTTTTGTCTTCCACATATATATACGAAGGATCTATAAGGTTACTGTGTATATATAAAAACACATATGAAATTGTTCAAAAGACTAACTGAACTGTCAAAAAGGCTGTATATGCAAGTCAGTCACATGGGACTGAGAACATTCCCAACTACTGGCTAGCACACCTCCAAAAATGACTAGCCACTGGTGAGAGTCCCTGGTCCATGCCAGCTTCTCTGCTGTGCCAAAGATTTGTTTGGGAGAAGGAGGCCTAGCTGACATAGACAAAATTGTGCAAATGAATGCCATATCTGTTTATCAGTATGACTCCATTTGCATGGCTGGGATTGTTCCTTGGCAGTTTAATTTACTAATATAGATGAAATCTGAACGTCTGTAGCATTGTCTGCAAATTTGTAAGATGAATAACTCAGTGTTACTGATTAATAGGAACTCCTAGCAGAGGGAAGCCCACAGGAACAGGAACTTTAAAGGACTTCTATTGTAGTTTGGAAGAAAAGTCTCAGGGAACATCATAAATGGTCCTGGAATTCAGTAACAATTTGTTTCTTTTCTCTGTTTTGAATCGTCTGTAATATCAGAGATTAAAGGAGCTAAATAAATGAGTTACTTCTTGCATTAAAGCAAAAAGGTATTGCATAAAATAACAAAGCAATCTTTTCCACTCATTACTTAAATTACCTTTGCTGATGGGCAACAAACCTCAGCAAGCGCTGTGAAACAGGAACTGAGCCTTTGACTACAGAAGATAACCTAGAATCCCTGCAATCGTATCATTCTCTGGTGGAGGCAACTACTGAGCAGAGCTCCTGGAACCAGCCATCTCACCTCACTTTCGAAACATGAAGCCTCTAAAAGAGAAGAGTAGGTGCTCCCAACCCCTTCTGTTTCGATTGAGAGATACAGATATTGTTGAAGAGCAGTTCAAACCATCTAAGACCTCAGTTGCTTTCCGGAAGAGACAGCCTCATTTCTTTTGCTGAATAACAGCTTATTACCTCTAACTCATAAGAGTGCTTAAAGCTGAAGTCTATCGGAGCTAAAATGCATTTTCTGATAAAATGAAATGTTTCCTGAGAGTGGTCTGCTTCTGCTGTGTGTGAATAAACCATAAGTGAGGAGATATTTGTCCCATTTAGTTTCTATATGAGTACACAGTGGGGCAGAAGACTATCAATGCTGGTAAATTTTCTGTATTTGTTTCTGGTGGTATTTAATGTAACCAGAATATAAATGTGAGGCCCAAACTGAAAATGATCCACTGAAAATTTGAAGGATCATTTGTTACTTTTAGTGTCAAACTCAGATAAGAAAAGTCAGACGCTGCAGAAACATACCGAGCCTCAAGAAATTATTGTCTATCTATACCAGTATTAATGTCATGGAAGAACTGTACGTAGCATTTCAATAATCTCCTCTGAAATGACGCAGGCAAAACACAAAATGAGGGGGAGATGGAGTGCTGGCAGCTAAATATGATTTTATATCTCAAGTTCTGAAAAGAGCTATTCTATTTTAGATAATCCCTTCTGAATGTACCAGAGATGATTTAGCCAGACGCTAGCTTCAGTATGCAAGAGCCTTTTTATACCAGCAATGCTAGAAATAATTGGTATCTCTTTCGCATCAGGAAAATGTGCTGTATTGAATAGTCAGATAAAAAAGTGTGAAGGAATGTGTTCTCCCAGGGAACCTTCCACCATTGTGTTTTATAATTGCAAAGAACTGGATAGTGTAGAGTAAGTCTTGTCTAGATCTGTTATAAGTGATTTGGTACAGACTAGGCTAGACAGAAGGGAAGGAAGTAAATTTCTTTCTCATCACTCAGAAAATCTCTCAGATACTATATAGAGAGGCTGAATCCGCAGGCTCCAGAGACTTTATGACCGTGCTGGAGTATATCCAAGGGAGGATTCATAGGCCATTTCAGCAGTTCATGTTCACATAAACCTAAACCTTCCATGACAACTCAAGTTGTAAGGGAGCTGGACTCAGGTGAGACAATAACATTACAAACATATGCTTGGTTTTAAATACCGCAGGCACCGTTTGTAGCAGAGAACAGCTGTTGTTACCATTGCTTTAAAGATCTAAGCACAGAAAGGGACAAGGGTCCTCTGTAAAATATGTGACAAACATAAAAACACAGCCTTAATGAAATTTTCTTCATTTTATTTTTTAAATTAGGGATGTGGGATTAAGAACTAAAGCCTGTTTAACATTTATTACCTACAATATACTTTATGCATTTTCTACCGTTCATTGCTCCTAAAGAAAAACCAATACAGATGTTTAGTATTACAAAGCCTTACAGTTATATACTAATCGTGTCACTGAATGCAATTTACTTAAAAACCTTAAGATATATTCCTGTCTCCTTTCTAAATATGAGAATTATCTGTGTCTGTGGATGAGAACCACAGGCTTCAAAATATGTAATTCTTTCCTGAATGGAGCGTGTAAAAAGATGTAATGCTCATTCTCTGACTGTCTACTGAACTTTATATTCAGTTTTCTCAGGTCAGTTGCATGACTGTATTAGCTGAAAGACCCTTGAAGGAGTAAAACAGAAAAATTAAAGTTTAGGAGACAAAAGGGTGCAAGAACTTTGTGCTACGCCTTATTAGAACTCACAGCTGAATCCAAGCTTCAACAATCTCAGCAGTCTCAAAAAAATAAAACAAAACAAACAAATAAGCCAACAAAATTGTATGTATAATGTATGAATGTATATATATGTATGTATATATGTGTATATAAGTGTATATGTGTGCGTATATATACATATACAGGTAACCCAATGGTAAAATGTTTCAGCTCTAACTAGTATTTGATGCTCACAGCAGTAACAATCTGTGATTAGTTAGTCATTTTTTATTTCTAATGGCAAGTTAGAACAAGCCAAGGATCATCTGGAGACCCAGTGACCTGCTATGGCTCACATCACATGCTTAAACTTCCTCACCTTCCTTCCCAAAGACCAGGGTGTCAGTGTTAATGTTGTTTAGTATGACACTTGCCTCTATGTGTTTTTTCTCTAACTGAGCCTGGGCATTATCTAGGAAGCTGCTAATTGCTGCAGGACAAAAACACTGGAGATCACATTTAATTCTTAATCTCGTCATACAGTGTGGGTGCCTGTGTCTTGGTCCAAATTTATTTATAAATACAAATGCAGCGAAAGGTTCCTAACAATGATGAGGAACTGGAATTAACAGTTCTAATCTGCTTCTATGTAAAGTCACTTCTCTTGTTCAGTTTGCTTTTCAAAATATATAAGTAATTATACATAAAAAGTGTTTAAAATTCTAGTTTATGCACTCAAAAGCTAAGAAACACCAGATAGAGTTCATGGTGGGAAGGTGACACAAATTATAGCAATTTAGGTCTTTATACATCCTGTGCACTGTATGAGGTAGAAGTTCTTTGAAAAAAACTGATAGTGTAGTGCATATGTACAGAGATGAATTACAGTTACACAAATAGTCTTAATAGCAACATCTACTTTCTTTAATTTTTTTAGCATTATATTTTTCTATAGGAATATAATAGGCTAGACATTTTGCTATATAAATATAATATTTCTTATTTTTTCTGAGGCAAAAACCTGACTGGACTCCATATGGAGACATAGCCAGTAATATAAGTTTGAAGCTAATGTTCTATATTTTATTCACCAGAGTATTTTTTTGGCAAAGAATGCTATTTTTTTCTTAGTGTATGAGTTCCAGGAATCTGTGTCTGTGTGGCTAGGTGGTAAGTTGCTCGGAAAAGACTGCTTTCTGATGTGTGGATTTCCATCTGAGGCTAAAGGTACCCACATCTGTGTTCAACTGTCATTGCAGAGCTCTCTAGAAACCTAGACATGGCAATGAATAAAATCTAGAGACCTTTTCTGCTGACCAAATAGTACAAGTGGGACTCAGTTTCATAGATGTCCAAAACTATTTTGGATACCTTAGGCTGTCCAAGACACCCTGTATGAAAGTTTTGCTGGGTACCCAGGATGCGCCGTACGACTTACAAGGAACTCTCACCCTTCTATCACAGCAGATGGAGACTAGGCTGAATACTCTTGAAAAATGTCACTAGACACCAGTATTCAGGCAACTATGCCAAATCTATGTGTCCATTTCAGAGAAAGCTTCACTGCTGTCCAGGAGCCACTGAACATATTGACTAGGTCTCCGTCATGTGAGGAGAGGCATACGAAGCTTAGACAAGTACATGTTGATGCCACAATTCATATATTTAATGTGGAGCTAAACACCAATTTCTGGGCTTGATTAAGCATCATTGGAGACATGTTAGGGAATCCTGCCTGGTGTCTGCAGCTACTTCAGAAGGACTCAAAGCTTTTGTAGGTCCTGTGCCATAACTGCCAGCCATATGTGGATACCACTGACAGCTTATAGCATCTGTTATGACACTAGATGCTTATGTATAGAAATTCTTTTGTGTTTGAATCAAGCATAAGAATCTTTTTGGTGTTTCTAGATTCAGCCAGAACTGAACAGTAGCAATAACTAGAGATAGATGTAGCCAGTTTCCTTTGATAGCAAGGGACATTTTGGGAAAGATTATTTTGTAATGTTAACACATATTTTGTTATGCATTCCTTGTTTACATTCAGGCCATTCTGAATTTTATATAATATTTACATTATTTTGTTATCATATCATATATATTTAATAATATTTCAGTGATGTGATATTTTACATTAGAAAGTTTTGCTGTTATTGGCACGTAGCGTTCTAATAGGTCCAAGTTCATTCATTTTGAAGACTGAAGGATGTGCTCTTGTCAACGGTAATTACAGAAATCAGGCTTTTGCAGTAATTTGGAAAGAAAACAAACCTTTAAGTGCTGGAATATCCCTCAGAATTAGTATTTGCTTGAGATGTGAAATTACAATTTCCAGCCAGCTACATAACCGTTATTATTGTGGCCCCCGTTACTGAAAGCAAGACAAAGAGAGAAGGGAGAGCAATCGTGTCAGTCATATGTTCTCTATCAACTATCAGCCCTCGATTCCAGCTCTGGATCCAAATCAAACTCTTTGCCACAGGATGGGAGAGAGAAGGCGAATGCTGAGCAGTTTGAAATTTTGTAAAAAAAAAAAAAAAAATTGTTATCTTTCCTCCTCTTTTGCGCAACTCTATTTCTCATTCATTCTACATATACCTCGTTACTGAAAGCATATAAACCAGACATGAATCCCATTTTTAATGGCATTTCTCTGAAGAGGTACTGTATTTCTCTGAAGAGGTAGCAGTAGACCTTTTTAATTAGCAGTTTCTTGTAGAGCTAAGGTCTAATATGCCAGGGCTGAAAGAAATCGATCCTTTTATTGTTAAAGCATTAAAAAGGTTTCCAAAATCCTATTTCGATACGTGTGATCTGTTCTGAAGTGTGTTGATAGCTTTCATCATACTGCAGGGATGCTCATACTATTATATTAACATTAAGAATACCTCTGTTTTTTTCCTTAAAGTTCTTGGTCAGAATTTATTTACTTTGTCAAACATTAGGACATCCCAGTATGTTCCATGGCGTGTAAAATAATGATAGCATAAACCTGAGGTACAGCATAAATGTCTGCACACTCCCTCAGTTATCTCATATAACCAGTTCAGTTTCTTAATGTGTCAGCTTAACAATAGCTGCCTTAGATCTACTGTACTCACCTACATTGTGTATCTAATACCCTCTCTGTTGCTGCTCTGTTAGAAGAATAACTTACACTGACAACAATCCTGTTTTCCTTTAATAAAATCCTTGAAACAAAACAGTCATATCTGTTGCTTTCTTATCTAAAGTAGGTATCTGTCATTTAGACTGCACTAGACCCTTTGAGAGTGGTTTTCAAAAGCCAATAACTATTTCTCCTAGCACTCAATGCATTAGGATTTACTCATTTGTCAGCTGGGTGACTGAAGACATAAGGAGAATAAGTGACTTACTCAAGGCTACACACAAAGTTGGTGATGGTGAGAGGCTTAGAATTCAGCTCTTTTGTTTCCGTCTTTCTGCTGCTTACTCTTCTACTTTATGACTAAAAGATTGTTTTGTCCTATTTTTCTCCCCAGGAACTCATTCACCAGTGAACCTGAGATACAGAAGAGATAATTTTTTTTTTTTTTGGCTCACAGAAATTTTCTCAAAGTTTAAGTTTCTTATCCAGCTGGGCAGCAATCGTCAAAGTTGATTTGCTATTTGCTTTAGAGAGGACGGTTCTCTTCTTCCAGATGACGTGACAGGCCCCACTATGGTTCTGCCTGAAGAGGCTCCTGAGGTAGGGTAGGAAATTACAGACCTTCCAAATATTCCAAGTCTGCAGAATTGCTTGTTTCAGTAAGAAAATACCATCTTTGTTTTATACGATCTGTAAAACTTGGAGTGGTGTACATGCCTTTTAGTGTAATACCTCTGTGAAGTAGAACTAGTCACTTTACTCTCACTGGAGAAGTAACTGCATGTAAACTGATTCACCCGGCCAAAAAAAAGTCATCTGGCTTATGGATAATAGTCATACACTAGAACAGACTAGTTCATATATAACAATCCACTCTGTAGACATCTATGTTTACTAAGATGAATGCTACCAATGCTGCATTCTGTTAAGTCCAAAAGTGTAAGTTTATTTCTCCTCACAGATTACCCAAAAAATACACATTCACAAGTAAATTGTCCTTGGCCATGAGGACATCTGCTACGGCTTTTCAGCAGTGAATTCTGAACAGAGAAGGGGCCACAAAGAACTTCGGAATACAGTCCCAGTACAGCAGTGTTTTTATGGTCTGATCATTTGCGTTACGTTCAACTGCCTTGTGGATGGGAGAGGTTATTTAGGACAAATTTCCATCTGTGCTCTTCTTTAGATTGTTTCTTTCTGAGGCCTTCTTGCTCATTTATCCTTTCTTCCCTGTTTATTCCTTTATGCAGTTAATTCACTTGGGATTTATTACTATACAGGGGAGTGGAAAAAAGGACCACTCTCATTAAAATTTCCACCTGCATTTGTTGTGTCAAGTTTAAATTTAATTAGTCTCTTGGAACTTAGCTTTACTGAAGTTTAGCAAGTGAATTTTGTGGCAATAAAAAGTCTGCAAATTTTCTGATTACAGTGAGGTGGGGACTTTCAGTAATGATTATCTAATATTTCATACAATAAAGATTTTTACAAAGCAGTGCTTATACAGGTATATAAAACAGACGAAAGGTCCATTCTCTGGAACTGACGTGACCCATCTTAAAGATAAATTCTCTTCCCCTCAAAATAAAGTAGCTTCATCTATATCATCTACAAGGAACAGTCCTTGTCACATTTTCTCCAACTGTTTTGGGTATTGTCTGGCCGAACATGAGTTGGGAGAGGTCAAAACCATGCCTGGGAACTTGCTAACAGTTAAATTGCATACAAAGTTACTGAACCAATCCATGCCTCAGCCTGATTTTGTTTACTAGGATAGACTTAACCTAGAAGTGTAAATTCAACTTTTGCAAGTGTAATGCCTAGTGAAGTCAAAACCCGAGGTTTTGTTCAGCTTGAATAGGCGAACACATAATGTAAAAGAACCTAACTAGAGAAGTCTCATAGCTTTTATGTAATGAAAACAGACAGCAGAACTTGTATTTTATTCTGGTGGAAGAATGTTACAGATTCAGAACTCATACTTCTGCATTAATCTTCCACTTCACCCATTAAAATCTTTATTTATTTTCTCTATCTAGTCAATAAATATTATGCCAGGCTTGCTCAAGAAATATAAGAAATTCTATCAAGAAGAAAACGCTTTTTCACTGTGAGGGTGATTGAACCCTGGAACAGGTTGCCCAGAGAGGTTATGGAGCGTTCCTCCTTGGAAACACTCAAAACCTGACTGAGTAAGATCCTAGGTAACCTGCTCTATTTGACCCTGCTTGAGGCAGGTGGTTAGGAGCAGGTGATCTCCAGAGGTCCTTTCCAACCTCAATGAATCCATGATTCTGTAATTTGCATATATTTTGGATATTTTTATACATATATTATGATAGAGCGGTGCAATCACTTTTGTGAGCCATAGAAGTAACTATGGGTAGCTTTTCTGTGGCATTTACCCTTTTGGAAATTCAAGTTAACTCCTTTGCCATTAGTAATTCACTCCCAAAAATAAAAGTGAGAGCATCTATAGAAGCTGTGGATTTTTGCAAGCCAAAGCCAAAGCCCATTAGTCTAATTCCCTAACTAAGAACAGAAGTAATCTCTGCATTTATAGGTTGTTATTTTTCAAATTATTTAGTTATTGCAATTTTTCTGTTCTTCACTTCCATGCAATCCACATACTACAAACAAATTACTAGACAATAATACCAGACAAAAATTTCTAGACAAAAATTGAATCTTTTATTTACCTTATAGGATTTTGTTGATTTCTGAAATTTAACTCCATTTGACCTTATTTTTCTTACCCTATATGTAATTTCCTTCTTTTATCTTTATCTTCAACTGTATTGTCCTAGCTCTTACTTTGTAGAGCTTTTATATCTAATTAGCTTTTCATTCTGTTGCAGCTGCAGTCAAATACCTCTGTATAAATTTATGCTTCCATAAATCAGTATGTAAGTGAGGGCTGAACAGGCCACCTGTGTAGGTGTGAATAGGTCATTGCGGACTGTATTAGCAGTACACCTGCTGAACTTCAATTTCAAATGGTTATTTCTTGTGTCATTGCTATATTGTGTCAGAAAAACCCAAAGCTCATTTCATTACCTAAAATTCCTGACAAATATTTGATAGACAGCAGTGGAAAGGGTAAACTCATATGAATTTTATCTCACTTAGCAATTACCTTTTTTTTAAGGGCAGGTTGAATGCATTGAGGGAAATTCTTAAGATAGATTCTACATTTGTGTTTATTACTTAAAAGAGGTATTTGATAGAAGAATTCATTTACATTTTCTCAAAAGGTAAAAGGTTTCCTTTATCAAAGGTTTCTTTGTATACTAGTACATTTAGGTTAAAAAAACAGAGAGAGAGAAAAAGAAAAGTTGGTTTTATATTTTTTCCCCCAAATTCTGAGATGTGCATTTTCTAGAGTAATTTTTTTCTAAGTAGTTAGTTTAAATGTCACTGGCAGTTTAAAAGTTGCAATATTATTAACTGATATGCTTAAATTAAGATTGCAGAGGACCTTAGACTTAAAGTCTTAAAATGCTGTTACTAAGGCAGTCCATGTACAGGTGCTACGTACTGAACGGCATTGTTAACAGCCTGGCAGCATGTCAATGGAAGTGATCCTTACCCTTTGTCAGTGCTTGTGAGAGTGTGTCTGTTCTATGTCCAGTTTTGGAGTCAGCAGTACAAGAAAGACATTGAAAACTGGAGTACAGTCCACCAAAGAGCCACCAAGACATTTAAGGGACTGGAACGTAGGACTTCTAAGGGAAGAGGCTGACAGAAATGGATGTATTCATTCAACCTGAAGAAGAGAAGGCTGAAAAGGGGATCAAACTGCTGTCTTCAACTGCCTAATGTGGGATTGTGGAGAAGATGGAGCCAGACCCTTCATGGAGGTGCACAGCAAATACACAAGAGCCAAGAGATGCAAGCTGCAGCAAGAAAATTCTGTTTGCATATAAGGGGGGAAAAAATCACAGTAACAGTGGTCAGACACTGCAGCAGGGGCCCAAAGGTGTTGGGAACCTCAACCCATAGAGATATTGAAAATATAACTGAACAAAATCCTGTGCAACCTGATCTAATGTTGAAGTTGAATCTAATCTGGAAGTTGATCCTGTTCTGAGGAAGGAGTCGAACCACATGACCTCCAGACTTCCAACCTAAATTTTTCTACGGCTCTATGATGCATGCAATTTTTAATTTCCCCACATAATCTCTTTGTGTCCTACTGCCAAGAGGAACTGATTACCTGCTCTTTTGAGAACCAAGAAATGATCCCAAATGATCAGTGTAAAAGTTCAGAGGAAGAGAGATCTGCATCAAATCACATGCAACGTTTTTCTGATTATTAAAAGCAGAATCCTAACTGATCTGCATTGCCACAGCTTCTTGCTTTCTGAAAGAGGTAAAACAGAGATGTGTGTAAAACAGTGATGTGGTTTCCTGAGGTAAAACAGAGATGTGTGTAACTGGCACCCTAATTTCTAATGGAGGCTAATATTAGCTCTAATGCAGTCACAGTGACAGGTTGGCTCCACAGTGCAACAACAAAGAATGGGTGTGCATGCATTGGATTAGGGAATGTCCATGACATGTCAATGATATTTTCATTTCCATACAAAAGAGAAGGCAACAAGTGGGAGTGTGTGAGGAGTAATTTGAACGGAAGTATGGGACATTTGCTCTTTTCTCCTTTTTAACTAAATGCTGCCTTTTAGCAACCTGAATTGCAATCTCTTAACATAAAATGGAAAAGATATGGGATTATGTAAAGGGATACAGATGCTGCAGCTATCTGAACCTTTATTAGTAATATTGATGTTTCTACTTCCTCATCATGTCTGTATGCCTTACGAACCATTATTGATAACAGTTCTGGAATCCAATTTTACCCTACATAGCTCATGCAATATCTGTGTAATATCCCTATTGCTGATCACTATGACTGAAGAAAGTCTCCAGAGAAGGCAAGCAATCATCTTTTATTTGGGAATGTTTTTGTAGTTCCCAGACCATGACAGTGTTTCAACCCCATTCCCTAATTACTAGACTCAGGATGCTAAGAGAACTGCACAGGGTCATGGGTCAGGGTGCCTGAACAACACTTCCATGTTGTAAATAAGAGGAATCAAAGAACAGACAAGTAAGAAGGGACTAAAATGGAGAAAAGGGATTCAGAATTAATAGAAAGAAATAGAAGGGATAGCACAGAGCAAAAAAAAATATGGAAGATGAGTAGGAAGAGATTTTCTAGAAAAGAAAGTACAAGGAGGAGAAAAACTAAAAGGCTAAGAAGCGAGGTAGGAAGGAAAATATGTTCTGTAGTTTGGGAATTAGTGTCCTACATTGCAATTTGAGGAGCCTGGAAGGTAGAGCCTGCTGTGCTGTACATGCTAACCTGAAGATATATTATTTTGCTCTACAATGCAATGTCAAATGTCTCTTGGAAACCTAAATAGATTATGTCCACTGCTTCATCCCTATCTGCTCCCTGCATTCTTCTTATGATAAGACAGAGATTTATATTCTTAGTCTTCTCAGATGAGTGCATCAATCTCTGTTGTCAGGTTGCCTGTCCGAATAACAAACCTGCATATCACAGAACTGTTTTAAATGTAATATTGATAGATGTTGTTTGTGTGTGCGTGGCATCAACTTATGCTTACAAATCACAATCTTCTCAAGAAACATTTTCTATCTTTTCCACCTACTCACCATCAAGACTTAATTATGATCACAGGGTCATTATCTGGGACATTTCTAGAAATTTCATGCTTCCATGTCACTAGATTGAGTCACAAAACTTGTTTACTGAACCCACTGTTGCCATTCCTGGCTTCAAAAATCTTGACTGCAAAAATCCTGGTTTGCATTTTGGGATAGGAAGAGTTGCCAGCAGTGATCTAAACTGAATGTTTTCAGTGAAATCTGTGGTCTGACAAAATATTACGAGGCGTTCTCCTCCCTCTAGAACAGCTGCTGGCTGCCAAGGGCTCTCCTACGCCCTCTGATCACCACTCGGCTGCTTTATGGGACCTGGTGCTCTTGGTGCACCCATTCATCCCCACATTGTCTGCGACTGGCTGGTGATCCTCACTCCTCTCTCCTTGCCTGCAACACACACCTACTTCCATCTTTCATCTATTCTCGGTTAATTCTTCATTCAAATGCCACTTCTTTACTCTTTTGTATTTTGGGCTATTTGTTTTCTCATATTCCTACCCGCTTCTCCTCCTTATCTTTTTCCCCACAGAAACAGTCAGCATCAGCTAAGTCTTGGCCTAGTAGTTAGGCTTGGCCTATATCCCCAAAGGCAAAATCCTGGCTTCTTCAGAGATGTAGGTTAGGGTCTTGCTCTTATGGACCTGCAGCAAGGAGGGGCAATGACATAACCTTGCTGGCAAGTCTCTTGAGATTTGTTACACAGGATTTTTATGTAATCAGGATATTGGATCTACAATCAGAACATTTTTTATGTAGTTCAATGAGCTATTCAGTGACTAACACTGTACCATTATAAAACCCTCCTTGTTTACTTTTTCTTCTTTTTTTTTTATTTTAAAAATTTCTTTTTGAAAATATGTATCTTGCATTCCTGATTTGCCTCCCTCATAAATCACAAGGAAGTGCATTCACCATTCAGCAGACTGCGTGACTGCATGAAAGTCTGCTTATTTGGTACCTGAGCTGCAAATATCTTCACCTCTTTTCCAGTTTCAGACTTATTGCATGACTCAGTTTGCTAAACTGGTACTTAATTCATGCCATTGTAAACTCACGGGAGTATTTTAACGTTTTGTTTATAAGGTTACTTTTTTTCCTTCCTATCCTCATACATCCTTAGAGAAGCGAGGTGTTTAGTGTATAAGGCACCGAACATCCTTAGACTCATTCATCTCACAAAATAGTATCTTCTAAATGCTTTTTCTTATATTTTATATTCCTTTCTCAAGCATTTCAGTATTATCTGATTATAACTCACAGTAATGTGGGATCAATATTTTCCTGTGATTGTAAGTCCATATACCTTTTGTAAAAACTAATGCAAACATATTAATGAATATTATAAATGGTTTTACTTTCATATCTATTAAGTGTGCTATTTTACTTTCTTGCTGGTCCTATCCCAGTGAAGTCAATAGAAGACTTACCACAGGCCACAGCAAATCTTTAGACCAAATTTATAAAACCATGGCATTTTTGTTAAAGATAATACTTAATTTAACAAAATCTGTTTTGAAATGAGGGCAGCCCAGTTCTTCTACAATTCTACTATATTTAATAGTAATAAATAATAGAAGGACTATGCAGAATTTTCCTCTAAAAAATCCTCTTTTATTTGTGAAGGAATATTTACATATTCATTTCTAGCAGAATGCTGTTTAAGCTTCTGTTAAAGGGCATCTGATAGACAACCAGTTCTATCTAATACAATAATAAAACCAGTGCAAGAATTTTATTTCAGTCTCAGAATGTAACTCATGTTATGTATTATAATAGGCTTGTGACCATAATTAGGACATTTCTATTTGAAAGTATCAGCTAATGATTGCATTCTGAAACAGGTCAAGACCGTGAAGAGAATTTTGTTTTTATATATACTTAGCTAGACAATGGCATTTTAATTTTTCCTAAGATTTGATGTTATAAAACTTGTTTTTATTCTGTACAGATGCAAAATCAAAATGTTAGATTATTCATGCAAAATAGCATTTTGGGAATCACCCATTTTGAATTAAAAAATATAGGTTTTCAATTAACTTTCTCTTTCTCATCCTCCGTTTCTTTCTCTCTTCTTCCATTTCATTGACTTGAATTTCAAAGTAACATAGACTTTTTAGAGGGTTGTAAAGCTTGGAGGCGGGGAGGGGAAACAGTTGACCACAACTAGCCTTTTCCCGAATATAGATACAGTTTCAGTTCATCATCTTTATTCCCATTATTTATTTCCAATGAGGCAATCAGACTCTTTTTTTACTACTACCATCCAGAGCAATTTTACTGAATTACTCTTTCTGAGAACATGAAGGATATTTGATGTCACTTTTTTGAAAGATAAGGAAAGGAGCAGCCCCTTTGACGTTTTCACCTAGGTGGTTAAATGTGACCCAGATTTTTCAGAAATCTAGAACGGAGTTCATTTAGTTAAATTAAGTCTTTTTGACAGAGATTTTTAAAAGTATTCATAAAATGTAGGTGTCCAATCCCAATGAAATTCAGAATATTCTACAACTTCATTTTCTTTTCTTAGTTAAAAGAGAATTTAGCAATATATCAGTAGCATATTTGATAGTACAGAACTGTTTGTGCTATGCTTTGTAATGCAGTTTTACAGATCACTATATTGTATTTCTCAAACACTTTAGGTTAATTTATATCTTTTTCTTTGATTATTATTATATTTTGGTCAATACTGTATTTTTTTTCCTCCTCTTCCTTGATGTATTTACAATCACAAAATCTAATCAGAGTGTTAATTCCATAGGTTAAATACAATATTATTTAAATAATGACTACAGGGCTTAATACAAAGAGAGTGATGGCCTCAGCAAATAATTTCATATTGTTTCAGACAATCTTAATCCACAGGTAACCAAGAAAGAAAGACAGAAAGAAAGAAAGACAGAAAGAAAGACAGAAAGAAAGAAAGAAAGAAAGAAAGAAAGAAAGAAAGAAAGAAAAAGAAAGAAAAGACAACATGGAAGAATAAATATATGAGTTAAACCTGCTTTGGGGGTGAACGATGGAGGAAACAGTTATTTTATTAAAAACTGTTCATTATGTGTCATATTACTCGAGAAATATGCTTATGGCCTCATTTAGTGTAAACTGTTATGGCTTTGTAACCTGCCTGAAATCTTGAAGAGGACTGTTCGTGTGGGTACCATGGCAAATTTCACTAACAGAGGCTCTGCCTACCAAGCTGGGCACATATACAGCATATTTTTAATTAATTCAAGTCAATGACTTGATTCATCTTATTCCAGGACTTCTACTTTTGCCTGTCTTTAATTCAGCTGTAAAGTGAAGGCTTATACAAGGTGAACTACCTACTATCAATCAAGAAGTTTACATCTTCTGTGACTGCAATTCTTTGAAGTGCTGGGAGAAGCAGAAATATTTATCATGTTCTCAAGGTGCTTTCTGAACCTTTCAATCTTATATCTAGATCACAGCCAATTCCTCCTTCTTCAGACCCTTCATAGACTGTGAAATCAGCAGTTTAAAAAGACATTCTCAGCACTGGAAGCACAGAGGAAGTAGGACACATAATCAATCTTCAGACTCCTGTGGAACATGCTAACAGGTTTTTATTTCTGCAGCCATCGAGAGGATTAGACTGCTTGGTAAAACAACCTCACTCTCCTTCTTCCTCTCTCTCTCTCTTTGTGTTCCTTATCCCTTTTTCCTCTCTCTGTGATTCTGCTACATGTTGCCCATATTTTCTCTTTAATTCCTTTTATAAAATATCCATTGCTACTTTTTTACTCAGCCAAGCACATTTTCCAGTCAGATCTCAGCTTCTTATATACACTTGAAAGATACACTCAGCATGACATCCTTAGAAAGAGAAGAAAAAAGAAACTATTATAGAGTTTATTTTTTTAGTTTCAAAAGTTCAGCCAGAAAGAAAACAGCAGCAACCCAGCCAGTATACCTATCATTAGGTGTACGTGAAACATAGAGATCATGCTACAGGAGAACAAAATGTGCTAACATTATCTTCACAAGCTAGCAGTGTCTTGATCACTGATAAGTGGAGGTGGATATTTACTATGGAGAGTTTTAATTCCCCCTGGTACCTTAATCACTCCTGAATGCATAATTAGGTTTACAAGTATTGTTCTGCTTTCTTACATGCCACACTGTTCTCTCCCATTGTTTCTTGCTGCTTCCAGCCATTTCCCTGAGATCTCATAATATCCTTGATCTCTTCCAGTCACTTTATTAGGTTCCCCTGGCAGCCACAGTCATAGTGAGCTCTTGACAGCACTCATCAGTTCTGGATGCTTCAATTAATTGTCCCAGCACCTATCTGCTGGCTTCCTATATTAGCTCCTTCCACTAGTGCTGCGAAACCTCCTGCAAAGCAACAGTGTGGGGTGTTAACAGCTGAGTGATTTCAGTGCTGTAAGAGTGTACAACTAGTCTCAAACAAGAATCTTTGATAAAACATAGGGAAAACAGGAAATAAGTTTTATTCAGAAATATCCCACCTCCCTGTCCTCCCACTCAATTTTCAGACCTACTTGTATGGACTTGTAATAAGGTACAAATCAAGAAGAACAGATGAACCAGTTTTTTTGGAGTCTTATCTTCTTGTTAGAAGAGGTATGCTATTTCCTTCGCTGATGAGCTGACTAGGGAAATAACTTTGGAAGCCCAATATAAAATGTCTAGTCCTTTCCCATCTTCCTCTACTCATGCGTTTGGGATCAGGTTTATTTCCTGTCCTATTTCCTGTGTGTATGTATGCGTACGCACACCCAGCATGTTATGTGACACTAAATGATTTGTTCCACCCAATTATTTTAATGTAAATGTATTATCTATGTGATAATCAAAAATAATGTTTGCATGTTGTTATAGAAACTCACCTGAACTGAGAATGCAGAAAAGCTTTTTCTGCAAGTCTTTTCATTGGAGTAAACACCTGCTGCCATGTAGGTGCTCTTTCACTCTTATTGGTGTATTTTCACATTAATGTAATGATTTTACAATTTTATTCAAAATAAAGAGTTCAGGATCTGGTCAAATCAAATTAAATGTTCTGTTCTCCTGCAGCTGCTCAGTAATGATGGCACTTTAATAGAAAGCAGTCACTTTTAATTAGAAAAATAGTAAACTTTAACATAACTAAATGTTGAACCCAGTTATTGGTAGGCTAGAAACTCAGATCATGCAACTACTTATAGAGCAGAAAGAGAATTCCTGATGTTAAAGTGAACACACACAAATCTTTTTTTTGCAGGAAGCAAGCATATCCTTTTTTAAACTCCAGCTTTTGTGTTATTGCAGACTTGGCTCCTCTATCACACATGTTTATATGAAGTATCACAACCACATCTTCCTTTCTTCATAGTTCGTAAAGTTGAGCTTTGTGAAATACTAATTCTCAAATTCAAAGCTCAGATATGCAAAATTTGAGCTCATCTATGCTGCATGTTTTAAAGGCCTTTTTTCTAGTTATCATTCTCAGTATGTTTTGAATTGAGTCATTCGTATGTTTGAGCTAAGTTCTGTCAAATCTATCCAGTACATATTAGTTTCATTAAAGTTAATGGAAGTCATGCAAGTTTATCTAGGAGTAGAATGAATGAATGCACTTTAATGAATACACTTACTTGCAAAATTTTCAATTTCTTTTTTTTTCCTTTTTTTCTAGCAAGGAAAGCTATGGAAAGTAACACAGTGAAATCAAATGCAACTTACATTGCAATAGACAACAATATTTTGCTGTAGTTGTGATGATTGTTTCATTATAAAATGTGCTGTTTCTCTAGATGAACTGGAATCCGGTAAACAAATATGTTGAGTGCCTTGTGTGCAGTCTGTAATTTCTTGACAGTGAAGGAGTGATCCAATTAATAAGCAATTAATCACAAGCTGCTGTAGGTCTCAGACTTTGTATAGTGAAAATTTATGAGCTAGAAGAGTATTTCATGCAGATGTCTTCACCTAACAGGTAGCCACCACCTGGGAATGAGAGCTGCATTGAAAAAGACCATCGGCAGCAGCACAAAATACTAATTATTTGGTTAATTCCCATTGTCATTGAGAAGCATGCCATTACCAAGCAATCATAATTATAATGACAGCATCTGTGTTGCTTTGTTACCATTTTAAAAATTAATTAATATTTTATTGTCAACAAATAGCAATAGTAATACTCAACATTTCCACCACATTACTTTGCATGCTAATTATATTTCTCTAAAAATTATCATTCTAACATTTTTAATCTTCTATGCAATGCTACTCAATTCCTCATGTATCGTATATCATAATTAAATTTTCTTGGATAGTTTTATTTTGTAACAAAAGCAGTAAGGTAGTGAAAAAAAGATAGCCATTTAAATGAAGCAGAAAATCTTCACTTTTTTTTCTTTTCATTTTATAGAGTAGTCTTAGTAAATTTAGATACTGTGATAGTCATTCTCATCCCTACTTATGGCATGTACAATGCACCACCATTTGTCAAACTATCTTATACAGACCTGTTATTATATGATTTTCAGTTTTCACTTGTTCATTTATGAGAGTATCTGTCAAATTTTTATTCCATGCTAGATAGGTATGAATAAATTTCAGATACGTAATAACCTTATGATGCTTAGATCTGACAGTGATGGGAAATACAATAATGGTATTTTGATGAAGTAAATGATGAAATAAGATAGAAGATATAGACTTCTCAGTACTCAATCATACCCCTAAATCTTTTCATATTTGCAATTAACTAATTCAAATTATATTCAACACACAAAAAAATGGAAGTGTGAGAAATTGCCAAATTCAAGTTAAAATACCAATTTTCGAGTGAAAATGCAAGATAAACCTCCATTATCTCTAAGCATTTTGTGGCATTTTGAATACACTACTTTGAGACTGAGGAAGAATGTTACTTTGCTGATATAAAAAAATGTAGTCTGTGTGCATACCTCGCAAAATAACATTTCATGTATTACTTGTTTACAGGGTATCCCATTTGAGTTCATTTTGTTCTTAATGTATTATCTGTGACTTAGCTACAAGTCTAATTGTCTGATCTAGATGCCCTGGAGTCCCTCGAGAGTTCTCCACTCCCCCACTGTTTCTCTAAACTGACAGCAAGAATATCCTCAAGTTACTCAAGTTGAAAACACTCCTTTTGTGTTTCATACCCAATACAGAATCATAGACGCATAAAATAATTGAGCATGGGCAGGACCTCTGGATGTCAGCTGGTCCAATACCCTGTCCAGGCAGAATCAGTTAGAGCAGGTGGCTCAAGTTCAGCTGAGTTTTGAAAGTCTTCAAGGATGGAGATTTCACAACCTCTCTGGGCAACCTTTCCAATATTTGACCATCCTCGTGGTAAAAAGAAAAAAAAAAATCTTATATCTAATTGGAATTTCTAGTATTTTAGCGTGTGTCTGTTGCAGTTTCTGCTATGTGATTCCCTGAGAACAGTCTGGCTCTATTTTCTCTACACTCTCTCTGTAGGTAGTTCTAGGCAACAGCAAGATCACCCCTTAGCCTTCTCTTCTTAAGGCTGAACAAACCCAAATCTCTCAGTCTCTCCTCATTTGTCCTGTACTCCAACCCCTATCCATCTTTGTGACCCTCCGCTGCACTCACTGGCAGTGCACTCTGCCCCTTAGAGAAGATCATTAATAAAGACACTGAAAGCATTGGTCTCAGAACTGATCTGTGGGGAACACCACTATTGACAGGCTGGCCTTTAATGCTGATCATAACCTTGTCATCAAGACAATTTTCCTGCTTTATAATCCAACAATCCAGTCCATGTCTCATCCGTTTATCAACAGGGATACTGTGGGAGACCATGTCAAAGGCCTTGCTAAAGTCAAAGAAAGCAACACCCAGTGGTCTCCCCTTGCCCACTGAAACAGTCATCTAATCATCAAAGGGGTTATGATTGGTCAGACATGATTTACCCTTTGTAAATCAGTGAAAACAAAAGCAAAAAAGTATCTTTGCTTAAGAAAACTACTTTCACAATCCTGCCTATAGCTATCTTTCATAGGTGTGATATGGCAGAAAAAATTACCTAGTGGACATGAAGAATTCTCCAAAAACAGTGCTGTAGTTCCTGAGCAGCTGATTGTTCGATTTACAGAATCACAGAATCACAAAATGGCCATGGTTGGAAGGGACCTCTGGAGATCATCTAGTCCAACCCCCCTGCTCAAGCAGGGACCTCTAGAGCATATTGCCCAGGATCACATCCAGACGGGTTTTGAATATCTCCAGGGAAGGAGACTCCACTACCTCTCTGGGCAACCTGTTCCAATGCTCTGTCACCCTCACAGGGAAGAAGTTTTTTCTCAGGTTTAGGTGGAACTTCCTGTGGTTAAGTTTCTGCCCATTGCCTCTTGTCCTGTTGCTGGGCACCACGGAGAAGAGGCTGGCCTCATCCTCTTGTCACTCCCCCTTCCAATACTTGTACATGTTGATGAGATCGCCTCTCAATCTTCTCTTCTCCAGGCTGAACAGGCCCAGCTCTCTCAGCCTTTCTTCCTAGGAGAGGTGCTCCAGCCCTCTAATCATCTTTGTAGCCCTCTGCTGGACTCCCTCCAGCAGTGCCATGTCTCTCTTGTACTGGGGAGCCCAGAAGTGGACACAGTACTGCAGGTGAGGCCTCCCCAGGGCTGAGGAGAGGGGCAGGATCACCTCCCTCCACCTGCTGACAGCACTCTGCCTCATGCCCCCCAGGACACCATTGGCCTTCTTGGCCACAAGGGCACACTGCTGCCTCATGCTTAACTTGTTGTCTACCAGCACTCCCAGGGCCTTCTCCGCAGAGCTACTTTCCAGCAGGTCAACCCCCAACCTGTCCTGGTGCAGGGGATTATTCCTGCCTAGGTGCAGGACCCTGCACTTGCCTGTGTTGAACTTCAGGGGATTCCTCTCCGCCCACCTCTCCAGCCTCTCCAGGTCCCTCTGAATGGCAGCACAGTCTTCTGGTGTGTTAGCCTCTCCCCCCAGTTTAGTATCATCAGCACACTTGCTGAGGGTGCACTCTGTCCCTTCCTCCAGGTCATTGATGAATATATTGAACAAGACAGGACCCAGGACTGACCCCTGGCGGACACCGCTAGCCACAGGCCTCCAACTTGACTCTGCGCCATTCACCACAACCCTCTGAGCTCGGCCATCCAGCCAGTTCTCAATCCACCTCACTGTCCTCTCGTCTAGCCCACACTTCCTGAGCTTACCTAGGAGGATGTGATGGGAGACAGTGTGGAAAGCCTTGCTGAAGTCCAGGGAGACAACATCCACTGCTCTCCCCTCATCTACCCAGCCCATTGTCCCATCATAGAAGGCTATCAGGTTGGTCAGGCATGATTTCCCTTGGGTGAATCCATGCTGACTACTCCTGATCACCTTCTTGTCCTCCAGATGCTTAGTGAGGACCTCCAGGAGGAGCTGTTCCATCCCCTTTGCAGGGATGGAGGTGAGGCTGACAGGCCTGTAGTTTCCTGACTCCTCCTTCTTGCCCTTTTTGAAGACTGGGGTGACATTGACTTTCTTCCAGTCCTCAGGCACCTCTCCTGGTCTCCAGGACCTTTCCAAGATGATGGAGAGTGGCCTAGCGATAACATCCGCCAGCTCCCTCAGCACTCGTGGGTGCATCCCGTCAGGGCCCATGGATTTGTGGATGTCAAGTTTGGACAAAAGATCTCTAACCTGATCCTCCTCAACCAAGGGAAAGTCTTCCTTTCTCCAGCCTTCCTCTCTTGCCTCCAAGGTCTGGAATTCCTGAGGACTGGCCTTAGCAGTGAAGACTGAAGCAAAGGCAGCATTCAATAACTCTGCCTTCTCTTTTAGTATGATTCTTCTCCTGTTGGTTTCCAAACAATAAAAATGTTCGCAGTGGTAATTTGTTGGATCTACATGTTCTGCACTCACTGTTAAACAATATACACTACAAATGTCTTTAGGAAAAAAAAAATCACTCAATGACAGGTAGCCCTACTGGCCTTCATAATACCAAAAAAGGTCAACTTTTTCTATGCTTGACCTTTAGTTGGTGACTGTTATCAGATTTCTAAAAGTGATAGAGTAGCTTTAGATGATGACTAATGGGCAGCTCTATTATTAGTTGCTGAATAACAGCAGAAATAATAGTTTTGCTTAGTTTATTCAGTCAGCTTAGATAATGTCATAAACAGAAACTTTTGAAACTGAGCAGAAGAAATATACTCTTTATATTGATGTCATGTTGACCTTCTTTCATTTTTCATTCTTCCCTTATTTTCAGAGGGACAGTAGAAGAGTGACTCAAGGCAATTTTTTTAGAGTTCTCAGAATTTGCCATGAGGGCAAATCACTTTTTAATTTTGTGAACAGTTTGGAAGCTGCATTGGAGGCATTTAATCCAATTTTATCCAACATCAGAAGAAAATAATTAAGTTCTGATTCTGATCTTTTTCTATTA
This sequence comes from Struthio camelus, assembly GCF_040807025.1. Lineage (NCBI taxonomy): Eukaryota > Metazoa > Chordata > Aves > Struthioniformes > Struthionidae > Struthio > Struthio camelus. The sequence goes on along the minus strand of NC_090942.1, from coordinate 36,664,200 downwards.
TTTAACAGAGTGATGTTGAAAAATAGGCCATTCCTCAAGGCATCTCTGCACTGGTCTGGCTGAAAATCCCAAGAGGCAATAGTAAAGAAACTTGTGTTTGCATCCAGACTAATTACTCAAAATTAGGATTACTCAAAATAGGATTCTCTGATCTCCAGAGATCTAGATAGATTTTTTTTCAGTCCAGGACTGGGATTTTAGTGGGGTTTTAGTTCCATTACTGCTTAGATTATTAGTTATTCAGTCCTAGTTTGCTCTATTTTGATTCATTACCACCTCTAACTTAAATGAAGGTAACAAGGTTCATTAAGAAAAAGTTAACATCCTGTTAGACTTGTGTAGCATTTGGACAAGATCTGTGAAACTCACTTTAGATAGGACTATGGAAGCTGATGATGAACATAGCAGAAATTATTTTTCCTACCTTTACTGAGTGACCTGTGTACACTGTTCAAATTGCATCCTGGGTACGTAGCTGAGGGAAAAATTATGTCAGCATTTTTTTTCCTTTCTTTTGCCTGGGCTGGTCTAGAGTAACCTGGGTGTGCAGGATAAGTATATCTTATTTTCAGTGTGGATTGTAATGCTACGTCTTATGTACATCATGTTTATATTATTGAGATATAGTTTTTATTGACTTATTCCTGAAAATCCTTGAGAAAATTCAGATGGTCCAAAATGTAGGTAGCTGCTTACTACACAGTGCTTTAAACAGAGTATATATTAGACCCATGTTCCACAGTCTAAACTGGCTTTCAATTGATTTCTGGGGACATGTAAATTCTGAAAGAGTGTTTTCTTTAACAGTGTGACAGAACTTGAACCTGTCGACTTTCAGGGCTTGCTGCAAAGCTCTATTCTTTTCTTAACCTTACCTTTTTTTTTTTTTTTTGTTCCCGTGAAAGATTAAAAGCCTTCAGAAGAGAAAGGTTTCATTGTTTTTTGGTTCAGTGGGATGCTTCTGACCATATTCAGATGTTTAAAGAGAATATTTGTGTTTTGTTTACCATTGAATACAGATATTGGATATCTGTAATATTAATTTTCGTAAGGTGCTTAGAGCTTTGGTAAGAACTTGGTATACTAGGCTTGAAAATAGGAACATTTCTTAAATGTAGTGAATTTAGTATTTAGCACTTTTCTTCCTTAATATTTGTTTATTCAGAGCTTGTACCTCAGCCTTCACAAATAAATTCTACTACACTCAGCTGAATAAGAGTAGGTTTCTCTCACAGTATTATGAAAATACCATACTGTGGTCTGATTGTGGTGTGAGTCTTATGTGAAACAGATAACCTGGACAGCAGATACAAATGGGTTCTACATTTCTCACACAGTTTTGTACCATTTTGTGTTTGTAGCTATTCAGGTAGAACACTGTAGTAGTTATACCTCTTTTTTGAGTACTAGGCTTGCACAGACTGATTTTGATGACTTTAATTAAATTCTCCGTAGGCAGACTTTGGGTGTTTTCCCCAAACTTATGTAGCATAAAAAGAGAAATTTACCAATGAATTTAAGTCTAAGTGTGTAAATTATAGCAGCCTCAAGACAGTATAAATTCTGTACACGAAATTAGTGTAACATTATAAACCTGTTTATTCTGGTTTAGTGGAAAAGCATAGTGTTATGATAGCATTTGCCGTGTGAAATATCTGAAGTAGAGATCTCCTAAAAACATCTTAACTAAAAGCATTAAAGGATATTAAAAGGATAGCTTTCCCTTTCTTTTGTATGCTATTCATTGTGTTTCTTCTGTGTGTTTTCAAAAGTGATGATTTTCTGTCTAGTAAAAAGGCTACAGAACCCAGGGTGCCAAACCCTCTGCCTGCCTAAAGTAGACTGAAGGTTTTCAGGACAGAATCTGTAACATGATCATATGCAATCAGTAAAGGTAGGTAATAGGCATGGAGATACAATACTGCTTTTCCTTTATCTCTTAAGATCTTTTAAAATAGTCTTTTTAAAAACAACTCAGATGCTATATTTCTTGGATTAATTTGTCTTTCAATTATCAAGGCAATTTATGTAAAACAGGTTCTTTATTTAGAAATGTACCTTTTCTGCCAGTTATTTCTCACATGATGATTTGATTTATGAAAGAAAACACATCTGTACAGAAACTGGTTGCTATATTTCCATCTCTAAATTAGGAGACAGTATTTATTGAAATGCAGGGGGAAATCTGGGATATTGCTTTTGAAAGATTAAAGAACGCAGCGTGATTGAGGAGCATGTTCCATAGGGCTACAATTAATAAATATGCAAATTGAGTTGTTCTGCCTGTTTAGTGTGCATATCCCTGTGATAACAACAGTAGTTATTATATTTATTCTCAAATATTGATCTTACAACCTGCATAAATAGATATTGAGAAAGGTATCCTGCGCTGTTCCCCTCCACTTTCACAAAAATGGTATTCAGAACTCCTACCACTGTCAATAAAGAATAAAAAAGTAATACATCCTCCCCAAAGATATTTAGTTTAAAAATAATATGAAAAGGAATTCTAACAAAAAAAAAAAAGCTATAGAAAAAGGCAAGAGACCCTGTGAAAATACAGCAATGAAAATATCACCCTCTTAGACTGTATTGATTGGTGGTAGCGCTGGATGTTGAATTTGTAAATCTGGAAAGGAACAACGTAGTCTGCATGACCCTAGCTACATGAGTTCCTTGTTTGAACAGGAGCATTAGCTTTAGAGTGAAAGGTCTCATTTGGTTTAAAAAAAAAGGCAATGACTGAGAATCCCCCCAGACCTATCCGATTATCCCTTTTCTGCACAGAGTGGAATACTGACTGTCTAGATGAACCAAAACAACTGAGGAACTACCACACTTGAACTCAAGGTGATAGGATCTCATTTTGAAAGCTTTCAAAGGTATTTGACTTTTCCTTGATTAAATAGGAAACAGGCACTTCTTTTAGGAGCACTTCTCCACTAGACACCTAAAATTGGTGCCAGTGAGATACCTATGCTAGAGTGATAGGATTTCTTCTTTGAAATCTTTTTGACTTAGATCTTCTTTTTCAGACAGTGCTCTCTAAGACAAACTCCTCCAACTTGTGAATACAGGTTAAGCTCTTTGGTTGTAGAGGCACGATATTACTAGCTATACTGAAATTCATGCGCAAAGCTTATATAAAAATCTGCTTCTGTCTCAGCAGACCAGAATTTTTTTTTTTTTTCCTAAAATAGTCTTCATTCAGTCAACACTATGTCCTCAAAGCAAAATCCTGGAAAAGACAAAAAAGGTTCCTGCACGCCACTAAGTGCAAGAGATGGCAAACAAAGAAGAAAAAAAGTGAGTTCACATTGAAAATATTTGCATTAGACCAACCTCCTCCATTTAATCCAGTCCTCCTCTGCTAATTATTGCTGTTGCGTGACCTGACACTGGCAGAGAAGTGAGTTCAAACTAAGCAGAATTCAAACCACTTTGCAAAAGAACAAAGCCAAATCTGTAAATCTCTTCTAGAAATTGATTGTTAAACAATATCGGTGAAATAATATGGTTACAATGTACACATTGTGGAAGAAAGCACCATTCAAGCTTTTGAAAGGGCTGGAGGTACACAGCATGGTGTGGAGTCAGAAGTATGAATGGTGGAGCCAGGCTTCTGTGTACATAGAACCAGAAGAATAAAACCTTCTTGTTAAGCTGAAACATAAATAATATAGACATTTCAACCAAGGTTTCTGAGCAACAACATGACTATACTGTATCATCTAAGCTGGAAAAGAACTATACCTCACCTCAATCAAAAGATGCCACAAAAACTTCTGAATTTATTTGTTTGTTTGTTTGTTTGTTTCCCTTATTTTTGTGAACAGGCTTTCAAATGTATTGAATCTTCATGGACTACTTGTATCCTAATACGCAAAACATGCCCAGGAATTTTCTGTGCAACAAGATCAGCTGGCATAAAACAGCCCATATTTATGCAAGAACGTCTTGCAGCTTCCAAAATGGGGCTGGCAAAACTGCCTTTTGAGAATGCTTCCTGGGACCTGGTAGGCGCGGAGCCATGCCCAGGCTTGTCTGGGAGAATGTTGGTTGGCGTGAGCCCAATGCCTGTCGGGGACCATTCTCACAATTTTCTGGTGCAGACTTCTAGTTTCTAGTGCTTGGTAATGTCCCTTAACAGTATTCAATTTCCTTGGCTCTCACACCACTGTGCTCATCTAGTGCACTGAAGGCAGTCTTCCCTTCTAAGCTAATGCTGGAAAAAAACATAACCATTTGTATATGCTTACACAAGCACTTGCTCCCTGGTATGCTGAGTTAAGACTCTGGAGTTTGTATGTGCCAATATTTCTTTGGTAAAAGGCCTCTATCTGATCCTGAGTGGGGGATGACTTTTGGTGTGTGCATTACAAAATTATTCAATTCAGTAACAACGCTTCCAGCTTTTTCATTTGAGGATGTAGTTGTCTGGCTGGTTGTTTACTATTAGCTTCTATAGTCTCATTTAATAAAATATGTTCAATAATGTGTGGGTGTGGTTTTGTATCTGCAAAAATAAAGGACCTAAATTACATAATTATTCTCTATCATAGCACAAGCTTGTGCTAACCCATAGATGTTGCCTCTACCTAAACATGATAAATTAAAACATGTCCCTCCTTATCTAAATCCCTTCACCAGTTCCTAAATCCAATCTGGACTCCATTCAACAGCATAATTTTGCTACCTTGTTTCTGTCCTAATTGCATAAATTCACAACCAAGCAGAGCGTAGCAACATGTAATTATTTTGTGTGACGTATAAGTCATACATATAAATAAGGAAAAAAAAAAAGCAGGAAAGAGACGTCACTAACTCCAACTTCTGAAAACAACTGTAGCACTTTTAGTAATAAGATCTCTTATACATTCAGGTCAATAAACTATAAAAACAAGCTTCTTTCTGCACTTCTTTTAGCCAGTGTGCCAAGCAGATTCAGCTTGCAGATCTGATTGGAATAAACATCAATAACTAAGAATATTTTATTATTTATATGATCGGTATCTTACTTTTCAGATTATATCCATAGATATGAAAAAGGAAAAAAAATATAAATAAACTTATTTTCATTATAAACATAATTGTTTCCAAACAGAATGATTTCTGTGAGTCATCAGTGGAACTTCAGCATTCATGCCAGAATTATTCAGCTTGAGACTGGCTGCATAAGGAATTTTTTTTTTTCCATTAAAGGGATGATGCAAAATGTTTTTAAAACTATCACTTTGGAATAATGAAATGCAACATTGGCTTCACTTCATAATGCCACTCTGCAATCCTTGTCTAATAAATCTTCCTCTCTGATTCCAAAATGGTCAATTAGGCAAGAATGATAGCTATTGGGGTGGCAGATGCCACTGTCAAACTGGGGATAAAAATACTATTTTTTCTTAAAAAGAAATTAAACCTTTTAATATAGAATAGCAGAAAAGATACAACAAATCAACTTGAAGTGGTAAACAGGGATTTCTTTTCCAAACACTTGCTTTTGTTTCTGTAACTCCACCTGGGGACCCAGAAAATTAAGCATACCTGCCACCATAGCGCCTCATCTCATTTGAAAGGTAAGAATAGAGTACCAGATGTGTATTTGCAAAATCTTTTTATTTAAAGATTTACAATAAACTGGAAAAGAAGGAACACTGAGGAGAGAGCATCCAGGAATGGATAGCTCTAGAGAGAAAATGGAAGTGATGTTGACAATGAGATCCATTAATGTCCTCAATATATTCAATCTTAGTCTATCCAGTGTCTATTTTATCTGCAAAGCCTACCTGAAGGAAAGAGGTTAAATTGTCTCGAGCACTTTGCAGTTTATGTAAGTCTGTTGGCAGAATAAATAAAGAGCAAACACTGGAAAGACGCTGGAAGAAGGGAATGTTTTGGTCTTGAGCACATGCAATGGTTTGAAAGCAAGCTGTGTAGCTGACTATGCTGTTCAGTATCCCAGTGGCAGTGAAGGGCAGGTACCATGCCTGCACTTCTCTAATGATGGAGTCCCACTACCCACCCCAGTTTAGGGCTGGGTCTTAGCAACACACTTCAGTTCATCTGCCAAGTCCTTGGCCGGCCAGGCTGGGTTTTGTCCCTGCTAGCGACTTTCCCATCTGTATTAGTAAATGAAATAATCAGAGAGCTCTTTTCCAGCCATGGGAACAATATCACATGTCACACCTGTATAGGTGAATTCTTACCTCCCAGAATGGGCTGGCCACTTCCAGTCTGCCTTTTGGACTGTTCCTAGCCCAAACTATTCCCTGGATCGTGAATGGGAACCTCTCTTTATCTGGCATGGGTCAATGCAGTGCCAGGGAATGCATTTGTGGTATCTCTATGGCCAGCTGTTAACTGTTTTGACCTCTAGTAAAGACATAACTATTGTGAACACGCTGAGAATGACATGAGAGAGGAAAGTCAGTTCTAAAGCAGGACTGAAGGACCTTTTGCTTGCTGAGAGGTACTTAGGACATGCAAGCCATCGTTCAAAGGACAGTTCAGTTTTATCCAGAAATAATACGAGGGGAAAAAAATGTCTTAGCTTTGAAGCTCATGAAATGGAATTGCAAGCTGTGATCCTGCGCAGAGGGTAAATAACATAACAGAGTTAGAAAGTTAGAAAATGAACAAAATAACCAATTCCCAACATGTATGCTGTGTTAATTTATCAAGTTTAAGGTGGACTCTTCTGTCTCAGGCATCATTTTAGTATTTAGGTCAGTTCACCCTGCAAAATTTCGTTCCTAAAGTCACAATCAGATCTTAGTTTTTTTAAACTCTTCCTATGGTCCAGTTGTTTGTTTCCAGGAACAAGGGCCAACTGCATTCAGTTAATGGAGCTCTCCAAAGAGATAGGATATAGATATCAATGTTGCATTTTGTATATTTTCCAATGAGGCTTCCCTATTGGTTTTACAGGAAGCCAGAGCTACATAAAGTTTATTTAACACATTCTTACCCCTTTAGTCCCTTGATAGCTAGCTCACAGAAATAAAACATTGGTAAAATAAGGGCTGAAATTGCTTTTAAAAAATGCATAAAATAAAAATTGGTAAAATAAGCTCTGATAACTTCATAATAACATGCCAATAAATAGTGATCAGCAACATACAACATATCTCCCGGTACTTTGCGATTAAATAAGTTTTTTTGCTGAACATTGCAAGTAGCTTTATGGAAGCGGCTCTTTATACGAACATAAGAATGTAAGAACAGACATAGTGGGTCAGATCAAAGGTTCATTTCAACAATTGGCCTGTCCAACAATTATCAGGTGTGAGAATGGCCAGTACTGAATGCCTGGAGAAGAATTTAAGAGCAGGAGAAGAATGCAGTGAAATTTCCCCCAATATTCTTATAGTTTATTTGGATTTGCGGTTCAGACACCTTCCGAGCCAAAGATAGCTCATTTTTATTTAATGAGGAACTTCCTATGTAACATAGTTTTATATATAGATGAGTTCTCTTAGGAACAGGAAATATAATTCAATCTACAAAAACAAGCAGAAGAAAAAATAAAGGATTTTGAAAAATTGGATGAAGTATAGAGAAGAATCACAAAAAAATTTGTTTGTCTAGAAAAAATCCTGATAGTGCTGGACCTTGGAGAGTTCTGCAAGATATGTGGAAGGTAAAAGATATGTGGATTGTAAAAAGACTTGTTTTTTGAGGCTATCTATCTGATCAATGACTAATCAAGGTAAAAATAAAGGTAAGAGACAGGAAAAATAATAAGCCACACGTAGATACACAAGCCCTAACAAACAGAAAATAGCGGACATAGCACCAAAAGCCAGAGCTCTCAGGTCAGTGACTGACAGGCCATTGAAGGGACTGCTCAAAGCCATGGGAAGGTTCAGCCACAGCTAGGCAGCTAATAGGAAGGGCGAACAAGATTATCATGGAGATCTTGGGAAAGAGTAAACTGATTATTATGTTCAAAGGGGAGGATGTCAGTGGATATGTTTATGATCTGTACACACAATTTTTTAACTGGGGAAAGAAAAAAAATATTATTTTGATAAAAAGGTTTGCCATTGATGTTGTGATTATATTTAGTCATGTTCATAGCCTCTTTCCAGGGGCAATTTATTCTAATACTTAAGGCATTCACATTCAAATAGGCAAACTTAACTTTTTTTTTTTCCCTCAAAGTTTAGGTGCACTTTACCCCTATGGAATTACTTTTGCCCTTTTAAGAGGGTTTACATCTGGCTTCCTGTAACAGAGAAATTAATATATGCTGCCTAAGACAGCAGTAAAGGGGGCGAAGAAAGGCAGAGGAGGAAACACCAAGAAAGACAGAAACACCATGTAGTTTAGCATAAAATGGAGAACAATGTAGCTTCAGTGGAATGAGATAGCAATGGGGAAAATGATCCATAGGAATGTTATATAGAAATGGCACAAAATGACTTGCATGAACCTGTGGCCAGAGAGACATTTATTACTTTGTTGAAGAAAAGAAGGAACTGAATTACTCCAAAAGAAGAAAGGCCAGAAAAAACCCATAGCAGTACACACAAGGTTTGGTTTCCTCAGTGTCCTGGTTGGGCCTATTTCCTACTGAAGTTCTCACTTTGTGCTCTGTCATTTCAGCAGCAACATCCCTGAGGTGGAGTTGCAGCTCAATAATCCAGTTTTAAATACTTAGTAATAGAACTGACAATCACATAATCGTAGAGTAGGTCAAGTTAGAAGGTATCTCAGGATGTACACCCAACGCAAAAAACTAACTTAAAGTTAGGCCAGACTGTACAAGGCCTTGCCTTTTGAATTTTGAAAATTTCCAAGGACATGTAGACATTTTTTCTTTATAGCCATTCAAAATTTCCCTTTTTCCAACTTATGATCATTGCAATCATTTATCCTTTCTCTGTGTGCCTCCAACAGGAGCTTGAATAATTTGTCATTTGATAGTTGAAGACAGATTCTCCCTTAATTTTCTTTTCTCAAGGCTAAAGGAGCCTAATTCCCTCACCTCTTCCTTGTACCAGTCCTCTAACAATCCTCTGGGACTCTCTCCAGGCTGCCAATGTGTGTCTCATACAGAGGGCACAAAACCAGATACAGTTTCCAGATGCAGCCTCAGAAGAAGAGAGGAATAACCAGTTCCCTCCATCCGCTGACTGTCTTGCCAATGACGGTCATTATGCTTTTGCAGCTTTCATGGCTGTAAAGTGGTACTGCTGGAGTGACAGGAAACAGATTACGTATAGAGAGCTGACTCCTTCCGAGCAGGGAAAGGCAGAAGTCTTTAATGGTGGAAACTTTTATGTTTTCTGAAAAAGCAAATGTCTCATATAGCAACTTCTGCCAAATAGTTATATATAAATAACTGAGTTTTCTTGATTTGTTCGTTATTTAGAAGACAATAAGGAAATAGAAAAAGCCCACATCTACAGAACAGATTAGGTGCAGCTAATAGTCGCATGAGGTGAGATGATGTACTTTTTTCAAATCTCTGCTAGCTAATGCCAGTGCAAGAAGGATAGACCTCTTCAGTGACGAATCTTTTTCCTTTAGGTATAGTTTTTGTTTTGAGACCCAGTTTCTGAAATGATGGACTTTTTAGATAAAGGCAGTGATGGTAGTGGGGTTTTCTTTGAGTTTAGCACATTTCCTTGGTTTTTGTTTTTGTTTTCTTTAATATTTCAAGACAATTGCAATTTCTGAAATTAAATATTTCAGACATGTCAAAGCACTTCAACAGTCTGAAAAAGCTTTACATTTCCAGAACAAAGATTTTGACATGGTTTGACAGTTTTGTTGCAGTCAAAAATAATCCTGAATTCCTTATCTACCTTGAAGCTGCATAAATAATTTCTATGCTGCTGTAGTCATTATTTGACTTTTTTTCTTTGTTCATAGACATTAATAATATTTTGAAGGCCTACGTAATGATATTATGATGTGTGCCTGAAACCAGAGACTGCTATTATAATTCAGAAGTATGTAGGCAGGCACTAATATTTATTTTAGCAAAATCTTCAATTCAACTTTTTCACCTTCTAGATTATCATAGAACTACCATGGTCTTCCACAGATAAAGGAAATAATGTGCTGATCATCTATCATTTAAAATATACCTCCATGACAAACATGTATGTAATGTAAAGCAAAAAAGGAAGTAAGAACAGTAGAAAAAGAGATTAACTTCACAGATGACTAACCACACAGACAGACTGCTGAACATCTCATACTTTGACAGTAAAACATATTTATTCAGCATAAACAGAGATGATCTGGGAAAAAGAAAACTCATGATCAAAGGAATAAGTTACAGTCAAGTATGTGGTTTGCCTTTCAGTTTATAAGCCTTAGGCTACCAAAGAACTTGATTAATAAAGCGTATAGCAGATCCTGTCATGATGGTCTAAAGAGCCTATTATTCAGTTCTGTTAGATCTTCAAAATATGTTAATGCCTGGCTTCTTTCACTATTTTAAGGATGAAAAATTGTTTCTACTTTTTAAATGCAAATTGTTCTTTTTTAATTATTGTTTGTTAACCTTTATGACCTTCATCGTTTTTAAATTTATATGATTCCCTTTCTTTTAAACATAACTCATTTTTACATGTGGGAGTTGAACAAAAGGGAAAATATCTAACTGCTCCCTTAACTTTACTGTACTTAATTTTTCTTCAGCTTTTAAGTTTATTGCATACTTATACCTGTGAGCACTAAGTCTTAATACTATCTTGACAAGCTCATTTCTACATTTCTCAGAGTCCCTGGAAGTCTGGTAAAGGTCACTACGGCTTGGTCTGTTGTCATGAACCTGTTATATAGATTAAGGCACCCCACAGAAGGGGAGAACTTGCATCTATCCAAAATATATATGCTGTGTTATTGTCACACCCTGCTGCTTTTTAAAAAAAGGAAAACTTTGAAAGATCTTTCAACAGCATCAGCTTAATGGCTGCTTATGCTCTTGAATAAAATTTTCATAATATCAATAGGTCCATTAATTAAATGCATTAAATGTATCTTTTTTTAGTCAGAAACGAAGACTTTTCTTCCTGGTCTCAGATCAACAGGGAGATTTCAGTATTTTCAAACAGTCTATTAGACTTCATGCAACATTTATGCCTTTGCAGGTCTTTCTCTAAGAATTATTTTTTATATATATATATATCTATATATATATATATATTCCTGTTCGTAGTAGGAATTCTAGGCTAAAAGACTGGTCATGCAATATAGAGCCATCAAACTAGACAAAAACCTGCTGAAGTTGCTCATAAGAGCAACTTCATACCAGGCACATATAAACTCTAGCACTGAAGCCGGGTGTTTAGAATAAACACTTCTCATGCCAGTTATAGCTAAAAAAATGAACTTAAAGAAAGACTGGTTTCTCTAAAGTCTTGACAAATTCGCTGTTGAATGTTTATCCAGTCTTTCAGCATTTTTAAAAGCCTTAGATGGCCTTAACTCTTTCAATCACCATAACATTGATCAATATCATGTTAGAAATCTTAGGGTTTGAAATATGTTGTTGGGTTTCTCAAAGCACAGTCAAGCTGTTTGTGTCCTTTGGTCCCGAGACAGTTGTTCACATCATTAGAATGTGCTGCAACAATCAGAAAATGTGCAATTTTCTTCATCATCATGTGTACTCCACATAATCGGGACATGCTTATTCGGAATGCTCCCAAGGGAAGCTTAATGATGCTTAATTAGGCTAGCTGTGTCATCAGATGAAGAATGCCTTATAATTAAAGCACAGAACTATGCATATCACTTAATCTCTCTCCCTCTCTCATTCTTCCTCTCTCCCTGTATTTCACACACATGCTCTGTCAGACATATCAACAAACCTATAAAATACGGTGAGTATCTGCTTCACAAGCAAGCTACTCCTCAAGCTGTAGAAAGTGAGATTATAGCTTGGAAAGCAACACCTTCAGGATACTCCTAAACTGCAGAACGGAGCTTGGGCTTGAGTGACCACAGCAGGAGAAACACATTCCATTAGTTTACATCTCTCTGCTCTAGGCATCACGAAATTTAGGGTTTTATGCTTGGAACAGAAAAACAAACTGTCAGGCAGGATCTTCCATCCCTTTCTATCTTCTAACTCAGAAGTAACTACTCCTGCTTGTTGAATGTGTGTTCATTTAGCTGTCTAGTTACATCTGCATACCCCCTAGACAAAACATAAGTCTTTATGTGTGTCTATTGATCTTTGGATCTATACTGATCTTTGGATCTATATTGATCCTAATATTGATCATTTTTTCTTGATGGTGGGATGTGCAAGAAGTGGCATAAGGTATTTCATAGCTTATTTCCCTTAGTAAGTAGAATTGCTTCTGCCATACCATATGTTTCAAAACTGTATCTTCAGGGTCTTGTTCCAGTGAATTCCACTCAGAAATGCTCTTTACATGACAATTTTGGGACAACAAACAGAAGAAAAGGGTAATATGCCTTCAAGAACAGTGAATGTATGACTGGATTTTCTTTTATAACTTGAATATTTGTAATAGAGCCCTTTTGTATGGGAATCAACAGTGCAAAGACAATGAGGAAACAAGCAGAAGCAGGCTTTATATGGTGCTGGATGATACAAGCAGAAATAGCCTGACTCTGTGAAAGGCAGAGGATCCTGGATCCCATGCCCTGTTGAGCTGTGAATTTTTTAAGAGCTTTAAGCATTCACTTCTTCAAGAGGCTTAGACTTAGTTGTCTTCTCACAGCTGAAAGCCATCACTGTTATCTAGCCTCTGGGAAAGATAAGAGCAGATATATTTTCTTCTGCTGATTATTTTGCTAAATAGGAAGAGTCATATCTTGCTGCTCAGGAAAATAAGAACTTTTCTCCCTATATGAAAACTCAGTAATATCGGAACTGATTTCTAGATTTGGAAGAAACAGAGACCCTTGCATCTCAAAAAAGGAAAGTTTATGGGAGAAAGCTGCTTCTAGTCCATGCTTTCAAACTAGCTTGTTGTACACCAGCTCTTGAGCCATGCATATATTTTCTCTGCACTAAATACTGTACACTCTAAGCCTAGCTGAATCTGAAGACAGTTTAGGGTTAACATATTTTACAAAACACTCTTGTCAGTATGTGCTGCTCATTACAGACTCATTCTCCTAGCACGGCTGGTAGCCTGAGGATGGCAACATATAGCCTTTCATAATTGTCTGTTTGTAGCTGAGCTGAAAGTCATTTTCTCATGGTGTAATTTACGGGCAGTGGCAGGCTCCCCTTGTCCCTGTTTTGAGCAACCATGCCAACAGCAACACGTCAATCCTTACGTAACAATCCCTGTGGTCAGAACGTGCTTGAGCTGAGCGCATTGCAGGAGCAAAGCTTCACAGCTAAAACATTATCATGTAGCTTCAACAGATTCTCTCCTGTGAAAAAATCAATCCCCAGGGTGTTTTTGTCAGTGGGGAAGAGGAAACAATATTAGGAGATCTGTAGGATTATTTAAATAATTCCTCATATCCGTGGAAGCAAGCATGCAACTTGGCATCCAGCAAAGATGTCTTTTGGGCTGGAAGGTTTATTTTGGTTCTCAAGGGGGCGGGGGAAATAAGTTTATATATTTATGCCTAAATATATCTCAAGTCTATTTTGAGTGTAGGCCAGTGAACTTGTCGTGGGGAATAAGGTTAAAGATCTTTTAGAGATGAACCTTCCTAAAGACTTTTTTTTGGTACCTTATGAACCATTGCAAAGAACAATGATTTATAACAGCATTTTCTGATCTGTAGCTGAAGCTACCCAGTAGGCCCCATATAGATACTTCAGTTCATTGGACACTGGGTTAATAACCTTACCTTTCTTTCTGTACCTCTCTATGCCCCAACAGCACATCAATACATGGTTTCTAGAGTTGTTCCAGTGCATCTGTGAATATATAGTGGGATATGTGCAGTTCCGTGGGTACAGCTTGAGAAACGGAGGGAGGGAAGACAGTAAACCCAAGTAGATTCAGTAGCAGAGAAAGGGAGGCAGGGCAGACAGAAGGAAGGAGGGACCAGAACAAGGCGGTCTAGGACAAATGCTCTATACTGAGCAAATGTGCTATGGTGTGTTTGGCTGGAAATGAGGGAATGAAAGCCCTACAAACCAGAAACCTTGAAGCACAGAAAGCCACAAGACCATTTGCAGTTTCCCCTTGGCTTTCTCAGTGTGGCTCTGTGACTTGTAACTGTCAAACAGAGCAATAGGGATATGTAGAAGTGGGTAGGAGACAAGGGGAGGTATTGTCCATTTGTACTGTTGAGCCCTGCATAAAGCACACCGGCAGAGCTGTGTTATGGTGTCTCTTAGCTCAACAGCAATGAATGCTTTCATCTGGATCATGTCCAAAAAGAGAGAGACAACCTGTCCCAGCACTGGAGACATATTTAGTTTAAGACACAGTAGTCTGCTAGCAAGCATTGCCTGCTACTGCTGTGCTATGGTTTAAGAACGTGAAAGTTATTGGGTCTTGACATTCTTTCTCCGTGACTACTGCTTGAAAACTTTATCTACTGCCTTGTTCTTCTGAAATCATTAGAATTAGATAAGACTTTGCCTGGTGGACATTACCAGAGCCAAATAAAACATGGTATTAACCAGGGTACTAAAATCTGTTTGAGATGACACTAATTTATTGATCATCACAAGATTTCTGTGATCATCACAAGATTTCTGGATTTGAGCAAAGCACTTTTTGGTTCTTCCTATTCTGAAGGAACTGCCTGATTGTCCCCAGTGCAGAGAACTCAAGTTTATTATAACCATCAGAATCAGTTACCAGGAAAACTTTGTTTCTGAGATACTGCTGAAAAGGAATAGGCACCAGCTGAGAAATGGGAGGTGACAGCAAGGTCTGAACTAGCTAGCCTTTGGATTATGCTCTTTGCCAGTTTGCAGTAATCATGTATTTTGTACAGAGGCCGAAGCTTGTGTCATCCACGAATGATGATGTCACTGTGCAATATTTCTCTGTGGCAGTTTGTAACCTCCAGCATTGATATGAGTTACTGAGTTACTGCAGGCACAAAAGTAGTAATTCATAATAAATATGAATTGTAAGAAACAGTAAACTGCACAACAACATTACTGTTATAATCTCATAAAAATCTAGTAAAAAATGTGTGGAGTCTGTAATTTAAAATATGCAGGAAATGCCTTACATGAATTACAGAGTCTTTCAGCTCTGAGCAATATGTTAATACTAGTTATTTATCTATTTACATATATGTGTAATTAATACTGATTATTTATAAAGAACTGTTTAATTTTAAAGTTCTTTCCAAAGAGTAACTAATTAATATAACGTGATATTAAGGAATATACATTTTTGACAGTTCTTATGCATGTTTCTGGGAGGGCGTACGGTCTTGGTTCTCAGCTAAAATGAGTGTGCCACTATGTATGTAGGGACATACAGACATCAAAACAAATAAATCCATACATCTAGATTAAAAAATCCATCCTCGCTGAGAAATTGCCTGTCTGGAAAGCCTGTCTGTCTGGCTATGTTACCATGAATTCCTGCACAGAGATTCCCTGGTGCAAAAGGTGCCTTCAGCATTGCTCTAAATGTCTGAGATGAGCTTATGGGAGTGAGTGTGCTTTCAAGAGCTGAGTTGTTTTCGTGAGGAGTGAATGATGAAGCTTATGATCACACACAGAAGAATATACTTCAAATACCAATAGAGGTCCCTACATACTGATCTTGGAAGCCTCGTGTGGTTCCGCGCTGTTTTTTCCTGACTTTGTACAGGTCATGCTGTACATTCCATTACCTCGGGTCTGAATATTTTATAGTATTTTATTTTCACATGCTGAGTTTTCTTTGCGTATTTTTAAAACATGTAAATAATTCATTGCTTAGGTGACATAATGAGAGTATCACTGATGGCATGAAGATGCAGCACAAACGTGAACAAAGGTTTATCAAAGTATGGAATTGCCAACTGTGCTTGTTTGGATTGCTAGACAGTTTACGCCAAGCTCTTTTGAAGAAATAGTTTAGTTGTTTTCTGCATGGAATTTTTGCAAGTTAAAAAAAAAAATAGGAAGAATGTATGAGAAACAGGTTCTGTTAGGTATGATGCACACCAGGGGAGAGAATGTGAGTCAACAAATAACCAATTTCATTTCTATTTTAATTCATAATAGATGGAACCAGCATCCCCCAGCTACTACTTTTGTGTTAAAAATTATTCATTCGAATGGCATTTGTGAGCATACAGAATGATGTGGATAAGAACAATGAAATCTAAAGTAGTACAGGTACAAATTAGGATATTTTCATAAATGAAAATACACTTAGCAGATTGTTTTGTTTCTTTTGTTTCTAGAGAGAATATTTTATCCTTACTGCTTTACTCTGTGCTGTTTTTACCACCCCTGATATATTTCCTGTTGCTGTCTCTCCTGTACCTAACCAGATCTAGATTTCTTGCCTATCTTTAATTCTGGTAGTTCTGAATTAGTAAGGATACGGGGTAGTCAAGCCTGTTCAAAAGTCAAAAAGTCAAGTCCCTCTGGTCTTCTTGACATGCCTGGCTCAAAGAGGCCAAACTAACAATTGCACATGTAGTCCAAAAATGAAATTTCATACTATATGTGACCACATATGCCTTTGTGTCCCTGCAAAAAAATCACAAGATGCAAGAAAAAATAAAACCTAATAAACACTTTAAACATGTTGCTCATAACACAGTGGTGAAATATGCTATATCTCACTCTGAAAGCTAAATAGTAACAGGTCATAAATATGAAAAAAAAAACAGTTATCCCAAACAGAATCAACAAAAATAGTTCATAAGAAGCTCCATGTTCAAGAGACAGGTTGAATTCAGTGTTACTGCAGCAGATATTCAGTAAGATAACTGCAACTATTCTTTTCCAAACTCACCATGGACTTCCTCCACCGGAACTCATGGAAACACAGTGTGTCTCCTCCGCTTCCACTGACTGCCTTCACAGACCATTTGACTAGTACTACAGTTCAACTCCTTACCCAGCTCAACTCTTCATCCAGCAAGTGATGAGTCCCAAACGTTCATGCTTCCGGCATGGGAAGATGTGATAGCCTTCCCACTTTTCAGCCTGTTTTTTTTTTGTTGTTTTTGTTTTTAATTCTATTGTGCATTCTTCCTGGGTTCAATGATTGAAAAAAGACAGGGTTGAGAATATGATATTTTAAATGAAATTTGTCACATATTTTTTTCATCTTAAAATGACAATGATGGCATCGAAATCAAACTACTAAAGTTCAAAGAGTAAAAATGCAACCAGATTCAAATAAAACAAAACAAAATGTAACAGGGATAATGAGACTATGAACCAAATCAATGTGCACTTAGCAGGTATATAAGTACATAAGTGAGTATTGACTCATCCAGCATATATGCTAAACTGACTAAGACTTGAGTTAGAAATGTTTCTCCTGAAGCAAACATCTTCTGTCTAGTCTATCCAGCTCGCTGGTCCTAAAGAGTTCATCTCAGGCACCAATCACTGCTGTGTCCTTGGAGAGAGGAGCACTTGCAAAGAGCATCCTGAGGGAGAAGGTTCTGCAGGCCATCATCTTGCCAGGAACTGTACACAGATGTAGCCCAAAAGTGAAGTAAACTCATTTCAGGACCTTGAGCTGGTCACAGAACCACAGAATCACAAAATGGCCATGGTTGGAAGGGACCTCTGGAGATCATCTAGTCCAACCCCCCTGCTCAAGCAGGGACCTCTAGAGCATATTGCCCAGGATCACGTCCAGACGGGTTTTGAATATCTCCAGGGAAGGAGACTCCACTACCTCTCTGGGCAACCTGTTCCAATGCTCTGTCACCCTCATAGGGAAGAAGTTTTTTCTCAAGTTCAGGTGGAACTTCCTGGGTTTCAGTTTCTGCCCGTTGCCTCTTGTCCTGTTGCTGGCACCACGGAGAAGAGATTGGCCTCATCTTCTTGACATTCCCCCTTCCAATACTTGTACACGTTGATGAGATCGCCTCTCAATCTTCTCTTCTCCAGGCTGAACAGGCCCAGCTCTCGCAGCCTTTCTTCCTAGGAGAGGTGCTCCAGCCCTCTAATCATCTTTGTAGCCCTCCACTGCACTCTCTCCAGCAGTGCCATGTCTCTCTTGTACTGGGGAGCCCAGAAGTGGACACAGTACTCCAGCTGAGGCCTCCCCAGGGCTGAGGAGAGGGGCAGGATCACCTCCCTCCACCTGCTGACAGCACTCTGCCTCATGCCCCCCAGGACACCATTGGCCTTCTTGGCCACAAGGGCACACTGCTGCCTCATGCTTAACTTGTTGTCTACCAGCACTCCCAGGGCCTTCTCCGCAGAGCTACTTTCCAGCAGGTCAACCCCCAGCCTGTACTGGTGCCTGGGGTTATTCCTGCCTAGGTGCAGGACCCTGCACTTGCCTGTGTTGAACTTCAGGAGGTTCCTCTCCGCCCACCTCTCCAGCCTCTCCAGGTCCCTCTGAATGGCAGCACAGTCTTCTGGTGTGTTAGCCACTCCCCCCAGTTTAGTATCATCAGCACACTTGCTGAGGGTGCACTCTGTCCCTTCCTCCAGGTCATTGATGAATATATTGAACAAGACAGGACCCAGGACTGACCCCTGGCGGACACCGCTAGCCACAGGCCTCCAACTTGACTCTGCGCCATTCACCACAACCCTCTGAGCTCGGCCATCCAGCCAGTTCTCAATCCACCTCACTGTCCTCTCGTCTAGCCCACACTTCCTGAGCTTACCTAGGAGGATGTGATGGGAGACAGTGTGGAAAGCCTTGCTGAAGTCCAGGGAGACAACATCCACTGCTCTCCCCTCATCTACCCAGCCCATTGTCCCATCATAGAAGGCTATCAGGTTGGTCAGGCATGATTTCCCTTGGGTGAATCCATGCTGACTACTCCTGATCACCTTCTTGTCCTCCAGATGCTTAGTGAGGACCTCCAGGAGGAGCTGTTCCATCCCCTTTGCAGGGATAGAGTTGAGGTGATATGGAGTGATATGGTCATATTTACTCATTTTGTTTGCCCTAGAGATGTTCATTTTCTCTAGTATTAAATACAGAATAATGCTACTCTATCTTATTATCAAAAAAAATTGTTCATGAAGATTAGTAAATAAATTGTTTATGCAACTTTAGAGAGAGCTATTTCAAGAAGGGAAAAAATCAGATTGCCGCTAAACACAAGTAGTTTCTACTGGTAGCTATTCTGTTTCTGAAACAAAAGTGTATGACTCACAAAGGTATACTCCATCATTTATACTGTTAAGACAGTGATGTATATCACTAGACAAAACAGTAAAGCACAACTTTCTCTCCTTGCCACCATACGAGTCTTCCCAGCTTATTTTTTTGTTTTGTGATATCCAAGTGAAATAGCACCAGGGTTAGCTTTGTCATGAAAGCTAGGATACAAATCCATCAGGATTCAGTCGTTTATAAATCCAGTAAATAGGAACAGCTTTCAGAAAAAGAACCAAGCTCCTACGGTTAGCATTTTGTGATCTTTCTACTAAGAGCAAAGCCTAAGTTGATACAATGTATTATTGTTTGTAAGGCAATCTCCAGCCTCAAAAAAACCAACAAAAAATAACAACAAAAAAAGGCTTCACAAATTAGTTTATATGATGTTTTTTCCTAAAAATACTTTTTCTGCCCTAAGATAGATCGGAAAAGGGACAAGGATTGTTTATATTTATTTCCTTTAATATTGTTTTCTGTCTCTAGAAACAGCAGAGCATGTGGCTGTGATGGAATATATTCATGCATCATCAAAGACTAATCTCACTCCCCCTCAGGTCAGCAGGCACGTACGTCTTCGGTGCCATCAACAGGAAATGAATCAGATGCAATGTGCACTGTAATGAAAACCAAGTAAAAAGGATCATTAGAAAATTTTTTCCTCTCCTTTTGAATTTATGGGGTGTGGGATCCCCTTAAAAAAAAAGGAAAAAATGATTTTCAGGTAGATCAGTTTTTCTTCTTAGCCACAAAAAAGCAGGTGAAATAAAGGGGAAGTAAGGGTGACCAGAAACTTACACTACATCTAAATGACCAACTAATTATAGCTTGAAAGTGCATACCATTTGCCAGAGAAAATAGAAGTATGTAATCTACAAAAAAGTATTTTTTTTACATAAATGATGACTTTATGAAACTGGCTTTTCCTCAGAAAACAACAAAGCTTGGCAATGCTTTTTAGTGAAAAAGTAGCTCTTTAGACATTATTTTTCACTAAAAGGTGAAAGTTAAAAGCCAAGAAGAAAGGCAGTAAAGTATTATAATACTTATTATTCTTGCCTATACATTGGGGGCCACTTACCTAGGGGTTAAAAAATTAGCCAAAGATTAAGGATGTTTGACTTTGCCTCTCAGTTTTCTTCACAGACTTTTCTGTATGCTTTGAGGCACTCTTAGTTTGGGAAGGGTTTACCTCATCTAACTATTTTTGTTTAAAATTTGTCCAAGGCTTAAGCTGCCATATTGGTAAGCAAGTTGGTGACAATGAGCTGAGGGAGCCAATGACTTTGGCTGGTGTTGCAGCATTATCATTGGAAGAAGTACCCCATATTCACATCACAGAAAACTCTCAAACAAGTTATTTTTAGCTGAATTTCTTTCATGCTGCAGTTACACAACCAAGTGCATTGGCAAAAGGACGAAGGGGAGCCTGTAGTATTCAGTAAACTAAAGCTCTTGAACATCTCTCTTGAAGCGGAAAGTTTCTGAATGTGTCTGTCTCTTTCTATTCACTGTTGGTGAAACCCAAACCACTTTGAACAGATACTTCTTTTCTGGAAATCTGAAGTTGAGAGAGATGAATGTCGTCCTTGTTTTTTTCTAACTCAGCTGACAGTCTGCAAAATATGGTACGCTTACTTACTGTACCCCAAAAAATCACAGCGGATCAAAAAATATGGTTAATTTTGTAAGAATAACTATAGTGAACATTGTGAGGCAATTAGAAGTCATGGTTAAGTGGTATGTGCAAAACATTCTAAACTCTCTCAGTATTATTTAGACAATAAAGTGAAAATCTAAAAGTGCATTAAAAATATTTTGGGCTATATTCAAAGTATTGCAAACTTCTCCTTCAGTCATTTCAATCATGATAGGTACATCTATCTACTTTAACATTAGCTGCAGTGTACTCCAAACAATAGGCATCCAAAAAAAATCATCATAATAAAAGTTATGCAAATGCTGCTGTAGGTTTCTTTCACTAGTACTTTAAATTGGGCTTGCAAAATGTCTCTTTTATGACCAACAGCATTTTGCATGAGAAGCAAATATTTCTCTTCTGCCAGCTGAGCTCACTGCTTTTTGCAGGGTCACGAAAGGATAAGAAGAACAAAAGTCAGCTTATTATGCATGAGAAATTGGACTGGAGGGAGGGTGAAATGTGTGTTTTATTTTATTTTATTTTATTTTATTTTATTTTATTTTATTTTATTTTATTTTATTTTATTTTATTTTTTCCTTATGTCTTGATTTTCAAGGGAGGAAATTGAAAAGAAAGGCCAAAAATGCATAGGCAATTTGCCCACAATATTTTATGATCAACAACAACAAAGGCAGCATTTCAAACAGGTGTAGCCCACTTGAACATCTCAACAGTTTATGGTTTAAGCACTGCTATCAAATTGCTCTGGAAGGAAATTATTTTATTTCTGTTTGTATTCAAAAAACACTAAAGGAAAAGGAGCAAAGAGATTCTAGCTTGCTCATAACAGGCTTTATTTCAGGTTTCTCAAGTTCAGAATGATTCAATTGAAATAATTATGGGGAAATACAGATAGAATTCCCAGGCACACGTCAAATAAATAGTTATAAGCATGATACCAAGGGAGAGGAATAATACCAACAGGCGTAGACTTTGGAACCTATTCAAGACTCTGTGGATTCCCTGATTTCCTTGCCATAATGGCCATGCTTGGTCCAAGACGGGCAGACGATACTTACTTCCAGATTAAGACACCAAAATTCAGGTGTTTACACGTAGGTGCCTATATGTGAGTTTAGGGAGTGATTCAGCTTACTCTGAACATGCTAGTGTAATCCTCCGGGACTTCAAAGGCTACTTCAGAACAGCAGAGTTGTCCGGTATGTCTTGTATCATATCTGCAAGCCATGCGCAGGTGTCTGAGGTATGCTAGTGCATCTGCATTAGCACCTACATTTAGGCAACCAAATCCTGTTGCTTTCAGCTCATGAGCTGCATCTCCGTCTTGACTCTACTGACAAGAGACTTAATTCAGTTGCTCAGGAACAGTATTTTGGTGTCATTTTAGACACTGTGTAATTGGTTCCTGGTCTGCAGCTATTGCTGCAGAGAATATAGGCTTCCTATAGATCCTGCATTTTATCTACTAGCTCCACATGAAGCCCTAGCCTATCTAAAATGGTGTTTAAGACCTATATTTAGACAATGGAATCACGTTTTTATTGTCTAAGATTTGTTGTCTAAACTAGATTCCAGATACTCTGGTAACATTTAGGATTTTTAAGGTGGTTCTGAATATTCAATTTAATGTTCTAAAAGCCTTAAAACTTGCAGATACAGGCCTGGAAACCAAGTCGTTGGCAGTGGGTGAAAGGATATCTTGTCAGCTGTCAGCACGGGTACCTGAAAAGCCCCAGTATCTTCACAGGACGATTGTTCCAAAAACACAGCCACTAAAATCATGTGTTTCTTAGTGGCACGCTATGTTGTTTGCAGGAAGCCTGGCAGTATTTCTACCTGAGTACATTTTCCTAAAGTAGAAAATAATGCTAGATATGATATCTTAGAAGATGACTAATTTTTTAAACAAATCAGCAACGTCAGTGGATATTAATTGTTTTAACAACCCCTATCTTTAAATGAGACCAAACACTAACTAAAAACACAGAATAAATAACTATCTTGAACTTTATCCTGTATTTTATCCTGTCTTTAATAAACTTTCTTTTTATTTCACTGTCTCTTGAAAATGTTTTCCTATTAAGAGTGGAGTAAAGAATAGCTTCATGTATAGGTTTAGAACTCCAAGACATTCTGCTCCCTATGATTTTAGTGTTTTTTGATAAGGTTATCAGAGTTAACAAGGAAAACAAGAAAAGGTGATTCAGTAAAAGTGTCCAATAATGAGAAAACTACACAAACTACAGCTGCATTGTTTTAGTTTCAGCTCTAATAAATCATATTAATTGAGAGGGAGGTGTTATATCTTTTGTTAGTATGCAGCCTATGTTTTCGTGGTACAAGTACTTTCATCTCAGCGTTTTCAGCCTAACTTCAAGTGAGAAAAGACAAACTGAGAAGCCGTACTAGAAAAAAAGTAGAGGAAAAAAAGAGAAAGGCAATTCCTAATCACACAGAGTTACTAACAATTCCATAAATCATCTTATCCAGTTTGACCTTGGTGATGTTGCCTGCAGAAATAGTATCTTGATCTGCATTGCTTTCACTCCCCCTAAGAAAAACTCTCCCTATTGAGGGAACAGATGACTTCAGCTTAGAGTTCATTATCTTTCTTCCTCACACGAACGTTTGTGGAAACGGTTACAAAATGCTCAGAGAATTTTACCACTCTATCCCCTTTGTAGCAGAATTGATTTCACACCACTTTATTTTTGTATATAGAAATTTTATCCCAAAGCCTATTTCTGTCAAACATAGATTCAGAAAACACCCTCTGTCCTAATGTAATCTTCACAGTGGTCTGCTGCCACCGAATTACCATAAGGTTTTCACCACCATAAGCAACTATTGGCTTTTACAGTCCGTAGCAGATCAGACAATAGGTCAGAACTAGCCATCATGTGGCACTGTTTCCTCTGAACATTAGGCATTAGATATGCAGATGCTGAAATCATTTTTTTTTGTTATTTCTCTCTCTACAAAAATACACACCCAAAACAGAGAGAGAGATGAATAGCAAAGTAGGTTGAAAGCACTGTGCTTTGTTTCTTTGTTTTCTACCAGCCGCTTACTTGACTCAGGCATTGAGGTTCTGTGGGTCACTTACAGAAGTTCTGTGGGTCTCCTCCTCCTTCTGTGGGAAGAAGCTGTGAACCCATGTTATATGCTGTGATTACCTTCAACTTAAACAAAAGCAAAGAAATGTCATAATGATTGATTTCAGGACCTTTCTGGGGAAAAAAACCTCGGTTTAGCAGCATTACCCAAAAGTTTCTCCTGAGTAGAGCATTTGAAGAAAGAACTGTACTCTATTCTTTCCAGTTAGCAGCAGCCTGATCTAATATACATTTTAGCATCTAATATGCTGAAATAAGAAGAGATTGCAGATTTTCTGAATGAAGCTAAGTTGTAGGCATCAAAGTATATCCAAATCAATTCCACCGCAACAAAATCCGAACATTGCCCTCTTCCTTCCACTCTCACTGGAGAAGTGACAATAGCCAGCAGTGATGAATGCTTCAAGAAGACAAAGCAGTGACAAGCCTTTGGTTTCAAATCAGGGAAGGAG
Source organism: Struthio camelus (assembly GCF_040807025.1). NCBI lineage: Eukaryota > Metazoa > Chordata > Aves > Struthioniformes > Struthionidae > Struthio > Struthio camelus. Next base: position 36,639,740 of record NC_090942.1, on the reverse strand, counting down.
TGCACCGAAGCCACAGAGATCGTATGGGTTGTAAGCATGTGTGTGTCAGAGGGAGGAGAAGGAAATGTGCGAGGCCATAGGGATCTGTGCCCTACAAAATATTTCCAGATTTGGAAGTGAGACAAGTGTTATGGCTTAAGACAACTACTGAGATAAAGGAATGGCTGTTGGAACTATTATCTAATGCTCAATGCCATTAAAAAGAACACTGAAAGGACATGAAAACAAAAGTATTGACTTAGATCAAGGAAAGAAATTGTCCACCTGTAAGTGAAAGTCCACCTGTATTGTATAGATAGGTTATCAGACTGATATTAGAAGTAAACTCAGTCTTGTTAAAATATAGCAAAGGAGAATTCATAACATATTTGGGGTTTATTTTGAGGCACAGGGACTGATGTTTCAGTCTTCCCAGAATAAAATAGTACCATATGTTTAAAATATATAAAACCAACTTGTCCTCTTTGTAGAGCTGTCAGGTCAAAAATCTGATCCAAGCAAGCAGTTATACTGAGTTTTCACTGAAGGCAGTGAAGTCCTCAAAGCTGCACAAATAGACACACAAATAAAAGATTATCTCACAAGGTGGGACCATTCCACTAAGTACAAAATGAAGATACCATGTGCACATAGTAAGAAGTAAGATCTTGGTATGAGATGAGTATTTAGAAGGTCTAAAATATGTTAATGAAAGACATGTTGTATCAAAAGGTGACGTATACCTACCTTAAGCATCCCCAAGTAAGGTGTCTAAGTTTAATTTAATCATTGCACTCATTTCCTATTCCATGAAGAGAAACAAGAACTTGAACAGGGCAATTCATTTCATTCTAAGATTTTTGTCTTAAAAGGTTAGAGGATTTATGCTCTGGAAGAGCCTATTTCCCTCTGTAGGCTGTAATAGCCTTCACACATCCCATTCAGTGATTCCAAATTCAGTTCCCACAAAGAATAATTAATCTAGTCTTATTGAATGCCTGCACATACAAGGGAAGCAGGAGGCAAAAAGAAAACAGAAAGCAAATTTAGGTAGTAGATACATCTTCCCTTGCTGCTGGGGTATGTTTTTTTTTTTTAAGCTGTATTTTTTCCGATTAATTTAAAAGTACAAAAAATGCCCGGCAGATTCCTTTGCTATTACTAGGCAGCTGATCTGAAGCCAATGTTCAGAAGTTTCTATTTAAATATATTGGTGACTTTAATAAGGTTTTGTGCTTGTTTAAGCATTTCCCATGAGGAAATCATAGCTGTGCCAAAAGTTTTTATTGAAGCATTAAAGAAGAAACCTAGACAACAATCTACACAACCCAGTAAAATGGCGCCCTATGTCACCAAACAGGCGGAGAAAGTTTCATTAAAATATTGAGCTCGGCAAGTAAAACAAGCCTTATCCAGAGCAATCCATAAAATTAATTAGGCACAACATACCCCATACAGTTTAGTACACTCTTCACTGCAAAGACATATATAAATACATATATAAACATTTGTATCAATTTACCATGTTCTATAGTATTTTTCCTCAAAATAGAAATACATTAACATTTGGTTTATTGTAACAAATGCCATGAGTAACATAATCATGAACCCGTAGTACACGCTTAATTTATCTTGCTGTTCCACTTTTTATACTGTACTGCACTCTATAATACAGTTTGGAATATCAGCATGGAAATCTGTCATTGCACATGCTGTTTGGAAATACTGGGCTGGCCTAATAGATGCGAAACAAGTTAAAAAGGGCCAGATCATCCAAAACCTGGAGCTTTAGCTTACAAACAGGCTGCTACATAATGCCATATGTCATTTAGCCTGATGAAATCTCTCTCCTCCCGCTATTATTTTCATCTTCTGAAAGAATAATTGAATATTCTTTCAGGGCTCAATCTTCTTTCAGGCTATGCTGATTCAGTTTGCTATCTCAAGATAGATTAACAGAGGTGGAAAAAGCTCGAGAGCATGGCAGATACTCTTGTCATGTGCAAGGTCATACCACATCCAAGCATTTAATTGGTACACTCAACACTGTATCACTGTCTTCCCCAATATCAGCAACTGGGTACAATAACTGGTGGGGGGAACAGATCTTCCCTTCCCTACCCACAACCTCCCCAGTGCAAAACTGAGCAAGGAGACGGAGTTGGCCAGAGTAGCTTTATATTTTATTTTCTTTACCTAAATGAAGTTCAGGAAGCTGCTAGACATTGCTTAAAATATTACGGAATATTTCAAAGCAGTAAGTAAGTAAGTAAGGCTAGGCTTCCTAAAAATGATGTGCTGGCAATGGTCAGAAGCAGATTTTTTTCAAAAAGCTACATTTGTCATTAAATTCATGCAAGAACTTTCCAATATTTACTGAAATACCTTTCCAGAGGCAAAAAAAAAAACTCTATCTTCACTTTTAAAAGATACAAAATCTGCAACAGGACAAGAGGCAATGGGCAGAAACTGAAACCCAGGAAATTCCACCTGAACCTGAGGAAAAACTTCTTCCCTGTGAGGGTGACAGAGCACTGGAACAGGTTGCCCAGGGAGGTAGTGGAGTCTCCTTCGCTGGAGATATTCAAAACCCGTCTGGATGTGATCCTGGGCAATATGCTCTAGTGGACCCCGCTTGAGCAGGGGGGTTGGACTAGATGATCTCCAGAGGTCCCTTCCAACCATGGCCATTCTGTGATTCTGTAATTCTGTGATATGCTATTTTAAGCACTTTGTAACAGGCAGAAAAACTGCAGAACATCTGTGGGATCCTAATGCAAAAACCTAAGATGTTCAATCTGAAGCCTTCTCTGAAACAATTTGTTCCTCCTCCTCTCTGCTGACAGGGAGGAGAAACCTGGACAAATAGCATCAGAGGAAGAAATAAGCATCCTCTGCTTGCCAGGAGTTGCAGACCGCTGGATCCACACTGCTGGAAGTTTGGGTCCTCTTCTTGCCCTAGCGTTGTCTTGTTTGTATCATGCTCCTTCTCCTTGCAGGAGACTGAGCTTGGGGGAAATTATTCGTCATTCCTGGGGTCACACATAGCCTGCTCACTTCTAATCTCTTGCCACTACTGTAACTCACTCTGTGAGCATACGACTTCCTCAGGTGAGGCCAGCCTCACATCTTCTGGCCTCAGGTCAGGGCCACCAGCCACTCCATGCAGCCTGAGCCCTGGATGGCACTGTTTACCCTAGGTCCACTAGGGTTTGCAGTCTAATAATAGTTTAGATTATTATTATATTATTTATGCCATATAGTATTATACTTCATATTATATATTGTATATTGTATATTTTAATTAATTAATTATTAGTTCAACTTACTATGAGTTACTTCAAAGATTATTCTCTCATATCCTCAATACATTAACTTCATATTCATGATCTAATAAAATCTTAGTGAAATTAAGATAATCACTTCTGTGAGGACTTGATAATTCAGCAAGCCACCTACACAAAGATTGTTTCTCTTCTGTTTTCTAGGAAGCTTACACTGAGTCTTTTACAAAAGAATGTGATGAACGTTCTGTAGGTGTTCTTGGAGTATTAATAAATCAGAGACATTTCATATCAGAAGATGGGGAGAAAGCAGGATATTCAATTCCGGAAACTTGTTACTCTTACTAAACATATACTTATAATGAATCAGTAATCTCATTGGAGAGATATGGTTTTCCACATAAGCAGAAAACTAGAAAATTTTCCCCCAAGATATTTTTCAGTGGGAAATAAAGTTTCAACAAATTCAGAATTTTTCATTTACAGGGAAAATATTTGCTGAAATTTTTGTTTTTCTTTTGAGCAAACAGAAAGAACTTCAGTTTATTTTGATCGACCATAATGTAGTTTTAAAAAGCTGTTATACTTAATCAATAGTTATACAAAAATTGTTACTCTATTATCTCATTATAATAAAAACAGTTGTTTTAGAAATATGTATTGACCTCTGATTAAAAAAAAAGAGTGAAAGCACTGAAAAGCAACATTACATCCCCAGAAGCTCTGCATCTCAATCTCCAGCATTCTATCATCAGCAGATCCAAAGACAGTCACAGACATTTACTCCTTCATTCACTGATAAGCAAACACCTGTCACAGCAGCCTCTATGGTCACCATAGCTACATCTCTATCCAGATTAAGAAAGGTCAGGAAGATCAGTGTGTACCAATGCTGTGAGAGTTGTCTTGCTGACTTCTATAGTCATTTCTATAGGGGAAAATATGAGGTTGGTCAATAATACATCAGATTGCCTATGTCAGCAAGTTCTTTCAGTACTTCCAGGTCCTCATTAAAGATTATTGATTGAATTCTAGGGGAGGAGTTGAGGTTATTGCAACTTCAAAGCTTTCAGAGACTACTTCAAAAGCAACAAAATATGGAAAAATGGTCATTCTTTGGCCAAAGGTTGAGCCAATATTCTTGCAGCAGTATTTTACTCTATCAGTTTTGCAGGGCTTTTCAAAAAGTTACGTTTTAAGCACTATGAGCAAAGTTGGAGGAGTTACTCTGACCTTCCTAGAATAAGAATGACCAGAATAAATCGAGTGATTCATCCAAAGTTAACATGAACAAATCTGTAAACAGAACCCGAACTCATCACCTAATGCTCTTTGGCCTACCCCTGCTTGTTCTGTATTTTTAAATTTTTCATACAGCTTCATTTACTCTAACATATCAATGAAATAACTCATAATAAGAAGGAATGAAAATGAGAATGCATCATGTTAAAATCCATTTAGCTTTTTACAGACCCCTCCTTAGGGTCTGTATTAGAAGCAGCGTTTGAAGAGTTGCTGTGAAGTGGCTCTCTGCTTCTGAAAACTGCTCAGTATGCTTTATGATCTGTAGAAATCCTGTCAACTATCTTGACTTAAAGACCAAATCTAAGAAAGACAGATGGTAGGTGTTGAAGCAGCAAAGCTAGATACCATCACCTGCATCATCATGGCTATTCCAAAAATAGATATTCCCCTTATTTCTTACAGTTTATAGTGGTCGCTGCAGACTAGCTCTCTGTGTCAGGAAATGTCTGCCATTCCACATCATCTTCCCAGTTTCTTGCTTCCCATCTAAAACAGTATTAAACACAGGCTGAGTGCCATTTGATTTCTCATTCTCCCATCACTTCTTCCCTTTGACCTATGAAATTCAGTAGAAGGTGTTGATGAGAAAATTTGGCTGTTGCTACCACAGAAGGCTTGAAAGGGTTTGTGTGTTGTACTGTTATTGGGCAGTATGCAAGGGTGGAGAGGAGGTGGTTGGTGCTGGAGAAAAGAGAGGACTTGCTTCCAGGTAGGAAGCCAAGCATGTATCTGTCCCCCTCAGTGGGTAATGAGCCACCATTATGCTGAGCCACCATGTCCATACCACTCTAGTTACCACAGTTTTCTCTGCTTACTCATGTGGGATGATTATTCGTCGGCTAACTGATTTCACCGTCAGCTGTAACTAAGTTACACAATCGGTACAAAATAGCATCATGCAAATGAGGAATGATCAGTTCTCCAGTTAAAGGTATTATTGTAGGAAATTGTCCTGACATTACTTTTAATATGCTGCCTAATTTAGGCAATTTATCAAGAATCCTTGTTGAGTCACAAAATAATATCTCTCCAATAAACCTGTTAGAGGTTGCTAAGGATTATATTGTTGAGGATGGTGAAACTATTCATGACAGTTCTCAAATGAGCACCTCTAATATATTCTCAGGCTTTATAAAATTAGCATCATATACCTTGAGACTCCTATTTTCTAATAATTTCTACATGCTTGCCTTTTTACAAGCTGTGGTTCTTAATAGATAATGATGGGCAGAAAGACACCATAGATGATATTTGGCAGGCCTGAAGAAACTCCAGCTTCTTTCCATAAAATCAACAGCTGTGCGTGCAGAACATGCAGAGGAATAGGCACATAGTGACTTGATTAGAGACTCACCTTGCAATCAGTAAGTTTTGGAAGACTGTAGACTAAGCCAAAAGACAGACAATTTACAATATGAAATGACAGCATCCTGGTGCCAAAGGATCTCTTCTCCTACTAAAACAATTTAAAGGAACTGACTATAGTAGAACAAAGACTACAATGTAGTTGTGCTTCCCTTCCAAATGGTCTTTATGTATTTACCACACTTCTATAGGACAAATGTTATTTATCACTTCATATAGTGAAAGACATAATGATTCCTACTCCAGGACAAGAGAGAAATGGCAAAAAAGTTTTATACTGTACCAGAAGGATAAGGAATGACAACTGTGAAATGAAACTGATCCACATAAACATAAGAATTATGAAGGTAAAGGCTCAATTCACTTAGCAAATATGTATATCTAAGCATTCAAGAGTTCTGTGTTACTACATGTATACCTAATGTTGGATCCATGCTGCGATAGTGTACTGAAACGAGTCTTTCAGGATTTACTCCTCTAATTAGTTTCCTGTGTTTAATCATTCTGCACTCCAATAAGTAATATAATATTTCTTCAATAAGTACGCATTCCCTAAGTCAGCTTCTCTCTCCAGGGAGTTTCTTATATCTAAGCTTACTTTGACACTTTCTGAAAATGGCTATACAAATGCAGCACTTAATATTTGAGCTAGTCTGGCAGCTTTTTTCTTCTTATTTATTTTCTTTTTTTGATTTGGAGAATTTCAGTATTATCCTTGGAAATATAGTACCCTTTGGAACATCCTTGCTCATCACCTGAACTGAAAATGATTCATAGCATACATAAACTTACTTTTTATGGCTGCATTTTGCAGGTGACATCTCTCACACAAGAGGTCCTTGCAAGCAGAACACCTCTGGTAAATGAACTATTACAAATCGAAACATATAGATATCTTCGACCACATAGCTTTAGAAAAAATTTTTGGATCAGTTTAGGCCTGGTCTGAGGTGAACTTAGACAAGTTTAGCCTATCATAAGATAGATCAAAATAGCAGGCATAACTAATTTTGTTTTTAAAAAAAGTCTTTATATTAAATAATACACATAGAAACAGTACATATAGGAATTTGGATTGCCTTGTAATAGCTCTTTGAAACCTGCATGGATGTCAAGTGGATAGATTAAAACTCCCTAGTTGGCCACACAAGAGAGTAAGGAATACTGAATAGACATTTTTCTCAGTGTATTTTTCTCAGTGCCTCTTATTTGGTCATAGGATTTTAAGATTACTGTGCCGTTTCCAATTATTGAAGGTCCTCAAGAAGCTATAGGGTTTGATGGTGCACCAGAACTGAATCATTTATAACAGTGCTCCTTAATGAGTCCTTTAGCACAATTTTCCAGAAAAGAAACTTTCTCTTGGTTCAAACTATGGATATACTTATTCTTAGGATCTGTATCCTCAATGAAAAATGAACAGCGATCCTTCGAGCCCATGACTCTTTAAGATCTTTCAATTTGAAAATAATCTAAAGGGAAAATAATTGAATCATATGATGAATGAGTGTAAAATGCAAAAACACAAGGATTATATTTACTTAAAGTCATCTGGCCAAATAAATATGATTAACAGTCAACATCTGCTCAGGAATTAGGTGCTGATAGGTATTTCACATGTCCACTAGTGGGCAGCACTAATGCACCAAAAGCTGGAAGCACACAACTAAAACACGTTAGCAGTGGAATGGTTCAAGCAATTTTATTTTGCATTTGGATTTTCCAAGCAGATCAATTTATCAACATTGCTGATATAATCTTAGTACAAATCTACAGCTCATACTAAATAAAAATTAGATATACACTCTTTTACAGGTTAGATAAGTTACTAAAGAACATTATTCCATAAATTAAAGAAATATTTTTATTGCAGACCTCCCAAAAAAGGGGGAGAGGAAGGAGCTGAAATTAAAAAGCACAGCCTACTTTGGTGATTATTATGTGAGGCTCTCACCGTGGGTGGGCAAGGATAGAGAGTATAGCTACATTTCTGTTTAGATAAATCTTTAGAAGTAACACGGATCCTTCCTGCAGTACATACATGAAACAATCAGGTCTATTTAGGAAATCATAATCCACATCCCTTGCCAGGTATCAGTACGTAGAAGGGAGGGTTCACCTGAAAGCTGAGTGTAATTGTAAGAAGTTGGCTATACTCTGAGAGCTGTCAGTTTACTTTCCATACCTGTGTACGTCTTTACATCTTAGCAGGGGCTACACGCAGTACAATGTGTATTAGCATCCCCTATAGCCTTACACTACTTCTTTTCTTGTTTCACATTCCCATTGTATCCATTGTGGCTTGCTTGAAGAATTAAGTCTTCTTTTGTTTCTTAAATTGCCTACGGTTTCTTCTGAGTGTGAAAAACTGTGGGACAAAGATATCAGTTTGTATTTTATATAGATTAGTATTCCCTTTATACAGTTTAAATACTCAAGTAGATTTGGACAGTCTATAAAATAAGGTGCAACTTCTTCTTTATCTTTTCACTTGTTTGAGATATTGCCTCATAAAAGTTGAATTTCTACCTTTGCTGCCTGTGATCTGTAAGCTAAGTGTCATGAGTGCCATGAAACTCACTGAACCCTTGGTCCAATAGGAATTGTGTCTATTTTTACCAGTCATGAATTTCTTCTCTTGCGTGCTAGGAGTAAAAGAACTTATAATGGAGGATGTGAACAAAACAAACTGTTAATGTTCATCATACATGTATATACTCTTTATACCAATCTTTAGGGCCTAGGAAGTCCTGAATGCCAAAGAGTGTGAGGTGCGAGGGAAAAGAACATCTTCCATTCTTAAATTTATTTCTTGAACAATTTGAACGAAAGTACCTACATAACCAGAACTTGTGATCCATGTAAGAAGCAACTTCAGCCTACATGGCTATAGAGCCTGTTCGGAATTTTTCAAGAAACAACCTCTTGCCCAAAAACACTGGTAACAAGCTCTTCAAAGCTTCCAGGGAAGTAGGTCCTGGATGCTTGTGACTCACCTGCACTGAAAAGCACCCAAGTTCAACAGATTACATACACATCTTAATGCAGGCATGAATATTAATTTAGTCTTCTATATTTTAGGCAAGATACCAGGCTACCAGTTGACTGGTTATTCTGGAAATGCCGTCATTCATTTTCTTCTTTCGATGCTATTCTTTTCTGTAGAAATAACTATGCATAGGATCAAGGGCAAATCAGTTTTAGCATCCAGCGTTATCTATGGAGGGAAAAAAACAGCTCTGACACAATACTGAAATAGTAATGCGTCAAGGTTAAGAAGATATATGCATATAAATGCTAGCCAATTCAATGTGGCAAGACAATTGTGACTTTTACTTCCAAAAAAAGAATACAATTATTTCTAACGAGTAATCTAAAATTAAGTTTTTATTTATTATATAACTTGCTGATTTATTATAGTCTGCTGTAAATTCATTTCAATAACATATCTCTATGTTGCCACATCATCATATGATTCAAGAGATCATCTTAAATTTACTGTCACATTATTTCCATAATATTTTTAGCTTTGTTTTTGTCTATCAACTGACAGTCAGAATGTGTCACTCCTACTCCTCATGTAGGAGTAAATGTACAGGAAAAAAATTATTTTAGATGTCTCCACTTGATTTTTTTTTGATGTTGCATTTTATTTTGTTTTCTTTTAATTGTTAAACAAATTCCTTATCACCAGAATAAATAGGACTCAAAGTTTAAGCTGCTAAAGCCCACTACATTTTGCTAAATGGCAGCTTAAGTCTCCTTCTCAGTTCTTTGAATTTTCCTGTAAAAACAACTTAATGCCTTTTAAAGAAAAATAGAACACTATGCGTGAGAAGGAAATGGCTTCTGGGAAAATATTGTCCATATTTTCATCATATGTCCTACTTTTACTCATACCATTAAAGGTGAATAAAAACATTCCGTCTTTCCATTTTCCTGTCATAGCATTGAGAAATGAGGCATACAGTATGCTATTTTGTCTCGGAAAGGTCATTTTCTTTTAAAGTTATTTTCTCCCAGGAATTTGAAAATATTTTGGAGTAATAAATCATCTCAGGGGAAAAAATGGATATTCCTTCCATAATTACAAAATTCTGTTGAAATTTTAGCTTACATTTCAGTTGTCAAGTTTTGTGCTGGAAAACGGCCTGAGTGAGCAACTGTGTATACTAAAACCGAAATCACAGCTTGCACTGGGCAGAAATAGATCTGTACTAGAGAAAGGATACAAAAGCTCAGGGGATATTCTTTCAGTCTTTCTGAAGAACCTAACCTAGGTTCAAAGTACAGATTTGCACAAGCATGTTTGGTTAGTATGTGCAGCATTAGCTGGCTGTGAAATGGGAACCCCTTCCAATGAAAAGCCAAGATATACTTCTGTCAAGTGATGTACTTAACTGGACTGGATTTATAGAAAAGTTCCATTTTGTGAGAGGGGAAAATGACTCTTTTTCTATTCCAGGCTAGCTACCTAAATGGTCTTATAGAAAATTCAAATATCAGCAACAGATCAAAGCGACAAGATCCTGCCAGCCTGACTGACCAAGAGACAGAGATTTGGACATGAAAGCTTACTCACTCTTTGCTTTCCTTCCCCTCTCCATGGACAAAGTGTCACTGAGCCTAGTCCTTGATTCCCCTGCTCTCTTACAAAGACCTTGCTGGTCAGCTATTCCTCTATCTACATCCTTTCTATTTTCCACTTTTTTTTAGTTTATTTTGCGAAGCTAAGAGCTGAAAGTAGGAAAAATCGTTTTGCAGATAGTCTGAAATTTTCCATCAGAAAATTATTCTGTTTGAGTCGGAATCCTTTAAGAGGCATTTATTAAATAATCAGTTTCCTACACAGTTCTTCAGTAAAGATAGAGAACGATTTCAGTAAACATTTTTATGGACTGGAAAAGCAGAAATTAGAAATAAAAGCTAATGCTCTAAATGCAAATAAACAAGGGAATAAAGTCTAGAAATACGTTAGCGGAAATAAAAACTCAGGAGTAAAAATGATCACCAGCAAGTCTAGCCAATAAGAGAATTTTTTACATATCCTGTGAAAAGAAAGATTTTTTGCAAAGATAGTTATCAGAACCTCTGTAAAAGTGATGCCAGAGAGAGACAGAAATGCGGCAACCTCAGCAGGGTATCCAGCACAACGTTTCCAGAACATGACAGCATACTGAAACTAGTCTTGGTTCAAGGACACGAAGGGAAATGCCCCCTATCAGCTCTGTTCTGCAATAAGATGGATAATGCAAAAGGAAAGAACCACCATTTTGATGTCTGGATCTTGTCATCAAAGTATCCCAATACAGTTTTAGTTGGTATTCATTTCTAGATATAGTTCATTTGAAGCAAAAAGAAAAAATGCAAATATGCATATTTCTGAACTGCACTGGAAAAGAAAGATGATATATTCCTACTGTATGGGATGAAGTACTTTCCTATCCATCAGTCATCTTTGGGAAAGTAAGGTGATATCTGCTCTGGATACCTCAAGATCAAGTAACTTAAACTTCTGTCCTAAAGAGTTATCTGAAAAAAACAATTAACTCACTGTTAGTTTTTAATTATTTAAAGTACTTGGCATTTCCAAAGGTTGGACATACACTAAAGGCATAGCAATATTAATAAAGGCCGGTGGGATGATTCAGGGTTACCACATCAATTCAAGCAAAGATGATAGAAAAGCTGATGGGATTTTTTATTTCATGTAGGACTGTTGAACAAGAATCATATTGATGATGATGAGAAGGTTTTTAAAGAACAGTGATACTTTCAAAGAAAACGCTTTCATTCTTTGAGGAAATTACAAGTTTTTTCAATAAAGACATCTCATAACAGTAATCTGGAAGTGACATTTTTTGTATGATTTTGTATGATTTTTTTTTGTATGATTTTGTATGATTTTGTATGATTTTGTATGTTTTCTAAACTATTATGACATTTAGGTTAAAAGACAGTACACCATACAATCTCAAAAAAGCATGAAAGAATTAATATATGGTAGAAAAATAAAAGGTCAATGGTAAATTATCATTATATGAGGGTTTCTCCTTGTAGGTTCTTCAGGGATTAAGTATGTAAAGCGTTGAATTCTACATCTTTATGAATGACATTGAGGCAGCTATAAAGTTACAGCCAATAATGTACAGAGGTAAGAAGGAATTCTCAGGCCATAAATCATCAAAAGAAAATGGTAATCACACCATATGATCTGGTTGTGGTTTTGGTCAACCAGACCGTTCTTAAAAAGCATATTTAATGCAAAATTATAAAGCTAGAAAAAAAAACAATATAAGCCATACCAGTAGAACAGAAAAATATACAGGCTCTAGGACTCAGTTTGAGTCAGCAAAACGTTCAGAAATAATCCTGCAGGATATGTGTGTATGTAAGGAAGCATGTCTATCTCTGCAAAATAATACTAGTGAGACCAACATTAGAATGCTGCATGTACTCCATAATACACTTCATATTTATTAAAATGATATATAAAATATATGCATATATATGCATGTGTATATGTGTGTGCAAATACATGATTATTGTATAGATGATTATTTAGCTGCTTTGCATAATTATATTCATTAGGAAAAACTACCTAACGCTGACGGTAGATGCCTGATGTCTAATGTGGTGAAATAAAGCGTAGTAACTGTTGGCTAGAAATTGAATCAAGTCATATTCAAATCTATAGTAAAACACAGCTTTTTAACAAGGAGAACAATTTTTCCACTAAATCAAAATACCAAGGGGTGTAGTATCTTCACATGTCTTCAGATCAAGATTGAATGCCTTAAGAAAAGATTTACTTTAGCAAAATGGGAGTTAATGGAATTTCGTACAGGGGCAGCCAGGTGAAATGTAATTGTTTGATATACAGAAGGTCAGATTAGATGATCTAATAGGCCTTTGAAGTAAGTTAAATGAAAAAAAAGAAAGACTTAGAGGTGATCTTGATCAAGCCCACAATATATTTAAAAAAACCACAGTATATAGTTAACTGTAACATAACCAGTAAGACTGGGCTCAGTGTTCTAATTAGCTGTAACTATTCCAGTAAATAAAATAGGGCACAGAGTTGAGCAATGGCATGCTATGTTGTTTAATTGCTAGGACACCTGATGTCATGATTTAGCTTTCTTAGCACTGTCTAGCCTAATTCAGAAGTGCCAGGCACAGTTCAAGAGATAGGGTGTGACAGATACACTTCCCAGTAAGGCAGTCTGAACGCATCCACAATCTTTCCACAGCAAAGTGCTTCAGCAGGAACATGTGAGCTGCGAACACTTGGCCTCAGGGCCAGAGAATGATCAAGTTTTTTAGTATTATAGATTAACCTTACTTTTAATTTTATCTGAGACCCAGAGGTGAATGGGAAAAGATGGTTATCCACCAAAGGTCCCATTAGCTCCAGGACCTAATATCCATCACTGAGGTCAGGTCTCATCTGGATGATCTCATCAAGCATTTTACATGTTTTCGGTAACTGACAAAATTTCGTCAAATTAGACAATTCAGAACTGCTACTTCGGCCTTTCAAAGCTGCTGTTGGGAAAGACATTAAATCATGAACAGTGTTAATCTCCCAGAAGCTATTTTTGTAGATCAATATGTCTTAATTTTCCTTACCTACTTTGTACACACTTATCTGTAGCTTTTTTATAGTCTAAAGCCTGGATCAGGAAGGATTTAAACTACAGAAATGCCCTACATATATGTGTCATCAGGCTCTTCCAGGAGGCACCCCTAGAGATTATTTCCACAGAATTACTGTTGAAAAGTCAGTAGGAGTTTGTCAAATGATCCTGAAAGTCTTTATGTCCCTATTATCTTTATCTTGCTTTTATCCAGTAATCCTGTGTTTAGATTACAGGCGAAAGAGATGTGAATCTGAAGTGCTTGTCTGCCTGGGTGAAATCCAAGCCCACATCATCCCTCCTCTTACGTCACTGTGCCCTAACCGTTAGTGTGATGAGTACTTCAGGTATAGACATTCTCAGTTCCATCTGCTGGAGGTAAATTGCAGATTATAGGGTATGTATACTGCTCATTGATTTCACCAGGAGTGCATATGGTTCAGTAGCCTGTTAGTAATACCACTTGGCAGGCCCGAGGAGGGATCTAAAAACCACCCCTTTCCTGAGAAGTGTGTAACGTGGGTCTCCCTCACTCCCACCTGAGGATACTCACTATACTCACTATTAGGCTTTTAAACACTTATTCACTTTCGCTACTACCCTAAACTCTAATTCTATACAAAATAAAAGGCCTGTGAAAACCCAGCCTGGAACAGCCTTGCAAAGAGGACGTACTTGCAAGAGTCTTTTAAGTCCCCTAGGTCACAAGAGAGGAAACTCTGAACATTGATTCATTTTATGGCATGTTCCTTAGCTTAGTTGCAGCAGACCACAGGAGGTATTATCAGCATTTCAACCTTTGCTATATGTAAGTAGCTGAGCATTACGTGACCATGAGTGGCTGAAAATGGATGCAGGACAGTAACCAGAACAGGTCAGGACAGCAGCAGCTGGAGATGATCAGGTAGCTGCATGGTCTAGTGTCCTTGGAAAGATTACAAATGGATACCAGTAACGGGACTGAACCCGTGGAAAAGCTTAGCTCAAAAAAAAAAATCGCAAAACAAAAAGCAGAGCTTCCAGCCTGAGGACTGGAAGAAAGTCAGTGTCACCCCAGTCTTCAAAAAGGGCAAGAAGGAGGAGCCAGGAAACTACAGGCCTGTCAGCCTCACCTCCATCCCTGCAAAGGGGATGGAACAGCTCCTCCTGGAGGTCCTCACTAAGCATCTGGAGGACAAGAAGGTGATCAGGAGTAGTCAGCATGGATTCACCCAAGGGAAATCATGCCTGACCAACCTGATAGCCTTCTATGATGGGACAATGGGCTGGGTAGATGAGGGGAGAGCAGTGGATGTTGTCTCCCTGGACTTCAGCAAGGCTTTCCACACTGTCTCCCATCACATCCTCCTAGGTAAGCTCAGGAAGTGTGGGCTAGACGAGAGGACAGTGAGGTGGATTGAGAACTGGCTGGATGGCCGAGCTCAGAGGGTTGTGGTGAATGGCGCAGAGTCAAGTTGGAGGCCTGTGGCTAGCGGTGTCCGCCAGAGTTAGTCCTGGGTCCTGTCTTGTTCAATATATTCATCAATGACCTGGAGGAAGGCACAGAGTGCACCCTCAGCAAGTGTGCTGATGATACTAAACTGGGGGGAGAGGCTAACGCACCAGAAGACTGTGCTGCCATTCAGAGGGACCTGGAGAGGCTGGAGAGCTGGGCGGAGAGGAACCCCCTGAAGTTCAACACAGGCAAGTGCAGGGTCCTGCACCTAGGGAGGAAGAACCCCATGCACCAGGACAGGTTGGGGGTAGTCCTACAGCTCTGCCGAGAAGGCCCTGGGAGTGCTGGTAGACAACAAGTTAAGCATGAGGCAGCAGTGTGCCCTTGTGGCCAAGAAGGCCAATGGGATCCTGGGGGGCATGAGGCAGAGTGCTGTCAGCAGGTGGAGGGAGGTGATCCTGCCCCTCTCCTCAGCCCTGGGGAGGCCTCAGCTGGAGTACTGTGTCCACTTCTGGGCTCCCCAGTACAAGAGAGACATGGCACTGCTGGAGGGAGTCCAGCGGAGGGCTACAAAGATGATTAGAGGGCTGGAGCACCTCTCCTAGGAAGAAAGACTGCGAGAGCTGGGCCTGTTCAGCCTGGAGAAGAGAAGATTGAGAGGCGATCTCATCAACGTGTACAAGTATCGGAAGGGGGAATGTCAAGAAGATGAGGCCAATCTCTTCTCCGTGGTGCCCAGCAACAGGACAAGAGGCAACGGGCAGAAACTGAAACCCAGGAAGTTCCACCTGAACCTGAGAAAAAACTTCTTCCCTGTGTGGGTGACAGAGCATTGGAACAGGTTGCCCAGAGAGGTAGTGGAGTCTCCTTCCCTGGAGATATTCAAAACCCGTCTGGACGTGATCCTGGGCAATATGCTCTAGAGGTCCCTGCTTGAGCAGGGGGGTTGGACTAGATGATCTCCAGAGGTCCCTTCCAACCTAAACGATTCTGTGATTCTGTAACTTAAATGGGTAATGTAGGAACTGGGTGGAGGGTAAGCCTCTTGTCCAAAGTGAAAACGCTGAAAATCCCTGCTTTAACTGCCACTAGACTTTTTTGATTTCAGGCTATCTAGCAGTTTAAGAGACTTCTGTTCTGAATGTTTATTTCTAGCTAACTTTTGGTGATTGCTTGCCCAGAGTATTGGCAGATCTGTTATAGAGAAGGCAACTGTTCTTGGGAACTCAATACTGATCCTGCGTAAGGAAGGCAACTACTTAATACGGAGATGTACTCTAGGAGATAAGCAAAAGTTAGTGTGGTTCTGGGCTCTATACTTTATTAATAGATCTGGAGTTAGGTTTTACATTTGCTTATATACAAATAGATTCAAGTTAATTTAGAATCAATATTTTAGATTATTTTATTTTTTTAAGCATATTTGCAAATATTTGTGAACTATTCAGGAAGCCTTCACTATATTTCAAGTTTGCAATTATAAAAAAATGAATCCTCTTGTTTTCCACATGGCCTCATGTTTAGTTACAGTTTTCAGTTTTTCACATAGCCCTTGTCAGTTTAGTTGGACTGGTTTGCATAACAAAAGAGAACATAAAGTTAATTTTCTACTACAAAATGGTTAGCTGGCAATCTAGAATGATAATGAACAAATCAAAAACGTATTACTTAGACATTTTAGCATGAATTGATTGCCCCTATATCTGTGAAGTAAATTGAGTGGAGGAGATAATAAAAATGTAAAGAATCTTAGAAACTCAAATAACATTTTAGAATTAAATAAAATATTTAAAAAATAAGTTTTAAAGATGGAATTGTGGGAAAATGTACTACCTTATCAACAACATGGTGAAATTAAAGCTTTTGAATATTTGCTGAAAAAATAATTCTTGATTAAGAATCAGTAGCAGATAGAAACATTTATTAATTCAAGACAATATACATTCATTCATGGAGATACGGATGGTACTCATTCTGATGAATTTTGCATTACCACTAAATGAATTAAAATAGATTTAAACATTACTTTTTTCTCCAGTTTAAAGATGTGCTGTCAAGTTTAAAATTATGAACCTAGTCCAGTGAATGCAAAAGGTGACTGAAAAACATTGCTGCTCTGCATTATGCTTCTTTTCGGCTAGCAGAGACAAATCATTATGCAAACTAATAATCAAATAGTAGTTCTCATACAAGTAAAAGCTGCAATAGTATTCTACTATTTTTCTAAGTTATACATTACTGAAGGTATAGGGTATTTTAAAAAATTGAATTTTCACCCTCTTACTTCATATACTTCAACCACCACTTTTGCTGCTGCAGAATTATGCACAGGTTTCCAGTGAATTTCATCTTTTTTCCCTTATGTCCTAGTGCAATGCCACAATGTTTAGTTTGCATGAGTAAAAGAACATTTCAAGCGAAACAAGAACAGATGGCTACTGATTTTTGAAACAGAGGAAAAGTTTACTAACCATATGAGATGCAATTTCTCCCATTCCTTTAAGAAAAAAGTAAAAGCTTAATTTATTTTAGGCTATGCATGAAAGAAAGGAGGAGAGCTGAGAAACCTGAAAGATTTGAAAATATAAGGATATCAGCTGCATATGCAAGGAAATCATGTTTATTTTGGTTACAGATAATGTTTTTATTATTATTTTTGAGAGCAGTGATTCACAGATGGTATCCAAAGTATGATTAATTAAAGTTAGGTGAAATTTCTCCTTCAATTTAAGAATTTTATTTGTAATTTTTCATTATGGTTAATTTTGAATCTTAAAATCAAAATTCTGAGTATTCCTGTTTACTTATATACAGTTCTTGTAAAGTTTCTAAAAATTTGGGGATTTTTTTTCTGATTTCTCATACACTCCCTCATCATTCAACTTAATATTACTCTTAATTTACTAGGATTTGTAGATCTTATCATTTAATTTCCTTAAGTAGTTAGAGAAGCACCAGCTACTAATAAAACGACATGGATTCTTAAATTTCTATAACATTGGGAAAATTGTGCTGAAAATGAGTCACTTGTCCCTTTCCTTTTTAGTGTTTGTCACAGAGGGAAGAATAGATACTGGGGTGGCCAACCTGACTCAGAGTGAGAGATGACTGAAGTGAACAATCTGTGGTCATAGACTAACAAAAAGGGTACTTATCTGATCAGAACAGCAACGGGGGTGGTAGTTCTCAGCTGCATGTAAGCAGTTATTAAGGTCTCTAAGGCTGCCAATTAATCACTGTTTCTTCTAAGTTATGAGTGAGGAAAGGAGAGTAGCACTTCTACGGCAAGAACCTTGTCCAAGAATTTGCAGTCCTGGTTTATCAGCATATGTGCCTATATCAGCAACATCTCAGTGCAGAATAAAACACAGAACAAAAATTAATTTAGATATGCCTATTGGGTTTCATGCTCCCAGCCATTTAGCTTCATCAGTTATTAGTATATTGAATAATATTTTGCAGACCTACAAGGGACTTCCATGATGAGCAGTGATTATCCCTGTGAGTACACTTTGATTGCTTCTTTATTTTCCTCAAATGAAACAGGAGCTCTGAGTGTTGCATTATCAGCTGGCACAATCTCACATGACTGAAACCTATAAAAGAATTGTGAGCCTTCACGTTCAACTTCATAATGAAAAATAAAATGCATAGAACATTTTGAATTGTATGTATAGCAGAATTTTCCTCATACATGTGAGGAATACAGGGAATCTATACAATTCAGTATTTCAGAATTTTGTTGTATAGATTCATATTTTTTTCTATTTAAGATAAAGGATCTACTGCCTCTGGAGTAGAAGATAGTGAAATGGGAAAGAAAGCCTTAATGATAAGCATCATTAAAACAAAATGAAACAAGAATCCCTTTGGTCATATATCTAAAAGATGCTATTATACATTCAGCTTGTTGAGATTCTTATTTCTTGGAAGACTATAATACAGATACTATGGATATAATATTAGGGGAACTAGACACACAAATAATATGCTTTTAATCAATATTTCTAGGAAAAAATGTCAAGGCAACATACAAAATGATTTAGATATTAATATTGTGGAGGGCTAATGAACACATAATATAGGAAAATATACTGTGCTTTCACAGTATTCACAGGGGATTCTTTTTCCTTGGGGGAAAAGAGAGATTCAGATCTACAACTGGACAGGTTGCATTTTACCTCCCTCGAGTTAATAGAAGAGGGCAAGCAAATTTACCCTTACACAGCATTCAAGGAACTATCTACACGTTTACAGACTGAATGGTCACGCAGGTCTGTTCCCACAAGCTAATGCTGACACTTGAAGCACTATGGAACAAGGTAAGGAGACATCCATACTAATGCCACTGGAACCAATTTGCATCCCGAAGCAGCATAGCCAGGTACATGCAACTTCATACAACCTTCTGACCATCAAAGAAGTGAGATCTCCCGTCAATTATGGGTAACAGTAACTAGCAGCTTCCCTATTCTGCCTCTTACTAGGTTATAGAGAAGAGTTTGCACTGATGGAGGCTACTTCACACAGACTCTGGCATTTACTAATGTTTAAACTGAATGAATGGAAGGCAAAGGATTCATCTGAGCTTTTGACTTCTCTGCAAAACTAGGTATATGCACTGTTGGATGCACCTATTTCTGTCATTTCTTTTTCAGTTAGGTGTGGCCTCTTAGAACCTGCCTCCGAGAAAAGGAGAGGAAGAAAACTCCCGGGTCAGGCTTCAGGCTCAGCAGGACAGCAGTGTGGGACTGCAGAGGTAAGAGCGATCAATCAGTAGGTAAACTTGTTGGATCAAATCACACAGTTTAAGCCTGGGCATAAACTATAATACAAAACACTGCTCCAGTATTGTAAAATCACTTCAGTCCTCCTTTACATAAACTCTTCCCAGCATCTTCTCAAATATTTATTTCACACTTAAATCAGTAATTGCTAAAAGTAAACAGCTAGAATCTCTGCACCAAAACCACAAAGATCTTTAAAATACATGTGCAAAAAGCTTGTGAGCCTTCACTAAGGGATCTTAGAACATTGTTATCTTCTATCAGGGACAGCACGAAAAATCCAAAGTACCTAATGTGTAAGAAACTGTTTGACACAGCAAACACAAAAACATCAAAAAAGCAACAGAATTCTTCAGCTGCAGTATTTTCTTGCTCTAGCTCTTAATAGTATTATTTCTGAAAGCATTTATAAAAATGCCTACACTCAGATCGAGGTGGCCGTCAGACTAACACCCTGCCAGGGCTATATGAACCAAAACTTCCCTGATATTACGGAAGTGTAATATTGTTTTATTTTCACTAGCTACTTCAGTCCATCATGCTGTGAAAATAACAAACGCAAATAAACTAGATTTAAGGCCAAAAGGAAAAAAAAAACCCCAAGAAAATCACAGAAGCAAGCTTGGTAGTAAAAATCCATTCTAGAAAACTTAAGACTGTTGATATCTTAAATCACAGGACAATGCTGGTCACAAATTACTATTTTGAAATATATATCACACTACAGTAAATTACTGTACTTTAACAGCACTTCAATGCGAACAGAAAAGATACAGCTTAGACAAGTTTTAGCAATTGTCTTCCCCTGAGCTGATAAGCTCCCAAACTTGATTTTGTAAAGGGAGAAGTTACGTAATGCAGTAAAAATGGACTGCGATTTTGAACTACAGATGTGCTCACTAGTCAAGGTCTGGATCATACTTAATAAATGATAGGACTAATGTAGAATTTTAGTATACCTTTTGGAGAATGCTAAGCAAGTCACTAACAGTTAATTACCAATAATGCATGATTTTGAGTTTGATCAGTTTCTCACAAACATGCACACCATATAAAATATCTTCCAAAATCTTTTTTATTTTTGTCCAAATTTCATTCAGAGAAAAGAAATGCAATGCCTAATTTACTTCCTTTAAGTTTCCTTTGCTTCCTTTGATTTGAGCAGTGATTCCCACCATCCTCTTCTTTTCGGTTCCCTGTGATGTGCTTTCCCAGGTTCAAAGTCCTTTGCAGTAATATTGATTTAATAATTAAAAATCCTCATTTTTTTACTACATTATGATAAAGATTTACCTAGAGAACCTAGAAAACCTCATTTTTAAAGACATATCAATGTCTTCGTATGGAGATAGATGTCTTTTACTAGGTTTAAACAGAGTATCGAGGTATTGCAAATATATAGCTAATATAAATAAATATTGGATAATATAAATAAACACATATAATCCATGTTTCTGTGCTTTCCCAATGGATATCTGAACTATTAGATAATAAGCAACATAGCTTCTTTCCTCAGCTTTCTGTAAGTAGATGAACAAGCACGAACAGTTACTATATATTTGTATTTCTCAACAGAGGTGTTCACTCATGTACTTTTTAAATATTTTAAGCTTTAAATTTGATATAGAAATATATTTATAAATGCAGATTTATACATATGTTATACACAAAGATCATGATGTAGCCAGTATGATCTATGCCCAGCTATGAGACTCAGGGTTTAGCCAATGTCTTTTATGCAGAGATACACAATTTAACCAGGTTATGGGTTTTGTATTCAATGAAAGTTGACAGTTCAGATGATTACTACCTTTCTCATCATCTGGGTCATGTTCTGCTTCCTGGGATCATCTGTGGCAGCTATTAAAACAACCAAATTAGATGCTCTCTCTCATTCTCTTCCTACGCCTAACTAGGAATTTTGGCCTTCAGCTCTAACATTGCTAGAAGTGATTGATCAGTAAGAATCCTGTGCCACATGGTGGTTTGTAGAGTGGATGTCTGAATAAGCCATCTATTCTGTTACAGTTTCAATAATTTCAGTTGTCCAAGGAGTCTTAAGCTTTTCCTGTGTGCTTTCTGCAGATGCCTATCTTTTTTTCCTTTAACCAAAAGAGGGAAGATAAAGAATTTACTCCCTTAACTGAGGCACCTCAGCTGGATGTCCAAGCAAGGTGGGATGTATTCATGTCTAACAACTGCTAGAATTTAGATTGTTGCTCAGCACCGGCATTTACAGAATTTTTACACTAGAAATGTAGCCATGAACTTTACACACATCTAACACTGGGCAATACATGCGGTTCCTGGTATTTGTTTCTTTCTTTTTGTCTGGAAGAGTTACTGTTTCTGTCTGCTTAAGCCCCAGTCCTTGTTTTGTGTCTCTCATCAGACAGACTGATATTTTAAAAGTGCTTGTGTGCATCATTACATTTCTAATTACTTTACAAGAGTTGCCTAGGAGGATTGTATGTCCATATTGCCAAAGAGAGTGTCCAAAAGTCAGTTATCAGAATGTCATATCCTGAAAAAAACTTCAAAACCATGATATTAAAAATAAAAGATTTTTATGTATTTTAGTTGCCTCTAGGGTCATAGGAAGTCTGTACAATTTTTACAAATAATTCAGTCAAATTACATCACTCCAGAAGCTGGAGCTTTAAGGAAACTAAGGAAACTATCACAAGGATTGCATTCTGCAGTGAGATCCAGCAGCACTGCTGTCTGTGCAATTTCCATAAAGTTTCTTTAATCACATATTCTGCTTCATCTGGTGAGAGATCAAATTACCATTTGAATTTAAAAGGCAAGGATCAGAAATTGTGCCTATGCACAAATTGAGTCACCTTTTCCTGGGCATAAGACAAATGCTTATAGTACAAGAAACAAGAGATAGAAAATCACACTGGCCATCCAATCTGAAGGAAGTCTTAACAAAAAAGTCAGAGTATATAAAAAGATCATAGTGATACAAATCAAGGAAAGCAAGAAAAGACCTTACAAATGTGACTTTTGCATGGAAGGCATGAACAAAGCTACAGTAAGTAAAAGTAGGTAGAAAAATTCTATATTTCAAACGAATTTTTAAACTTAGGGCAATGATTTTATAATTTTCTATAAAAAGCTAGCACATAGATGGATGTATATAAATAAAAAATAAGAATTCTTTGGAAGTGAAGCATATTCTATCTGTTGAAGACCTTTACATCCTTTTCACTGAAGCATCAGAAAGCTTCATACTACATGAAATCCCTTGACAATTCTGGCATCTGGGACAATTTGTAATGCAATTCTGATTACAGTTCATAAGCAAATACAAAGAAGCTGGATTTGCAGACATGGAATCATATATACAAAAGTCACAGTAGGACTGTCTTATAGATTGAAAGAGTTAATGAGATTAACAGTATATTGACATATTGCAATATCGCTCTACTATTACCCAGGAAAGTCTACAGTTGAGGCTCTTTCTTTCATTACATAGGTTCAGAAATGTTTTCATGATTTTGCTTAAGTAACATTTTCTAGGAGGCACATGAAACAGACTCAGCATACCTGCCTTTCTCTGTGCAAAAAATGAAAAGGGAAGGGATTAAAATTTAATTTGATATACATATGTACAATTGTATTCATGAATACTTCAAAGGCAAATATTTGGCCTTGTATATTTAACTCATAAATCAGCTACAGTGCAGACTTAAACTCTGCAACTTTGCTAGATTGTTTATGCATGCATGTTTATGCATGCAGGTACAGACAAATCAACTCATCTGTCTACAGTTAATAACGTGGACAGACATAAGACAACTCAGGACCAGAAGCTTAGAACATTAGACTTTTGCATTAGAATACGATTTTTGAAGAATCACATTGTTTAAGATAATTAATGAACATAACTTCGTGATTAGTTTAGAAGAAGCAGCTTTCTCTACCCTGTAGCTCTGGAGTGCTTATTCACAAGAGTACACAAATCATTATATAATTAATTTCCAAGTTAAACTCTCCCTGAAATCAGGCTCTGGCTTAGGTGTCTCAGTGAAAATTTATAAGTGTTTGCAGTGGCCACAATAATAAAATTAAGGCAACATTAATTTCAATTTTTGTGTTGTGTCTTAGACTGGATATTATGGTCAAACCTGCCCTCAAGATCAATTTACACTCACAAATTTTAAATAGTTATTTTCTACCAAAGGTGAAAAATGACCTAGGATACAGTCAGTAATTTAAACTGTAACTTTTTATTTCTTAATATAAACATGGTCCCATTCTGAAGAATCTTTCTGCTAATGACTTTGTGGGTTCCACATTCATTATTACTCAAGAATTTCTGTATGAAATGTGCTTCGTTTACAAAGAAACGTTGTTTTTCTTAACTCTGTCTCCTCATTCCCCACTCCACCTGGCTTCTTAGAATCAAGCTAGATGATTTATAAGGTTTTTTTTTTTCTTTTCTCTTATCGCTGCCAGTAACAAATATTCTTCGAACCAAAGGAGCTCCCAGGTACGTCTGTGCAACACAATTCCAAATTAAGCCCTCTAAGGACGGCGCCATCACCCTATTTTCCTTAACAGAATTGCACAGGTGTATCCAGCTGAAAGTTATTAAACAGTTCTGTTGATGATATACAAGATGGAACAACATTTGCAGTTTAGTATTTCCTAGCTGTGTTGGCTCTGCAGGAGAGAAAGCTTATTTCTATTATGGGCACAAGCAGCTATTACAGAATTCATAGTGAAAGCAGGTTTGCTGAATAAAATAGTGCTATTTGAGAGGAGAAAAGGTTCACGCTAGAGCTACACTTTATGGTCTTTTGTACTAATACTCTGTAATCACAATAGTCTTTCTTCTGATGTGGTAGAACAGGGTCAGATGTCAACAAGATAAATCGTTACAAATGAGAATTTTATAACCTTGAAGAGAGGTAATAAAATGTTTGTGACTTTCTCTTCAGCTGTACCTACAGAAAAAAAATCATGTCAGTTATAGACAACCTTGTTTTGCGGTGATCCCTACTGTCACTCCAACTCTTATTTCAAAAGATACTTCAAAATCTCTTTTCATGAGGCTTTAAGATTTTGCTGTTGTGATTTATTTAATTCTTCAAATTTTTTCAATTTTTGAAGTTGTTGATTGTGTTCTCTTGCAGAGAGAGAATTCCTTTTGTAGGTTATATTGTGCCCACCCACTTTTTGCCACTTGGGAAAGTCTTGAGAGTATTATTAGCACTCTCAGACAACCAAAAAGTAGCTCTCATTTAGCGAAAGGAAAAACAATAAAACTTGAAAATATTTTGCTTTAAAAACAGTATGACCTTCCAATAAAGGTTTGGGATAGTTCTTACTCTTCTCAAATTAGTCTACCCCTCTCCTGCAAAAGAAAGCACCCCAGACTCTACTCTTTAAGTTGAAAATTTATCAGAGTAAAAGACCTCTTCAAAAAATGAATAACTTTCGTGTTCCACCCTCCCTCACTCCAGTAATAAAGTCAAATAAGGAAACAGCAGCCTATAGTGAAATGTTTCTGTCTCAGGAAGAGTGTGAGGAGAAACCGAGTCCTTTATGAAGTTTTCTAACCTTTTCTAGAATATCTGGAAGTGTGCATTGCAAAACTGTAATTTTGCCTAGGAAAAAGAAAGTCAACAAAAGAACTGAGTGTTATTTGAAGTGCCTAAATGAAAATACAGTGGTTCAAATATTTCCCCTCAGGACCTAAACGTGTATGTTCCTGGATGCTTACATATGTAATACTTAACTGAAGTTCACTACTGGTATTGGGATTTTGGGATTGATAAAAAGTCATTTTTAATAGAACAGCTATACTCAAAACCAATATTTGTGTAATTTTTCAAATATCCTTCTACAGACCATCTCTGTTCATCCCATATACCTAAAACATCGTGAGCTAACCCGACTTCACCTCAGTCCACATTGGCTGGCTATTTGATCTATACTAGAAACCTGCATCTGTAGCCATTTGCTTTGATTTTCTTGAGACTTGCCATTACTTCATCTAAATAGCGTAAAAAAAAACCTGTTTATTAAGAACAAAGCAAAGATCTGCTAACAACTGTTGGGAAAGGAATCTTATCCCTCTCTGCAACTCTTACCTTCTGTTACCTTGGCCAAGGACAGTCATAGATCTCTGCTTGTGCAACTTGGCCAAAGACAGTACCTTTGGTTTCTGAAGGCTTTTGAGGCTTACATTGTACTAGGATATTCTAAAATAAAAGAAGTGGCTTGTATACTTGCTTAAAACTTATTCTATTGTCTTGTCAACATAGCAGCTTCTTTTCTCTTGAGCTTCTCAGAAGGTCTGCACGTACTAATATCTTAATCTAGTCAGAGATTGGTCTTATTGACCCACCATTCTAGTTTTTTTTTTTTTTTTGCAAAGGTGTCATATAACAATTTACCCCTTACAAAAACTACAACTTAACAGATAAATTCGTAAGGTCTGATTCAAGGGTGCATGAGTGAAGGTCAGGGGACTTTTGCCCAGAAAATCCTGCACTTGGCCAGCCTAGATCAGTGTGGATGTCAGTTTGCTCAAGTGTCTAATGTTCTGCTCCTGTGCAATATCAGGAGCACCTCTGTCTATTAAGAGAAGGCTGGGAAGCAGTTTCTGTACACATATGTCCTTTAGGCATGGTTCCATTCTAGAGAACAAAACCCTGAGTAGACATACCTTACCAAAGGCCCTATTATTCTCTCTTCTTTGCAAGCTTGATGGGTCCGGTCAAGCCAAGCACATGTCTGCCCTATCCACTACCTGGTACCGTGGTTTCTGCTCTTCCTTAGCATAGTATGAGTACTAAGCATTTGAGGTTTAGATAATAATGGAAGTAGAAACCACATGGATGAACTGCTGTGCTTTAACTGCTTTGTGAATCATATCATTATTAATGGTTCCTTTTCTTCTCTCCTTCTCTCGCTGTTACTCATCACCCACCTCATCCACTTACATATCCATACAGGTCACTATTTTTATTATGAGCCTATAACATACAGGTTATTACTTCCTTAGTTTCCCAAACACTATCGTGGCCATTTATGTTGTTAAATATGAGAGTGACAATGCATTTACTTCATTAAAGTTAATAATCCATTTACTTACCAGATATGACATATTTGAAGTTGAGCTAATTCTCTGTTTCATTTAGCAGTGTAGAGAATACTATAATCACCACACATT
Organism: Struthio camelus; assembly: GCF_040807025.1. NCBI lineage: Eukaryota > Metazoa > Chordata > Aves > Struthioniformes > Struthionidae > Struthio > Struthio camelus. Next base: position 36,612,753 of record NC_090942.1, on the reverse strand, counting down.
TGTCTTGCCTCTTAAAATAATACTGTTAGAGATCTCATTCAGTGAATTAATATTTTATAAATTTAATCTAAGCTGAGTTGCCTTTAACAGGTATCTCTGTATTAAAAGTTAGGAAGAAGTTTCACAGTAAAGTATCATGTTAGTGATGCTAGTCTCAACACATCTTGCAAGAGAAGCAAATTTTTAAAGTGATTCAGGACTATAACTCAGAAAGCACCTTTTCGTTCTCTTCTTCTTGAATCTTCAAATGACAGGTAAAAGGAACATTACAGTCTCCCTAACAGGCTAACAATCTCTCCATTTCAGAATAATGTGCATGTGTGTGAGTATAAGTGTAAGTATAAGAGATAGCCTGGAACATTACATTATATTAATTATTATTTATAACCACATTTTATGGTTGCTTGACTGTTTGTTTTACATTGAAACTCTCTTTCAATAGAAAATAAGGCTTTTGACCAAACCAAATTTTTGCAGAAAGTGTGTGCTTTCCATAGAAAATTGGTTTTATTTTATTTCATTTTTCCTTAAAGACCAGATACTTGTTCTTTTTTTTTTTTTTTTTTGGGGGGGGGGGGAAGGAGTGCTATCTTCCTGTAAGGACACATGAAAAACCTGAAAGTTTCTTTTTGTCCCTACTGAGGACTGGACTCCCTGTCAAAACATTCTCCCACAATTCAGCATAGCCTTAATCCATCAAAAGGGAAGACAGTGGTGCATCAGGAAAAGACGTTGATCAAATACAGATCAAATATAGATCCTAGATTAAAGGAAGTATATTTCTTACTACCAGGTATAAGTCCCATGGGTCACGAGAGCAGTATTCATGACTTTAACATCAGGTTTTGTACCCAAAAGAAAAATAGTACACATTAATATAAGACAACAAACTTAACATTTTGTAACCAACTCTGAAAATATGTATGTTTAGAGAATAGTTACTTAAACGTCTACCTAAAAACATATGGTTGCTCTAAATGCCATCAGTAATGACCAGCAAAATCTCAGCCCTCTTGAAGCTTCCAAAGTTAAGTTCCATAGTGTCAAGCAGCCACAAGGGAAATTTGTCTTCCGCTGTGTGTGTACCTGCACAGATGCTGAGTCTCATGAAATAATCCATCAAGTGCTGTGTGTTAAACTTCACGGATAAAATGTACCATTTGAGGAAGACTAACAGATGCAGGCAATAGACAGACAGAAATGAAATGTATTAGTTTCATTGATCAATTAATTTTTGTTGTTTGCACAGAAATGCATGTCATTGATGATGATATTGTGTAAGTTATAATGCAATTGAAAGTAGGGACCTATATGATAAAGTGTGTCTTCTGTGCATAAGTCTCTTAAAAACTGACCAATGTCTTTATGGATTCACTACACATGGCCAAAACATGAGCACAAATGCAATGTGTGTAGCAGCACAAAAGCCCCTTTTTTAAGGTGCATTTGTTAAATGAAATGTGACAAAATAAAGTACAGGTATGTAACTTACCCTATAGCTCCCCACAGAGAATGCACATGAACACAATGCACCATTTTTAATTGAGGAACTTAAAAAACAGATTTGGTCAATATAATGTCTTAATAGTCTCACTTTTGGTAGGAAGTTTGAAATGTAATACTGGCAAAAGTAATAAAATTTTAATGCAATGTTTTAAATTTTTAATTTTAAGTAATGCTTTAGCATCACTTGTAACTGTTCCTTGAGGACCTCGCTATGCTCCTCTCCTAGCTGAAATCAATACCAACAGATACTCTTCTTTTCTGCTGTGCAACAGAAATGTAACAATCAACTTTAATTATAACAGCTGGGAGGTGCACAACCAGAGCTGATCTGTGATGGCTGGTTAAAATTCTTCCATTTAAGTAGTTTTCCATCAGAAAGAGTTGATTCATTGAAACTTTTTTTTTCTCATATAGCATGTGACAGTTGATTATTGGGAAAATTTTGGTGTCCAGAATGAGAGTCTGCAGAAGATAATCCAGAATATTCATTAGCCCACTGGCAAAACAAGTCCATCAGAGGTTAATTTTGACTGAAATCCCTGCACACTCTGGCAGGTTGTGTGGTAAAAGCTAGTCTCCACACTCAGGGGAGCCCACACCATCCTGGCCCCAGCTGCCCCCAGAGCCAGCCCAGAAGAGTGATCAGCTCGTAACAGCTCCTCCCACAGTTGCAGAACTGACCTTTCCTATTGAAAGGTCAACAGAAGACAACTAAGAAAACAAGTGTATTTTCTACAGGTTTAAATAACATGAACAGCCAACATTACTAATAGAAAGACCATTATTTATCCAAAAAATAAGAAATATCAAAAAAACCCAGAAAAAAAACCCCACCTTTACTTCACAGTCAACAAGTGAAGGTGGTTTACTCAGCACCTAAGATCTGAATCACTGTCTTGAGATGATAATCACTTTCCATCAATTGTAGAGGGAACTTTAGGCGAATGGACTTCTGATGCAGTTATCTTCGCCAAACACCTAAAGTTAGTTGGGCTGAATCTGGGTCTACGCATCTGCAGAAGATTTGTGGTAGTCTTCAACAAAGTGAAAATAAACCACAGTTCCACTAAGACAGGATGCCTCCTTTAAGTTTCAATTCTTCTTATCTATGGTAAACCATAGCCAGGTATGGTTGTTCTAAAATAATCAAATAACCTGATTCTTATACTTGCACCATAGGAAAGAGAAAAGAAACCCACTATGGTTTTATTTTCCAAATTCAGTTTGTTTGTGGGAAGTTCATAAACTATTCATGTACAGGTCTCACATTCATTTTTTCCAACAGCAGTCAATAGCCTGGATTCTGATGCAGCTTTGAGGAAAATTAATTGAGAAGCATTTTTGTGACATATTTACCTCTTTGAAATACTTAACAACATGACTGTAATTATATCCTCTTTTGAATAGTTTTAATTTGTTTGATGCAAACAATACAAGACTTGGAGGCTCATTAGTATACAACAAATGAAAAAGAACAGTCTCTTAATATCTCAAAAAAAAAAGGAATGTATGTAGCAAGTTATTTAAAACTGTGCTTTTCTTTTAAATTATTACTCAGATAAAGTATTCTGCAATAAACAAAGAAACCTTAACAAACCAAAAATGAAATCTAGTTACAGAAAATAGCAAATTAAAATAAGCTTATTAGAACTTAATCTCTACGTTTTAGAAATGATTATTTCCAACAATGGTTAGTCTCATAGGAATAGGTGTTTTACAAACTCATTTTTACACTACAAAGATTGGTAAAGCTATTATGAATTGTCTTCTGTAAGCCTAGTACCTCGGTCAAGAGGCTCATGCCTTTTATATGCATTCATTTCCAGCATGCCCACCTAGCAACTTTATGTAACTGAACATAAAATTCTTTCAAAGTGTTTGGACTTGGGATCTCAAAATCATGAGCCTCTTTTGAAAACTTCAGCCCTGGATTTTTCATAAATGAATCAACTTTTGGAAACAAATTCATAAATACATTCCACTCAAAGTTAGACATATATGTTACAGATGTATAACTAGCCATAACAACTAGTTTGGAAGAAACTGTGTTCTTCATTGCAATATATATGTCAACTGTCTCTACATTCACTTCTTACTGTTCTTTTTTTCACATCCTCTGCTAAATAGAATGTTTTTGTAGTCCCTCTTTTGGGGGGTGGGGGCAGAGAAGCTTAAAGTCTTTTTCAAGGCGAGAGCTGAAACCACTTTTTCTTTCTTAAATGAAATAGGAGAGCTCTTGTATTCTTCCCTCTGCCCTCTCAATCTCTTCCTATAGGGTATTTTCTTTTCTTAAAAAAAAAAAAAAGAAAGAGGAAAAGATATTTGGAGTTTTTTTGTGAAATGAAGATAGACATCTTGCTAGTTGACTCTTACCCATGTTTCTATTACGTTGTTTCATATCTGATGTTAGCGTTTGCTTTGTTAGGCCTTTTATTTTTTCATAACCTCTTGAACATGTGCAAGTACCAGCTTTATTCAGACAATCCTTGACTGTTACAAGATCCAAGAACCTCCACAGCACGTAAATTAAGCCAGCTGCTATTTCTATATGGTCTTTGCTAGGCCTGTTTAAGTCTGGATTTGAGTTTGTCACATTACATGACACAAGACAGTAGGGATAAGGTCTGAGTGTAATTCAGCCCTAGTCAAGACTACGAGTGAGATAATACACTTACTCTGCAGAAAAACTGTACATTTGAAGTTCAGTTGTGGTAATATAGAGAGTCCTTACTGGAAAATAACTTTGTTTCTCCAGAGTTTTTGTTTCTTTTTTTTTTAATTGCCAGTATTTGCGAGCTCTTTAAAAAATATTATTTTCTCTTTCTAAATAGTTCTTTTTGGAAGATTTCAATAAACACATTGACTGCTTGTAGCCATGTTTTTTTTCAGATAGTCACCAAATTGTTTGTAAAATATTAAATTAAGAAATTGAGGACTACCGTGCGTTGTGTTTCAGCACAATGTAATATACGTTGTTGCTAGGAAGCAACTTAGAGGTAGTATAATTGCCACCCCAACGCCCTTTTTTTCAATTTCACTTTCTGGTAATTACTAAAAAGCTTCCTATACCTCCTAAGACTTCATTCAGAGTAACCTTAAAACTGGAAAAATTCCCAATTTTTATCCACGTAGAGAACTTCTTATTCATGTATCTGGCTAAATTTTTCTAATTAAAGCTTAAAACATCTCTGAAAAACTCATTTAATGCAGGAAAAAAGAGAAAAGATGGAAAGATATCTTGAATCTTGGGCATTAGAAGGTATGTAAATGAATATGGGTCCTGATTTTTAGAGAAACTGTAAGTATAAATACTAGATCATTTTCTTCCTCCGGTCCTTGATGTGCATGACTAGCTTACGTGGGATTTCATAACTAAATTTAGCCCAGTTTTACCACGAGAGGGCAGGAATGCTTATCAAAAAGGTCTTGTCAGTTGTTTCACCACTTCTTTTTCAGGAGTGTGACCCAATGTGCTTTCCTTCTGATGATACTGTGTGTTTAAGCATGTAGCCTGCTTGCTTTACAAGATGACAAAATCCTTTGACCTAACAGATCGACCTGCTGTTTGTACAGCAGATTAATCCCCCTGGATGGTAGGTAATAGGGCTGGGAGGCATGGCTGAACTACAGCTATATAAAGCTAAGAGCAAAATCAAAACTTCCCATCTCTTCCATACCAATGCACTGGGAGGTTGTAGGTAACTGGAGGTGAATCAGTGCCTGCTTTTCTTCCTTATGATGTGTGAAAGGAAGAAGACCTTTAGAGATCCTTTTTCATTTAACTTCAGTGGTACTAACTTATTCACTAACAATATTTAAGCTTTTCTGTAAGACTAATTTTGATCGGCCCATACCAGCAGCCAGATCTGAACAGTAGAAGACTGTACTGGACAGAACACTGTGTAGAAAAGTTCCAGACTATTATTAAAGTAAAACAGATTTGTGTGGAAAGTCCTGGTTAACTCATAAACAATTTATAAACTGAAGCATTTAGCAGAGCTTGATTAAAGGTTTAAATCCTTGTAACTGTTTGCCAACAAAATATAGTGTTTCACTGTTCCCAAAACCATGTTTTGGAAAAAAAAAAGTTACTTTGGGGCCACTCAGAGTTGTAAGATTTTAATCAACAAAATTAAGCTCAGTAATATACATGCAAGTCATTTTTCTGTTGCTTGTTTTGCTGTCATGTTAAGTAGATTTTCTCTTAAATGGCAAAGCTTTTCACCATCGAAGCAAATAGTAATGTAGTGGGGGAGAGACTGGATAAACTATATTCAAGGGAAGAAAGAAAAAAAAAAGTAACCTCATTCTAATCATAAAAATGATACAGAGAAAAAAGATTATGAGTTATTTTCCGTTAGCTATACCAATTAAGTTATGTTCTTACCGTGGCCTCCTCCAGAATAACATACAGGAGAAACAGTGCTCAACAAAATTATCAGTTGTCTAAGACCAAACAATCTTTGTTACTTCTGCCATTGGGATAATAAGGGTCCTTCTCCACATACAGAGCAGAAAGGAGCATTGCCTTCTGAGGCTTCGCTGTCTGCTATAGGAACCTCTTGACTTGCGTTTGGAGGGTTACATGCCTGCTAGCAGGTCTATATTCTCAGTGTTATTTTACAAATCTCTGCACCCCAGAGATTTTCAAGAGCCGTGCTGCAACAGCATGCTACCAGGGTTACTAGATAATATGCTGAGAGAATTGGACATCCCACAAGACTCAGCATATATTTCTTTTGACTTTTAACTAGCCCAAATAGTGTGTGACTCCTCTTAAAGTCCTAGTAGTGTCCAAGGGCAATTCAACCCAGACTGAGCAACAGTCAGTCACCTTGATTTTTACTAAACTGAAAGGGTCTAATTGGGCAACATGTACTAACAATGAAACAGGCAACTGACATAAGGGCAAAAATCCCTTGTTTTGTGTGTTTTCTCGGGATGAGCAGAGAAATCAATACAAGTCAGGACTTGCACAGAAGCCATACCATCTCTGCACGGGTGGATCATCCTATACTTTTTCTCAGGGAAATTCTGAAGCTGTGAGGAAGGAAGAATTGGTCTACAAGCTGGCTAGTATTCATCTATAGCAGAATATTACCCACAAAATTCCAAGTAAATGGTACACAAGGTGTCTTGCCTATAGCACCATACTGTTACACATGTAGAAGGACCGCATCATGCTTTGATCAAAGACCGGAAGGAATGACTCGTATTGCCTTTGCTTGCTGACATGAGAGTCATCAGAGGATGTAACAGTTTCTATGATATTTTCTGTACCAGAAGAACATGACAAGTGTAGAGCACAGCTCTGGGTGAATCTTGCATTTTTGTTGTCATCTTTCAGCTTCTACTAAGGATATATCCTTAGAAACAGTAAAATAAAATGTGGGATATCATGCCTTGCCTTTGCTTTCATTTCAACTCATTGCAAAAGGAAGTGAAAAGGGAAATCATTTTTGTTCTGACATTTTCTTTTCTATTAACTTTTGAACAATGACAACATTTTGGACACATTTATGGACTTTATCTTTGAACCTTTATTTACATAATAAATCTACTCGCTGTTAATCCCTTCTGGTTGCAGACTTCATTCCTTGATTTGTTGCACAGTATCTTTTGCATTAAGTGCTTTTCTAGCAAGAATAAATAGAATTTCACAGAATGAAAACTCTCCAGCAAACAATCCCCAGGCAATACCTTATAAAGGGGGCCAAGCTATAAAAAGCTCAGGTGGGGCCACATATGGTTAAAGTTATTAAAAATCTTAAATAATATCAGACCAATAGAAATATCAGGTGTTTCAGAGAACTTATTGTGACGCCTATTCAATATAAATGCACACAAGCACCTTATCACTACCCTTTTCCTAATCTCATACTCTGCAAAAGCATTATCAGAGATTACGAAATTTAATGTTGCCCATCCAGAGCGCAGATTATGAGCAACTATTATAAGTAATTTTATTGTAACATGAAGGTGTCTGAAGATGGTCTAAGCAGACTGTGACAGGTGCTAGAAGTCACCTAGATGCTACAAACTACTTTTTATCTTACCTGACAGATGCTAGAAGTGGTCTAGATGCTGCAGGCTGACTACTTTTTATCTTGCCTAATTAGGACTGATCTAATGCAGTCTCTGTGGGTATTTATAAAGAGGTAGATTTAGGAAAGCTTTCAAGTTCACAGATCCAGATATGAACACTAACCATCTCCCAGTCTAACCTCAAAGCAAGACCAGAGCAGGCATCCGAGTTAGGAAGCTGCAACCGTTGATCCGTTCAAAAAAATGAGCAGGATCTGCATTGAAGGGGATGCCTTTGCTCCTACCCTCTGTCATGCATATCCACACCTGCATTCGTCTTGGTCCTGATGAGGCCATGTGGCAAGGGAAGCCAAGGAAGTGACCCAGGCGCTAGTGCAGGACAGGAGGGCAAAGGAATGTCTTGCCCAGCACAGTGGGGAGGACGGGACCTTCTCTTTCAGCAGCACACCAGTCTTAGATTTATTTACAGTATTTATTAACCTACAGCCTCAGAAACCCGTCAAGTTTTTCTTGACATGAAGTTGTATGACTGTTTTTGATTTTAAATGAACTGAATTGGTTTATAAATTTGGGATTTATTGTCTTACATCCAAATATAACCCCTTAAAACATCCCCATGAGGAACTTTCAGACCAAAATGCATGTAACAATATAGTAACATCTTCTATTTCCTCACTGCTTTTTCTATTTTCATTTACCTTTTTTGTATGAACGTTAAACTGATCTTTTCAGAGAACTGCATTGCACAATAATGTCTGGATCTTGCTCATGGTGATTCTGATCTGCCCAGGTTTTCGCTGATCTAAATAACTCAGTTTTCTGATCCTTCATTGTATAGTCAGGAATAGTTTTCCCTTTCTGCACCACAGTGTATTTGTCTACTATTTTATCAGAATTGTGAGATCCTTTTATGACTTTGCAGTCATATAGATTTTTAAATAGATCTTGTTATAAGTATTTTATAAACATAGGCATACAGTGGATGTTCTATATACATTTGCTTGGTATCTTTAAAGAGCTAGATTTGTGAGGTCTAATTTTCTTTTACAGAAACTGTGTTATTTTGTTCCTGTTATATCCTATAAATATGTGTTTATAGTTTCATTTTTATTAGAATTTCTATTAGTTAGCTTTCATGGTATTTATCAATTGTAATTCCCCACATCCCTTTTTAAGAGATTGATAGGAACATTTTTTTGTGTAGTAGCTAAACTAGTATCTCTGATAAGTGGAATCTTGAAATAATCTCCCACTCACCTTCATTTTTATCACTGGAATATTGTAGTGGAAAGAGGTAGCATCACATCACTGGGGAACAAAAAATAAAAGTCAGAAAATCAGCAAATAAGTTGATACAAAAATAGGTAAATTTAATCAAATTTCAAGAGCAATTTCTCTTCTCTTTTTTTTATTTGTTCCTTCCTAGCAACTCACAGCATCACTACCCACATTCATAGCTAATAGACTCATTTCTTTTTCTCTTCTCCACTTCTCTGCTTTGCAATAAATTACAAAAATCTTCCTAAAAGCCACTAACTTCTTTTCAGAATTAATAAAAATTCTAAATAATATTTTGAGAAAATAGATACTTTGGTTTAGAGAAATATTATGTTAAAAAGAATTAAAGTACACCTTCAAGGACAATTTTCAAAGGAATTCAGGAGATGATGTTCCAATAATATTTTGTGAGATCTGAGTCGTGACTTCTTGAGGTGTCTTTTTGGAATCCCAGGCTGAACCAGTTTCTGAGGTATGAAACTGTGTGCGTGTTTTTCTCCTCAGCTTTTTTTTTTTTTTTGGGGGGGGGGGTTAAAAATTTGAGTTCTAGTTGGGACCACACAAAGGGGTGTAAGGAGGTCAGCATGAAGAAAAGTGCAGTATTTCCAGGATGGAAGTGCCAAACTTTTCACAAAGATTGCTCAAAAATTTTAACTCAGTTTTGCAGATTAGCAATAAGAATACTTCTAGTATTTTAATAAAATCTCAGGGTCCTCAGGGCTTTATTGGAACCTACACTTTTGTTATATCTGAGCTCTCCACAATGGTTAACAATTTCTCAAACGTAAAAGTATGTATTATATTTCAGTGTATGCAATTTAAAAATGAGTGCCAAATGTTTGTAAAGTGAGACATATCAACGTTAAAGTGAATGCATCCAAAAATGTAATCTTGAAAACCATTCTACTCAAATAATGTTTATTCCTGAAGGTCATAAGGTCCATAGACACCTCAGTTTTCGTACTGACAACTTCACATCCACAGAGCTGTGGATTCTGCAGTTTAGTCTCTTTTCTTTTTTTTTCTGCTTAGATGGCAAATCTACAGTCTACAGGTTAGACTGCATACCTAAGAAGTGAAATAAAGGTAGTTATGGGTAAGACTATCATAATTCATTCACTTAAACTTGCAATTTGAAACAGCTGACTATCTGAGCTTTTGTCAGCTTCTATTTTGTTCAGTCTCATAACTGACTCTCTGAAATATTCAAGTACTATTATCTCACTTAACGGATAGTGGGAGAGCAGTTTTTTGCAGATCCTTTTCCAAACAGAGAGTCACAGAAACACAGATATCATAGGGCCTGGATCTAGAAAGGTGATGACGTTTTTAAGTGAGACTTAGAATTTAAGATCCAAAACCTGAGCTCTTGAAAGCCCCTGCTTAATCTTTGGAGGTGCCCAGATTCCATCAGCACCTCATTTTTCAGCACTGCGTTTCCTCACATGCCTGAATTTTAGGCCTGCAAAGGCTTAGAAGTAATGCACTGTTGACATGACTGACAACAGCTTAGCTTCTGTCTCATATTTAAGTCTCATCAACAGCAGTAAACTTGGTTCTCTTGTTCACTTCCACTGGATACCTCAACCTGAAAGACGTTCTCTCAGTAAATGTAACAGCACAAAAGGAGAAATGTATGAGAGACGTTAGGCTTGTAGCTGAATCTTGTAGCTGAATGGAACACGAAACATTTAATAAGCCCTTAAACCCTGTTTGGATCTGTGGATAATATAAGAAATTGAGCCTGACTTTCTCACTCTCTAGGCAAATTCTTTAATAACAGCAGCACCGTTGCTGTTGCCTGTAGGCTTATCTTTCTGTTTAGTGGAAGCATTACATCCAGTTTTGGGTAATGAACTCAAAAACCCTATTGAAATAATCAGCAAAGAATAACAGAATGAATAAAATATGATAGAGAGAAACGACTGGAGAACCTGAGGCTGTTTAAAGAAAACAGAGATGTAGCAATCTTTAAATATGTAAAAGGAGGGAAGAATCGGGAATTAATATGCCTGTGTAATAAGGAGAATTCAGATTAGATGTTAGGAAAAACTTCATGGTAGAAATAGTAGAGAAGAACTGCATGAGAGGCTGGGGAAGTCTCTAAAAGTCTCTTTTTATGAATTTTCAGGAATGACAGGGATATTGGAGATCCTGAGCAGAATATCTAATGTAAGCTCTTGACCTCATTTTTCCCCTGAGGAACCAAAAAACATGATTTCTTCCTGTTGTGTGCTACTCCCAACATTTTGGAAAATTATGGAGAAATATGAAGTTTAAGATCTATGTATTATTTTTTTCCTTAATTTTCCTGCATAGATAGTGCAACCCAAATTCAGATTGCAAAGGTCAGGGCCGACACATTAATTCTAGTTATTGAACAAACCTACAAGAGAAGCTCTATTCATCTGAAGTTTCTACTTAAAAACAGACAGACATCCTAAAATCTCTAGTGAAGTCAGAGAGTGCTGTTTCTAAACAAATGTGATACTACACGGTTCCAGGATACTATAAGTGATACCTTAATAGAGACTTTAGCATCATTCACGTTCTCATACTAAATCAACAAAGAGCAGACAATAAAATCCTAACGATCAAAACGTGCAACTCCATATGCAGTCGTTAATGGTAATACGAGCTATTCGGAGTTGGGACGGTGTGGTCATGTACCTTTGGCTCACCAGCAGTACAGAACTTTGGTGAGGGAAGGAGTGTTTGCTAAGTGTTAACGAACAGCTAAGAGACTCAGAAGTTCAGCAAAGCTGTATCCATGCAAACACAAGGCCTCATGAGGAGACACATCTGGGCAATCAATAGAGACCACAGCAGACTCCAAGGCAGCCTTTAATGTCTCTGCACTACTGAGTCAAAAAATGCCCTGGGGTCTATTCAGCAACAGGATGAGAACAAAAAAGAAAAAAGAGTCAAAGTTTCCTCCAGGGAAGCTGGTTCTTGTCTTCTTCTTGGAGACTCTTCCCTGCCCCTACTTTTTTGAGCCATCTACTCCATTTGTTCTTTGCACAGTACACATACAGCAAATAACAGCCTGATTTTAATCTGTGACAGCTGAGGCAGCCTGAGAGGATTAACAGTCCTGGCGAGGGTTTGTTAACTGGACAAAAATCTTTCCTGGACTGATGTTTTCACAGGTGTTGTGCATGCAGCAGGGCTCTCCTTCCTTTTTGCAGTGAAGAAGGGACCTTTGGCAGAGCAGATGACAGGTTGAGCATTGCTCCTTTCCACAGCCGGTTCATCTCTGCTCCCTGGCCGGGACTATGGCCGAGGGATGGTGAGGAGGCCACGGCCACAGGGTCCCCAGCTCTGTGCTGAGCATGAATAACCGGCCAGGGAGGGGAGAGGAATGTCAATTATTTCTCAGTACTCGATGGGGCCTCAGAAAAAGCCTTCTAGTTTTCTTTGGATGCCTACTGGAATATATTAGATGCCTTTACACACACACACACACACACACACACACACACATAAATTTATACACAAATATGCAAAGGCAACCAGAAAAAAATACTTTAAAAATAAAAATTAACTTTTTAATGATCTCCTCTTACTCTTTGGGAAACTGACTGTAGAAAAAGCATAGCTGTGTACCCACCCCTATAAAATGGTTAAATGGCTTAGACGCAGCCTGTGTATAAAATGCTGCTGTTACTGTATCAGTAAAGGGAGGTGAATTTTTTGAGGTGATATTTTTTTCTGCTGTTATGCAGCTCTAGGGCTGATGCTGTTATATTGATCAAAGGCTCTTCACTTTCTCTTACAGCAACTTTTATCAATTGCATCTGCCCAGCTCTCTTCCTGATGGACTTGAGTTTCACTCCCTTTCAAGTGAATTTATCCAACTGTAGTTAGCATTTACAATGATGTAAATCTGAAATAACACATTTTTCTCATGACCCCAAGCTAAGCACTGGCCCAAAACAATTTGGGAAATACTTTTTTTTGGCACTGCAGTACAAGCAAAAATAATTATATAAATGTGTTTAAACTACATGCTGCAGGCTTTTGTTGCCTCAGCTAAGATGTGGGCTTGAGGCAAGAAAAGATACGACTGTTTCTGACCGAGAACTTTGCTGAGAGGAGCCCCTGTGCATACACAGCTTCGTTAGCAAAACTAGGTTTTTACTGGGACAGCTGCTTCACTGGGGGAATGGTGTGAATTTACAAACAGGTTTGCATGCATCACTGCATTAGACTAGAGGTGCTTTACCAGTAAATAAACTATTAATCCTCTACTACTGAAATGCTGCTAGTAAACGTATGAGTTAGGGAGCTTGTAGTGCTTAGTAGTACTGATCTACTTCTGAGCGTATCAGAGGATACAAATCTGTAACTCTTGGGTGCAGGTACTGAAAGTTGTGGAGTTTATGCCCAAAGTCTCTGAGCCACAGGTCTTCAGAGCACTTCAGAGTCTGTCTCCTCTGTTTAGATATCTGAGACATCTTCAAAATGACCGCTCAGTGGCTGCTGAAGCTGGCAGGCATTTATTTTCTGCTGGGGGTCGGTAAGCACGGACTCACCTCAAGCACAGTGTCGTTGCTCTTGTCACAAATTGCTTGGAGCCTGACATTGGATCTGATTTGCACTTCTTTGGCAGCATGCTCCTCCTCTCCACTCCCACCTTTTGTTTCTGCCTCAGTTGTGTTGGGCGCTGAACCTGGAAAATGATACAGCTGAAAAATTGATCTTCCCCTTTTTCTTTGTGTTTATTTGTTTCTTTCTGTCTGTCTCTCTGTCTTTCACTAGATTCTTTTTTTCTGGATTAGTTCTTCGATCTGATTTGTCATATAGATAAAACATTCTTCATTCACCAAAGGACTTGTGTTGGGCTGTGATTAGAGAGGAAATCAGGGCTGCTTAAACCAGCTTAAGAAACATTTCTGCAAAAATATTCCTACATTGAACAAATTGAGACCAGCCCTATATTCTGTAAATCAAGACATTCATCTTCAGTGAGCTCAAGTCTCAGCTACAGATTTCAGCACCACTAATACATTTTTATGCAGTGATTTCAGCTGTATTGACATGTGGTCACTGAAGGGCCAAAACGCTTTTAAAAGCATTACCCAAGAATATTTCTGAAAGTCCTGCTCTTTAAACTACAGAAATTGAAAACCCAGACTTCTCTTTTGCCAGAAAGTTTCCAAATGGCTGTATCCCTGTTTAGAAAATACTTTAGATTATCTTATAGCTGGTGACTCTGTTTACATTTTCGTGGTGTACATGTAGGCTTCGATTCTATACCCCATGTTTTAATTATCTTTAATACATGAATTCTGGGGAAAGAAGCAGCACACCACCTTAAATATTGATATGAAAAGCTGTTTATAGCTGAAGAAGGAGGGGCTGAATTTGTCTTCCTTACTTTTTTTCTGTATTTGCATTCATATTTCACTAGAAACTTTTTTTTTTTTTTGTCAGCAAGTGATCATGGAAGCAAATCATTTTATAGTCAGTACCATTTTTTTAAAAAGCAGTAATTCTGAACGGGCATTAAGAGCAGAGGATGACTCAACTTGTTTAAATAACATTAAAATTACTTTTATACAGTTCCAGCCTTCAAACAAATACATTTTGAGATTCCAAGACACTTGATTAAATATTTACACAGTCCATAGCTCATTATTGTGTATCTGAATATCCGGGCTTATGCCTGAATTTGGAGAAACTCTTGTCCTTTTATCATTTCCACTTTACTTTTACAGACCCCGGAAATTCCAGTTGGGCTAAGGTTGGCATGCAAGCTTTGAGATGCTCATTCATACTCACACTCCAGGAGCTGAGCAATATCCAGCTCATCTCTCATTATATCGCTTAGAGATGCAGAGTCCTTATGCTTTGTGTATACATTAAAAAATTCACCTAATGTCATGTATAATCACTGCTGTCTCTTTATGTTATTTTGTTTTAAGTGTATGTGGACTTTCAGTGCAGACAAAGATATGTGGTGTTAACTTCTGTTTAATTAAGGCTAATTTAAGCCTTGCTTATGTGAAGGTTTTAAGTATTGACAGTTGCAATAATACTCAGCATGCAATTTAACTAAACTGACCTGAGAGAAATGGTTGAATTTTGTGATGTACTCAAGGAGTAATGTACTCAAGGAGGTATTTTAGGTTACCCTTTCATTTTGAACATCATGACACTGGTTTGGTTTGGTTTAATGTTTTCATCTTGCCAGGGAACAGATTTGTCAGGAGGAGCTGAATTGCAATATTTTGTCTTTCTGGAAGAAATGGATTCCGGTTCTCTGACCAAGCTATCACTGCAGTAAGTACCTTATCTCAGCTGTTCCTCTCTTTGTCCATTTCAGCTGCAGAGTACAGAAAAGACCTCACTGACTTCAATTTTGAGGACTGCCACTTCTCATTGTTAAGCTCTACACGTGTATGTGCATGACTAGGTGCAAACCTCCAACGCATAGTATTTTATGCATCATTGCAGTACAGCTGACAGCACGCACAGTCTGATTTATAGGAAACTGATGAGTCTATAGCACAAACCTCAAAGATTCATCTATTGTAAATGGCAAGTTCTTTTCAAAAGAAACAAAGAACGCCAGCTGGGTGATTCCTGTTCTCCACATCGCCAAGGATTACGCAACAAGATGGTCTCTGATTATAGGAAGAAAGGTTGATATAACATGTGCAATTGCCTAGGATTCACTTTTTTTATACATATCAATAATCAAATGGCATTATATATTAAGTAAATAACCTTGGGATACTTCTTATGTTTGCTCAAAAAGTCAATTTCATAGTTTGGAAAAATCCCTCAGTCAAATGGAGTATTTTTGGTTTGTATGGTTTGCTAGATGTTTTTTGTTCCCTTTCAGTTTGATCTGGCATATGTTTTTGTGTTTTACCAAGAGATTTAGATTTGAGTAGTAGTGAAAATTAGTCAGAAGCAGTAATGTTCGACAGGTTTGGGGTTTAAATGTTCCCTGTAATTCCCCATAAATGCAATTCACTATAATTCACAATCATTAGTCTCTTGACAAATAAACAGGTTCACTCAGAAGTTTGATCTAGGCATACAAAGAAGTTTGCAAGCCTTGCTGATATTTCAGATTTCCAATAAAAATGCTGAGTAAGTTTGAAGATTTATTACAAGACTTTGCTTTATTTTTATTGGAAGAATTGTTCTGTAGAATCTGTAGATTCAGGCAAACCTAAATCAAGAGATTTCATGGTCCTGGCAATGGGAAAAGCAGTCTCCGAAACATTTCTACTGAGAAAGATATCCTGAAATTTATGCTATATCTTCCTCTAGAAAAGAATAGGCTGAATTCAGTCCAGCTTAGGATATGGAGATAATTTTGTCCTTACTTACCCAAGTATGACCTGTTTCATGTCAATGATGCGTTTATGAGAGCAGAGTTTGATCTGTGCCGTGTTGAACCTTTGTGAGTATAATTTTTGATTTAGACATGTTTACAGGACTTGGAGAAATGGTGTGAACATCCTGACCTGCATCCACAATCTGCTGTACAAATTCCAGGTTAAGTTCCAAAAATTTTTGGTTCTTTGTCACATCCTAGTGCTATCATTTTGACTCAATGAATTAGATAGTATTTGGTCTAATAGCAGGAGATGTGAGTGAAATTTTCTTTGTAAAATTATCTGTGTGCCATAGAAGAATAAAAGGTTTTGAGTGATTAGAAATAATTATTCTATATATTATATTGTATATATTATTATAATTATTTCAGTCAATATGACTAAATATTTTTAAAAAACAGTTGGTTTTTGAAATATAAACATAACTTCTCTGACAGTTTGGAAACATTTTATTTTTTGATGCAGCTATGATGAAAATGAAGGAATTAGATTCACAAAACTGCTGGCGGTCCTCTACCACGAGGTCTGGTGGTGAGAATAATCACCTAGGAGATGGGAAATCAACATTCAAATCCATCCAAAACAGAGGTCTCATTCAGCCCATGGGTTTAAAACAAAGTTTATTATCTCTCTTGTGTATTTTAGATAATTGGCACAATTTTGTAGTTGATGCAAAGTAGGACAGCATCAACAGAAAGCGTATGAGCTCAGCATGCCAACTCTCAAACTACTGGTAGGGGCATTGCCTTGGGAACTGGGCTTTTAAATTTCTTATTAAATGCAAAGACAGATTCTGAACGTCTGAACTAGTGCTTCTGGCATTCGTTTACCAGGGAGTGAAAAACATCGGGCTGAAAGGGCTTGTTCTTCCACTGCCACCTCGCTTTTCATCTCTACAGTCCTGCAGAACAGCCAATCACACACACCTCAGTGCTGTACCCCATGGCTTATCTCTAGCTTCTGTAAAGTTTAAGTGAACCTGAATTACGAAATGGAGCAGGAGCACAGGTATGTCAGGATGTATCCCTGCTCCATTGTTATTGATGTGAGGCGATCTCTGTCATGCATCCTGATGTAAGGACGTGGCACCAACACACAATCCAGTGCAGGGGCCTACCCACTGGGTGCAGAGGGAAGGAAAAGAGGCTTCTCTTCTGAGTGTCAGTTTATTTTGCGGCTGGCTGCTCCCAAGGACTTTTGGGCAGAGTGAGATTTGTCACTTCCTATTATATTTATAATGCCTTAATGTATAGTTTGTTTTTGTTGGGAGACACTAATTTTGTAGCTAGGTACTTTCATATCATCTTGTTTATTGAAAAAAATATATAAAAATGCATTTTTCCTGAGCAAGGCTCAGATAAAATAAGATGCTTTCTTTGCGTTATGAGAGCTCTGAGAAAAAAAAAAAAAACTTTTGACTTTCCTGCAGAATCAAGCTCTTTTTGCTTTTCTGACCTTCTCTTCACTTTCTGAGCACATCTGCTCTTAGTCAATGCATACCACTTAGCCACTCAGTCAGAGGCTTCTAAGTCTTCTGATCCTGCATTGAAACCTCCTCCATAAAATTTGCTTACCTTTTAACCAGTCTTGTCATTTGGCCTTGAGCAGTGGTTGACATCCTTGTTTCTCCAGTCTTATTCATTTATCCTGGACATGCTCAGTGAAGATTTGCTAGGCACTATCACAACAATACCGCTTTTTATGACTCTCTGTTATACCTTTCTACCTGCTGCTCTGTATACTTTCTAATGTAACATCCTGGTTGTGCAAGATCAGGAGGCAGAGGGGAAAACATGCACAGAATAGGGTATATTTTTGATTTGTTAGACATAATCCAGGGGGACAATGGAGTTATACTATTAACGCACAGGCTACATTGTTCATACTGCCTACAAGAGCTGGAGTAGCAGTAGACCAGTAAACTTAATTTGACAAGAAATTTCTCATTGGTAGATGAAACTAGCATGAGTTTAATTTGAGTTAATGGAGAAATCCCCAAGAGTGATTAAATTAGTAATTTTAACTATTGTTTGTTGTGGGGTCAAAAACCTCCCCTTTTCTCTACTCTATCATACTCATCCCATTACTCTGTACCCCCCATTCTGTCCAGTCTCTCAGACAAAACAATTGAGTGAAATATACAGCTACTGATAGGTTTCATACTTCATTTGTTGTCTCAAGCCAAAAAGCGGTTAGCCAGTGGCCTTTTCAAATTAAGCCTGACTTTGAATTCTGAATTTCTGGAAAATAGTTGACCGTACCTCCAATGAATATTGGGTAGCGCTTTGGAAGTGCAGAAGTTCTCTGAAGAAATGTTTGTATTTCTGTAGCTCAGGGTCACCTTCTTCCAAAACCTTATTTCCCAACCCTATTCTAGTTCTTCTATGGATGAAATTAACTCATGTGGTAAGAAATGTCTATATCTCACTGTAGTCCTCTGTAAATTGTTTTGTTTCCAGCATATAGTGTATGCGCCAGCTGAAAAGTGAAAAGCACCCTGCAGATTCCATTATTAAATTTACACATTGTGAAATTATGCATGGGAAAGGGAGTATAATATATTTTCCATTTGGGTCCTAATCTATAGTCCAAATGTGATAAACAGTTTGTCTAATGCTTGTCAGGTGTTTGCTCTTCCATCATTGTCGTTAATAATTTCACATTGAGCAGGGAAAAGGAGAACTCGTAAAATTCCAAAGCAAACATTCAGAGTGTACTGTAGGATGGCGGCCATTTCATGATTTATAGATGCACTGAATAAAATATCACCATCCAAAATAATATTATGCATTAATGTCTGCCACTAAAATATTAGCACCAAGTTCATAGTAATCTTTTCTATTTTGGTTCAAAGGGATGGAATACTGCTTATATCCCCAAGCTGTTGAGCTTGGAAGAGCTCAAAGAAGAAAAGCATGCTATGTATGAGCCAGCTATGACTGATATACTTACCTTAACATTTCCTCTGCTTATCCGTGTAGGTAATGTCTCAGACTCTGTACTAATCTGTCTGTCTGGAAATACTTCTGCTTCAGGCCTCAATATCTCAAAAAAAAAAAAAAAAAGGGTTGATATACTGGAATCAGTGTATCAGTCCTGGCTGGGTGGTCCTGTTTGCAGAGAGACAGTGTCAATGTGCCAGCAAGTTGGTGAGTAAAAGGAAAGGATGTCAAGGTCATCAATTAATGTGGCTGTGGTATACCAGCCTGTGTAGTCAGTAGCACAGCAGCGATCATCAATGCGGTCTTTCTGATATCCTTGCCTCAATGACCAACTGAACAGCCCAGAAATACATGAGCTAGGAGCAGGCACTGTGTAAAGCTGGAAAGATCTTCATTGCTCTCTACCTGAAGTGAGACACCTTGATTTTATGTTATTACTCTTCCCACACAAGGGACTGTACACGGATAAGTATTCACTCTGTTTTGAAAAGCTGCACAAAATGCCACTGACCTACCTTCTGGGGCTCACTTTGACTACATACCGGGGCACTGCTTTATCTGTGTGCCCACCGGGTGGAAAATGAACAAAGTCTCTCTGTTGAAATTGATCTTCATGTTGGACTTGATCCTACTCCTTTCCATGCAGCTGCGTAGAGGCACTTTGCATTTCTTTTCCTCATGTATAAGCCATGCAAAGTGAGACCACATTTCCCGAACAATCACAGAAACTCTCCATGAAGGAGGTGAGAGACAAGAGCAGCTGATAATGCATGTGCAGCCCTAACCTGCCTGCCCGAGGCTGGCGTGGGTATGACCACGTTACGCCATGTGGGAACAGACACAGGGCAGGGACTAAACCTTGCCTCCCCTTCAGTATATCTGTGCATAAATGTTTGCTCTCTGCATTAACCGACAGTGCAGGACCCGCACACATGAGGCAGTGACACTGGGCTTCTACTTCCACCTGCGGCACAGGTGCCTCCTGACGTGGGCGAACACCACAGTGCCACTTAGCACAGGCAGCAGCCCGCTGTGCTGTGGAGCACAAAGTGTTATTCTGCACTACCCTGCGGCACAATGCTCTCCCCTGCAGCCCAGTCTTTTATCCAGAGCAGCAGGAGAGAGAGGACACTGCCCATGCATGCGTAAGAAGCATAAGGAATTGCACAGCCTTATCTTGCATCATTTGTTTCTGTTGCAATCGCGATACGTAATCTAATGCACGAAATGGATTCTGTAACGTGGCACCCTGTCATATGCACAGCAACACGCTTTTCCCAAACTGTTACCAAAAAGTAGAAAGTGATATGTGATTCACATGGTGATTTAGATTCCATGAGAACCACAAAAGGAGATTTTTTAAGATAATTGATGAAATTGCAGAAGATGGGCTCTAATTGTTCGAAAATTTTATTTTTAAAATTGCCCTGCAGAATATTTTCAGCTTGAGTCCATAATTTGAAGTAGTAACACTGTAGGCTCATAAACTGTAGGAAACAAAGCTTTATTGTTTACTTGGTGCATACTCAGAATAACAGCATTTTACTTAACATGCACACATATGTGACAAAAACAAGGTCCATCTGGGACTGGAAAGGCAGGCTGGGAATGGAAGCAAGCACAGATGAAATATTTTAATTCTATGAAAACAGTAACCTTATACTTGCACTTTTTCATTGCGGTTGTATGGTATATTATGGAAAGGAGAAAAGGGTAGTTGTGCTTTGGTACAGTATTTTTATTTTCTGTGTACTCAATTTATAAATAGGACTGTTACAGGAGTACTTGTAAATAAAGAAAATGTCTAGGTTACTAACTTAGTCAGGTATATAACAAATGCAGTGTAATACCAAAAGGATCCCATGTTCTTTCCAAGGTCTCATTTGTCAGACTGTTTGATGTCTCTTATTATTCCCTTTTACTGCAACATGCTCTGACTCTTTCATACACTGCCACTTAATCCCTTAATCTGGGCCCTTCCTTGGTATCTGGGCAGAAAGGTCTTCGCTTTCAGTAGCAAGAAATAATATTCTTCCCAGACAAGTTACTGAGTGGAGGATCCATCGAACTCAACATAGACAGCTACCTCTGTTACGTCTATGTTCTTTCACATTCAAGGGAGGAAAAGCATATTAGATAGATAGATAGAAATCAATTCAGACTTCTGGTGCAGACATTCAAATCCCAGGTCCTATGTTAATTTAGCTTTAAGGATAGCTAACTATGTTAAACAAGCCAGTATTAACCACTCAGGCCAATTTAAGTTTGCCATCAAATTACAACAATCAAACTCCCTCAGATTAGAAAAAAGTTCATCAGATTTAGGTATTTTTATATTAGTATATGATCACTTAAATTGGTACATGTTTGGTGTGTAGACTCTCCTGGAAGCTCACCATCTGTTGGGCTGTAGAGCTATTTGCCCTTCAATCAAATTGGACACTCGAGAGACTTTTTACTATAAAAAGAACGATGTTTTTCTATAAAAGTAATATCCTACTAATAATGATAAATAGAAGTGTATTTCTCTAGTACCGAGGACTACCTGTTGGCAAAAGCCATCCTTTACAGTACTATGCTTTTAATATAATTTAAATGTCTTGCTCCTACACTTTATTTATATTACAATTTCTCTGAGGACAAAGTGACTCAAACCTTTCCATACAGGCCTTTCTCTGGCCTGTACTACCAGCAGATCTTTCCTTGTCTTTCTGCTGCTTCTCTTTTGACTTCATTCATATATCTGATCCTCTTCTTCCAAGCACTAATGAGCTACCAGTACAGTTCAGAGTCACAAATTATCTCACATCTTGATAAAAGCCAGTGTTCTGAGAGGAGGCTCTTCTTGCTTCAGTCACCTCATTCCATAAGGGAATGTATTTCTTACACTTCCACACATTAAAAGTTGAATATTACACTCACTAATTTCAATGGCTGTCCATTTTTTTTCCCCTCATTAAGCATGTCCAGCAGATAGCAGTTCATTTACTGCACCCTCTTTCCCATATGTTAAAGCCTGGTGATGGAGATAAAATTCATGGGCTTTTATCACTGCATATATAAGCTTTTCACCATAAGCTAAGGACAGTATCTCTCACCAAGCCAGTATAACTCCCTACATATCTTCTAAATTTGAGCTCACTAGCTTATGATGACCTCCGAAGGAAATGGTTTATGCAAAAGAAATTCCCTTTTTGCTTGCAGGGGGTGAGGACAGATCTTTTTTTCTTCTTAGTCTTCTGTCAAGCAGCTTACATTTAGTCGTTCTTTGAACTCTTTTCTTTTTTTCCTTTGATATCTAATTTGCTTTTATTTTTCATAAGATACTTTATTTTACTTTTAATTGATATATCCAAAAACATATGAGTTTAGTGACACTTTCTGTTATCCTGGCTGAACTTATTATTATTTAATGCAATATAAAGATCAGAGGCTTAGAAATCCTTTATTTCCTTTTAATTATCTGTGATCCTCCTGTTATCAGTTTGAATCAGTTTTATCAATTTTATAGTAAAAAGGAACAGAGCGGCAATACCCCTTAGAGAGGAACATAATTATTTAAAAAAATGAATAATGTTGACATTTTTACCTACTAAATCTCAGTGCATCCCATTGAAGCCCTATCCTAACTAGTATTTCATATAACCGACAAGGAGGGAGCTCTACATTTTATTTACTTTTAAAATCTCTAAATATTTAGGTATGGTTATGGAGCCAGTTAGCCTAGGATCCTGAAAATTTAATGTCTGTTTGCCCCTGAAAAATCATTATCATTTTAAAAGAAAATGATTATCATTTTTTAGTTCTTTCCCATTTAGCCTTTCCCTAAACTTCGACCGTTGCAGCCATTTACTGCCTTTTAGAGTATATATCACTATACATTTTTCTCTCCTACATTTACATGCTATTTTCATTCTCCAGAGACCCCAGAGTAGGTGCTGCCTTGGTAGTGTTGCCTACCGCAACCTTTCCGAGAGGGAATAGGACTGTAGTAGCTGTGAACTTCCCAGCAGCCAATATTAATCAACAATTCCTGAGTTAGCACCAAGTGCCTGAGCAAGTGTGCAAATAGACCTTGCAGGTTTTATGATAACAAAAAAAAAAAAAAAAGGATTTTTCAGGCAGTAGTAGAAGTTGCTCATCTTTTGGAAAGTTTCTGTGATTTTAAAAAATCCTGTAGAAATCTGAGTTTTTAAACTCAGTAACCTGCTCTCAGGTACAACAGAAATCCAGCCTGAAACACTGCTATTTGGTCTGTGGGTGTAGAACTTTTGTTAAAAGGTACCCAGCTGATTTAAAAACGATATAAAACAAAAGAAACAATTTCATTTGGCTTGCTTCTTCAGAGAGTTAAATTTCACATAGTTCCAGTGATGTCTCTATAGAAGGGGCAATCATGAATTACTTAGAGAGTAAGATTTGGGAAAAGAAACAAAATAAAATCATCAGGAAGCCTTCCACGTTTCCTTTCCTTACTGGCCTTTCCTACCTGCAGACTGTGAAAGTCAAAACGAACTGCAGCTTGATACTGTTTAAATGCTACTACAGGAAGAGAGAAATAGTCAGATTTTAGAAACTACAACTTTCCAGTACTTCCTAATTTTTAAACATCATCATCTATATTAATTACAACTCTTTCTCTTTCCTGATCATCCATATTTCATTATGTCTCCTACATGCTGTTGCTTGGCAGCTAGGTACCTAATAACAGTACAAGGTATGAGAAAGCAGAGGTATTTTCCTCTTGGCAGTCATGAACAAACCTTTCCTAGGACAGAGGTGCTTTCTTTCAAAGACTCCTAAACCTTTCTCTGGGGAGATGGGATAGTGTTCATGTTACAGAATTTACTTTCAGAAATACATAACTGCTGTTATATGCTGAATATGTTTCTATGCATGGACGTATTATTATTTTCTGAGGAGCTGAAGGAAGGGGGTGGGGGAATAATAAGCATGACAAAAAACAGTTAAATTTACCAAGCACCTAGATCAATAAAGCACCTTCCATTTTCTGACTAAGGGATGTAAAAATACCGTTCACAGCGAATGTGTTTGTTATACTCTCAGTAAAGTCACTTCTCCAGTGTAAGCCAAAATATTGCTCTTGCTCAAAGTTAGGACCATTTTATGACTGCAATCATAAAACCTTCTTATATCATCTCCACCTTCATATTACAATGCATATACAATAGGATTTCTAGCTTTCTGAGACAAGGATTGGGTTTTGTTATCTTTCTGTCTTCTAGGTAAAATTAATTAACAGTGATAGTCACAGATTGTTTGAGACAGCTGTTCTTACACTTACAGTTCTGCAGGCAGAAATTGAATATATGTTTATGAATATAATCCTAGAACTAGTAATTATGTAAATTTATGTTTTTTAAATGGAAATCCACCTACAAGATGTGCAGTCTCCGGTGGAGACAGTTTGCTTCTGAAATAAAAAAGTCTACATACATTTTTCTTATGTTTTAGAGATTTGTCTCATGGCTTCAAAGGCTGCAAAACAAGATGGCATGCTGTGACACAGCATGGGAGAAAAGAAAATAATGCATCAGCAATGAGAAATAAAACAGCCCTGAAACTTGCTATCTCTGTAAAGATAGTGCACATCCAGGGAGAATATATTGCACTGATCTTCTCCAATTGCTTCAGGACTTCCCCAAGAAGAGCTTATTTTTCTTATTATTTTCTTTGCCATTTCTTTTCACATTCATCAGTAGAGGAGCTACCTATATTATTGCATCAAGCATACGGCAGAATAGTTTCCCTTTAGCAAAACTATAGCAATTAGAGATAAAAAGTTCTATGTAATCAGTGACCTCTGCTGATGCTGGTGTGCATTTAAACTAATTCAAATACATTTAAGTAGTATTTCATGGATAGATAACTAAAACCACAAAAATTCTAAAAGCATTTCTTTCTTTATTAAAATGTTGTGTACCTAAGTACATCTAGTGGGCAACTGTGAAAAAAAATATTTAAAAAATGAGGCTACTGTATTATAATAATAAGACTAACCTGCAAAAGGAATTACAGGTATTTCATTCTACAACAACAGTAGAGAAATGAGAGTAGAACAGTATCAGAATAACATAGTAATATATTTTAATTGCACATTATAAAGAACTTTCAAAACATAGAGTGAAATATCTTATTGAGAAGGAAAGGAAGGCAAGGCAAGGCAAGGGAAAAGGAAGAATTTTTATTCTAAAAATGATTACTGAGTATTATTTTAGCTTTTAAAAACTGTAGGTCATTGTTTTTCAGGTAGGAAAGGATGGTCAGGGACTGAGAAACTTCCCAGAACTTCCCCTTCTGACTTACCCTGGCTGCCTTTGAATTCCCCAGGACTCGCCTGGAGATGCACATTCGTTATCACCACGCTGGAGCAGGCGATCAGCCTGGAGCATAGCAGAAGGACTTTATGGCTGATAGCATAGCTCCAGCTGGCAGACCCAGGAAACACTGGTTTAATGTCAGGAGAATGTGATAACTTCTAAGGGACACCAAGATCTGAGAGAAATCACTGGAAGCCAAGGCCAAGTGCAAGGAGGTGCAAATACTTGCTCTCTCTCAAGTCTTTTTTCCCTCTGTCTCCCATGTGCACAAAGCCAGGGCTTCTTATCAGTTGAGAATATACTAACAAAATAGTAAACGACTCCTAAAAATGACTGGTAAATTTTATTGAGCAAAAACCCCAAGCAGATGAGACGAGTCCCTGTGCTCCTCCATCCTGGTCCTTGTCCTGTGTCCCATTGAAGAATTTTCAAAATAGTAAAGAACACATAATTCCTGTTCATATCTTAGGTCAGAAAGTCTTTTAGAGGGTCTTCTACACATACCTTTGTTTGTAATGAATCATAGTCAAAAATTTAGTGTCTCTAGAGCAGTTACGCTGAGCAAAATGTAAGCAACAGCTTCTCACTTCTTATCAGAAAAACAGACTAATATATCAATCCTGACAAATTTCTTGTACTTTTCAATGGAAAAAATTGGCTTTCTTTCATTTTTGCATTTCTCCTTTTTTAACAGATTGTATTCCATTACTTAGTGGAAAACTTCTTCAGCAATTTGCATGGATAAATTTTCCAGTGAATATGCTTTTGTTTTAATTTATTAATTTATTTGATTGGACCTTTTGTGAGTGTTATGTGTGTGTAAATGTGTTAGTTATTGGAAAATATCTTGCAAATCATCTGTTTAAATAAACTTCAACTCATGATTTATCAGTAAGCTATTCATAGCAATATTCAGTTGACTTTTCTCTTACTGGTCTCTTTAGTTATATACCATTGTTCCTCTGCCTTGATTTTTTAGTTTGTGTAATTGCATAGATTAAATCTATTTTTGCTTGAAACAAATCTAATTTATATCCCAATTTAAGTTTTATCAAACGCAATTTCTTCATTGAATAAACCACAGCTACAGTTCTGAAATTAACTTCCTATAGACACTCATATAGTCAGGTTTGGCTAAAAATGACTAAGAAAGTTGCAAACAATGCAGGATCATAATATGATTATGAAATCAAAAAAAATCACTATTTCTTAATGCCATTACACCTTACCCTTTTATTTAGTTGTTTGTTTACATACCTTCCTAAAGAATATCCCTATTTTGGGAATAATCAATCAGAATCTCTTAGTTTAACAGGAGAAAACTGCTTATCACTCGAGATGTAGGTGGATAATTTAAATGAACTCACTCGAGATGTACGTGGATAATTTAAATGAACTCTTTTAGTGCCGTTTCATCAAGGATTTTTCTTCCTCCATCATGCTGTTCAGAGGTGAATGCTCACACTCGCAGCTCATGGCAAACTTGTCAGCGTTACCTGCTTCTACTGAATGTGACCCTTACGCTTCCCACAGGCAGTCAGGGAACTGGAGATGGGCAAATCCAAGTTTTATAAAATAATAAATTCAGGCAGCAGCAAATAAACAGCCTGTCTGCACAGCACAAGGGCAGTTTATTTTAGTGGTTTTCAGAGATGAAAGTGAGTTTCTGTGACAGGCCGTACGTGTAATATCGATAGGTAACCCTAAGATTGTCCTGTTCCGAGGATGTTCCAAGTATAAGGAAACAGTGAGTGCAGATGTCACTCTGCCACGCAAAACCAGAAGGTATGGAGGCACACAACCAAAAACAGTCGTATCCCATGGCCGGAGCAGGGTGATGTTTATTGTGTATTGGTGGGTTTTTCAGCCCGCTAGCTGTTAAAACGTGTGTGAAAAGATTAAGCATCTTTCACTGTCTTCTCCTTTGTTCAAGAATAATAAACCTCATTTCAGTTACACAGAAAATAGCAGGTAAAGGAAATAAACCTACCCTTTTTTGCTTGGAAATAAGTACATCAGGGAAAATAAAAAGGCTCCACTTCAGCCAAGTCTAAACTATATACCCAATTAAAGCTTTTAAATTATTATTTTAATATTCTAGAAAATTTATAAACCTTTTGCATGTGTTTAACTCTCTTGCTAAGTCTCAAATTCAATTACTGTAGCACTGAGATAGTGCTTTAATAGGAGGGTGTAGAGCTGTATGCTAAATATAGGGCCTTAGCTGAGGTTAGCATACTTTGTGTCTATTTTGATGGCACAAGAGAATTTATGGGAGTTTTATTCCTTGTGAGATTATCTGCTAAAAGAGATAGAGTAATAACTATTATATAGCTGTACATGGTGAGTTATACATATGATTATGTGCTATACCAATCCTCCAAGTGCAGCTGGATTATAAAAGGGTAGGAGCGGAATGAGTAAAAATCAGTTCATATTGTTAAGGTTTTGGATGTTAGGTACAGAGTTGAGCATACTGTAAATCTACTCCAGTTTCCTGTCTACCTAATTCAAAAGTGGCTTACAAACCTTGAATTGCTATAAATACCAAGGATAATTCAATTATTTAGAGTATAAATAGGGAACATATAACTAGGAAAAAATGCAGAAACATCAAATATAGGCCAAATATAAGGAACTATTTCCTGACCTTGATGATCCTTCAGAATGCTTTTTCTAAGGAAAACAGTAGGGACTCCTAGTGTGGAACTTTTAAAACGCAAAAGGACAAAACATATGGAAAAAACTGTCTAAGACAGTCTTGCGTTGCCAATGAGAAAGATAAATGGGTCTGAGTGGGTTTCTTGCCACTGATTTATATTTTCCATGTCTTAATTCCACAGTCTTTTCTAAAGAACATTAAGAGAATTGCCACCAAGTGAAAAATTATAGAAGTGGAAACTACTGTAAATAGAACCTTTTCTAGGAATACTATATGATCTGTGGCACCAGATAATTCAGATGATCAGTAAAGGAAATAAATCTCTCCCTGTAAAAATGTGAGACCTTTGTGTCAGTTCGAGTAATAAAACACAAATCTCACAATTCAAAAGAAATTTCAGAAGAAATCAGTGATTGGTACAGGTGAACACCTAGATACTATTTGCACCTCTCTCTCATTATTCTCAAATCATTATCATTTAATTTGTCTGTTCTACCTAAGTGTGGATGTTCCTGTCGAGCATATTGCACTGAGACTTCCTTAAATTTTTAAGTGATATTAAAAAGATGCTAAAAAGTGCTGCTATTCTTGTGCTCATTTCCATTGTTTAAAAACAGCAGATCTGTGGTGCTCCCTTATGCCTGCTATGCCAATAAAATAAAATTAATCTGGAGATAAAAGCAAGAAAACAGATCTGGGGTGAGGGCAGCTGAAGAATGTCCTTCTATCCATATCTTTATTATTTGGTAACAGAAATGTTTCTTTTTTTTTTAAGAAATGGAAAGAGAAAGATTGTTACATTTGAAAAAGTCCTTTATTTGAGGCAGCTAGATATTTAAATATTCATCAGAATATCTTATCTACAGCCTTGTGTTCTTGTTCAGCCTTGTCAGTGGTCACAAAAGGTCAAAAATTTGTGGTCAAAAATTCAGCTACACGTTGCCTTCATCTGACAGTGTTTGCTATAGCAAAGGTAATTTTTTATTTCTATGTGAATACTACTGGAAGATTCTAGGGGAAAATTTGGCAAGAGAGGATACTTTTTCCCAGGGTCCCCTAATTAGCTAGAGATGTAGCTGATTCACAAATTAATTCAGAGTACCAGGAGTTCAGCATTCTTTTTCGGTTTCCTCTTTAGACCTTACTCAAAACCTGAAGACAAGTCCATTGAGGCAGAGAAGACAAGGAAGGCAACTTTCTGTTCTGTTTTTGGGATGAATATCTGTTATCAAAATGAAAGATTTGTTGTGAAATGAGGCTTTTAACACTGGAGGGGAGAGTCAGCTCAATAAGAATACTATAGTTTGCACCTCTAAGAACAGCAGTAGTCAAGATAATAGAACAAACAATTATTAAATATTTACACACATATAAATTAAATATAAAACTAGAGAATAGACCTATAGAATAGACTATATATCACATTATAATATATAACATTATATCATTTAAGGGTGTATAATTAGATAATATGTATTTATGTATAATTATATGTAAGTATAGTATATTATATATACATTTTATGTTACTAAATGCTAAAGAACAAGCATTATGTGTTCTAATTCCCTTCTTATAGGTCATACTTAAGGAAGGTGACTATAATGTGTCTCTGTGGGATCCATGAATAAGGTGCTATAAATGGTTATGTACCAGAACTCTGGATCCATAAATCATGCAAAAAGGTATCCTAGACACCTAGCATATACCAAGCATATGACCATATGTGGAACAGCAATATGATCATATGCTGTTTCGATATGACAAAGCTGCGCTGCTATCCTGCAGGGGTTTAGGCATGTGTCACATTATTACTGCAAGCCGGACAACTTTCTTGGCTTGTCGTATGGTACAAAGATTAGGCTTCTCAAGCTTCAGCCAGACAATCCGAATTGCTCGCTTTCATGGACAAGAGACCACTGGTGAAATGACTTGGGGAGCAGGCCACTGCTAAATGCACCCAGTTTTAGAACATAGCACCTACCAAGAACCTTAACATTATGCGGTCATAGTGAAACCATTCTGAACTCATACAAAGTAAAGATAAAAACACATATGTGCTAAGCTGAAATAGGTTAAACAGCAAAGAAAGGATGTAAAGACATAGGCATCCCAATAGGAAACAAACAAATCTGTTTCAATTAGCATTTACATTAGTTTTAAAATCTTCTTTTACCCTCTGTGTTTCAGTTTATAGGCAAGAAGACAGTTCCTAACTGAGGGATCCTGGTTCTCAACAGGATTCTTACACCCTCATGTGAAATACTATGGATTTTTTGGGGGGGGAGGGAACATCTCAGGCCTCTCTTTGGGGCTTGCTCAAATTAAGGGGCTTTTTAGGGTACAGTTTCATATTATACTGAGTCAGATTTCACTAGAGTCTGTAACAAAAGATGGGGTTTTCCTCTTTTTTCTGACCCAGGGCTCTGGGTTTCTGCACCTCCCTCACATTGGGTTGGGCCCTGCAGTGTGCAAAAGAATTGCTCTTAAGGTGAGTTTCCACTTTTGTGGCAGGTTGGAAGCAGGATCCTCGGCATGGCAGTGGACGCTGCCTCTGGAAGGTGTTAAGGTATGATAGAACAAGAAGATAGAATTAGCATTGTCCTTAACTGGTAATTTTGTTATGGATTATCTTGATTTTATTTTGCGTGCATTGTAATGTCATCTAGTTCAACCTTACTTTTATACAAACTGACTGCATGAATGTCAAATGAATAAACAAGAAGAAAGACAATATGAGTTCAGTAGACTGCATTTGTTTGAATTCAGCAGTGGATCTAGGAGTTGGCCAGTGTACAGTATAAAGCACAGAGCATAGGGTAAAGGGATAAGAAAGTCAACTAAAGTGCACAGAAAGTACAAAACCACTTCTTTGTTCCCCTTTCTTAAAGAGAACCCTGTCTGATTTAACTTACACAAATAATAAAAAAAAATCTCTGCATGTGTAGCATTGTTTGCAAAACTTTGCAGGTGGCTGAAATGTTTTCCCCCCTGAAAGCAAGTGGTAGGCTAAATTTAAAGAGAAATGCCTTGCTTGGTAGAAAGCTTTAACGCTTTGGCAACTCTTTTGCTTTCCCGAGTCCCGCAAAAACATTAACATAACGCTCCTGTGAAGCAGGCAAATATTATTATCCTCCTTTTATACACGGGCAACTTGTGAGACAGAGGCTGCGACTTGCCCAGGCCCAAGACCACACAGCAAGCTGATGGAAGAGCCAGTGCTGGGATTCAAGCATTCCTGGATCTCAGCCTAGTGCACAATCCACTAGACAGTCAGCCTGTCTGCAGCACTTTGCAATTGCTGCGTGAAGCTACCCAGCTTTTGCTTCATGAATATCTGACTGTGAAAAATTATGTTTTTTGCAAGTATTTATGAGATTGCTTCAGGGCAAAGCTTCACTATTGCTGCTGGAAAGTACAGATTACTATGGCAGATAAAGGTTGAGGGGGAATACATTTTGGAATAAAATTATAAACCAACTGTCTTACAATCAAATATTAAATAAAAATACAAAATAAAAATTCCAGTCCAAACGGTCTTTCAGTTTCACTGAGTCCGTAAAAACTGTGAAGGACTTGTTTTGCTTTTGTCATCTGTAAGGGCAGATTTTCATGTTTCACTACAAAATAATTAATTCATGTGATCCCGATTCATATGACAAGTTCAGTTCAGGAAACTGAGGCACCAAATAAGCGTTTGCAAACAAGGGAAAGCTTTGTGGCTGCCTCTACAAAATGCAGCCGCTATCTGAGGAAAAGGGACAGCCCAGACCTCAGTGTGGGAGGGAGGGAACTGTATAACTACTTTATAGTAACACTGTCACATGACTAGAAGCACCTGCGCTTGTGCTGCAGGAGCTTCAGTTGCCCGAGGGGGTCCTGACTCCTTGCTGGTGGACCCTCCAGGACCCTCCAAGAAGTATGTTAGGGCATGACTTCGGTACTAGTTTCAGAGGAGATGTTGCTCTGTGAATAATTAGTTTCAATTCTGCTCTCATCTTCCTGCTTTATCAGTTGTGGTTCCCTATAACTGAGTTCTGGCTGAGCTTGAGAAAATAATGTCGGGGATCACCTTGGATCCCGTACCTGATAAATGGCCAATTCCACATAACATGTGAATCCAGTTTTGGGAGATCCACCTCTGAAACAAGAACTGTTGCTTGGTGCAGCTGTGGTCTCACAGGCGTTCACTGTGAGGGCTAGCCTGTGCAAGGGGGGGATACGAGGGAAAACTGCCCGGGATTTGAGCAGAGGTGAATAAATGGTATGCAGTGTGAAGAAAAACGTGAGTTTAATTGAACTAGGGAGAAAAGGAAGACCCTCCATCCAGCCTGGAACTTTTTTAGAGAGTTTCCCTGGGTAGATGTAGAGGGAAAGCATTCCTTCCAACTCTACTTCAAAAAGCTTTAATAAACAGCGCCTCATTATGTTGGCATCTTACCTCCAGATGATACAGATAGTGCTGTGTAGCCTGCAGTGTGATATTAAACACCTAGATACAAATCCCTGTCTTAGTAACAGGCTGTAAACTCTGCTGAACTTGCTTGTCTCTTTTCCTGTGATTCTATCCTCCTCTTCCTCATTTCTCTTGAGTCTTACTTTCTAATGGACTACTTAGTTCTTACTGTACGCTGTGGTTACACCTACATAAGGGAATTACATAGCACTAGGACACTGGCCTATTGCTGTCCACACTGTTTAATTGTTAGCATGCTCCCTGGCACAGATTTGACCTCTGAGCACTATCCTAGTCATTTCCAGGCGTGGTTCAGGGAATACACGCTGCTGATACTGAGTCAGAAAAAGATCAGGAAGGTCTCTAAAATGAATGCAAATTGATTTAAAATATTACCTGCAGGATGAGGATTCCTGCAGAAGTAAGGATGACTGGAACCATGAAAAACTTGATGATTAATGGTGTAATGTAATGGGGAGTGAGGTGCTGAGCGGCCATGTTTGCTGTGGTCACCTAGAAGTGGTGTTCTGAGAGCAGTGGCCATCGTCCATGGATTTGCACGCTGCCTGGTTACCAAGAGAGAGAAATAATTGTATAAACATTATAGGTGTTAGACACCTCTCTTTCGAGTGAAGTCAGTGATTTAGATAATTAGAAAAAAATTCTGCATCTGTGAGCCTCCACATCCCTGCTCTCTGATGGACTGTGAATATTTCATTTTTATGTGTTTCCAACTGATATGAACAGAGGTGAGAGATAAAGAAAAAGAAAGAAAACTCAGATCATCCATTGTTCATTTTCCAGTGTGGCCATGCTTCAAACAATTGGGAGTTCAGCATATATTTATGAATTCTATTTGAAAATATTATACTGCAAGAAGATAGATTTCACCAAATGCCACATCCAGACATTCAAACAAAGGTCTCTCTGACGATTTATCTAGTAAAGGGGCAATGGCATTTGCTGGCGTAAACAACACTCAGAAGCATTTAAGAAAGTAATTTTCTTAAAGCCTTACATACACTGCTGACTTTTCAGAAAGGTTAGAACTTTATGAGATTCAGAATCAAAAACTGATGTGACCTACATAAAAGAATCACTCTGATTTCTTAATTAAGCCAAGCTGTAACTGCGCACTCAGTTAACAGCCGCCAAATAAATTATGCAATAAATCTTCTGACAGTCCTCCAAGAATGTGGAGAGGAAAGCAGTGATGAAGAGGACGGTGGCAAGGAAGAATAAAATAGGAATGTTCCATGCTATCCTCTTTATGTCCCCTTGCAGAGAGCCAGCTAAACAAGAGAAATGATCACACGCGTAGCAGTAGGATGTAGGATGGGGAAAGAGTCCAAATGTTTTAACAGCTGCTTTTTTTTTTCTTTACCAAGTTTGCTTCAGGATCTGATTTCTTTCTGAAGGGGTGGGCTCAGTGCCTGCCAGGAGCTCAGCAGGGAATGTTTACTCTAAGATACACAGAGATGTTTCCCTTTCTTCTGCTTTTTTTTTTTTTTGGGGGGGGGCAGGGGAGGATGGGGGAACTCTCTCAAGAAAGATTCTTATAAAACAAACACACCTTACAAAAATGTGTTAATTTGAAAGTCCCTTTTCTATCTTACAAGAAATCTTTATGAAAAATAAATCAAGGAAAACTGCATCACACATTACTGCTGGATAGCTGTGTCCTCTGTCTGCTGGACCAGCTTTTGCAAAATGCTTCTTGTTTGCAGTGTCTCAGGCAAGAACTTGAACTGCACTGTGGATTCCCTGTGCTTTCAGCCTTTGGTTGCCAGCTGCTGTATCACTGCCAGTGTCTAGTAGAGCCAGATAAAGCTACTCTAAGCTGTGGTTTGCACCAGTACAACTTACTCCAGTTCCATGCAGATTTCTATTATTAAAATCAGTTAACTCAATATACAACAGATGCAGCTGCATTTATGGTGAGTTCACTGGATGGATGAACTCTCCCATGCCAGAAAAATCTAGAACCCTGAGTAAGGTTCATCAAAGATATTAAAAAATGCCAAAGAGCCTGGCAATTTCCATGTTCTTTACCTCATCCCATAAGCAGAGCTTCACTCTTATATTTGAGAGCTTTTTAGCCTGGGGATACAAAGACAGCACACACAGAGCAAATATGTTCAAGTCATTGGTGATAAATGGACAGGGTGACAAAAACAATGTCCTTCGTTCCTTCCCCCAGTATCTGCACTCGCCCACTGTTCACAGCCGCAAGAACAAAAATACTTTCTAAAGACAAAAATAGGATTATCAGTTTAATGAAGCTATCCAAGACAGCATGCTAGCAGTAAAACAAACAAATAAACAAACAAACAAAACCAAACAGCAAGGAAACCTGACTGAGAATAAGATTTATTGGCTTGGGTGGTGATTTTAGTGTAATTTTGTCTTGTCGCTTTGAGACAGCAGAACTGCATGCTCATGTGTGGTCCCAGCATTTGGGGTGTGGTCAGATCTTGAGCTCTGGGAAGGGTTTTTTGGAATACAATCCTACTAACTTTGCTAAGCAGCCAGCATTTCATCCCACAAGAGATATTATGAACTCCTGGTATTTACTGCTCTCAGTTTCTGCCAGTCCTCACTGCAGTCATCAATACAAAACAATTATGTTTGCAATGCCCTACTTTTCAGGGATGAAGTTAGCTCTTTTCCTGGTTTATTGAATGATAGGTCTCTGATGACAAGGGTTTTTTTTCCCCCCTCCTGTTTTTCTCCGAATGGGAGTATAGAGGGAAATCTTTTTTCTTTATTCCTTGGTGCTATAAACCTTCAAGTCTAAACTATCTTTAGAAAATTTGTTTTGGTTTAGTCATCTGCTTACACAGACACATTTGCTTAACTTCTACTGGATGAAATTTGAGAAATGGCAATCTGAGTAAACTCATGACTTGCTTCTTGGAATTTACTACCAAAAGGGAAGAGGGAACAAAAGGGACGGACACCAATTCTTTGAAAACTGCACCAACTTCCTCACTTCCATATGTTCCACTAAGTGCTGGCTTTGATCTTAAAAGCTATTACATGTTGCTAAGCAGGGTTTCGGAGAGGTGTCCATTTAGCCTATGAATTTCTGTCACAAACTTCTTCCATTTCTGTTCTACTACTCCTGCCCTTCTTGTATTTGTAATTGTGACTGGGAAGCTGTGTAACCATTAAACTATCTTTCATCCAAATACTAAACCTTGCAATGCCTCGTGTGCACATACAGGAGGAGGTAGGAATGTGCCTTCAGGATCAGGGGAAGGATGGAATCGCATTTTTGGGTGGTAACATCATGTTAGATTAAAATAAGGGAATGAAATAATGATTGAAGTTGTAAGGGACCTTAGAAGGTCATACAGTCCAACTCCCTACTCAAAGCAGGATTTAAAGTTAGATGGGTAGCTGGAATTTCCTGTGTTGTAACTTGTATTCATGGCCTCTTGTCATATTACTGTGCATCTCCAAGAAGAGCCTGGATCCACCTTCTCTATACTTCCCCATTAGATGACTGAAGACAACAGTTCCTCCCAGAGGGCACACTGCACACTCATGTTTAAACTGGTGTACCCAAGAACCCCCAGGTCCCTTTCCACAGAGCTGTCTTCTGGCTAGTCAGAGCCCAGCTTGTTTTGTTGCACAGGGTTATTCCATCCTATGTGCAAGACTTTGCATTTCTGTGCTGAACTTTGAGGTTCTGGTTGGCCCATTCCTCAGCTTGTGAAGGTCCTGCTGAATGGGAGCCTGGCTCTCCAGTGTATTGACCACTAATCCCATCTAGTATCAGCCTCAAACTCCCTGAGAGTGCATTCTACTCCACCCCATTACCCAGGCCTGGCAGGGCCCTGAATGCACTTATAGACCTTAATTTTCCTGACCAGCATCACCTGGGACCTCCATCACCTTGCCTGAGCTATTATGGGCCTCGTTTCTGGCCCTGTTTCTGGCCCTCTCTCCTGGTGTTCCTGGCTGGACAGACTCCTCCATTCAGCACCTTGCCCTGGCTGATGATCGCTCCTGGCCAGCAGTACCTCCTCCTACCACCGCCCCAGCCCTGCCTGGGTGCTGTGGGGCTGCACCGTCAGAGGTCACTGCCCTGCCAGTGCTGGGAGCACCCTGGGCTCCCAGCTCTTGCTGCTGCCTGACAAGGTCCTTGTTTGAAATGTTAAATAGTACCATCCCCTGTATCAGCTCCTGAGGAATGTCACTTGTAGCCAGTTTCCATTTAGACTTTAAATCATTGACAGCTACCATGTGAACCCAGAAAAGTACAGTCAGTTTTTCACCCACCTTATGCTTGACCCATATAGGCCATATTTCCCCAGTTTGACTACGAAGATACTATGGGTGACCTTGTTACAAATTTGGCTAAAATCGAGATAAATGATTAGGTTAAGTCGGTCATAGAACTGCACCTTTAAGTTGCAGCTTAATGAATGCTTTAAGCTAATAAAAAATATCGCTACCACTGAAAGAAGTTGTCCCCTCACTCACTACCACATGGTCAGCATTAACCCGTGTGGTAAATCAAATCAGGAAACTGCTCTGGCTGGCAATGAAAAGAAGACTCATTTTCCAGCATATCAGTTCCTGATTTGATTCCTCATGAAGCTGAAGAAATGCTAGCGCTAGAACAAAAGATGGGAAGGCACAAAGCTGAAAGGGGAGGGGCCAAGAGATTAATTAGGGTGAAATGACTTCTTTTGGCAGTGCAGGTTGCCTTAAATGTTTGTCCAGCTTAAGTACTTAAGTGACTTAAGTACTGTGACAAAGTCACAGGTTTTGGTCAGTTAGTGGTTATTTACTCTGAATAACAGTAATAGTTTATGTTTTTAAAATGTATGTCCTAGTTTTATAGGGAACATCAAATGAATCCGGAGATAAGGCAATCAAATAACTTCAGTGATGCTTTTGTTGCTCTAACCATATTCCTTTTGCATCAGTAATAGCGTTCAAAAAGCTGAAAAAGATGCATAACTGAGAACTTTTTTACACAGCCTGCAAAGTGGCTTTTTTAATTATGTCACACATTGCAAGCAGCTCCTTGCCAAGTTTGCGGCAGCAACCAGACCTCTTTCACCTGCACAGATGCCAGGATGAGTACCAGGTACTTGGGACACTTTCTGAGCTGTCCATCAGCCAAAGCCCACACTAGGCAAGTGCAGGTGAGCTCCCTTTGGAGACAACCCGGAGCACCCTGTACTTGGGACATTTAGTCTCCAGCGAGCCTCCAGCCCTTTGTATGACAGTAAAAGCAGACAACAGAGGAGCTGTATGGCTTGACTCAGGCTATCTTCTCTATCAAGGACAGCAAGACAGATGACATGCAGATGGACATATAGACCTTGGCCTAGGGACAGCTGAGAAGAAATGGAGACAGGGCGATGCCCTTCTGGCCTGCGGATAAAGGGACTCACAAGCCCAGAAGAGCAGAAGGAAGCCTATGTGAGAGAGCGGCATTAATGGCCTCTCCTGTCCTCCCCGCCTTGAAGGGAGCCCCAAAATAATGAATGCTATGCGTCTCCCTTCCCCTGCAGAGAGACCTCTGCGAGCTCTGGGCCTTCACCTTACCAGGAGGATCTCGTCCTCCCTGCCTCCCCCAGCCGCTCTGGGCACAGCACCTGGGGGCAGCCTGTCGGGGGGCAGCCAGGCGGCACCCCAGTGGGGCAGGCCGGACTCTCGCCATCCTGCGGGGCCGAGCGCAGTGGCAGAGCTGGGGCTGCCGAGGGGCTCCGCCGACCGCCCCAACGGGACAAGTGCCCGGAGCGGGGGGAGCTGGGGCTGGGGCTGGTGCCGGGGCCCAGCCAGATCTCAACACTTGCCGAGGGCCGGTTCTGGGGCAGCCACCTGCCGCGTGGGGCCAGGTCCCTCCAGGACGTGGGGCCGGGCCGCCGCACCGCTGCGGGGCAGGAGCTGGGGCCAGGGCTAAGCTGAGAGGGGCCAGGGCAGGGGTCCCAGGGGCTAGTCAGGGCCAGCCAGGCCTATGGTGCCCTCAGGGCCCACCACAAAGGGAGAAGCAAGGCCAGAAGAACAGCCTTAAGCTAAAGCCCCATAGGGGAGGCAGCTAAGGGACCTCTCGGAGTTTGCAACCGGGAGTGAAGGAGCGAGGAGATGTAATGAAAGCAGCATCTGTGGAACTGCGGTTGCTCAAGAAGCAACTAAATACCTCTGTAATGAGAAACTTGCAGGGAAACAGTCCATCTAATGCACATGGTTTGCTTAGGAGATCTGAGATGGTTTTATTAATTTATTAATTGCTCGTTCTCACCAAATTACTGTTGGAGTTGTACATGTGGAAGTGAGACTGAAATGGACGGTCAGGAGTCATCACTGGTCATCTCCAAGTTCTTAACTTTATCTTTTGTATACTTTAGGCACCAAAATAGTAAAATCTTATTTACTCTATGTTAAAATTATTGTGAAATCAGCTGCATATCATTGTAATATAAATATTTTGCCAGCCAGCAGAGTCCTTAATGGCTATCACTCTCCGCTAGTCTGCACAAAATATTCTGATTTTTTCTCATTTGTACATTCCTGTTTGTTTTTTTTTTTCCATGATTATATTCTCCATGGCAATGTCTCTGCTTAGACTTTGGAAACAAGAAATAAAGGTAAAATATATTCATAGGCTGAAAAAATTCTAAAACCATGGACTTGTCCATCAGGGAAAAGGGTTATTTCTCAGTATAAATTAAGGAATCATTTCAAACAGATATGATGTATATGACATACACCTTCACCCAGACATTAGTATTCTATTGAAATGATTATTTAATTAAAATGTCCTTCTGCGTAACATAGACTAAATGGTAAGAAAGCAAAGAAAGAAAGTAAACATCTATATTCATTTTCCAAACAAGGTTTCCTTCACTGTAGAGGGAGAAATTCATTGCCTTAAAGTCTTATCTTTTTCAACCTAGGTTGAGAAAAAGCTTTCCTGTATAGATGGAGCACTTCCACTTATAAAGTACAGCAAGAAGAATCCATTTGGATCCAAGAGACTTCAAGGCTAGAAATTTACTGTAGAATTTTTGACAGTTCAGATGAAGAGCTCACTTTCACATGTTGAGTAAAGGGATTTACTGACTGTACTCACTGTATTTTACTTACCAAACCGATTCAGGAAGAAACAGACTAGTAGTGAAGCTAAAATTCCATGAAAGAGCAGCAAACAGGAACAGTTGGTCTTCTGGGCTATGCCTGAACTACAAGGCAGCAGAAGGAAGACCTGGAAAGGCTTCTTTGCTCTCAGGTCCAGGTGAACACGCATGTTCTGTGTCAGGGCAAGACCTGTTTGTGCACCATCTTCTCTTTGCCCTTCTCTAGAAAACAAAAACTAAGGGAATGGGTGGAATCAAGGCAAACCTTAGCCTGGTCTGGCTCAAGTCTGGCTATGGAAGAGGATCCAGCACACAGTTGCTGTGCAGCTTTAATGTAACAGTAGTAACTGGCCCATATTTCTGTATCCACATACTGCTTTCCTTTGAAAATTCAGGAAATATCTTTAACTTTTCTAATTCTTTGGGAAAAAAAAAATACTTCTCAGAAAATAATGATTGCTCTTTGCCAGCTATATTTTTAATACATCTTCCCCTTCTCAGTGATGCTATGTGATTTCTTGGACTAAGCGTGGAAAGGCAGAAGAGAACATTGCTGTATTCTCCTGAGCCCAACTGCTGTGCTACCTGCACTCCAAAACACTCAGCCGAGTCTCCTGTCCAAATTCTCCAGCATCAGCAATGAGCTCTGAGGACATTCTCAAGAACTTATTTATTCTCAGAGAAAAATAGTATGCACTTTCTTCTTCTTAAGCAGAAGTTAGATCACATTCCCGTTCAAATAAATGGAATAGCTTCCACTGAAAAACGAATGATGCAGGACTGGTGCAGAGCAGAGAAGGACATTTCTTTGTATGTTGCTAGCAGGGCAGGCAAAGGGTGCGCCATGCTTCCCACTTAGATAAAGCTAACTGTTATATTAAGGTACTTTGGAAACACTCTCAATTTCTTAATTTTATTTCCCTGCTAACTCACACTTCTGATAGATAACCTGATATTTCAATGAAAGACCACCACAAAAAATAATTTAAGAATATTTAATAATTTAATAATGTTTTTTCCTAACATCCTAATGTCTTTTTAAAAGATTGCTATTTAACATATAGGGATAGAAATAAGAAAACTGCCCTCCTTTAGTGCATTACTAAAGTGCTATTTATGGACTCCCATGGCCTAAAGATCCCCATTCTATTTGAGTGTCTCCCAGTATTTGAGCTGATATAGCACTCACTGTCTCTCACTTATATTTCTTTTCAGCCCATAGAAAAGATTTATAATCTTTTCAAACTGGTAGATGTGTAGCTAAGAATGGATAAGGATGCACAAGTGAATCGATGTGCTTGAGCACTGCACTGAGGAAAATGAAAACAAAAGGATAGCACTAGATGTCACCCCATCATCTCAGACTCAAAAGACTGGGTCTTAAGTGACACATAAACTCCATGTGAGTAATTTTAGCCACAGGGAAGAGTATAAAGTCTGAGTTGTTATAAATGAGCTTTTGAAAATTCTGATACCAGACTATGGAGTCAAGGTATGAGCCTGAAGTGCGACATGCAAGCCACAGCATTCTATACTGGAGGAAGAGAATATATCGCATTTAGGTCCTTCATCGCTATAGAAGGTTATAGGATTAAATTGGTTTTTTTGAAAGTTGAACAACCCAAAACAAATGAAAATGTGTGTTCCTTGAAGTTCATTAAGGAAAAGAATCATTTCAGATTGATCCAAAACATCCAGTTCTTCTACCTTTACTCAGTTTCTTGTATCAGTCTTTGCACTTAAAAATCCTCTTGTTTGCACAACCCCAGAGGATTTACTGTGAGGAGTAAGGAGGGGGCAGGAGGAGCAAAGCTCTGCCTATAGACTTCCCTTTCATATTACTGTCAGGTAAGAAGGGAAAGGCTGAGGCAGAGTGCAGCCTCAGCTATATCCAGCCAGGAACCTGACAGCCAAAATTACAAAGTGTTTCACTGGAATGCGCAAGAAAGTTTTCAGTAGGTGCTATAGGATAACTTGTTTACAAGGAGTTTTTCTGTGACACCCTCTCATCCCCCCTTACCATTATCAGAAAACTGTCCTGCACTTTGGTCATGATCTTTTATACACTTTCTAAAAGGGTTTTCATTCTTATTTTTGATTTTGTTACCTAAACATCTATCTGCCTAAAGAAACCCGCTGTTTTTGCTCTGTAGAATTTGAGTTTTACATTCCACAGACAAACTATGGAAAATCATTTAGACCAGGACTTATCTTGCCTAGTTTTTATTGTTTAAAAGTACGTATAATTTATCCAGGCCACTTTAAAAGTTAGTACAGGAATGGGCACCTCCAGGAAGCAATTTGTGTGAGATTTGGTTAAGTGTTAAAGCAAAATGAGTAAAACAGCTTCAGGTTCTTCTCTTCTTCTCTCTCTCTCTCTCTCTCTCCCTCTCTCTTTCTGCTAAGGAAAATTTTAGATGGCTAGTTTGAACTAAACACTTAATATCACCTTAGCTGCAGATCTTGTCTCCAGCAGTGGCCAGTAGCGGGTAGTTAAGGAAAGAGCATGGATATCAGTACTGGCAGAGAGTGATTCCTCCTCCTCTATGAATAGCATGATCCCTTCCTTGGATATTGTCAGCATCAGGCAGCCAGCAGTGTTGAGACTTCCTGAGCCACAGGCTATATCTGGATCATTCTTCCCAGTTAGTCTGGGAAACCTATCCTGCATGTTTGTTAAGTTCCTTTTTGAACCCGTGTTCATACATGGTACATACATGATAACCTGTGGCAATGAGTTCCAGTAGTTAATTATACCTTGTGTGAAAAAGTACTTCCTTTCATTTGCTTTAAACCTAAGACCTGGTTACAAGGAATGAAGGGGAAAAAAAGGTTTTGTTTCACATTCACCCAAACTGTTCCTAGATTTAAGCTTAAACAGGAATACAACTGCTTTACGTTTTCTTAGTTTTGAAATTTTATGAGAACTCCATTGTCTGTAAGTACAACCTATTCTGAATTAAGGTATCCGCTACAGGTCTCAGTGAACAGCTGGGTAATGGTAGTATTTTAAACCAGCATGCTGTTTGCTTTAGCTCAGGTGAATCAAAGCCTATAGACTTTCTGCATGAGAGAGGCTCTCTTTTAGTTCTAATGGCAGAGTTTTCTCACTGCTACTGCTGTGAATCTTAGCACTGCCACTGACACAAATTTGAGTGAGTGTGATGCTCACCACAGTGACAAGCATGAAATCCTCAGATGAACAGACATTTTAACAATCTATTTCCAGCTTAGTGATATTTTCGGATACTTTTTAATCTTTTGTCAATCTCTTTATGGTTAGTATAATCTCTTTGAAATCACTAAATAGTATTATAACTTCATACTAAAACGTTCACGTGATGCTCTGTAAGTCTGCTTTTCGCGTTTTTGCTATAAATATATCTTCCCGGACTTCAGGAACTTCAGGAAATCTTGTGACGGTTGTGAATTGTAAAAGCTGGACTGATTTTAAGCAGTTATTTTCATAAATGCCTTAAGAACTCAGAAGCATGGGTTCCACTGTTGTCAAAAGGCCGTGTGCTCCTGGCTCAGACAGGTGCTCAGGAAGATGATAGTCAGCACTGTAGCCCCTACACAAGGCTCTGTAACGTCTTTCTCACTGTCATTTGTAATCTCCTTGAGCATAATTTTAAGAGGGAAAAAATTAATTTTGGAAGATTAAAAAACAAAATGTTTTCTTAGATGAATGAGAGAAAATATGCTGGTAGATAATTGGTTAGGCATAATTATACTTTCTTCATATACCTCCTTCCTAGTAAAAAGTATGGTTTCTGCAAGCCTGATTGTACTTCTGATTTACATACAGAGTTTATTCACTTCAGCCAGTTCTGTGCGTGCACAGGCACTTCATCTAACTTGTTTGTCAATTTAGGCTATACAGTGAAGTATTTATTAAATCACAGTGTCATCACTGTAATCAATCAAGGCATAAGTATATACTAAATTCGGTTCTGGAGAAAGGAAGAAACTCCGCTACTGTCACATTAACAAATACATTCTTCATTCTCTCCTGTGGAGAAAATGTATACATACATATTCAGAACAGCTGCGACTTGTAATTAAGCTGAATAATTTCAAATCATTCAACTTGTAAGAAAATTCACTTTTAAAATTGCTGCATTTGTAGTAAAATACTCAAAACTATTAAGATGTTAATGAGAAGCAGCAAACTTTTTTTTCTTAGATTATTTTTGTTCAAACTAAGTATGATTATTTTGCAATAAAGAAAGGTATGTAATAGTCAAAAGCTCAGTCATTTATTTTTTCTTATTTACAACATTTACTGTGAAGAAAAGTCATGCTAGTAATAGATATTTGAAAGTCTGCCTTATACCAGGGAAAATCTGATGTTAGCATTGAATGCTGCAGCTGAAAAAAAATGACTATCCTCAATGATGACACTATCCTCAGATAAGTCCTTATAGGAGCTAAGTAGCCCTGGGTACACCATATAGTACTCATGAATTTTTAAGCATATAGGTGATCCTGAATCCACACACACACACACACACACACACACACACATATACACACAGAGGAATTTCAATCCCATAGAAAAATCAAAAATGTGAAATAGTCATAGAAGATGTACAAAGAAGACCAGACTGGCTGAAATAAATCAAATATGGGTAATCAGGAGAATGTTCATTCTTAAAAATATGCATAGTATAATTCTGTCTTCTTCAGATACCAGCTGAAGGGCTGTGCATGCAAGTATACATTCACATCGGTGAGCAGCATATAG
Source organism: Struthio camelus (assembly GCF_040807025.1). Classification (NCBI taxonomy): domain Eukaryota; kingdom Metazoa; phylum Chordata; class Aves; order Struthioniformes; family Struthionidae; genus Struthio; species Struthio camelus. The sequence goes on along the minus strand of NC_090942.1, from coordinate 36,568,324 downwards.
GTCTGGGACAGAGGCTTCAGTTTCAATTGCTTGAGCAAATCTGAAGTCAGCTGTATGTTGTTTTTATAGCTTACCATCTTTGGTTCACAACCAAGAAGAGAATTTTGAGCTAAGGCTGAATAAAGTGAAATAAAGCATCTTTACTGCTGCAGCCACTCTAGTCTCATCTGCACATACTAATTTCTGATCTCTGAATTGTGGAAGCTGGACTGCTTTGTGTTTAACAGTTTGCAACAGGGAAAATAATAGTTTTTTTTAATACACTGCTCTAGAATGATACAAGTTTATTACTGAAGTGTCCCTTTACAGAAAATAAATAAAATAAAATAAAATAAACATGAAACTCTGCAGTAGTAAGCTACCACGTCTGAATTCCCCAAAACAATGCCTGTGAACGGTTTAATTATTTTACCCTTTCTTAAATCTTCTTGCCAAGAATCTTTACTGGATTAAGTATTCAACACCAAGAGATTAAAGATGTATATCCCTGTAGCTACCACTGCACATATCTCCACATAATCACCAGGATTAGCTTTCTAAGGAAATAGATCAAAGCTTTATTTCCTTGTGGGTCTCTGATAATAAAGGCTAAAGTAAACCAAACTCTCATCACTTTTGCATCTATCGCTCAGCTACTAGATCAAGACTAAATAAGAATGTGAATAAAGATAAAGCCAGTGCAGAAAGCTGCAGTACTCTGCAACAGCTATAATAATAGGAACACAGAAGAGTAATGAAAGGGAACTGGAGGAATGGCAGGTTACATTAAACCTTTAAGGGTACATAAAGGAAGGCAATTAATAAACTGCAGAGGCCTTTAAAAGTAACTGAGAGTAAATATTCCCCTACAAGTAGCAAGTACAGATCTGTAGAGCATGTGTCCATGAACTACAAAATGCTGTACTGCATTATGATTAGCTCTTTGAAAGGAAGGTTTGAGAAAAACTATCCGTACCTGACAGAGAGCAAAGTGCTGGTTCTAAGCAACAGAGCTCCTTTGTTAAATACACAACAGCCACACAACACTTCAAGCTGGCGCTGCAGAAAGGCCAGTGCATATTTTGATGTTTTCCTGTGCAGTTCTGGATAGCCATGGACTCATAAAAAGGGGCTGGAAAGGGCGTGAAAAGAGGGAAAGGGCTGAAGCAGGCTGAAAGCAGGGCATTCGGGGGCACTGCTAACTCCTCCTTCTCTTTCTGCCTGACTTGTTTGAAAGTAAGACCTCACTGACTTTGTGTCAAATTAGGAGAAAGGCAGGACTGTTACAAAAAAATGGATAATGTATGGTACTTGCGTGTTTTTAAAAACCTTAGCAAAAAATAACTTAATTGTAGTTTACTATGAGTTAGCTGAGCAAGTTTATGCACACTCTTACCCTGCTTGCGGCCAGTCTTGCACACGAAGCCTACAGGTGTCTGCTATGCTTCTGCTGTCTTTAGCTTTCCGGGGGGTAGGGAATCCTTTTTGTCAGTGCAACTATTGAAAGTTAAGTCCTTTGGTGACTTTGACAAATCACTTAGTCACTCTGATCCTCGTTTTACCCACAAATACCTACCTCAAAGAAGTGCTGTGAAGCTCAATTAATAGTTGCAAAGCACTCTGAGGACCTTGAAGGACAAAACTACCCAGAAAAATGTGATATTTTCTTCTACAAAAAAGGACTACTTTGATATACACTATTTTTGGTAAAGTACATAAAGTGCAACATAGTCAAGCTGCGCAATGGCTGATGAAAATCTTTGATTACTTACAAATTAAGATCCAATTATATTGTTCTACTTTCTCTTTCCTTGCTTGTATTATTCTTTTTCATTAAAGTCCATGAACTGTACCAAAAATACACAAATCTTTTTACAGACTGTAATGCTCCAGGCATGTGCACAAATGTCTGCACACACACACACACACACACACACACTTCCTCCTATGTATATTTAAAGACTTTTTTTCAGAAGCTATATAGTAAAGAAAATATCCAAAATTTTTACTTAAGAAGTAATTTCTTCTTACAGAATTGTATAAAGAACTCTATAAAGTGTGCATCTATGTATATCAAAAAATGGTGTCCTGCTTCATAAACCAATTACATTCCTGAATCTTTTCCTTTTCTGTCTTTGCTAGCATTTTAATCTAAATTTAACTAAAAGATAGCAGCATTGAATGAGCAGAAGCAAAATATTGTTTCCATGATGGTCTATTAGCACTTGGAATTGTAATATACGGTGTATTGTTTCACCAATAGACTGGATATAAAGACTGTTATTTGTTTAACACTCTTACACAATGGCAAACCAGACCATTATATTTTGTTCTTGACTCTAAAGACAGCCAAGTTTAACATGCTTTTTATCCTCAATTCTATCTTAGACACAGATCATTTATTTAATAGACCTATTTTTACAATTATTATTGTTAAATACATTTTTTTCCCTTTTTTGTCCCCCTGCCTTAATCCAGATGCTGGCATTTAGCCCTCACATACAGAGGCATACAGTAAAACTGAACCTTTCCTTTTTTTGAGGCTTGCCAGGTAGGGGCAAGGGTCCTCTATGCGTTTGTAGCTCTGTGCTGGGACCCTCCATGAGCTCGCTCCAGGAACAGCCCTGTCATAGGGGAGCACAGGGAAGCACCGAACGTCACTCGGGGGCAGAGAGCAGCCACTTGCAGGCAGCGTCGTTGGCAATAGCAGTGCCTTAACCCTCCATGTAGGGTTTCCTTCTTGGAGCCTTTGGTTGACTTCGGTGTATGAGGTGGCCTTGAAAAGTGCTCAGATGAAGGAATGAGGCCTTGGAGGATTTCAACAGCTTACGTGTGCCAGACGTCATGCATCCAGCAGTTCCAGCATTCCTCCTTTCTGACATTGCAGGTTTACCGTCAGGGACAACTTTCTTAGATGTAATCATGTGCGCAGTCCCACCTAGAAGAGAAAACAGACTGCCAGCTACCACACCTGGACATCTGAACTGTTTGCCACAGGCTAGTTTGGCACTGGAAGTAGTAAGGCAAAGATCTCTGACTTTCCCAAACTGCATCTTTTCAAGGCTATAAAGACAAGCTATAAAAGAGGCCCAGATATAATACTTCAGACTGAACATATCCAGTACATTTAATCTGTTTCTGTCCTGAAGAAAAATTGCCTTCCAGAAATACTATTATATAACAAATTATTCAGTGCCTTATGCAATATTTATTTTTTGCTTATTTTTGTGAAAGATTAAGAGTGTGTGATTGGAAATGCTGACACTAACCTGCATAGGTTGATTTTTTTGTAAATTAAAAGAAAACATTTTTTTGTTGAGTAAGTAAAATGCTGGTACTTTATATGTTTCTGTTTACAGTTGAAAGATTGCAATTCTTCCAAAATAACTACTAGTATGGGAGTCAAATGTAATTTTTTACTTTGTTTCAATTACAAAAGCAATACATTTATTTCTTACCAGGTAAAAGGTCCATTAAACACCAGATAGAGTTTGTTACCTAATCAAAATGGTATAGCAAAGTAACAACAGTAAAATGACTGGGGGGATGGCAAATTTGTTTTTCATCCTTAGTGCATTTTTCTGAAGTATGTACTACATTCTTTTATTTTTCCAACTTCTGGTTACAGTTATCTGTAGACAGAAATTTACTGCCTCACATTCTAAGGTTCTAACTATGCCTTTCCTAAGCTAATAGTGAATGTCATTAGCTTAATAAAATGAAAGCCATCTAACTTTATTTTCATGCCTTGACATGCTTAATAGTAGGAAATATGTTTAAGTTCACAAAATTTTTTGAATGATGGGGGTGAATGTGAAGGAATAACAGTCAGGAACAAATATTAAGTAGAAAAGCAAGGTACAGAAAAGTACCACTAAGGTCTTACAGCCTGATCTGATGCTACTGACTGTGGCATAAACTTTACCTTATAATTACTCGTCAAAAGTTAACAAACTTGTAAGGAGTAACTTTCCAGGCGCTGATTATGTAAGTTCCTTGGACCAACAGTGGTATCTGATTAGATATTATGTACTTCTGAATGTGAATGTACTTCTGAATTTCTTATCCTCATGAGATCACAGGAACTCATGCTAAAATGGCAGGCCACACTTTCATGACCTACTGGGACCCTGTGATCTAGTAAGCACACAAAGGCTGAGCCACCAACATCGGCAGTTAGTCAGAAAAGATCCTTGTCAAACATTGCCCAATGATGACTCCAGCCCTGGCAAAATCAAGATTAGATTGTTGTAATTTGTTGTATCTAAAATCAGAAACCACGACTACAAAACCAGATGAAAATGAAATTAATTAGCTGACTCAGAATTCAACCACTCCAAAGTGACAGCATCGCCATAGTTCCTCCTCCTCAGGATTGTTCCCAGTCGTTACAGAATCAAGTCCAAATTCTCTGCTCCATTTTCTACAGCATTTCACAGACTTTGCCTGAGATTACTTAGTGACAACTCCACCGCTTTAAGTCCCTTTGGACAGTGTGAAACCAGAAGAATTGTAGCATTGAGTATAGGAGAGACAACCCTCAAAGCCAGGGAAGAGGAGGACTCACTCGACAACAGATAAAAGTCATCACAAGTCTCATTATCTCCATTGCTAAATTAATCTTCACTTCTCCTTTAGAAGATAATATACTGTAGCCCTTGTTTGTTTGAATTTTTATAGCCTTCAGGCCCTCTTGAAAATAGGTATCGGTATAGTCATACTTACTAGCAAGATCAGTACACACCATACAAACATAACAATGTGAACTTTAATATCTCCTGTAATAGAAAAGAAACAGAAAACATTTGTATAAAATACCAAAAAGAATTGTCTTATTTGTGGAGGAGGGAATGCAGAATGTACTGTAGTGATCCCACATAGGATTAGCAGAAATTCTTTTTTGGAATAAAATCAGACGGGATAAACTGTTGAATTAGTTTCCCTGATTTTCTCCCCATTTCTTTGCCAACTCCTGTCACTTGTCATTCCTATACCATTTCATGTATTTCTAACTGACTTTTGATGTTAATGAGCATATGAAAACAAGAGGACATGTTAGTACCATGTGATTGGCTAGGCCTTTACAGACCACAGCAAAATGCACTACACACCATCAGTAACAAAGAACTCAGAACAGTGTGAAAACAGCTATACTGCCTGAAATTGATTTTTTCTTTTTTTACTAGTGCTCATTTCATGTGAAGTGCACAGATATTCCATTTTTATCACGAAGCGTCAGAATTTCCTATATTGCTTTCATATTGCCTGTTCACGCCAATAAAATGTCAACTTAAACAATTTAGATCTGATCTTCACGAACTTTTTAGTATTTGCAAATCTATATTGATTCCAGCTGGAGTCCTAGGTGTTCACAGCTCCTCCTGCAGCACCATCAGTACTAGCAACAGTGGGAGATCTAACACAGACAAGACGTTTGTCCTTTTATTACCAATGTTTAGCCCTACTCAGAGTAAATCTACACACTGCAGTGGAGCAGCTGCCAAAAAGTTTTGTGAGCTAAATCGCCACAAGCACCCGTGGAGCTGCATTAGTGTTAGTGTAATGGTGGGAAACTCTACTAAAAGGCTCGTTGTAGGCAAGGCTCTCTGTACTGTACCTCCACTCAATAGATCATTCATGGACACCCAACCCCCACCTCAGAAACCGAGTAAAGTTGGGTCATGAGCAGGAAATGATGGAGACAAGGCAGAGTTTCTTACTTACAGCTCAGGCTCTGAGCTGGTTTATTGTTGTCATGACTACGAGCTCCACATGCCTGGAGTTACTGCTTTACTAAAAGAATGATGCAGTGTCTAGCCTTACAGCTGAATATATAAACCAAATTAGTCTACCATGCCTCTACCTGTTTTGTGGCTCACAATGAAAGAAGCAATATATCATGCAATCAGTCCTGTAGCAGTTATATTCTGTAAACACTAAGTCATTACACCCAGACTTTTTTATTTGCTCTTTAGAGTCCCTTCGCAGTATAATAAACTGCAGATTTCAAGAAGAAAGCTAATTCAGAAGAGTCCTCTGTGACTTTTCAGAATTTCTGTAACATAGAAGTTAAGTGCATTTCAATTCCCTTCTCATATCCTATTTTTGCATAATTCTACTAAACAAGAAGCAGAAAGACAGAATAAATGTCTTTTCTCAAATCAAACTATACCTAATATAACTAAAGAAGAGTTATATAGTCCTGAAGGGAACCCTTAACTTTTCCTGAACAGAGCAAGAGCTGAGTGCTACCACCTGTTTAAATTAAGCTCTAATGGCATTGAGGTAAAGCTTTGAGGGAGGACATGTCCTGTGATAGAGCTGTTATTGGCGTAGCTTAGAAGAAGGGGTAGGACACAAAGCTTAGAAGTGTGGTCTCAACTGAAAAGTAAATATATAAGGGAGAGAAAAATGTTTATCAGTAAATCTCAACATTTACTGATGCTGATACTGGTGGTGTAACTTGCATACCAAGGGTTTGGAAGAGAAGGTAGTAACAGGAAAAATAACTATCATAAGGGGTAGAGAAGGTGTAAATTGGCTTTAATTTCCACCTCTTTACACATTCTTCTTTTTTTTACCAGGCTGTAAATTCCACCAGTTTTGATTCTCTATAGGCTCATTTAGACTATACGTGTCAGTAAGCGGAGGCATGTGTTCACACAGTTTGCCACCATTTCACACTCTATCTTTGTGTTTAGCAAAATGGACCTTACTCTCTCTTACCTTCAGAATCCATTACAGCACTTCTGCAATGTAAGCTGTAAATGACGTTTATAGCCAGGGAAGCGTAAAGGGATCTCAGTGCAGATAAAGAATGGGAGAAAGTGTTATGTTTTTACAGATCTGAAGTGTTTATTGCAAAATAAATAAAGACAGCTTTATTATCTATCAGAGAAGGAACAATGTTACAGAGCATAAACTGAACAAAGGCCCCCAAATTATATTCGCCATGGCTACAGTGACTTGAATGGTTTGACTCATCAGTATATCGTGAGTATTTCACGCAACACAAAGCCTCCCATGCTGATATTTTCTATTTTGTGCTGCTATGGAGAGAACTGAAAACAAAGAAGTGCGCTCAAGATAATATACCTGTCTGTTTTAGCATAGTACTAAGTCTCATCCTCTGCACTCTCTCACTTGAAGGGTTTTAATGACTTGGCAATTTCAGAAGACATTAAGACTTAAAAAAAGAACCAAAAGGCAATGAAAGCTTTGTTGTAATTATGCAATTTTTTCAATTTCAAAAAAAAAAAAAAGTGTTTGCTGTCTGCGTTGCTACCACTTAGTTATAAAGTAATATGACAGAAAGAATGGATTTGGTTTTCTGTCCACTTTTTAGGAAGTTTTGCTCACAAAAATTGTTTAAAATAAAATAGTCACACAAGGAGGCACATTTAACTAAGACCCCTTGTGGCTGTGTGCAGCTGCAGCATATTTTCTACTTTAAAGGAGGCGTCCACAGCACTGAAAGAAATTATAAACCCAATGGGAAAATATCTGTTATTTCCATGTGTTACATATACGTGTGTGTTTGAATAGGTATGAATATTCCTTATATGAAGTATGGATACTCACATCTTTTGCAGGAATAAATTGAAACAAAATGAGTTTTATTTCTGTATATATTAAATGACTGCACAATTTCATATTTTCCTTGCTTCACATTCAGGTGGTACATGCTTATCCAATAATTTGTGTGTCATCTGAGTCGGAATTTTATAGTATTTTCCATACAGCACTTAAAAGATGAGAAATACTGACTGTATTTTAGTTAGTGCTTTCCTTTTTTATTTAAATGGCATGCAACTCTACCAAGACAGTTTTAATTATTTCAGATTGTCTGATCTTATTTACGCAAACTGAATGGTATTAGTGAAAGTATTTTATAAAATATGGGTAAACACAGCCCACTCCTCAAACTCTTATCTGTAAGGGGTCTTGAATCCTGATATTTTAGCCTTGGAGTGGGAAGAGTTTTAGTTTCCGGTTCAAATCTCTGTTCCTTTCTATGTTTGATATGTATTTTTAAGGATGCATTGTTTTTCCAATCTACAGATGAAGTTTTACTAACTAATCTAGTAACATACATTTAACACCTAAATTTAATATAAATATGAGACTATAAAACTAAATAACCGATGAGGGAAACAGTGTATAAACAGAAACAGAGTGTATAAATATTGCATCTTAGGGTTGCACAGTAAAAAATATTACATAATGCATGTGTTGCATGGGATGATATAACGAGAAAGCAGGATGGCTATTAAGTTGCTGACAGATTTAGTCTGGGTCTAAAGAATGAGTAAAACAGGTTGTTTGAAACTTTTTATAAAATTACCTGTGTTTTCAGAGCTTTCACAGGCAATATATTATAATTTTTTCTTTCTTTTACCAAAATACTAGAGAAAGTGAATACCCATGAATACAGAAGAGAGGTATTTCTAAGAGAGACTGCAGGTATAACTGTAAGCAGGTTTCCTAGTGTGTAAGTTTTAAGACCAGGTGAGACCTTCAGATCATTTCTTCCAGCCTCCTATATTCACAACGCATTATCTTTCACCCATGTAGCTTTTACTAAGGCCAATCAATCGAGTTAAACAAAAACACTTCAACCTGCAGGAGCTGAAACAAGCGTACTCCACCGGCTGCAAACAGGAAAGACTCAGGTTCCTCCAGTGCCTGAAGCTCTGAACAGCAAAGAACACATTAGGTAAGAGATGGTCAGATGATCTGAGCAAGATAATCATATCCCATGCCACAAAGGAAAGGAAAATCTCAAGTCAGTAAACAACCTCTCCTCCTCAATAACAAAATCAAAACAGCAAAACAACAGCAAAAACCTGTAGGCCAATCTGGTCTGCCAAAAGAGAATGCATTTTTGATCCCAGACCTGACAATCAGTGTGAGCTCTGGCAAATGCGTGGATACCAACCCTGGTCAGCCAACTAACATGACTGCTTGTACGTTATCCGAATTTTAATCTGACCTCTCTTGTATCCGGTGGCCATTCACTGCAGCTTCAAACTAAGATATGGCCAGAACCCAAAAACACATCTCTCACTTGCAAGGGGAGATAAAAAGAAATGTAACCCTCTTGCACATAACTGCCTGAAATGCTCAAGCATGAGGCATGATCGTAGTCATTGCAGTTGTGTGTTTTTGAGGGCAATGCAGAATGTAGTATTCTCTTTTGACTCATAGAAGAATGGAATGAAGAGGAAGATTCCTTAAAACACAAAATCAGACGTCAAGGCCAAAAAGACCTTTATGACCCCCTGGCCTCCTTACTCTCCTGTCCTCTCTGCTTTACCCCTTCATAGATTTTCTTCCAGAAGTTTCATTTAATCATGTTCTTAAGAAAGCACTGCAATTTTTTTCCAGTGATTCTAGGTAATATTAAGGCTGATGCCTTTCTGATATAATCCATTTCAGTGTCTAAGTACTGTTTGTTAGGAAAACATCTTCCTTTAATGTTCACTTTACCTGATCTGAGCTTTGGTCACTAGTCCTGGTTACATTGCTCTTCACAGCCATTGTCAAATCTTTCCTCAGTATCACCTGAACAGAGTTGTTAAGTCTTCTATTGTCGGGGGCAATGTGTACCAGAAGACAATTAGAAACAGCAACAAAGTATTCCGTCAGTGCCAGAAGCCCTGGGAAAGTGCACCTAATGTGAAGACTTGTGTCAGTGCCAAGACAGACAGGGGCGCCTGAGCTATCCGAGCGCAGATGTTGAAACCAGGGCAAGGACGTGAGAGAGAGAAGATAATCTCGATGCAGAGCGCGGCTTGTGGCAATGTAGCAAAGTAACTTTAATCTGTAAACACAGCTGTATTCTTACATAATAAGGTGTATGTTCTCACATAATAAGGTATATAAGAGAGGATGGAATATGAAGTAAACAATCTTGCTTCACTACGCACAAGGTTCATGCTTCAATCCCCACATTCTATAAACTAAGGATTTCACGGAAACTGAGCTTCTTTTGGCTCGCACTATAAGCTTTATTTTATCGAGTTTGTTTTTAGGACTATTTGAAATTTTGCAAATAGCTGTATTCTTCCTGAGGTACAGATGATAATGCTAATACAATAATCTAGTATAGCAGAGCTATATATGGAAGTAATATTGCTTTTTTACTTCCACCTGACATTCTCTCTTAAACAACCAAGATTCACATGGATCCTTTTTGCTGTTCTCCTTCATTTATAGTTCACTAATACTGAGAGACATTAATTGCTCTAACTTCTAAATTCTTCTGTTGTTGCTTCCCAAGACAGGGTTTCCTACACTGTTATACTCATCTGTATTCTTGGTTGCCGCGTACGCTACCTTGCCTATGGATATTCTGAAAAACTTTTGGCTGAATCACAGTCATTTAAATTATACATAATTCTCTTTAATCGTAACTTGCTCTACCTCCTTATTATTGCTCACCCTACAAACTTTTTTCACTTAGAAACTTTGTCATGAAATATTTTATTATCTTCTAGATAACTGAGAAAATGCTGCATAGTCTTTGTACCAAAAGCTGATTCCTGCAAGACCCGCTACTGATCTCATTCAGGGACATACTGTCGTGGTGATCAGAGTCTGAATCCAATTGACTCCTTATTCTGCCTTAAATCATTCTAAAATCAAGTTCTCAGTCAAAGTTTTGCAAAGGGTTCTGTTCTCAAAGTTAGCTTTGAAATGTGTGTGTGTGTGTGTGTGTGTGTGTGTGTGTGTGTGTACGAATGATAAGTGGATGGCAAGTGATTTAGTCCAGCTTAAGTAACTTCCTAAGTTATCCATAAAGTCAATGGATATGCTTCTGACAACATGCAGAGGCAAATCCGGTCAAACTAATGTAGGCCTGTCCAGACAACAATCCAGGCTGGTTAAGTGATACATTTACATTTTCCATTGAAAGTAGAGGGAAAAAATAGGCCTAGACTCCTGTTCAGAGTGTAGTCTTCAGAAGCTGAATGTCTACTGTAAAAAGCATGGTAGTGGCACTATCCAGCCTCTGCATCATGTGTGTTCAAAGTACCTACCTGTGGAAGCTGGAGGCTGCAGGTTTTTTCAGACTATATAACAGGATCTTGGACACATGTCAATGAGAGGATCAGGCCATGGGATGCTCCAACTCAGGGTGGCTTTCGAGTAAATCAAGATGGAGCTGAGAATGAGAATCAGAGGGGTGTGCCTCCGTCACTAAAGTCAGCTGGGGTTGCTTTTTCATTTCATACAGTTTTATAAGAATGGAGAGCGATAGCCACAGTCTAAGTATGCTTTTGACTAGGAGTTATAGTAATCCCTCCATCAGAGATGAGAACCCTGACAGCCTAAGCAGAGCCTAGAACCTCTCATCTCCTCTTCGAGTAAGCTGATCTCTGCCGCATCGGCACTATTTACTGCTAGCAATTACTTCAGGCAGTGTGGACAGTAGGTGGACTAGAATTATGTCTATGCCTTAACTGAATTGATCCCACTGATACTTAAAGAAAATTTAATATATATTAGCTTTGAACATCATATTGAACTCAAAATTGAGAGAATGAGCTACATCACTTTATAGATACCACGACTGCTCCAGAGACACAGATTATGTTAGTGCCATAAATATCCTACCATATAAGCCATTTTTGTCACCTTCTCAGATTTTCAGCAACAAATGTTTTCATCTGGTAATGAGAAGAAAGTTAAGATTCTTCACAGCTGAATTAGCTACCCTACTTTAGCTTGTACCTACCTGTATTTGGTATCATAAGTTCTCTAAATTTTTCAGGACTTGGATGCATATCCTTAGTATCTTTGAAATAACATTGTTATCATTTAGCTGTGTGTTTAAACCAAATATTATAGTTAGAGCTTGTGAGAAAAAAATTTATCTTAGGTACCCTAGAGTTTCAGATATGTTCATAAAGGTGCTTTGGTATCGCAGCAAAAGTCAAATTACTAACCCATGGCACTACAGGAAAAATGGGAAACATTCAGAGCTTTTAAATCATGAACTTTTATCTACGTACAGTGGATCAGTGCAGGCTACAGAAGGTAAATGAAAAGGTTTCTGTGATCAATATACAAAAGATTGCAGAGAGTTCACTGGCCAGAAACTCACACTTTCTCCAATATAATCTAGTCTTCATCTATTATTGGACTTGGCATTAGACAGAACATAGCTATACAAGCAAATATCCAAGTCCTGAAATTCAGAAGTAGAAGTGGAACTCTAATAAGGGAAAGGAAGGCACAGCCGTGAAGTTGATTCAAAATCCAAATGTCATATATGTATCTGAATTTCACAGCAGAGATTGTTATCTCAAATACTTTGAACATACACCCACAGATCCTGAAGATCCTCACACTTTTGATAGGATGTCTTTCAAAATTTGCATCTAGATTTGCTAGCTTGAGATCCTCTTTATAGTAGTAAGAAAACGATTGTAAGTCTATGCTAAAATGTATTCCATATGCTTCCCATGCTGTTTGTTTTGCTTATTTTAGAAATATTTATGTATATGTTTCATCTCTTCAAAAAGGAAATGAGGAGATTTGATGAGTGTGCCCCGAACCCAACTGTCTCCTCGTACAGTGAAACGTTTTGCCTAAGTTTCCTGGGAATACACCACAGAAACAGATGAAGATAATGTGATTGTGTATAATACATAATGATTATTCTGATGGATGTATTCACCCCAAGGTACAGTTGAGCATCTGTTGTTTATTTAGGTAGGTCTCTTTATTCTTATTTTTAAGATATTTAAGTCGGTGAACATATTTCTCCTTGACGACTATCAAATAGGGAAAAATTAACAAGTGGCACATGAAATTATGTACCAGTGATGACAGGAAATGTGAATTCGAGTTGGAGACATACTTTAATTGTAGCACTTGTTCATTTCCTTAGGAACTTACAGTATATATCTGATGAAGATGTTGGTTTGGCTTGTCCTAATTTTACAGAACAGCGAAGCCACATTAGGAGCAAGGGTTGTGGCAGGAAAGCCTTACTCAGTACTGTACATCTACACAGCTATACAAGTATATAGCAACTGTAAAACTATAAAATTGCTAGGCTGCTAGTGAAATATCGTATGAGAAGGGATAGATTCTCCATCGTATGAAGTTTTAAATCTGATTTCAAAAAAAAATCTGATTAAAATATGAAGTGTTATATCTCAGTCAGAAATTATATGCTGTATGAAATAAATTACATGCTGAAAGTTTCTGGTCTGTGTTATACAGAAGATGAGACTATATGACATAATGGTCCTTTCTTGCCTGAAAGGATAGGATTTCTGAATCACGTATGAATGCAAGTCTACCTACTATACTAAACATAAATACAAATGTGATAGGTTGAAAAACTAGTACACTTAACAGTGTGAATGTTTTCCTCTTATTCTTTGAATGACTCAAAGTATAAATATCATATTATACAAGCACCTCATTATTATCTAGTTCTGATTTCCAACAATCAGCATCCTCAAAGTTGTTCACCCTCTCCGGGGAAGAGACTGAGTTTTTTGTGTCAGTCCAGCTTCACTTCAGCATCGTATTTCAGACACTGGCAAGGCCCTTGAATGTAAATGTAAGGAGAAATTGTAACCACGTTGGCTACCTCACTTGGATTTTGTTTTTTGCTTTATTTTCCCTACTAGTTTTATCACTGCCAATGAATATTTATACTGAAATATTAAAAAAAAAAGTAGTGTAGACTAAGCATGATCTAACTAACTCAGATAGCATACTTATGGCTTTCGTCATATGTACGATTTATAAAAGCTGATCCAATCTTGGGGATGGATTACGTGTAAAATGTCCCAGGCAGAAAACAGCTTAGTCTGTCCTTAAGGATTTTCAGGGATGGAGATTTCATATCTGCTCCAGACGACCTACTTCTGTACCACAAGAAAAAGTGTCCTATCCCCTTCCCCCTGCTTCTATTCTAAATAGTTCTTGCTAAAATATAAGTCCATTACTTCTCCGTGTCTATGCAGATATGCAGAGAATTGTTGATTTCCTTCCTCTCTGCAGCTATGTCTAACAAATTTCAAATATATTCATGGCTCCCTCCTGACTTTGTTTGTCAAGCTGGAAAAGTCTTACTTTCTTCAAGTTTTCCTTACAAGCCTATGGGAAAGCCTGTTTGCTAGACCTCTGATTGTTCTCATCTGTTTCTTCTCACTTACCTCCAGCTGATCCACATTTTTGCTCAAAGATAGCACACACAACTGGAGCTACACTGCACATTATCCATGCTGCGTTACAGTTATTTCTACTGCAATCCTTCACATGCCTCAGGGCTTTGGCAGTGACCACCGGTGACTCTTCCCTGTGGTTTAAGATGTTGCTGTTCCTGGCTGCCTGTCCCACTCATATTCCATCAGTATCACTGCTGTAGCAGAACTGGCAGATGAGAATGTGCCTATGTTCAAAGGTGTATGCTGAATTGGCACACTGCTTTCAAATGAGCAAAAAAGCACCCACGCACAAAAAGCTGCATCCAGTTAGAAAAAAATCTAAACAAAATTGGTGCAACTTAGATATATAAACAAGTCCTTATAAAGACGGAAAAATGAGCATACTAAATCATATAAAAACTCCATCTAGCTTGCAAAGCTGTGTCCTGCAAAGATCAGTGGGCTCCTGTGGTGCAGATAGAAGTGATATGACAGCTGTTGTTCCCTGTGAATCTATAAAGCCTCTCCTTCATCCTACTTTGTATTTAGCTGTCTATCATATGCATCTGCATTCTCAGCTCTGTAGTCTCGCCCCCTCACTCTTGAGAAAACTTGCAATATTTTCGGATAGATGTGGGTTTTGGGGTTTGGGTTTTTTTTTTCTTTTTCTGATGCTTCAGCTAACAGGAGATACCTAGAGAACGTTACGAAAAAGAGGCAAATATACAGTGATACTTCTCTCAGGGCGGGTATAAGTCCCTGTTGAATGACAGTGATTTGCACTTAGCATCTCTATAACTTTATTCACATGTTAGTTTTTATAAGTTTTCTTGACACTTGCTTACAAAGATATTACCTCCCACCATTGGTTCCATGATGCTTAGAGTAGCCCCAGGCATGGCCATTTGACTGCAGACAGCTGGTCTCTACAGCTAAGAGAAGAAGCTGGAAAAAATAATTTCACGCCTTGAAAATAGTAAGTATGTGTATAGAGGATGAGAGCAATACATTCACTGAAATTATCTGCAGTAAAAATCCAAAGAATTTTGGGTAATGAAGACTCCTTGGGAAGCTAGAGATAACTAAGAACAGTGAGGAGGTTTGCAGCTGACTGCAGTGATTTTCTTGCACGATTAGTTAGTGGAAGTAAAAAAAAAAGCTTATGACCCCTGCAAAGTAGTTTCCTAAAACCCAACTGCAAACTCAGTGCTTATGGTTTATGCAGACCTAAGGTTGAGCAAATCACAGTGAAAAAGCTTACTTTGAGATCACTTTGCTGCTATGAGCAATAAGAATTATATCAGACTCTGAGGAGTCTGCTATAGCAAGAGCCTATTTATTGTATTGTTTCCACCATTGTTCTTATTCAGCATTTTTTGTCACATTATAAACCACGCAGTTTCCACCATTGTTCTTATTCAGCATATTTTGTCACATTATAAACCATGCACGGATGAAAGATATTCAGCGGTGCCTGGCAAAAACCTCAAGCATCCACACATCCGGAGCACTAAACACCTGAATCGTAGTATTTGCTGACACATTGGGTTTTAATACCTTGGGGCATTTTGTCTGTGTTTACAGATAGGTAGACAGGCCAAGCACTTTATGCAGGCCTGAATACACAGAAGGAAATGTTTCTTAAACAGAATGTCTTCTTCCCTGCCCCCTTCCCCCTTGCCTTCTCAGGCTCAGCTTTTCACTATGAGGTTATGTTTCAAGAAAATGAAGAGTGCTTAAGAGGATATGGGAAAAGTTTGGGGGTTTTTTACTTTGTTTTATTACATTTTGGAAACATACAGAAATGTCATTTGTTCAGACTTTGTAAAAATAGCAGGATTCCTTAAAACCTTAATTTTTTTTTTTTAGAAACAGCTTTTTGGACTGAATTGCTATCCTGAAATCCTTTTATAATTATGCTTCAGAGTAATTAAAGGTCCTCTTGCTATTTATACTACTGAAAATTAAATCCTCTTACTATTTATAGCAAAAAAGGTAAGCATAATAAGGATATAATGATTTTTGGTGAAAATAGAGCAAACTCTTCTAGAGGTCATTACCATGATCTGTAATGTCACTGCAAGAAACCACAATTTGGTTAGGTCTCCATATGTTCATCTTTCATATAAAGGAGGTAATAGAAATCATGTCTCTGCTAGCCCGGTTTAACACATCACTTGAAAAAATAAACTCCATGCGTTATACAAGTAGGATAATATGACCTACATGAGTACAATAAAATCCAGTTCAGATAAATAAAAACAGAATTGCCAAGGCTTAACGTGTCTAGGCATAGAAACTATACACTTATGCCTCTAGAGAATAACTAAGAAATTATTTTCAAGTTAAAATTTCGAGTTCACTCCCAGGTATGGAAGTAAGCCTAGTATACAAAGTCAGGAATTATTTTTAAGAAAAAAAATTTCCCTTCATGTTGGAAAAATCTTGGAGGTCAACGTATTTATGAAACAAAGGAAAATGCTCAATACTTACAATTGTATATTCAAGAGGAGTATATTCATGTATTCAGCCTCTGTTTAGGATCAGATTAAGTGGTCACCATTTGAACTGAGCTCTTTGGACAAGCTGATCTCAAGTGAATGAGAACTGAGCCTGTTAACTTTAAATCATTCTGATGATCTTATGCACTTGCTGTTGACAGTATTCAGGACTTTGCTGCACTTGTGATATTTGCTAAATTTCTAAAAGGCCCTGGCACTGTGCACACCCACTCTTATGCAGGCAGGCAAACAGAGACCAAGAGGGAAAATTAGAGTAATATGTGAATGCCAGAAGTTAAGCCTCATTTTTATTTGTTTATCCATGAAAGCAAAATTGGAAACACTGTACAAGTCCCCCCCCCACCCCCCCACACACAGAAAGAGTGGGATACATACCTTTGTATGCTAGAAAGCTGAGAAGCTCCAGCTTACATGACTCTGACAGGTAACTTCAGCTCCTTGTCCGGCCCAAGCGGATATTAGTCCTAACTGTAAATAAAGTAAAACTAGGCAGAAGTCCTGTGAGGCATCATTAATTGTTGTTATGCTTTTCAAAGAGCTTTGTGTTTATTAGGGGGAGGGAGGTAGAGGAATGTAAGAATTAACAGTAGTTTCTGTAGCCAAAATAAGTGGGGGGCTATAGCCAGCAGTACGCACCACGCTTTCCCATGCATGTTGTTCATACTTTCTGAGTAGAAAAACAAGAACACGGTAATCGAGGAGGAGGAGGAACTTAGAGAGAAGTGTTTCAGTGAGAACAAGCGAAATTGGATGACAAGGGGAAGAAAAAGGAGAGTGAAGATCCAAGGCATTTTGCAGTAAAGAATAGAAAGGAAAAGATTACTGCTATATCACCCTTTTACTGTCCACTCCTTTCTTAATATCTTCAAATGTAGTTGTTCACGTACTAATTCCATCATACTTCTCCATCTCATTTGTCACATTGCTGAGTTGTCTTTGCATTCGGCCCTCATCAGCCAAGCTCCCTCATCATAAACTTCCTAACTAACTTTCACACATCAAGCTTAGTTTCCATAGTGTAGGAAACAAAGGAAAAAACCCTAAGGTAATAATCCCTCCTTTTCACACTTAACTTCTCCAGAAAACAAGCTGTCCTTCAGGCCTGAACATTGTGCCTTTCAACACACAGATGTCTCTTTATCATTTCTCCCATCATATGTACGTGATCTTGACCTAAGAAACCTAGCCTTCAAAACCTCCTGCTCACTGGACATCTACTGCTACTAGACTCAGAAGTTTTTAATGTGCTGGATGTGAATAAGCAGGAGTAGAGAATGCCTCTTTCTCCTTCTGTGCGCTGGAGTGGAAGAACTTAGTGTAAGTTTCTTGCTCTGTTGTCTACAGTTCATAATAGGAGAAAACAGTATTTTTATGCCTGCGTTCCTTATGGTCCAAACATTAAAGGAGGAAAAGAACATAAGCGACAATCAGGCAAAATGCATCTCCAGGGATTAAGGCCTCCATGCCATCATCTGTCTTCCCCAGTGATTACTGAGGATGACACTGCCTGCTACCAGTTACACAGCACATGGGTGACATCATTTGTGAGACTTCAGTGTTTGCTCTGGACTTTCTGAGTCATCTAGCTATCTCTGACAAGCCTCAGCCCTATCTACCCTCATGATCAGCCACTTGTGATGTTAATGGCTGATTGTCATGGACGTAACAATCAAAACAGTTTCATACATAAAGCAATTTCAGCTTCATATAGGCCCTTAATATTTTCAACCGTGAGCAAGGATTATTCTCCTTCCAATGATCTAAAGTAACTGATATAAATAAGGCTAAGAGGTCAACGACGCTTTGGGCAATTTTGTCTTTATTTTCATTTCCTTACAGATGAATCATTAAAATTAGTGATAACAGAACACTTCCACAAAAGTCGTTGATAAACAAAACTTCAAAATCAGTCTGGCTTGCCCCAGGAAGAATGGTGAAAAAATATCTGCTGTAAGGGAGTAGAAGCATTAGGGAGGATATGAAACACAAAGAGACATATACTAGTAAGGAGTTAGATTTTTTTTCTTTTACTGACAAACCCTTCAAAATCAGTTCAGGTAATCCTAGATTTTCAATAAGCTCTATTGATTTAGGGAATGATTCACACTTGGACTGGAAATGAAGGAGCTTTTAAAATGCAATCACCAAACCCATATGGTTTATTTCACAACATCTTCCAGTTTAACTTTAAAACAAATGTAACTTGAATCACAATACGATGATGATTGATGTTTTTCATCAACACCCAATTATCATTCCATCATGGCACAAGACTTTAAAGCAGAGTTGTCTGAGCCAAGTAAAACATGAAGTGAGCATCTGAAAATCCAGATCTGTACTCTTACAAAATGACTTGCCAAACTGCGTTTATTATCTTCTAGCATGTTGAGTCATGTTAGTTGTATGTGGATATACAAGTAGAGGCATTTCTTTTAATCTTATGCTTAGGTAGCCCGTTTCATTAATTTCTGATTAAGAAACAATCATATCTGCAAAGAGATTTTGGTTTTGTTTTAAACAGAATTTGAACTAGAATTCTTAGTATTGGTGGGATCAGTTCTATAAGGTGTTCTTAGTTCCTTTGATGTCATTGGACTTCTCTGAAATTGTGATACTGAGCATTCTCAGGATTAGCCACTTATGTAACTGTGTATTTTACAAGTATTTCATGCTCAGTCCTTAATGTTCCAAAAAATTCCCCCTCTTATATGCTGAATACGTTAGAATATATATTATATTTTTAAAAAGTGCATAAAACAAAAAGATGTATCTCTAGCTATGTTCTTTTGCACTGTCTGACATGATCTAACATGATTGTAGTTGGAAATTAAGTTCCATAACTCAGAAGCAGGTTGTTTGGGATTGGGTGTTTTTAGGCATTGCACAGTACTGACAACAAAATGATGGGAGGTTACGGGAATAGGAGGAAGTGGTTTAAAAATGTAAATACCTAAAAAATGTAAGTATTAAAATATGTACCAGTAATTTATGCAAATTGTTGCAATATCATAGGTTTTTCATTTCTTTAAGATAAGCACAACCATAATTTCATACTATATATTATTCATAAACTTTACTTGGGAAACAGTATACATTTTGTCCTCAAGGACTGTAAAATAACTAATATACAGTTTACTTAATAAGCACTTCATAATTTGCTGAAATGCAGTCACCTCAGGTGTGTATAAAAGCGGCTATTTAATAATATTCAAAAATAATACATACCAATTAAGAAAAAAATAGAGCATGCTTTATCCATTTAAAAAACTCTAGTGCACCTTAGCTAAGCACAAAATAATAACCAAGGATAGAATTTATCTGACACACTTTGCCTGACACAGTTACTTCAAAAAGATGGCAACTTTTAATCTCACCTGCAGAAAAGATTTACTTTCATAAAAGATTATACTGCAGTTCAAATTATGGCATCTCCTCTACTACACTTCTTAATGCTAAGTTGAGGGTTAAACTTCAGTGTTATAGCTGTTTGAGGGTTTAGGGCTTTTTGTGGGAAGAGAAAAGTTAAAGTATTTTAACTAGGTGGAAGGTTATTTCATGCACTTGATCTTTTGCAGCAATGAAAAATTTGAAATAAAATGTTTACTTTTACAGTATATTTTCTGTTTTTCTCACAAAAAATCTAACTCCAAAAAGCATTCAGTTTTTCACTAAGTTTTTCTTATGAAGCAAATTTCAGTGATTTAGCAGTCAATTTTTTTTTAAAGGCACACTTTTTTGCTTTTCACTTTTATTGGAAGAGAAAGGAAAAATATGTCTTGACCCTTTTTTATTTTCTAATCAGATGTTTCTGAAAGAAATAATTTTGCTTCTTGATCTACTAGAAACTTTTATTGCATGATTGAATGAAATCATATACTCAGATAGAATGCCTTGAGGTACATGCTCCACAATCACCAAAACATGTCTTCACAGCATCAAACCAGACATGACACATACTTTCTGCATTTTGTTGCCTGTTCTTTAAATATAACTATTTACAGTGTGCAAACACACTTTCATGCAGAAGTTTATGATGATGTTTTTGACTGTTTGCTAGGGTGACATTTCAATTCCAAATCCATTTTGGTTCTGATTGTTGCTTGCGTTGTGTTCCTATACCTTACCTCTGGGAGGAAAAGATGAAGGATAATACGTGTAAAGTTCAGCAGCTTTGTATCTTATGAAAACCAATGTGAATACGATTTATTTTCCCTCGGCAACTTCCAAGTTTTCGTCAAGGATTCTCAAAGGCCCCCTTTATACCACTCTGGAAATATAAAGCAGACTTAAAGTGGATGCAAATAGAATATTCCTTCCCTTTAAAGGCAACTTGCATTGCTGGTGTCGTGCATAGTGTAAACAAGAACCTGTGCCTAACATCTTGTTTTCAACAGGATTGATTTTATTATTTATCCAAAATTAACTACTAACAAAATGATCTTTAGGAAAAGGAATTTGTTGACCTGAAATAATCCTATAAGCTTACACTATTTTTTATGACTCCATTTCACTTATACATGCACATTTCCTGCTCACACAATAACCCTGTGGAAAATAACTTCATTATGTATAGGCAAGAATCCATCACTAGACACCAATTAGAAATTCATGGGAGAGCGTAAAAACACTCTGCATTCTGTCTGGCTGCTGACAATGTGTGAGGCCTATCTTAAAAAGAACAATTCAATGTCAGACTGAATTTTGTGCTGTGCTGCAATTTTGAATGACAATAATAAAACATTCGAGCCGCTATTCTTCTGTTGCAAATACTAATTCTCCTGTTTTGACATATCATCACCCTGGAGTGATATTTAAGTTGGTGATCTTCTAACTAAAGGTCATGGCACTTACAAGTGCAGTTTGAGAGTGTGATAATTTTTTTTTTCTCCTCTCATCTGGGATCATGGGCCTGGTAAATCATATACTTGCCTGCCTGTTTGAACCTGGGCTGAGGCTGATGCAGGAAATTGCACCCCTCATAACTGCAACCAAAGGTGGTGGTGTATCTGAAAAAAGTGTGACCTTAAATTATATAAATAAATAAATTAACAGCAAAACAGATATAGAGAGAGTAGTGAGTAAGAACAATTACATTATATTAAATTCCTTATAGGAAAATTGCTTTCCCTGCACATGAGAAAATATGCAGTACAGCCTTTTCCAGCATAAGTACAGTTCTTCTCAATCTGTGGTCCTTGAACCACAGACGCCAACACAGCATTTTGGGGGAGGGAAAGAGTGGGGTCGGGCGGGGGAGACTAGTAAGGTGTAGCGTTGACTAAAAATGTTGAGAAGTATTTGGGCTAACCTCTTATGCATGCATCAGAGGAAATAATCCTTTCTCTAGCAGGTTGCATGTTGTTGCCAGATTTCTATATGTATGGGTAGACCCTAAGTTGCAAGCAGTAGGTGTAGGGGATTTTGAGGGGTGTCAACACACAGCAGATGCCTCCTGGTAACCCCACCAACAGGTTAGCCCATGATTTGCTTTCTCTAAGCCTCTGCATTGTCCTGCAGGCCCATCTTCACTGCATATCCCTAGGGATAAACAGTGCTTGGATTGTGCCTACACAGTGTTCAAGTAAAGACCCATAAGTACAGTATAGGCTCTTAAAATCTGCCTTATGTCTAAGCCACTGATGTCTAAACTAGGTGTTCCAGACAATATCAGATAGATATCTGCCTTCTCTGATTTTATATGAACTGGTAGACCAGGAGAAATTCTTGACCTGGCCTTCGTGTAAGTTTAAAGGTGTCTTCACTTATGATAATTTCAGGCCTAGTTCAAGACCTAACTGTTCAGCAGATGCTAAGGTACACCTTTGTATTGCCATAGCCTGGGCCTATTTTTTAAGAGGCGCTTACATTCAAAGATCAAGAAAATGAATATGAGTTACAGCAAGATTGCTATATGGAAATGCATAAGATAGATAGTCTAAATGCAGTCAGGACATGTTCAGGATATAGCAGGTAGCCCTAAGCAATGCAAATTTCAACACTGGATAGTGAACAGTATAGCACAAAAATGAGCTACAGTCTATCTCCATGCTGCCCACTCCATACCACTATTTATACAGTATATGATCTGAGGTGACGTATTAGAGTACTAACTCACTTCATGTTCTAGGATATGTTTACCAAAAAAAAAAAACCATGAAGACCTTGCAAACTTCTCAGGTGTCAATTTTTTGGCCACAATTTCCTAAGATTATTCAGTTTGTAATTGTATATGATAATCAGCATAAAATTAAATATGCATATTTAATCTCATATATATATATATATATACACACACACACCCTAATGGCATAATTAAGATACCCAGTTTAGCAATTAGAATGTAGCATTACTTAGTAAATACCTTTTCATAGCTTTGTTTTACTCATTACAAATCACTTCCAAAAAAATACAGATTCACGCTCTAGATATGGTACATTGTAAGAGCATTACAATTGTTTAATAATGCATATTCAGAAGGGAAAAAAATTAAGAATTAATATACATTCCTGCCTATATCTTGATTTTTAAAAACTTAACAGCACAACTATAATGTTTCTTTATTATAGTTTTATGTTTGGTTGTTTGAAACAGAGCTCTTGGCTTTAGCTTTTCTAGAGAGAGAGAAAAAAAAAACCTTCAGAATGACATAACCAGTCAGCAAGTACTTGCATAGTTCATAAGTTAAGATGATGTTGTTTATCAGGATACAAAAGCCATTTTTTTGCAGAAAGCCAAAGCACGGACCTAGAAATCATCTTATCTACTTTAAACAGAGGTGAATTCATGATAAGTATGTGAACCCCTATCCTATATATCATTCATTCTTGTGTTCAATAGTTCAGTGGCTGCTTTCAAAGATGAATGATTTCTCAATGGACTTTATCCAATGTCCTTTTTGGTCTTGGAAGTCTTGCCATTAACTTCACCAACACTTGATTTTTTATTGTAAGTTGCAACAACACATCAGTTACCTGCAGTTAAAAGCAGCAGCATGCAAATCAATTTTCTTTTACTTCCAGATGGTAAAAGGGTTTAAAAATTTGTGCTCACACAACTCTGCCTTACAAAGTAAAAATTCCAACACCAAAAGACGTAGTCAAATTGAAACCAACACTCAGTTTTTGTCATTAATCTCAGTTCTCTACTCAATATCCATTTTCTAATGGCTTCTCTTTGAAAGTAGCTTAATCTTTTAAAAGGAAAGAAAAGAGTAACATTTTGGGCAAAAAAGATCTGGAAAGTGTTAGCTAAAATAATATTTCAAACACAAACAATGAAATCACAATGAGCATGGAATCCAACGTACAGGTCCAAATAGTGAGTAAACTATCATTAGCAAATGAATAAGATGGTATGATCTTTCAGTCTGTCCTCCTGCATAGCTCTTTGGACTGATTCACACTGGATAACTTACCTGAACTACTACAGATCTTTAAGCAAAATAGCAAGTGTTGATCTTAAAATATCGCCTGAAGAGGAGGTCACTGTGTACCATGGGAACTCCTTCCAATGATTAATTGCTCTCATTGTTAACAATTGTGTCTACAGATCTAATTTGATTTTATTGGAATTTGCTTCCATCCACTGGATTGTATTATAGTATTCTGCCTGAGATCAAACAATGTAGAAGTGAAGGCTTAGACAAGTGCTTAACACAGTACAAGTCTTAGTCTTAAGAACTGAGTAGTATAAGGCCAAATTATGACTCCTGAGAGATCCTGCTTCGGATATACCCATCCAATAGTGACTGACAAAACACAATTTCCTATTGCACGTGTTGCTTAGCTGTCTTATGCCCTGCAATTTTTTTTGTCATTCACATCTCTTAATTAAAATGTGATACTATGCGATACTAAGTGATATATTACAAAAGTCTATTATACTTATAGAAAAGTCCATATATATATATATATATAAGAAATTTATAAACACATTAAAATAATTGTATTAAGTTACTTTGACATAATCATATTAAAGGATCCTCTTTACAATCTGTTGATTGTCTACTAAGCAGATCCACCTGTTTATTTAATAATGAAATAGAATAAAATAGGTCTTCCCTTTTCTTTTCCCCTTCATTTTCTCTTTTTAAAATTATTAGCATAAACAGTAAGTTTATTGCAATTGCTGAAAATTCTTATGGTCTCTTAGACTTACTAGAAAATAATACAAATAGATTATAGGTATCACTTTAAAAGATCTAAGATATGAATTATCCATAACAACTGATTTATAGAGAAAAAACTTTAGTTGGATCTGTTTAATATAATCTTTAGGTGCTGTTGGAAATTAAAAGAATTTAATTATCATCATATGGTAGGATTATATCATTTGGTTTTTTCCCTGAATGCAGAAAAGGAGTATTTATCAAACATATACTTTTCGGCTTATCAATTACATAGTACATAAAAAGGAAAAAACTTCCTCTTCCTTATTGAATAAATTTAGCTCTTACAGTCCGGATGAAAAAAATATCTCAGAATACGTCAACAATGAAAATATCATACAAAGGCCTATAAATGATGTATCTTCCAACTGCTTTCAATATTAAATGCAACAAGATGAATATCCACTAACAACAACTTTCACTCCTGTTTTGCATCCCAAGTTTAATAGATGAACATAAGTAGTAATTTTTGGGAGGTTTATCACACAGAGTTCAGAAAAGCTGTAGTTGGAATTCCTGACCAGCTACTAGCAGTAACAGAGGCTTGTAGAGAAAGATAGATCTCCACAAGACTGACAGACTTTTATCATTTTCCATTAGTAACTGGGATAGGAAAAAAACGCAAATTTAGAATTGTTCTGGAGAAAAAAAAAAACCTATCAGTCTTCTTGGTTGGAGATGTACGATTTCTTCTTCCTTCATGTTCAGACAAGCCCTTGCTAGCTTCAGACTTGCTTTAGATTTCTTGGAAATTATGTAATAATGAGTTTAGTTCCCACAATTGCAGCACAGTTTTAACTAGGAGACCAGCTCAGTAGAAACGTTAAAATCATAATACAAAATTTGTTAGATTTGCTCCTAAGTGACCTTAACTTCCCAACTCTCTGTAATTACTATCATCATATTGTGGCATGATGTTCCCACAGTGACAAATGCTGATAGACTTTTATGTGATGTTACACTATGTTTTAATGGTTTGGGTTTTCTTGAAGTTAGAATTGCCATTGGCTAGGGGCCTTTATACCCCTAGCCGTTCAATGGCTGAAAGGAGTTAAGATACTCAAAAGGATTTTGATGTAGGACATCAGTAACACAGCTAGGCTGCTGAGAAAGTCTTCTCTCTCCAGCTGGCATTATCACCAAAATGTAGTACATCTGAAGAGGCTCTGTAGAACTGTCAGTCTCCCACTGGTGGGTGTTTGTGTACTGATACGTACATGCACTGCCACAGAATGTGTCTTGGCTTATCAGCACACTCGAATAGATCAAATAGATCATTTACTTGTTTGCTTGTTATCTCATTACTTAATTTGCTATTGATTTGTTGCATGCATTATTGTTGATTTACTATTATTGTTGAACCATAAACAATACTCTGAAAACAAATTGTAGAAAATATATATCAGAACAATCTGAACAGTTACCAAACTCAGGTCCTTCTCTACACGCTGGTGGAAAACAGGGTTAATTAACTGGGTTGTCCATGACACCTGAGATAGATAGATGATTAAATTTGAGATCATTTGTGGATAATCTGCTCACACAAAGTGAAAGAGATGAATCTATACATCACAGAAGAGAGCTAGTAATCAGCCCATAATTGTTTGAGGGCAAGTAACACTATATCAAAGGAAGATACCAGTTATCAACAGCCTATATTTCCTGTTTTTAGGGAACAGGAGAATAAGTATGTTAGAAAAGAATGAAATTTATTTGCTATCTAATGAATGATAAATAAATTGCTCGTGAAAAGCAATAGGAATTTAATCATCTAGGGCATTGCAAACTCCTTAATCTTTGGGATCTAAGACAGAATGATTCCATATAGTGTGATTCATTATTTCAGAAGATGGATTTACTTTGCTGCCATATTAGAATACAAAAAATTTCCTTTTATGCATGCTATAAATACCTAGGTAACAGTGGATTGCGTTTCAGAGTTTAAGCTATATTCCTGATCCACCTTTGAATCATCTCACCTGTTAATAAAAAAGCAGTCAGTGAATTAACCAGCCATTCTTCCATAATACACTGGCCACAGTCTAGTCATTGCTCTAAAGAACAGGAGTTTTGAATGCAACATTATATTGTGCTTCCTCTCATGAACAAGTATAAAACAGATAAGTCGTATCAGCTATTAGCCACGCTATAGAACTGGATCAATCCATCGATACAAGGACTGGCCTGATCACGGAGGGGAAAGGAAGCTCCATTTGGTGCATTAGCTCTCTAATTTAATTCACTGCAGATGAACCTGTATTTACATTACATCGATCCTACTTTCCTCAAAACAAGGTTTGGTGGCAGGTCCTCTTTCTTCTGCCTGTTTCCACCTGTTTCCTGCTGCTCATGCCAGTCTCTTCCTTACTGCAGGAGCAGTAAGTAAGTACACCCATTCTTTCCATCCATGATCTTTATCCCACTTCAGTTAGGAAGAGCTAGGTTCCTTTGAACAGGTTATATAGTGACTCTTAGATAGCCCGGATCATTTTGACTGGATGTGATGAGCACTGGGAACAATAACTGTGGAAGAGTATCTGGGATGAAGCCATAACCAGTGTTTTCTCTGTCATGGGCTGGCCCAGAGTTTCCAAAAATGGAAATTAATACATGTCTTTTAAAAGCAAGGACCAGCTTTTCAGCCACCTTCTGGTCGAATAAATACACTGAGAAGGCAAAGAAGACATAAAAGTTCTGCTATGTGCAGTCAGACAAATTCAGGCTACAGCAAGGAAGCCAGCACCTCAAACACAGTCACAAAAAAGAAAAAGAGAGAGAGAGATTTAAGTAGCAGATATTTGAGTCACAGATTCCTACCTCAAAAAAAAAAAAAAAGTCATAGTATCTATGACTACAAGATGCCACATTGCACTATTGAAATACTGCTCCACCAGTGCATTTACCTTAGTACAGAATATAGTCCTTGTGAGCCATCTGAAACCTGCATGAATTTAGTAAGAGAGGTAAATTCTCTTTTATCTTTTTATCCCCTTACCTCATACATATTTATTTAGTTTTTCAAAGCAATCCAATTAGTAGGTGAAACAGCCCACCTTTCTTTCCCAAGGAGTTTTCCCAAGTATTTCAAGCTCAAGAGTCTCAAGTCATGCACACAGCTTGTAATCTTTGTTGTAGTGAAAGTGGTGTTGTTAGGTTCAAACATAATAAAGTTCCTCAGGGTTGTTGCTGGGGTTTTTCTTGGGGAAATCATAGGCTTGGTAATTTCAAAAAAACACTTTTCTTTTGTTAAAATAATTATGCAAAATTCAAGACTTGGGGAAAAAAAAATCTTCTGATAGTTGCATGCATACATCTAAGGGCAGTATATAACCCCCTGGGAAGGCATATTTTTTTCAGTAAGAGAAACTTCTTCTGGAGAGGGAAAAAAGAATAAAAGCAACTAAACTCCGGGTGACAAATCACTAGTAGGGAAAATTTGGTTAGAGGACATTTGCATTTCAAGATTCCTTGCTCGGTTAGTACTACACTGGCCTGATCTGAAAAAGACTGAAGCCTGTCTCTGAATCACTACTAACATTTTGCAAAACGACAGAGGATTTAGGGGGAAGTGCAAGCACATGAAAAAAGTCATGAGGATAAACTGGACATGGAATTACATTGAGAAAGACATCATTACAACGGTAAAACAATAGAAAGAAGATGTTTCCTCCTCTTGTCCTACCTAGTGGTTTGCATTCATGTTCTTAAGAAATAAAATTGGTGTCATGATACTAGGAGATGATCAAAGATCATACACTACACAATTGGAAACATAAAAAATGAGCTCAAATTTCTTATTTCCTATGAATCCTCTCACTGATCTGCTCAGCTTTTACCTTAACTGCCAGTGGGGAAAACTGATAACTTTAGAATTTTTTTGTTTGAATTTTTAAAGATATAAAAGGAGAAGTACATAAAATATATTCTGGAAATTAGACTCTCAGTTCATTATAGGGGTTGCATTTTCAGGCACTTGTGAAGTGACCTCTTCAGCTATATGGCTATATAACTAAGTCCAGTGTAATAACAATACTGATTACTAATCATCAGAATTAAAATACCATACCAGATTTTCATCCTTTTATGTAAAACATCCACAAAAATATTATTCCCTCACTTCAGCATTGCTTCATCTTTTTGCCAGTTATGTTAATTAAGGCAAAATGTGGTTACTTTCTTGTGCGTGGAAGCCTTTGAAATATCACTGACTTCTTTAAGTCTCATTCTCTTTTTGCTCAGTGGAGGAGTAGCACTTTTAGTCACAGAATTTCACTAATATGAAATCAGTGGTACTATACTGAGAGGTAGATTTAGATTCCTATTTAGATATCCAAAAGTGTGGGATAAGTACACATAATGGGACTTACAGGTACATGAAGCCCAATTACAGAATCACAGAATCGTTTAGGTTGGAAGGGACCTCTGGAGATCATCTAGTCCAACCTCCCTGCTCAAGCAGGGTCACCTAGAACATATTGCCCAGGATCACATCCAGACGGGTTTTGAAAATCTCCAGAGAAGGAGACTCCACTACCTCTCTGGGCAACCTGTTCCAATGCTCTGTCACCCTCACAGTGAAGAAGTTTTTCTCAGGTTCAGAACATTGTCAACATTATTTCAGAAAGCAATTCACACTCACTGCTCTCAAGCATCACCTAGCTCATCATCTGCTAAAATCAATAGCAAATACTAGAAACTTTAGGGTACAGAGTTTCCAAGTTGCCTATGCACAGCCTTTCCTATAGGCCCACTCCAGCATGTGGACACCAAAAAAGCAGGCAGCGGCGTGATATAGACAGTGAAAAGAGAAAACATTTCTGAGGTCTCCTTAACACTCCCCATTGACTATATTATGAGCTTAGGCACGTTACATTGTTAGGCTCCTACTTTTAAAATAAGCAGGAACACAGTTTAAGATCACCGTCTGGTGCAAATATCCTAGGAAATCTGTACCCAGGTTGTTTTTGTAAATCTCTCTCAGTGTTTGCCTTCATCTTTAGGTGGCTGAATGCTACCAAATCTTTTCATGCTTGTTTGAAGAATTTCTAAATGTGTTTAGAAAAGTGAATTTGGAGATCATTTGATTTCATTGGTTAACAGGTCTTTTCTTCTCAGATGTTTTGCCATAAGACCTTCTTTGCTGGAGTGTATATCAGCGTGAGTGTATGGGTTCACAGCAAGCACTGTAACACCCATGCACCCTTACGTATACTACATTCCCTCTGGTAACCGTCCTGGCACATCCAGGTATTAAAACACCCTGCGGCTTCCTTGTGTTCCAGCTCATTTTCAGATGTGAAACGCTCAGTAAGTTAGTGACTTGGATGTTTTATCTTTCAATTCCAGCCTTCGCTGTTCTCTTGATGAATTGCTCACTTAGTGTCTAGAAAAAATAAAGCTATCAATATCAATGATCGTGCCAATGAACTGTGACAAACTAAAGGATACAGAAGATTAACAATCATTAAATGTCAGAGGCTTATGATATGATGATGATGATTATTGGCATACATATTTACCTCTACAAAAAGAATATTGAAAATTATTAGAATAAAAGTTAACTTTAAATTATGTATAGCCTGCTTTATCCTTAGAGTGGAACTAAGAATAATGTGACAGAAAGGAAAACAGGCCACTGTAATTGTTTATAATGTCACATACATGCAAAACAAAACCTATCTTAAATTGCACTATAGTATTCATAGGATTATGTATTTTAAATTACACTATATTTGACGTTTTAAAACTTAGATTCAGCCCCAAATAAAATCAAGTTCATCTGACTAATATTTTTAAAAAGATCAAATTAAAGAAAATATGACATTTTTATTCGTAAAATTATTTATTTAATTTGAGAATTAATGCTAGCCATACCTTTTCATAGGCTTTAGAGATAGACATGCAATACAGTCTTGTTTAAATCTAAAGAAATTAGTCCCATCAATATGATAAATATGTTTTTATTTTTGCAGCTGATACAAAGAGGGAAGCTCTCTTTTCACCAACTTCCGCTTACTCAGTATACAAGATACTAAATGATTTAAAGCTCTGTTCACATGGTTGTATAGTCACTTCCCAATTAAATGAACCCAAAGTCTAAAGCATGTGCTGGCTCTCACTTCTGCCACACAGTAATTGGTCTGATCTCCCAAATGAAATTAAGTTTAACTTTCTTTTGATGACTCAAGTCTAAAAGGAAATAACCACGCCCAAATTAAAGCTCCTTCTTTATCTTTCCCTTTGTGTCCTTAACAGAGGTAATCTGAAGCTTTGTGTTAGCAATATAGATGCAAATTTTACTACCTGGGAAAATCACAGCGTATGACTCTATCAGACCACATAGAAAACTCCACTCCTACTTTCCCATTGTTGATATCTAGAGATAAATTTTCATGAACAATTTTCTTTTTTTTTCTTTTTCTCTCTGATTTTTATAAGATTTCTATTATCGTGTTTTTCCTTCTCAGCACAGAGTAGAGAAAAACGTGTGAAGGCTGAAATAACAGTGACAATCGGGAAAAGCTGCTGTCTGCAGTGTTAATATGTAGCGGGTGACCCTCAGTAAATATGACTAGTGTTTCTTGAGGAAAACCTCAAGGAACCTTCCTTTTTAATTTTAATAAACTATTCAACCTGGACTTTACAAACGCCCAAATTAGACCCTCAGAATACAATGCAGGATGAAACTTTCTTCTGAATTCCTCCATATTAGAGAGGTTTAGTCTCAGCTCTGCAAGGACCTTGCTGGCAAACCGCAGTTTCCCTTCTGGCCAAAGCTAAGCCTGGTCAGAATTTGTAGCTGCCTATTTGCTCATCTTATTCCAAGCTCCACCTGCTCTTTTCATTACACCCTTTATATCTGCCAGGAC
Source organism: Struthio camelus (assembly GCF_040807025.1). Classification (NCBI taxonomy): domain Eukaryota; kingdom Metazoa; phylum Chordata; class Aves; order Struthioniformes; family Struthionidae; genus Struthio; species Struthio camelus. The sequence goes on along the minus strand of NC_090942.1, from coordinate 36,536,613 downwards.
AAAACACTAATGCAATTTATTTCTAACTCAGTTTGGTCAAAATGATCTGGGTTACCTGATATTTAATCTATTCAAACTAATATCTCGCTTTGACTGAACTGGATGGGGGAGCAAGTACACAAGCAGTTGTGCCAACGTATCCAGGGCTGCAGTTCCTTGGCTGACTAACTGACTGGCTGCTGCAGTCCTGATTTACCCCAGCCCTTCTCCGTTCCCACACCCTCCCCTTCACAGGCTTCTCTGACCCTGACAGAACTTGTTGAATCTCCTTAGTCTGTAGAAAATGGCCCAGTGTAGGATCAGATAAAGACCAGAGCTGCTAAAAGGGAGGTGACGAGAAAGATAACCAGGACTGAGTGTGAGGGAGAGGGGGCAAGGTTAAGGAGGAAGATAGGTTCTGGGAGCAGTGGGGGTTACAGGTTGGCTGGGGGTAGAGATCGCTTCAGCCCACCTGGAGGCATCCAGGAAAGCAGAGATGACTGCAGAGCAGCTGCCTCTGCGTTCTCGAGTCTTAATCCTGCGACATTAAGGGACAACTTTATAACAGTTTCAGGAAGACCAGAGCTGAACTCTGAGTGAGCAAGAAACAGGACATACTTGTAGAGAGATATGATTAGCTACTGGATTGTGCGGAAGAGGGGCAGAGGTGCTTTCAGAGCTTTTAAATCTCTTTAGGGAATGAGTTCAGAGTTTTGGAATAAAAGGAAGAACTTCTCTCATAAGGTATTTTTCGCTTTGAACCCCTTCCTAAAGTTAGGCCAGGAGCAGATATTTTCTCTCTTCCCTAGCTGGAGACTCCTGCCCCAGCACATCTGTGACTGAGTCAGTATGCGGGACAACTCCCTAATTCACTGCAAGCAAATTCAGCCAGGTTCATGCTAACAATCCGAGCTATTTGAGCTGATCTCCTTTATTGTGCCTGAAGCAAATTAGGGTGCACTCGCGTTAACAACCCTGCAGAAGGGTAGGGATGAACAGTTGTTTTGAACCAGAACTGGCATCCATGGACTCAGGAGATCTGTCTTTAATTCCATGTCCCTAAAACCCCTTCTGTATTAGCTCTGCTAATGGTTAAAGCCCTCGCCCCAGACTTTGGACACTGTGCTTTAATACTTTTTCTGCTTGAAAGAATTTGAATCTATGTGTTCTGGATGTCCAGTTTTCAGATTACTGAGCATTTCATGGTCGGACACTTTGTCTTTCCTGTAGAAATCTTCTGCAATGAAATCTATATTAGGGTATAGAAACTCTTTTTGTCTAATGCTTAGAATATTCATCTAGGATGGGAAAAAGTAAGAGCTCAGGCCAGACCCTTTCCAGTGAATGCTATCTATTTACACTGAAGCATAACTCTCTTTTCCTGATGAGCATCCCGCCTAGATGCTTGAGACATGCCCACACACAGCTGCAGTTTGACACAGCCCTTTGTGAGAATAAACACCTCATCGTCTGCTTGCTAAGGTAACTGGTGAAGAATTCCCTCAAGCAGAGGAGGAAATTAACTGTGAAGTAATGCTGTAATCACAAAAGTAAAAAGGACATTATACTGTCTGGTAGCACCATGTATGCTGAACAGAAATTAAGATTTGATTTGAGTCTGCTGACTGCATTAGGCTCTGCAAGCCAGCCAGCCAGAATGATGTCTAATTTATATACCCCAAATATGTTTGAAGCCTAAGGTAAAAGTGTTCACCTGTGATATTTTGGCAACTCTAGGGTGTGAGCAGTAGCAAATGTTCAGACATGGAAGAAATTTTAGTCGCAGCAGCTTCCCTACTTATAATTATCAGCCCCTCCAGAGTTAAGTGGCAGCCAAGTAGGCATTCTGTGGCTATGTATTTTAGATTTAGCAACCTTGAAAGGCACTCAGGTACCTGAATCTTTTTTTGTGTAGCAAGGATAACATCCAAAAAGTAGCTCCTAAGCAGCTGGCCTAGCATGGTTTCATCACCGTAGAGAATGGTGGTAGCTACTATGCATGCTATCAGGGAGGGCAGGGGTAAAGAGAAATGTGGGAGACCTTGCTGATGAAGTCTATTAGACAGAAACATTGAATCTGCACATATCCTCTCTGGATTGGTCCTTCTCTTCATTGCCAGAAGTAATACCATCCTTTGGAGCAGGGGTTGTGTGAGAGCAGCTTGTTTACTAAACCTCCAGTCCTGGCTTGCTCTCTACTGCCAGGAGTTTGGGGCCTGTTTTCCACCAGCATTTATTAACATTAAGTTATCATGCAACGTGCCAAGTTTCCATCAGCCCCGCGAAAACATTCTCAGTTCCAAGCCCTATTCTCCCTATGGCAGCACACTACCCTGTAGACTTTCTGAGCTGTCTTGGCCAGTTGTATCTGTTTATGCAACCAAATTTCCCTAAAAAAAGCTGCTGATAGCATGCACACTTTTGTAAGGACAGAAGATGATAGCACCGACTGGAGCTAGTGTTTTCTAAAATCAAAACAATGAGGAAAAAACTCCCAGAGTTAAAAATAAAGCCACAAAAAGAACAAGCTATAGACATATAAAGAATTTTAATCAGAGATGCCCAAAACTTCTAGCTTCATAACTCCGAATTCTAATCCTAACACTGCAATCCTGAAATTAATTGCTTTTCTTGAGAATCAGTGAACCAAAATGCTTCAGGTCTAAGACATGAAACAGGAATCAGTGACAATTTAGCAAAAAAAATTTTGCCTAGCTGAAAACTGGAGCTTTATTTTGGCAGACCTTAATCATTTTCAACATATTCTTTTGAGTATGCAGCTCCATGTATAATGAAGTGAGTCCTTAATACCTGTCCACTGAAGTAAACAGAAGTGGAGTCATTGATTCAGCTGGGTTCTTAGTTTGCCTCAGTCAACAGATTGCAAGAATGTGACCATAATGACTGTCGGGATTACTAATAGCTGTTTCATTTGTGAAGGAAAAACTACTCAGTGGTGATTCAGTGAGACAAGATAAGTGTTCTAAATAAAGCAAAATTTCACAACTTTTTTGCTACAAAGAGGAGATCTAGAAATCTGAATTCTGTTTGGTATTACACAATACACTTAAAGATACATCAATGGTATTTTGAACATAGCTATAATGCAGTTCAAAATAAACGATTTTGCAAAGGGACCTGGAACCTCTTTTTCAAATAGGAAGAACTAGCATTTAAAATGGTTTCAACAACAGAATAATGAAAAATGAGGAATATGTCAAAGATTTTTAAAAGCCTTTCAGAAGGGATTCAAGGAACTGCAGACTAAGAAAAACTGGTAGAAACTTATAACAAAAATATCCCATACTCAACCAAAATATGGTAAACATTTTGTAATAGGGAATAGGGAACACTACTTTTGCACAGGAAAGTCATGCCTGACAAATCTACTAGAGTTTTTGAAAGGCAGGTGTTCGAGAGCAGGCAGATATAGGTAATCCAGGTTATGTAGTGGGTGTAGGTTTTCAAGCAATTACTACAACATTCCTCTCCAGGAAACCAAGCTGCCATTGTAGCAGAGAAGATGATCCCCTCAAAACTTCAGGTCTGATCGAAGCATAGAAATAAAGAGTAGAAGTAAAGAGCTGATTTTACAAGAAAGAGAGTTCATCGAGGATGTGTGCTGAGGATTGTGTTGGTCAGTATAATAACAAATGATCTTGAAAAGGGAGTTGATTGTAAGGAAATTACATTTGCCTATTATTCAAGGTTTTAAAAATGAATATTCGTGTTACTTATTCGTTAGGTAATAAACTGTAAGGGGAAATTTGTTGCTCATAAATGAAGGATCATAAACAAAACCAGTCCTAATTAGACTTATACAATGCTGGTCTCTAAATCAGCTATTACTGCTATGGAAAGCGATTTTGGAGTTAACGTAGACAAGTCTCTGCAAAAATGTGCTCAGTACACCATACTGATTAGAAAGGTAAACATAGGAAGTCTTAGAAAAGCCACAGAGAACAAAAGAGAAATCATTATGATCCTGTTGTTATAAAACTATGAGATGTCTGCATTTTGAGCATTACTTGCTATTCTGTGATGTAAGAACAAGTATAGAAGCAACAATCATAATCAAAAGTATAGATTTGTTTCCATACCAATAGATATTAAATAGACTACTAGAATTTGTTAGTCTGGAAAAGAGAAGATGCAAAAGATTATACTAGAAATCATTAGTGGTAATCATAGGTGACAGAAAATGAATAGTTAATGATTTTTTTCTTTTAATACGCAAAACTAGGGGGCAACAAATGAAGATATCAGAAGTTAGTTTGAAAGCAAAAAAAAAAAGAGGTTTATATTTACTGTGTATAACTAATTAAGTCATATAGTTCACTACAGGGAACGGTATAGAAGCCAAAAGTTGAAATGGTTAAAAGACAATAGAAAAATTTACTGAAAAACAATCCATTCCCCCATCCAGGGCCTTAAATTACAGAGATACTACTGGTAGTTCAGGAAATCCATAGGCTGCAGAAGGCTGCAAGAAAAGGTAGAGGAAGTATCACAGCATGGCTGCCTCTTCCTGAGGCATCCACTGCTGACTACAGTGAAAGACAGGATACTTTGATCTGACCCACTACTGGTCATTCTAACATTATGTGCTTAATTATCTATCATGTCAAATCTCTGAGTTTCGGTGAGAATCCCGTAAAAATGATTTCCTCCTGACAATAAAACTAAACATGGAAAACATAGCAAATGCCTCAAGATTGAATATTTTTTCTTGAACTTCTAATTCAGACCACATCCAGATAAATTTCCATCCACTGAAGACAGCTGGACTATTTGTAATGATTCCAGTGCAGATTTCATAATTCTGTCTTTAATATTTCTACCAAACATATGTCTACATGCCCAGAGAGTTTGTGGCACCTCTATCTTTGGAGATTATCAAAAGCCATCTGGACATGGTCCTGGGTGACCATGCTTGAACATTATTATTACATTGTCTGCAATGGTTATGTAATGCTTCACATCTTCAAAAAAGTTTTGTGAAATAATGAAATTTGTCACTATATGTCACACTAAAGAGAGGATGAGAATTGCTCTTAATTGCATTCAGATATTGCAGTCACAGAACCACAGAACAGGTAAGGTTGGAAGGGACCTCTGGAGATCATCTAGCCTAACTCTTTTGTTCAAGCAGGGTCAACCAGAGTAGGTTGCCAAGGACCGTGTCCAGATGACTTTTGATAATCTCCAAGGATGGAGGCACCAAAACCTCCCTGGGTAACCTGTGCTAGTGCTCAGTCACCCTCACAGTAAAGAAGTTTTTCCTCACGTTGAGATGGAACTGTTTATGTTTTTTGTGCCCGTTGCCTCTTGTTACTGGGTATCACTGAGAAGAGTCTGGTTCTGTCTTCTGTACTCCCTCCCTTCTGATACTTATACTCTTAATTATCTTTGTGGCCCTTCACCGAACTTGCTCCAGTAGATCCATATCTCTCTTGAACTGGGAAGCCCAGGACTGGACCCAGCACTCCAGGTGTGGCCTCATCAGTGCTGAGCAGAGAGGAAGGATCACCTCCCTCTCCCTGCTGGCAATGCTCTTCTTAATGAAGCCCAGGAGGCTGTTGGCCTTCTTTGCCACAAGGGCATATTGCGGGGTCATGTCCAAGTTGGTGTCCACGAGTACCGCCAGGTCCTTCTTTGCAGAGCTACTTTTCAGCTGGTCAGCCCCTAGTGCACGGAGTTATCTTGCTGAGGGTACACTTTGTCCCATCATCTAGGTCATTTTTTAGTAAGTTGAACAGGATTGGACCCAGTATTGACCCCTGGGTAACACTGCTAGCTACAGGTCTCCAACTAGGCCCTGCACTACTAATTACAACCCTCTGAGCTCTGCAACTCAGCTTATTTTCAATCCACCTCACTGTTTGCTCATCTAGCCCTCACTTCATCAGCTTGCCTATAAGGATGTTATGGGAGACAGTGTTGAAAGCCTTCCTGAAGTCAAGGTAGATAACATCCACTGCTCTCCCCTCACCTACCCAAACAGTTATTCCATCACAGAAGGCTATCAGGTTGGATAAGCATGACTTCCCCTTTGTGAATCCATGCGGAGTACTCCTGATCATCTTCTTGTCCTTCACGTGCTTGGAAATGGGTATCCAGGGTTAGTTAGTTGCTCCATCACCTTTCCAGGGATCAAGGTGAGACTGACTGGCCTGGGTCCTCGTTCTTGCCTTTTTTGAAGATTGGAGAGGCATTTGCTTTCTTCCAGTCCTCAGGCACCTCTCCTAATCACCACAACCTTTCAAAGATGACTGAGAGTGGCCTAGCAGTGACATCTCCTTCAGCACTTGGCCGTGGGTGCATCCCACCACAGCCCAATTTTCTTACGAGTCACTGACCTCTGAAGGTAAATATGGGTCGTCTTTCATTAACTCTACAAGAAGGCAAGAACTATCGGAAATTCTAGCTGTAATAAGGTCTCTGCATGTGGATCTCATGAGGGAGGTACACTGCAATTTATTGTTGAACAGATAACAGTGCGCCTATTTCCAAGAACCAAATTAGACATTCCAGGGTATTATCATCCAAGATCACTACACACTACATAAAGCAGCTGAATTACTAGACTATTCTCAGTAGCGTTATCAGAATCTTTTGATTTTCATCAGATTGCTGAGACTGAAGGAATTTGATGGTACTACGGAAAGGACTAATGTGCTTGGGAAGGCTCTCCTTGCGGCCCTTTTAGAAACCAGTGACAAAAGTTATTGACTTCTGTGAGGCCAAAAATTGTTAACTTATTAGGAAGATATGACCTTCCTGATAGTTGATTTAAGTACAGGTAATTGGGATATACAAGTATTTATACTTCACTACTAGTTCTGAGCAAATATTATCATAACATTTTACTACATTGTTTTCTTATTATCGAGTGTGGGCAGAACTACAGTGTGGCCTCAAACAGTGTGATGCTTTCCCACAGAAAACTAGCATTGCCTTTTTTTCTTATCTGGAAGCTTTACCACTGGCTACTGAGCTGATTATTTGGCTGAGTGCACTCTATATACTACTCTTATTAACAAAGGAGTAACATTTAAGCCAGGTGTTCTATTAGAATTATTGCTTCAGTCCTGCCATTAGACTTATCAGATCTATGCAGGTACAGAGGCCACCCCACGTGGATTCATTCTTACAGAGTCTTTACATGTGGAATGAGACTATAGTATTTCAGTGCTAGCTTTTCATCAGATGAACCAGACTTGAAGAGATTACACTAAATAAACTAGGCTCTACTTCCTTCCTAACGAAGCCTTAATAGCAAAGAAAAATTATGAAAAACCTTTCCTATCATTTGAGTAACAGTTGCTTACTAGCTGGGCAATTGCTTACTAGCATGAATACCTTTCATGCTGATGGCATAGAGAGTTAGCTACCACAGTCCAGTGCTATATCCAGACCCCTATGACTGAGTACCATCATGGCTTGGATTTTCCCTAGCATCTCATGAACCCACCATCACTACAAAACACTTCTTCGGGAACTTGGAATCTCATGTCCCAGCTGGTAAAGCACCAGTCATGTCATTAGGCAGTTTGTTCTGTGCAGAATGACTCTTAAATCAGCTGAAATGGTAAGGGAAGTTGGTGCCTGTTCCCCAAGGTAGTGCTCTAAGACCCAAAACTTCCTAGGTGGTGTTGACAGAGTTGGTCCTTTTAATTCATAGAAGAAACTTTGTAATGATTTTGGAAAAAAATTATTTAGTCACCTGTTTTCCTTTAAAAAAAAAAAGGTGACTGGTTCAAAATAATACGCCCTGTGACTTCTTCTATATTCTTCTGATAAACCAGAAGATTCAGTAACAGTATACTAGTAGTTTTAGATGGTAATACACTTTATCTAAGCCATTTAAATTAGAGAAGTATTGGCCTATGCAAAATTTTAAATCCACTTGAATGGAAGCTGCTAATGCTATTAGGTACTTAACATAGCCACTGCACTACAACCTCACAATATTCCTTTACAGGGATACTTTAACTGAAAGCATCATAAGGAACAAAATGCGTTTCAAGGTAGGTTGGACAATACTTTTTGACCTCAGAAAAGATACCTAACTCATCAGAAGTCCTGTTTTGCAGACTCTTATTAAACATAAAGCCACTTACAAAGTACCCTATCATACATATTATACAAAGGCATGGTGATTTAGAAGGCACTGAGGAATGCTTTCCTAAAAAAATAATTCTCATCTGACAAAACTAATGAGGAATTCTGGTTAAGATTTTTCAAATATTATTCCTGTCGACAGGCCAGACTATGCATCATATAAGCTAGCTAATATCCAAAAGCCATATAAATTGTAGAAGAGCAAACAGAGAAAGAGTGGGCTCGTATTAGGGAGCTGATAGACAACTTCAGGCTGTTCTTCCTGCAGTTAGTTAAATTACGGTTCCCTGCAGTCTCCTCCACCCATCTACCGAATGTTAATTTTACACCTCCTCTGAGCTAGCAGAAGAGAATGTTTATCTATCTGTCAGGTGCTCCAATACGAAGTACAGCACCTTAACACAAACCCACCTTCCTGGATATTTTAGAGCTGTCATTTCTTAAACCACCACAAGAAGAATCATCAAGTCAATACATCACTGGTATTAATCATGTGATCATGGGTGAATACCCATGCAAGTATTTTCATTTACTTCTGTACCTCCACTAACAATATTCTTGCCTTGGCTTTGGCTCCTAAAGCTAGATTTCTAAAGGTATTTAGTTACTAAAAATGCACCCATTGATGTCAATGGTAGTTAAATATCTATATTTCCTGTACAGGAAAGGGGTACCTGCAGAGGTAGCCCTTGTATTTTTAGTCATCTAAACACCTTTAGCAATACGGCTTTAATGCTTCTAGCTGTCCTGTGTCATTTTAATTAATCTAAGTTTTAACTAAGCAGAGCTATGTCTCAGAAGCATGACTGATTTGTCCAGGTGTAAGTCCTGCCAAAAATGTCTCCATTCTAATTTCACTTTTGCCATTAACTTGTGTTTTGGATATAAGTTCTTCATTTAAATTTTATTCTTGAACTCACTGGAATTGGAGCACTGCCACTGAATTCAATGGAAGTGACTTAGGCCTTGAGCCATTTTCTTTCCTTTTTTCCATATTACCAGGAACAGAACAGAAATGAAGGAACCTGATGCTAAAACCACTGTTCAGGGACAGCCAGAAGTGATGTTATGCAACTGTATTTTGAAATGTGTAGGCATTTTATATTAAACTATCACCAAGTCATGAACAAAACCAGTCCTGGAAGTAAGGACTAGATTCCTAATCCTGCCCCTCCAAACTGGAGGCCTTACAACAATAAGCTGCAGCAGGGATGATGCCAGTCTCTTCTTCCAGCCCTGGCATTCCTACCTACCCACTGCCTTAGCTTCCTCAGGGAATGTTACCTTATCAAAATTATCCTGTTGTTTGGTGCCTAACTGCTAGCGTGCTGGAGAGGCATGTTTACTCCCCTGGGCTAATTAAGACTTAAATCTCAGTTCTCTCACTTCCCGGCTGAATATTCTAGCAACTAAACAGTTATGCACCTAGTGTTACCATAATATCAGATGTGGTTCGTTGTAGCCGTGGCCACAATTAACATTTCAGTCTTCTCCAGGGACTTTAAACTGAGTTCAAGTACCAATCCCGCTAAACCCATTAAATAGGAGAGGTGTAGGTGGGAGATAAGCACCCATCTTTCTACTTCTGACTGTACGTGGGAGACTAAAGTTAACTACCTCAGAAGTTTTCAGGCTAAGAAGGGAGGCAACTAATGAATGTACATAGCTATATATTAGGCAGTCTGGTAAGTAGGACAGATTTTATTGCTCTCTGAGACCAAGGCAGAGTTTGGATACCCCTTTTTGATTTTAGGCAGGACTTGTTCAGACTGGGTCCAACTGAGACAATCAATAGAAAAATTAACAATATTATATTTTTTCCTTAAGACTTACAAAATGTATGTCTACTTTTATAATTTGAAGCTTTAAATATTGTTTGTCCTTCGAATCTCTCCTATGCTTAGGTCTTCATATGTGTTCTTCATACATGTACGAATTTCGTCCACTGGCTGCAAAGTCCTCAGCAAAGAGCAGTTATTACTAGATAGTGAGACAGGAATACTTATCCAATTCTCTTTATCCTTTAAATGTTTCTACACTACCTATATTAAATAGTAATAACATGTGAAAGATTAGAGGCCTTGGAAGCCTGGAAAGTTCAAAAACAATTATTCTGAGATGTCTTAGGTGCTAGAACAACAGGGAATGCTAAAAAAAAATAGAGAGAGACCAGGTGTGCACATGCAAGAGAAAGTGCATGCAAGAGAGATTTTTCTTCCAGTGCTGTGTTACATATTATATTCCCAGGTCACTGGAGAGAGAGATTAATGCAAATTCCCCAGACAGGTAAACAAGTCTGGGAAAGCACCACCCTCTGGGAAAGTTGCAGTAATTCACAAAGCCAGATAAACACAGAGTTTTAAAGGGACATGCTGGAGATAGGACCCCAGCCTAGAGAGCAATGGAGAAGACAGGCAAAGACACAGCTTAGATCAAAATGATAAATTTATGCCTATATCTACTGGCACCTCAAACAGCAAGCTGAAGGTGTGTGCAGATTGTTCACTGTCTTATGGTTCATTTTCTTTGTATCTCTGTTTTAAAATAAGAGGTAGTCTCCAGTATGAAAGCTGCCTGGTGGCAGCTGGATCTGGAAAGAAAAGGAGTGATCATACTGAATTTGGTCAGACCTGCCAGATTCTAAACAAGAACTGCAAGAGTTTAGAGCAAGAGTCCTGGCTTGGAGAGGAACAGCCGTGACCCCTTTGTGAGCTGGGTACGAGCTATCGGCTTGAAACCTGAGTGGGAGGGTTTAGAAAGCATCAAAGGTTCAAGTAATGCTGAAACACCAATGCCATCAGAACCCCATTTCTTCTGCTTTACCTATCATGCGGGACTGCAGCCACCTCCTCCCACTAATGTAAAGTTTGTATTATGTTTTCCCATTTAAGTTTCTCCTCAGATAGCATAAGCTGATGTTTTTTTGCTGTGTAACGGGTACCTTCTATGCTATGTAAATGGCAAAAAAATAGATCAGATAAATATATCCTCTTACCTGCTTTCAAAATACTTAATATAAATATGAATTATCATACAATCATAACCTTTGCATTCCACAGACCTAGGTCCAAGCACATAAAGAATGTATATGCCTAAAGAAAAGTTAGGGAAGAGCAGAGCATGTAAATCGAAAGCTTTGAAACCCAGAACTCACTGCAGCATGATAAGCGTGGTAAGCGACACATGATGACTATGTGATCTTTGGTCACAAGAAGGAGGAAGGTAGGACTATACTGCCGCTAGGGGAAAATGTGTTGTATCTGGGCTTATTTAAGCAGGAGGATACCGAGAGGCGTAACTAACGTTAGCAGCAGAGTCACAGCTCCTGTATGGATGCAGGAGTGTGCAACAAGCACATATCTGCAATGGAAAAGAAGCTGCATCACTGATACTGGAATGGTTCTGTGAATATATCAGCCTGCAGCACTGCAGCTGAGATGTGGGGGGGGGGGGGCAGAGGTGGATGCACAAACCCTCATACAGATAGTCTTAAGTTTTATTATTTAATATAAAATAGAGGAGTCCCAGGAGTCAAAATCCAGGATACCTCTTTTCCATACGAGTGATTAACCAGTGGACTATACAGAGAGGTTTGTGTGGTTCACTGAGTCGCGAAATTGGAGTGGCTGATGAGCACTTTGTGCACCCTTCTCCCTGCCCCACTCTTCATCCTTAGCCAGTGTATGGCAGGATGGCTAAGAGGTTTGCCTGGGAGGTGGCAGGTAGGCATGTGAATTCTTTCAGGCTGAGGAGCAAAATTAATCAAGTGCTTCCTTTGCAGTTGCTATAATCCCTAGGCTGTTATGTGAAAACGGTCCTTGTCCAGTGAATAAGTTTCAGAAGAAAAGCATGAATCCTGCTCCATTACTTAAGAGAAAGGTTTCAAGTTTCCACTGCTGGGGGAAGGGGAGCAAGCCGCAGATCTCAAATAGACAGAGGGACCTCTTGGCAGACCTACATGGCGCACCTCAGAATAAGTGGATTTAATATACAGACCTGACTTCTCTAAAGGCTCTGAGCAGATCTCTGCACAGCTTACAGGATGCTGGGTTCCATGTAAAGTATCTGTCACCATCCCTGTACAGGAAGCACAAGAGATTAACTGAGTCTTTTGGATTTCACTCTGAGCTCTGGAAATGGAACAGTTAAGTGCTTTGGTGTCTCATTTATAAATATCTACCTACTAGCTTGAACTGAGCTCTGTCCTTTTCTAAATATCAAATACAGTGTTTGAAACACTGATATGTAGAGAATTAGAACAGAGCTAGGAGTATGATTCATAGCAATTGATTTGATGAAGCCTGACACTTTTTCACTTTGTATGCCTTCAAAGCAATAGCCGTTTTCTCAAATGCCTATGTTAGCCTAAGTTACATATATAATTTTTCTGGAAATGTATTTTGGTCTACAAGTCGTCTATGAGTACTTTGCTATGCATACAGTCTCAAGTGATGTTTCTAATCAATAAATTTTTGTGGCCACTTTCTGAAATACAGTCTCATCTTCTTTCACTGCATAGCTTGTTCAAAAAGCAGCCCAGATGAGGGATCTTAGTACCTTGTGCTAAAAATACCTTGGCCACAGAATAAAAAAACTACTAATATAGCCTGAGCTCATTCCACTGCAAATTTGTTTAAGAAAATATCATGGGGTTCTTTTTGTACTTCCTTGCTTATTTAGAATCAGGTATTATCTGCTCCCCACTCTAACTTTGTGCCAGATCAGGTAGCATCTGCAACACCTGCAGCTGCCAAAAAGCCAGCATAGAGGCATAAAGCCAACATAAACTTTTTGTTGTGTATGCTCTGGGTAATTCAGCATAAATGTGATCATTTGCCGATACCTAATCCGTATCATATTTGTACTGTTGGGTCACCTGGTAATGCTGAGATTCTGTAGCAGTAATCATGAAAGCACAATCTTATTTGCCCAGTAAGAGATTGGAAAGGGTGTAAACAGCACGGCAGGGTGTAAACAAAACAGAAACTAATTATAAAACCTACAGGAGTTTAAGGGTGCTAGAGACATCTTTATGAAAATATGTATGCAGCGGGACCGCATTTAATTTACAACTGGTGCACACACTACACAGCCGCTATCTATATATGCAGAAGATCCAAAGAATCAGTCTTGCTACGTGTGGATGCCATGTTGCTTGAAGTCAAACATATCTCGCACCAGACCCACCACATGCTGGGTCTGAGGATCTTCTCAAAGTGGGAGCCCATGGAGTTCCCATTTAGAGAGAGCGCTATAATATCTGTGTGATTTGTTCTCCACATGCATTTGCATGTGTGGACAGACGTGTATTATTTCACTGCTTACAATCCGGAAGAACAATACTTCCTTCCTCCCTCAGAATAGAAGATAAATTATGTGAAAATAATAAACACTGAATTTATCTTGAGTGCCACATTTTCATAGTTGCACACCTTTTTAATATTGGCTGAACACTGGCAAAATGAATGCGCTTTTTCCTGCTCTGTGTAGCTGGCTTTTGGCAGTGCTTTGGAGTTTTGATCCATTTGTTTAGAAAATCCCTTTTCTTTTCTCAGCAGGCTTCTCATAGCTGTAGGACAATATCTCCTTTCCTTCATCTCTTTCTTCATCTCTCTCTACACAAACACATCCTTTGACCTTTCTTACGATTAGGGAAACCAGTGTATTACTCCAGTGCTCTAGTGTAGTTTCTAATGGGCACAACTTGGAAAGTGCCTTAGGCCGGTACTCTCATAGATCTGTTCTATCCTAGATGAAACAAATCAAGATTAGATGAACTTCAACACTGTACCACTGTGGGTTCTGACAACTTGTGTATTCACAGAAAAAATAAATTGACCAAAAGTTGCTTGTGGCTAAACTAAGCAGAGATAAAACATTGAAGGACATTAGTGAAGCCGGTAAAAGTAACCTACTCAAAGAAAATAGCTAGATTTTTTCCAATGTGCTGTATTCATTTGAGGTTAGTGGTTAAATAGAGAAGATTTATATCAGAGTTTCCACTTAACAAAAGTATTTGTGTGGATGATCTCTGTTTAGTAACTGTTAGCAAGGATTTTCCAAAATGTAATTCCCAGAAAACCAGTAGGCCATCTTATTGAGACTATTATCAAAAGTTTATGAAATCAGTGGGTGTTGACTGTGACAGAACATAAATAGCACTCTTGATTTCTTATGTTTTTATAGGCTGGAAGAACAATGTATTGCTGGAGGAACAAAGACATTTGTTATCCTAAGAACACAAACTGAGTTTATGACCTGAATATGCTGTATATGTAGAAAAAAAGCAACCACACAATTCCATCATATGGTAGATAGGATTACTTACAGGAAATATGAATTTGGAGAAATCTTTATGATTCTGCTGTAATACAGTTACTACGAATAATTAGAGGAAATCAAACCGAACAGAGGAGAGAAAAGGTTAGGGGTCAAACAGACATCTCTTTCAGTTAAATTAATTGAATATACTAATGACTGCAAGTGTTCATCCCTGTCTACCAGGTGGAGTTGCTGCCTCCACACTTCTCTTGCACTTCCTAGAGGGTCAGATAGTCAACTCAGGTCCTCTGTTTAAACTGTTCTTGTAAATCTCTTGATGGCTCATACTGCCCTTAGTCAGATACTTTGCTTTGCATCCTTCCTCGGTTTCTGCCTTGTCAGAATTCTTAGCTATTACGTCTGTTTTCCCTCCTCTCTATAGAAAAAAAGACAAGCGGCAATTTGTCTGCAATGGCAATTAATTAGTTAATAGCAAATAAAATTATAGATTTGCTAAGAGTAACAATGTTAATGTAGCAGATATCATTTGACAGGACACCACATGATATCATGAACAGTAAACTAGAACGACGTGAAGTCAGCAGGGCACACGGCAAATGGCTTATAAACTAGCTAACTGGCAGGTCTTGAAATACAGCTATAAATAGGGAGTAATTGTTGAGCAAAGTCCCACAGGGATAATCTTTGACCCTAATATTAATTCATATTTCAATTCATGAACTAAAGGGAAAAAAACAGTTATCACCATAGCTTGCTTTTGATACTAGTGTGAAGGGACTGGTGAAAAAGCGAAATGGCTAGGTCACTGACATCATTTTATCGTGGTTGCTCAGGTGATGATATGGTTTTCATCATGATCAAAAGTAAAATCATGTATTTAAACACAAAGAATACAGATGGTTCTCCCAGGACTCAGGGGAGAAGAATCAAGAAGAAGGGCCTTCTACTGGATGTCGGAGTCCTGATGGATGAGATTTCCCAAAATGATGGCAGTATCAAAAGGAATAATGGAGCTCATTGACATATAAACAAGGTGATAATGGTTTGAAGTGGGAAAATTCCTCTGTAATCTGCTGCAGCTGAATCAGAGCTATCTGACTTGAAGCAGGAATTAATATAAAGCAAATCAGTTGCCTTTGTTATGTATGAGGTCAAATGAACAGTCCCTTCTGGTCAGCACAGCATAAAGAGAATAGTAATTAATTTTACTATTATCTTAACAAGAAAATTGCAAATAACTCTCAACAATTCTTCAGACAATTCAAGTTTTTCAAAAGAGGACATTTCAACATGTCAACTGTTAAAAATTTTGCATTCCCATGTGTTTTCTTCTCTCCCACCTTTACCAGTGAATAAATGATGTTTGGGGGTTCCACTCCATTCGTATTCCTTTTTTTTCTTCTTTTTTCCTTGGTTCTCTGTTATTCTCAAAAATTTCTCGCTTGAAAAAGTTACAAAGTAGTTAAAGGAAAAATGAAACTCTCCATCTGGCAGGCACTGCTTCTTTTCCCCAAGCACAGCTCAGAGCAGCTCTGTTTCTCACCAGCTGCCAAGACCCACACGGGGTAATGGCAGTCAGGAATCAGCCAGACACCCACAGTTCCAGTAACACCTTCTTTCTCCCCTCCACACTCTCTTTGCTGGTGGCCAGAGAGTAGGTTAGCTTAGGAGCTCCTCCTGAAGCCCTTCACCACCTGCGGATTTCCCTAACAAAAAGGAATCTGGAAGCTTTATGGGGTGATTCAAAGTGGCCGGAGCAGTTTGGAAAATCAGGGTGTTTGCATTGCTCTCCTTTTCCCTGTGCTGAATGAAGTGTTACATTGAAAATGTAAATGGTCTCAAATAAAGAATTTTAGAATCTTTTACATGACTGCAGCATGAAATCCAGACTGCTGTTTTCATGAGCCTGATGAAAGGATCAGAAGTTATTTAGATGATTATCACATACCAGGTCATAATCATATTCTCAAAGGTTACGAGAAGTCATAGAGTCCTCTTCAGACAATTTGCGGATATTCTGTATGGAAAGTTTTCTTTAGAGCTGTCTGGAAGAGGGTGGGGGAATGCAGAGCCTACCATTAGAGATATTTAGGAGTAATTTTATCAACAGTTGGATTATGAATCTGTGACAGAAAAGTTACTCCAATCCTTTTGAATTGCTACATACTTAACAAAAGTGCAAGCATTCAAAGGGAAAAAGATATCAGAGAGCAAGTTTCCTTGAATTAATACAATCTGAGGTTGAGGAATTTGGAAGGTGTTTTATATGCATTTTTGTGGTTTTTAGCTGGGTGGCCAAAGTACACTACATTAATTTTAAGTCTGCACTTACAGACTGCAGCAGCATGGAGAGTAAACAATTAGGTTTGTTTGCTCCCTGAATTCTGATACTCTGGGTGTTTCATTCATTTAAAGGTATGTTGACGATATTTCACACCTTGACAGCACCTGTCACTCCCGGATCTCAAGCACTTTACAGTAATTAATCAGTGAAACCCTTCCTCCCTTCTGTAAGCTAGGTATGATAGTGATGAAAATGCAAATATATAATGCATTCTAATGAAAAAAATGCACAATAGCTAACAATTCTAAAAAAAAAAAAAAAAAGAATCTTCTTCTATGATAGGTAAGTATTATGAATCCTATGTTGTATATGGAGGAATGAAACAGTAGAGAAGTTGTTAGTCATGGCCAGTTAGTAGCAGTGCAACATATAAAAGCTACAACCACTGAAGCAGTAATCACAATTTGGACGAGAATTTTGAGAAGTCCCCAACACCCATTAACTCCTGTGCTTCTTCAAGTAAATGCCCAAATAAAAACAGCCAGAGGTGTAGTTCATATAAAAAGCCATCTTCCAGTTCTATCCTTCAGCTTCCAAACAAGGTCCCTCCCAGTCAGAGATTACAGGCCGTGAAAAGCTTGTTTCTGCTGTGATGGTAATGGGAAAATGTGGTAAGGAAAGGCCAACAGAGAGCATATGCTGCTCCAGGCAATACTAATGATGGGGCCACTCATTAGCACAGTAGCCTTCCCTGTCATAAATCTGCCTCTGATTTGTTAATGTTTGCTAATATGTAGTTTACTGTAATAAATTAGAATAAATTGTACTAGCTAAATTGCCTGTGAAGTCAAAGATTGCCTTTGCAAGACTGGAGCTGCCTGCTTGGTTCATTTGCTTGTTCTGTTCCATCCTGCTCTGTTTTGTGTAGGTTCACGCATCCTCCGTCTTGAACTCTGAGTTATAGATTCAAACGTACTCAACGAGTTCCAAGTAAAGCTAAATTGCAACCATTGAGTTTCACTTGGTTTTGTGTTGAAACCAGACACATTATTTTTATAAAAGGTAATTAATCAAATTACCCATACCAGGTTTCTGAGAAGCTTCCAGCCGACCTGGGTTGAGATTTGATTATGTCGGTCCACACCAGGGCATTACAGCGAGACTGTATGGATCTCAGGTACCTCATGGTCATACCCATTTTCTAGATCCCTGTGCTTCCATCAGCACTCCTGACCACATGGCTTATACTGGAATCTAGACAGACACAAAGAATAATTACATAGTACTAAAGTTCCTTCTTTTGGAATGAAACATTATAGACGATACTAAAAGGAGAAGAATCACACTACTTCATTCCATTGGCTGTGAATTCCCTTACCACTGACACATAACTGATGCATGGTGAGCTGGTTCGAGAAGCTGTACCAGCAGAAAATGTTTCTTTTTTTCATAGGTTTAACATCCTGGTTAAACCTATGCTGGTTTAACATCCAGAAAGCTGAACCAGCTCATTTAAGAGTTAAACAACTCACTCTAGAGTCAGACAAACACTAGTGATCTCGCAGGAGGAGCAGGAGGAGCAGAAGTTGGGGAGCAGAAGTTATCTCAGGACTCTCTGAAAGCACTGTTGGTTGGGCTGACCTATCTGTAATGTCAAAATGCCTCCTCAAAAATCCTAAATCTTATTTAAATAGACTGCAGTCAGCAACATCTGTATTTAAATATCACTAGCATAACCCAGGTGTAATAAATAGGTGTAGACGTAAACATACAACGGTGTGCTACAGTACAAAAGTTTAGTGGCCATGAGTCAATTTACCTGGCAATGCCAAAGACATTTCAGATAATTATTTTATGATGGTTTAGAGAGATTATAAAATGGTATAAGGAAAGTCTTTTGCATTTCTTCTCTCGTGATGTCACGTGCTGGAAGATACAATATAGCGTCCATTAAAATCTACCACTTCGTGGTAGGGAGGTAGGTGTCTGTGGGGTAGACATCTATATGCCTAAGCTCCTTTTATCATCATTTGAAATCTAGTCACTACAATCAATGGGGTCTAAGATGTGATTCACCCCATCCTATAGTAACTGTCTAAAATAGGTGAAATGAACTGGGCTCCAAAATATTTCTTTCCATTGACAATAAAGGAACCGCAAAGTGACCATCTCAGTGTAGTTATTTACACTGTTTCAGAGTACTTTCTTACACTGAAGGACTCTGAACTGTGACAAAACGAATGTTTCCTGTCAGTTACACAGAGTTCTAAAGTGGGATTTGTATAAACTAATAAAATGAAAATAAAAATAATGGGTGCTTATTCTGCACAAAAAGTATTTGCAGGGTGTTTTAGAGTGCTAAATTAGTGTCAGGGTCCCTAAAATAATTTTAAAATAATGTCAGAAATCTTCTATTTTCAACTCCAGAAGTCTCACAGCTTTGGCATAGCAAGCTTTCAAGATTTTTGTCTTTGAAAACAGGTTTCATGAAAAAAGATTTATCTGGCAAACAAATTTGCTATGAATGTACTATTATTTGGTTAATGGCAAAATATTACAAATGTTGGCTGAGATCATAAACTTATTTATAACAGTCATTGTTCCTGTGGTCATTAATGAAGCAGGACAGAAGACAGTCACAGATCAAAGACAGATCTTCAAAATCTTTTACCGCAAATCATCTTTTCAGCAAATTAAATATCTTTTTTGCAAATATGGCCTGCAAATATGGCCAGAGATTTAGTTTTGGTACACTGCCGTATTCTTTTTAATTTAATGAATAGTCTCTAATTTGTCTGAAACTTTTGTAAATTTATGCACATGAAAGAACTACATATAGTGGGAGAAGGGAGAAATTATGGATGAGCTTCAAAAGGGCTTTGATAGGATACAGATTCAGCTTCCTTTTAATCATTTGGATATCATCTGGCCGATCATCATCTTCTTCACAAAAGAAAACAAACACTAGACATTTTTGGCATAAGATTTAAGTTGACTGGTATTAAACAGCAACCATAGATCAAGTCCGTCCATAGTAACCCTCCCCCTCAATAGAGATTCTCATTTTAAATATTTAGGTTTCCATGTAGATGAGACTGTATACTTCTGGAGACATACTCATGCATTTGTTTATAGAAAAGGGGTTGAGACGAAATTAGGTGTGTTTTATTATTTGAAGGCTTGTTATACTTTGACTGTCAAGAGAAGTTTAGCACTATAATTAATGTTTCCGTTGAGTTAAACACAGGAGTCTAATACATACAGTGACAGTATTTTAAGTAAAATATATGGTTGCTCTATCATCTGTTTAACAGATTTTGCCAGTTCATTTTTCAGTATCCATTTTGAATATTAGCGGATCTCTGTTTTTTCTTCCATTAACATATCATTTTTGCTTTTCATGGGAAAGAAATTTAATTTTTTTATTACTACAAAGAACAATAAAATCTTTGTAATATTCTCTAAATGTTCAGAATATTTGAATAGGGCCTAGACTCCAATATGAATCTGGGGTTGTACCTCCAAGTATACCTTTTTGGTCCTGGGATACAGAGGCAGAAATAATTCCGAACATTAAAAACATTGAGCATTGAAATATTTCCCTTCAAAAGAATGTAAATATTTAAGATTTTTTTTTTTAGCAGTTTACCTGGATATGAGCCAACAGCCATACAGACAAATATACCCTACTGGAGGATCTGAATTCAGATTTTCAAAATCTTAAGACTCCAAAAAGAAGAAAAAAGGTTATCAGGATAGGTCAGCACCTACTAGCTCTCGTTATTGTTAGTAAGGTCGTTGGCATAATTCAGCCCTATAAAGTGAATGATCTTTTAATCCATTTTTTTATGTTAGTGCACACTAATCATACTTAGGAAAGAATAAATTTAGCCTGTTTTACTCTCACTTGAACTATCTGAGAACTGGATCAGCAATATTTGGTTCTTGAAGAGTTTGTGACTTAAGTGCTTCTCTAAGATTGGATCCAGAGAAACGCCACTTACTGAACATTTTGCCTGAGTGAAGATGGTTGCAATCAGGTAATACTTTTTAATTTTCTAAAAGAAAATGTACAGTAGCTAAAATCAAAAGAAATGCAGAGGAGTTCACAAGCAGTATCTCATATAAAATGTATATAAGAATGGCTTAAGACGTTCTACTCTTCAAAAGCTAACCACGGTGTTATTTTCTTGATAAAAGATAAGTAAAAAAGCATGGTAATAACATGCAGAGAGATATGGTCGCACTAGCAGTGAGAGATGGAGTTTAGGCAAGGGCAGGAAAAATATGGTAGATCACAGACTAGAAATTAAGATGGAAAGAAAACACAGAACTGCTTCTAGCTAACATGTGAGGAGGGGTTTCATTTTACCTTTTTTACATTTTTTCAGTGGTTTAAGTCCTTCATTCCGATTCACAGTGCAGAATCCAGAAACAGTTTCAAGCATATAGCTGACTCTACCTCAAGAGAACCGTAATGCCTTATGAGTTGGAGATTATAGGAACAGCCGCTCAGAGCTTTTTCTACAGCTGTACCAAACACAGAATGTTTAGAGCTAAATGTTCACACCAGCAGGAGAAACTACTGTGTTTTGTGGATTTTTAAGGCTTTCATTTTCAGAGGAAATGACTTAATAGTAATACAAGAACAATTTCAGTTAAGAGTGATTCCCTATTTACAAATCAATTTTTCAAGAGTATTTATGATTTCATGTTAATCAAAGTTTTGCTGCTTATATTTATCCTTTTTTTTTTTTTTTACTATTGGAGCTATTAACTGAGTAAAAAGATATTAAATTAAAAACCCATAAAAGAAGGAAAAAAAAAGATTTATTTTGAAATCTAATTTATTTCACTGTATGATTTTGACCTGGAGAGGAGTTTGATTGTTTACTTGTACACATACAATGTACGTGTGGTGAGCTTGCCATATAAATGGACCGGGTAAGTGAGGTACAGTTGAAAAGATGAATTCAGTCTTGTGTATTTCTGACTTTTAATTATATCAGTGAAAGCAATATAGTCTTATCAAAGGTGTGCAGTTGAGTCAGCTCACTGCAGGAAAAAATAGTAAAGAAAATTGGAAAATAATAAATAGAGGAATATATGCTTATGAAGACTTTAAAACAGATAATTGAAATATTCTCTCTTTATAATTTTCTCTCTAAATTCTTTTTAATTCCACATTCTAATTACTTTTTAAGGTCAGTGATTTAACCCTCCCATTTTAATCAGGAGAAGCCTTAAAATTCCATGATGAAACAAATGAACTGGGTAGCTGTTTACCTCTTTGTCAGTGTTATCGATGGATCTTTTATGTCAAAATAAAGTGTTGCTTGAATTGCTGACTAGTTTTCTTTAACTAGCCCACAGGGGTGTTTGTTATATGCAGAACATTACTCATACTATATGCAATATAATATTTAATGCAATAGACTTTTCCAAATAGTAGTGGATAAACACCAGTCATTCCGTTCTTATTCTGAGGGCAAAGAACCAGATCTTGCTCTAAATTGCATTGTAACTGCATTGGCAGATTTTTTCCTCTTTTGAAATGTATGCAGTCATTATAGATTTACACTACAGGAACTGAAAGTAGGATTTTTCCCACTGTATAACGTAAATCAACAGTAGTATGGATGCAGTATGGATGTGATCCACGAGTTACACATGGTGAGAGTGTTATAGAGGCAGGAACAGAGCACAGACCTGCCACAGCTACTTGTGATACACCTGACATCACAGGTACCAGTGATGAAGTGGTGACAGCTAACAAGAAAAGCTTAGGTGACTCATGCCTGGATCTTGCAAGACTTGTGGATATATGCATAAAGAACTATTCATCTCTTTCATAGGAAGAAGAGAAGGTTCAGGTCACCATTTTCTCAAGATCTTAAGCATCCAATTCTATGAAAATTTATTTGCGGACTAGGAAACAAGGAACTGCTTCCAAGGGAATGGATTTTACAAGCCGGATGGACCTTCCCAGTTGTATGTTCCTTGCATGAGAATGGAGCCTAATACAAGTAGATTCAGACCACTCTTTTAAGATGCTATATTAACTGTAACAAATCTAGGCTTTTACTTTCAGTTGCTTTGAATCACATCCAAGTTAGATACTTCAGTCAAAAATCAGCTCTGCAAAAATTCCCAGGGTCCCTTTTTCAACAAAAAAGATAACAAATCTCAGACTTTTTATCTTTATGGTGGAAATGTCTCCTCTACTCCATTACCAAAAGACTGTTGATACTGGAATAATTTATTTCAATTTTGTCATAGTAGTGATAGTAGAAGAGTTATAACAAATGGAACTCCAATTTGTTACCATTAGATTAATTTAGACACAAGAAGGTGGTTAAAATCTTAGTAATTGGACTATATTAACATTCCCTCTGTTGCTATAGCAATTGCAGCAGAGCAATGGAAAAATGGGAAAATACCCCACAACCGAGGGTTTAATTGTAATTGATTTGACTGGTGCTAGGCAGAATGAATACAGAAGTAAACTGTTTCCCATGTTGCTCATAATTTGACATAATCTTGCTACGAAGAGAGAACAAAAAGGATATATTTATAATCATTTAGTAAAGAAAAAGCTGTGCTCCACATTCACACTACATCAGCAAGCAGTGTAGACCAGAAGATGCAAGCTACTGTAGAGGTGTTTATTTTGGGCTACTTCTAGTCTGGTCCTGAGAACCAAATGCCCATTAAGAGCTAGAGCCTACTGAGTGCGTTCTTGGAATATATCTACTTTCATGATCTTTCAGACCATGCTACAATGGGAACTAAAGCAGGAGAAGTGGGGCAAAAGTGCACTCCTTACCATTAGAGGGGATCTAGTCAATAAAGTCAAGGGACTATAGCTCCATAAGTGCCTATTTTTCCCCACCAACTGCAGCAAGTGTTTGACATGATCTGCTTACTGTAACTTTCTGAGTTAAGGAAGATAAATGCCACCTTCTCTGTCTCTGAAGATAAGAATGCTGTCTAACAGTGTGAGTAGGACATTTATAACAGTGGTCCTCTATGTGACTTCTTTGATATCTACAAAATGTAGACTACTGCTTCAGCCTTTTCCTGCATTCCATTCAGAATGGTTCCTTTCCTCTTCTTTTATCTATTTTCTGAGAACTTGGTGGAATATAACCTGTCCTTCCTCTCTTGGTTAAAATTGGCAGTAGGTACAAAAGTCATACAGGGATGGCCTGACAGACAAAAATGCAGAAAGACTCCTTAATCATATAAATTTAATTTCTTTAAGAAAAAATCAAAACCTTGACAATATTATCAAAATCACAGCAGAAGACTCAAAAAAGAATCTACATTATACAAGAGGTACTAGTGTTTCATAAGCTCTGCAGTCAAATTAGGGCTGCTTCACCAACTATGTGAAAGCAATGTATCACTGCAGATTTATTCTAGCCAGAACCACTAGCTGTTAAGCAAATATACCTTTCTTTTAAACCAGTCACTTCCATTTTGGTTTTAAGTTACACAGGCAAACAGAGCTAAAAGAACAGAGTTGAACCAAAGGGACACTGAATTTCTGCAAAAGAACACACCAGAAAGAGGTATTCCTTCATTTTCTTATATTTGCACAAATAGAAATCTGAAAAATGAAAATGCTAATGGCATGGGTATCTTGGGCAATTTAAATCCTTAAAGACTACTGGAGAGAGAAAGATATTTCCACATACTTACTCTCTGCCAGTATCAGAAATTCCCCTTTATTAAACAAGTTCAAATAACAGGTCAGAGTTTCCAAACACTTGAGGAAAATTTGAAGCATTATGTTTTCCATAGAGAAAAAAAGATAATATTTTCTTTTCTGCAATAAGTCACTTAATATATATTAAGTGAAACAACAAAACCAGAAAAAATATTTAAAAAAACTGATTGCCATGAAAGCACTATTCCATCTGAAAACTGCAGCTACCCTGGAGAGAGTAAAGCCCCGGAAACTGAAACATATACTACATGGAAAATGGAATCATTACCATTTTGTATGTTGTCGTTTCATATACCACAATAAAGGCATGTCTGCCAGTTTCCTCTGGAATTAGAAAATATTTTCATTTATTACTAGCATGATTAAAATATTTCACTGTACTTGGTTTTCCTGAGCTTGTCAGCAGCAGTTTATATTCTAGAAAGTGGCAGAAAAATATATAAATATATTTATATTATAAATATATTATTTATGTAAGCATAAATTATTATTGATCATTCTGGAAGTGATGATGTTAACAAATACTATTGCTATTGGTTGAGATCATTTTCTGATCTATTAGTGAAAATAACACAAATTGTTTCAGTCAAAGAACAAATTGTCAATCCTCAGTTTGCTCTTTGAAATTATTTTGGTGAAGGAGCAAGGATAAAGGAACACAAGACCGAGACAATCTGACTGAAAATATTTTGGCCAAGATAGTAATTCCATGTTGTGGAAACCAAAACAAAGAAAGAAATAGAAATGCCCTGTACTAGAAGCATGAAAAACAGAACTCCTCTATGTCCCTTAATGTCACATTAAGAATTTAGAAAGCAACGATACATCCAGTGATGAGGGCATAGATTGATCTGGAATTTTCAGTCCACTGTTTTTCTGTCAGAAAATACCATATAGTTTCATATCTTTCTTGAAAGTGAAGATGAAGCTTTAACAAAAAGGTTTTAACGAAAAGCGTTAATGGAGAGATTTTCAGCGTGGAGGTTTTGAGTAAAGCAAGCATAAAGACGACAGTCAGTAGCTGAGAGAGGTAAGTATGGTGCATAGTTCTAGATCTGAGTTCCTGAACTGTTTATACAAGTTTGAACAGCTGCACCATGAGAGGCTGAGAGGTGTGACTGATTACCTGGTGATCTTGTGGTTAAGACATCCAAACTGGATTGTGCAAAGAACTAGATGCGCAAAGCAAGAGTATGAATGATATACTTCTACATTGCTGCATTACCTACCAGGCTATTCTGTGGTGGGTCTCTTGCCTTCGGTTTTGACCAGAAATTCCATCCAGTTGATATGTACCAGTTTCAACATTTTCCAATAAATAAGTTTCACTGGAAAATTCCCAACCAGCTCTCATCAAGAATGGGCTCTTGTTATTCGGGCCAGATGAGCCACCCCACCATCTGACAACCTTTCCCACACTTGTTGGCAGGTAGTACTTAGTAAGAATGCCAATGGGCATCATCCCAACCCTGGGAGGTCTTCAGAGTAAACTGAACCAGGCACTCAGGGGACTGCCATGAATCAAGACTGCAGCTGGAAACACTCTTATTACAGGATAAAGAAAGGTTTGGTGAGAAACAGCCCATGATCATGGTATTAAGCTACACAAATGCCTAAAAAGTGCTAGGAATGAAATATCAGGGTGAAAGTAGACTAGGGGAAAATGATGTACCCTATTTAGAAGTCAGAGTTCAGTTAGTGAGAAACTGAAAGCCATGAATGCTACGCCCAAAAGAAAATTTGAAAAGGGACTGTGGTAATGTATCTGTTCAGAAACTGCAATTACCTATGAGAAATCCATGCATCCTGCAGGCAGTTCATCAGGCAGTGTAAAAGTGGATAGAGACTCAAGAAGAGAACATAAGCAAAGCATCCTAATGTTCACAAACCCTGTGGAACAGCTAGAACTGTGCTTCCCAGAAGGCAATCAAGACAAGCACTAACATCTCACAAAAACACATGGCCATGTTCTATGGAAAAGAATAAGTTAGGGGGAGGTGTGGTCTCATCACAACGGCTGGTAACCACTGCAAAGAAAGCATGCTTGCATGCTGCTAGACTAAGCACAGCTCTTGTCACTGAGACACTAGCACTATACCGCAAGGGTAAGGAGCAACTCAGTAACAGCATAACTGGTGGCAGAGATATACATTAAAGCATGCATTCTGGAGACAGGTATTCTTCCAGCTCTGTGGAACAGAAAACACAAGAACAATGCAATATTTTTGTTTCTTTGTTGAGAATGTTGAAGATGGCACACGGTAAAAGAGTTCAGATGGCTGAGCTAGCCACGTCCCAAAAGAGTAAGTGCCCCAGGAAGATAGTCCCTACTATAGCCAAAGTGTCTGACTTTTTTTTTAAAAAAGGCAGTGATAAAGCAAAGTCCTGGAAAGTTTGGAAGATGGCACAGACACATGCATCATGTATAGAAAGAGCGAGGTCTGGGATGAGCCGGGGGAATAATTATTTCCCAAACAGAAATGTTAAATCAGTAGCATACGTGGATCTGTGCAAAATATTTATAGTCCTGTAATCAACAAAACAAGGAGAGCTGTAACAGATTTTTTCATTATAACTAACAGAAATTACAGGATAGCAACAGATTAGTACTCAGTTTTCTAGGAAGTGGGCTGAATGGAAGACACTCAGGGCAAAACTAAGGTCACACACAAAAATGTCTGTGATGCCTACAAAACTTGTCAACCAGTTGCTTTGATTGTGTTAAGACCACTAACATGATGCTGACCAAGACTCTCTTGCTGCTTCTGTGCACTTCCCTATCATCAGTGCCACTTGTGTGTACTGATTCTCAGCTTACACGCAAATTGAAACAGAGACTTTTTGATCTTTGGAAGACTGCGTGGCAAAGCTGACTTGTTCAGACAACAGGCCTCCATGCCCTGCAGTACAGTACAAATCAGTCAGTGTCAGCTGGGAACTTAAGCACACGTTATCATCTACTAGGTGCTTTGAAAGCAGATGAAGACAGAGTTGCAAGACATAATCTTAGAGTCTCTCAGTAGTTATCATCCCCATACAATAAGGGACCTCAGAAAAAGATGAATCAAAGAACAAAGTCTTTGTTTCACAATCTATCAGAAGAATGAATGACAGAACAAAAAAGCAGTAAATGATAGGGCACAATAATGATCCAAAAATCCAAGACCAACATACCCAGGTCAGCAGATATGGGTTCAGCCATCAAGGAATGGGAGAAAGTCCAGGCTGCGCTGCAAAATAGAACACAGGAGATGCATAGCAGATAGTACTGCAGTAGGCAATCAGTTAGCGGAGAGTCCTCAGTGGTCAGCCATCTTGTATGCAGTTAGGCCAAGGCCAGGATCTGCACCTAAAAGAATCTGGACCATCAGAAACACCAAATGCTTCTGATTTTTATGCAAAACTTACAAACAATATCAGATAATAGCAAGCAACGTAAGAAGCAAGTTGGAAAGAAATACAGTAACAGCCGCATTAATTAGAGTATGAACAAGCATATTGAAAAGGTTGGGAAATCCATGATGAAATGAAGGTAAAGAATGGGTTCCTATAATACCTGCACACTGCTTGCAAAATAGTTTCAATTCCTTGCATGAAGTTCTCAGCAGAACTTCACACATTAAGAGACTCTAGCAGTCAAAACCTAGGTAGGATTTTGCTAACAGTAGTCTTGGAATTAGGAACTGAATTTTAACTTATGCTACCTGACTGCTTCTGTGGGTGTAAGTCACTTGTTCAAAGGTGCATTGGAAGTCAATGGCAGAGTTGGAAAATGAGTTTTGACTCGTCAAATAGAATGCTATACTAAGGCTATTAGTGACATATGTTCATATTCTGTCATTCAGTGGAAGCTGAATCTACCAAATCCATAATAAAAAAAAAAAACATATCTGGAGCAGTGGCCTTGCTTATCTTAAATCTAATCAGAGATAAATTCTCTTTGCCTTTTTTTTTTTCTGAGAGTGACTTTTAGTATATATTTGAGATTTTTCCAGTTTTTTGGGGGAAGAGAAGGAAGAAGACATTGCCAGTTTCCTTTCAAGATTATTTTATAAATACAGATTTTATTTTTCTGTACACAAATTTATAATCAACTTTTAACACCCATTTTGCCTGAGACTAAGATAGTCCTTTCTGCTTATACCAGGGAGAGAAAAGAGAGGCCTATTGGTTCTGTCTACAGATTTCTACAGTCTGTCCATGACCTTGTGTCTGTTTATTCTGACATTATGGAAGCTCCCGCTTTTGGATACCAAAAAGTTTTAGAGAGGAGGAGAGGGAGACCATCTACTTGCCACAGGAACTTCCCCTGCTGACCCCACATATTTCTAGCTGGAAATCCAAGCAAGAGTTAATGCCTGCTTCAAGCTAATGCCTGAAGCACAGATAACTTCATTCAGTCATGCTGTTCCTGGCAGCTGCTAGGGGATTTAGGATGTGGCAAGGAGCTTGTGAAGGACTGCATGGCCATGCTGGAGGGACTATGCTGGGCACTGTGAGGAACTGGCGCTCTAAATTGGACCCTAGCTTTGCTCATTCTTATAAATCAAAGAATCAAAAATATCAGCCTGAGTTTACACGAACACAAAGTACAACTTTTGGCTGTTATTGAAATGTAATAAAATTATTCCAGAAATGAGCTTACATCTCCACAGGCTACATGATTCCCAGAATGCACCGTCATTCACTGCACCGAAATAGCTAATTTATTATTCACAGGTGTGAGCTAATTATTACATATTTATTACTTATTATTTTATTATGTGTTTATTTTGGAGAGGCAATAGATTGCGTGTTAAATAGGCTTGCAACCATTACAAAGACCTTTTTTAAGCTGCTGTATACCTTTGGCTTGCCTCGGCTTGAAAATTACCACATTTATTCTGCAGGCAACTGGGAATGGGTCTTGTTTTAGTCTGAAAAAAATAGATCTTTAAGTGCTTTAGTTACTAAATTTCAACTCAGAAGCAGCAAAAGAATGTACTTTTCCTGCTTATTTTGTTCAGAAGCTTAAGAATAACTTTGATGGAGGAATGAAAACTATTTTGTTCATCTTTAACAAGAATCCTATGAAAACATTCATTCTAAAGAATTGGTTTTGCCATGAGCTCCACCCTTAAAAAAGTCTGAGCATTCACAAAACCTGAGTGCAACCAGCTGGCATCTGCCTGTTCACAATTCATCCCTGATTCGGCAATCTATTTTCCATTTGTTGCATAGGCATCATCCCATGTCAGATTAACAGGATATTTAGTCATGAAACAAGAAGATAAACTGTATTTAGTTTAGAATGAAGCATTGCAAGTTCATTACTGATGTCCATTCTTGCATTTGAATGGTTTTTATTCCATCTTTTCTACTACCAAAAGTTTGTGAGTTCTTTTCTCATTATTTAAATGTTAAACCTTATTGCTCTAACAAGATCCTCTCCGTTAAGTGATAGAGTTGCGGCAAGTAAAACACTTAATTAACACATTCCTTGGCAATTTCCCACTGTTACAATTAGAGATGGGATTACTTTTTTTAAGAATAATCTTCTCCCTCAAAAGCTTTTAGTTAACGTTCCCCATAAACTTAACCAGAGTGAAGCTCTTGCAGTCCTCAAGTAAGCAATTTGCAACTGGTTTTATCATGCCTCCCTTCAGCAGGTAATGTAGTTATATTTTTACTCCACTTTCCTCTATTCATTAAGGAGAAAATATTTTTACAAGTTTATAGTTTAAAAAAAATTTAACAGTGATAACCATTCTTCTCTTGACTTCAGAATTTTTCAGGGCGTAATTGCTTTCAATGCTTTATAGTTACTCTAAATTAACTTTAAAAATGAAATAACATCTAAGGAGAAGTATTAAAAGACAATCTTTTTTCCTTTAGGCAATAAACATCTTGAGACTTCACGACTGATCTCTCATTTGTTTAGTTAAAACACATCTTTACTACCTCTTCCAGCTGACGTCAAAAAGGTGCAAACATTTCAGCATACTAAACACTTTTTGATGTGTCAAGCTCCGATGAGTAAACAGACTTGTAAGTTGTCAGCAGATGGTCTGAAAAAGTAATTACCAAGGGGCCCTTTAAAAGGATTAGTGTCCTTTAATATGTTGATTAATCAGCTTTAAAATACTGAATGCCCTTGAGTAAGTCTTTCCAAGTAAATGGGATGTCTTTACTTGCTGGTATGTGAAAATGACATTTGAAAAATCAATAGGGATTAATATCTGAAGTGCATTTAAGTATACAAATATAGGTATGTGAAGAAAGAAAAAAGTGCTTAGTTGCACCGTTATTGACTACCTGAACTGTCCGATTGCATGTTACATTTAGGGGTTTTCTTATTCTTCCAGGAGTAGGTAACAAGCATCCTATTGACTCCAGTGAAAGCAGAGTCGGGAGCTTATGGCCCCAGACTACATGCACAGCAGCTATTCTACAGCTCCTGAGAACTCCTTTGTATTTGCATTTGGATCTTTATAACTCCACCTGCTCGATAACGCCCCTAAACTACAGGTTACTGAGGACATTCAACATCTCAAATTGCTTGATGCTTTGGGAAAGTAAGTGATAATAGACCTCCTCTTTTGAGCTCTAATTAGAACTATGCATTGTTAATTGTTTCTGAAAGCTTCTTAGGAGCGCTCAGTCAAAGACAACCCCAGAAAGCAAATAAATAGCAGATAAATGCTTGTTTTTTTAAGCCTAGCTACAATTATTGTTCAATTTAGTATACGAATATTCTACCTCTTCCTTACATACAAATCTAATTGTTTGTAAAGGCTTCTAAACTTTTAAGTAGCTTGTCGCACCCGTGTCTTTGTATGAATTTAATGAAAGGAAAACGTCAAATGTCCTGTTGGGTGAAACAGGGTTGAGTCTTTTGTCTGTGCTTCGTGGTAGAGCTTAGAAGTATACTACTTGATTTTTCATTTTTACACTTACTTTTTGTGCATGCTTTCTAAGTATTCTCCTTTGCTGCAATCCAAACTTCAGATTACAATTTGCTGTATATACTAATTTAACTTTTTACACTAGTAATCTCCTCCAGAAAACTATCTCACAGCTCTAATGCTTTTGTGTGACTTTAGATAGGGAAGTACTCTTTTGGAATTCAAAGACTACTCACACTTGTAAAATTAAGCACACACATAACTGTTTGCAGGATGAATGCCTAAATTACTTCTTGTCTCTCTTTGTAATGTTTCCAGGTTGCTTTTATTATCTTCTGTTCTCTCTTGTATTTACGATCCTTGCCAATTATTATAAAATTGCATTAAGTATTTTTCGCCCATTCTTTGAGATGACAAATGAAAACAATAAACAACAAATAAAAGCCTCGGCATCCTACTGGACGTTTCTCTGCAGTGTGCCTTCAGACTCTTCATTGGTCTTTCCTGGAGTTTCCAGCTGGTTTGACAGATCACGTGAAAAAGGATTGAAATAAGATTTCATGATTTTGGAGTATTGAGTGCTCTGCTGCAGTTAATAGGCCAAATGCTTTCCTAGAATAATTCACCAAATCCATGGTAGCTGTAGGACTTTTTAAGGTCACTGTTAGGCACCAAGAGATAGAACAGTGTTATGGGGCTACTCGTGGGCCAGAATAGCTTCTTCCTCACTGGCTCCCTGCCCTAAAATAAATGAACAAAGCATGAATTTTAAAAGTTCTTTTAAAATAGCATTTCTGAAAGCTGGCAATTTTACCACAATACAAGAAATCCCAGCCTCTTTAAACCCATGTAATAAAACTCCCATTAGCTTCAGTGTTATCATCTTTATTTGATGCTTATTTTCTGTATGTGTGGAAATAAGATTTATTCTAAGCTTAGAGTTGAGGAGGGTCAAAAATGTAGTTGTTTTTTTTTTTTTTTTAATTGAACTAATTCAGTGAGTCATTCACAGAATCACAGAATCACAGAATCGTTTAGGTTGGATGGGACCTCTGGAGATCGTCTAGTCCAACCTCCCTGCTCAAGCAGGGTCACCTAGAGCATATTGCCCAGGATCACGTCCAGATGGGTTTTGAATATCTCCAGCGAAGGAGACTCCACTACCTCTCTGGGCAACCTGTTCCAGTGCTCTGTCACCCTCACAGGAAAGAAGTTTTTCCTCAGGTTCAGATGGAACTTCCTGTGGTTCAGTTTCTGCCCATTGCCTCTTGTCCTGTTGCTGGGCACCACGGAGAAGAGGCTGGCCTCATCCTCTTGACACTCCCCCTTCAGATACTTGTACACGTTGATGAGATCCCCTCTCAATCTTCTCTTCTCCAGGCTGAACAGGCCCAGCTCTCGCAGTCTTTCTTCATAGGAGAGGTGCTCCAGCCTTCGAAAAAGTGAAGCACAGGTTCCTTCTTTAGGATCTTCTGAGGCCTCAGCAGAGATGACATTTTTATCAGCGCTGCAAGTCACAGAAACCTGTGGGGTGCAGCAGGATTTGCAGGTTTTCCTGTCAGGTTGTTGAGCCTGAGGCTACTGTAGATAGCCCCAGTTTAAGGCTGCACCAGCTGTGCCTGAAACTAATTGTACTCCTTCTTCTGACAAAAATGCATGCAGTATGTGAAGTTAAATATGTGTGATCAAGTGCACGGAAAGTTAAAGTACAGACAAAATATATTTGCTAGTACATGGATATATCTGTGCATGTGTGTGTATACATATGAATCTACACGTCTCACATCAAATTTGGGGTTTGAGTATTAAGTGCATATACTTCATATCAAGAAAGTGGGAAAAAAGTGTGCTTT
The DNA here is from genome assembly GCF_040807025.1 of Struthio camelus. Taxonomy (NCBI): domain Eukaryota; kingdom Metazoa; phylum Chordata; class Aves; order Struthioniformes; family Struthionidae; genus Struthio; species Struthio camelus. The sequence continues at coordinate 36,503,475 of NC_090942.1, read as the reverse complement.
AAAGAACTGTAGCACACATACATGCAAACTTTGTTTGGATGTTTGGTTTTGGCCAGGCTTCTACAACACTAACAATGGGAGAAGAACTTAAAGTATAAGCACTAATACATATTGTCTACTCTGTTTTCAATTTTTTTTTCTGTTTTTGAACTCCCTAAACACTTTTTCCTGGCAATGCAAATGTCTGTCAGAATTACGACAATGAGCATGCTTTTCTTGTACTGCAGGTTTCATGATCATTAATACCAAATCTGTGCACTACTGGAGTAAATGGAAGTGCCTTGGAGCCAGATCAGGTGTGAGCATGCAATCGCTTTCTCCCAAATTGGACTGTGTGCTGTTTAATGCTGTCTTTGGGATCTTATGCTAGTTTTGTGTGAGCTGTGGATGGATCAGATCTGATCCAGTATAAAGTTAAAGCACTGGAGAGAGATAAGACTTGGGCCAACACAGCGTTCAAGGAAAAAGTCACCCGTGGTGGCGGGGGGGAACATTTGAAGAAGGGTCTGTGCTGTACCTAACCTGACAGGGCCCAAAAACTGTATTTACCACCATATTACATCAGATCCTTCAGCTGTGGTAACAACAGATTAAGGTACAGCTAGAACCCCTGACCCCTTGCCATTTGTTTGTAAGGCCGCATGTTAAACCAGGTGAATGAATAAAAATGAGTTAAAAATGACTCCAGCAAAAAATTATGTCATTTTCATTATCCCAGCTGAATTCAGTGATCTGCCTTCCTGGAAGGCACCACAAGTAGCTATGCTCACACAATGGGAAGGGTGGCATGGGGGCAAGCCTAAGCAGGCAGGAGCACAGAAGAGGAAAATCTTAAGCCACCACTGCTTGAGAAAACAGTACGTGGAACTATTCACAGAGATCTCCAGCTCTGGAGATCTGTGTATGTCACTGAACAATGATAACAAAGGCTTGTTTGCATTTACAAAGTAGCCAGTAATGGCTTCTTTGGTAGAATTATTCAACGGTTTGAGCTTCTGTAAGACATCTTATAATTAAAAAGAAAAAAATCTATATGCTTAATTTAAAAGTATCTGTTTAAGACAACAAATTAGAGAATGAAGTATTTAGAAAGCATTAGAGTAAGTTTAAGAGACTGAGTAATCCAAAAAAATGCAAAAGAAGTTAGGCAGCTATACTTAAAAATAATAATAAAACGTTCTACCACTTCATCTGTACCTGTTACCACTGTTTAAACAATCACGAGCATTCAAAAGCCATGCAAGAGATCATGGTTTCAGTTTTAACTTCGAATGCCTGTTTTTGTTGAATTTATTTCAACACGCTTTATTGTTTATTTTTTATGACATACAGCCATATGTGTGTGTATATAGCATTTATTTATAATATAAGGTATTAATTTATATATGAACTGAAACATACACAAGACTAAATCTTTTGGCTAGATTTCTTCTGATACTATTTTTAAATTGTATTATTTGACTAATAAGATGCAAGTCCAAGACTTTAACATTGCCCTGGGGGAATTATAGTCTCTGAGGAACACATTGCTCACAGCTGCAGTAAAATATCCATCACTGAAAATTTCAGCACTTTTAATTCCATCTTAGTGACATCACTGGAACAACTGAAATATTACTCACATATGGTACTCAGTGAGTGTGTGTGTGAAATCATCAAAATATTGGGAAGGTAATTTTGTGTTTATGATTAGCAGTTTTTTCTAACAAAAAAAATCAGAATGAAAAATGTTAGTGAAGTGGATTTTTTTTTATTAAAACTGATGCATGATTAAAATAAGATGTATTTCTTCCAAAGTTTAAAATGATCACCAAACCTCTTCCTGTTGACTTTAGTTTTTAGCTTTTGTTTCACAAAATTGGGAAATTCACGCTGTAGGATTAGCTTAGCCAAGCTTGTGGAGACTTTTTTGATTATAAATCACTCGAAGGATTACTCAATTATTGAGAGTCTGCAATTCGATGAAAGCCATAGTGCCTTAATCATTGCTACCAGATTTGTGACTAGCCTGATCACATGGTGATACCACTTTGATTTTGAGATTACGTGCGTAGGCCAAGGCATCTAATTGTGACACATTGTGACATTGTGTCTTCTTATGTCTCTAGGGTGTGGTGGGATGCTGACTCCATTGCTGGCTTCTCTCTAGAGGGTTGCTTTTTCCAGTACTAAGGTCAGTGCAGTCCAAAAAGGATTTCCCAGTGAGACACTGAGCCCTTTGCCTCGTGGTACTGCTAGAGCACTGCACTCTTTTCCACCATTCATTTCCTCCTCATATGCTGCACCAACAGTTGAGAACACAACTGCAAGGAGAGTCACTGAACCAGAAGTTTCTTGCTTGGCGATGACAGCACATAATCAGAACAGTGTTTGAAGATTCAACATATGCAGCTCTCTGCATCACTAAATATTTCCTTTGATAGAGTAAAGAATATAGACGTCTGTGTAAAGGAACAATTATTGAGACCAGCTGGCCGTGCTGCAAACCCAGGAAGAAAAAGCAAAGGAAAACTTCACAATAGACAACATTCATGGAAATGTGTGCTAACCATGTTCTTAGCTTGCCAAGGAAGAAAACCAAGCTCAGAAAGTCATTGAGGGCCGCAAAAAGAAGTGCCATGGCCATTAGGAAATGGATAAACCTCAGTCTCCTACCTAGAGTTAGAAAGCTGACAGATGGCAAGGCATTTTGAAGGCAACATCTGCATTTCAGAGGCTTCCCAACCCATGTTGCCTCCATGACAGACGTAAAAGAAGCCATGAAAAGTTCTGTTTCTGTAAGATTCACAACGTGTGTCAGAGCCATCAACAGGATTCATATCCCTATCCTCTACGTTTTCCCCCTATTTAATATTAACAGGATCAATATGAAGGGAATGTTGCAGATCACTGTTCACCAGTACTGCCAGCTGGTGTTTTCTGCAGATCTTGCTGGACTATAGCTGGCGCTTAGCCCATCAAGATCAGCATGCTGTATTTGCTGCTGTCTGATCCAGCTTGCTCTTTGATGCTCTGGCTAAGGAAGGCAGACTAACACTTGAGCAGCTGTTAAAGATGGCTGCAATGCATATTTGGCTATCCAAAAACAATTTGGAGCCTCTCTTTGTCAAGTTTGATGTTGACCAGCACAGGGCTTGCTTATTTGGTCTTATATAATAATTGGGAAAGCAGCGGGCCGCAGATAACAGAAAGGCCAAATGAAACTACAGAGTCCGCTGTGATTCATTAGCTTGCCATGATGGCAATGGGATAACTTTGTGCAAATCTCTAGTGCTGTTTGCTGTACTGTGACATTGGGTATTAATTATGTGAGAGCCATAAATTGCACCCTTCTGAGCCTGATATCAGCTTTCTGTAGCCCTCTTCTCTCCCTCTCTTTCTCCCTCTCTCTCTTTTCCCTCTTCCTCACCCTCAAAAATGGAATAAAATACTTAATCTGAGCCTTCAGCAATAGAATCATTATTTCCTTTTCCTCACCTAGAACACTGAATTGATATATCTCAAAATAAAAGATGCCCTCTGCAAAGGTGTTTCATTGTTGTCACATAATTAGTTCATGATGCACTACTAGATCCTTTTCCACAGTGTCCTCATTTTGCATTTGTACGTGATATTTCTCTTAAACATAGCACTTACGATTTGTCTTACTGAATCTTATCCTGTTAATATATCCTTAATGGAATCTGTTACATCAGCAGACAACAAAGCAAACTGTTACTCGGGTATTATAAAATTTAAAATATCAGTAAACTAGTCACATTTCTCAGAGATTTTACTTACTACTGTTACCACAACACTTATGGTAACTATAATCAAAAACGTTTGGGAAATATATATACATGAGTCTATTTAGCTATTTAGTTTGTATATTCAAAGGCATAGAGTGGGAATAATCAAAAATTCAGGATCTAGTCTAAACTAGTTATGAGGCTCTTTCTAGTCAGAGGAGAAGAGAAACCTCCAGAGGGTGATTCATTCCAAATGTCTTGATTGCTTATTTTTGAAAGGTAGTAATCACTCTCTGGAGGTGTCTTTCTCTCTCCACTGACTACAGAAGGAGCCAAGACAACTGCTTTAGACTAGACACCAAACTTCTAAATTGCTAAAATTACACAAGATGAGTCCCAGCTGCAGCTCATTCCCTCTGGAACATTCAATTAGACCTAAATTCTTCCAAGATTTAGGCCCTAAGTTCCATCGATTTCACGCTGTGAAACTTTTAGCCATTGACTTCAGTGACAGTTATGCACCTAAATACTTAACATCTAGGCCTTAAAATACTGACAAATAAATCTTATGATATCTGCCCGTGATGATTTAAGTAGACACTGCCTTCAGACAGCCATCCCTCTCCTCTAGCAGAAATTTCCATGCCCACTGCAGAAGGGAGCATGTGTTCATGCTTTGATTGCTGTAACACTCCCCTTCCCTCCAAGGAAGGGGAAGAGAGGACTGGAGACAGTGGTGTCTTAGACAGCTAGATTTGTTAAAAGCATGTCTTTAAGATTCCCTTTTTGACCATTTCTTGATCTTTCTCACCACAAAACATTTACTTATTTTAAAAGATTATTAAAAAAAAAACCTGACAAACTAAAACAGCTAGTAGAATGGGCTTGGCGGGTGTTTTATTACAGTAGCACCATCCTGAAACTACATCTACTTATTTTTATTCAAATTGACAGCATTTCAACTTGAGTATTCCTTAATGACATAAAACTAACTCTTCTTTTCCCCTCTTAGAAATTACAGTATTGTAGATGTTGATTGTTTAATTGTCCTTCCAATCATGCACTTAACTTCCCACTTAGCCTCATGCAGGACATGACTTGAAGACATTAACAATCGGTACTAATGTGGATTGCCTTAGGATGTTTAAGTTTATTTGTAATGGAGGCAAACACTCAGTGTTTGGATGAATTCTATAAAAGCTGAACATTTTCAGCCTTAGGCAAAGTTTTCAGAGAGAGTTCATATGGTTTTGCTGGTTGTAATCAGTGCATTCAAATTATGCATAATTTAGTTTTCACGGTTTCAGTGTTGGATCACACTGTCAAGTATAATTACTATAAAAAAAAGCAATTTCTATATGCACCTTGGGATATTAACCATGGACTTATGACACACCTGTAGGAGATTCACAATTACTACGAAATTATTTATGAATGTTTTATTGTTTTCCTCAAATGCATGTGAAATTGCAACGGGTAATCACAGGAATTGAAATAAATGATCACGATGTCTTAGTGTTATTAAAAAATGAAAGTAACATCAATTGCTATTTATATACCTAACAGGTGGAAGAAAAGGAGGTTAGAGAATCCTTGCATTTATAGCAATTTCCCTAAAAAATATTCCATAATATGGGATGAGAAGAATCTTGTGGGCACAGATAAAGTGGAGAAGAGAAAAGGGTCTTCTGTCTTCAATAGGGGAGTTTGCGGGGAGGTCTCTAGCAACTTTCAGACAGGTAACTTAGGCAAAACTTTCTATTGCCTATAGCAAGCTATTTTGTGTAAGCAGGCAGTCCCCACAAAAAAGCATGTTCTACTGGGCTTTTGTTTTTTAAGTAGCATGGGTCTCATGCCAATCTCTCCCTCCAACTGTGGCCTTGGAAAAAATTTTGCTAGCCTTCAGATTTTTTTTAAATGGATTATGTTAGGAAACCTGCAATAGGGAGTGGTGATCTTCAGAGAATGAATTCTTATTCCCTTCTCCCAAACGGTCCTAAATGTCTTCTTCAACCAGAAAGATAATGGAACTGAAAATGTTTAGTAATGAGTAGATAGGACATCAGTACTGCCAGTACTCCTGCAGCGGTATTTACTGATAGGAAGGTAGATAGATGGGCCATTGATTTCTCTCTCAGTCCATCTGAACTGAGATGAGTCAAAGCTTAAGCAATGTTGCTCTCTCTGGTTTGGCTTCTTGCTGCTGAACGCTATCTAAATTGTTTTATTTTCTCATGACAAATAGAAAATCTGAAACTAACACTAGAGTCAAGTTTGGATTACCTGGTAATTCAGGAGGACACTGAGAGACTCTAATCCCCAGAATGTCCTTAATGGACGTAATCATTTAGTGTATGTGACTGTTCGCTCCTTTCGACCTTCTGACATAAATCATAGAATGTTTAACTATACACTGCTACATATAATTATGCATAATTGTCTCTCATAGTGACTTGATACTCCTTTGAAAAGTAACTAAACATCAAATTGAATTTAGATTATTCAGGCTGTAAGTTACAAATGTTAAAAAAGATGTGCTAAATTTAATTGAAAACAGCAAATGTACAGTATCTTAACTTGGTTTTGCTTAACTTTAAAAATAGGTAAATTACTTCCAGTAATCTGCTAAAATCAGCCTGATTTGAGGTGGACCTTTTCTAGAGGTACGTTATGTGAAAGCAGTGCTTGATTTCAATATTTTATGATACATACGAAATCATACTTAGACAGCTTCTGAGTGTGCCTTTTGCCTCAAGTTAATGCATCTTTTAAAATATGTATGTTTGGACTTGAATCTTTAAACCCATGTTTATCTGATTTAAAATAATCATGGACTGAAAAAGGGTCCATTAGAGTCATTCAGTAACATCCCAATGAAAGGTATACAATTCACTACGTAACTTGCTTTCCTCTACTCCCAACTAATCCAGACACTATGCTCAGTAATCACATGGAAGAACAGAACCTAAATTTGGAACTGGGGAGAGATGTATCATTAGCCAAAGAGAGTACTTGAGGGTCTAGCTTTGCAAGAATTGTTCTCTGCAGCTGTGCCTCCCCCTCCTCAGAATCAGCCCCTTAGGCTGGCCTGTATTCAGGCTGCCATGACAAGGTCTGTCCTTTGCCTAACCACCATCACTATGGATAAGTCCTCTTCCTTGTGCAGCCACATGGAAAACTGAACCAGGGAATTATTCCAGCTCAGAACTAAAAGCTGATGGGGAGGGAGAAAGATATTGTTTTCGATGGGTTCATTTTGTCCAATCAGTCCCTTAATCCTATTGAACTTGCAGGTACAGTAATGATGATGCCAAACAGGGGAGGGTAGAAACGCCTTGCTATGCCTAGAGACAAGGGTCTGAGGGATTGTGAGACCTCTCATTTTCATATAAGCTCACTTAGGGCAAATGTAGTCCAGCCAAACCTGTGAAAAAGAGTCCTAAGAACTTCCACATTTGTATTGGCTCATGATGAAGAGACCATTGGGTCTGGGGGTTGCAGGCTCTTTCAGAGTTCCTGTCAGTGGCAGAACTGGTCCCTGAGACTTCCGAAGAGAGCAAGAAGTCCCTGTGAGAAGAAAGGCTTTCTGTCACGGGCTCTCTACTACAGCATATAAACATTTTACAGTTCATAATATAATCAATTTTAAAATGCTTTATTGAGTATTTAGAGAAAAGAAGCTGCAAAGACAAATGGATTCATTTTCTGAATTGATTTACCCTGCTTAATTTAAAACAGCTTCATCATATATTATTAACCCTTAATACGCATAAGCTTTCTCTGTTATAAGGGCACAGTATTCAATGACTGCATGAGTAGTTTTCAAAACTACAAAAACAGAAGTTCTTGCCCTTTTCAAAATTTTAATCTCTTTCTTTTGCTTTCTTTTCTCAAATTCTCTCTTCTTCCATTGTTCATATTCACACCATGTATATCATTCACTGTTACGATAAAGTGTAGAATGCTTTGCATCTATCTTTTCTTTCCTTCGGATGTTAAAACTGACAGCTTAATACCGCTGTTACCACTTACCAGTGAGTCATTGCCCTTGCCAACACTCAAGATAAGACAAGCTCACTTCTCTCAAATAAGAGGTGTTTGCTGTGCATTCTGGGAACTGTAGTAGGATTGGCTCCTAGCTACTTTAAAGCCATTTAATTTTAATACGGTATGCTATAATTCTCTGGGTTGACATAAACATGAAGATCTTAATCTTGAATTTTGATTACTTTGCAAAAGCAGCAAATGTAGCTTTTTTTACCTAACTATAAACACAACATGTTCATACGTATTTGCATCTTAGTAAAGTGGTGTGAAACAACTGTACAAGTAGAACCAAAACTTGGCACTTTTTGGAATAGAAGGAAGCTTTTCCACTGACTTCAATAGGAACACACGTAGGAGCTAAAGATGGATAGTATTGAAAAGCTGAGTTTGGCGCTGTCTGCATTTTCCTGCTTGCAATCTACAACAGCTCAGTATTTATCAGGCTTTCTTAATCTACAGTTAATTTAATGTTTTTGAAGGGAAGAAAAAGGCTGTGGAAAAAAACCCAACAACTATCACGTGCCAATGCTGCCAAGATAGTCTTCATTTACAACACATAAATGAAGGTGGCATGTTAAAAAATGCTAGTTACTTTTTTACACTCTTTTGCTTGTTTGCTTGCTTGCTTTTACGTGTAGAAAAATGTGCATTTTTGCAGCATTTGCTTGTTTTCCTGCAGTAATTTCCTTAAGGACCACCAATGGTCAATGGATCACAAGCTGACAAAACATCACACAGTTCTATATACTCAACACACCTGAAGTACTCGGGCCGACAGCAGCATGTCAGTATTTTTAGCAACTTAAGACTTGCCTGCTTGCTTTGCAAATTCGTAACTCCTGACTTAAAATAGAATGAAGCTTTGTTTCTATAACTTAACCTATTTCCTAGGATACATATGGGAATAATAAAGACAAGGACAAAATATCAGCCGTACCCTTCTCAACACTGGAGCTATCAGATTTTCAAGACCATTCGAGGTCCCTAGTGCCTAAGCTGTCATCAGTCTCCGAGGTAAAATGCATATATAAGGTGGAAGAGAAAGTACAGTGTCCTTGAGTAGGCTGACATTCTGCTTCTGCTGAGCGGGGATGGGTAAAGTCTACAGTAACTGAATCGACTGCAGGGTCTGGGTTTCCATATGGAACTTGAACAATAGGTATTTACTTAAATTGCAGAGATTACCTCAGAGATGTGGAATCCATATGCCCTGCCTACTTCCCTGAACCTCTGGAGCTCGGATCCTGTGGGGAACATAATGGGCTTAATTATGGTGTCTGGACTAGCTGTGCAGGACCCGGAAGGCAAGAGTTAACCTCACCTCACCTTTTACATCCCCGTGACCCCAGGCTTGGCTGGCAATGTGTTTGGACCTTTGCACATGCTGGAGCAGCCTCCGAATTGCTCCGGCTTGTGCTAACTGCTGGGTTGGTGGAGGGAAACCCTGAGCGCACAGTGTCAGCTCAGCACACTCCCTCTCGGGTCCCAGTCGGCGTGCGAGGGGATGAGGCGCGCTGAGAGACCCCCTTGTGTGGGGAGGGGGGCTCTCAGTGGGCCCTGAGACCCCCTTGCGCGGGCAGGGGTGCTCTCGGTGGCTCCTGAGACCCCCTTGTGTGAGCAGGGGTCCTCTCGGCAGGCCCTAGGAGCCCCCTGTGCGGGGAGGGCTGCTCTCGGCACGTCCTGAGACCCCCTTGTGTGGGGAAGGGTGCTTTCAGCGGGCCCTGAGAGCCCCCTGAGTGGGGAGGGGTGCTTTTGGTGGCCCCTGAGAGCCCCCTGTGCGGGGAGGAGGTGCTCTCAGCAGGCCCTGAGAACCGCCTGAGTGGGGAGGGGTGCTTCTGGTGGCCCCTGAGAGTCCCCTGTGCGGGGAAGGGTGCTCTCGGCAGCCGAGGCCTGGCGCTTGGTCCTGCCCCTGCTGCCAGGGCACCGCGCAGGTGTCCCTGAGGGAAGGAGGGAGGGAGAAGGGCAGCGGAGCTCCACGTGCCCCCACCGCAGTCTGGCAGCGCCCAACGGGGACCTCCCCGCTGGTGCATTTCTCCTTTCCCTCCGTGGGGCTCCCCTTTTCCTGCCCGACTCCCGAGGGAGGGAGGGAGGGAGGGAAGGGGGCCGGGAACGGGGCCGCCCCCCCCCCCGCCAGGGCGGCCCGGAGCGGCCGCGGCACGGGCCGGCGCCCGGCTTGTTGTTGTCACATGGCAGGGGAGGGGCCGCGGGCGGGGCCGCGCCGCCCTCGGGGCAGCCCCGGCCGCTCGGAGGCGAGCTGAGGCGGCGGCAAGTTTGCGGAGTGGCTGGCGGCGTTGGCGGCTGCGGCGAGCGGCGTTGTGCCCTCCCCCGCCTACACACACTTTTTTCCTTCTTCCTCCCCCCCACCTCCCCGCTGCTTTCCCCCCCCCCGGCCCAGCGGCTCCGGGGCATGAGCGGGAGCCGCCACCCGTACTGAGAGGCGGGAGGTCGCCCTGCGCCCGGCTCTGCCAGTGAGCGAGTGCGAGGGACGCGGGGCAGCGGTGCCGAGCCCGCCATGCCCCGCCGGCCCCGCGCGGCGCCCGCCGCCCTCCTGCCGCCGCTGCTGCTGCTGCTGCTGGTACCGGGGAGCCGCGGGGCCGCCGCCCGCTGCCCCGCGCCCTGCCGCTGCGCCGGGCACCTCGTCGCCTGCAGCCGGCTGGAGCTGAGCCGGGTGCCCGAGCGGCTGCCGCGGGGGGCGGTGCAGCTGTGAGTATGGGGGCCGCGGGGAGCCGGCGGGGCTGGGGGCGGCGGAGGGGGGGTCCGGCCCGCGCCCGCCCGCCATCTTCTGTCCCACGGGGCCTCGCTGCCGCTCTGGGGCCACCCCGTGCCGGGAAGAGGTGTGGGGGGGGGACGGCACAGGGTTTTGGGGAGGGAAATGCCCTTTTCGTGAAGGAGAAGGTGTTCCCAGGCCGGGGGGGGGGGTGGAAGTGCGTGAAAGTGTGGCTGCCCTGGCGCGGGTGGTGGCGGGGGCGCCGGCGGGGAGGGGGCTGCGGGCGTCAGGGCAGCCTGGACGGGAGCGGGCGGCCTGGTAAAAACTTGGTTGGCGGGGGCGAGGGCTGAGTCTGGGCCCAGTCGTGCTGTTCAGTGGGTTTTTTTTGGGGGGGGGGGTTGAAGAAGTTCTTGTGGTGACTTCCTTGGAAAACGCACAATAATCGTCAAATATATACCGGTTTCCAGCTGCTTTGTGTGTCGGGAGAATTCTCTTCTAGTTGGTGCGGTTCTTGCTCTTGGTTCTCTAATAGTTGCGGGTGTAATAGTTTTAGTAATGCTGGAGCTTACTCTATTTAATTCGGTGAGACAGACTTACTGAACTCCTAGTAACGCAAACTGAAATGCCTTATGTAGAAAATTTACTTCCAGTGACCAACTTTTACGGGCAAAGCATAAATTATTGGAACTTTCTAAAAGCCAGAAAACAGCTAAGGGACTCTTCACATTTGTTTTTAATCTCTTGTTGCTCAGATACCTTCTATATTAGTCGTATTAATTTTCTATTGCATTTCCAAAGCAGATTGAGATAAGGACTTTAAAGTAAACAGGAAGACTTTCAATTAGTTGTGGCTAATTCTGTTCAATTGCCTCGTCTGGAGGTCATGCTGTTTTACTCATGAAATGTGGATGGTTGTATTGACACCATATGGGACTGAACATATGAATGACTCTAGGAGGTGAATATTTCCCTGCAGCACGCAGGGAAAGTGTGAGGGGAAAGCTTTTTGTTTTGTTTTGTTTTTTTTTCTTTTGGCTTATGTGATTGAAACATGGGAATCAACTACCAGGTCTGCTTTACATTCAACAACTCGTTTTGCTTCCTATTAAATTTCATCCCTCCTGTTCTTTTGAACTCTTTCAGTAAGCTAACTTTAAGTTTTCTGACAAAACTTAAGGCATTTTTGATACTAAGCTACACTTCATACCTTAGTTTCATAGCTTAGTTCACTGAGGTTAAGTTAAAACCCAGATGTGACACCTAAATTAAAACCAAGGGGAGAAAATCACAGAACTTCCTTTTTTAGTGTTACTTTGAAAAGTATTTTTCATCAGCAGTAATCCAAATTTGTCTTTTCCACTTACTTTACTGAGAGACAGTAAAATACATTGCAAGGCTTTCTTGTTAGCATGAGGGAGGTTTTTCTAATTAGAATTCCCTTGGTAGTGTAAATTGTCCTTATGTAAGTTCACATTCCTTTAAAAGTGTGAGAAAATAAGTTCCACTTGTATAAATAAGCTTTGGTCTGTTTTAAGAAACCCTGCTGTGATTACTCATTGGACAGCTGCGTCACTTGGTCTTAAACTCACAGGAGTACATCTTTGTAGGTGTCACCAAACCATGTGGTCTGGCTGCTTTTGTGTAAATATTTCTTTTGTTTGTGTCAAATGCCTTAGAAGTACCCTGCTCTTTCTTCCTTCCCCTCTTAAAGAGAGAACAAGGCAGAGCGTGGCATTGCCTGTTACCTCCTGCTACTCAAGTACTTGAAACCTTGATGGCACAATGTGTAAGATTATAATGCTTTTCAGTTTTACATACTCAAGAAAAGTTTGAATGGTCCAAATCAGTTTCTCCAAACTGTGCATTTACAAATTTTAAAAGATCGTTTATGATTTTCTTGGCATATGTTTACTGTTTTTTCCTATGGAAGTCCATACTGCGTGTAGCCAAAGGCTAGTGGTTTAATTGCAGAATTTCCAGTCCTCTTTGGAAAAGAAAAGCTATTACACCATGTTCTCAACATACACAGGCAAGAGCTCCCCAGTAGGAGAGTGCAAGTTCTGGCCCAAGAAGGTCTAGGCCTTACACACCAAGACAGAAAACATGTCTGATGAAGCTGGCTTTTCATTCCTTTTGTATTCAAATACTCTAGTGAAATAAAATGAGAGTTTGGAATGTGGAAAGACTACATGACCTTAAAGTGGACAAAGAGTGAAATAAGAAAATGAGCCTGAATATTGAGTTACGTCCTGGGTTTTTTCGGTGATAAATGTGAGGCTGCTGCCTTGTACAGAAAACACTTCATGAAATGGGGTGTAAATGGGGTGTAATTGCCAGCTTTACTATAATTTAAGCCCCCCCCCCAAATCTGTAACTCTGTCTTCACATAAGATAATGATAAGGCACTGAAAACAGATAAATATTTGTAACAGCTCTGTGTACAAACAGTTTTGAAGTTAGGTTTTAATTTACTTCTAGTATGCCTATCCTGAGACTGAAAGAATGTTGCTTTGTTAGAATTGATGTGTTGTAGTCAGAAGCAGAGGGAGGCAGAGAATTTGAATGTTGGCCAGTGTCTTCAGTATTTATAAATTCTCAGTGGAATTGTGGAATACATCTTACCAGGTTCACCTAGGAATGCTAAAACTGTCAGTGAGACAGAAGGGAAAATCTAGAAGACGTTTTTCACTAGTGTTTGTGTTACATTTTTGGTATTTACATTTTATAAATCCTCTAGTTCTTTACTAGAATTGCCAGAAAAAATGGCCGTATGGTTTTCACAGCTGTTTTTCAATATTTTCCAGACGAAAACTTGAACATAGCAAGCTGATTTATGAGTCACTTTGGATCAGTGTCTTAAAACAGCTACAGCCTGGCTTTTTGTTTTTCAGCTCTCTTGATTTCTGCTGAATTAGCAGCTCTATAGGCCCCAGTGGGACTGATTAAGAAGCTGTTGCTGGATTTGCATTTTAAAATTTGACTTGGGGCTCAGTTTTCTGAGTTCTCTAAGGAAGAAGATGATAATTGTAACTAAGTGTTGTGAATTAAGTTAGAGTCTAAAAGTCATATTTATAAAATGTGTGAAGAAACACTCACCCTCTCCCTTTATGCATTAGGCCTTCTTTTCATTTTTTTATCACATAAACATGGTTATTCAGAGTTTTGTTTCAGCTTTCTAATGCAGAGGCTATGTGAGTTATGAAAGATATTCATACAAAAGTAATTGAGTACTGAAAATTCTTTCCTAAAACAGGTTTTTAAAGGGCCTCAAAAAGTATGGCCCGCTTTTTAAAGTGCGCTTCAGTAATAAGTGGTGAAATCTACTTAAATGCTCAATCACTTTTATTAGGAATTTGAGGTGAAGAACAGGTATATATACTTTTTATTGGTATAAAGAATTTCTTAATATGAACTAGGTTTCTGAAGTTTCTGAATGTACTCACTATTATTTCATGGCTTTTGAAGTTCTGGTAGTAAAAGTAATCACACAGGAGATTTTCTCCCCACTTGTGATGTGTAATGTGGTTTTTAACAGACAAGGAAAGTTCAGACATGGAAAATGGATAGTATTTTAGCATTATCAATTCCTGTTTCTAAGTAAAGGAAAAATACTGATTCACTTGCAAGTCTTTTCCTTATAGTTCTTTTAAAGTGCCTCAAGACTTCTAGCTTTGGGACAGGGATGGTAGATTTTTATATTTGAAAAATGCCTCCGATCCAGTGCTTGTAAGTTTTGGAAACGTCTATAGGTTTTACTAAAAGTCTAAGTGAGGCTTAAAGACAAATATTTTAACCCTTGGTTCACCTTCAGCAGTTCTGATTGAACTTGCAAGAAGTAGGCTTTTTTTCTGAAGTTTCTAACGCCGGTAATTCTAGAATAGTATTTATCAAAATACTTACGATTGATATTTTTCCCAGCACTTGTATATAGCTGTGTGAAACATGCAAGTCATGTTTTTATTGTCTGTTTTTTTTCCCTTCAATTTGTGTTTCACAACCTGTTGCAAGTACATAAGGAGTGACGGTTTTGTATGTATGTATTTTGTAAAGTAGGTGCCACATGGAAAATCTGAGGGTAACTATAGTGTTAAAAACAAACACAAAAAAACTGTTTGAAACCTAGTGTAAGTTGTTACGCTCACGGTTGCCTTGATAGACTCCAGATGGATGTGAGCTTGAGCTATGAGTGAAAGTGTCTGGCTCCACTGTGGTGATCATGCACAGCAGTGGTTGTAATTGCAGGATTTTTATAGTTTAAAGGACTCTGCCAAATTTTTTTTTTTTCTTCATGTTATAACTCCAGCAGAACAAATCTACTCACGTCTGTTACTGTCTGGTAGGTCCTTTAGGCAAACATGTTTTAAATAAACCTTTTGCAGAGTTTTTAGACGAAATGAAGAAATGCAGGTTTTTAGCACTACTGTTGAAAGCTCTTTGTTGAAATAATTTTTGATTCCTAATTCTTGTCTAAGGCATGAAGAACAGTAACATATTAGTCCCTAACAGCCATAACTTCACTGAATTTTGGCTGTTTGTTTGTGTAGTTCTTATAATCCCTCCAGACTAAAGCCCAATGTTGAATTAAGTTTTAGGGTAAAATTTTTCTGTGCTCTGTCTACTTTAAAGTAACAAGTTAGATTCCTATCACTATTAGAACCTAGATGTCTGTAATACCATATTTTTCACTATTTACGTTTAAGAATGCAGTGTGAAAATCTCAAATCTGCGGTTACTGTCCTCAGATGTTAAAACAAATGGGTTTTTCTCAAAACTGTAGCCAGATTAACGTTTGCACTAGATTCTTAAGGAATGAAAGATTCAGTCCTCTAACTTGAGTGCGGTTAACCTCATTTACAGGGGAACTCAAAGTCATAGTGATGAAACTAACATTGGTGGACTTTTAAAAATGTTAACACTGTATTGGTTTTCCATTTCTAAGAGGAAAAATTTTTAGGGGTTTAGACTCCTGGAAGAAGACACAGATATCTATTAGATGCCTAAGTCTGAACTAAGGTTCAGAAAACATCCTTCCATAGCCAGCTGAAGGTGGAAGGTATGCCAGTTCTCTAGGTATCTCTCCCTAGCTGCCGCCCCCCCCTCCTTTTTTTCTTTTTGAAGTGAAAAACGCCTTTCACACCTGCAGTTCTGCCCTGTGCACTTTTCTACACTTCCCTGGCTTGGAGAACATCATATTTATCTCTTCCCTGCATGTGACTGTGAGCCAGATGCCAGTGCTTATGGAGCCTCCTGAGCCCTCTGATGGGCCGCATGACATAGGAGCACATCTAATAACTGAGCACTGGATGGTACTCCTCATAATAGGCATATGTGGAACTGGGATTATTTTAAATATGTGATTTTAAAACTAATTCTGGGAGAGGATAAAGGCGATATTGGAGTTTTGTCCTGTGCTAACTGAGGAAGTGGGTGACCTGAGTCCTCCCTTGAACACTTTTTCTTTGTGTAAGTTCTGTACTGCAGGAGAAGCCTGACCCACAGGGTGGGGTGGGCAGTCTCTGTTCCTCCTGTTAAAGCTATGCCACTGTTATAGATAAGAATTCAAGACTTGGGACTCGGAAGCTAGGTATGTGGGCATACAGCTGGAGTTGCGGGGGTAATATGTGAGCTGAGATTCTTGCAAAGCAGTTACCCTGTTCTGGAAACATTGAACAAGAGTAGCATAAAGCACCAAACCGTTCTGGGAGTCCAAAACATGATTTTACTGTCCCCTTGTGATATATAAGGAGCCTAGGTACCTGATGAGGTTTCAGTTTTATATCTGTGTCCTTCAAGAATCTGCAGCAGTAGGTACAGAGAAACCCAAGCTCCAAAGATCCCTGGTTGCTCAGGGCTTAGTAATATAGCCAAGCACTTTGCGTAGATCCTGGAACTGGCTTGATCGGAGCCAGTTCTGGCCCGAGTGTAGTATAGCATGGCTGTGCTGACCATCCATCAGGATTCATCGCTTCCAAATCTGTAGGTGGGGGTGCAGCACGGGCATGTTGGAAAGCAGACATGACAGTCTCAGACCTGTGTTTGGCACACTGAGTGTAGGTGACTGTGTACTGAATCATGTTCTTCAGAAAAAGACTCCCCGAGTTTCTTCATATGTTCAACTTGAGATACACTTCATGCCCATGTGGCTTGATGAGGAGCTTAGGCTAGACATTGACTTTCAAACCCTTTTGGTGATGCCAAACACCCTCTTTTCCAAGCCCCTTCCCACTTTTATCACAGACAGACCTGTTGGGACAACATTCAGGATGCAGTGGTCTGTTAGCACAGGGTAATGTGTCATGAAATAATCCAGACCGAGAAATTCTCTTGCCTTTACCTGGTGTCACAGCTGCTCACTGCTCCAGTCTGCTAGTGCAATTGTTTGTGGGTCTGTGTTGCAAATTCTGTCCCTGAAGCAAGACGAGTGACAAGAACTTAAAAATAGTAAAGCCTTTGTTTCTTGCCTTGGATAAACTCAGCGTTCTAGTGTTCATCAACCACCTTGCAGACAGTTGTATCAGTGCAGGTAAGATGGTGACAGGTAGTATGGGAACAGGAACTTACAGGTTTTGGTGGATAGGTGACTAATAAAGGGGACAACAGGGCTAGCCGTAGTGAAAGACTAGTTGTAAATCTGTACCACTTGCACAGATCTCTGTAGGCCTGCAAGTTTGGGTTTCCGTAACTTCTCTGCATTCTTTTGTATAGTCATTATTTTTGTTTTTGTGGTGTTTCCAGTACCTCTGAGACCACAGCAAATGCTTCTTGCATGGTATTTTCAAATGTTCAAGAGGACACACTATAAAGATGCATGGTGTCTGTAGGTGAAAAGAATTGAAGATTAACAGTGATCAAGAAAATGTGTTAGATTCTTGGTACTCTACCTTGTTTTGTAGCAAACACTTCTCCCTAAAGAAGTATATGTGGAACTTCATTAACAAAGTTTCTTACAAACTGCATCAATATGTATATATTGGGATCTTCAGTGCAGAAAGGAAAAAGCTGAGTGATACAAGCTGCTACTTCAAGTGCAATTAAATCTCATATTAATGTGAATAGTATTCAGACATCTTAAAATTCAGCATAGTGTTTGGCCTTGTGTCTGTTTTCTTCTGATATTGTATATTTAAGCTCTACATTAAATTTGGTTATATAAGACTTCTGAATGATATATAAGGCATGAAAATAGAATTGAAATTTCTGTACTGTCATTATTAGCTAGTTATGATTTGTGAATTGCTTTAGAGAAGCAAGTGAGAAGACTAGATGATAACAGATAGTCTGATCTTGACCCAAGAAATGAGACTTTCCCTGAAGCCAAGAGGTTGCTTTAGCTGGAGCTTTTGTTTTGAAGGGGTGGGGGGAGGTTGTTGTTGGTGTATATAAATATTGAGATGTCTTAAACACACAGCCACATGCACACACAACCTAAAATGATTCTTCTGAATTGTTCAGAGCTGCAGGAAATTCTTTGATGCTACTGGTAGTGATCGAGGCATTTACAATTATTTACACATTGTATACTGAAATGAGTTTCTATTCTGATTTTACTTATATCAAAAACTCACTTTTTATATACTTGGAGACAAATGATAACATAGTTTGGATTGAAATTGCATTGCTTTACCTAGGATTTTATGGCAAAATTGACAACTTGTTTATTTTTGTAACCTCATAGGGACTTAAGTCACAACAGCTTATCTTCAGTCGAGACCAGTTCCTTGGATCACCTTCATAGTCTTCGGGAAGTGTAAGTTAATTTGTCTTAATTAAAAATGAATTGTTTGGGTATGATAATTGTACAGCTGTTTCTCTAGGGATAAGTGGTTGAAAAACGAAGATGTTCGCCGTTCTTCTGATATGCTACGTTAAATGAAACATGAATTAATTTCAAATTTTGGGGTGACATTGTTCGGCAGTTTAGCCAAACATACGATGTATGTACTTCTGATTGACGTAAAAGCTGACTCTCCCTTTTTAATATTAATAGGAAGTTGAACAACAATGAACTGGAGATCATTCCAAATCTGGGGCTGGTCTCTACAAATATAACTCTTCTGTCTTTGTAAGTAGATCTTATTCTTCTCCCTAGTTAGTGGAACTAATTCCACAGGTTTAGTGGAAATATATATATTACAGAGATTAAAGTAAAATAATTGGAAATAGAACAGCTTGTGGTTAGGAAGTTGATTATGTCACATTATCTAGCAAGTTGTTTAAAATATGTATAATTGAGTTTAATCTGTGTAGGTTTTATGCTTCCCTCAATGCAAAGTCTGCATTTAGAGTTAATTTATGTTGTGGTAGTACCCAGAAGCCTCAGCCCTGTTGTGCTAGGCATTGTACAAACATTAGTAAATTTATACAAACTTGTACAGTGCAGACTTTAAAATAAGAATTATATTCTGTTCTCATGCATCTTGGCTGAAATTCCAGTTGTGTTAAATTGTGGCAAAATTCTATTAATTTCAGTGGAGAAGATGGGGAAATCCTCTCACTGCACGCCTTCAGGACAAGTGTCTAGGTTAAAAGATGTTGTGGCAATATCTTAAAATGCCTTTGAGTCAATTTTTGTATGTGGCATATAATTTTTACATCTGCAGTAAGTACATATAGCTGTGACACACATTCAGTTATGTCTATGTTCATTACTTTATTTGAAATAAATTACGAGGTTCCTTGGTGGAACATCTGTAATATCCGTATAAAGTTGAAAAAGTCATATGGGGCCCTAAACCCTTTGAAAGTCCTTAAAATAAAAAAATTATTTTTAGAATAAAAATTTTTCTTTTAAACTTTTATTTTAAAGGAAGTCTTATTCCTATAGATTTCACTTGGAAATTTGATTTTCTTGGTGATCTAATTTCTCTAAGATGTTTGATGGAAATGCTAAAAAAAAAATAGTTGCTATCGTACTGTTCATTAGAAAAAAGATGTTCTTCATGTGTGGAATTTTGTTTTTATCGATGGAAATCTAAAGGATTTAAAGCCCTCTGACCGAATCCTGCCTTTAAATACAAATTGCAAGTTAGCTTTCTCAGGGAAGCTTGAAGGGTTAAAACAATAGAGTCAACTTTGGAAAGCTGTTCAATTAATTAAATTGATCACTATTCAATTGCTTACATCTGGTGATTTATAGGGGTTTGTTTTTACTCTAGGCCCAGGTCAGCTAAGTCAGCTGGTGCAGCCGCTGTGTCTGGGCTGCTCTGTTTGAATAAGAACTAAGTGACATTTGATACTGATGTGGTTTCTTACAGATCAAAATCAGAAAAGAATGAAAGGAAAAGCAGATGGTGTCTGACAAATAACTCTATTTCTATTTTGTATTAGCACTGGTGTTGTTTTTATACTGACATAACACTCTGTAGTTTAAGTATCTCATTGATCTAAAGAATATACTTTTATTTAACTCTTGGCATTGTTAAGGTTCCTTTTACCGTAAGGTTGGAAATGCTAACATAATAAAGTGTTTAAAATCCTCCTGCCCCTTACTTTTGATGAGTACAAAGTTGAGAATTTGTCTCGACATCTCTTCTACTCTATCCCATGGAAACTAATCTAGTTTAGATGAACCTAAAATTACCCCTCTGCAGCTGTGAAAAGATTTTTGTTTTCTTTTGATAGTATAAATAAAAATCAGTCATTGCTGGGTTGGTTGTTCCATGTCCCTGGATCACTAGCTTAGTTTCATTTACCCACCTGGCCAAACATGGGGAAACCTTTGTTAGGTCTGTGCTGTGCACTACATACTGATATTTAAAAGGGAGACAAAAATCTTTCTAAAAGCTGTTATTATACTACCAATGCAGTTAAAGTTGGGCTGGTTGGGTGCTGGCTTATTTTCATTCTATTTAGAACTACTTGGCAACCTTCTGTATGGTGTCAGGATATTACCAAATATATTCATTGTGCCCCAGCTGGGATTTAGTATCTATTGTATGACCACTGTAAAGATTCATTGACATTAGCATGGTAGAAATTACTCTTTAAGCAATTTAAAGTTCTACGTTAACTTATGAACGTCAGGGTATGATGGTTAAGACAATTGTGCTACATCAGGATTGATCTGTGTAGAAAGAATAGAAAATTAAAGTGTGGCATTAGATTTTCCAATAAATAAAGCATCTTGTGACTGTGACAGAGGTTTCCCTTTTGAACATCTCACAGGTTAGAAGTTATGTCAGAAAGACATCAAACCTCATTTTACAAAAAATGATATAAATAAAGAAGAATAAACAAACAACAGTTAACATAAAAAGTATATGCAATGTACTGGTATCATGGACCAAAAAATAGATCAATTTAATGCTTTTTTTTTTTTGTAAATGGAAAAAATGTTACTTTTTTTTTCCTATGCTGGATTTTATTTGGAGGGGTTGGTTCAGACTGAGTTGTGTAATATCTAAGTCATGTGAAGAGAGTACATACGGAACAATTAGAATGTGATTTTTAAAACCACCAAAGAATAACTGTATTTGAAAAATACTTCTGATGACTTTCTGCAGGATTTTCAACTTCTATTAAAAAAAAAAAAAGGAGCTTGTGGAGTCTTTCTAAAACAAACTACTGTTTCCTTGTTGAGACGTTGTTCTTACTTTCAGATAATGGCAGAAAAGAGGGTGTCAGTCTTTTGAAACTTTATATGATTACATTTCTTATGAGATACATATATGTCTGTTCACTACTGTTTGTTGAAAAGCCAGTTGTTTTTTCCAAGGAGTCTTCAAGGAATGCTGTGGAAGCGATGCGCTCCTTTCTTACCAAAATCTTTACTGTTAAAGACTGTCTCTTCTAAGAAGAGGAAAATTTTTCCTGGTGCTTATCACTCACCTGTAGAGCTTTGGATTTTTACCTATTCTAAAGGATTTTTTTCTTGCCTTGGAAAGGAAATCATACTGGTGATATGTAAACAGTGAATAATAGTGCAGGTATCTCCACATACCACTATATCTCTAAATTCTTTGAGCAATATAAGCCGGCATGGGTGGATTATCATGTTAGTGTAGTTTCCATTTCTGGGGGTAACTCATTTCCAGCTATCTAACTGATATTTATCTAGCATAGATATTTGCATGCTGCTGAATTATGCAGCGTAAACATACTGAGAGCAGCAGATGTTCCCAGTCTCATACTCAAAGTCTACTGGTAAAATTAAACAATGATGCAAAAATTTTGGCTTTTATGGATGGCAGCTGAGAGTTGAACAGCATGGGAGAGGAAAGTATCATACAGGCACCTGCCCCCACACACCCCTGTGAAGGAATATGCGAGCAAATGCAAGTGCACTCTCGTTACGTGACTGGAAGTGCATCTGTTGTTTATTCATGGGATGAGTATGTGTCATTGCATGGGCACAGCAGAACTTCTGAGCCTCCCTGGCAGTCTGGAATCTGGCTGTGAACTAAATGGGTGGTACTCTGGGCTAAATCTCGTCTGCAGGCCTTTGGTTGTGCATCTGTGAGGGCTAACACGCTGACAGGTATAATAACCTAGTGGACAGAGCAAAGGGTCGATTTATCTTCCCTACCCTAAATATATGAAAATTTGCTGTCTTAAGTACAAGTTAGCTTGTATAGACCCTCTTCAGGGTGAGTGGAGAAAAGCAGTCTCTTTCTGAAGTGATTTGTCTTTCCTAAGATAGGTCAGATGACTTGTCTGCTAAAGCCCATCTAGATACCTATTTTAGGTTAGTTTTTAAATGTTGAAAGTTAAGTTCCATTCACAATGTCCAGCCAATTTCTTGGGCATGCCTGTTTTATTGTGATGTTATTTGTAGAGGTCTGATGGCATCTTTCAGCATGCCTGACTACTTATGTTAACGATTTCATACTGAAATTTCAGGCTGTTGTTTGTGCTTAGGCACCCAGCCCTTTCCTCAGTTTCCTGTGAGAGAGGACAAGAAGAGAGCAGTCCAAGTAGAAACAGAGAAGTTCAGTCATTTGACAGAAATTTCCAGCTCTCCAGTCAGAGCAGTAGCCCTAGCCAGGCAGCCAGGTCACCCCAAGAGCACGACAATGCAAGCTTTTCGGGAAAATACTGAATTTAATGACCAATTACCACAAATATAGTAATGCATACATACTGTACATGATAATGTAGATGTTTTAATGTAGCTGTATTTTTCTATTCCTAGAACTAAAATGTTAGAAGTTTCCTTATTTGCATTCCTGAAATGCTTGTAAAACCAGTTAAATTAACATGGAATTTCTTTACATGAATTTTAGTAGTTTTACATTAGGAAGTTTTGCAGCTCTGTGAGGAAAAAATACTTTTCATTATTTCTACATAGGTGGGTCACTTCTATGTCAGGCGTAGAAATTGGCACTAATGCCTTAGTAAGAGAACAAGCGAAAATTCCGGAGTTTCCTAAAGACTGCTGAGTTGGTTACGATTTTAATGGCACTCCTTATCCAAGATATACCAGTCTTTCCCTGTTTATCCTGAAAATCTCCTGGAATCTGTGATGTTGATACATGAGAAGAGAGCTAGTATTACCTTTCAGGTTTGTCATTGCTGTAAAGTTTTGGACCTAATTTGAGTCTAGAACCCCTACACTAAGACCCTGAAGAGTGAAGCGATTTTTGACTTCTGTTGTCTTTTGTATATACTGATGAAAAGGTAGTGTGTACTAAAATTCAATCAAATATACATCAGCATGGCCACTTTTGTGGCTGTAAGCTAGTGATGTTTGAAAGCCTTCCTAGATTTTCCCCCCTGTGCCCAGAAAGTACGGATAAGCTCTTTCACGGTTCCCTGGAAAATATCATAAAGTGTCTCCCCTTATTGCTGTAAGGATACTCCTCCAGAAGTCTTGGTGTCTCTCTTGGGAAGAGATACCTAATCAGTATGAATAAAACAAACAAATGTTGTTTGTCAGTGTGACAAACACTTCTCTTTTAACTAGGATACATTAGAGATAAGTGGTGCTAGTTACATATCAGACTAAAGGTGTGGTTTTCATGCAAGCCTGAGACTTGACTTTATTCAGTGTTGTAATTTTTGTGTGTAGGCATGTGTGACTTATGTCATATAAAATAAATGTAAAGACATATGTAGGACTAGCATATAAGAATCAAAGTGCTTTAAGTGCTCAAGAAATTATTTGGGTTAATAAACAATTACTTTGAATGTAGTCTACTTTAATTCCGAAGAATTGGAAATCTCCTAGTAATCGGTGACTAAGGACCCTTAAAGATACTCGGGGTTGTGATTTAACTGTTGTAAGGGAGAGCAGTGCTGCTCTCCCTTAGAAGTAGACAGAAACCAGTGATTACAATAACCTTGTAGAAGAGCATTGCATGGTCTTTAACTAGCAAATATATATATTTGTATAGGGATTCTCCTTTAAAACTCTTCAGAAGAAAAATAACTAATTTTAGTGTGATTAATGTTTTGAATGGGAGATGGATGCTGACTGATTTGCGAATGCTGTAGCACGTAGGCTTTGTTTAAGAACATACAGTTTAAATAAGAAACACATACTGCTTTACTTAAGAGATTTTTAAAAATATACACATAACTGTGAACACCATCCAACATCCTCAGCATACCATATCCTCGAGTACTGTGGAAAATGGCAGCAATCAGAAACTTTAGAGACAGAGACCAACCTTAATTTTAAGTATTAGAGTATTCTTCCTCCTCAACTGAACTCTATGTTATTTTTATCAAAATATATATGAGAACTAGAATTAATATAAAACAACAAGTTTATTATTTCTACATCCAGGATATGTTATTTAATAGTCATCTTGCTCTCCCTAGGGTCTAGGAAAGCCATACATGCCAAAATCTCAACTGCAATGTAGTGTGAAATTCTAACATTGGACTAGCTTTAAATGGCAGAATGTTTTAAATACATTTGTGTTTTTCCATTTTATTTGATATAAATTATTTCAAATAAAGCATTAATATATATGGAGCAGGTAATTTAGCTGGAAATAGTCTTGTAGCTTGTAAAGACTGACCGTGTTAGTGTAGAACCCCCAAAATATTCAGTCTTACTAAAGCTATAGTAGAAAATACAAAGTTCATGCTCTTGAAATAAAAGGGACATTGATGACTTAAAATGCAATAATATTTTTTCAAATTTTGCATTAATACGATGTTTGTTATGTTTGAACTTCATGTGAAAATTCTCCATAAGAGAGGCATAGAATATGCAGCATTGTACAGGTTTACACAATACAGTAACAGTATTCTCCAGCTCCCCCTGGACAGGGAGCCTTTAAGGCAATTGAAACAGAGTCCCATGGCCATTCCATTTTGATCTTTGAAATGATGAAAAATGTTGCCAGTATTGAGATTTTTTTTGAAATGTACCCACTTGACTGTTAGGTGCTGAACTGCATCTACAGGTCATGTTTCTAAGCACTTTTTATAGCCTTCAGTTTGTAACGTTTTTCTGTTGGTATAGGCTGAATTTGAGTGTATTGAATTTGAAGGCGTGCACTCATGTGTCTTGGATGTTTAAAAAGGTAGACAAAGAATATTAACCGACAAGATTGGTCAAAAGATAAAAATGACCAAAAGGACTGGGAGAAGTAGCCAATCTTAGCTGGTTGCAGGGCTTACAAGTTTTTCATGGTAATCAAAATTATTCCAACTTTAAATGTAGCTTTCTTATCAGTCCCTCTGAAAAGACTTTGACTACTTGATTATTAATCTCAGACCTTTGGTTTTCAATGAGCACCTTTGAAAAACTAACCTAAAAGCTTAAAAGTCAATTGCTATACTGACGGAAGTGCAAAGTCATTCTCTTCAAAGGAAGAAAAAAAGTTATCAAAGCCATCAACGATAGTTTGTTAAAAAATAGTTTTTTTGGTCACTGAAAATGAGCAAAAACCCAGAGAATGCTTTAAAATTTTTTTTTTCCAGATCCAGAGAGCCAAGGTTTAGCTTTGTATCTTACTATACTAGCTGCTTCCTGCTATCTTGCTTAATTGCTCATTAATCCTAATTTTAGTCATCAGTAAAGTTTCCTCAGTGGACAGCACACTTTGCTCCGATCTGAATAAAATCCAGCTGATGAAAGACCCGGTTACAGCCTGGTTGTTTCCTGAGATGTATAAAAGCATTGTGCTTTCAGGCAGTGGAGATAGAGCTAACTGTTGGGATTCAAAACATTGGCATGAGAAACTTATCATGTTGTTATGTCGTTATCTTTACTTATAGGGTGGATGGGATTGTTCTTGCTGCCAGCACAGATATGTAATCTGAAAAAAGGTTTTCCTTTATAGAAAGGATTTGTCTTTATAGCTCTTAAAACTAAATAAACCAACTCTGACGTTGAAAAGTGGCTTCTCATAGATCTTTGTTACGCAAGATACCTAGCTTATGACCGAAGACTTGTTAATTCATCTGTTTTAAGCAGCTTCATTCTTCCTGCTAGCTTCCATTCTCCTTACTAGGAAGAACAAGGTAATCTTATCTCCTCCTCTTCTGAGGAATAATAAAGGATATACTGGTCACTGATCTTCATTCTTGCTTAAAATCAACTCTCTGTTTTCAGAATGACGCTCCTCTGAAATTAGTTTGCACTGTTTCATTCCTATCCTTGATTAATCCACATATAAGCTAAATACCTATCTAACTTTGTGCACAAAGTAATGCTACTGAAGAAAATATGTGGTTAATCAATTGTACTATGTATGAGTGATTTTATTTTAATATTGTATGTCCATTTCTGTTTAAAATATGGAAATACATGTTTAAACATGTATTTCCGTATAATGGGCTTTCCAGATCATGCTTCAAGTATGTGCCTTGAGAAGTAAAATTAAATTCATGGAAGCAACGTACATAATAGGTTATACATCTGTCCCAGCTGGCAGTGTGGCAGTAAGAATGGTAATTTACACTGGCAGTATCTTAATGAGGAAAGCTCCTTCCAAGTGCCTTCTCTAAAAATGCATCTTTTCATTTAAGATTGTTTGGAAAAAGGTATGTTTAGGGGAGATTGTTTGGGATAGGTATGAGAAATTTGCCCCTCTGTTATCTAGCAGTAGGTTGGAAATGGAAGCTGTGTAAAATCTGGAAGAACACAGTCTCAGCTGATGGTTTAGAAACCTATAGTCACAAGAATGAAGTTTAGACACAACTCCTGAAAATGAAAGCTTACGTTCAGTAGGAGTGGATGCCTTTCCCTTCTGCGTTTGCCAGAGAAAGTGGTATTGTGTGTTTATAAAGCCAACATACTAAACTGGAGTCTGGCTCCCAATATTAAGAAATTTTTGGTCAAATATTTTAAATCCTTGTCATCTCTTCAGTTACCACGTTATTATGGGAAGGATTAAGATTTCGATGCTGCCTGGAAGAGTTTGTTTTGAAGAAGGATTTGAAAAAAAGGATAGAGGAATGCCAGACTGGGCTTCAGGCATAAGGCAACTTGGAGAAAGTCCCAAAAATGAGAGTGGTGGTAAACCATGTGTGACTTGGGCTGAAGTTGTGAGCAAAAAGCTAGAGCGAAGAAACTTACTGGAATTAGTTTTTGCAGTCTTTGACGTTTAGCGTGGAGAGTAAGAGGAAGTTAAATGAAAATTTGCAAAGGAACTTGTCTTAGTCGGAGTTGGAGACGTGGAAACAGGTTTTTACGGCAGCGGTTTAGACTGATGGGAAAGGGAAGAAGTATTTAGAAAGTTGTATTTCAGCTACAACGAACTCCAAAATAGTGAGAGCCTAGATGAATGCTTTTGCAATGAGAAAGGAAAAGAATGCAAATTTTAGGGCTATTTTCAGTGGAAAAACATTGCATGATTTTCTGATCAACAGTATTAAAAAGATTAATTAAAGCAGTAATAATGGATCTGAAAAATGCAAAACAATATTCCTGTGTGACAAGATGGAAGAATGGCAGGAAATTTTACTAGGGAAAATTGTGCCAAGTTGTAGGGCATACGGTACAGAGAATGAGGGAAGTCAGAAAGAAATTAAGAGGTCAAGAGTAAGCATCACAGTTACAGCACAGAGAAATAGTTATTGCAATAGAGCAGTCAGATGTAATGACTCAGAGCCAGACATCGCCCCCCCTTTCCCTGGCCCTATGGGAAACGGACGTTGACAGAAGAGTCCTCTACTTCTTACTAGCGGTTGAGATGAGTGGGTCTGGAAGAGTGTAAGTCTGAAGTCTAAGGAAGAATCCTCCAAAAGGGAGGATTGGCTCTGTGGAAATGAAGGACAGATGTTTTTACTTAATGAGTCCACGCATTAGATTGAAAATGTGATTTATAATATGGGTGAACGGTATGCTGGATTTAATCTAGCTGGCATGAACTCATAGCTGTATGAGATTTTAGAATGAACTATCAGTCACAGAGTATACCAAGTCCACAGAGGGCTATTATTCCTGTTGTTAGCCCCTGCTGAAATAGCTATGCCTTCTTTGCTGCTGTTTACCCTAGTTAAAGTAATGCACTTAAACATTCACTTGGATATTGCATGCTAAGTAATTTGTGATTTTTTTGGCGAGGCAAAAAAGTCGAATTGGAACCAGACTCTAGTGTATCAAGAGAAGAGTTTGGAAAGAAATTTTAATTAACTACATATTAGTATTATGGCTGGAGTCAGGAAAGAATTGCTGTGAAAAGTATCAAGTGTTTGGAAGCTTGGATTTGCTTCCATCTTCTTTCTGAGACCACCATCTCAGAGGTGTTTCACTCTACATCTCTCTTTTCTTCTTTCCCCTGTTTATTTGGCTTGGGAATCAGTAAACCTTTGGTCTGAAGTTTTGGATAGAGACTTGATTGACTAAGGAGAGAATCGGAATCTTGAGTTTGTACTTTGTGCCTATATACCACAAAAAATAAGCGCACAAAATAAGACCTGAGGCGGTGCTGATGTCTGGCCTAAAAGAGCAATGACATACTAGAAATCGGGGAATGAAGGAGAACCTCAAAAGAAAGAGCAACTGCTTGCCTTGAGGAATGTGAGGAGTGTGTGTGTGAACTAGGCAGCAGACTTTCTGACTTACCAGTAGGACTGGAAGTGAGCCAGAATCCTGACTCTACTTCTGGCATCTACTTCTCTGCGATAGAAGTTTCACTTGAAATATTTATGTTTCTATCTCTCACAATTGCAAAGATTCAAAAAATTTGAAGTTCTAATTCAGTGCCTGGGTCTGCAGTTGATTGTCTGATTGTGAGAAAGGTGTGTAGTCTTATTTGTATCAGGGGATTTTTGTAAGGGGAATGTTAAACTTGAAACCGTAATTCCAATATTTTAAATGACATAATTTTTCATTACAGTCTGGCTAGTTTTAGTAGGCAGATGAGTAGAAATGGAAGGAAAAAAAATGCCAAAAGATCTTTTTTTCCTCCTTCTTTCCCCTCTTTAGGAGTTACTGAGACAGTTTCCTGTAGTATGTACTCCTGAAACTTGTGCAGCCTCGTTCTAAAAGCCCCAAAACATGACTCTTCCAAGGCTTTCTGAGGAAGTTTGTTACAGTCCTGATCTTTCAT
Organism: Struthio camelus; assembly: GCF_040807025.1. Classification (NCBI taxonomy): domain Eukaryota; kingdom Metazoa; phylum Chordata; class Aves; order Struthioniformes; family Struthionidae; genus Struthio; species Struthio camelus. The sequence continues at coordinate 36,474,541 of NC_090942.1, read as the reverse complement.
CTCTATTAGCAATTATATTTTCTTTTTGCTTAAATTTTCTTCCTCTCAATGTCTTCACATCATTGTTTATTATGAGACCTCCAAAGGTAATAGAGCGGAAGACTCGGAGGAGTTTGGGTGTGGGAGGAAATACAAGAAACAGTAGCTGATAGAACTGTGTGACAAGAGTCATATCACACTGATGGGTGAACGGAAGGAATACAAGGAGCAGCAACCACAAAGATTAGGGCAAGCGTGAAAAAGCAAGCTGTGTGCTGTAGTGGAGTGTAACTGAGACCACCCTGTGCGTGCTTAGATGGAAACGGTCACGTGGCTGCCTGCAAGCCAGCTCTAATCTGGAAGCCATGTAAACACGCGACCCTCAAACTAAAGATTTGTGAATCCTAGTATGTTGGCTTAAACAGTGCTCAGTAGCATGTATCTAGACTTAGCAGAACGTTTTTTGCTTTGCACATCCTCTTAGTCTCTAATGCTAGACTCCAATATAATCTCATTAGCCTGTTCATAAAGCCAGTCTAGTATACCCTGTCTGCCAGGGCTTAGTTCTTGAGGGGCAGGAGATAAAGGTCTTACTTGACAATCACACAATTTTTTAAAACACAGCTGCATTACATGGAGCAACTTTGGAGAGCACGCTGCACGGGCACACAGCTCTCTAAATGTGTCTTCATAGACAACTTCATTTTTGACCAGTTTGTTCTACCTCCAGACTCATATGCGTGTTCCTTGTCAGAATCATGGTGTAAGATAAGGCCAAAAGGTTCTCAAAAAACAACGGATCAACATCTACTTGGAGCGAAGAGTAGGAAAGAAGACCAAGAATTTTATGTGCTGAGGTTCTGAATTAGGGGTAAAAGATAGGATTTCAGGTCTTAAGCTATTTCAGAGAGAGCACTTCCGTGCTATAAGATCAAAGCAGTGAAGTCACATTTTTAAGCTTCCATAGCTGTTTTTCTAAGAGAGAAAACATTATGCAGTGACAGTCTCATCAGGACATACTCAGTCATACCATCTCATATCTTAAAAAATGACTTCCTTCAGAAAATGTGAACGACTGTCTCTAAATAGTGTTAACTAGATCCTTAACAAGATGGATACGGAAGTTGCTGTGCTGTTTTATGTTTCCCCAGAGCCAAAGAAGGTACAAGTCAATGTGTCAGATATGCTGTAGCTGCTGTTTATATAGAGTGAATCTTGAGATCATGCTTGATTGGGCTATTAGAAATGTTTTGGCGTAGTGGTGTGGTTAAAGTCATGAATGCTGAGAGGGAAAGCTTGGGTTTCTTTTTCTCATGCTCGCATTGAAAAACTGGTAGTCTCTTAAGCTGATGTTCACACAAGCTTATGTAAAAATAATTAAATCAGTCTACGTGCGCTCTTTTGTTGTTTTTGCTGCAAGTTAGAGTATAGGCACTCAAATAGCAAAAGCCATATATTCAAACTCATGTAGATATTTTGGGTGGTTTTATGTGTATTTCTCAGTGCCCCTGCTTCTTCAGCCGTAACAGACCAAGTTCTAAGGAAGTTGTAGCATGTTGCTGTTTGTTTCATACGAAGAAATTGAAATGTGCTTGGTCCAGGTGTACTTCTGTGAGAACTTGATGTGCTGGTTCTCTTGTTGCAAGGGGATCTCTGATTCTTATGATCTTTCCCTGCAGGATCTGTAAAATGAAACCAACATGGTATGCACAACTCTTCTGTCTGAGCGCAGTAACAGCACTTGGCTGGAAAGCTTTTGCATAGAAGACAAACTTGAATTTAATTATGCCAAGAAAGAGAATACTGTTTGATTCTGTCCTGATACATTAGATAGGCTTACATTTTCAAACATTTCCTTCTCGACTAATTTTTAAAATAACTTAGCAGTTATGAGGAAGTTGACGTAATTTTTATTTGATTTACTTAAATGATGATTGTAAAGAAAAAATAAAATCAGAATTAAACATTCTAATTTTAATTAGGACTTGGTCTTCAAGTAGAAGGGTTTGGCATGTTTTCAGCACCAGATAATTTCTTTTAGTTGTGAGTTACTGAGTTTGGTGTGTGTGTTTTTTTTTTTTTTTTTTTTTTTTTTTTTTGACGGGAAGACTGGGTTAGGAGACTGGGGTAATAACGAGTGAAGTGTTTATATATTTTGCATTTGAGTAGCTCCCACAAATGTGAGTAAGTAGAAAGGTACGGTGGGGGCTCATTGGATTTTCGTTATGAGATGGAATAGAACTTTGATGCATAGCTCTGTATCGGTGAACAAAAGAAGTTAATTTCTCCACACAGTGTGACTTTACCATCACCAAAAAAAGAGAAAAGCATTCCCCAAAACAAACAAGGTGCCTTTTTTTTTTTTTTATTATCGTAACCTGGTTTGTGTCAGGTAATTTGCCAGTTAGTTTAAGTGCTAATCTGAAGGCTGTATAAGAGTTTTATTCAGTTCCATTAGGTCCAACTAAACTTTGTAATACAGGGGCTATTATCCTGCCAGTTGTAAGGAATTTCTGTTTTATGAAGCAGTGCTAACACAAAGACAGCACTGTGTAAGCTGTGTCTATAACTGAACACTTTCACACTGCAATTTAGGAGGCGTGCAGTTCAGGAAATTGCTGGCTTCTGCTGGAGCACACTTTTACTGCAAGGAAAATTTTATTCGTCATTCAAGTAATTGGCAGTTTTAATACCTTGTTAGTAATTACCTTATAAACAAACTAATGCATAAAGGCAAGGCTCTATGACCTGTTATCTAACTCATAGTCTTATTTGGCCAGTGGAACTGACACGTGGTGGTGGTGGTTGTTGTTGTGTTTTATTAAAGTAATTTGTTTCCATTTATTGTAAATACTTTCAGCTAAGAGTTAAAACAAAAAAAAAAAAAATGCAGCGTACCTCTACCAGACAGCCTGAGGAGTGAAACACGATATGGAAAAAGATCAGCGTTGGAGGGGCTGCAAGATCACTTACCCGTTCCCACATGTGGTTGAAAGGGCCATTAATCTAACTTCTGTTTCAGTTTTTGAGACGGGTTTTTTTGTCTTGAGTAGTGGTCATAGTCCTCTCACCTCTGCCTAGGTGAGGGTTGCCCATGCTATCCTAAACCTGTAGCTTATTGTTTGATCCAAAGCAAATATCTCCAATAAAGGCAAACACATTTCAGAAGCGATATTCTTTTTGATAGTTTTACCTGAAAATGCCTTTGCCTGCAATCTCTTGAAGCTGAGGAGAGCTCCTAAATTTCAGTCATTCATCATCCTAGCTATAGGATGATGTATCACAGCCAGAACTGACTTGAACTTGACAAGGTGACAGGATCATTTAGGGTTACCTTCATTTAATTAGTCATGATCTGTTTTCCCTTATGTGCCATTAGCCCCAGATGAATAGCCCTGTTGATGTTGTTGGGGTGTGTGTATGATTCTGTAAGTTTTGCAAGTGGGATGGAAAACCTGGCAAGACTTCTGAGTACGAACATGAAATACAATGGCTGCAAAAAGGCATGTTTCATTGGAAGTAGAAAGAGGGGTGTTGCTAGTGGCAGATGAAAACATACATGTGTTTAAAGAGTTGCAAAGTTTTTGTTATGGAATAGAGTGTGATGCCTTAGTTGAAGTTTGAGCGCACACGAAGTCCAGAGCCTCTCTCTGTAATGAGCTATAGTAAACATGACTTTTATTCTTTGCTAACAAACAAGTAAAAGCTATGAAATAGTAGGGGTGAAATAGTAGGTCTAATTTCAAAATACGAATAGTATCTTTCTGGGGGAGGTACACTGTCATGCATATCTTCTAATCTAGCTCTGTTTTTTTGGAAATTGAGACTGATTTTCATGCTGTAGTGCTTTTTTGTGCTTTTTTTTTCTTTTTCTTTTTCTTTTTTTTTTTTTTAAATGAAGCAAAATACATAGTGACTGTGATGTTAGTTTGGTTAAAACAGAAAAAAACCTAATCTGAATTCATTGCAATACTGTGACATGCTACTCAATACAGATATCAGATATTTCTACAACTCAGAAATAGATGATCATAGAGTTTTACTTCTTATAAAAGCTGTGAATTACAGTAACTGGATTATAATGCAAATTGTTTCTTTATGTTTGCTGGGATCTTTTTCCTTTTTTTTTTTTTTTTTAAGAAATGCTGATTGGCACATCTATAGCATTCAGATTTGTAACTTGGGATGGCTAGAAATGAATGTTTTGTTTAGAAGATATACTATATTGTATTTCTTTAACAAAAAATTATTTTCAAATAGAGGAATTAAGAAATAACTTCTGTCAGAGTGACATAGTTAACACGTGTTTACTCTGGAAATTAGTCTTTTAACTATTGTCTTTAAATTTCAGGACTAGCAACAAGATTGTCAGCATCTTATTTGAACATCTGAAACCATTTCAGAGTCTAGAAACTTTGGACTTAAGCAACAACAACATATCAGAGCTAAAAATGTCATCATTTCCTTCTTTACAGCTCAAGTATCTGTAAGTAAAACTTTGTATTATATTTTTTTTCAAGTTATTTTCAGAAAACTTGTTGAGAAACTTAAACTGGTAGCTGTATGTTGAGGGACTAAGTTTTTCAATTAGATGTTCATATTAAATATTTATTCCCACTTTCACCTCTTGAGTATAACATAAATTGCTAACTTGAATGCATTAGTTGTTGCAATGAGATATTTTAGTTTGCGGAAAGTGAAAATAATTATCTTGATAGATGTATCTTTTGAGAGAAATAATTATGTAACAAAATAACCTTAATTGGTTTAATAATTGGTTCCATCTTGAGTTACATAGAATTTTGTGGACTTTTTTGAATCTTCCCTTGATTCTTATTCAGTAATGCTGTAATGCCAGAGCTATACTGAGTGAAGATAAACTAATGCAGTCGCAACATCCTGTACTTTGGCAGCACACTATCTTATGCCAGTAATACGCTCCTGCAAAGTAGAGCAAAATTTTTGGTATTGAAATACCGTTTGACTATAGACTGAGCTGTCAAGAGCTCTAATTAGTGTGATAAATGAAATTCCGTTTAACAGGGGATAGGCAGCATAAGAGCTTTGTATTTTACTACTTGGTATTAAAAATTTATTAAATTACTGTAAATTTAACCTTCTAGACATTGTTTCAACAGGTACATTAACAGTAACCGAATAACCTCCATGGAGCCTGGTACCTTTGACAATTTGTCTAGCACACTTCAAGTATTGAAACTGAACAGGAACAAAATTTCAGCAATCCCTCAAAAGATGTTTAAACTCTCCCATCTGCAGCACCTGTAAGTGCAACCTACAATTGACTAATTGTTTTCAGATTTTCCAGTGCTTGAACTTTAGCCTTTAATTTAATGAGAGGCAGAGTGAGACAGACACAAAAAACATATTGCTACAACCCTTACTAACTGCAGCCTTATACTGAACAAAAATAGTCTTATATATTAGTGAGTTGTGAATAGTCTTTGTGTTTAAAATTACATTTGCCCATTAAAACAAAAAAATAAGGCAAGACTGGAGAAGGCTAGAGAAGGGGTAACAGCAGTTTTCCTATAAGGAGACATATGAGAAAATACTAAGTGAAGTAAACTTATACATTCTGGAGATTAGGTCAATCTTTGTGTGTTTTTGTGTTTTCATAGTTACAATGAGTGAAGGGAAAGAATTTTTTTTCAGAAAGTGTGACAATAAGCAATATGTTCAAGTAAACAGACCTCAGTCAGCTTCACTGGCACAATGTTGTCTATAAATGTTTTTCCTAATTAAAAAAATAGATAAAACTCTTGAATAGGAAGGAGATTGGGAAAATATCTTTTTTATTTTGTTTGTTTGCTTGTTTTTTGATTTGAAGAGTGCAAAAAGTTTACAGGAGGATAGGCTACTAGGACAGGACTTTGTCAAATTCTTAATAATTATTTTCCGTATTAGATAGCACAGAGTTAAAATGGTGAAGTCTCTTGGATTAACTTTGAAAGTAAAAGGTATGTGATAAAAACAGTAAAGCAGTAGAATGCCGTGACACGTTTGGAAACAGTGACTTGTATCGTATACACAAATGCAAGAAAAGTTTTACTCAAGCCTTACGGAGGAGTGTGAGAACAGTTGTACAAAGCTCAGGATTTGTTAATGATCTCAGTAGACTTTCTTCTCTTCAGATCACACTGAGGTTTTAGAAGTTGATTATGGTCTTACCTACAGAAGTTCTACTGATTGACTACTAAATCTATAGGCAGATCTAGTTATGTTAGATAGGTACTTTGCAATGAAGGCAAAAGAAATGCATTGTCCCCTGAAAGAAGTATTCGGAGGAGGAGTGGGGAAGAGCTACAGGCTATTCTTACTGCATGTGCTTTACTGCTTTTGCTCGTCTAAGGACAGAAGAGTTAGGGTAGAATGTGTCAGGCTACCAAAGGGAAATGCTAAATTCTTACAAAGCTGAAAGTTTGAAAAACAATCATGATATAAATACGGAGAGGGAAAGATTTAGTTCTTTAGTTCCCTAGGAAGAACTAGGAGAAGAAGAGATTAGGAGAGGATTCTCTTTGGTTTGGTGCAAAGCAGATTGAAAGATGAAAGTTCTTTTTGAAGTGGCAAAAGATCGCTCATTGTCCTATGAGGTCCTTTTCTTAATAATGTCTAATCATATCTCTGCATAGTATATGTTAATTGTTGCTAATAAATATAACTGTTAATTTAGCAAATGGTAACTTGTTTAAAATTGCTATTATAAAAACAAGTAACGATGTTCCTCGTGGCTACATGAGGGAGGACTTCACTTTCCACAGGGCTCAGAAAGCTGTTTGCAGTTGGTACAGGTGTTGAGCTGAGGAGGATCAACAATAAGAAATTGTGTGGAGAGCAAAAAAGTATAATGTATCAGTGAGTGCTGCTGTCACTGTAGCTTGCCCTCCAACTATACCTTATCACCGCTCCCTTCTAGGATGCGTTTGGGTCCCAGCCTCTGAACTACAAAGTGTGTTTTGGGGTGGGGGGTGAATAGCAGCACTAGGGCAAGTGCCAAGACCACTTTAGGAGAGAAGGAACAATTCATAGCTAGTTGTGGGGAAAGAGGGAAGACTGTGTAAGGAATGCTCGACTCCAGATGAAAAAGAGAGTGGTTACCCAGCATAGGATATTTACTTGTGGCTTGTTATCCACTACTAAAAACATTAACTTTTTCTTTCTGATTGGTTGTTCATTGCAATTACTAGCCAAAATTAATATTTGTACTGCTGGATAAACACTAAGAACTTGCCTTTTTATTTTGAGAACGGCGCTAATCATTACATTCTAGATCACTACATTGTACATTCTTTAAATTTGAAAATCAAAGAATTACCAAGTACTTGTCCTCATTATCCAAAATACCAAGTAGTATAAGCCTGGTTAAATATAATGTATTGCAGTAAAATGTTTGAATTTTATCATAACTTGTCTCTGTCGTTCTATGTGCAGCATAGCTATTTAAATAAGATTTGTTTCCAGAGAGTGAAGAAAGATTGCTAACATGCAGATAAACTTATCCTGCTGTAACTGTAAAATTTATTGATGCAGGGAGCTGAATCGCAACAAAATAAAAAAAATAGATGGGCTTACTTTCCAAGGACTTCCAGCTTTGAAATCATTAAAACTGCAGAGAAACGGGGTTACTAGGCTCATGGATGGCGCCTTCTGGGGATTAACCAACATGGAAGTCTTGTAAGTGTAAACTTTCATACGTTCTGCAATTTGGTAGAATTGCACAGAATGAAGAGAATTGCATGATAAAATTGGAAGGTTTTTTTTGAATTAAGCTGTTCCGGCATGGTTTGAAAAGCACCAAACATTAATACGTGAATATATAAAACAGCATGTTCTGAATGCATGCATACAGCTGTAAATGTAAACTAAGTATGCAGCTATGTAGCCAGTAGCATGAAGTTAGATGTAGACCCATGGCACAGCATGCGCTTTTGTGAGTTTCTGAACTTTATGCTTTTTGTCTGTTTGTCTGTGTATGTGTAGGCAGCTGGACCATAACAACTTAACAGAGGTAACCAAAGGCTGGCTTTATGGCTTGCTGATGCTGCAGCAACTCCATCTCAGCCAAAATGCCATCAGCAGGATCAGTCCTGATGCCTGGGAATTTTGCCAAAAACTCAGTGAGCTGTGAGTAGCTTTTATTTTATTCCAGTTCTGAAAACAGGATACATGCCAAAGCATGAGCTTCTTACCACTGATCTGTGAATTTTTCATAACAAAGTTTCCAAGGTGACAACAACTTTTTTGTGTGAGACAGTTATATTTTGTTGAAAGAAGTGGAAGCCAACCGTGACTGCTTCATTTTGCTGTGGCAGTTGTACTAAAGCTTTGACACAGTCATTTTCAAATGAAAGAAATCTATTCTGCAGTAATTGGTGAATTATTGGAAATACTACACAACTTCTATAATCAAAAATTATGTAGTAAGTTTTGTGATAGTTGTCATGGAAAGAATTTTTCCGCCAACTGAAAATTCACCTGGGTTGAACTGAGTCATAAACACTCCAGAATAAACATTAAGATACATTTTTTTCCTTGAACTTGCAGAGATTTGACGTTCAATCACTTAGCAAGGTTAGATGATTCAAGCTTTGCTGGTTTAAGCCTACTAGTTGGACTGCACATTGGAAACAACAAAGTAAACTACATTGCTGATTGTGCCTTCCGGGGACTTTCCAGTCTGCAGACTTTGTAAGTTGACAGAACTTGATTTTTAAGGTCTAACGTTTTCATTTTTTATTATGGAAATGTATAACTACAAACCTTATGTTAAATTCCCTAGATGAGCATATATTTTGCTTTCAGTAAGATTTTTTTTTTCCAGAGTATTTGGGAGAGGGAAGACTTTCTCTTTCTTTTAAGTCTGTACAAGTTTTACATCTCTGGAAATTTCATCTTTCTGTTTTTAACCATCATTTGAGCTGTATAATAATGGACATCACTAAAAAGAATCTCTGGGAGGAAAAAAAATAATTTGATGGTGGTAAATGTGATACGAACTTTCAGAAGCATTATCGAGGGAAAGGCATGCCTCCCTGTGAAGGTAGCAGGCAGCACTGCTATCCGCAGCTTTAGGAATCGGATTCATGGTTATATCTCTGCTGAATCAAAGTTTTCCGTTATGGTCAAAATAGGACAGAACTCTTAACACTTAAGTGTTGCTATGGATGTTGACAATTTTCCTGACTGAGCAATTGTTTTAAGCATTTGAGCGTTTTTTGAAGTATGTGCCTAAGGAAAGGGTGAGAAAGTAAATGAATCTAAAAATATTTAACTTTTTAAAAATGTTCCAATTGCATATCAATGACCCATTTGTTAGCCAGATGAATGAAACGATCACGTTTCCCTCCAGGCTTTGAAAAGGATTTTGACATTTTAATTTAAGGGTTTTACTCACATACTCACACCTTGGGCATCTAGCTAAAATGCAGTTTGGAGAGTTGTACGCTGCATTCATTAAGTATACAGAGGAGAGATGTAGGTCCTCAAGAGAGGAAGTCAGACACTTGCGAAGTGTCTTGAGCTTACAGAGTGGGAACTGTTAGACTTTTCCTCGGAGAAATTTTTTCTCCAGCTCTAACTTGTTGATTCTTTGTTGAGGTACCAGTCTTTTCACAAATATCTCCAATCTCTTTGTGTTTCACAGATAATTAAGCTTATGTTGTGGATGTCCTAGGATATCCTTCCCTTATTAATAAATCTATTCTTGTACTAAAACTTGCAAAAGCATTTTGTTGTGAAGGAGCAACAATTGATTCCCTCCCTTTCTGTCGTTCTCTTACGATATTCCTGTATCCGAGTATCTTTCCGGGGGTGTGTTTGTGAGTTTGTGTGTGTATTTTCTAAGAGTTCTTAAACTCGTTATTTTTGTGATCTTCTAAAGTATCGGTGGAAAAAGTATCCAGCAGATAATCTTCAGGTTCTCCCAGTAAAAATTGCAATGAAATGGCTAATCAGGAAAAGCCTCTCAAGATAATACTACAGAACAGCTATCTGGGAAATTGTTTTAAATGCCGCGTGCTCTTTAAGAAGTATGTACCTGGTTCTTTTTAATGACTCTTATGATTTGATTTTTGTTTTCCTGTCTTTAAACAGGGACCTGAAAAACAATGAAATATCATGGACTATTGAAGATATGAACGGTGCCTTCTCTGGCCTGGATAACCTTAGGAAGCTGTGAGTATGGCTACATTATTTGTATCTCATCTTTCCTTAAACAATTGAGTACTGGATTTAGCTTATGTCATACCTATTGCAAGGGACAAGCCCAAAGCTTGTGACAGTACGTTTTCCATAGCTTGGATGATTTTTCTCTGACCATGTTGTTCTTGATAAAATTCCATTCTATGCTATGAAAAGTTTAAAACTCTGTTCTATTCTATAAAGTGTTCCTATTCTGTAAAAGAAATTCCAGATTTTTCTGGTCAAACTAGTCTGAAATATATACTCAGATTTTAAATGTTACTAATGGAGGGGCTGATCTTGTTTATGGAAACCTTTTACAATGAATGAGATTGTCCCATAATAGGAACTGGTGGTAATTGTATTATCAAATATTACGAAGGTGTGGTGACAGGGATAGTCTTTGATAAAGTAATGCAGCATCCAGTGGAAGTGGCTTCATTGTAGTGAAAAGATGCCATTTTCAAATGCACAGCTATGAAATAAAAATGTGCTTATGTTTATACATTTAGAGTAATCCACATCACTGAACTGTATACGTTATTCCACTTCAGTAACTAGATTATAGAATGATTTTCAAAAGTGTTTAAACAGGTATATTTTAGAGATGAGATATTTTGCTGCAGTAGGGAAGGCTGAATGGTGAACATTAGTCACAGGCTAGAAATAAATGCCACAAACACAATTATTTGTTACTTTCTTCCTAGATTCAAAAATTCCCCCCATTTTATTGCATCTATCTTGCATTATGTATTTATATTTTTCAGGATACTACAAGGAAACAGGATTAGATCCATTACAAAGAAAGCATTTTCTGGTTTGGATGCACTTGAACACCTGTAAGTAGTAGAAATTCACATTTAACCTAACATTGGAAAAAGTGAATTTTGATACTTACTGAAACAAAAATAGGACTAACAAGCTTTGCTCACGACTGTTTGAGAGGGACACACTTACCTTGGTTGATGTAGTGCTCTAACAAGGTTTTTTTATTTTGGAGTTGGACTGAGTAAGAAATTTTGAGTTAAAGCGAAAATTTTATATATAAGCATGCTGTAGAACTTTATTGCTATCTCATTGGTTATTGAGCTAGGGAATCCTTTGTATGTTACTAATGTAACAGACTTACTTTAGTCTTCATGTTAAATGCATCAGGTTAATAAATCATTCTTTCCTCTATTTTTTTTTCTAGAGATCTAAGTAACAATGCAATCATGTCAGTTCAAGGAAATGCTTTTTCACAAATGAAGAAACTCAAAGAATTGTAAGTTTCTTTCTAAAAACATCACCTCAAATATAATATGTATCCATATATTTATTGTATATGTACATGTTTATATGGTTTTTATATAGCTTATGTATGTATATTTATAAAAGCCTTGTAAGATGTTTCCTGATGCAGTAGTAAATTCTCATTGCCATATCTCTGAAATCACATAATAAAGGTATATCAGTGGGTTTTTTATTTTCATGTGATGACTTTATTTAGGTGAGATAGGACAGGATGGGAGGTGTTCATTTTCTGCTACATTTGGTGTCTAGGGCCCTCAGTTTAAATGGACTGATCCTTAATAGATAATAGAGACTTTGATGTAATGCTCTATAATATGAGCAGTGCTATAACTAAGCTACAGCTTACTGGACCAGTGAAATACAGTACCATAATTCTTTTGTAAAGACCTGGTTGTCAGTGCTTATAATTGGGTCCTTCTATCCTGTAGTAGCATAGGGGCAGATCATCACAGAAGTCGTGAAGCGGTCACCAGGAAGAATGCTCTTTTAGTGGGTTTTTGTTCTTTGTCCTTTCATCCTCTTTCCCAGTTGATCAATGCATTAGATTTTACAGCTAAGTTTTGCTGAAGGGGAAAACGCCATCATTGTTCACTGTGTTTTGAGCACAGCTCATTCTTTCTGTTGCATATATCTCATTTCTCCCTTATTCATATCAGCCTTTCTGAGTCAGGTCTGTTGTCCTGATCTGCTCTATTGTATAATGTGGCAGCAAACTAAAGAGTAATAAAAAGATGCTCTTGTCATTACACGTAGAAACTGTCTGGAGCTTATCTAGAGCTTTTCAGTTATGTTCTCCAGGCTTCTGTCCTTGGTCACCTTAGCAGTTGGCTGTCTGTTTCATCTTATGGTATTATCTATTGTTGGGTGCCATAGAGAAAGCAATGATCAGCCTTCTAAATTTGGTTCGTTCAAAGAGTTCAGTTTGACGTTATCTTTATCCCTGCATAGCTCCAATTCCTGTAGAAGGCAGCAGCCATACTTCTACCCCTAGCCAGGTACCGTCTGCCTTTCCTTTACCTTGAGTTGGATGTGGTGGCGTTGCTTGATTAGTTTGCCAAACTTGCTCAGCTAGCTGGGGGGGCAATTGCTGGATTTAGCACAAGAGAAGCAGTGGAAACACAGGACTGACAAATAACTCGGAATTCTTGAGATTTTTGTCTCTTCTGAAACACCTGGTAGACATCAATTACGGCTGATGAAGATGTAGAGAGGTGATGGGAAGTACTTTCCCAGAAGTAAAATTGTTTAGTATAAATTCCTATCTAGTCATTTTATTCAGAGGCCCTGTTATCTGGAAATGGTATGACAAATACTGCATCAAGGTAGCTAAGAAGTGCTCTGTTTTCTCTCTCTTCTAAGAAGAACAAAAATGCCCTTAGCGCTTTAGTGAAAGATGACCTGTTTCATCTAGATGTGAAAAAATGAGCTGACATCCATGGGCCTTATCCATGCAGTGTTGATGTGAGAAGAGCGCATAGAGCTTCTCTTCCTTTCCTTCAAGAAACGTTCAAGAATTTTTGTGCTAATTGATATGTCTTTGTTTATGACTAAAAGTATTTCTCTCCCTGGATCTGCTTTTCCTCCAAGAACAGATAATATTGCAAACTTTGAAGAGAGGAGTTTCATTACTTAACTTAATCTACTTTTTTTAGGGTTATTCAGAGTTTTAATCCGAAACTGAGAATTCTTCCTACTTCAGCTCCTGATTCAGTATGCTTCACAGAACATCCCTTTGGTTTCTTCACGCTTTTTTCCCCTCTATGAACGTAGTTATTCACAAAAGTTAGATGAACTGATAATCAGTTCTGCAGTTGTTACAGTAGCACTGACGGTTGCTCATCTTTCCACCCGCCTTTTTAAATACTTTCCCCAATATAAATTCTGACTGAAGTGGAAATGGGGGAGTGAAATTGGCTCAAAAGTTTTTCTTGCAGAGCCATTCAGCTTTAGCGCTCAGAGCTCCTCCCTTCCGGACTGTTCTCCCTGTGTGCCCATTCTGCATGTCCCACTGCTGTTTGCCGTTTTGTAACTACTGCAGTGCAAACTTGTCCAACTGCTTGGACTCATGACAGAAACTGAGAGCAGAAATTAAAACATTTCTGCTTTGTAAAATTTAAAAGTCCTGACAATGGTATCATCACGTGTGCTAAGTAACATTGGCTTCTTTCTCTAGTAATATATTTATTAAGGTTAAAGTTTATATTATTGACTTGTGCTTGTGTGGATCTGTATTACAAACAGATAAACAAGCAAACAAGTGTTCAATGTGTATTTGCTTTTTCGCAGGCACTTAAACACATCGAGTCTCTTGTGTGACTGCCAGTTAAAATGGCTACCGCAGTGGGTGTCAGAGAACAGCTTTCAAAGCTTTGTAAATGCCAGTTGTGCCCATCCTCAGCTTCTAAAAGGCAGAAGTATTTTTGCCGTCAGCCTAGACGGGTTTGTCTGTGGTGAGTATAGCCCGTATTCCTCGTTCCATAAAACAAATTTTGCTGAATGGATTGATTTTTGTAGTGTTTTCTTTGATGTGCTTTGATTTCTTTAACAAAACGGAGGGGACTTAATATTTGCTAGCATTTGCTTCTCTGTTCCCAAACTTTGATGTAGAGGCTTGCGGCTTCGTACAAGCTGGGGAGTAACGTTTTCCTGATTCTTGTTTCACGTGCAGCTTGCTTACATAGTATACAATATGGTGTGCAGAGAAAAGCTCAGCAGTTTGTGGTGGTAAACGTATATGCTTCTAGGTTTAAAGTAGAGATATTGTTTAGATAACTTTCATTTTTAAAGGACGCACATTATGGCAAACTTAAGATGCTATTTTTGGTTTTGATTATTTCTAAATTACTTTCATACTTTGTAAGAGTTGAGATCTTCTAAAGCTGAGAAAATTTGAGGCCAGTACAGGTGATTTACCTCCAACTTTGTCCTTTCTTTATGTATACTTGTTGTCTACTTTAAAAACGATTGGGAACACATAAGTTGTTACCTGTTTTACTTAAACTGTATTTTAAAACACACAATTTCCACAGTTATGCTACCGATATTTTGCATTTCAATAGGCCAGAGAGTGAATCACAATAAAATATTTTTACTTTTAAGGCATTGCATTGTAAATCCTTAAGGGAGGAACTTATCCTCCGTCAATATGAGGTGATAGCATCCATCTCAAAATAAAACATTTTTATGTATGTGTAGTAACATTATTATCAACTATTCAAAACGAAGTGAAGCTAAACATTCAAAGTAAGCATATAAGCACCCTTGCATCATAGCTTGCATTAAAATGCTGTGATTGTGTACTCTGATACATTAAGTAGGAACTTTGAAACTCTCAGAAAATTAAGATTTGACTAGATTTCCTGTATTTTTGTTCTATACTTTTTATTTTTGTCCTACTAAAGAAAATTCAAACTTTATATACTTTAGAGAAAAAAGCTTACCATATTTGTCATAACTTTCCTCCCATAACAAATCTGATTGCTTAGTTTTTATTCTCTCTCCTCTTACCCTTTTCAGTGGCAAAGCAGGCACAGGATAGTTTAAAATAGTGCATACAAACATTTTTCTCCCCACCCGTTAGCAGTCAAATGTTTTCATATATTAATGTGAAATAACAACTGCGTAATGGATGGTGCATAATTTAGCTAGTGTTGAAAGGGGGAAGCTGACATGGACATTGCAGGAAATTACTGATTACTAGATTGCTAATGAAGTTTATATCCTATGTATGATAAATTCATTCTGGCAAGAAATTAAGTTGGAAGTTTAACATTTATAAATCTCACTTATTCAACTACAGTGGATGGTGATCGTTCTTGTAGTTACTGAATACCTGTTTTTATTTAGCTTCCAAAACTTTTAAGATATGTTAGCAAGCAGAGATGTACTAAGAGTAAGTTGTTACATTTAATACATAAAGTAATTGTGAAACAGAAGCAATCATAACCTTTTAAATACAGTGTGTGTTTCACTGTTTATTTTATTAAATCTTTACAGTGCACCATCGCTATGTCTTTGGGTGTACACACGCACCCTGCCTTTATAAGTTAAAAATGGGCACCCTTGCTGTTGCACAGAATTATGAAGAGGAGTATGATGTGTCTTGTTTGAAATTAAAATAAATAATCTTTTATATATGCTTTGTATGAATGTATAATCCTCCAAATCATGCCAAGTTACAATTTTGAAAGCAAGCAGGAGACAGGAGGGAGACATCCTAAAATTGTTAATGGAAAGCACATGTTAGGCAAGAGTTCCATATCTGTGAAGCTAAAATATAGAAAATTCATGATTCATGCTTTCTAAAACTACACCTTTCAAGCTGAAACAAATCATGAGACATGTCTATGCAAAAGATAACGCTATGCAAAGAATGAATAGATGCTTTTGTGACCTGTATTCATTACTTAAATTTAGTACAATGATGCTGAAATAGTACCATTTATGTGATGAATAGCTTATTTTTCATTATATAGTTGTCAAGTGGCTTCTGCAGAATGAGAAACATATTTTTCAAAAGAGAGTGAGCGTATGTTTGTGATACATCTGTATATATGTGTGTCTGTGTGATAATATGTATTCAGACACACACACACGCATATTTTATTCTGTTCTAGAAAAAGGGCATTGCGAGTTTTATCCTGAAATGTTCTTCTGTAGTTTGTAATATGTAGTTATTTAACTAATCCTCTCATTCCCCCTCAAAAATAACTAAAATTTTAAAATATTTTATTATTCTATTGAAAATACAGCTAAAAACAAAAGGAAGTGTGTTTAGCTCTCTTTTCACTGCAGTAATTTAAGTATGTTTTACTATGTTTTACTTTAACTATCAACTCATCGTGCAAATGATATAATTTGTCTTGGAGGGCTTAACACATGGGTATGAAGTAAGAAAACTAACCAGCCTGGGAGATTCTTATGGTCCGCACCTAGGGTCCCAGATCAGGCCATCGATATTGCTGTATAAGTAGAGCTCTGCTCCAGACTTGCAAACTATTTTGTAGGCAGCTCAAGTTCAGATGAGCTGCATATCTCAATTTTCTTTTGCAACATGCAGTGGTGAGGTTCTTCAAGAAAATCACACTTTGACCCTGGTGTGTTGTTGCCAAGACAGATGAGATATAAGAAGGCAAAGGAGCTCGGTAGAACCTGGCTATCTGCAGCACGAGCAGGGTTCGTGGTAAGGAGCAGTTTGGGCCCAGGGCTTTTCCTGCAGTGTGTGCAAAACGTGGACTTGTGTCTCTGTCAGTAGATGGAAGACATCTTGCGAATTGGAATATAGAAAACTTTTTGCTTTTGGGAGACCAAATATTTTAATGCCTGCTCCTTTTGTACCTGTGACATAGATACATTCGACATAAACAGTTCAAAAGGTGATTCATTCTGGAAACTGACAAAATGGCGCTTTTACAGTAGCTTTTCAATAGCAAAAAAGCCCCCTGGAAAATAACCTCTTGAAATTCTTGAAGGCTACTCTGCTTAACAGATTTTCGGCACTGCTTCATTTTTAAGATGGACCAGAAAGCCACAAATCACTGGAACAATGACTTTTTAAACTTGATTTTTTTGTGGGTGTGGGGAAAACCCTGGACTCTACCTTGCAGTTTCTTACGGCAGAAGAGCCGTAACTTTCAATAAAGTTCATATCAGCCCAAGGTGTTGTAAAGGTGAAGGGTAGGCTTCATGACTGACATTCAGCATAGCTCTTACAGGTATCGGGGTATTTCTCTGCTCTTTAGTGCTGCTGTTGAATAAACTGTACACACAATCTGTTTTTAAATGTGCTTTCTCTTCAATAAGAGATGACTTGGTACAATAAACTCATAAATATGGCATCTTGAAATACCCCAAAGCTAATGAAATTTAAAACGAAAGCATTGTATATCCATTTTATATCCACTTGTCTGACTCTTCTCTCAAACCTATAAAACAAGGCTTACAAACTGTTTCTGAAAGAGTCCTCAGGGCTTGCATAAATTTTACTCTTCCTCAGTCTTACTTTTTCTGTCTTCTTCCCTCTGTGCAGATGATTTTCCTAAACCACAGATCACTGTCCAGCCAGAAACCCAGTCAGCAATCAAAGGCTCCAACTTGAGTTTTATATGTTCGGCAGCCAGCAGCAGTGATTCCCCAATGACTTTTGCGTGGAAGAAAGACAATGAATTACTGCATGATGCTGAAATGGAGAATTATGCGCACCTCCGGGCACAGGGAGGTGAAGTGATGGAGTACACCACCATCCTTCGACTACGCAACGTTGAATTCAGCAATGAAGGGAAATACCAGTGTGTGATTTCAAACCACTTTGGTTCATCCTACTCTGTCAAAGCCAAACTTACAGTAAACAGTAAGTATGTTACTTTCTGTTTGTGGATTTTAAAGATAAAATCATTTTAATGAAGATATGCATACTTATTTTTTTCCCCTTCTACTCATCGTTGCCTTTTAGAAGGTCCCTTAATACACCGAGATGACTTCTTAAGGTGTATTCGGTTCCAAGATCACTATTTGTTTTCTAATCTGGCCTCATTGTGCTGAACACTTTAAGGCCATAGTACAGGAAAAAAATAACAAACCCAGTTTCAAATAAGTCTGACAAAGCCTATGTAACACGATGAGAAAGCATTCATCTTTTTCTTCTTCACAGGAGGTAAGCGTATACCCTGCATCAAGGTACTATGTAAGATCGTGAAGGAAGCTGATAGCAGAAATGAGATTTTGATCTAGGTGGTCTCACATACTTGACAACTCCCTCTCTCTCTATTTACTGGCCTCTGAAAAATTTAGGTTGTATGTTTTTCACAGATTTATAGGAACAGGAAGGGCATTCAAATTAATAATATGCTGTTTTCCAAAGAGCAAAAGTGTGTTTCATTTATCATTCATTATTAATTTTAGTATCGCTCACTTTTCTTTAGTGCTGCCATCGTTTACAAAGATCCCCATGGACTTAACCATTCGTGCTGGGGCAATGGCACGTTTAGAGTGCGCTGCAGTTGGGCATCCTGTCCCACAGATTGCTTGGCAGAAAGATGGTGGAACGGATTTTCCTGCAGCACGCAAGAGGCGTATGCATGTCATGCCTGAAGATGATGTATTCTTTATTGTTGATGTGAAAATTGAGGACACGGGAGTTTATAGCTGTACAGCTCAAAATACTGCTGGAAGCATATCGGCTAACGCAACATTGACAGTCCTAGGTAAGAAATTGTCAATCCTTAATTGCATAAATCTTCTTGAAGAACAGAACTGTTGCTGAGCACTTTAAAAATCATGCACTGACTAAAGATAATACTGTTTTCAAAGCATTCTATAGTAGTAACAATCCTCTGAAATACTGTTTACTGATTCATGGCTATAGGTAAGAAATATATACTCCAGCACACAATCACTGTTATGATACACAGTAATAAAAGTTATATTTCATTTCTCAGTGTGTATTTGAAACAGCGTTTAATATATTGAAAAAGAAAAAAGGACTGTTGCTTTTCTTTAAAGTCAGGATATTTTGTTAATTTTAACTTCCTGTCATTTTGTTACTCTTTTTAACCTAATTCTTTGCATTCTTGACCACATATGATTTGGGTTTTTTTAACCTTTGTAAGGGAAGCAAACATCCAGGTCTGATCAATTGATATTACTGTAAACTGTAGGCTTTTAGTTCAAGCTCCTTGAATGCATTTTCCCTGAGAAAATGACTATAAGCCTCATTAGGTCTTACTGATGCATTTAATTTAGTTTTCCTGTTTAGCTGTGAAGGAAAGGGACATGTTTCCATTCTTGCAAGGTCATTTCAAGCATAAAGCTTATGCTCTCTTTCCAGAAACACCATCATTTTTGCGACCTTTGCTGGATCGAACTGTAACAAAAGGTGAAACTGCAGTCCTGCAGTGTATTGCAGGTGGTAGCCCTCCTCCCCGACTGAACTGGACTAAGGATGACAGCCCTCTCGTGGTAACGGAAAGACATTTCTTTGCTGCAGGCAATCAGTTACTAATTATTGTGGACACAGATGTAGACGATGCTGGGAAATACACTTGTGAAATGTCTAACACACTTGGAACAGAGCGAGGCAATATCCGTCTTAATGTTATTCCTACTCCCACCTGTGATTCTCCTCAAAACATTGCCCCATCGCTTGATGATGATGGATGGGCCACTGTTGGCATTGTGATCATAGCTGTGGTTTGCTGCGTGGTGGGCACTTCCTTGGTGTGGGTGGTCATCATCTACCACACCAGAAGAAGAAATGAAGATTGCAGCATCACAAATACAGGTGTGTGAGCTGAAGGTTTGTGCTGGAAAGAAAAAAAAAAAAGTTGTGTTTGTGGTTAATTTGCAATAATTTTCGTATAGGAACATTTATGTATTTTGACTCAAATTCAGAAGAGTGAACTGCACGTTATCTTCAGCACTTTGCAGGCCAATTTAAAAATGCTCCTACAAATCCTAAAGTATGCTGATGGCTTTTGTGCATATTTTGCTTCACCACAGATGAAACAAATTTGCCTGCTGACATTCCAAGTTACCTGTCATCCCAGGGGACACTGGCTGAAAGGCAAGATGGATATGGTTCATCTGAAAATGGCAGTCATCATCAGTTCCTTGCATCCTCCATAGGAGGGTATTTCTTACAGCAGAGGGACAGTAATGGTAGGTGTAAAATGTTAAGCACGTTTTCCATGTTGCCTGAGTAGCAGCAGCTTGTCTAGTGTCTTTCTAAATAATGGAAATAACGCCGATGAAGCATCTTCACTGATGTTTAAGAGACAGCATGTGATTTATTGCATGTGATTGCATCAACAAGGTAGTAGCAGAAACTTGGTTCTGGTCATACAAATGACACTATGGCTTTGCTTAAATCATGAAGTTACTTTTTTCTAGCCTTGAGGGTAAATTTAAACTGATTATCACGTTTCCAAAGCAAAAATATCCAAAAGGAATTATAACAGCTTGACATGTTCTGTTTTAGCTAGAAAAGGATGCTTGTCATGGAATGTAGAGATGGATGGTAGTACCAGTGTAACTGTTAGTATAATACAATTGATTAAACTTTCCTTTTGGAAAAGGTCTTGGGGTCAGAGTATGAAAGATTTAAGGAGACTGCAAGTTAAAAGCTGCAAATTTAACATGGATACCTCTGGCCATCAAAAGTCTAGCTCATACCTGGGTTAGGGAAGAAAAGGTGCGTTGGTGGGAAGGAGCTGGAGGTGGAGATGCAGTCAAGAATAGTGGTTGGGGCAGGTGGGGTTGGAGCCGGGCTGAGAAAGCTCTGCAGTTGTCAGGTAGTGAGAGGAGCTGCCTTTCCACAGAGCAAGAAGCATAGAGCATGTCCATAGCTTTCAGGAACCACTGAGTTGAAAGGCAGCAGCTAACGTTTAGCTGTTCTAGCAGCCAGGGATGCCCTCAGACCCTCCCATCCAGAACTTTCTCACTTTTGCTCTGTGCTCCAAAAGGACGCTAGGTGACACAGCATGGCCCTAGGCGACATAGCATGTCCCTGGCTTCCAGTGCCCAAGGGAAAGTAAGTCCTCGGTTCTGGTCCCTGTGGACAGATTTATTCTGTTACCCAAGGACTGTATGATGAACTAAAGTCTAACGCGTTCTCTGTCAAGCTAATTAATTGAGTGCTCCCTAGAATTATCCTGTTCACCAGAAAGTTAGGTTAAACTTAAGCAAGCTGTAAGTATACTGTGGAATGTAATTGTATAGATGCGGTTCTGAAATGAACAAAACTTCCTCAGGAAAACATAAATTAAAGCTTAGGAAAAGACCATATGCTGACATGTCAATTATATTTTTAAGGCATTTGCCATCTAGATAATGGCAGTGAAACAGACTTGGAGGGTGTTGCAGATCCATTCATGTGCCACTATCTGGGAACCTCAGGGACTCTGTATTTAAAAGGAAACACATACGGCTCTGAGGCCTTTGAAGCATACAACACATGTAAGTTTAAAAATAAAAATTTAGTTCTACTTTGGTCTTATATTATGATAAATCTATTTAAAAAAAAAAAAAAATTTCTCATTTTCTTTAGGTTGCAGCCCTGACCAAAGAGCAGCATGCCTGGACCCTTACGAGTCTGGATATTTAAAGAAAAAGGAATGCTGTCAATACTCACCTCCATCAGAAGATCCCTTTGACCAATGTGTTGGCATTATTGGGATGCAGGCTACAAGTAGCAAACTGATTAACTCCATTTATACTCAAAATGAAGGAGCTGCACTAAAAAGCTTAAGCCTGAATTCAGATACCTTTGATTTAAATAGAAGTTTGGAACCCTCATCTATTATCAGTAACAGCACTTTTATGGGTATGTTCTAGCTATTGTTTTTATTCAAGCTATCAGTACTGTTGTCTCTCGTTACTTACTTGCAACACTAAGCAAAATTGATTTCACAGCTTTTTGTTTCCCCCTCTTGCAAGAAGTAACTCTGTAGTAGTGCTTTGATATTCATATAGCTAGCACTGTGAAAAAACAAGTTTTGTTCAACTTTGTGTGGGTTGGTTTGTGCGTGTGCCACTGAATGTAAGATGATTCAATATGTGAAATAGAGCTACTTTCAAAAAAGGTAGGTAGAGACACAGGGTGTAATTGGGGGTGGGCAGTTTGGGAGTTATTCTTGATGTTTTGCATGTGTTCTTATTTTTTTCATTTTTTTTCTTCCCTCTCCAGAGTAGACAGAACTCTACTGCGTAATAACTGTTTATGTTACTGCAATGTCTATTTTTTAAGGCAGGCACGGCATAGTCAAGTATGCAGACCTTTATGTGTAGGCTCTCCACTGCAGCA
The DNA here is from genome assembly GCF_040807025.1 of Struthio camelus. Taxonomy (NCBI): domain Eukaryota; kingdom Metazoa; phylum Chordata; class Aves; order Struthioniformes; family Struthionidae; genus Struthio; species Struthio camelus. The sequence goes on along the minus strand of NC_090942.1, from coordinate 36,452,271 downwards.
TAGGAGGACAGTTAGATGCTCAGAACTCAGGCTTGTACCAGGAGTTAGTTGGGAAATGGGCCCTTTCCTGTTTTATAAAGGCTTGAGGCGTGTTGAGAAACAGAACTGACATACATTGAAAGAGTTCTCAGGTCAAACATGTTAGTCCAAGTGAGGTAGCTCACCTCCAGGTCTAACTGTGGGCCTTCTTCGCTTCTCAGATAACCTAGACTCTTAAGCAGCATTAGATAGAAAGTCCCAAATGTTTGAAGTTCAGGAAGGTAAAGGTAATTGCAATAAAGCTACTGAATGAGCAGGTTTTTAGATTAACAAGAGATCTTAATAGCAGCCTAGCTAAAAACAAAACAAACAAACCAAAAAGCTCTCACACTTACAAATTCTTCTTTCTACACACATCTCTTCAGTGATGTGATTTTTATCTTAATATAGTTGGCAGATTTGCATAAATGTTAGGATACTTCTAGTTTTTCTTACTTAAATGCATCTTCACAAACTTTAGGGCATAGCAGAAATTTTTAGCTAATGGGCAAAGGGTATGCAGCATTCCAGGAGGGCTCAGGGCAGGAATGAAGACTCTGACTTTCTATGTATGAGTATATGTGGTAATACAATGTACCAAAACTTATTTACCTTTCAAAGTAAGGCACTGTGGAAAAAAAAGCCTGCCTACCCCTCCTTTCTCTTCTCTTCTCATGGTGTGAATGACAAGAGAGTTAACTCAGGGTTTTACAGTTTTAACTCAAGTTACGGGGGGAGGCGGGGGGAAAGGGGGAGAGTGTTGCTTTAACTTTGAAGCTCACTAAATTTGAGGGGTTGGTTTGGTTGGTTTGTTTAAAATGCATATAAACACACATGTTACTTTCATCCCTGTGATATCCGAGTGCCAAATGCAGCCCTGATACCATGGATTATTTCCTGGCTCATGTGTCAACAGAGTTGTTCAAGGCCTTGATTTGCCCACTCTTCTGAGTGAACCTGTGGGAATGTGCATCACTGGGCTCTTTGTTCTCTGGGGGTGGGGAGGGAGGTAAAATCTCTGAAGTCTTCCCCCTTCAAAAGCCAGATGTTCAGACCGTAAAATGTTGCAGATGCCATGACATCTGGCAGAGGCCCTGGGACTACACACAGCCTCCTGGCTCCATGCCACTATTGCTGGGGTAGAACTGTGCAGATACAGCTTAACCAGCTGTCTCTCCTGTGGAAAATAGTTTTCCTGCATAAAGGGATATCCAGGAGGTAACATGAGCTTGAGGCTCCGTGTTGGCTTATATTCCCCTCTACCCTAAAAATCTATGCAGAGCTACTTATTTGTATTTGAGCTACCACCCAAGTTACAACACTGTTGTCTTGGGCACTTCATAATCATTAGCGCTCTTCTTTGAAATAACTTATGGTTAGATCTTGAGGTAGCTGCTGTGGAAGAAGTCTTGATATATTTCTCTTTTTTTTTTTTTTTTTTTTGTGGGAATCACTTCTTCAGCGTCATTGTCTTCAAATTCAGTCCCCTTTTTGCCCCTACAATTGCTATAAAGAAAGACAGTGGGCATTAACATCACTGTTGATGCATGAGCCAGAAGATTCACAGCTTGGATTTCCCCCCCCCCCCCCCCCTTAAGAAGCCAGGATTCATTTGCAGCTCTGATGCTGTGAGGCACATCCTTTCATGTTATGTTAGGAACAAAATTGCTCTGCAAATCATTGATGCAGATATGGACCTCATCCAAATCCATTTTTAGTAACTTCTCAAATTACAGTTTTGCTTTAAACCTTTATTTCTAGAAAATATGCAATGCTAAAAGTATGGCTGTTTGAAAACAAAATTCTCAATGATTGTAGTGTAAAGTTGCCTGTAAAAACTGAGTGTGTCAAAATCGATCTGTGGCACATGCTCCTCAGAAAATAGGTATTTTAAGTATCGTTTACAGCTACTATGGCTTGCATCGGTTGTATCTTTCTTCGGTGGAAAAAAAGAAGGACCTTCATGTCAGGGTCTTGAAGCTAACGCCTTCTTAATGGTAAAGAGTGAAAGGCACACTAACTTTTCTCTGGCTAGTGTATCCAGATAATTATTAATAAAGATTCAACTGAAATGCCAAATACTTTTTGGGCTGACTAGAATGTCTATTCTAGTCAGTTGTGGACAAAGAGATACACAGATGTGAATGGAGGGAGAATTTGGCTGGCAGAGCCAGTGAGCTGCTAGCCAGAAAAAGGACTGTTTTAGCATTCAAAATGCATGCTGGAGGGTGTTATATAATTTTACATATGTTTTTTTTTATTTTTGCCCAACTGCATACTGATGGTATGTGTCGTTCTTTTGTTTGAGAACAGGACAGGGAGACTCTTCTGACTTATGCATTAGGACATGTCTTGTGATTTCTCTGCAGTTTGGTCTGTCTTCCTTCCCTCCCCCAAAATAGAAGAATGGGATTGAGAATATTCATAAAAACAGATAATAAAATTAAGTGAAGTGTGTTGATAGCTACCCAGAACAATCAGCTCATTTACTTTGGAAACATTTTTAGTGTCTCAGCAGGCAGAATCTTGCATTATACTTGTGATCACATGGTTTTGTTCTTTATTTGGGGGGGGGGGGGGGAGAACAATAGTTAGGAAAAATCTCCTTTTGTTTTTTTTTTTTTTTTTTCCCCCCCACTTGAGTGTGTCCTTGGCTTGTGTTCTAATGTTCAGCCCTTAGCAAGACGTAAAACTGTTAGCACCAGTATTTCTGTACTTACATATTTACTGTCTTTCAGGAACATTTGGAAAGCCTTTATGGAGGCCTCAGCTGGACTCTCTTTCAAGTTGTAGGCAGCCAGCAAGTTATGAACCAAAAACATCCCGTAATAATCCTCATGCCTCATTTGACTTCGACTCAGAGGCAGATGAAGAAGGGAAAGAAAGGACAGTTTCTAGAGAAGAAAATAGCATTTATACTTACAAAGAGTCCTTGGAAAACTTTAGGACTTCTACTTTCAAATCCTGTGATCTGGATACATAGCTCCTTTTGGACTCGCGATTGATTTCTGGAACCAAAGAAATACTTTGACATACTACCTCAGTGTGGAATTTTATTTAAAAAGGGAAAAAGGAAAGGAAGAAGGGAAGAAACAAATGACATGATGCTATGAATTCAGAACAAATAAATACGTTTTTATTCAAATAAACCAGAATTGCCAAAATACTCTAGTTTTTATACAGGGAAGACATTCCTCATAAAAAAAAAACTATATTTCTAATTATTTTATAGCTTTGTTTTATGCAACTATCTTTTGTAAATTAATGGTGTAAATAATACAGCATATGTATTTCTATGCCAGACTTCATTTTATTGAAATGAGTAGTAGGTATTCTAATTTTGTACTGTTACTTGTACCTTTTTACAAATGGAAACTCCATGCTGTTTGCAGGTATCATGCATCTTATTTGCACATTACTTTTAATAAAATATGCTGCCATGTGGTCTCTGAACCACACTAGTGTATGAAGAATGAAAAGTGTGAATTTATATTTGTAGGTAGAGAAAATGCATGACGCATATGCAGCTGCCTTCTGTTGCCTGTTTACATGTTTGTCTAATACTTTTGTCTCTGGATTTCTGTTAAATATGTTCAGCTTCTAAAGATGGATGTGGTCCTGCCGCAACTACAGGTGGCTGGTAAGGTGGGTTGAAGGTATTTGTGCCAGAAAAATGTGCAAATCCTCCACTTTCCCGCTACGAAATATGTATGCACACATGCTCAATTTACATGCACACAAGGCTGAAGCACCAGCTGTTTATCCATGCATGCGTGCAAATAGAGCGCATGCATCTGGTGGTGGATATGCACAGTAGATCCACAAATACACAGCACGCTATTCAGTAAAACAAGAAGAAAATAAGGCACTAAATGTCTGTCTGGTACCATCACTCTTTTCTAAGTGGCATAGCGTACTGACTATTTGGCAAATGCTTAACATGTCCCAAGTTTTTGCTTTCCCATACCCTTTCTCCCTCTTTCCTGCTTCTGCAACCACTTCCATGCACAACATAAGACTACTGGTAATCCAAAGTACAAGATAATGTTTTCTTTGGTTTAACTTATGCTTCTGTTCTTTATTCAGCTGCCCTTTTCTGGTTATATATCAGTGAGATCTGTGCTTTATTCAGCTGCTCAGTCAAGTTGAGCAAATGTAAATTCTTGCTGAGTTAAATTTGCACTAATGAACCCCGATGCCTTTAACCATACAAGAGGATTGCTTGCTGTAAGATGGTAATTAAAACTAAGTGAAAACACTCTTTTATTTTTCTGTGTACAGATGCCTAATATTTTAAAAAGCTGTGAATCCTGCTGTCATCACTGCATTAAAACAATGAGACTCCAAAACGGTTAATATTACAGGACATCGACTTTTTATATCTGTATACTTTGAAGGTGCAAACCTACATAGTTGCCAAATCTCTTCTTTTTAAAGTAAATTAAAAGCAGCTGTTAGAATATCCCATCACTGACATCATGGCTAAAGCTAGAGCAAAGGTTTTTACTGCAGTATGTAGCTGAGCTCAGGGTTTTTGTTGTTTGTAGCCAGAAAGCTGGTACCCAGATTGCAATGCTATTTTCCTTTAATTAAGGCACCAGTATTGGAGGCAGGAAGTTAATCCATCCTTAGTCACTGGTGGTCTAAGTGTAGAGAATGGATTTTGCGTGCTTTAGTTTATCATGTTGCCAAATTTTCTGACTCTTATTGTTAATTTGTCTTCATTGCTGCCAGATGGGGTGATGTGGTGACAGACATTGCTATGGGTATTTGGTTATAATTAAGTACATTTTGAAAGAGATTAATTTTTCCGGAGTTAAGCACAAAGCTATAAGTCAATAAGGCAAGAAATCTTAAATTTGATTCACGCAGTAAATCAAGGTAATTTATCTCCTCTTCCCTCCCCTGACCCCATTTTCAGGGGATGGGAGTGAGGCAGGGGCATGATAGCTTGCATTTGTAACCAGACATTCCTTTTTTTTAAGATATGTGAAAAAGTAAAGTTAAAAACAGTAAGCAACATCTTGCATTCCGAGATTAATGATTAAGCTTAAGAATCCATGTTAATAGTCCATCGTCGAAAACAGGCTTTTAATTTGTTTCCTGTGTAGTGAAGGAGAGAGGGGACTGTTGGGAGTGTAGACAATATCACTTCTTTCTTCCTCTTTCATCTTTCCCCCCCCTGCCCCCTTAAATATTTTCTTGGACTGAGTCTTGTTAATATAAAGAACCTAGTCTCCCATGGATCCCTGTACCCAAACAGAAGTTCAGGGTCAGTGACTGAATTTTAGATCCTTCCCACCAAGTTTCAAATAGCATCCTAAAAATACAAATGGATACAATTCTACTCAATGCCGTAAATACCTTGGAAATGAATGTTCGTGAGTCCTCATTTTGTCAGTCTTAGTTTTCATGTTTAAGAAGTTGGTTGTACTTAAATATAGTCATGTTTTGTAAATTGCAAGATACTTGCAATGTCTTAATAGTTCTTTTTAAGGTTATTGATGTAACCTAACATCTGTTTGAGAGGTTTACAAGTATTTCCTTCGTATTCTCTCTCTCCTTCCCCCTCCCCCCCCCCCGAAGATCTCGAGGTTAGGGAGCCAGTGGTTTGACAATTTACACGCTGAAAGCTAAAGTCCTAAGCTGATGTGATGAAGAAATAAGTTGCAGCCAATAATAAATAAAGTTTACACTGCATCTCAGAAGAGTCTTAGAGTAAGAAACAAGTGTTGCTGAATAACCAAGCACTTTGCCATTTTATGGCTAGCAGCAGTTTGAATTGTGTCATGGGCTCACTTATAACTTGTAAAATGTTCTTTAAAGGCAGTATTTTTTTGATACATTAGACAACCAAATGTTCCGCCAGTTGATGAGGTGTATGGTTTCTGCAAGCATTGAATAATCATTTTAATGCTATATAGAGTTATTTGTTTACCAGAAACTCTCTGAAGAGGGCTCTTCCTAACTGAAAAGGCTAGATGGTGTATCTGAGATGACAGTAGGAGATACCTGCATAGTTTCTAAACTGAAGCCTCTATGTGACTATTTTGAACATGTAAAACCTTAAGGTTTTAAACGCTACGGTATTTCAGGACCAAACGTTTTAACTTAGGTTTTTACAGTTATGTAGGTCTAAAATGTCTGTTGAAGAGTGTTGCTACTTTTCTAACTGCGTAGTGTCATCAAACATTTTTTTACTCCAGTCTCAGAGATTTCTTGAATGTTTAGGTCCTATTCCTTCAACTGCTTCAAAGAAGTTAAAAACTAAGGTTTAAGATTTAAAATCCAGTCAACATTGGTGAAGATTTACACTGCAAATATTTATATTCTGCCAACCTTACTAGCCAGAACCATAACTAGGAATTATGTTCAAGTGCAAATATAAGCACTTTGCAATATAAGCAAATATAAGAAATTGAACTTGTGATTTTCAGAACTTCCTATTACAGACATGGCACGTCAGAGAGTTTTGTCTTGATTAGTGATGTCTTCTCCTTTCTCTTTTGTTCTAAATTTGTTTACTGCTTTATGGTAGAGGACACGTCTGACCAACCTGATGTGTTTTTGTTTAGCAGCTGCATCAAATTCTCTCTTTAATTAAAAAGAAAAGGTGAGGGAGAGAGCCTCAGCCTCTTCAGTGAAGAGAGGAGAACAACGTCTAAGAAGTTGCAGTTCTTGTGCGTGTGGCTTTACTCAGATGAAGCGCTTACCAGATTTCTTCCTTTTTGATATTTTAAGAAAGTTTTGTGTCTGGGAATAAAAGCCACAGTATCTTTGCTCATTTAATGTGTGGCTAAATGTGCTTATCACAGTTGTTGTCCTAAGTATTAGGATTCAGTAGTTCCACTGAAACAGCATATGTTCACATCCTATCACTTGCTGAAAGATGCAGGAGGTCTCTTATTTCCCATGCTGCTTTTTCTCTTGTAGCCCAGTATTGCTCCCATGTCCTTTAAGGACTCGTTTTGGTAACCCACAGTACTCTTGTTTCCATTTTCTTTGCTTGCCTGTCACTGTAGCTACAGGCTAGGACAAATGTGTTCAGTTTATAATAGAGCACAGCATACATACTTCAAGGCAATAAGTCAGTAGTGGTTGGGTGCTGGAGGAGAGGAGGGAGGCAGCCTCACCACAGCTTTAGGAGGCTTTCTGTGTGAACATGCAGTAAATGCATAATTCAGGAGACAATGCGTAATATTTATGAAGTGTTATATGCATTCCCATGGTCTCCATGATACTTTTTATGTATTTTAATTCCGTTCATTCTTTGTGCTCTAAAATGGCAAAAGCAGCTATGTACCAAAGAACATGTCATCTAGAGAGTTATGTTTTACTGCATCTAAAATATCCTTTTCTGGTAGACAAGAAATAAGATCCATTTGTTATTCTGTGTTTGTGTTCAAGACTAAATATTGTTGGTACAATGCATAGTTTCCCAGAGTCATATGGTCCATGGGGTCCACTGTGTCATAATGCCTACGATCAATGTGACTTAAGAATGCTATGGGACAACAGGACCTGAGAGTAAAGTTGGTAGTAATTTAAATTCACTACTTGAAAAACAATTTTAGGTTTTGTGACTTGAGTCCAGGATTTTATTTCCCACACAACACAGAACAGAAACATAAATTACTCTGTAGATTATGGACTGTTGATAGTACTTCAGTGTGATCACTTTTCCTCAGCCATCAATAGAGTGGCTTCAAAGCTCTTGTTGTATCTGTTCAGCTTGACTGTTCACCATGGACTATTCACCGACAGATACAATGCAGGAGTTTGCAATCTGAGCACATGTATATACTATGTTCTGAAATCAGCAGAGAATAATTTTGAACCCTGCAAATTTCAAATATGATTTCACTGGAAATTTCACTGGGTTGCTTGACCAAACTAATAAGATCCTCCGAATATTAGACAGACTTTGAGATTTTGTAGGCTGATACCTTTACTTTGAAAGACTTGGGTGTAGCACGGTCTAAAGCATCCCTCATTTGCTGTTGCAATGTGCATTCTACAGTCCATCCTACTAACTGTCAGCACTTCCTTTGTAGATGTGTATGGAGAAGCCCCGACCTTGGATCCAAAACTCCAATCAATACTCAAAACTCAGGATAATCAAAACTCAGGTACTGGTTATATTACTATTTGAAGTAGTATCTTCTTGAAGGGTAAAGTTTCAGATTCTTTTGAGGTGAGGCAATTCAAAAATGCATCAGTTCCTATTCAGTTAAAGAAGCTACCTTTGGCACAAATCCTGTGTCTAATTACTTATTTTAGAAATCTAGAAAAAGACTGTAATGAAAGAATGGGCACTGATGTTTCCTTTATGCCCCACCTTTCATTTGGCATTGCTGTAACATGGAGCAGTGCGGGTTTTACTCTTTGTTCATCAACCAGTGGTGGGATTTCATGCTGATTTCTGAAATGAGCTAGCACCCAACAGTAATATCCAACTGTCTTTTGTTGACCTGCTGGCATGCCACATGAAAGGAAAGTGGACAGAGGTGTAAGCTCGTAGAGGAAGAAGGCTGGACTTCCTGTCATATCGTAAAGTGATTTTGAAAAAAACTCTTGACTTGTGCAGGTTTTTAAAACTCTTACTCTCTGTTAACATATCCTAATAAGCTTAACAGGAAGTTATAGCTGCCACTCCATAAGCCCTTGAATGGGGCAGCTATAGCTTTTCTGCCGCACGCAGAATATGTTTGAACTGGAGATACTTGCTGAGATGCTTGTCTGATGCTTAGTCCATATATGGCAGAATTGTTACTGACAAAGAGCCCTCCAGACAGTGGGGAGAACTGCATTTGAAGAGACGTGTACGCTTTCCCGCACTGAGATTTTTTGAAACTGTTTTTCAATCTCATATTGATTCTAGGCTCTTAGAAACAGCCAGAAGGACTTCTTTTTCCTGCATTTGACATCAAGAGTTCCCTCACTTTGCTCATGACCTACCCTCACTGCATGCAGATTATGCAGACTATTGTCTAATACAGCTGAAAAGCAGAGAGGTAGCACAAACAGTATTTGATCCACTGTAACCATATAATAATTGTAACGCATCTCAGAGTGAAGCTTTTGCTCAATAGCTTTTTAGAGCTGTAGGTCACTAGCACAACTATGAAGAAGCTACGGTTTGAATATGTGGAAGACATATATAAACAAGCCAGTTCTTGTAACTGAAACTAGTTACTCTACTGGCTTAAAATAAACTGTACTTGTACTGCTACCTACTGTGGATTTGTATGCCAACAGCATTGGGAAAGCATCACTGCTACAGCAGCCAACTGCCCAGAGCCTGGCTTTTGCCACACGCTGATTGTGTTCTTTATTAGCGTAAACTTCTTTCTCTGTTAACCTTCCCTCAGGAAAAGGGAAACATAGCTCTCTTCGTAATTAGCTTACACAGCCTCCTCTGTAAGCTAAAGAGTGGAAAGTGTCAGGGGCACTAGCAGCAGCCTCGTAGGCATTTGCTGTAAGCAGAAAAAAGTGAGTCTGCTCTCAGATTTTGGCAAGGGGACAAAACCTATGTGTAAAATAGTACTTAAAATGAATTAAATTTCACATAACTGTGACCACACAGTAGGTAGAATGGTAAAATGATGGTGATGATGGAAAATATGACTAATTAGAAAACTGTATTAACTTAATGAATAAAACCATTCTTAAATGTAAGCTGAAGTTCTGTAGTGCCTTTTTAAAAACGCAAGTATTTGTTTATTAGCGTGTAACAACTGTGTCTATTTCTTTCACCTACCAGCATACTCTCTTAGTTTCATCTGAAATAGTGTTTTTGTTCAAAGTAGGTTTTAAAAGACAAAGAGAAGCTGAATACGTCAGCTGAATATGTCGTCTCTGACGCTGAATCACTAAGCTTATTCTTTTTACTTAAATCAGAACATCAAAAAATTTCTGAAAAAATCATTTTCCACATACTAAAAATGAAATGCTTTGATTTTTCAATTTGAAATTACTTCTTGTTTTACTTTTAAATTCTTAACAAGTCCTTGATATTCCAGTTGGAACTGAAATACAGTACACAGAGCCTTTTTTGTTATCAGGGCAACACAAAACAGATGTAGAAGCTCATATGGGTAGAGTTGTTGCTTGTTGTCTCTTCACCACACATACATCTCTTTCCAAATCCATTTGATCTGACTTTGGCAGGTCCCTGCAGGTTAGTTCACTTTACTGCCAGATCATGTTTCTCTTCGTGACTTCTTCTTAGTAGTTTTGACTCAACAAGTTTCTACAGTCTTAAAGAGTCAGCCTTAATATTTTTTTGCTGTGTGATTAGAAATTTTCCCATCTCCATACCCTTTGAGAATTCCCTAGAAAGTTACTCCCTATCCTTTCTGCATAACCCAATGTGGTTTTGTTTCTGAAAAAGCACCAGGTGATTCCTGAAGAGCCACCATTGCACTTGCTGTGGTGGGTTAGCTACAGCCACAGCCCCGGGGACAGGGGAGCAGCTCCCCCCTCTCAGACATGCTGTGGTGCCACAATTCCCTGACAGCAGCTAGAAGTTGTGAGCTGCATGTGAATGGTCAAAGTCATCACTTGCATTAAAGTGAAGTGTAAATAAAATGCTACATCACACAGTCTTCTCAAATGAGCTAGCTGAGGAAATTTTTTTAGATTTTATGAAGTTTGATTAACTTAATTTATTTAAAAAAAAAAAAAGTTTAACAGCATTGTGTTGCAGGATGATTGAAATCTTATTCAGGATTCCCAAATATCATTAGATATCTCTCCTCTTTTCTTCCACATCTTACTATCTTGCAGAGAAAATGTTCAATAAGCAAACAGAAGTGCAAGTTATTGTAGGAGCAGAGGCTGGAGAGTCATCTGGGAAAGGCATTCCTTCCTCTTTCCTCCACCCAAATTTTTCCATCTCTTCAACAACCTTGAACCTTCTTTTTCCTCACAAATCATTCTTAAATGGAGAGGTAGAGATTTGTGAGTATAGTTCATAGTGATCACAAAGAAACTACTATATAAATTTGATGGAATTTTTCATTTTTTTTAATGAGGTCTTTCACAAAGGAGGTTTGAGCCTATATGGGCTTCCTGTTTAAGCTTCATATTTTCCCCTGGAAAAAAAAAATGGTCTGCTTTTTTGGGGCCAGGTGTTTTATATAGCTAAGTTAAAACATGCCTCAAAAGGCCATGGTTATTCTCCTGTCTAAAAAGTAATACTTTTTTTTTTTTTTGGTAATATTTAATATATATCCCTTTAACCTTTAACCATGTTACTTATTTCTAGTATTTTCTCTTTGTCAGTCTTCTACCATATTTAATTTCTTTGAAACACTGGAATCAAAAGTGGACATTGGTTTCCTCCTCTTCCTCAGTCATTCTCACAGATGTTGCTGTAAATCAATTACGGGGCTGACATAGCATTTGGCTGCATGACAAACGTTCCATAATAATGCAGCTCAGTGAAATGTGGAATTTCTGAGGTACTGCTTGTAACATTTTCAATACTGTTGTAAATTCCCAACTGTGCCAGCACAGGTGGAAACAAAGTCATAAATAAAGTGTGTGTGTGTGTACATGTGGGAGGGGGCGGGAGGAAAGGAGAAGCAGAGGTTGCATGTGCTCACTCTTTCTGAAGAGTTCCCTCGGTGGTTCACCATTTCCATGATTTAATTCAGCTACTTGAATAAAAAAAAATCCTTGTTTACAATCAAACTAATCTTGCTAACAAAGTTTTAGAGAGAGAATGTGCTGTGAAGAGTGAAGCAAATAGGCTGTTGGTGTTATAGGTAAGAGTGGGTTCTAGTACGCCATGCCAAGCTTCATGGCAGCATATCAAATACACTGTGAAAGAGCCATTTCAGTTACCCACCATGAGCTTCTGCTGCTTAGAGGGCTGGGCTGAGCTGACCCTCGTTATCTTCAAGATAAATCATCAGTGAGCTAGAGCTCTATCCTAATGGCTTGAGGGCATTATGTGAAACTCTTGCTTTTCTGTTTCCTTGTGGGATCAATTCCAAGAGGCAAGAAGTCTGGATATTTCTTTTTTTTCCCTTCCTTTTTTTTTTTTTCGGTCAGAGTTAATCAACTTCTAATCCCACTTCTTTTTAGAGTACTTAATGGTAAGGTAATGTCTTGAAGTACAGCTAATGTGATTCAGTAGGTTCTGCTGAAGACCTGGGCCCTCTCCAGCAAGGAGGCTCCTTCTGCTTCCCCTGCTGGTGCTGGCGTTCACCTTAACATATGCAGAGCCTGCCCAGGAGCTAGACCTTCCTTCCCATAACCAAAAATAGTTTCTGGCTTTTGTCTTTGAATTCATGAGTGAGGACTACTTGGGAGTTGTTACAAAATATCTGAGGGGGAAACATTTGGAGGTAATTGGCACTAACAACTAGTGGAAATAAATCAATTGGATCAACTTTCATAATGTGTAGTTTCTCAAAAACCTGAATATTAATGAAAAGCAAGAACATACCTCACCACTCTGACGTTTTAGCCTGTTAGATCTCCATTCTGTTCACAGTGAATACACTCTGCTCTTTAAAGCATGTGAATAGTTTTAATTATGCTGTATCATTTTAATATTCTAGCCTAAAATGTGAAACAATATATGTAGCAAAAGGCAATGAAAGGAAATAAGCAAAGCTCTACGCTTTCTTCAGAACATGACTAACTACACAGGTGAAGTATACTCAGACCACCTGCATGCCCAGCGTTGTTGAAGCAGTATCTCTTGCACCTAAGTTCAAGAATGTAATGAACAATTCAAGCTGCAAACTTTCTCTCCATGCAGTCAGTATTTGACTGGATGACATCTGTGACCCTAAATTAGGCGTGTTGTTGGAATTTACATTGTGGTTCTTCAGTCACCTAAAAGTAAGACATCTGCCTCATCATCTAGCCTTTCCCTAGTCATAATGGTGAGAACAGACCACTGCTACCACCCCTGGACCATTCGTAAAATTGGTATTTCCAGAGAGCAATTCACTTGATCAGTCAAGTCAATTCACTTGAGTTCCTTTACAGGGAACCTCCATGACCACACAGACTAGATGTCTAACTGTTACATGGTAAACTTTTAGCTGGTTGAAATGGATCCCAAAACAGGTGGTAGATGATTGAAAATGGCCTGAAGCTAGCACCTATCCCAGGTAGCCTGAGAGATGCATTTTCTGAATCCTAGTTGTGTTTGGAAGAAAAGATTTTTTTTTTTCCCGATGTACTTCTACAGAGTTCAAGTTCTTTAAACCTAGTGACCTCTTTTTCTTCTCATATTTATCTCTCTTTTATTTCAACTGAGACTCATAGGGATAAACATAATATTTTCTTCCTAGATGATAATCTTGTGGTTTATAAAACCTCAAGTGGAGAAAGTTACCATGCTGCTGTGCTCAGATATTTATATTCTGAGTGGCTCTTTGCTGTTGCCCTTAGATTAAGCTAAAACCAAGCAGGTGAAAGTAGGTTACTCTCTGACAGGGACATTGCTCTGGTGAGCTAGAGGCAGCCTCACAGCTGCCATCAGAGAATTCTCAAATTCATAGTTATTTCAGCCCTGAAGTCCATCTTTGAAGTCCATCAGATGCCTTTTATTTCCATTTTCTTTACTCTAGTTGTGATTTCATAAATAGGACAGTTGACTTTGCTCTGGAGATGTCAGATTAATCTGTACTGGCTCTGTAGGTATTTGCTTTTAGCTTTTGTTTTTGCTTTGCTTTTTATTTTTGTGTATTTGTCAAAGGTTTTGTCTTAAATACTACAAAGGTAACATCATGTAAAGGGAATCAGTTTTCTCACAACAAAATGCCTTGAGTCTTCTATTAATACTTGTTAAATTAAAAAGACCCCTCAAACCCCTTGTCAGCTGCACACAAAACCACCCAGCAATATAAGAAATTATATGGATTGAGAAATAATTTTTTTATTGTTTTTTCATCCTCTCTTTCCTGAAACTCTTCACTGCAGTGCTTTAAGAGAACAGTAGTAATCTTTGCTTTGTAGAGGCTAGTTAAGCCCATCAGGTCCAGCTCCCCCTTTGGAAGTGCCTGTTTTTCTCTAATGACAATGAAGTGTGCTTTAGGCAGAGAGATGGGACTTAGGAAAATATCCTAGGTTAGGTAGAATTGTGCCTGTGCTTTAGCTTTGTGTTGCTGTTCTCCATATGATTGGAGAGCCTACTTTATACAAACTATGTCAAAAAGAAATCCAGATAAGATTGTTGATGAAATACTCTGAGTTAATTTGAGTTGGAATCTGAGGAATTACTCAATCCATAGCCCTGTGTAGCGGCAGTCCTACCCGCAGGTTTGTCCAACTCAAGGAATGGAATCTTTCTGCTGGGCCCTTTTATACTCTGCACAGGATTTGCAGTACTCTGCCGTATACCAGTTGCTATGCACAAGTATGCTCTTGGGATGATTTTCCATTTACTGCCATCAGCACTGAATTTCTTCTCATAGTTTGGTCTGACTGTTGGCTGAATATGCTGGGAGCCTTAATAATTCGTATTTTAGCAGGGGGAAGGGCAGTATGAAATCATAACTGGGGATTATTGATAAATTTACCTGATACTGTCCTTTTTGGTTCTTTTGTAACTGTCTTTTATATTTTATTCCATTGCATTTTTAATTTCAATACAAGGCATGCAGTATGAAATCTTGCCCTTGCTGAAATTAACTAACTTGAGAGAGGTCAGGATTTAACTCAGAAACTTTTTGAAAAAATAATTTGCATTAAAATATAGAAATGACTTTTAGAGGTATAAACCTTATTCATTCACTTTACATAAATAGTACCATGTGATTTTGGAAAGCAAATGTATCAGTTTGAATTCTGAATTCCAATCCCTTAAAAAACTGACAAGAATTTTTGCAGAAAAAAAATCATGGTCTGATCATTTTGCAAAACATTCATGCTAAACAGCAGTCTTCTGGGGAACAGTTTTTCAACAGAAAATAAGTTAGATTCACCGGATTAATTGTCTGCAAGGAATAATTCGACTAGCTCGTCAGTTAACTTGGCACTAATTTGACAAAAAAAAAGCAAGACAAAAAAATCTGTCTGGGGTAAAATCTTCTGTTTACTCTTCCTTCCTTGTTAAAATGCTTGCAGATAAATTTTATTGGTAGCAATTTGGTTTTAGTGGGTAACCAACAATTTATTACTAGGCTCATGCCATATTGCTTTTCCAGCTTGCAGAAACCTATTTCTTTCATGCATAACACTTTTTAATTTATCATCTCTTGAGAGCACTTAAGCAACTGTGATTCAATTAAACCCATGTTCGATGACTGTGCCTGTGTTTCACACTTGGCTGATAAAAGAAAAAGATGAGATACATTACAATTATTGATTTAGTATTGTTTATTTATGGTTTCAACCTGCAAGTCTAACAATCACTTTAATTTTGTGTGTGTGTGTGGAGACGGCTAATCTGATAAAGAAAGCTACAAGTGCAATACATGTTGAGAAAGGAGTTAACAAAAAGCATGCTTTAACATTTTATCTGTTTACGGTAGTGAATTTACAGCTTCTGACTTTGTCAATGGAGAACAGTGTTCCCTCCTTACATGCATAGCGAGGATGTCATGAACACTAGAAGCACAATCTTCCCTAAACTGGAACAGCCCACAGTGCTGTTTTCAGGGAATTTTTATAGCGATTCAGTCTCTCATCCATTTCTAGTAGTTTGCCAGACTCCTGTGATAGGCTTTCTGACAATAATGTCATTTCAGTTTGGGATAGCAACACATCGGAGAAAGGAAAATATTCTTAAAAAAATTGATGGTGGGGAAACTAAATCAGACAACTGTTTACCGGCTTGTCCAAGGTCATGTGGAAAGTCATAGCTGAAAAGAACCCAGATCTCTCATTTTTCTTTTGACATTGGGCCAGGCTGAATTTGAATTCGGAGGGGAGTGCAAGAAATTTCAGAGGCACCTAATCCCACTGGGTGAATGAGTAACACAAAGCCAGATAAAAACCAATCTTTGAAAATGTAAAGGGAAGAAAAGGTAACATGATTGCACTATTTTCAATCCCTATTTAATCTGCTGTACTTTACTCACAGGGAAGCATTTACATGCAGAGAGGGAGAGAGAGAAGACAAAGTGGAAGGGTGGCCAGTGAAATGTACTCGAGGTGTTTAGCCTGCTGTGTATTTCACAGGCTCATCTGAACAATAGCTCTTGAGGCTGTTAATATGCAGGGGCTTACAAGAACAAGGCAAAATGCTCTTTGTGCTTGGCTTTTTATTTATTCATTTGTTCAAAAGGCAGTTTTCAGGGATACTATCACAAACACAGCTACTGAGATATCACCTTGGAATCAAAATACAAAAGCCTACTGGCATGAATATTTCTGCATGAGGCTCCTATTCTCACTAAACCCTCCACAGCCCATAGAAAAGGTAGTTGAATTTAAAGAGTGTAAAATGCTCTTGTAAAGACAAAGACAAAGTGATCACTGAAACAACAGATTAGACCTGGTGTATTTTTTCCCTTTACATTTTTACTTGGCAAAAAACATCTTTTAAGTAATTGAGATTCTTTTATATTCATAAACTCTGACTCTATTTTTTCCACTTTTTAAAGACATTTTCTCTAGAATTAGAAAATACTTCTGTAGTATTCATGTTTTTGTTTTTCAAGGAAGAAAACTTTGTTTCTCCAACAATTTCAAAAATTCTGGCTAGAAAAGTGGTAAAAATTGCTTAGTTAAATGACACAACCTGACTAAAATGCCTTTGGTGTGTTTAGTCAAACTGGCATATGAATAGAAGGAGGAGACCCCAAGTAGGGAAAACCTCATCCTTCAAATTACTTTCAAGGAAAGCTATTCTTCTAGGTCCCTCCCTGGAAGAGGCTGCCCATAGCGATACTCAGTGAGCAGCTGCAACTTCTGACCTCTCCGAGGAATGATCAGCATCGAGATCTGATGTTCAGGCTTGAGTGCTCGCTATAAAGATGGGCCTCTTCCCCAGTTCGATGAGCAAATTTTCCACCCTGCATACAGCACTGTATCCATGCTATCACCAAATTTCTATAGAACTGATTGTGAAGAACAGCTATTACTAATGAAAGTATTAACTATAATGTTGAGGTAAAACCTTTTCCATAAGTCTATCTTTATTGATCAGAAATGTTACATCTTTGCCCTCCAGGGTTACAGTAATTTATATAATGCTATTGTATGCTATTTTATGGGGCTTTTAATCCACTGTGATATAGAGTAAATGAGATGGGAGATATCTTAATACTAGCTCTACCTATATCCAGTGCCAAATGATCCTATAGGGCATTCAAATTCCGTGGTGTGCTGTAACTCCTCGTAGCAGTAACCAGGAGCCACCATCTAGCAGCAGGTGAAATTCTCATCCCTCACTCACCCGAGGTTCGGCTGTAGTTACTTAGTGAACTTGGCTGCAGTTCCTCGTCAGGGCTTGACATCATTTTCAGTAGGTAGTGAAGGTACAGCATGGGCACCTGAGCTGTAAAATGAAGGAAGAAACCCGCAGGACACCAAGGAAGTTACAGATATTCTCTTAGACATTTCTGGTAGGATTTCATCTTGAAGCTGATGTGAGATTTAAACACCAAAGTATGATTTTTTTTTTTTTTTTTTACTTATTTTATCATGGCTGATGACACCCTTAGAAAGATGAGGTGTTCATTCCCCCCCCACACACACACTTAGGCCTCTCTTTTGTGCTGTTGCTGTTCTTCTTATTGTTACTGGTTTGCTTCAGCCAGCTATTTGGACAGGCTTTATGTTATATTTGTACTGAGATACTGCTTTCTGGCTGTGGCTTCCACCTCTAATTTTGTCCAAAATGAACAAAATAGAAGAAAAACAAACACAATAGTAAAATATGTCATTATCCTTTCTATCTTTTCCATGCTTTTTGCTGATCATATGCACATCATTTGTAGTGCTGCCAAGACCATCCGAGCTTCAGTAAACCAGCTTTGGGGTTGTAATTCCTTTACGATCTATTTTCCTTTTTATTTTGATCTAAGTGGTTTAGTAGCGCAGCTTGGAAAAGACACAGGCAAAGGTATTTGGACTAAGTTTCTGGTGAATTAACATAAGCCATTTCACATACTACTGGGTACTAGGATAATACCTTTTGGGCTGGCAATTGGCCTTCAGAACATAAAGCTAATTTATTTAATTTCTTTTTCAGCTCACATCTTACTTGGCAGCAAACACTCTTATCACAAGTCAATGCTATACTAGCAACAGACTACACCTGAAGAAGGGTAATTGATACAATAAATTCATTCATCTATCTTGCTATTTACCCTACATATATTACTAGAATGTCTGCTACACAAAATTCACTATATTTAGTTTTCTCTCCTTTAGTCCTTGCATCTGGACATGTGATTGTATTTTTTCATGAGAATAAGAAAGAGGGAAGTGATCTACATTTTTTATAGGGGAAAACTAAGGCCAGGAGGTGGGTCTGGTGAATTGAAGGAAATCACAGGGACAGTTGGTAATTAAATTTTGCCTCCCAAAGCATGTTCTAAGGAGCTCAGTGTGGCTATCTTTGAAGGACAATATTTCAAAAGAGGCTTTTATCGTCAGAGACAACACTGCTGCCTTTTCAAAATGTCTCCACTATAGGTATCGATACACTGTCTTTTTCTCTCTATCATCAACAATAAAAAAATCTGTCTGAGCAATTCAGATGTAGCTGGCTGCTGCATCAATGCTTAAAGTTCACTGAGATAAATCCCACTTATAATTTCATCAGGTTGAAGTGTTGCATTATTTTTGAGATTGTGATGGATTTGCGTCCCGAAATATGGCATCCCTCATTATGAAAATGGTGCATATGTTTTGTGTTTGGGATCCTTAACTCTGTGGTGAATGTGAATCAAATATTGTTTATATTGTCTATTGTCAATATAGATATGAGATTTAATCTTATGCGTGAGTATCATCATCAAGCATTTAAGTGAATCAATAAAGATAATGAATAAAGGTAATCAGATACACACCAAAACGATTTTAAAGAAAAAGCATCATTTTTCTTATGGAGTCAAAATTAATTGTTCATGTATTTATATATTCATACATTGTAGGTGTATCTTACACAGACTTACATCTGTGACTCAGCCAGGAGTGAGAACACTGGCAATTATTGGAAAATGTCAAGAGGTTGAAATTGCACTGTTCCTAACCACCTTAATTTCTGAATTAAGATTCGCTTCATTTAAATAACACAATATTACAAATATTAAACTGCAAATCCCTAAAGTCTTCTAGCCTCAGCATTTCTAGATAAGAGAAGCAGCTGAAGTAGTGAAAACATAAAGCAGTATAATACGAACCCATCATTGTCGGAAAGTGAGATTAGAGCAGATAGTCAATGCAGCAAATCTCTTTGCCATCTGCTCCTTCAGCTTCTTGACCAGGTTGCAAGGCAGACAGTATCCTCCCTTTTGTCCTATTAAGAGTGACATGTGCTATCTTCTGCATCAAGGTATCTGGTGCAGTCCAAACTTCATATATTCTGAACTGAACAGAGCAGAGTTGGATCAAGCTGCAGGAAGTTATCCTTCAAAGGTTGTCCATTCAAGCATTAAACTCATTAAACATAAACTCAGAATACACAATGCTAAGCGAAAGCACAGGAGCCAATCCCAAATGAGCTAATTTATATGCTGGAAGACAGTGGTGTGGGGCTTTTCCCATAGTGATTGATCCCATTAAGGAAACTATTTTGCTCCTAGTCTCTAAGGTAGTTCATTTAAAGTTAACATGGGTATCTCTATATGATACTGCCCTGCTCAAGTGTAGTCATGTCTTCAGCAGAGTTATCCAAACTGCAACAGAGAATGCTTATATAAATGTGCAATCACTAAAAAAAAAAAAAAAGAAAAGAAAATGAAGGCAAAAAAGAAAAAAAACTTATAAATATTTTGCTATTATTGACCTGGTTTTGTCTAACAAAATGAAAAAGCTCTATTATGTTATTTTTAAAATGAAATCTCCCAGTATTTCTATATGCATTCAATATACCTACCCTCATTGTTTTTCCTAAAAAGATCCTGGAAATGTCAGGAACTGATTTTTTTTATTTGCAGAGTGTATCAGGGACCATGCATTACTTCATTACCAGTTTTTTAATGCTAAAGATTTCAGCCTTAGAACAAAGTTTCTCATATCCTTGAAATGAACATTTGGGGAATGTGCATTTAATAAATCAATGCTGATTTTGATGACATAGTATCAGCAAAGGAAGGTGTTTTGTGAAATCTATTTGCTCAGCAGACTCTGTTCCTTTTTTTTCCCTCTTTTTTCTTTTCATTGTCTTTTCAAACCTACAAGTACACATCCTTTGCCTAAAGAACAGTGAAGGAGGTGTGAAGAGATGAAGAATCTAGGTGCACCCATCATTGGCTGAGTGTTATATTGAAAGGGCAAAAGAAAATAGAGAGCCTTAGCTACACAAGGATGATTTTAAGGGCTGACACATTCTGCTAACAGTACAAAGAGCACAAGTGAATGAGTGAATCTGACGCATAAGAGAGCAGAGACTGTGGGTGAGGGCTAAGTGAACATCTGGAATACCAGGTCTACTTCAAGTTAGATGGAAATATCTCAGCTGCAAGTACTTCATAACCATCCACAATTCTTTTATAATTTTCTTTGTTACTCTAATTGCTCTGAGTATTGTTCCTTGCTGTGAAAACCACAGCTTCTTGCCTTACTGGAAGACACACTTAACACTTTCTGTGTGTTATTTAGTTTCATAACACATTATGAGACTACTCTTTAATTTATAGCAAGATTTTCAATCTGGAGCCGTAGAATTTCCTATTGTAGAGCATATTTTCAGCAATTTTCAGCATTCATTGAAAATTTCCTAGGGGCAATCAAGAATGGTTGCAAATCACTGCCCTAGAAGGGACAATATTTACAAATATATAAAAAATACTTTCAGAGAAAAAAGGTAGCAGACTAGGGAAAATTCTGTGCAGAAGCACTTTGTTACCCTACTTTCTCATAGCAGTCCTGTGATACTCCTCCCTTCACCTGAAAAAAAAAAAAAAGAACAAAATCAGAAAACTGGAAAACAAAATCAATTAGTGCACAGTTGAATTAACTACCTCCAAAAGCTGTTATTAGCTGCAGACACCCCCGATGTGCTTTGCTTTTGCAGTGGCAATGCTTTCCCTGTCGTCCTTATCCTCTTGATGCTAGTGGCATTGCTCCCTTCTGGCCCTGTAGGGTAGTATTTCCAGCTGGTAAAATGTAGTCAATCTTTCTGCCTCTTAATTGTCTTTGCAAAGAAATCAGTCAGGATAATTATCATTGTATTCTAAAGGCACTTTCACCTTGTCTTCCACCTTCTGAAGGTGTATTCAGCACTTGGAAAATACAGCAAAATTAATAATGGACTGTCTAGAAAGTAACTTTCTCCTCAAGAGCTGTGCTGTGATGGGGGTTCTTGGGGGAAAAGTAATTTGCATTTCCTTCATTTTCAAGGAGGGTGTGCAGCCAAAGAAGAAGCCTTTTTAATTCTGCATTTAAAAGAAAGGAGAGACAAAGAAGTAGTTAGTGATACACAGAGAGCAAAACTGTGCCTTGCTGTAATTCCAGTACACTTTCAGGCCAAGATTCATATTTTTGTCAAAGATGCCAAAGGTGGGGCCTGAATCCTGTGCACGATGCCAGATTCTTTTCTGTGCCAAAAGAAAAAAAAAGTCTTCTCAGGTGACCGTTTGCTGAGACCTCATTACAACACCCAGAAATACACAACACTTATTATAGTTACTATATGTCACAGATTTTTTACTACAGCCTTTTTCCCCATTGTCCAATATTGAATAGTATCAAAAAGCACATAATTTTTATCATTTTAAAATATTGTCAGGTGCTAGAAATTGATTTTCATTCGCTTAACTGTCCACGAGTGTATTTATGGACAGACCACTTTCAGCTCAATGAGTGTAGCTATGTGTGAGTGTGTGTGTATATATATGTGTATATATATGTGTATATATATATACCAGAACAAAGTAAAATCAGTCTATATGTACGCAACTCACTTGGGCCTTTGAACCAATCTAGTGAAAGAAGGCAGCTGGGAAGGTCTTGTGGCAGCCAAACCTTGAAATGTTAACAGAAGCAGCTAAAAAAAGTCTAGCCAAGTCAGCAACAGGACTATCCTGGTTGCAACCATAGCTCTAAGTACTGCCAACAAAGTACAGAGCTCAGTTTATGAGCGCTCGGGCTGCCAGGCAGGCTTTGTGTGTGGCCACATATGTACCATTAGTTCTTTGTGAAGAAAAGAGGGGTACTAATGTGATGGAAAAATGAGCAGGTGAGAAATTTCAAAATTGTATTGCTTCTCTTTCCCAGACACAGTTGTCTATAGCCCAGAGTCAGGAGCGGCGCTGCATGGCTAATGTCCCCCTCAGTGCCATCAGACTTTCAGTTGCATGCAGTGCTCAATGAGCTCTGTAATTAAGATGGCTATATTAACAAATCCAGCTGCTGGGTCCACATTTTGTCCTCAGATGCATGTGTGTGGCTTTTGTGCTTCAGTAGGACAGTGTCTGCATATCTGAGGACAGAATCTGGCTGCATGCATGTGTACCCATATGTATACATATGTGTCTCTGTACTACAGAGGTAGGAAGGAGGAACGGAAATATGCTTTACTGAATGATAATATTAATTAACTTTCCATTTCCTTTCTGTACCAAATGTTCTTTTTATTCATCTGTTTCTATGTCCAGTGTTGGGCTTTGGTGTGCAGTAATCTTCTTTAGGAAGCACGTAGCGCATTTGGTGAATCCGCTCTGACAAAATTAGTAGGTTTGTTCCAAGCTTTTGCCCTAACCTGCAGCTGAACCAGTGCTTGAACTGTTTGGAAATGTTAAAAGTAGTTTGAGAGAGAACGACAGAGAGAAAGAGAGAGAGAGAGAAAAAGAGAGAGAGAGAGAGAGAGTGAAAAGAAAAGGACCAAATGTTCTGTTTGTGTTTGGGATAGGAAACAGCAATACTAAAATATCCCCAGAAAGGCTATTCCTGCTGTATTACTGACCCAGCCAAAACCAAGTGCACCTGGAAATCTTTCAAGAAATCCTATTTGAGTTATTTCCAGTCTTGCTTCCAGACCAGAGAGGCTTGGATAAAACTTTCAAAAGTTTGAATGCTTATCTGCTGCCTCTTCTTTGGTCTCTCCCCACGTACGAGAGAGCCCAGCCTCATCATCAGCTCTCCACTGATCCACTAACGTAGCAAGTTCTTTCTGCGGACATCCCTGCCTGGTTCTCTGCTCATACAGGTTAGGAATTGAATTTAGTCAACTGTGTTTTAGCTTTCCTAAATTTAAAGGAAGGCATATTAAATAAGATAAGATGTTAAGGAACACACCATGACTGAGCAAGAGCTGACTGTGATACTGTCCTTCCTCCCCTTGCTCTCCTTTGTGCACTGCAATTTTTTTACCATCAGTATGTACCCTCTTTGGAACAGGGATCACAGCTTGTTTAGCAGTGCAACTAGTGAAATTTCTGTTGTTGCAGAACAGCTGCTGCATTTCTCTCTGCAGCTGCCTCTGTATTTCTGCATGCTGCTGTATTTGTAGCTCAGGAAGTGGCTGTGGTCTTTATTTTTACTCTATTCTTTCAGATCTGAACTAAGAATATGAACTTTTTCTCTTTAAACTAAGAGAGGCTTTGCCCTGACCTCATCCTCCACGTGGTCATTCATGTTTGGCTGGAGTCTGGAGCAGAAACATAGTTCATTTCATATTTTAACTGAACTGCTTTCCTCATTCCTAATTATCTTAAAGAATGAAGTATTGAACCTTAACTTAAAAAAAAGGCAATTTGAAAAAAAAATAGAAAAGAACACTATATCTCTTTCTTGAATATTTTTCTGTTTCCTAAAAAATGTTCCTGGAAATGTCTTTCTTTTCACTATATATTTGAGGTACGGCATCCATAACTAAGCCTAATTATTTCTACAGTCTAACTAAAGTTTCAGTATTCATTTCTTCTTGGTAAGGCATATCTCAGTCAAATTATTCAAATCCAAGTTATAACTCTGCTTAGTTTGAAATAAGTAGTTGTGAGTGAGTACACGTACAAAAAGGACCACTTTGACCTCAGACAGAGGACATAAGACTAGCCTGAATTAGTTGTTACCGTAGCTGGACTATGGCTTAGAAAAATAACCAATGCTGTTTAAAAATTGTCAGTGGCAGAGAGTTTTCTATAGTCTTCAGTTATAAATCATTCCTCCAGTTAATTGCCCTTACTACTAAAAGTTGTACACCCTACTTCTATTCTCATTTGTCCAGCTGCAGCTTCCAAGTGTTGGATAGTCTTCTACCTTCTAAAACGTTTTTTTTTCCCCCCATGTACGTATATGTAGCTTCAGGTCACCTCCTACCTTCATTTTATCTTTGATAAAATGATCAGACTGCCTGGATTTTTTGATATGAGTTCCTATCCTCTAATTAGCCTTACAGATCTTCTCTGAATTCTCTCCAAAAAACAGTATTTTTTGAATCCTTCTTACAGGTACAGGAATTGGATCGAGTATTCCAGTAACATCACTTTGGGCCAAACACAGAAGTAATATTGTCCCTTTGCACTTGCTTAGTATCCTCATGTTTCTAATTTCAAAGGTCTTGTTAGCCCTTTCAAACACAGAATCCCATGTGAAGCTCAAATGAGTTCAGAGCAAGACCACGTTCCTGGATCTTTTCAGAATTACCATTTCTCATGTTAGCGTCTCATCTCCTGTTAGTATAGTTTATGCCATTTATTTCTAAATCTCTCTCTCTATATATAGATATATAGAGGTTTTTT
Source organism: Struthio camelus (assembly GCF_040807025.1). Taxonomy (NCBI): domain Eukaryota; kingdom Metazoa; phylum Chordata; class Aves; order Struthioniformes; family Struthionidae; genus Struthio; species Struthio camelus. Next base: position 36,427,429 of record NC_090942.1, on the reverse strand, counting down.
TCTTTTTGCTTGTTCTTATCAAAACACATACTGTTTGCAAGCTTCTAGCTTACCAAACAATCAGGTTTGCATTTTGACAGTAACATTTCTTCTTCGTTATTTGCCAGGCTCTGACTCTCACTGACATATGCAAACTTTGTTAATGATGTTTTTATGTTATCTTCCAGGTCATTGACAAAATACTCATTAAAATATATTTCCAATGCATTACCTATAGGATCAGACTAAAAGCATACCTGCTTGATGATGATTTTCCTGACCTCCGTCACTCGATTAATGGATAATATATGTACTGTGCACTGTGTTGTCTTTGTAATATCCTATATTCCTAATCAAAATACCCCAAGATACAAAGTCAAAGGTTTGACTGAACTTTGTTTATAAACACTAATATTACCACCTTTGTCAACTCAACTTATAATCCTACTAGAGAAAAAAAAGTTAATTTGACAACCTTTTTCCAGAAGACTAGTTTGACTAGAACAAATAATAATTTCATTCTTTATCAATCTGCTCTTTAATCATCTGTTCTATTATTTTGTTTAGGGTCAATATCAAGCTGACAGACTATCTTTAGGCAGTCATCTTGTTTATCCTTTTTAAATACTGGTAAAACACTAAATTTCTTCAAATCTTCTGGAAATATTCCAGTCTTCCTAGAGTTATTGAAAATAGCAGTAACAGCTCAGAGACCCCTTCAGCCAGCTCTTAGGATTTAGATTTAGTGCTCAAGTCATAAGCTCATGGATGTATGAATGCTCTTGAAAACTTCACCCAAAACACTTAGGATGTCTAGGCATAAACTATGAGTAGAGTAGATGCTATTAATAAAGTCAGGTAGGTATTTTTTTTTCGATTTCACTAAACTATTCAAATATTTTTACTCCCTTCTCCTTCTGTAATAGGGCAAACCTGACATCTTCTGACATCTTTAAAAAGGAAGATGTCTGTGATTAGGGCTCTTACCTTGAATGGTACAAAAGAGACTTGTAACTAAGTCTCCTAAGTTCCTGATTCCAGCATGACTGGTATTCTAGGTAGGGTTCTCTCAACACAAATACTTGCATTAACAATTATGGATACATTCATTAACATGAACTGGAACATTACATTCTGTTACCAGATCTCCCCTGGCCGAGATGATTGCCTCAGCTGTACTCATTTCGGTTTTCTAAATATTTGATTATTTATGCACAATAAGACATTGGCCCAGGAGATCCTGAGCAAGATACAGTACAAAACAAGCAAGAAGTTGGTGAGGACAGTCTGGGCATGGTTTCACACTAGAGCTAGAGCAAAATCAGGCAAACTTGACTAAAAAGGTCAGGTCCTACTTTTACTGCCGTCACTTACTCTTTTTCTCTCCTCTCTGTGCTGATTTCATCTGCTGCTTTCCTTGAGCTATTGCTGCTTCTCATTTGGTTTCACTGGGAGTCAGTTCAGCTAAATGAAACAGCACAACATTATCTGGAACAAAATTTCAGGGTGGTGAGCAGGGAAGGAAAAGGTGCTCAGGTGAAGGCAGGAGAAAGGGTGACAGCAAGGGGAAGGAGAACAAATGAGAACTACCTCTCTTAGGAATGAGGTGTTAATTGCAGTTTAGCCACTAAAAAAAAATCCTTAATAGTATGTTTCATAATGGAGTAGTTGGAGAAAAAGAAAATAAGAACATATCAGTAAGCTTTAAATACATATTTTACATTTCTAGTAGCAACTGTACCATCATTTATTAACTACAGACTAAACTTAGACCAAAGATAACCTCCAGGTTGCGTACTAAATACAGAATTTAACTTGCTTTCTTCTTTGGTCATTAGGTATAAATAACAGTTCTTATTGCCAGTTGCATACAATAAAACACTAAGAAATATGTTTTAATTTAGTAAGAATTCTAAAATGCAAGTTTTACACATCCTAGAGCATCAACACGGAATGCAGCAGCTACAAAAATAGACAACAAATATCATGCTGGCTGACTGAAATGCCTAAAGGAATAAAAGAAATAAACCCCTTGCTTCAAGATGAGTATTTCATTGTCCTTTGCAACTCATCAACACAATTACAGCATGGATAAATCACATAGTGATATATTCTTATAATAAAGAAATATGCAGTGTGACAAAGAATTGGGCTCAATTAGAATAATGTTTCAGAACAGCCACGAACAATGTATTTGTTAAAAAGTCTTAAAGGCAGTAATATGCAGTACACTGTATGCTTATTGCAGTGCCAAAACTGACATGACCACATAACTGCAAGACTAATTTGGAGAAGCAGTTTCTAGACTGTAATCTTCATGGTGAAACCTGTGATTATGGGTGCAGTCCTGCAATCCCTAGCCGTTGTACTAGGTTTACTCAAGCCAGTAATCGAGTTGGGCATTCCCACATTCTGACGGTCACTAAATTTTACTAACTCACCAAACATACATTTCACGTCAGGTGAAATAACCCGTGTGACACTTGAAAATGTTATATGCTACAGGGGAGGCAAAAACACCCCAAAGATGTCTGTCATTCTGTCTCTAGATATAGTGACTGGTCCTAGAATGACATAGTGATTCTGGATGCGTGAGAAAAACTTCAAAAAGTTACTCAGATCAGCCAGGTGGAGTCCATCTCATCTACACTTAATCCTCTGAAAATGAGGGATGTGTTTGTCTAGATTCCCTTGAAAGTCAGTGAAGAGATGTATACTTCCAAAGAATGTATTCATAAATAGAATTAATTATATTCAGGCAGTGTCTATTTCTCTTCACTGACCAGTTTATCTGTCTTATTAGTTTTGATGACTAATTTAAATAAGATATTCAAATATTAAAATTTAATTGAAAGAGTTGATAGTGATACTGTTGTACAATTCTTATTGAGGGGAGCAAGTTTCAGCCACTTTTGGTATCAACAGCATCGTTCCACATGTTTATATTTCTGGGCATTCCATATTCACAAGCAAGTCGATGATACTAATAATACAAGTACAAAGATACTGCAGAGATATTTTGCTAGTCCTTCATCAGGTTAGCAAATTAAATTATCATCTCTAGTGAATCTTCACCTAGCTGAAGAAAGTATGTTCAAGGTGGACTAGGAAGGAAAGAGAGCAGAATTTATCATTGGACTTTCTTGGAAAAAAAGAGTTGTTAGTCAAGTCTGCTCTCTTTGACCGCAGTGGCAAAACTGTCAGTGACAAGTGAGCTTAGTTTTTTTAAAAATGTTCAAAAGAGATATCAAAAAGATATGAACTCTTTGGGGCTTGCCAATTTAATATCTTGAGCGCTTGAGGGGAAAGAAAAAGGAATATTCTTTTTCTTATTTTTGTGAGGCAACTACTCAAGAGAGAGCAGTTGGATCAGATCGTAAGAAAGTGAAAGAAAAAGTGAACACAAAACTACCAACTGTTTGTCTGGTTAATTCCTTTTCAGTGGCTCTCCAAAGTCTCAAGCTGCAAAATTCAAATCTACGTTTTTATCCCACATTTTGGCAGGGGTTTGTAGGAAGGATTGTTCCCGTGGTCCTATTTGCACTGCACTTTTCTCTGTAAAGCTCAGGAAAGAGTGTGGAGTACACTTCTCGAGCAAGCTGTGATTTCGTGACAAAGCTAACATGTTTTTCTGTATATCAATAGTAATTAAATGAGCCAGTATGTAGCTTAAAACATTGTCTGATCATTTTTCTTCCTCTCTGTGACTATACAACTGTTTCACAGCACAGGTGGGTTGCTACCATTTTCAGAAATCAGTTATAAGTGATTGATTTTATTAAAAAAAAGAAAAACCGATACACAAACCTATCCCAGATAAAAAGCCTGGGTGCATGTGATGTAAGGTAATTTATCTGTGTAATGTAATCTCCAAGTGAGGGTTTACAGTCAGTTTGTTCAAGGACAGGTAAATTGCTTTAAGAAGTTGAAGTCTCTAAAAGACTTTTCATCACATTTTTCATTCCCTACTGGATAAATTTAAAAGTCCACTCACTCTTCTTCTTGATGCTAAGTGCAAAGTAAGGTGGGTGGGAGCAAAAAATAACCAGCCAGAAAGAAGTTTTTAAATACGAGCCATTAGTTTTTCACCTGTCACATCAAAGAGTGGGTGGGTGATAAAGTGTGAGGTTAGCTTTAACTGTGGGATTTTGTCTTAGAGGACTAGAGAGAAATTTTATTAAGTATTTTTATTATTAAGATTCTACATTTTATTAGGTGTTTCCTATGCTATACTTTGAACTGTCACTAACCTTGGGCATTTCCATACCCCCATTTAAAGAAGAATTTAGAAATTCACTGCTGTATTCGGGCAACAGAAATCTGTTTCAAATAAGGAATGATTCTGCATCACTGAATTTCAAGTAACCAAGCTTCAAGTGCATTTTATAATTCTACAGTAAATCAAAATAGGGGAAGAGGTCCTGCTATAGAGGAAGAAAATTGGGCTGGCTGTTGGAACACTTGATCTGGACGGTGTTCAAAATAAGAGGTGACTGATAGAAAATAATGGTTGAAAGTAGAGCCATTGAATCTCTGCACTTTAGCTTCCTACCTGCAAGGGGAACAATAAGTTGGTAACTTCTTGCATCTTCCCTTGCCTTGCCCGTTCGTTCCTCAGTGTTGGGGAGCCATTCTTAGTGTCTGACTTTAGTTAAGACTGCGCTGTCAAACCCAGGTCAAACAGCTCTAGAGCAAGACCTAGGAAGGGGTCTTGCAGGTCTGAGTCTAAGTGAGTGCATTTCACCATGATGAGCACTGGCAAAGGTTACATGTTCAGGAAGGTAAATCCTAACAAATAGATCTACCAAAAAAAGGGACTGAACCACCTCTGGCCCATGCTTAACTGTTTGGTAAATAGGTATGTTGAGCTTCTGTGTCTTCCAGAGCCCCTCCAATAATGTAAATGTAATATATTAATAAGATATGGAAATCCACTTTGCTACTTGCTTGAGTGTTTCTGGAGCTTTAAATCAGTCTAAAAATCAAAAATGATAATGCAAAAAATAAGACATATTCAGCTAGTTATAATGGAAGAAATATGCATACTAAGTCAGATTTTCTAAGCAGCATAACACAGGCACTATACACACGTGCGTATTATACATTAGTTTCGATTTAGAGACACTTTCAAATGGAGAAACAATAAGAGAAAAAAATGACAAATGCTTTCTTGCCTTCAGCTCTTAAAGTATTCTTTAAATGTAACTTAGTGCAGAATATCTATCAATCACAGCTCAGAACAGAACATAAACTAGCGCCTTGGCTCTTTTTACTGTACTATAAGTTATCTTTGCCAAGAATTGTCATCCCCATAACAACTTAAAGTTTTCCCTTGGCTTCATTCTCACAAACAGTAGCCAGGGAAAATGATTTACTGTGTCTACAGAGGCAACACCAGGAGAACAGATTTCTGTTACAGCAGCGCTGTGACAAGTACAACATGCTAATTTCACAGAGCACACCGCCAGCATGCAGGGCCCGTTCTCCGCTTCTTAGTTTGCTGGTGGAGTGACTTGGACATTACAAATATTGTTAGGAGTTTAGGAGCAGTAATGCTATGGTCCGAGTCTTTGATGTGGCACTGAATGTACTTTTATGGATCATGACTTGTTTGTCTGAGCCCTGCAGAAGTATTGAGTGTGTAACCTTTACTGGTAACTTTCAGTAATACCAGCACAATGTCATGAACTGTTTGGTGGTGTTCTCAGGTTTCCCTTTCTTCTATGTGATATTTGTGCATGTGTCTGTGAAAAATACCTGAAGATTTTGACTGTATTTGTATATTTTTTGTTTTTTGAGGTGATGGTCCTGTAATGTTCTGTTCACTAGATTGTCCAGTTTTGTGAATGCTGATATTAGAAATACAAACTTTAGCCACAGTGGACATGAACTGGTGAATAACTGTTAGCAAAAGACCAGCTCTGCAAATGCAATAGGATGTAACCACAGCCATGCAGTTTGCTACAAAACTTGATATTTCCCACTTCATCCAAAAAATTTATTGAAAGACTAAATATAGCAGTATTTCAGCAATGCAGGAACAGGTTGATGTTCTGGAGAAACTGAATTCAAGGATTCTAGCGCGAGCCAAAATAGTTTGAATTCCAAATATTGGCAGTTTTCAAGAAACTGCTGAACTATAGCCTTTGGGATTTCTAGAGTCATTCTGAATAATTAAAATAGTTGAGAAACTTAGTGTCTTAACAGAAAGAGAGGCAATCCATTCAACAAATAAAACATTCACTTCTCTTCATCCAATTTAACAATTATTATGCGCTCATTAATTTTAGACTTCTTTCAGTATTTCAGCTGATAATCTTATTGAAGTATTCCTTCAATATTAAAGAGAGCTCTGCTGACACAAAAGAAAAATTATGTCAATTAAGTATTTTTTGTAGTCTCTTTATTGAGACCACAAGTCACCAGAGTGTTTTTAAACATGCCTGACTTTAAACATATGACTCCATCCATTCATTTGTTCCAAAACATTTAAATATATGTTTCACTTCTAAGGAATGGATTTTAAAGAAACTGTTATGAGATTTTCAGAATTTAGACTTAGCTAAAACTTCACATTGACTTCCCAACTCGAACAGCTGTCTGGAGCATTAAAAATATGGAAGAGAGGAACTACATGCATCATCAGTTTTAGTCCAGCTGAGGAGAACCAGAAGTGCACATTTAGTGTTTTGTCCTCTCTAGGATGAGGTTCACTTTTCAATTGGCACTTAAGCCCTTCCCCATACAGATTTAAGCTGCAGAGTTTACTTTGTTGCCTTTCCCATCTGGCATGGACTCCAGCTTTGTTCCCTTACTTCTTGTCCTGTACTTTATTTTTGGGAGAAATTTTCCTACTTTGTGATTAAAGTGGTGTACTTGAGTCTAGGAAGACTTCTGCAGCCTAGGGACAATTTCCCTCTGGTACGGCTCTCATATATCTCTGTCTTTGCATCCAAAACAGGCACTGAACATCCCAACCTATTTCAGAAGACTGAATTTGGGGAAATTTCTTTAAACATTTCCTTCAATAAGAAACTTTAATCATTATGCAGGCATCAGCTTAGGAGCTTCTTCGGCAAGTACAGACTGCATTTTCCAAGTAAAGTATCTTTTCATTTGTTATTTTTCACATAGATTATCTTCTCCCACATTACTATTTTTGATATTCCTGATCTGGATTTATTGTTCAGACAAGAAAGAGCACATCAAAACATTTCCAATGTCTGACAACAATTTAGTTCATAATTATGCAAACAACAAAGAACCATCTGGTTATCTGAGTGAGAGCATAATCACGGCTAACTGGTAACAAGTTTGGGGTGAGATCCATGCACTTTAGACTTGAGATCATGACAAATGAATTTTGGAGTTTGCCCATATTATATGAGCCAAAATTGTAGGCCCATTGTTTCTTGTTCTACATACGCAATGCCTATTTACATCATTATAATGACTGACCAGCACAAGCTGGTTGAAGTATCGCTCTTTACAAGCTTGAGGGAGATAGACAGCAAATATGCCTCAGCAAAAAATTCAACGCTCACTCATTCTTAACTATTTTAATAAAGATCCTTATATACAGGCAACATTATAAACTCAAATTAAGAAAAAGGTTTCTATTTTTTTACCATGGGAAATGGAAAAGAAAGATGAAGAAGGCAGGAGCATGCTGACCTTTGAATACCAGCCTGTTGCTGACAAGAACAGGGCAGAAGAGAAATGGGGCCTGTGCAGGGCTCCAGGTGAGGAAGCAGCAGGGGTTGCCCCAGATTCTCTTAAGGGATGCAGATTCTGCATCTGAACCTGATCAGATTGGGGGGATGAGTAGCTGCTTTTAGTCAAGCATGAATTCTCAGGTCCCCAGGTTAGGAAGCAGGAGAAACAGAGCAAACCATACTGGTGATGGGTATCAGCAGCCCATCTGACTGCATTAGCCTGAACTGCCTCTAGCATAGTGTGGGAAAGCTGGAACTGGTGCTCTTCAAAGAGGATCTGGAAATGGGAAAGAAAAGACCCACCTTCGTCAAAAACAAACAAACAAAAAACAGTAACAAACAAGTGCATCAGTCAAGAAGGTAAGGACACATATTCTCATCTTTAAAAAAAAAAAAAAATCAGTAAAATTCATGTTAGCAGGTTCATGTTTAATTTTACTTAGAAAAAAGGACATTGAGATTAGACTTCTAAACTGGCTTCTCCTCTTCCAGTTGAAATTCCCTGCCTATCAGAATATCTTATATCCTTCAGCTGACAAGAATCTGATATTAACCATGAGACAATCATGCAAAGACTTTTAAAAATATGTTTTTGGTAAGTAATTCTTGTCTATCTGATAAAAATGGAATCATAGTTATGCATTCTATTTATCACAAGATGCATCAGTTAAATGTGCTTTAAAGGTGATTTTTCCCTAAAGTCTCATATAATACGCAGTTCTATAGTAGATATATTCAATGGGTTAGATTTCCCCCGATTATTAACTCTTGTTATATTTTTGCTATTGTTAGTATCCTATTCACAGGTTTTCTTCTGTGTGTAAAATTTAGAGATATGTCCAGGTGATTAAAACAGTTATTAGACTGATACCATACACAGCCAATGGAGGAAATTAGGCACTTCAAAGGACAAACAAGAAAGCCTCCACCCAGAATAAGGGCTTATCTATACTTGGCCAGTAAGAAATATTAAGCAGAAATTTGTGTCTCTACTCTCCTCTCAGGACTTAGAGCATGAAGGTCTTTTTTGATAGCTGCAACCAGTTGATCCTGTACTCCAAAAGTTTTTATGAAATAGAAGCAGAAGTTCTGTCCTAATAGAAAAGGAGACACAAACCTTTGACACTGAATGCCATTGACTACCCCCATGATGGACACCTGGGTTCAATTTCCTTGTCAATCTGAGAAATCTCCCTCCTACTTCGCAGGCAATGCCCTCATCACCAAGTCCAGGCAGGGAAGCACTGCATTGCTCAGGGTGAAGTATGGTTATGGTAGAGTCAATAACTACAGTCAGTGTGAAACAGGAGAAGATAGTGTGAAGCAGAAGAAATATAGAAAACAGTGACTCTACTCCTTATAGTTTGCTGGTCAGAGTATTGAGCTGGCAGGTGGAGTATCTGACTTCTGATTCATGCAGTCAATGTTATTTCTGTTTTATGCTGTCATTTAAGAAAGAACCAACATCTTTCCTTTCGGAACGCGAGGATCAGGCTGCTCCTTATTCCTTATTTCTAACTGAATATCATTCAAGTTCTGAAGTGCAAAGCAACAAGCTCTTAATGGGAGGAAGGAGAGCACTATTCACCAGAATAGTAAGGGCACTCTCTGGTGGGGTGGGAATTGCAAGTCTGAACCTCCTCAGCCTAAGGAGGGGGTTCACATGATCATGTTGCCTGTATCCTGTGTCTCCATGCTATTACACAGAAAGTGGGAGTGCATTGCGCCCATCCTCAGCAGATGACTCTGGGCTGTGCGTCCCAAGGTGCCTCCTGTGCAATTAAGTCCCAGGGAAAGCCATACATACTGACACAGCTCTATGAACTGCTTTCCCTATTGATTACCTATGGGTAGGTTCTTCCTCTGCCTCTTGCTGCTATGAATCCCACTCTGAGATGCCTCTTTCTCTACCCACATGACCTGAATGGAGCACTGCCCTGGTATGGCTCTTCTGCCTGATGTGAAACCTAATCTTCCAAAAACTAGCTCAGGTATTTTGGCACAGTAAACACTGTTGGATCCAGCTGAAAATATTACCCTTTTTCATAAAGATGTACTTTTCACATGGAAATGGATGTTTCTTCTTAGAAATCCATCTTTCCCTCCCTTTCTGCATCAATTGAAAAATACTACCTGTGTGCTTTTCTTTTCTTTTTGGTGTGTTTAGCTTTTCTTTTTCAAAGGCTGGAAGAGCTGAGAAGAAATTGCATAAGGAAGTCTAAGGGTATACGACTTCCATACAGACATAGCCTGAGTTAAGAATAGCAATGAGCTGAGGTAATAGGTTGCACTTAACCCTGAGTGAAGAAGTCTCACGGTAAGCCAAAACTTTTAAGTATTTATAATGCAAATATATACTTGATATCATCAGGTAAGCGATGGTTTTCAGGTAGTAGCAAAGTTCTGTGAGATCCCTTAAAATATTTAGGGTGCTTAAATGAATACACCTTGTCAGTAGGATAACCTACCATATAATTGCTAGGCTCATTAGAGTGGTGGACATGAAGGAAAAAAAAGCTTTCAAGGTCACAGTGATCCACAGTGTAGTGAGCTGAATTCTTTACTCACTTGTCTTTTGTATCAACCTCAAATATGGAAGTAGAGTGAAGCCAAAATTAAAGAAATAAGGTCATCCTGAGACTTGAACTTTCCGTGGCTTGTCCACCATTAAATATCAGTAAGCACTGATAAAAAGAATCCTTTCAGAGAGCACTGGCACAAAAGGGTATAATGGAAAATATCTGCATAGCAATGTGTTCAGCAGGAGGAAATAATTTCCATTAAACTGTCTGAAGAACAAAAAAGAAGAGCAAGCAGCTGTTAAATGTTTTCACATAGTGGGTTAATAGTGGGTTAAATAGCACATATATCCATCTTATTCGTGGGTATAATATGTTTACCGAATACTCTTTCTCTAATCACTTAAAGATTTTATTGCAAAGACCCATCTAACATGCTTAAAGAAACAACCAGAATAAATAAGTTACATGCGTTTCAAAATGTATGAACTGAAGATTTGACTGCATTTTTGAGGTAAAATAACTAAAACATTATTTTTAATTAATAATCATGTTTCAATGTTGGCATTTTTGTCCTAATAAAATAAGTATTTCAAATTTCACTTCATGATTATAAACTGGCAGACTGCACAAGGCAGACTTAGTGGCTCCACTTCAAACAATACAATGAAAAAATATTAAAATAATATCATTTTTAAGAGCTGTATTGAGCATAAACTCTGTCTTAGTAGGGATTGGCCATGTACCCTGTGCACTTCTCTGAAGATCTTGAACCTGATTCTGATAATCACATCAAAAGTGTCTGAGCAGCCATAAGACTGGAGGAAATAACAAAAGTCAAAACTGGTGCCATTTCTGCATCTTGGAGGATCATCTGAGAACTCACATAAGCTCTTCCTTCATTCCTTCAGGTTAGCATGTCTAATACAGGAAAGATTATTTCAAAACAGTCACTTGATCCTGCCACACTAAGTGAATAATCCCACTGTAGTCATGGCCCATGTACTCTCCTGTCCAACAGTGCATGGGGAGAAGAAAATTCAGGAACTGCAAAGATACTACATGAGACTGAACAGATCTCTTCTATGATCCAAGAGTCTGACAGGGCTACAGATTTGACAGCGAGGTGTCACAGGTAAATGGCACAGCTCTGAAACTCAGATCTCAGTTTGCAGACTCCTGGATCACAAACAAATATGGGTGCTTATTGTTACTGTGATTTGGTTGAAGCCCTTTCTTCTTGCATGCCTCTGAAGCAAGGATGCCATTTGCAGATGTATTTCTGCTGCTATATTGGGAAGGCAAGAAGAGCGACAGAATTCAGATTTTGGTAAGACTAATTTAGACGTCGCTAGATTCAGAAGTATTCTTCAGTTGTCTAGAGATACAAAATATGAACCACTCTGAAAGCAGCAAACTTTTTGCAGCAATATGGAAATATGGATTGAAGCCCGTATGAAATGCTATAGTAATTGCCATGCTCTAAAACTATACCACGAAACAGCACTCAGCAAATCGTAAGCAGTCTTCAACAAAGAACACACAACTGGCCTTTTACAGGCATTAAAAAGGAATACATATACAGTGTATAGGTATATGTATGGAGCTGTCAGTAGACAAGGCGCAAGCATTGATTAGGGACTTCTTATCCAGTTTATGGATGCTGACTGCCCTCATTTCCACCCTATTTTTATAGCTCATGTAACCTGGTAAAAAAAACATGCTCTGAGAATGTAGGCTTAAACAAAGACTTAAATTGTTTTTTCTTTTTTAATAACTCTGACACAGCGCTTACCGCATGAGTATTTGTCCAGTGTTTCTTTTTATCCTCATTCACAACCTGCTCTGTCCTGTGCACTGAAATAGCTCATGCTCCATTACAGGTTATAATGTAATCACACATCATGCTATAAGAGATACACCTAACAAAAAACAAATTAAGGTTGTATGTGGCCAATACCTGACCAATTCTGGTATTTTCTAACTTCTGGAGGCTTTGGCTTTGCACTGTTACTGTCTTTTAACGTCACTCAGACTGTTTGCTTTTAAGGTTTATATACCGCAATGTCTTTTCAGGTACCCTGATTTTACACTGACTTCAAAAGATTGACTTCTGAGCAACATTATTGCCACTATGGTTCAGGGCCATACAACATTGTGCCCTAGATCCATTCACAGACACTGAAACAGTCATTAAGAGTTTACCTTCAGGTCATAAAGTTTCAAAGGTTTGGATGGAAAAGACTATACTTGCACAACTACATTCAGAATTGCCAAACCCAGCTGAATTATTTCAGTGCTGGCTCTCCATTTGGGTACATAAACTTCACTGTAGCAGATTGGAAACTGCAGAAGGGCTCAGCTGTTTTTTAAAAGAGCCTTGCTGATATAATACGTATGTAAACTATGATGAAACACTACAGTTAGTGAGTACAGTTCTACGAGCAAGCACTCAGGCCCTAAACCCCTTCTTGGACTCCATTACAAAGCTGAGACTAGCAGTCCTGCTAGCCAGAAACAGTTCTCATTCCAAAAACTAATCCCTCAAATTGATGCAAGACAATTAGACTAGTCAAATATATGGAGGGATTTTCACTATTCAAGAAGAACCTAATTTCTTAGACTGACAGAAATTGCAGGAAATAGCCAAGGAAGGAAGCATGTTTTCTGGACCGTAAGCAGACAGGAACTGTTGAACCTACATAGATATTTAAGTGTACCTACTGGCAACTGGTGTTTTTGTCGGTGTGGGTAGGATTCATTTGCCAATGCACAGGAGTGGGATGTTATTTCAGACGCTCGGTCGTGTCCTGTCAGGCCTCCAACTGATTTTGCAGAAGAAATAGAGTCCCCCATAGATCCTGTATCATATATGCCAGCCACACACAGCTGTCTCACATCTCTTAGCACATCTAAAATGACACTAGACGCCTATGTTTAGGCAAATGAATCCCTGTTGATGTAATATTTTCCTAGTTTCCCTGCATTAAATCAAAACTTTGGCATCATTGATTTTTTCTTTTAAAGGACTAACTCAGGATGCATGAACCTCTGGCATTTATTTCTAATCCACTGTGGAAACCTTTGAGAACATTTCTTTGTGCAGCCAGATTTTCTGCTGACTAACCTGGCTGGATACAGATACAAAAAATCAGCATCTCCCTGTGCTGCAGAAGGCCAAAGATTTTTTCCCGCTGAATAGTCCTATCACTATCTTAACAAATACCAAGGTTAATTCAAGCATGCATTTAAAGGACATAACACACACAAAAATACAACTTAATTGCTGTTTCATACTGGCTTCAGAAATGCATGATGAGTCTCTTCCAAAATAGACAAAATTATTGATGGAAGTGCTGTTAACAAACAGGGAGACTGGAAAAACTAGACTGCCATTTGGAACGAACTGACTAATATTCTTCTGTGAAATGTGAACTTGCATAAAATAATTTGCTTATTTGCTGTTTTCTCTCAAAAATAGCTATATTAGTATTTACTTTCAATTTACTAGCCTAATTTGTGGCCAGGGCAACTGCTACTATTAGCTGTATTTATGTTGCCCCTAATGCATCATCCAGAAACTTTTAAATGTCAATGTTGCAGCTCCCTGTAATAGCAGTTTTTACTTACTGATGGAAGAACGCTGAATAATATGACAGCTTAGCATTTGCTGTTATTTGGCTATGAGAAATGTAAGCATAGATGTTACTGAGATCAATGAATTCACATAGATTAAAAAGGCAATTAGAAATTCAAACTTCATATGTAGAAGTGTTACGTCTTCCTCGGTACTTTTGACATTTCTTACCAGTGGTTTTCCCCGTTTATTAAGAGGCTTTTGTGATAAAGTTTAAAAATTGTTTTAATAGTGTTTATAGTACAACTGATCTGTTGTAACATCCCCTTTGGAAGCTATTAAAATAAACATTATAAATATGTTTGTTATTAACATATGGTGCTGATACAAGAAGAAGACTTAATTCACTGTGTTATTTATGTAGCAAAATGTCCTAATGGTTCCCAGGCTAAGATGAAAAGCTGTTGTGGCACCATCCGTGTATTAGATAATGTCTTGGCACTTTCCCTATTATACTGTTATAAATAAATATAATGATTAAAACAGGGTGGTGTTTGGTGCATAAAGATGCATGCTTGGTTCGCCCTTGTTTCCAGAGCAGATTCACCCCCTACTGGCAGGAGGCTTTTATGCATAGATTTGATAAACAGAGATGACAAACAGTGCAGAGTTTGATTCAACTTGTTGAAGCTAATTGGCGGGTTTTAATCAAGCTGACAGGTCCCTGTGGACATGCATAGGTGACATATAAAGAAGCTATATTGAGGGACCTATCAGTAGATAAATAAATGAGTGTGCTTTGAGGAGGTCTTATTTCAGAAAAAAAAATCAATCTTTTCTCTGATACTGTTTTTATCTGTTGAACACTTCCATTATTTTCCATTATTTTCTCTCTTACTGTTGTCCTCCTTTTTCACTCTGCCATGCAAAATATATCTCATCTCTCTGTCTTGCTGCCTTTAGGAAGAGCAGAAACAAGCAGGTTCAAACTGATTGTGAAAATTAATTTTTGTTTTATCGCACAGCTACCCAACATAAATATTAAACATGTAAAGCAGAAGAAAAAAATTTCATCATGTTATTTTGCTAAAGAAAGGGCAAATAGATAAGTAATTATGTGTGATAAGCTGCGATATCAAATTGCCTGTGTAACTACCTGTGTGAATGTGTGTAACCTCAGGTAAACCTGAGGTAAAATGCAGTGAAAGAGATTCCAGATATTCAGAAATGAGCTAATAAATATACACATTTACCCCAAATCATAAAAGCTGTTTTATACTCTTCATTGCATTCAGGTTGGTGCTACCATTTCGTGATTTATATGAGCACCTCAGAAAGAGAGCAGTTCACAGTCTGTGTCCTGAGATCCTTAAATGAGCACCTAGGCTGTCTCTGAGGCTGGTTGTCTTCTGCTCGCTGTCTTCCTGCAATGCACAATTCCAGTCCAGCAGACCTTCTGCCCTGATCGTCACTCTTCTAGAGGGAACCAGGCCTTTGAGGGGCACTTAATGGTCTTTGCAGAATGAACTTACCAACCAGATAGGTTTTCAACCCTTAGCTGGAAAACTGTGCTGCTTAGAGGGAGGCAATGTGCAGCAGAGAAGGAAAGGGAGGGAAGATAGACATTACTGGTCTTACCAAAACCATGGGCCTGTGCTTCCACATAGATATGGGAAGACAACCTGAATTAGTATTAAGCCAAAAGGGAGAGGAAGGTCAGCTATTATCTGCATTGTCTTCCAGCTTAAGGATCCCTTTTCTCTGATACTGTTTTTATGTGCAGACCACTTTCGTTATTTTCTCTCTTACTTTTTCCCTTATCATACCCCAGACCTTTTCCTATGGTCCTTGTCCCTTATCACACCTCCACTGAAAGCTTCACCTTCACTGCCACCAGCACTTTCAGACTCACCACTTCAAACTATGCACACAGGCTCGCAGCTTCACAGGCAGGAAGAGCTTCCCAAGGCTGAACATGTGGGCTGTGCTTATTATGAATATGTGTTGCTACTTAGTGAAAGCTTCATTCAATTAGGTTAGAGGGCAACAGGAGTAGGGCTGGAACAATACAGTGTTTAAATAAGCTAGTAATTAGAGTACAGTCTCCAGGGCCAGGACACGCATTTTGCTTGTTTTCATGTGCTAAAGCCAGTGCTGTGGTGTCTTTGTTACTGTGACTAGCGTTAGTCTGTCTAAACTAACATCACCATCCCACCTATCTTTTGCTTTACAAACATTTTCAAAAGCACCTAAATCACTGCAGATCTTTTAAAACACAATTTTGAACTTTGTGATATTAAATGAAAGACTAGCTGAATACGTTTATGGATCCGGATTAGGGACTCATCTAGGTTTGGGAATTTAATTAAAACCTCTAGTAATTGCCTTCAGTCAAAAAATACTCTTTTTTTCTTGTTAAATTCTGTTCAGATAAAGTACATTTCCTGCCCTTTTGTTGATAGGTAGCTCTGGTTGGAATAAAAATAATTAAGTATATTCTTGATGAAAGATGGCTGCTTTAGCAAAGCATAAACTTTTTGGGAGGATGTATCACTCTCAACAAAACTTGTCACTGAAATTTGTTAAAGTGAAGACCTAGCTAATAATTTTTCACTAAAAAGTTAGAAAGCACCAAAGAAAAATACCTATCCTTTTATAAGAAACAAACTGGCAATTTGGAAACAATTATATTTTGTGAAAATGTCTAAAATTTCTGGGTACTGTTCCAAAGTAAATGTAATGTTTCCAGTAAATAACTGGAAAGGCATAAGGACACGAGGTTCTCATCTTATGGGCACTTCTGAATAATAGTTTCACATTATTTAAAAAAATAAAACACTGACCTCCGTGTCCTCCACAGAGTGTTTAGGAGGTTTTAAAAACCCAGAGAAAGCTTCAAAGTCATGGAAAAGATAGAGCTAGTTATTCTTTAATGCGTTTGTCTTTGTTGATGATATTTCTGAAGAGATGAGTTTGTCTACAATTGGCTAGAGAAATACACAGACCCAGAATTAGGATGGTTCATTTTAGACCATAGACCTTAGCTGTCTAAAAGTTAAATATCTAGTCTTGAATTAGTTATTTACAAATGCAACAGAGAAAGACAGAAAGTGAAAAAGGATGAGTGAGTGAACTTGAGCTAGATGGAACGGACTACCCTCTTGAGAAGCTTCTTTTATCCTATGCAGTATAGGGGAAGGCTAAACAATTAGCTTAAACTAGATATCTATCTTATAGGTGTCCAAAGGAAGGCAAACTGAATTCACCTAACATGATTCTCATTCCAGTGATCTCAGTGCACACTTAATAATGAAAATGCTTGGCTGGAAATTCTTTTTTTTTTTTTAATTTCAGAAACTGCATGGCTGCAAGCAAAGAACTAATGCCAATAAGTGCTTCTCAATTATAAGTAAAACTATCCCTGGACAGAAAATTTTCTGTGCTAATGCTTCTATATGTTTCCATGGGAGCTTTAAGAATTGGTCTGGGAACAGTTTTACACTGAAAAATATATTCCAGGTATTTAGAGGATTATTATTTCATATTACTATCCATGCCTGTCTTTGCAAGAGTAAGGCCACACATCGTTATCATCTCCTTTTGAAATCTACTTCTTTTAAAATATGCAACCAGCTTAAAAGCTCTTACAAGTAGAATCAAGGCCCAAAAATTCTCCCCTTCTTTCATCACTGATTTAAATGTAAGCAATCCTGACTGGCAGTACACCTTTTGCCTTTCCGTCAGCTCTTTCTTGTTTTGCCATCTGGGGAGAAAAGAAGGACAAAAAGCTTTTTTCTTTCTCTTACCTACGTGGTATTGTCCACAGCCTTCTTATGATGCAAATTCAGATCATTTTTTGGAGAGGGTCTGTGAAGCTATATTGGATAACAGAAAATATATAGGTCACCTATAAACCAGTGCCCACAAGACCAAGGAGAACTGTTGGGTCTTGCCAATTCTGCTACGCCTTGTCCATTTTCTTTGTCCTAAAACAAGCTGCATTTCATTGCCATGACTTCAAAATCTTTGGGTAGCAGATATCAACCTCTTCCCTGCCCTCATACGTTCTCCTACATATTTCAGACCTGCTTACTACCAAAAAATAAAGACTATAAAGAGAAGCATGACAACAATCCTCAACTCAACACTCAGCCTTCAGACAGATTAAGTTAAGTGAATAAATCACTGCAAATAAATGTTATATAAAAAAAAAGTGGGTATAAGAAGACATGTTTGAAATTAGAGATCAGATGAATCTGTCCTTTCCCTCTTTCAGGAACCCAGCTGCATTTAGGGACCTTGGTGCATCTTCTATATGTGTGAGCATACGGACAAAAGAAGCATTGTACAAAGGAAACAGAATCTGCATTCTTTATTTTGCTGTGTACTTACTATGTTTGTTGCAAAGACAACACATAAAATCACTCTTCCAGTCGCTTATTGCTCTTAATGTAAACTCTTTTTAAATGCAAAGTTTAATTAGCTTTCAGTTCTACTTTCAGACAGAACTGTATGTTAATTAAGGGCCTGGAGCAAAGCTGTATTTAAAAGGCTCATAAATCTCCCTGTAGTACTGGGGTGATGATCAGCTCATCAAGCAGGTGCTTTGGCCTGCACATTTCATGCAGAAGCAATTTTCCATCATGCAATTCTGCTTCCACTTCCCCTCCCTCCTCTGCCCCCGCCCCCCGCCAACATTGCATACAAACTTTAAGTTGATAAGACATAGGCAGGCAGGTAGGCCAAGGCATTCACATGGTAGAGGTTTTACTGAAGTGAAACTGATTACAATATCCTTTGATTAATTAATTCCCTCCTACCCATTGCCCATAAACAGAGCACATACAAATCGAGTGTGCTGTAATTCATATTATTTCACATTTTAAATTGTAGTATTTATTGAGGGCATTTTAGTCCTCTCCAGCTTGCTAGCAGATTTAAGCTAATGGCTTTCTGCCAAAATCATATTACCTTTGTCCTTTAGCAAAAGCATAAAAAATTGAAATTAAGCTAACCTCCTCTATCTTTTACCTTTTGGGCTCTCTGCGATTAACTAAGCACTATATTGTGTCTCCTAGACACAGTTCTAGGGTGGTTTGGTGATTTGGCGTCCAATGAGAAAGCATTTGCTGAAGGTTAGAGAAAGAGCACTATGAAGCACAGTGAAACCTTGATTACGGAGATATGAGACCACCTTTCTGGGTTGTAAGGTTGTGCCTCTCCTGAGTTTTGATTCTGTCTTCTTCAGTTGGCTCATCCCAACTCTGTTTTTCATTCCTCTCCAAAGTACTCTCCAAAGATGCTGGGAGAAGATTTGCATGTGACCAGAGGTAAAATTGGAACAAAAAACTTTTCAACCTAGCTTTTGCTAGATGAACAGGAAGAGTTTGTGTATGAATTAGAAAGTAAACTGTCCCACTGCTACATGTGTTTCTGTGTGCATGGCGGAAAAGGTTAGAACAAGGTTCAGTAACTGATGGAGGCTTTTTGTTTAGATGCTCTTTGTGAGAGTGGGTAGTATATCAATGCTGCCTTTGATAGCTGAGCTCATGCCTGAATCCAGAATGAGGTGCCTTGTGCCATACTGCTTGTATGCAGAGCTCAGTTAGCAGCCACCCTTTTATTGCTCCCTACCACGTGAAGCAGCTGGATGACTCCAGAGTACAGGGACGATGAGTGTGTAAGCTGTGGGGATCATAACTGGTTGGGTTTACTTTGAGGACCAAGGCCTATGCTCAGTACATTAGATGTAACTTGAGCTCCACTGCTGATGTCCCCTCATTGTCTCCACTGATACTTCGGCAGATTTGCTTCTCCCAAAGAATGCATGTTGCATGCAATTTGCTGTAAATTGTTTGACTTCCCTGCTTCTCCTTCTGTACCAACCTTGCTGAGCCTGTTTCCAGTATGGTTACCGCCTTACCTCTGCAACTACTTGAAATAGGTTTTGCCTCTAAACTCCCAAATAATTTCCAACCCCATTCTCACTCATGCAAACAGAAATTTGCTTGCCTTGATGTCTGCAAGAAGTGCTATGCAAATGGGATGCAAATAGAGGGAATAAATCGTTTGAAAATTTACCCCCATTATGCATCCAGTCCTAACAGTAATGAGTTATTTTTTTGTCAGAAATAACAATTTAATAGGTCTGATAAAAGCCTATGTGTACCTGCTAGGTGTAAACACCAATGGTGAACAAGAGCTATTTAACATCATTAATGGAGTTATAACTAGCAGTGATGAGATCAAAGTAAAGAAGATATCATTTTCATCTGAATACTGAGTAAGATAAATATCTATAAACTGTAAACATTTCCCAGAGCAGCTTCTTTGGTACATTTTAAATTACACTGGACACAACAGTTTTCTTGAATGTCCAGCCCTGAGTAAGCCTGAAATGGCATGGGAGTGAACTGGATGGCATAAGATTGCATATAAATAAAAAGGAAATTAGACTGTTCCTGGGAAGAGAAAGATTGTAGTTCCTTATGGATCCTCCTTGAGTTGTTAAATTAAACTTTGAATCAAGATCTCAAAATGTTGGGGTTGTCTCTGAACTAAAAAAAAGTCCAGCAACAATAATATCCCCTACGCATTTCTCAGTGTTGGTTTTTGAATCGATTCCAGCAGTCACTCAAAGAGCAGAAGTAGATCTGCAATATACTGAACGAACATGATGGGTTTTCAGATACTGAGCGTGTAGGATTTCTATTACTGCACCTGTGAAAGGGAGAATGTAGACACACCTTTCTGTGGATGAGATCACCCCAACACTTTTTTACTCTCATCCTTGGCAAGAAGAGTGTAAGGAATACCATTTCAACCACATTAAAAATAAATCATGAGATCTGCTAACTTGCTGTGCCCACTTGTGTGCATTCCTTAATTACCACCAAACTTAAAAGAGGTGGGGCAGGAGGCAGAGTGCAGAGGAGAGCCAGCACTGAAACTGAAGTTTTTCTTTTCAAAAGAACTTGTTAAGAAAATAAAATTGACTTCAAAACAAAAATTGAAACTAAATTCAGTATAACAACATAAAAATAGTAAAACTGGAAAGTTTTTCCTTAGCACATTTACTCTAACACTTATTAGAGATGTAAACCAAATCCAACAAAAACAAATCCTAGGTGTGGAAATGTGGCTAACCTATGACTCAGTTTAAATTTAAAACATAAAATAAAGCAGTCAACCTTCACCAACTTGCTTTAATTCCAGACAGGCATTTAAAAAAAAAAAAAAAGAGGAAAAGGAGAGAGATCCTCAATTCCTCAATGATTCCCCTTCAAGAGAACCGAGCGCACTGCTGAAGAGCTGTGATTAACCTGGTAGCAAGCTTTATAAAGTAAGCACAGATGAAAAAACAAGAACTAAATGATCACAGCTTTTTGTGCATGCAAGTATACATGAGCTAAACTGTTCTCAGAATGGTGTCACATGCACACAGCAGTAAGGAGATTTAAGGCAACTTTTTGCTTCCTTATATGGAGTTCTCATATCAGTGACGGGAGAAAAATGCTGCAGCAAACTGTTATTCCCTCTCCTACCTCAAAGGTGTACGTGGGTAGACAATAGCTAAGGTCTTAAGGTAGGAAGAAAAGAAGGGAAATAGATTGTTCCTGAGGAGGATAGGTAGCACTCTTATCATACTGGGGAGAAAATAGAAAAAGTGGTACAGGAAATCTTATCTGCAATTCAGTTTCTACTATGCCATTTTGCGGGGGGAAGAGTTTAAACAGTGATATGTTATTCTTTCTATGGGCTGGAGTGGAAGGGGTCAACTTTAGGCCCAGATAGATAAGCACTCTTTCTGGAGTTTG
This sequence comes from Struthio camelus, assembly GCF_040807025.1. Taxonomy (NCBI): domain Eukaryota; kingdom Metazoa; phylum Chordata; class Aves; order Struthioniformes; family Struthionidae; genus Struthio; species Struthio camelus. The sequence goes on along the minus strand of NC_090942.1, from coordinate 36,405,822 downwards.
TCCCCTGAATTACTAGACTATACGAAAATCAGTAGAGAGCTAGGAAATCTACTGAATAAAAGAACAGCAGCCAGTTCTGGCTTTGGAAAGATAGCAGATGGTTCTGCTGTTTAGATGGTCCTAAATTAGATGGTTCTGCAGAAGGCTGGAGTTTTTCCTTTGACGGTGTAAATTCTGTCAGGCTCAAGCCTGACATGACATGCTGTCACAGATATGTCTTTGGCTACAGGCCACTGTTGTAAAAACTTAGGACTGGGAAGGACCACAAGAGGTCATCTAGCTCTCCCAGCCCTCCATTGTTTCAGGTAGACATGTAATTCCATGTAATTCCACCACTGTAATTCAGTTCTTTCTGATCTTATCCATCAGAAATATTATGGTGCATATCTATTTAAAGTACTGGTGAAGGTCGTGACAATTCTGTGGGATAGAGTGGGAAAAGTTAGGAGATAATTTTAAAAAATAAAGACTTTCTGTCAGTTGACTCAACTGATGAACATTTGAGTCAAAAAATGCAGATGGCATCTTAAAAGCTGTGCAGAGGAGTGATTTTCACAGAGGTGGTATGAATGAAACTAATTTTTAAGGCTGACAGCTGTCATCTGGCTCCAAGCTTTCCATGTTTAAAATTCTGAAGTCTTTTTCAGGCAACATTTTCATAAAGTATTTGGAAATCATTTCACTGTTTATCTTTATTGCATAGGTCTACTTTTATTTAAGACTCAGGCAAAAACCCAAATCCAACTATACAAAATTTCCATGCAGGTTGAAAGCAGTAATTGATGTAGTCCAGAAAACTAGATTGCAGGTAAGTGTCTATGAAGAAGGGGCATATCAGGGGTGCATTGATCCTTGTAATGACTCATCTGTAGAGTCATATGATGAAGGAGGTACTGTTTGGCTATGCAACTCATCTTGTAACCAGAAATCCACCCAGTGTTTCAATAGGGCATTCCATTGTACATGCTTTGTTGGAGGGAGATTCTACTACTATAAAAAATGATAATATATTTCAAAGTGTGTTTTCTTGTCATCTCTCTGTTTTTATTATGCTATTGTCCAAAGAACAGTTTTCTTTTTCTCAAAGAGCAGTGACCCATTAAAAATATAAGATCTGATCTCAGTGGAGAGATATTGATATAGTTCCAATAGAAGAGTTATTCCCAGGATATGCCACCTGAGAAACTAACCTGGTATATGTAAACAAATAAAATCCGCATTGCCTACTGCTCTTCATAATTCATTCTTTCTACTTTATCTGTTTTATTTTGAGCTGTCCGGACTGAATCAAAAAAGAAAAAAAAAATCCTGGCTCTCTGGCCATCTTCATCCTTCCTAACTTAGGCATTTGATGTCTAAGACACCGAAAAGCAGCTTTCATATGCAGAGAGAAATATTCCAATCTAGAAGACAACATAGAAAACATGTTGATGCTTATCTCTATCTGCACTGCCTAGGAAGAGGAGTCTAGAAGACTGGGATCAGTAACTTAAGTGCCTCAGTTACATGTGTAAAGTTAAGAAGATGAAGCATATCTTTGTGTGTTATTTCACATTTTTCATGTTCTTCACATCTCTCATTCATGGATTCTATGAATCTTGAACTTTAGATTTTTAATGTGTTCATAACACTCACCAACAGAGTCAAGACCTAAGTAAAATGTGGACATAGTTACGCTTCTTCCAAAAAGATATCTGGAGGAGAAAACGGTGTCTTCTCTTGTTTATAATAATCTAATGGTTACAGCAGTGACCCAGAAAAAAGGCTTCTGGATTCAGTAACCTCCTCAGAAGGCTCAGTTTACCTCATTTTGTTATACTGCACTCCCTATGTAGAAGGACATTTAATACTCATACAGTGGGAAAGTAGAGTTAAGAGAAGAGGAGCCTAAATCTGTTTTTCAGTAGTGTGGGGCTTTCATCTAGGAATGAGGAGACCTGCACTCTTGTCTCTGCTGCCAGGAACGTTCAGTCATTTTACAAACAATAGTCATCGGCTAAAAAACTAAAATAACCATGGTAACAAAGATCAAGCCCTTCTCTCTTCTGTAAATACCAGAAATACATTTTAATCCTCCAGGGTCAATTAAAAATAATTAAATGAGCCTTGATAGGATGAAAATAACCACAAACTAAGGAGAAGACTAAAAGTTTGGATTTAAAATGGTTAAAGAAACTTTCTTGAAGCCCTATCTGCCTATAAGGGCTCTTTACAAAATGTGATTTTTGATAGATCCCTCTGATTAGCATTTTACATTATGTAGTTCTACTCTAATTTTATTTTTTGACTGCGCAAATTTTTCTCATTCAGTTCAGGAGGACATTGAGCATAAACGTGTTAGATATTAATTAACTTTGTTTTTTCTATTTAAACCTAGGGGACAGGAACCATTAGGGCATCTAGCTGTACAAATCTAAGTACTCTGTTGCAGCTAGCTCTGCATTTTTGAGGTCATGAACTGCTGGGATTTTGTGTTTTGTATATTCTGCTATATGTTATTAGAAAATGTACACAATTCCATTGGCATTTGCCTTTCTTCAAAAGCTTTACTAATGTTTTCACTCACTTTTTTGTCTACTTTTTAATTAATTTCCTTCTGTTTCTTTCCCTTTATGTTGAATTGGATTCAGAAACTTCTTTGGTGTGTGCTTAAGAAAAGCTGAAGTCAACACCTGAAGGCAGAACTCATCATCCCAAAGGCAGACATCTGTATCTCATGGGATTCATCTAATCTCAAAGTGGACATCTAAAATATAGATGACTCGCTTGCTATAAGACTCTGTTTTTCTCCTTTCTTTGTAAAAAGAGCACAAATGTCTACATCAGATATTGTCATGTATGCTGCAACTGTCTAAGCTAGTGTGATATGGACTCATCTCTCTAAGCTGGATTGTACATCACTGAAAAAAACTCTTAAGAACTAAGCAGGACGTGGGGAAAGTACATAACAAAAGTGGAGAACATACAGGCCTGAGGAACTATTTTCCAGGCAAACTACCTGCCAAGTAAATGAGCTAGAAGCTTGTAGAGTCCATCCCCATCCACCTCAATAGTTCCAAAACTTTTCTGAGGGCAAGACTTAGGAGATACCTTCCCTTTACTGCAGGTGAGTAAATTTAACCTGCTGCTTTGTACTGTTCATATCTTTTGTATGAAAGGTATTTGAGAAGAAGGCAATTAGTAAGGGAAGATAAAATTTTTTGTGAGACCAAGATAAACAGCACACAAATCTTTATCAGTTATCTGACAATTTTCTGCCTAAAAGTTTGTTAATTTTTCATACTTTATCAATTGATCTAATGGATTATTTTCCTCAAATTTTGCATTGCTTATGTCCTAAGATCATCACAGATTTACCACGCACCTGTTACAGATCCAACTACTTTGCAATTGCATTACTGAATTGAATGGATTTTGATCCCATGTCAATCATCAATTCTTTATTTTGTTCTGTTTCTGTAAAACAGGTCTTTGCTTTTATATAAAACATACCCTAATCTACTTTTATATCACTGTAACCAGTTGAAATCTGTGCAATTACACTCTTACAATTTAACTAAGCTATGGCAAACTATCTCTGTTTCAAACTCTTTATAAAATATAAACATGGAGCATAGCACTTGCTCCCTCATGGATAAAGCACTCATATGTATGAGTTTTAAGCAATCAAACGAGGAGCCCTGCCAATTCTATCTTTACAGTTGCACTACCGAGGATAACACCTGTTTACAAATATGATTTTTTACCATGTGACTTCCTTTCCTAATCTGAATATCTGCCTCCTCTGAGACCTGCCATAAATCATGTAGGTCCATTTTGTAAATGATCCCTTGTATAGTGTAACCAAAGCAAAACTTTTATTTAAAAGTAATTTCTTTCAGAATGAAGATGTTCTTGTTTTCATTTAACAATGTTAACATGCCTTCTGCTCTATACGTTGTTAAGCAGAACATTTATAATAAAGCAAAAAGAACAAATTAACTTTTAAGTAGAAGAGGAAGAGAATGATGAGCTGTGTCTGATCATTAACCCATGTGGCTGAGGTACACTTTCCCTCTGATCATTTTCTTTATGGGTCAGTAGCATCCAGTGGAGGGGCACTAGCATACAACTGGACAATAGTAACATCTTAAATAACTGCAGTTCTTTTCTCAGTGAACACAGGCTAAATCTTTCTCCCTAAAATAAATGTATTTTTTATAGCAAGACAACTAAGCAGACTTTGAGAACAGAATGTAAAATTTCATGGAGACAAGATACAGAGAAATTTTATCTCAGCTTTCTGAATGCAGAGAAATAAACTTCAGGATGAGGACTGATGAAATATTTACTTTCTGGCAAGAAGAAAAGTCTTATGTTACTTCCTACTTACACTACTTGTTCCCAGCCACACCACACAGTATATATGGCTTTTTCAGGTAACATGAAGGGTTTCTTTGTTTATAGAGCTGACAGCCATTAAATGTTTCTAACCTACATCTTTATATTAAAGGAGTCCTTGAATAGGTATTTTCTTTTGCTTAAGTTTGTGCTGAAGCATAGTAAATGCATATTCAAGACTGCATATTCACATTCAAGATAAACATCAGTAAACCAAATTTCATAAAACTTTGCATTGTTCAGTCAGAAGCATACTAATTTCTGATGAATGTAATTGCTTGTGTGCTAATATATTTTAATTGTTTTTATTTTAATGCAATAACTTTGAGTCTTTGATCACCATACATTTGTATTATTGTCCTATTTAACTCATGAAAACAATTTCTACAGATGTTTTCTCCTGATATATATAATATTAATTGGTAGTTTAACTATCTGAGCTTTCTATGATACATTTCAAATTGAGTGGCATCTTATGACTTATTCTGTGTTGTACTGAGGGAGCCATCCAGCTGTTGTCATTTAGAAAGGCTGTATGGAGTAGGTAAGTATATGACTGGGAAACCATTACTAGCGTAGGGTCACCATCGAACAGCAAACATTTTCTGGCTCCTCTCAACACTGCTCACCAATTATGTCATTTTTATTCGTTCAATAATCTCTCAGACATTTTGCTTATTTTTTTTGTCTATTCTGGAAATAACTATTATTACTAGTAATTATTTAGATTTATTACTGTATGCATTCATGCATTACACACATTTAACATTTATGGAATATTTAGGTTTTCAGTCATCTAAAAACACTTCAGAAATGCTTCTAGCCACATCTACCTCTGGTGAGCTAAAGCCATCATTTGGAGAAAAATCCATCATTTGAAAATATTCTGTTTTTAAAGGAAATAGGAGTTATAACCTGCTGTCTTCCAATACCCAACTTGACCAGTATTGCTACTTCCTCCCCTTCACATTGTTTTGACACAGGTGACTGTGGACCATGGGGTAAATTGAAAAAGGTCTTTTTTAGCCTGGATCAATTTGTTGATTTCATTTGCTGCTTGAGCCCTCAAATGGCTGCACTGGTAAAACTGAAGGGTAGAGTGCTATTGCACAGAGGCAGGAACTTCATGAACTGGTCTCATTTTTTGTATCACAAAACTATGACATCAGTCTAACTTCCCAGATGAGTAGAATTGTTCCTGCTTATAACAAAGCAGATCAATCTTTATTTTTCTGCTTTTCTTTATTGTATTTTGTCTTCCTATGAAACCCATCATACCATTACTAAGGTAGATACAGTAAAAGTGAGGAAAAAAACAAGTCAGTGGAAAAGTGTCATGGCAGGTGAGAGCTCAAAGTTTAATTTTTCCTCTGTTACAAATGCCCCACTCACTTTCAGGCAAACTGAAATTTGCTTCTTATTTTTTTAAATAGTTCCTTGTCAGTGGGTGAGGTTTTAGGATAGTGCTAAATTGATCTACTAACCAGATGACACTGAAAGGAGAATTTCTTCAACCTTCCTGCTTTGTTGGGTCAGCTTCCTGAAGATTTAGCTCTCAGACTTGCATAAGGGAAGAAGCAAGCAAAAAATGAGCTGATGTAAAAGGTGGAACAGGACCACTCCTTTTGGCAGCAGCTTACTGTCAAATTAGATTTCTGTTAGCATGCAACTGTGCCCTCAATTACTCATTGATAAAATGGGAATAATAGCACTTTCCTTTCTATGCTGTTATGAGGATAAACATTAAAATTCATGAAGTGTTTATATATCTCAGTTACAGGTTTATTGCTGGGATTGATAGAGAAATGCAACTGTGATTCTCCACAACTTTGGATTTGTGGTGTAATTTCTAACTAATCCAAAGAAAGGACTAGAGCCTTCCAGTCGAACTTCTCCCATTCACTCGCTTGAAATTTTAACAGCTGTAAATTGCAATTCAAAATAAGGACTACAAAGAATCAGTCTCAGAGAGTTTAATACACATTCCAAGTTGCTGTCAGCCAGATCACAGCCAAGAGAAGACCGAGGTTTTAAAATTTAACTAATTGCATGGCTCTTTTTCTTTCCAATGGGTTTGTTTAAAAATATGTTTATTTCCCCTGAAGATTTTGTTGTTTAACTTCTTCTGTGACAACTGAGGTTCATATTGGGACTTTGTATGGAGGTCTGTAACTTTGGGATAACTTTGTGGAATCAGTGTCTGAGAGAAGAGACTGCAACAAGAAGAATACATGAGCTGAATCTTACTTCCCTTTTCTTGAGAACCTGTTCCTCAAGGGACTGACTTTGACATTCATTGAGCTGTGCTGCTGTACAAAGGCTGAGAAGATGGCACTTTATGCCATGCAAGGCTTGTTTAGTCATAGGGAAGTTGGATTGTATTGTCCTGGCTATCTGTGCTTTTGAAAACCTGATGTGGAGAGATGACATATGAAGTCAAGTTCCATGATAATATTTAAACAATTCTAGATCACTTAACACTAATGCACACTCTTATCTCCAATGAGTTTATCTTAATTCACATACTCTAAAAATTCACTGATTTACTGTAAAAGAACTCTGCTCATGAGATTTTTAGACTTTAAAGCAAATATGTAAATATGAAGTACTAGAAATCAGTTATTCCTTCATGTTGGCCTTACACGTGGCTGTTTTCTCGCTATTTTTTTCCCCTTTATTTGGTTACATTAAAAATCCTTTTTGCATAATGTCTTCTGTAGATACATCAGAGTCCTTGAGAGAAATGCCTGGAAAATTAGTTCCATGTACATTTTAGGAAATCTTGCTAACAGCTGCATTTTTCCATTAGAAACGGTTTCAAAGGCTACATATAAAACCAAAGCCAAATGAGGCAAAGTTTAAGTGAGAAAACATGTGTGCAACTTTAAGCAAGAAAAAGGAACAGATTCTAAGAGAAGTCCAGACTTTTCTTTGCAAGGCTTTTCACAAAACATATTAGGACCTGTTTGTAGGTCAAATTTTCATTTGTTGTAAATACATGTAGCTCTGCTGAAGGCATTGAAACTCCCCTTAAATGGCCAAACTCAGGATTGGCCTACTTTCAGATTTCTGAATGCATAAAGAATCAATCATCGGAGTTGCAAATATCTTAAAATTAACTGATTAAATTCATTTGTTATTTAATATTATTTGAAATTAAATGCTTAGCTGTGTATGGATCATCACATATTTAAAAAGGACTTGGATAGACTACACCCAAAAACATTTAATAAAAATATTTAAAGGATATTCAAAGAAGAAATTTGATAATGTTTTGTTGCCCTTGCCCTTCCAGCCCCCTCTGCACCAATTTTTGATGAATAAAGAAAGCCTGAACATTGTCTTTTCTGTATTTATTTTGATTCTGCTTTTTTTTTTTTTCTGCCTGGAGCTTTGCAGCTGGAGAACTGGAAGCAGGATGACATCATCAGAGACAGAACTTGGGAGCTATTTAGAGAGAAAAAAAGAGGTTGCACAAATTATAAGTGATTTCCTGACATGGAGTTAGGAGGGAATGTAAATCAGTTTGTAATTTGGCCACGAGACTGCACAGAGACAGATTTTTAAAACACAGCCTCATTTTTTACACCTTCATTTTCAGGCACAAATAAAGTCCCTGTTTAAAAGCCTTTTCTTTTTTTCTTCTGCCTGATTCATTTATTTGAGTAAAGTCAAATTTACTTTGTAAAAAGGCAGGATTCCATCTTTAATTATTATCCAGGAGGCATAATATCAATTTAGCCTGCTAGAATAACATGAATCTACCGCCATATCACTCCTAGTGATAGCAAGAGGAGATTTGTACAGCAATCAAGGCCATTGTCTTTGAGTAGCAGCTGAACTTCTAACATTTCTATTTTCATTATTCAGGACTTTAGTGGCACATTCAGTCTCACTCCAGGATATTAATTAGAGCTGGTTCAACACAGTAACACTTTTTCAAACCTCTCCTAAATATATTTTAAGTTCTTTTCAGATTCTTTTTTGTAACCAAAAAAAAAAAGAAGAGAAGCAGTTTTATAGTGGGAAAAGGAAAGAATAACAATGAAAATAAGATTTTTTTTTTGTTCATGATACTGTTCAAAAACTATGTCCTTCTCTTACTTGAATTTGTCCTTTGTCTTTTAACTCCCCATCCTCCTTTCTTTAGTTCTCTCTGTTTTTCTTGGCTGTCTCTCTAGTCTTTCTACAGCATTTCCTTCTCTGTGGAAAATCTCAGTGCTGAGGATTTCACACCATTCCATCTGCAGAACTGATCAGCTGCTGACCTTATCCATATATTGAAGTGTTAACCCTAAACTAAGGTTTTAAGTTAATCTGTGCAAAAACTGGAATCTCCAACCCCTGGGAATTTTGCATTTCCAACTATATTTTCTTGCAGATTAATCTCAGAAGGTCGAAAAGGAAAGATTAAAAATCCCATTTGGAAAAGTGTAAATTAAAATATATTTGATATCTTCATCTCCGTGGCTGCCCACCAGCAGGGTTGTGAATGTTTTGTGCCACTAAAAGCGTGCCTGGTGGGTGGCACAGGAGCCTTAATGTCGGGGGAACTGCAGAGCTGGAGAATCTGGAAGCCAGACTCCAAGGGACATTTTTGGCTGTCTGCCTAGTACGCTTCCCAAGAGGTGGAGATTTCTGGCAACCCGGGCAGGGTTGCCTAGGGATCTGGGAGGTGGATAAACTGGCAGAAAGTTAAGCAAATTTCCATCTGAAATCCACCTGGTGGTAATCAGAATCGATTTGCTGCAGTTAAACATCTTGGATATTTTCTGAGGGAAATAATTTAGATGCATCCCCGCCTTCTCCCTGAGACACTGGCTTTGCATTGAAGCATTTCAGCAGCCCTACTAGAAGATCTACGTGTGAGTGCAGGTCTCTGAGGCCAGCAGAGCTCTTGCCACAGCTGGTCCCAGCACTGCAGGACTGCGAGTGTGGGAGCATTGCCTCCTTTCCTTTTCTGCTTCTCCTCTGCTGACCGAATTGGCAGGAAAGAGTCACCAGGGAAGGGAGAGCTGTCATGAACTATTTCAGGGTGCTCCATGGTGATTAAGTTAGGAAGTAGAAGGGAAATGGGAAGGGAAATAAGAAAGGTTGATCATAGCACTGGAGAGCTCAGTTCAAAGTGGCAGGATTCAGAGAAGGCAACCAAGAAACTGATGTCTTAATATGGAATAAGGGTATTATGACTTTTTCTTGAAAGGGATTTCTGACTACTACCTGACCTGACAAAGTTATTCATGTTCTTTGCTTTTACGGGATACATCACTGAAGGAAGTCCTCAAAACTTAGCTGAGGAAGTCAGGCTGAAGAGGTAGCCTCTTGCTTGCCCAGGGACTTTTACAGATACATCTGCTTGTTTTCTTGTGTTTTCCTGCAGAAGCTGAGTTATGATGTAGGGCTATAGCTAAGGGGCTATATGGGACTATGTGTAAGAGCAGAGGACAAGTCATTAAATATCTTAGTGAGAAGACTTTGAGGTTTTAATCATATTACTTAGTAAATTGATGTCAAAGCCATCAAATATGACTGAGGTTTCATCTACTGTGACAGATTATTCTGCTTCCTTGAAGGAACACCCAAACATGCTCCAAAGTATTTATCACTAGAAGCTTTTATTTGATCATTTTCAGTGTAGTAATAAAGCAGAGGCTAGTATTCTCAGTGAGTTAAAGTCTGCTTACATAGTTAGGAAATGTACTTATAAAAGCTAGAAATCACTAGGTGATGCATTTCAGTACTTTTCCGGTATCTCAGCCATTCTTTGAATACATCAGAACCAAGGCAGTTAACTAGAGAGACACATCTCTTTTTTCCAGAGTTCAGCGTTCGTTATGACATACATTGAGATTCTGCCTTGAACTGCCAGGGTTCAGCAGCCCATGTATGTGCTAGCATAATTCTATTATTGATTTCTGCCATGCTGCCCTACAAAGAGCTAATTTCAGATTGCATTTCAAGGACAGCACAACAGACAGGGACACCATAGTCCAGAAAGGACAAAAATTGAGAGAACACTTTTAATTTGCTGAACACTGTAATACACTCTGTGGAACTGAGCTGTCTCCGGGCTCTCTCCAAAGCCATGCCAAAACAGAAAAAGGCTCACTGATGAAAGAGTAGAGAAACTAGTAGGTGAGGTTTAACACGTGCTATTAGACGGCAAGGCCTCCACCTTTCTTAGGTCCCCCCAAAAGTCTGACCGTCAGTCAAGTCAACTAATATATTCAAACTGGAAATTTTATTGTAAAATAAAGGGAGCAGTGACCCAGACTGTACTGGGTAGGACACCAAAAATTACTTTATTCTCTCCTGAAACTGGCATACGTACAGGGATTTTGGTGAGGGCTGAAATCATGATGCTTAGGGTGGAAAGCAGGGTCTTCAGGAAACTGATTGAATTCTGGCTCAGGTGATTATTTCAACACTCTTGAGATTTAAGAGATGTGATAGAACTCTTAGAGTTGTTTTTTTCTCTCCCCTCTCATTTCATACAGCAGCCAAACTAGTTTAAAAAATGCTAGCTTGATAAAGACATCCTGGGTAGTTTCTTTAAGGAAAATGGAACATACTGGTTTGAAGTAAGTGCAGTTTAACAGGTAGATGTTAACGGACATAGTGATGTATACAGGTCCCTCTCCCTGCCTCTGCCTCCTTCATCGCCACTATGTTTATCTTCCATTACAAGGAAGATACCTCAGAGTTTTAATGCTAACCCAGAATTTTCTTTAATCATATACAAGAACACCTGAAATTAAGAGCAAAACTCTTTCTTCTGCATAACTGGAAGTGGTTCAAGTAAAAGTTCTGTCTCCTCATAAAAGTGAATGCTACCAAAAGATTTTTATTTCAATTTTGTTGATGCAGAAGCCTTAGACTTCTTAAAAGAAAAGCACACAAGAGGAACAGGAAGCTAGATTGGAACAGCCCAATATTCAAAGAATATTGCACACCTAGAGCAATGAACTTTTTGGAAGCTGGAAAAATGAAATGATGCAACAGCTCTGAAGACATTTGCAACAGCCTTCAGTCTATAAAGCTAAATGTGCTTTGTGGAGTCTTGTGGAAACCCATATCGGATATAACAAAGATCAGAAACTGAGTAAAATACTGATAGAAAATCCTGAAATAAAATTAGAAAAAACAGCGATAGTTTGCCAGACTATAGAACAGAAGCAGATCAGATGGTATGAAACAACTGTGTTACTAAACGGCAAACTTATAGAAATAGTCAGCAAAATAAAAGGAGAAGACTACAAGGCGGCGACATATGAAAGACTGCAGGTGTGCAAAAATACCCATACTAAGCTTTGTCCAGACTTTGGACAGAGCTGAAGAAGCAAAGAACTTTGCAAAAGAAGAGGAACCATTTGTGAGAATACCTAACAGATATATCAGATATATGCAAATACAAACTAGAACACAACTGAAATCTTCATTACTTGTAAGGTGGATACTGGCTCATACTTATTTGTGTGCACTGGAAAAAACAGCTGTATTGGTTTTAGATTCTTATTCTGAACGTCTAGAAATATAATTGTCACAGAAAACAGTTCCCAGACGTGGAAATCTCACCTGTAAGATCTGTATTTGTTAGATATGACGTCCCCACTATGATAATGAGAGAAAAAGGGCCACAATTTGATTGCCACTAGATTAAATGTTCTGAAAAAACATGATTTTAAGTACATTGCATGGAATCTAAAGCATCCACAATCTCATGATATTGTGAAAAGTGGTGCTGAAATTTTCAAAAAGGTGCTTACAAAGGTAGAATAACCAAATAGGCAAGGAACAGAAGTCCCTCTTGAACCCAAAGATGTGATTTCATAATAATGTCTTACCTGAATTTGGTTCACTACAACCAAAAGGCGGAGACCCTGTTCCTATTTCCCACTTCCCATTCTTCCTAATCTTCCTTCCCTTCCCTGCTCTGTACTGATCTGCACTCCTGCCATTTCTGTAGTGTCTGATCTGGCATTCGTCAGATTGCGCTATAAGCTGATTCATCTCACTAAGCAAGCAGAAAAATAATCCAACAAAGAAAAAAAGAGATAATAGCTTGCCAGGCTAAAACTTGACTTAGATATATGGATCAGGCAAGTGCCAAAACTATCACTATGGAAGAAAAGGAAGAAAAGAAAAGAAGAAACTGAAAACTAGATGGCCTCAGGACCTAACATATCACACTAAAAATAGAGTAATTGTGAATTTTAGGTAAGTGTGAAACAAATTGAGACAGCAAACACAAAATGTACATTCTGGTAAAGCATCACATGACTGCAAGACCTTCTTAGTCACAAGATAATGTATATAAATATAATGATGGAGCACCAGCTCCATGGGTTTGTGCCTATTTCCCTGAAGCAGTCACATAAAGGACGTATCAACCTTTAACAGTGCCAGTATAACTTGTAGGAAAGGGTGGGGCATGGATTGCAAACCAAAAGTTACCATACCAGACCCGAACAAGAAACCTGAGGTGATGCATTGTACATGGGATAATCTGTAAGGACATTGAGGTGGGAGATAGCTGGAAGGTATTTGAGGAATTACACACATTTACATCCTGGTGAACTGTAAAGAATATATTTATGTGAAAAAGAAGAGGAAAAAGCAAAGAACTATAACCTAGAGCTTTGCAGAAATCATCCAGCACGTCCTAAACACTTTCTTATCTTTGGAAAGTAATGCTCTGGAAAAATATGGATCTTTTCATTTCTATCCCTCTCCTAGGCCTTACATGGGTCTAGCTATATTTGTCATTGCCCTCCACGGTCCACTTTTTCTCTTCTATCTCCTCCATGGATGCTTCTCTTGATCTTTCTACTCCTTTAACTTACTTTTTCCTCTACTTTTCTTTTGTCTTTTGTCTTGTACCTATTCTTTTGGTCTTGATACTTTTTCACTATCAACTAATTTAAATAACTCAGCTGATTTCAAAATGCTCTCAAAATATGGGGGATTTGCAAGTGGAGTTCTCTTCCAGTGGTATGAGAGATCATCTTTTTCTTAGTGACTTTGTCAGGTATACCATTTTGTACTTTCAACAGATGACTTGTGTCTCATGGAAAGAACAGCTTCCTAAATTTGGAATGTGTAGCCTTTTTATTCCTCTTATGTGTCTGGTTGCATTTAATATTGTATCAACATATTAATACATATGTATATGTGTGTATTAATTATAAAAGCTTCAGGATAGGATTCTGATGGACATATGACCTGTTGCAAACTTACATCAAAAAAGTTTCTTCTGGTGAACATACAATCCTGGGAGTGGATAGTGATGTGAATCTGTTTCTTTTCTTTTTTACTTCATATTGTCAGCACCCTGCACTGTTTTTGTTTTTCTGAATTAAAAATGTCAGTTGCCAAAAGGGGCTGAAATTCATCATGTCAAGTTGTGTCAGTCTCTTCTCTTACATGCCATAAAACCATACAAGTGTAAAGGAACACACACATTTTGAAGTGCAACAGTGTCATTGAAAATGTGACTAAAACTAAAGTTTAGCCAAGAGCAATGTTGAAACCACTTTTACTTTCAAGACAAGTAGCTTTCCAAAGCTTTTCCCCCCTAATTCTTTAGTAGGGTAGGTTGCAGAGATATTTCACACTACGGAATCGCATTCTGATCTGTTTAGGAGTTGTAGGTGATATTGTGGATTTATTATTTGCAAGTTTTTCATCAGGTATGAAAAAGCTGCAAACCTTTGCCACTTGAGCAGTGAGCATGCACATTCTTTATTCCGGCTTACTTACAGTTTTTGTGCAGGCCTTATGTTTGCACACAAACTCCTATGCCAGCATAAACAAACAAGCAAACACCCATTCCAAATGCTTCTAGTGGAATATATGTTGCCCCAGATCAAAAGTATTCAGTATTTTTCATGAACCCACTAATACACTGGATGAATCCCTGATAGAATCAAGTCTGACAAATGTTATGGTTCTTTATGTTTCTATTATAATTAGCTTTTAAAGGTATTTTTATGAGATTATGAGTTTGATTGCTAGAGAAAATTCCATTAAAACAGACTCTAGTAACTAAAAATCTTTAATCATTATTACACAGCCCTCTGCTGAATATTAACACTGAAAAATCAGAATGGTACACATTTAATTTGTATGAAGTGACTGGAGGGCTCAAAAAAGTAATGACCAGTAAGGAGCTTTCTAATAGGTTGTGTGTGGATCTGTAACTGTCCAAACTTAATCTATATTTTTGTTAAAGGTCTGCAGAAAGTATCAAAATGTCCCTTGTAGAACATGTGAAGATGCCTTTCTTTCTGCAGAGAGGTGAATACTAACACAAACAGGTCGGTTTCATAGAGAAATCTGGATCACTGGGGGATGTGGAGTTATGTGAAAAGTACTGCAAACAAACAAAGCAAAAAGTATAACAACTATTGCTGAAAGCCAATGTTGGTAAGTTCATATTAGGAATAAGGAACATACACCTAATGTCAGAAAAATTAGATTTCAACACTTGAAATCTTTTAATAAAAACTAGATGTCTTTAGCATCTTTCATGTACACATGCATGAAATCAATAGGAAACTAGTAACTTTTTTCCAGAAATTTTGGGGTCAATTTCTATAATCTATGATCTGTATGATACAGAAGTAAGGCCAAATTCCTTCTGAATTTAAAATCTAGAAACCTACAGAATAACTAAAACGGTGAGCATGAATAGGAGAAACAGGTGATGCAAGTCTCTCATCCTGCACCCTGTCCCTCCTCTCTTGCTTATTCATTGCCACCATTTCCCTGCACAGCGCTGAACCTTGTCTGACCCCTATGTGAACGGATTCAGTTTACTAATAACAAGCAATCTCAATAAAATTCATATTATGGGGAGTAGAACACATTTGAGGAGGACACTTTCTTGTGGTGCATATATTCTGAAATTGGATCACTAGTCACATGTACTCGAATGAAAATAAAAACAGTCTTGTTGAGGAGAAAGGCATACAAGTGAGTATTATTGTTCAAATTGCCTTCTATTGCAGTGCAAAAGGAATGCAGAGAACAGTGTGTGCTCCTATCTGCATTTAACCAGGACTACAGCCAGCCAGTATTGGGGCACCTCCTCAGTAGCATCATAGTCCCACAGTTATTTATGGACCTTTCACGTACACCACAAACCAAAAGTGTATTTACTTTGAACATAAAATTGAACGGATACCCACAGGCATTAAAAAATTTCAATTAAAAGGAAGTTTATACAGATGCTGCAATGAGTTTGTGGCAGAGCCCAGGCTTGTGATTGGGTTTTGTCCACCATGACTTACTGAATACTACTCTGGGATTGTCTTTGCTTCAAATAAGCACGTTGAAAGCTCTGAATTTCCCATCAGTTTTGCTGTATTAAAAAATGTAAAACACCTCACTATAATTTCACAGCATTTCCAAAACTCTTTAGTTCTAATTGATTGTTTTACTGTTAATGGATAATATTTTTCTGTGACCCTGCACATGTAGTTTTTGTAGATTTTTCAAAGAAACCCTAGGATATCAGGTATTTCTTGAAAATTTTCTTCTTGTCAGAAGTATCCCTCCTTCCATTTTAGCTCTATTTTTTCTCTCTAGCTGTCTGCTAGCAGTGAGAGCACTATTTAAACAAAAAAAAAAAAACAAAAATAACGATTAAATGAGATCTCTGCCTGGCCAAGATATTTTTCAATAAAAAGCTGGCATCATTATATTGGCCATTATTTCCAGACACAGAACTGCAGAGGTTTTTAGAATGTGAAAATAAACAAGCTGAGAATGTGCCTTCTTTTATATTAGAATAGCACCTACTGCAATATAGGCTCTTCTGAAAAGAAATAAATAACAATGACCTCTAAAATTCATCACAATAGAGTGAAAGTGGCTGCATATATTTACATTGATTGAAACACTATTCCTCAAGGCACTTCACCGTTGTTTAAAAAGGAGAGCAGTTTCAAATATACAAAGCAAATAGTAGTACAGTGACTCATATACTTTATAGGATATTCAAGGATAACTCCATTGTTGGGTAGCCACCAATGAGTCTTCTATTAAAAAATAATACTAATTAGAAGCTGGTGATGCTTCCTATCAGGAACATACCAGAGCTTTGCTAAAATCCTGAGACCAGGACTTATCTCAGCACAATTTTAACATTTATTTAATGCAAAGTAGGATTTCTTTTCTTGAATACTAAGTAAATCTCAGTTTGCTTCCCAATCTGGAGTTTTTTCTGGAATCAAACAGATTTCCTCTATTCTGTTCAACAGTTACAAAATAAAGGGTTCAATTATCCTCTCTGGCTCATTGACCATTCTATCCTTTTCTCCTTAGGGAAGCAATACTATAATTAAAAGAAATTATGATATCTCAACACTAATTTTTCATTTCTTCCAAAGAATGTAAACCCATTCTTTGCTTACATTTTTCAGAGGAAAAATCTCTTATTTTTAGGGAACTTTCCTTTTGTCGGAGTTCAACAGTATGGTTGCAGATCAGCTGATTTCAAAGGTAATTTTTCTTTAGTAAAGACTAAGGAGTGTAGGACTGAACTGTCATAAACTAACCCCAGTCTTACTGAAAATAATAGGTACTCTCCAGCTGTTAATCTAGGTCCCTTTTTTTTTTCTTTCTTCCTTTTGTATTGGTCAATATTATGAGCACTAAAATGCTTACTGTTATAAAAAATGTCCACTTCCACCTACAGCTACCAGCTCCCAGGAGTTTTTAGACATTTGCTAACAGCCCAACTAGGAAAGTGGCACTCGGTAGTAGAAGTGAGTCCTTCTGTAATGGTTTATTTAATGATGTTAGTTGCACTGTTGTGAATTTTATTGAAAAAAATGGTAACTTTGCATTTTATACAATATTATCATAACAATAGCAATTGCCACTAACATCCTAAGGGCTTTAACTACAGTTTCAGATATAGTAATATATGGCTTAAATATCATTCAAAAGCAACAAAGGATTTGGAGGGGGAACAGAGGGTAACATATGCCTTGTATTTCTTCTATTATTTGAAATTTTCATACGAAATTTCCCATTTTTGGGGATTGTCAGTTTTCCACTGCCTATCTGATTGGGCTTTCTTACTGTGATTACTGTCTAGTGTTCTAACAGGAAAACTAAAAATGCTCAGTTTTTAACTGAGATGGATGTGATTTTATAGTAGAGAGTGTAAGACCGTGTCTCTCAACCTCTAATGCTTCCAGGATTGCTTCTCCTTTGTTGTAGACAGGTTTATCATACCAAATATTTTAGAGCAAAGACACATAGAGAGTCACATCTCACTAGGCAAAAATAAGGAACCAAAGAGCCAAATTCTGCTAGCACAAATCTTTTTATATATATTCAAATCCAAAATATAAACTTCTGTTAGACATTTTTCTTCCACCAGTATTTTTTCTATGCATGAAATGAACCATTAGATTTTTGGAAAGATGGAATATACCCAAAGTTAGAATTATGAGGCCTGCATAAACAAATATGAACCTGGACAGGCTGTCTTGAGAATCACAGCCATTCCGCTTGGTAAGGATGCTTTCAGAATTCAAAGCACGCTATGTTTTTTTAAAAATGTAATTTGATGTTATATTGTCTTGCTGTAAACATTTGTAATATATAATGATGTAAGAGGCCAGCTGTCGGCTAATGGTAACAGCATACTTTACCAGAACTATCATCAGAAGGACTGTTGAAGGCAGATGGCCCTTTTTTGTTGTTTTATCCCGTCAGAGATCCTACCAAGGACAGCCATCCTACAAACGTCACAGTAATGTGAAGAACATTGCTCTATTAACTATAAAACCTTCCCGAAAATAAGTCTGAAAGCAATATGCCCTGGACAAGACCAGCGGCATGCATGTTCATAACCAAAATCGTGGACTGTGGACTGAAATTTTTGTAAATGATTCCTGAGTCCTGCAAAATTTTTTACATGAACACTGAATTGATATTCAAAATTGCTGTAATACAGGCAGCTAGTTTCCTATCTTGTTAGAGCGAGGCATAGAAATTACGGCAGTTAATGATCACGCATCCTCTCATTTCATGCCCATACTGAAAGGAGTTAAAATACAAATATGAGGGAAAAAATTTCTCAGACTCAGCTGATCACGGGGAGATTAATTTTGATGATAGTGTCATTGAAACATGTGCTATGGTTTGATAGGCCAGATGCGCGTTTTCCCCAGATAACAAAGGTTCCATTGGTTATGCTTCTTTCACTTTCAGGGCTATCAGAAATAATCTTGTCATGGTTACAGTTTTTTGGCTGATGTTAGCTAAAATGGCTTACTTTTTTAAATATACCACATTGTAGATGCATAACAATTTCTATTTATTTTTTTTCAGTGGGCTAGTCATTTTGTTGTTTGGTTTTTTGGTGGTTTTTCAAATGTGTTTTCCAGCGATGAATCTGTCAACGTGTTTACGATCCCACGATGTCCCTGCTGAAACCATTATCTTCAGTCGCAAGAGGATTTTGTCCTCAGTACTCCAGTTACCTACTCTGCAGTACAGGGTAAGCGTAAAGCAGACAATTCGCTATTCGAAATTCACTGCGCTTTACATCTGACACTGCAATTCATCGACAGCTTGTCTTTCAGCCTAAGCAGCCACGTGCACATCCCTATACTATTATTGTTATGTCTACATAAAAACTACAGTAAGTTACTCGTTTTTGATTTGAGTCCTTCAGAGGCTTTTCTGTTTGTTTTGTCGAACCCATGCGGTTAGCCAGAATTTGGGATTCTGTAGGCTGTTTCCTCCAAAAGGAGAAATTGATAGTTATTTCTTTGGGGCATAATCTTTCTTTATTTACAAAGCACACGCACGTTATGCTTCCTAGAACCCAGGAGGAAACTGCAGCAGAGGATGACATATTTCTTCACCGTTTCCAGCCTTTTCCTGCTGGCGCTTAAACTCTCAAGTTTTCCTCCTGTCTTCTCACAGTCTTGCACTTTGCGTTGCCCTCTTTCGTCTTCTTTTTCACTCTTGGTATTTTGTGGCTTCATTGCATTAAGAGGGCGCATGGGATATAACTGGCAGGGATTCAGCAGTGGAGACGCAGGTGCCCTGTGTGGGAGGCCATGAACGGCCCTGTGCCTGTCGCAGCCGGTTCCAGCTGGCTCCCTAACAGACAGGAATGGCCCCCCCTACACCCCCCCCCCCCCCCCCGTCGCCAAACCGCAGGAGCGCACGGTGCCCCCCGCTACCTTTGTATTTAAGAAAGGGCGGTAGCCGCCAATGGCGGGCGATACAAAAGGGGGACACGCGAAGAGAGATGTAAAAAGTTGCCTCTGGAGAAACGAGACGGGGGGGTGGGGGGGGAGGCATGTGGAAGGGGACACTGTTGGGGACATGGCTGGAGGCGTGCTCGTGCAAGGAGGCGCTCCATGGCGAGGGAGGTGCGCGTGTGGGGGACTGTGGCCTGGCAGGGGGAGCCATGCCGGGTCAGGGACGCCCTCAAAGGGACTGCGGCCTGTGGGCAACCCACACCGGAGCAGAGGAAGTGAGTAAGAAGCCAGGAGCAGGGCAAGAAAAGAGTAAGAGGCACAGAGCAGCAGAGAGAAAGGACTAGGTGCGCACCCCAATGTCCTGCGCCACCCATGGCCTTGCCAAAGGGACTGGGAGGGCCCAAGTGTAACCTGCAGCGAAAGCAAGGGGAGTTGAGACTAGGAAGGGTGGAGAAGAGGTGTTGGACTGAAGTTGGGCCTGGGGAAAAGGGAGGAAAAGTGTTTTCTCAAAGGGTTTATGTATTTGTTTTGCATTTGTTTCTCAATATCCAAAGCAGCAATTGAAAGTTAATAGGCGATAAATTAAGTGAAATTTCCCGAGCTAAGACTGTTTTGCCTATGAGAGGGAGAGAATACCTTTTCATTCTTTTCCTCAAACAGTGCTCTGTCTACACAGGTTCAGTTGTTACACAGCTTCATTGATGCCTTTTATATAGATCAGTGGCTTGAGCTTGACTTTTGACTGGAGACATATACCATTTCACTTTCCTAGTTCCATACAGAAACTTAATAGATTCTTGCAAAGAAGGGTAATGGTTCTTTTGTTTCAGTGACGATTAACTCACTATAGGGCATTTGTTGGGTATCAGTAACATATTCTGATACCAGTTTCATTGAACACACAGTAAGATATCGGATGTGCTGCTCTTAAGCGCTGCACCCCGCAACTCTTGTGATCTCGCAGGAAGATATGAACACAGCTTCTCTCCGGAAACATTTTTGGAGACGGAGAAGAGTGCAGGTTCAGCTTTTTTTACGGCTTTCTCTTTATTCTGCCGTGTTTTGTGGAAAAGGAATACATTCAAAATTGGAATCTGAAATACAGTACCATTAAAACACCTCATACGCTCTAGAAACAGTTTTTTCTTTCTTTAGTTTTCAATTTACTGAACTTTTGTTATGGTTTTTCTTTATTTACGCAGCTTGATCAAGCATAGCGGGATTTTAGATTTTTTCCAAGTCGTTAGGGAATCAAAAGGCCAGCTAATCATACAGTGTTAGCTGAGGAAGTAGCATTCAGAGCTCCATCTACATTGATTTCATGAGTCTCAGGGCCAAATCCACGTTCCATGTTCTGTCTGATTTTGGGCAGCTTTGGGACAGACTTGATCTTCATCCCAGGATCGTGCTGTGAATCAGCACTGCAGCATTCCTCTTTCCCATACCCAGAAAGGAAGACATAGACCAAAAACATCACCAGGGCATTTGTTAAATACAGAAACCCCCCGTTAGACATTTGCTCTGCAGTGACTCTGATTAATAGTTTGGGACTGAGGAAGTTGAGTTCATTTCCAGAGGAGATTCCTGATGCATGTAATGTCAGTGAACATGAACAGCTATAGAAGTACTCATAGATTTCAATCCTTTTATATGCCTTTGCATTACAAAACCCACCTTCATTATCTATCTCACTATGTTACCAGAGAGAGCACTGGGCAATGTTTTATTTTATTTTTATTTAGATTTTTATCTATATATGTATGTATACACACACACGCACGCGCGCACACACACACGCACACACACACAAAATATACATGCATTATACATACACACACATCTATATACACATGCATACACACATATACATATATACTTTATTACTTTGAAAAACCCTCGTGCACATATCTGACAGAACAGGACATCCTACATGACAGGTAGGACAGAACAGCCTATCATTCTGTTTCTTTACAAACTTTCTCTGTGACCTTGCATAGGTCATTTAGGCCTGTACACAGCTCACTTCACTATAGTTGTCTGGAAATCATCTATAAGCTGGTAAACTAACCTTTTTTGTAAGCAATGCAGAAAGAAGGGGACTGCTAAGAGCATACTATCCTACCCGTGCTGGAGATCCATTTTACAGTGGACTAACTCACTGTTAGGGGAATTCTTCCCATCACTCTTGACCTTGAAGAGAATTCACGTTAACTGTTGCAGAGAAAACACCTAACTCTTAGATAACTAAGAGTTTACTTGTTTATATGTTTATTTATATAACTTGTTTATATGTTTCTGAGGGTGTGCCTTGTGTTTGTATGCACAGTTCCCCAGACATGCAGTAGTTCTGATCTCTGCGGGGATCCCTTTATCGTCATTGTGATACAAATAGTATTGATATTGATTTTTATATCCTGAACAAAATAACATCTCATCTTTTACAATTTGCAGTGTGCTTCATGCTCCTGAAAGGAGCTACTCATCATGGTGTTTATTTCTTCAGCACAAAATGATGTCTGCTACACAGTTAGGAAGCAGCTGTGTTTCCAATAATGTGACTTGTAGCAGGTATGGTATAGATGGGGAAAGAGTTGTGTAAAAGCAATGACATCATTGCGGTTACTCATCTGGGCATCGTAAAACCAACCTATCATACGAACCCCAAAAGCATGCATCGTATACCAGGTGGTAGTAATGAGAGAAAGTCTGCAAACATGCCTGCCCCCCAGTAAATCCATCCTACACACTTCAACATGCAGTCAAGTTTAATTAAATTTTGTTTGACGTTTTTGTTGCTCTCTTGAGACTGCAAAGTACCTTTAAACAATGGCTGTTCCCTTTGTACTGTACATAGCTATAGTACTTTGAGGTGCTGTAAAATGAAAATAATAATAAAATGCAAGCTGCCAGCAGTAGTTACTACAGAGCTTTTGCTATTCTATTTCTGTGTCTCTGTTAAGCAAATCCTACTAATTGTGCTGAACAGTGCCAAATTAGGTATTGTCTTTTCCCAGTGAATTGTTTTTCATTTTCTTCCCGTTTTTTAACGAGCTGAAAAAGGTACTGCTATTTTATTACTTACAAAGGAGGCTTGGATTATGTTTAGAAGGAGCAAAAAATGTCAGTTTGTGTGTCCTGGTGAACTAAACTAGATCAGCTGAGTGGTTAGCACCCAGCCATCTTTCTTACTACTGTTTTGGAGCAGGACCTTATACAGAAAAGGTAGCTGCTTTTGAGCCACTGCGGCTTGCAGCCTACATGCTTAATTAAATGCTCACTCTAAATGCCTGTGAACTGCAGCAAGTTAGAATGTGGTACCCAAACCAGTTCAGACTTACCTGATATGAGAGAAGCAACCTGAAGATGGGGATAGGGTAGGCCATCGTTTCAGTTGTCGCGGTTTATCCTGTCACCCAAGACCTTAACTCTCAAAGAAAGGTTCATTTAGGCCAGATCATCTGAAGGTTATTCCATGTTAATGGAAGTTAGCCCTCATGTTTAGTATTATTGTCATGACACTTCCTAAGCATCAGGACAGATAGGTATCAAGTGGTTTAGCCTGGAACCTCTTGTTCTAACATTCAGTGTTGAGGGGCCAGCTAGTTTTCAATAATAGAATTCAACTCCCTAACCAAGCAGAAAACTGCTCCCGGGGAAAAAAAAAACAAAAACAAAAAAACCCCACAGTTTTCCTCTGGATTAATGAGCTGAATTTGTTCAGTAAAGGGCCAGTAAACCCCCAGAGCCAGTGTAATAGAGGGAACAGATTGCCATGGACAGAAGTATGGCAAGGGAGGGAAGTGAGCATGGGAAAGTGGGAGGATGAATAAAGCTTACTCTTGTCGGATTGGGCAAGCTTTTAGAGAGGTTCAACCATCTCATGCAACTTCATCGTCAGAATGCTTAACCCTGATAGATACTTCAGATCCAAGATGATGTAAGAATACTTTAAAATGAATCAGTTTTAAACTATATTTCAATAAAAAAAAGTCTCTACTATTGATATGCCTACTAGCTAAGCCAGAAGAGCTATGCTGATATTTCTAGTACACTCTAAGGGTACGTTTTTTTCCCAAATTTTAGATGTCGGGCTGCCAGGCACTTGAAAGTTAGAATATATCTTGTAACTTCTTAGAAGCTGATGTTCATGATAGGCATTTACAGAAAGGAACCCAAGAATGTTTTCAAGCACTAATACAAAAATAAAGCACTTAAACATAATTAATATCTCTGAGATTTGCTCAGCCTTCAATTGAACAGTCTTTTTGTTTTTTCTTTTCAATAAATAATGTAGCATTTGATACTCTGCAGGAAATACAATGGGCTAAAATATTTCTCATCCTATACTTTCTCATTGTGTTTTTATTAAGTCTAATAATTGTGCCTTAAAATAATTGTTCTTTGCCTGATAAGGAGTACTGGAAATTTGGAACAGTAAAAGTTTAAGACAAAGCATTTATATGATTTTTTTTTTTTTTTTTCCACAAGGCAGACATTTACCAAGATCTGCAGCTGAGCACGGTAGCCTCTTTTTGCTTAGGAGAAATTTAGGCTGACAAAATCTGGCTATAAATCAGTAAGGAATGTAATTCTGATCTATAGAATATATTATTTTCTAACAAAACTTTGTCTTCCTTCTCTTGATAAATAAGAAAGTATTAGGGTATTGTAGCATTTTTTCATTCAAATAAAAAGAATTTTATAAATAAATGGGATAGATTTACTGAGATTTCAAGTTAAGTTAGTGACGCTAATCTGAATTTCCCAGGTACAAGAGGATTAGAGTATAATTAAAGTTGGTTGAAAATGAATCAGCTGTATATCATTTTCTATATTACTTTTAGCCCTATTGTGACTGAGTGCTTCCACTAGTATACTAAATGATATGTCTAGAAACTTGTCATATTTGTTTTTTAGCATCTACTTTCCAGTGAGGAAACTGTATGTGCAGTGTAGGATTTTCAGAAAGTCTAAATCTATATTTGTGTCTGAATTTGTGTATAATATTTGTGTCTATATAATATAATTATAGCTTTTAATGCATCTGTATGCATTTATAGTTTTTATATTTTTTAAAAAAAGTTTTTCTCTGATCAACTTTTTCCTGTTAATTTTTCAAACAGCCTATAAACTGTGGGACAAAATACATGACCAGTAGCGTATTCTCTGTAGCTACACAATTTATCATGTTTGTGCTGTCTATGGAATAATCACATGGAACTTATCACTTTTTTTTTTAACTGGAAAATGTCAATTTGCTGAATCTGAAACTGTTCTGAAAAGAATGTTCGCATCCTAAATAATATTTATGGATTAAAAAAAATTCAAAAGCAATGCAAATAGTGTCCTAGTTAGGTCACGCACCCATAACGTAGGAAAAATTGACAGTCAAATTCATGTTTTAAATTAAATGGAGAAAGGGCTTAGATCTCCACAAGTGCATAACTAGTAGAAAGAGAAGGCTGTGGAGGTCTTTCTTCCTGTTTCTTATGAGGAAATCTGAAAGAATACAGAATGAAACCAAATTCTGACTCAAATGCCTTTCTTAACAAAACTTTTCAAGATAGACTTATACAAAAACACTATATTGAAATTTTTTATTCAGAATACTTCTTTTACACAGCACAGTAGGCTAGCTATGTTGCAATACTGAGGTAAACTTACATATATAGCTTACTAAACTAAAAATGTTTTGTCAAGTTCAGTAATAGTATATACAAAAGGTTATTTAATTATATTTTCGTGGCCACACTGTAGGAAAAAAAAGTGCAATAAGCTTGTGATAAGACTTGTTAGTGGGTCTGATCCCAAACTGGTTAAAGTTGATCTTTGTAATTTTAGAGTAAGACTTACCTGTGATATTCAATGGTATTTCAAATTTTACAAGAATCTGAGCTTTCATTAAAAAAAAATCAATTTCTCATGTCTCCTGTTTATAGAGACAACCTGAACTTTTCAAAATCCCAAAATAAAAACAAGAACCACAAAATAATTATTAAAAAAGCAGTTTATTAAATTAATATTTTTATTATTATTTCTTTTCACTCTATTAGCTGACAAGATTACAAAAAGCTCCTGATGAAGAAATTTCAATTACAAAAAATAGCAGTAAAAATAATAAGCAGTAATACCAAACATAGGCTTCAAATGTAGCTTAAATATTACAACTTAGTGGATTTTAACTGTAATAAAAGCCTGAAGTGTATGCCTTATTATTAACAAAGATTGAAGAAAAATATATTATCTGCCAGTAGCTGTAGCATTTCTTAGGGGACCAATTTTTATTTACTTTAACTCCCACACTAATAAACCACCTCATCCAGTATTCAGAGTGAATCACAGAATCACAGAATCACAGAACGGTTGAGGTTGGAAGGGACCTCTGGAGATCATCTAGTCCAACCTCCCTGCTCAAGCAGGGACCTCTAGAGCATATTTCCCAGGATCGTGTCCAGACGGGTTTATGAATATCTCCAGGGAAGGAGAATCCACTACCTCTCTGGGCAAGCTGCTCCAGTGCTCTGTCACCCTCACAGGAAAGAAGTTTTTCCTCAGCTTCAGATGGAACTGCCTGTGTTTCAGTTTCTGCCCGTTGCCTCTTGTCCTGTCACTAGGCACCACGGAGAAGAGTCTGGCCCCATCCTCTTGACACACTCTCTTCAGATACTTTATACACATTGATCAGATCCCTCCTCATTCTTCTCTTCTCCAGGCTGAACAGGCCCAGCTCTCTCAGCTTTTCCTCACAGGAGAGATGCTCCAGTCTCTTCATCATCTTGGTAGTCCTTCACTGAACTCACTCTAGGAGCTCCATGCCTCTCTTGTACTGGGGAGCCCAGAACTGGACACAGTACTCCAGCTGAGGCCTCACCAGGGCTGAGGAGAGAGGCAGGATCACCTCCCTCTACCTGCTGGCAACACTCTGCCTCATGCCCCCCAGGAGACCATTGGCCTTCTTGGCCACAAGGGCACATTGCTGGCTCATGCTTAACTTGTTGTCCACCAGGACTCCCAGGTCCTTCTCTGCACAGCTGCTTTCCAGGTCAACCCCCAGCCTGTCCTGGTGCCTGGGGTTATTCCTGCCTAGGTGCAGGACCCTGCACTTGCCTTTGTTGAATTTCAGGAGGTTCCTCTCCGCCCAGCTCTCCAGCCTGTCCAGGTCCCTCTGGATGGCAGCACAGTCTTCTGGTCCGTTAGCCTCTCCCCCCACTTTAGTATCATCAGCACACTTGCTGAGGGTGCACTCTGTGCCTTCCTCCAGGTCATTGATGAAAACATTGAACAAGACTGGACCCAGGACTGACCCCTGGGAGACACTGCTAGCTACAGACCTCCAACTAGACTGACTACGACCCTCTGAGCTCGGCCATCCGGCCAGTTCTCAAAACTGTTACACTCTTTGTCAGGGCACTTCATATTTTCCAATATAACTAGGTGCCCTATGTGCAGATTTTAAATATGAGTCCACAGACTGTAAAAGCATAACATACAGCTCTGTAAGCACAAATAATACCATCTGGGGCTGTCAATGAGTTATTTCAGAATTCAGAAACCACTGCTCATTTGCAGCATCTGTCAAGAGAATGTCAAAGATGGGAGGAGACATATTACTTCCAAAGCCTAGTTATTTTGATAAGCATTCCTATCTCTGCCCAGCTGAATTTTGTACAGCAACCAAACCTTACTTGGGATACCATCACTACAGTTTGCCATCAGAGTAATTATAAGGTGTTTGTGCTGGAGCCTTTGCCTGCTAATGTTTCACAGCAGCTAACCATGTTCCCCTTAACAACGGTTGCAACATTAGCTGAGAGTCAAAGGCAAAGCTACAGCTTGCAAGTCAGGTACTTCAGGGTAATAGGGGAAATGATTACAAGGCTGGCATTTAAAGTGCTATAGGAATTCACATCCATGGCATAGAGTGACGGATGGCTTAATGAGAGGGATTGGTGTCCTAAGGTAGAATCAATCAATTAGCACTGGAAAACTCTCCTCGGTATTATTTCAGGTCTATAATAAACTAGCCAAATATTTCATTTGCTTTATCATGGCAGAAAACCACCATCCTGAATGTATGAAGGCTGAAGAAGATTTTTCCGCTTGTTATCTCTTACCTTTAATCAATGCCATTCCATTTAACTTGACAACCTACAGCCTTCCACCACCTAGAACTACACATTATTGTGTGAAATCACATGCATGTGTCATCTCATATCAGCAAACCAGACTTTTTCCTTGTTGTTCCACCTGGCTCCCTGATGTATATCCTTTAATTTTTCCTCTGAAGTAGAAAAAAATGTAAAATATAGATGTTGCATCGTATCTGTAGTTGAAAAAGAGCAAGGTCACTTGGGACTGAGCATGCACTGTTGCATTTCAGAATGTCAGATAACAGGTATAGGACCTCCTGGATCATTTAGTCTAATCTCCGCCATAGACAGTGGCATCATATAATCCTTTTAGAAAAGTGGTGCCTTTAAACTGGCTAGGATTTTTACTGCTGTTTTCCTGGAAAGCTAGCTTAGAATGTAACTACTTTGATGGATAGGAGCCATCTTCTCATTTTTACCTTAAATTGATTGCTGTCTAGTTTACATCATTTTATTCTTGTGACAACACTCTCGCTATCCTCTAGCTTAAATAGTTTCTTTTCCAACCTCAATATACCTCTCAGATCATACTAGGTATGTGATAAAAATAGAGTGCTTTACTCAAAAATCATTTTTACATTTAAATCATGCACATGATTGTTAAATTGAAGCCTATAACAACACAATTTGACAGGACACTTCCTTCAATTAATCCTTGCTGTACTTGACCATTATATGAAGTTTCTCTCAGATTCTTTCTTTTTTTTACCTAGGGTCTTTGTTTCCCACAATGATCTTTCTTTCCACTTGAGAAACTGAACATCCCACTTTTTTATCTTTCCACAAATTTAATGCGCTTCCTCCTTCTGTACAAAGAAAAAATATATTTCCAGTAAAATGCTGCTCCCTCTCTACCCCCAGCTAGCAGGTTCTCACTGCATATGAGACATAAAGTTCCCTCCCTTGACCCTGCTTGAAATACTTAGGTGACCCGTTTTGTTTCTACAACTGTTTCCTCATTCTCATCAGAATAACAGAGCAATAAGCATTAAGAATAATAATAATCTAATGAAGAACAAGTTCAGCGCAATCAGGTTGCAGTTTTCACCCCACCTTGTGTAACACCATCATGACTAACACCATTTCGCATGAACTTAGGATTTATGCAATCCATAGTTACTTATGATTTATTTAGTAGTAGTTAAAGTTTTTAAAGTTTGTGCTACTTGGGTATACAATAGCTAGAAAAACATGCAGGTTTATTAGTGACTATACCATGTCTGCAAATAACCTGTGCTTTCTGTTTCACACTTTTCAAACCACTATTTTTTCTGAATAATACAATTATTATAAGCATCTTGGTTTTTCTTTACTAAGAACAACATATAATGTCTTGTAACTAAGTAAAATATTGATTTTTGTTGTTTTAAATTAAATAAAATAGAAATGAGAAACAGAAAGCTGGAAAACAAGTAGAGGTGAATACGTATTTTCACCACTCAGAAGCATGAATGAACATGGCATTAAACCTGTTCTTAATTCAATCAATTTGTTCAATACCCGCTTCTACTTTAGTCTGATGATTCTGCGTTCTGAACAAACAGAACAGAAGCTGCAACTCAAATTTACAAAAATTATTTGGGTCAAACGTGCCCTGTGGTAGAACTCAGATGAAATCTCTCCTCCCAGGTATTTGCTATGACTCATTACGATGATTTTTAGCATCCTTGGCCTAGGAGTCACTTGCCTAAGTTAAATGTCAGAAAGATAGATGTCTAAGCCTGAGCAAGTCACGCTGGAATCCCTTTATACCCTGTGGAGAGAAATAGGCTCTGCCAAGGGATGACTGAGCTGACCATTTAAATGTCTAACTTACAAAGGAGGTACCTTGCCTCAATTTGCAGTTTCTATATGCAGTCTCTCTGAGGTGGAATAGTGCTATCCCATTCTTATAGGTGAGGTTATGAAATTGAAAAGCTGCCGCTACATTTTAGCTAAAAGACCCCTTCAAACAGAGCTGAGAATCCCCTGGGGTCACTGTCAGGGTGCAGCATGACCTGTCTATACTGCCTTTATAAGTCATTTGCTGTCAGGCTAAGCTCAGTAGTTCATAGAGCCCATTTGCCCTTCAGCCAGAAGTCACAAGACTAGTATTTATGCAAACAAGGTCCTCTGGTGACCACCTCAGGCTTACCATTCACCTGGGCAATGGGAATAGCTGTAGATGGAAGGGTGCTTTTACATGCTGCAGGTGAATACATTTTGGAATGCCATAGCACTGACCGTATCCAAGGTTTCTTGCTGAGGATACATGCAGGATCAAATCAGAAAAGGCCCCAAAGGCACTGCCACAAGAAGAAAATCTGGATTCTTTTAGCCCCGTGTGGGAACTGCACTACTCAGCTGATGAAACTACAAGCTCATGAAACTTTCTCAAGATCATAGAGAAAGTGCAATAGGAAACTAGAAACAATACACTGTTCCCAGCAGCACGGTGGAGTACTGCGAGTCTTTGGCAAGTCTTTTTTCAGTCTTTAGAAATCGATAGCCTGAAGACTAACTCATTGCTGCCAATCTAAGGACACCGAAGAGGTGAGGACTTAACAGCTGCTGTCTCTTCTCTTCATTTTGCACACGATAGTGATTGTGACCAGTCTGCTTGGACACATATTTCTTGATACTTATGAATATGAGGATGAGAGTGTGTAAAATCAACTTGCTCAAAGATGTTTAAAAAATCCCCTTCCATAAGATTTTCCACTGAATTTTGTTACACTAATTTTCCTACACAGAGAAAGAAGCTACTTTACCATTACCATGCAGCACTGATAGCATTATTGCTGAATTCACCTTGAAAGTTTCTTAACAGATTCTTTGGATGTTAGTAGTTGATGGCGTTCATATTAGGGATTGGTTCTCTCATGATGTCTGAGACTAATCCTACATAGCTTGGTGAATCCTGTTACAATGATTCAGTTAGGGGCATAACTGGCTATGTTTCCTTGTATACTCTTACAGACCACTGTTCAGATGATAGGTGGGTTGAATTCACATCTAGAAGTACCTGTTAACCTTGAATATATAGTATTTGTTGGTTAACTGTGTTCCCAGCTTCACTGACTCAGGTGCTGAAGGTTAGGTGGAATGAACTTTTACAAGTAAATAAAGAGCTCAGTGCTTGAGTGACTGTTTAATTTTAGTAGGACAGAGAGTGGAACAAATGCTGTAGTGATAGAGGGCTTAGGCCATCTTGCTGTTGAGTTAGATACGTGACTTTGAGGCTTCTGTATGCACGCTGGAGGTAACATGCCGTCAGATCAGTTGTAAGTGGGTACCTGATGAGCACTCTCAGCTAGGGTGTTGAAGGAAGCAATACATGATAGATGCCTTTGCATGCTGTTTGTGAAAACTAGCACATTATAGTCATCCAAAGGCCAATGGGTTGGTCAGGGCTGGATAGACTTGCCAACCTTCTTGATTTATAGGGTTAGGTACTATTTGGTAGAAGAATTGGATTCCTAGCTTAGAAAAAGAATTAAAATCTCACATGAAACACTGTCAAATCAACTGTTTCAGAAATGGTTCATGGAGAAGAAAAGATGTTCTTGGTGTTGTATCTTTGAGAATTTTAATGAAACAATAAAATTATTCTACATTTTTATTTGAGCTGCAGAACACAGGACCGATTCCAGGATAAGAATCTTCTTAATAGAGAAAGGCATATGTGATGCATAAACATAGAAACATATGGGCCAGAATTATCCCTTATACCAGTTCACGAGGGCTAAACTTTCTCCTGAAGTTCTTCAGCTCAAAATATGCACATAGACATTTCTTTTAGTGCATGAAGACTATAATAAGAGCCTATAGAGCCCATATATACTACTGTGTATCTTTGACTTCTTATGGCACACACGCGCGCGCACACACACACACACGCACGCAAGAGTGCCATTAAGATAAAGCCTGGAGCAAAAGAAAGACACTGGAAATTAGGACTTAGAGCTCCAGTTACCAAGTTTTCCTTAAGAGGTTTCAAATCTCTCCCACATGTTTTTCAAATTTTCAACAGGACTAGAGAACTTGGTCAGAACAGTTATTTGTGCTGCTTTGAGTGCTATTTTGTGTGTGTTTTTCTGCTTAAGCTTCTGGATTCAGCAGCTATTTCTGGCATGCATTTTGAAGGGCAAAATTAAGTTTATCCACAATTCTAAGTCAAATCCTGTAAAGCCTGATCAGTTCCCAGGGAAGGCTTGCAAGGTTAGCTCTTCTAAAATTATGTGAGATAGGTAGCTAAGTAGCTATCACAGAATAGTTCAGAATTATGACCCATTATATGCCCCTACCTTCTAAATTATCATTCAGAAACTTATTCAGAAGCTTCCTAAATTCATTTCTGAGGATTTACATGAATGGTTTGAAATTTTAGGAATTCTAACTTAGGTAATTATTCAAGTCAGCAGGGTAGTAAGAGTTTTTATTTTCAAATGTCAGTCCATGCACAGATGTACCAAGAAAATCTTACTTTGGACTCCAGTTAAAGGATCACCCTGAATTGCTTATGTCTGCTGTATGGGATTTAGGAAATTTTATTAATTTTTGAAGCAATACATTAATCAATGAGATAAATGCAAAGAAATGAGCGTTTTATAAGGAAACTGAACACTGGAAATAATACCAGTTATCCGAGAAGCAGTCCATATGATTAACATGTTAGACTCTTACACTTTGTATGGTATTTTAGAACATAAATAATGCTATGTGATCTAAAATTATTTACCACACATAAGTTCTAAAATGCATTTTACTAGTAGAAAAGAAGCTAAAATGACTTCAGTGTGCCTTTTCAGATCTTGGTGTATATACTTCATTATATATTTAATTTTTATAGTTGGATTTTTCTGAATATTAATACTTGCTTACAGGTTCTTCAGTTGCTGTTCAGTCATCATTGCTCCAGTGGCTTTTCTACTGCTTTCTTCTTCCCGAGTTTGTTTCTGCTCCTAATTAGTCTAAATGACTGTTTTTTGGGGACCTAGTCTCTCGTATTAAACTCATTGGAGCAGTTAAAGATAGTATTCTAAGAGGGAGCGTTTTTAACAAAAATGTAGTTTTGTAGGAAACACCTTCTCACAATGGCTGATCCCTACCTAGTGCTGCTTGGAGAATCTTCAGTAGAAAACTTTACATCACAAAACAGAGTTTTGCCAAAAACACTGTATGTTGATTTCACTAACCTTTCATTTCAGAGGAAGACTGAAAAAAAAACCCACCCACCATAATGCCATGCCTTAACATTGTTTTGTATTAAATACCTGATAATTTAGAATTTTTTTTTTATTTCAATATTTTGGAATGTTTGTTTTCTACTAAGTATGTCATATAATGGAGGGCACTAAGAAGTAAGAATCAAAACAAAATGTTATCCTACCAATATTGACGCAACCAAACTGCACTGGCTATCTAAAATAAATGGATTTGCAATTAACCTGTTAGGAGAACAACAACCCTCCTACCCTACTTCTCCATCACAGTCAAAAACGTGCCAAGTTAAGTGCTATTATACACCAATGTCTGTTTGCCCTTCTGCTACAGGCTAGAGAAAAAAATACAAAAACTTTTCATGGTGTTCTTTATCTTATGTCATTATCCTTATGCTGCCTTAGGTCATTAAAATAAATGCTTGGTGCTTGGCTCCATTTATTCTATTGTCAGTGATGAATGTACCTGCTTGATTTAATTTTGCATGCATTTTATATCTCCCATTGTATGTTTGCAGGCTTATTAAATAAGTACTCCATCTTCTTTCAAAAGCTGTAAGCATGATATCTTTTTTATTTTTTATTTTTAAAGATCTTATTTTTAAAGCCATGCTTTTTAGCTTAGTATGTGGCATATGCTAAGTTAAATCTGAGTATGTTGTTTTATTGCTACTTCTGTATAGTTCCATATGCTCTTTGTGCAGAACAAAGGTCAAAGTATTACATATCAGGAAATGTAGTGAACTTGGACTCATTTCTCCTCTGTCTGCCCTCTGTTTTCTCCTTCCTTCACACATATCCTCCAACATAGATTTGGGGGGACTCCTATCTCCCTTTCTTTATTTGTCATAAATCCTGCTCAGTCTGTGTTGTTTCAACCAGTCATGTCCCCAAAACTGCTTTGTTGTCTTCACTAAGATCAATTTTTTTTAACACCTTAAGTTAGGTTAGCCGTTGAAACTCTGCCGAGGAAGAGCAAGATAGTGCTCTGCTGAAATCCTCTTTACTCCATCTTCTCCCAAATTGCAGAAGTAATCTAGGCAACCCTACCTAGTAGCTTAGCTGGGAGAAAGGTACGCATGCTTGGGACTGTTTCCTCCATTCCCCCACCTCCCATTCCCTACCTATGCCCCTTAAATGCAGCATCACTTTTCTCTGTTGGATGTAAGGTAGATCTACTTTCCATTCCTGTCTTGGGGAGCAACCCTGCTAGACCATTTCCATCAAAGAGCAACACTGCAGCTATTTAACCTTAGCAACAGCTTGCCAACATCTCACCGTTAATACCCTGAAATCAAGTCCATGTCCCAAGATTGCCATTGCTGGCAATCTTTTCTCTAAAATGGAATCAGTATTGGTTTTAAAAATGGATCAGGATCAGTAGCAGTTTTAAAATTATATGCTGCAGCAGACCTATACTCCAAGCTCATCAGAAATTTGGAGATGCTCAGTGGATGAAGAGGTGCATATATACATTAGTAGAAAATTATGCAGAAAGTCAGGTAAAGATAGTGGAAATCTGATAGACCATACTTCTAAGTCAGTATCTAGGAAATTCTTCTTGATATTCACCTCAAATTTTCTGTTTCTCAACAGTATGCCATCTTTAAGGACTGTACACAGGGTTAAACTGAATGTTTACACATTTACAAAAAAACAGGAGTAATGACAACAGCTCCAGGTTACGATTTTTGTTAGTAGGAAAGGGCTATCCCTCTTATTTCATCCCAAAAGATCATTCCTTCTATTGGTTTAATATTTGTGAACTTTTTTCTGAGTGTGTTCAACTTTTTGACAGCTTCATTTAATATCACGGCATGTGAAGAGCTTAGAAATAAAATGAGATCTCTTTCAAATAAATGTAGGAAAACTATTCCACATCAGGACTACTGTATTGGAAGAAAGTCCTCTGAAAGCTGTCGCACCCAGACAGGCCTGATACTGGACAACAGTTTGGATCTCCCTTGGCAATATATTATGGTGAAAACAAGATCAATTTCAAGCTGCATAAGCAAAGTTATTGCAATAGACAGCTGGGTAGTGATGTTATTTCTGTGCGTTCCTTCTGAGATCACACCAGGAACATGCTGTATGCAAGTCCCAATAATATAGATAAGGGCTCACCAATTAGATAAAGAGAGAAATGGATGATCAAATTTTCGCTCAAAACTTTGATAAGGTTAGAGAATATTGAGGCCACTTTTGCTTCCCACTTATTTCCAGCTTTGCATATCTCTGCACTTTCTGTCCCCCTTTGTGCTTAGCATTAAAAGCACCAAAATATTTTGGGAGAAGGTATTGCTTTAACAGAAGCAGAAAGGCCTCGAAATATCAGGAAAAAACTTTTATTGTCATATTTTCTAAGCTGTTTTTTAGGCCCAATTTTTTAAATATTTGGATGAAGTTCAGTACTTACATCCTGAGTCTTGGGTGTGTATACAAACTGAACTGAAATTCTGACCTCTGCAGTTCAGCTTATTTTAATAATCTGAGAAAACAGTCTCAAAACCCATTTTTACAGTTTTTTTTTTTCATTTCCATAGAAAAGTTCTGGTAAGCCTATAATTCTTACAAATTATTACCTAAGATAGCAGTGCGTTTCAAGTATTTAATAATGGTTTGAAAACTTTTAATTCCTGTTTTCTCCGTAGGTGGTTTTTTCCATTATATACAGAAATACCATATTTTTATTTATCAGCTATGCTATGTGGTACAGAGTTGGCATGGAATAGTTATGGAATAGTCTTAGGAATATATCTGTTATTATTAAGAATTTTTCTTTTTATTATTATGAATTTATCAGCATTGCTGACATTGATGATTAGTGAGAACATCTTGCTTTGACAGATGCTTATAATTTGTCTCAAGTTTCAAATGTTTTGAAATGACTGTAGATCTGAACTCAAGTATTATCAGCAAACAATATCCTGATATTTCCCCTTAATGATTTCTCATTTGAAAAACCCTTACCTTACTGATAGCAACACAGCATGCAACTGAACAGTTATTGGCAGTTCTGAAAGATGTTGTAATAAACCAAATTGCTTTTAAAACTGAAGAAAAGAATATTGTTTGTACAAAGCACAGGAGTACTGACCTTGAAAGGTAAGTTAACGTTAACAAGGCTTTAGGTTATTTGAGGAGATCTGCAAGCTTACATGTCTCAGGAGTACTTAGTAAATACTGAAAAGCTAGCCTAAGCAATTTTTAAATACTACACAATTGCAGCAAGTTGTGAGCATTTTATAGCAACTCCAGTCAGCAACTTGGATTAGACATGTATCCCATATAGTGCTGTGTGTGCCTGGATTACTTTCTAGATGAGGTATTCAGACAGACTTGTACATGTATCAACTCTGCAGGGACAGCTCAAGAAGAAGGGAAAAAAAGTATTAAGGAATGTGACCAGAGTCTAAATTCTGCAAAAAATATGTTTTGTTGGACATTTGTGTCAATGTGTCATAACATATCAACTCTCCTGATGAGATGTAACTCCTGGAAGCGTTCATAAAGTGTCAAGGTCCGAATGGTAACTTATTTTTTTCTGTATCAGAAATACCAGGTGGTAACAAGCTACAGTATTGCCATCAGGTAAAAGAACAGGTCTGTTTCCTAGCTGCCAGGCAAGGGTTTCTAGTTTCTGTACATCAGCACTCTGACCTAACATGAAATATTGTATATCTAATATTAACGCTGCTCAGAGAGAGATAAAACTGTCCTTTGCAGATGCTTCCTGCTGAAGATATTGGCCGAAAGGGACAAGCAGGAGTCGGAGATCTGTGTTCATTCCTTCTGAGCGATCTTTTGCAGCCAACAGAGCTGATGCAAGGCAACATGGATCTCAGGTTCTGGCCTTCCCACTGCCTTGACCATGAGGAAGTTAAAAAAAGGACGCAGCAGCTTGGAAAAATCTCAACTAGTACAAGGGAAGGTACAGTTCTCTGTGCAAGGAATACCATGACGGTAATTTTGAGAGAGGCAATAGCAATGAAGCCTCAGTTTAAGCACTGAGATTGATGGCCTATGTGGATGTCATGTGTTACTAGAGGGGCATCCGGGATTCTTTTGGATTCTGGGGTTTGTTGTACTGAACTTGAAAGATCATCATTTGTCAAGTGTGAGAATTTATTAAAGATAAGAGTTTATAACAGAGCTAAAAGTATAGCAAAGCTAGAAATATAACAGAACTGAAAATAAATATACATATGAGAGCTCTACAGTTCAGTCATGGGTGCATGGTACAATGACCACTTTCACCCTTTATGGGCCACCCTTCCGATCTAATTTTCCCCAATTTGTGCTCACCATGCCATTGACATCAGGGGCGTCCCCACTGACACGTGGGTCCTCGGGTCCGCAGGCCAGCTGACTGTGGGTCCAGGTCCATACACCAAACTTATGTGGTTTACTCTCTTTTATAGCCAGTCAAAGCAATGCCAGCCCACCGTTACACCACGGCTGTAGGGCTCTAGGCAATAGCAGTGTGCACATCCCCAGGTAACCTCATGCTCAGCCCACAGCACTGCTCTGTGGGTAACAATACGTGCATTAACAGGTCGTTCTGTGGGGAATGGCTCCACAGCATGAGATGTTTATGGTGTGGGTCTGCCCCGTTCCTTCTTCACCTGGACTCGTCAGTCATGGGATCGTTGGAGGGTGCGCCCCCAGGCTGCAACAATCCCATAGTGTGGTGGCGCTGCCTGTGGTGCACCCGGTGTCCATGAACTCCTGGGGAGCCCCCAGAGCAAACCCCTCTGCTAAGGGCTGCACCATCCACAGTCCCACGCTTGCCTGTGTGGCACCTGTCAGTGGATTGTAAGCACGCCTTGGTGTAGATGGAATACTAATAGCTGGACTTCTAATGAAAAAGAAGAATCAACTCAGTTAGAATTTAAAACAGAATCTCACATCACATCTTTACCTAATCTCTGTGAAAAAAATGTGCATCACGAGTTCCCTAACTTTAAGGGCTAGTCAGACTACTCTGTATCAGTTGTGTGATTGCTTTGCACCATCATACTCAAAGTTTCCTTAGAGAACCTTTCCAAAAGCCTAATTCAATATTGTTTCATAGTTATATGCAGGCATCGTGTTAGAGCTCCGTGCTCCAGCAGCAGTCTTCAGAATCCACTTTGGGAATCATAAAGTAATTCT
Organism: Struthio camelus; assembly: GCF_040807025.1. NCBI lineage: Eukaryota > Metazoa > Chordata > Aves > Struthioniformes > Struthionidae > Struthio > Struthio camelus. Next base: position 36,367,704 of record NC_090942.1, on the reverse strand, counting down.
GCATACAAAAGGTGTCTGCGCTTTTCAAAGTAGTACTGCTTACTAGTATAGCCTGAATATTAATATGTGCTTGTCTATAAATACCACTCATGCACGTTTAGGTGTAAGTTTAGCCAGAGAAATTCGAATATCGATGACTGTTCCCTTCTCAGATACGATTTTCCAGATCAGATAAATGAACAAACAAAAAAGATATGCAGAAAAAAAAAAAAGAAACTGAGTGTTAATGCAGACATACCTTTTATAATTCATCCTGCAAGCCCTAATAATATAGGCTATATATAAGGCTATATATAGGGCTAATCTTCATCCGTTCTTCTGAGGTTTAGTCAATAAGAAATAATATTAGGCAAGAGAAGGACTGTGCAAATGTCTTTATTGCTGCATTTCATGTTTTTTCTTAGTTTAAGGCAAGGATCTAAATATTATTTTAATATAAGCCTTGTATTTAATTATTAAAAAGTTTAATAACAGCAAGCTGTGTCTAGTCTCTCCCAAAAGAGTACCTTCTTCTTGTTATTGGTTAGATTTGCATTTTTATCAATCAGACAATTCATTTCATAGCAAGTAAATTACAACAACAACAACAAAAACACTTCAGAAGTCTATTTTCTAGTAATTTAAAATAGGATATTTGGAAGTGAAATTACACTGTCGCTAGCACCTGGTATTTCTGGCTTTTACCAGTGACAGACAGTAGTTATAAGAAAACGACAGCAAGCAAATCACTTCAGGTGCCAATCTGTAACTCATATTATATAAAGACATGAATGTGACTGCAAAATGTTTTCATAACCTGTTCATCTTCTGGCCTTTGGGGTTTGTTCTCCTGACAGGGATTGATACTTTTTTTATTATTATTTTATACTGTGGATCTTCAAGTGTTATTGTTGTCAGAGAAAATCCTTGCTTTTAATGGAACTTTAAAAAAATTAAATCTTTCAAAAACATTTTATTGCGGAATGTAAATAAAATAGAAGATTAACACTAGGAATTCTTAAGTGTTGGGCACTTTTTTTCTTTCTTTTTCTATCTCAATTCTACTTCATAGTCTTCACATGCAATGGGGTAGGAAAACCTAAAGTAACATCCAAACAAAATCTTTTAATTATTTCTTTATTTCTTTATTTCTTTTCTTTCAATGGGAAAGAACAGGGTAAATTTCTTTTTTTATATTGTACTGGTAGATGTCCTTGAAGACAAAATCCAACCCTAATGAATATATAGCTAGTGGCTTGCATGGGGCTGTTTATCTGATTGTGACACTCAATAGATTTCTCCATAGGGGATCCCTGTGCCTCTAAATAAATAATTATGGAGTGACTCCGTTACAGCAGTTCTGTAGAGATATGTGTGAAACTCACAACAAACAAAACCAAAGTTAACACTTGCTGACACAGCTAGGCAGAGAATTTGCAGGGCTCCCTGGGTGGCTTCTGCTTTGTTTCGAGGGTATTTGTCAGGCTACGAGAATATAAAGAGAATAAAAATCTGCAGTCTTTCTTGTCTGTATTTTACGGTGTACAATAGGTGCCATTCCAGGATATGTCTACAGAGCGATATAAACAGAAGCAGGTTCCTCCTCACACTCTGGAGAGCTTATCAGTTTGTCTTAGAGCCATGGCACTGTGGCTGTATGACTTGTGAGCCAAACCTGACACACCTCCGGTCAGCTTAAACACTCACAAAACAAGACAGCATCTGTGTGCACCCATCTGTGTATATATACCCCCAATCCTGCACAGCCTGCTAATAATTTCATTGGAAAACACTTATCAAAAAAATTCCAAACAAAAGAGAGATTTTGTCTGGTGAAGATGCCAAACACTGATTAAAGACCTTGAAATGAATGTCATATTGACTCCTCGTGAAAGCTTGCTTTCTTGCGTATCCACAGTACTACAAAATACTAACAAGCTCTGTGTTAACAACAGAAACTTAGGAGTTTCCTACTCATAAGCATAAGTCTTTTGAGACTTCCTAGATAGCCAAGACCACCTCATGGAGCTGGCAAACACCACACCCAGAGGAGACCCTTCTGAAGACAGTTGTGTAGCCCTTTCTTCCACTGGACATTTTTTGATGTACAGAGACTTGTAAACAGGTTCCTACACAAATTACAAGTTTATAACAATGATTTATTTACTAGCTAATATGCACAGTAAACTGCTGGACTAACAAGGTTCTGGTCTAAACACTGATATTCTCAGCACCTGCAAGGCAAGCCCCTGATGAATCTCTGTTGGTCAGACACTCATCAGTCAGGTGGCAGTCTCCATTGCCCTTCGGCTGATCTTGCATCTTGCTGAGTTAGCATCTTTCAGTTCTCTGTTTTTTGGGTTTTTTTTTTCCTCTCAGGTTTTCATACCTCTTTGTGTAACTGTTTTTCTCTTTAGACCTTAAGCTAGTAGCTACTACTGCTTAAGTGAACAATTCCACCTCTCTTTGTTGGCTTTGGTCTTCTGCTAGCTTAAGTTCTTTAGGGACATGATTCTACAACATTAAGATAAATGGGAAGTTTGCCTCCAGTTACCACAAGGGATGTGATGAAGCTGTATTATGTTGCTGGAAAGGGGGACATGGCCAGGAAGACATAAATGGGACTGAAGGGGACTGCTCTATATCTGTCAGATTTCTCCCAAAGCATTGGCACCATTCAGAACTGTTCAAGAGCAGAGGATTGCCACTTTGATATTTTAATTCGGTCCATGCCTAGGTAACTTCCCACTAACTTGAAAGGAAAGAAGCAGACCTTAATTATCCAGTGTTCTTATAAAATGTGAGATTTGAAGACTATTGCAAGTCAGTAAGTGGGTAGTGAATGAATGTGTGTGTTGCTTTTGGAAGTGGCGATGATTTCCCCAGTTCGGAGACAGAATTAATGAACTATAAGGTAGATGTTGTGAACAGAGTGAAACTGTATTGTGACCCTACATTATGATCAATTTTCTAGGTTTCTCCTTGAATTTGAGACTCTAGGCACTAAATACTGTAATTAAATCCATCTGAATAGGTTTAACATATTTATTTGACTCTGTACTGTGGTCCATTTTATGGAGCAGATTAGGGTAATAACATTTTTTAATATTATGCTTTCAGATCGCCAACTGTTCACTCTAATAATAGCATGTAATTGACTTTCCTGAGGATCACCTCCTTTAATCACTGAGCATGTGTGATTTTTGTATTGGCTGAGTGTGTATGCAGTTGGCATATCACCATCCAAACAGTTTCCTTTGAAATGACAGACATTTTGCATCCTTTTGGCACAGTAATGCACACAGTAATTCAGCACAAAATGACACAACATAACTTGACAGTGAGTGTTATCCAAAAGAACAAACTCCTTAGAAGTGTTTGGAAAGTTTTTCTTATTATTTTTATACTGACATTTTATAGGCATTCTTTTCAAAATCATTCCCACCAAAGTCACAGCTGTTACATTACAAAATAAAGGAGGAGAGAAAGAAGAAATGCCAAAGGACAAAAACATACTATAAAAAAACACAACAAACTTAGTTCATCAGTTTCCTAATAACAGGATGTCTATTCCTATCTTCAATGCAATGCAGAGAAGTGGGATTTAGTTTCTTAGCATCTCTCCTGACAACAGCGTCACACAGATCATCTGATGGTAGACAAAAATAAAGAAAGCAGAAAGACCAAGAAAAACTTAGAAGAACATGCACTGCAATTAGCCAAAACTGTTTTAGGTCTCATTCTTGTTCCCATTCACTTCTGAGGAAAAAAAAGATATAAGTTCACGTTGAAGGTGAGGAGAGCAGGCATAGAGTGTGTAGCGTACTTAGATAAATATCTGGAACTGCTCTTTGAACACTGGATATTTATCTATAAATTTGTCTGTAAAAGCTGGAGAGCTCTTCCAGTTGCAATATATACACATAAAAGACCACGATCTAATCTCACATTGAGATCATCTTTTTCAATTACAGGGGTAGTACAAGTGTCAGTGAGACAAGAATAGCAGTGTAACATTTATGAAAGAGTGGCTGTTGTACCTGACATAGTAAAAGCTGTTCAGATGACCAAGGACTATGTCTCAGAATTACCTGCTAAGCATTCTAGAGGACTAGAGTCAAATTCCTGATCAGATGCATACTTCCTTTGGCCAAGTGAAAGATTGTCAAATGCAAGAAATGCACTGTCTTTCAATGAAAGAAAGATAAAATAGTGTTATATCAAGACAGATTGTTACTGGGAATGGGAGCACTTACTAGAAGGTTCTGCTCAAGGACTTCTGCAGTGTGAGAAAAGTTGAATTTTATATCCCCAAAAGTGAGGAAGGCCTTGGGTGTAGCAAAGCACAATTTCATAGGGCAACAAGCAGTACCTTCCAAAGGGGTTCAGGGAGCCAAGGTACTAGCAAGCTCCGCAGTCCGTACATACATACAGTCCATACAATACATAGCTATGGTCTTTTCTTCTATATCTAGCTTTGTACCACCTCCTCTCCACTGAATACAGATGCCACAGAAGAGGGTGAGCAGGAGCTGGGCTGGCCTGTCTGAGGCAAGCCCCTTTTGTCAGTCTAAATCCTGGTGATTTTCATCAGAACTGAGGCAGCTTTTCTGCTCAGCCTCCACCTGCATACATCCAGTGTCTAGTGGTTTTCTACTCCCTCTTCTCTGAAAGAGTCGGCTGATCAGAGACTCAGAGGTTTCAGTCATGAGATGGGAAGCAGAATCTTAGCTTATGTTCATGCTCCATATCAGGAATTCAGCCTAAATGCAATCTCTCTGCTTAAAACATTGCACTAGCATAAATGTGGGATTGGATCCTTGACCTCCTTCTCCTGGAAAGCACATTAGGCAAGGTTGCAAACATTTGTCAAAATAAACATTGGGAAACCTAAGACATTAGGCAGCAGCTGAGCAATGTTTTGAGGATGTCAGAGTACATAAAGCAGGATGGTGCTGCGTCCCAGTCTGGGCTGCTTGCTTACTCAAGCAGCTTTGTTCTCATACAGTTATCATCATTTTAGCTCTCATCTGTTGGGTAGAGGAGGAAGGAAGCCGGTGTTCAGTTATGAAAGAATTGCTTTTTATTTTGTCTTTTACGTAAATCTGATGAAGAAGTTTGTGATAGAAGGAAATTAGGAGGCAAGCAATACACTTCCTCCCAGTATTTTATCCGGGAATGAGATAATGTGTAGGCAAAGATGAAATTGATGAGCTCAAACTAAGTGGGAGAACTAGTTTTGTTTTCCAGATACTGGTTTTCTGGGTGGGCTGTGGAGGTTTGGAGGGCATTTTCCCTAGAGGTAAAAAGACCTTGCTGAGTAGATGCTGCTTTTTAACCCTCCTAAACCCTTGCATATCTGTGCTAAAACTCTGGCAAACACTGACATAACACTTCTTATCAGGGCAGCTAGATTCTTATTGTAACACTCTTTTCATTCACCACTTAAATTTCTCTTAAGGTAAAGCAACTTCCTGCAGATCTTAACGCTGGCAGTTTGTTGGTAAAATAGACTTGAAACAAATTCATTTGCAGTCTGTTTAGGGCATTAATATATTCATGAGGATGATTTTGAGCTATTAATAAGCTTGTGTCTTTAATATTGTTATAGAGAACATATAAATTTGTGCGAAAATATTTTCCTTAGTGTTTGTCTGCTATTCTTTGCTGTGACCCATCATTCTCTTCTGAACTTGAGCCCAAACGGTTTCAAGCTGACTCTGTTTAGGATCTGATACTTTGAGCCAAGAAAACAAAAACAAGCAAGGATGAAAAACATGCTCAGGCAAGTCTTTTAGGCTGCAAAAGAATGAACGTAAGAAATGACTTAGAAAGAAGGCAGTGCTTGGGGAATTAAATTAGAAAGGTGTTGAAATATATTCCTTGTATGAAAACATTTTGAGAAGAAATAAAATGGTTCATGTGAGAAAACTATAATGAGGAGAAACATAATTAATTATTTAGAAAAATCAAAAGAAAAGCAAACTAAAATGTATGGGGCTCTTCGGTGCAAGTAATTTATTTATAAACAGACGTATGTTCTGAGACTGAGTCCGCATTGGATTTGGGGAACTTTGTCCTATTCAGCAAGATTTAGAGTCCAAATGAAAAATGCATACAGAAGTTTAATCTCCAATTCTGTGCGAGCACACTGCAGAATGCAGATCTCTTGGATTTACCTGGGAATTTTGCTCATGCTTCAGTTTGGGCCTAGACTGCAATGCCTCAAAAGGTAGCAGTCTATTTTTTGGTTTTTAAATTTCAGTATTTTGTAGTATCTGTATCCACACGTGATTTCTGAGAGACATATATTTGAATAGAGTCTCATGGATTATTCATATTTGGTGAATATTTTAACTACAGTATGTAGCCACTAAATTCAATTTTCTCTAGGGTGTCTATGATTGTTGGGGTTGGTAGTATTTTCTTCCAAAATGATTAAATAAAAATTGAAATTTTATCCAGAATAAAGCTTAACTGTCCACTGAGACGCTGAGAATATATATGACTTATAAATGAAATAAATAACAAACTGGAGAGGATATGATGGCCATACATTAGCATGCCTTCTGAACCACTAATTCTGAAGCTAACAAGGATGGATGCAGAGAGCAACACCTGTTAAATGAAGACTAACATCCTGTAGGATTTCCAAGAGGGTATAAAGCTGTGAGTGCTGGGAAGGGGTTAGAAAAATCATTCTTTAGACCCTCTTTTGAGAACTCAGAGAGTACCCGACTGTCTAATCTGCAGCAAGTGCTCTGCAGCCCCCAAACTGTGCGAAGGTGTGATATCCTCTGCAAACATACAGCAGAACATCCCTGGGCTGTGATTTCCACATCTCTCCTCTGCTGCCAGGACCATTACTATCACATCTTTGTGTCACAGGGTAAAAAAGAACAGTTCACTAGATGTATAGAGCAAAAAGCAGGCTAGGAAGTGGGTGAGGGAGCTCCACTACCTTGCTTCTTCCTTTGGAGTCCATGCATTGCTAACGGGGTGTAAGAGTGGTGAAAATGAACTGCTTATCTAATGCAACTACCTTTCTGTGCTAACAGAAACAAAACTAAACTCATAATAACTTTTAAATTTTAAATCACCATTAGCATCTATGGGGATCATGATCTGGCAGAGAGCACATGACTGCTCAGTCAAATCTTTGTTGGGAAGAGAATAAAGTCACTAAGGCCAGTACTAGTTTTGCCCAAGGAAGAATCTAGATGACATATATCCTTGACATGAAGGGAGCTGTGCATTGGGAGGGTGAGACCATTCTTATACACTAGAAAATAACTTATCTGTGAAAAAAGTTCTCCAAGTCCTCTCTGTTTTATCTATCTATTTCTATTGCAGCATGAGGTCTTTCCATCTCAGCTGCTGGACTAGCTGCATTAGGTGACAGAACCCTCTTAAACCCTCTTAAAAGTTTGCGTTGTATACTTGGGGTGGGTTAATGTCTTCTGTGGAGTTTTCCATGCCCTGGATCCAATATGAAACAGCTAGATAGAACTTTATTGTAGTCACTTTTGATATAGTCTTGCTCTTTCTCTCTACCTGGTCTTTCTATTCCATGATATACTGTCCTTTTTCAATTTAGCTTTCCTGTTTTTCATGCTACTGCCTTAAGCCCTATTCCTTAAAAATTACGTTAGAGTTCTGAAGGCCAACATAATACGAACCATTAAGTGGATCTGCATTCAAACTTCCTCAGATCCAGAGCTTCAAATTAAGTTAACGTTTTTTTTTTCATTTTATTTTTAAATGATTTTTGAAGGCAACCTGACATGTTATCTCAAGTGGCAAGAACTCTAGTTTGCTGCCCACAGTTTAAGCTGCAGCTGTAAGTTCTGTTGTTTTTGAATGAAGTATCAGAAGCAGCCTGCTAACAAAGGAGCTAATGGAGCAATTTTCACAGAATATAGCATTTTACAGCATACTCTTTTCCAAGAAATTTGAACCACATGTCCTTTCTGACTTAGAAATGTAATTGCAAGGACAGTCCCCTTTGCAGCTGAAAGATCATAACTAACCATGTATGCCTGAGTACACATACAAAAGGGCTTGTTAAAAGCAAAATAAGAGCACCTTTCATTTTGCTATTCTTTGATTAACATATCTTAGCTCTGATGTATTCTGCTTTTGTTGGTCTGTGTGCCAAGGTTTTATTATTTTAACAATCATTTTTGTTATTCAGTTTACAAAACCATTCTGCAGTTTTTAATCAGTGCACAGCAATTTTTCAGGGCTATTTTAATCACGCTTACAACAGGCCAAGCTTATGACAAAATAATTGATTGCCTGATTTTTATCGTACTGTGAGGCTATGGAAATATTCTGTTGTATTGATTAAGGACTCAGCCTTTTTGTACAACACGGATTGCTTGTATTTCTGGCCTCCAGCCAGCACAAGGTGTGATAAGTTAGAGATAAGCTAACAAATTTATTTTTAAAATTAAGTCATATATTGATTTAGATTCTTATTTAATTTACTGGAAAGAGGAGGAGAACCTCACGTGTTCTTTCTCCCTCAAGGGAACACAACTTGTAGTTTTACAGTTGGTTACTTAAAGTGGAGTGGACGTGTTTGCTTGTTTATTTGTTTTACTAATTTATAGGTATTGAAGAATGCCAGCATTGGTGTGCATCACAAAGGCTAGAAAGCACATGTGATGCAGAACGATACATCAGAATGTTGAGGCAGAGCAAAAATAAAAAGAATCATTTCTGAACAAACTTTCAAAAATAGTACTAGCTAAAAATGGCTGACCGTACCCGAGGTCTGCTCTTTGCTGCTGGGAATGTAGCCATCTATCATAAGCAGTCTCAAGTTAGGAAGCTTTATGTTTAAGCTCTAGTGACAGTTTCTGATTATTTTGTGCTGTTGTCTTTTCCATCACTGTTTTCGCACTCTTGTAATTCATGGAAGCCTCCTGTGCTCTGCTTAGTCAGTTATAAACGTCAGATAGAGTCAGAAAGAAATTTACCCAAGCTGAGCAAGGGAACATTTCCTCTAATGTGTATAAAGTCTGCCGAAGTCCAGGACAGGATACCACTAGATTAAATTGATTACTAGGAGAAAAGAGAGATTCTGTTTACCTACTTGTTTTTGGATGATTTTCATCCCAGCAATATCCATATGACTGTCTCTCGGATGTAACTCTAACCAGACATCTTCATTAATTTGAATGACTCTGCCAAATTAGGTGATGTGGTCCAGCGTTTAAAGTGCCAGAGCAGTCTACATACAGCATGTAATTGCTCACATTATGAGAAAGTGAGATCATATAAATGGGGAGGGGAGGTCTTTAGCCTACTACCTTTCAAATATGACTTTAGGGTCATATATGAGACAGGATAAAGGAGGGACATTCGACTTTAGCATCCTTCTGGGGAAGATGCAATGTCTTCAGCAGCTTCTGGGTCCTGCATCTGTGCAGAGAAAAGCCAAGGCTGAGCTGCAAATGCTTGAGACGCTAGTGCCACGTCTGGTAGGTAGGAAGGCATTACATGCTTGAGTTTCATGCTGAGAGTGAGATTTGATTATTTGCCTTCTCAAAAATAGCCAGTGCCTGTTAGTTACCTTGATTTTCCTCTCCTGAGGTACTCAGTTAAGATCCGAATAGCCCTAATGCTCATTGTGTCCTTAATGAAAGTCAGACCTTTTTCAAATTAAGACCCCAAACTTGTAAAATCCCACCCAAACCGACCCTGTAACAGCATACTTTAAAAATTAGATTAAAAATTTTTAAATTATCTCTATTTTGCTTTTCAGATTCAGAGGAGCAAGGCACTTTAGCCTAAGCATAGCTTCAAGTGTATTTAAAATTGGGTATGTATTTAGCTACTTTCTTGAATTAAGGTCCTTCCAAGGAATTTGACAGAATTTTTTTTTTTATATATAACAATTAGATGGCATTAGAAAATGAATATCTAGTTTCAGTTTTATTTAGAAATAAGATTATACCTGATTGCCCCTTACCATCATAGCTTTTCAGTTCTCTGTGTTTTACCCACGGGGGGGATGAAACAGGGATCTTTGGATGTGTTCAGGGAACATTTCAATCTATCCCTGCAGCTAGTGAAGACATAATTATCAAAATATAATACACAACAGAAAAAGTTTAGACTTCCACTGAGTTAGGATAAATTGCAAATATGCATACATGTGTGTGTGTGTGTGTACATACACACACACACGTATATATTTACCTCAAACAAGCATTAACATAGAAGTGACTGGGAAATGCTGAATCAAGCACTCACAAAACTATTTGAAATATTTCATTAAACTGAACCACAAGCTCAGTTCAGTATTTTGACACAACTCACACACATAGAAATTAAAATTTCATTCTTATCGGTGCAGGGGGGAAGCTTGGTCGTTTATAGACATCTTTTTTCTACTTTGTGAGAAAAAAGATTATAAATGGGAAGAGAGATCTGCATCCTAAGATACATCATTGTGATGTATAGGAGTGCATAGTTTAGAATAGAATCACTACAGTATAGAATATGGATGAATCAAGAATTCTTCTCACTCCTGCAAAGGCTGATGTTAATCCTGCTTGCATAAATAAAATTCTCCTATTAAAGCAAAACCCCAGGGGTACCATGATGTATTGGCTGAGAGAATGAAAGCCCTGCCTTCCAGGGTTAGTAACATGGGTATTTATTAACCAAAGAAAATCTTTTTTTTTGTTCTTTTCTAAACCAGTGATGAGGAGCCTCCCAGAAAGATGAATAACCAAATAATGATTTAGGCTCCTCATTCATGATATGCTACTACCCAAGAATATTCTTAAGGACAATAAGAAAGTTTTCCTCCTTCATGGGGGCTACAGTAGGGTGAAAATGTCAGAGAAACAGTATTGGTGCGTGCTTCTGCAGATAACTGTATATTCTGCTTGTCCTAACATGGAAGAGGAATAACATAGGATTTTTTTTCCCTATAGAATTTCTTATGTTTGTAAATGTATAATTAAAAAAAATCCACAAAATGCCTCTATACTTTTCTTATGGATCATGTTTAATGGAGAATTGATCCTACTTTTAAGAAAGTTCTACAGTTAGAATTTTTCCAATAGAAGCAACATCTTTGGTCTTTCCCTGAATGGTAAACAATAGAGGATGTAATGATTCATTCTCTCTTCAGTTTTATTATTGCCTTCCAGCTTCTAATCTAAAAGCTCTTAGCATCATAATTACCTCTTTTGGCTTTTGCAAAATGTCACAGTGCCTATTTAGCCAATAGATCACATCACACCAGGCTACAGCTTCACTTTTAAACACTGTATTAATAGCTGAAATGTCTGACAGGCTGAGTTATAGGTTTGGCGACAAATTGGTCTCCCTTTTGACCTTTTCTAGACTTGCTCTTACTTTGGGAAGTAAGAAAGAGATCTGAAGCAGGAGAGATCTGGATCCCAAAACATGCCTAGTAACTATGGTTAGTCAAAGCCATTCAAGTACCCTTCCAGAAACGAAAACTTTAGAGTTAACCCATCACGTTGTAATCAGTCTTAACCATTCACTGCTTCTGTATCCACAATGACCTCACATATATAAGTAGTCAGGTTTGTAGGCAGAGTTGAGCTGGAATTAAATCAACTGCTATACCTGAATAAAAAAATAAAGACTTTCAATCACAGACCTCATACAGGGACTCTGAATGTGAAAGCTTGTGTATTTTTTCTGGCTCAATCAGGTGGGCTAATAACATAAATTATTTCTCCCAGCAAATATAGGTTGATCTTTTCATCCTCCACATTTCATTCCAGTAGGTTAGTGGAGCATCTGACTTTCTCTCTTTTTCTTCTCCCCTAATCCTGTGAAAGTTTTCTTGATTCCCTCAGAAAATGACATAACTCTTATGCAATTAGCAGCCATATCAAACTTCCACAAGGATGAAACTAGTGCTATCTCACTCCAACACCCGCTGATTCATCTTTCATCGTGTGTATGCATGTAGTTTAAAGTTCTCCCCTTCATCTGCTCAGAGGCAAGTTTCTTGTGCTGCCTTGAATAAACAAAGGGTTGTCCTACTGTGAACGGGCAAGCTGTGTGAACTGTCACTTTCGGTTAGCAAACAGCTCTTTGCCAAGATCAGAACATTTTCCACGTGCAGGATTAGTATTTCATCCCTGAGAAAAGCCTTGCAACATGAATATAATTATATGATTTTGGTCTCTCATCCTTTTCATGGAATAGGATAATATGTTGATGCAGTACTTCAAACTCTCTGTGGGACTGGCAAAATGACAGACTGTGGTTGTTTAGAGTGAACACACTGGGGGAACGGAACGAAAGCTACTAGTCAGTGTCTCGATGTAATGCTCAATATGGTCAACTCTACAGTCAGACAAAATTGTAAGATTAGAAGGAAATTGCAAATCAAAATTAAAATTTAAAAATTACTGAATGCTTTGTGATCTGCACAAATGTACTGAAAAATATATTTTTATCTTTTAATATTTGAGAAAAGATAAGAAGATTACGCCATTCAAAGAAAAGACCATTCATTAACAGACTGTAACTGAAAATACACACAGACTGTAGTAGACTAATGTAGGGTGAAAAAATGGTATCCTCTATGGATATTCTTTATATCCTTTATGGATATTTTTCCTATATTTATGGATATTTGTGGACTCCAATTACCCAACAAGGAATTTAAATGGAATTGAGGGTTTAACATCACATTTGAAAAACTATCAGACAACTTATCAATGATTTTGATTGTTTAGGGGTTTGACTTGATGTAGCGTCTAAAATAGCTCATAAGACAGAAAAGAATGATTATAGTATCTGACCCATCCAAAAATATGAGAGTGAACTGAGTGCCACCTCCTAGCTTACTAATTTTGTTTCTTCTTTGCAGTTTTATCATTGTGGAGGAAAGAGTGGGTGTGGTTTTTGCTTTATTTTCCTTGGGTGAAGTTCTCAGTCTAGTCTTTCTTGGAGTTTTGGCATCTGAACACTTATGAGGCTCAAAAATGATAAAATAGGATTAATCAATGCCTTGCTGATGGCAACTGCAGCTAATAACACAAAGATGTTATAGAAATACTCCTGTCTCCACTGATAACTTTTCAAACATTGTACTATTACCATTTGGAGAGGTTTAATTCAAATGTCTTAGTAGTTCAGATTCAGAAGATGAATCTGACTTTCTAACAACTTCATGTCCTAGATCCAGCTCAAAAAACTGTTTAGAACAAGAGTGTTCAAAGCATTCCAAAGCATGGTGTTGTGTCTTCAGCAATTTTTGTAGTTTGTACATTAAAAGAACAAAACATGTTAAAATTCTACTGAAAAACCAAAAGAGCAAACTCTCTATGCAGATGTATCTGTTATTCATTAATAATAGAGGATTTGTTGTTTAGAGAGTTGGAAAATGAATGAACACAATTTAAAAAATGCATGAATTCATTTATTATATCATGCTTAGATGGATGAGGAACTCACATTGTTGTTTAAAACTCAACTGCAATAGAAATTCACACACACACACACACACGCACACACAAACATATAGTAAATGCTGACCCTCAGCAAGGAAATTGTGATTTTAAGAACTGTTTCCCGAACTATTTTCCCCAAAGTAAAGGTGCTAATGTGTTTAATTATGCAAAGTCTTTGCAACTGGAAGAGAAAAAACATTTCACCTGAATTATTCTGTTCAAATCATGTCCCTTCTCTTACACCGTGAGAAGTTACAAAAGCAGGATCATGATGAAGCCTGTGCATGGGAATTTAATAAGAACCTGCTTGTTTGTGAAGCAGCCAATTTGTCTTTGAGGTACTGTTTTGCTGTGTAAGGAAAAGGTGATAGCCTGCTACAGGGCTTGATGTTTCTCCTAAAAATCTATTAGGAAAACCACAACTCCAAATGGCAAGTACCCTGTTTTCATATTTTACAGTGTCTATTCACAAGGTTAATCTTACTGATCCCAGTAAGATTTTTTCCTCACGTGGCTCTAGTCTCATGTTCTTATTTTTATCTATTGACACTTTTCAGTCGTATTTGAAACTGGATCCATTTTTATCTCCCTAATTTGAATTTGTATTTTATTATCATCGGAGTTGTGATACCTAATGACACTTCCTCAGCTCTTACCAATAAAAAGGTCAAACCAAAGCTACCTCTGACTATGGCCAGAGGAAAGTGGCCTGAGGTCAACTTTAAGTTCTTGGGAATCATGTGGTGCAGATTGCTTGGGCAATACAATATGACTGATGAGCCTCCTTGTGTTTCCAGGGCACTGTAATGTTCTACTCATGTTCTCTAGGTTAGAATGGTGTGAACAAATGGAATTGCACATTTGCAAACAGCTGAATAAGACAGCCAGTTTCAAGAAGACGTGTTTGTATTCCTCTGTTATTCATTATCAGCAAACACTCAAGAAGAAAAAAAAAGAATTAAACCAAAAGCTGTTTAGCTTCATAAACTTCTGTTGTACCATCCAAGAAACAAACAAGTTTTCTTTCTTACTGAGGCCTCACAGTACAGCCTGTAACTACACTTTGCCATAATCATTTAAAATTTGGGTCATTGCATTTTATTTCTATCAAGAGAAATTAGCAATGTAACAAAGAAATTAAGCAATACCAATACTATACTTGCAGAAAATTGTGATTAATATATATTCTGAAAGCTCTTAAGCTTTCTCATAGACTTTGTTTGCCAACCTATTTGATAATATGCAGCGATTTGTGTTAAGAAGGAGACTGAAGTAGTTTCAGCTGCCTCGTTCCATAATGGCATGTAATTCTATCCTATAGCTATTTAAATGACATAGTTAAACCCATACTCTCAGTAAGGTTAAGTAATGACAATTAGATTATTAGACATATGGCCCATTTTTCCATGTAGAAAACTGAAATATGGCATTAGGAACATACCACATGTTTCAAACCCTTTAGAGAGTTACCTAATTTTGCTTTCTTTCTTATGATTATTGTTAAGATTGCATATACAAGGTCAGGCTCATGGTTAGTATAGTTACTATAATTAATTTGAAGTCAGTTACTTAAAAAATGATTCATATTACTGCTCGTATAGTCTATTTATATTTTTTTATAAACAGAGGCGGTTGAAATTCTGGCTCTTATAACTGAGACAAAATCCTAACCCAGATACATTTATAACATAAAGAAGTTAACCCAGAGAAATTTATAACCTAAAAAGGCTGGAGCTCATGGGGTATACTGGATATTTTGTAGAAGGTAGGATAGTAGAAGACACTTGGAGCTAGTTATGATCTGCCAGCTGTTTCTCGAAGCCACTCTTCTGCTTGAGAGCACAGGGAGTTATGAGAAATATTTTTTCAAAAATGAGGGATTTACAGGTAGATTTTAAGTTCACCCTACAGGCCCACTCAGCCTCCACATAGCTACTAGTTAACCCTGGAGTTGACACAGAGAGCGAGCCCAGTCTAGAGAACTTTAACTTCACAGTTTCTGTATTCACACTGAAGGTTTAGATCCCTTCAGACACAGGTGGGAATTGAATCAAGGTGTTCTGTAGCGAGGAGGAGTCCATCACAAGCGCATTCTCAGGGCACATTTATACCTATGAATTCTACACAGCACGGAGTGCCTCCCTGCGTCAAAGAGTTAGACTTGTGTCTTCAAAACATACCAAGCTTAAACTACATGCCTGGCATGTCCTTGGCATTTCCATAACTTTTAAGGCTTTTCTACCCCTTTAAAATGTGCCAAACATTTCCTGAGTATTGTACAGAAAGCCTAAATACAGAACCCAGGACTATGGATTCCCCTAGATGTTTATTTGTCTAATGGGGACAAGCTGCCAAGCTTAGCAGTCCAGTGCCCACATTCTTTTGTGAACTGAGCCTTTGGGTACTATAGGGAGGACAGCAGAAATAGTAATAGATGTATTTGGCTGAACCTAACTACCAAAAGGCAACCTATTTCCTCATCTGACAACTAAGTTCTTTTTCTTTCATAATACTTTGCATAAGATCTCCAAATATTTAAATCATACCACCTAGACATTTTTAAATGTCAAGTGAATGCAGAAGCCTGTATACGAATGAATAATACCTTCAAAACAGGTACTATGTAGATATACTATGACATTCAAGCAGTTTGTTTGTATTTTCATTTTTGTTTTTTTAATAACTAGAGAGATCATTTCATTTTGACTAGCTTGCTGTTGATTAAACTGAGCCATGAAGTAACAGATCCAGAGAAGATGAGATAATAAAAACTTTAAATCCCTAGCAGAAGGCTGGATAAAACCTTTTTATTGTCTGAGGTATACCTGTGAGTTAACTAATTGTGAAGTGATAATAAATGATTTAATTATGTCCCATCTGTTAGGAATTCAGTTAGATGCTGCTCAGTTTGCATAACTGCAGTCCTTCCATCACTCTATTTTGCACTTCCTATCCAGCCTCGAGCACTTAGCACTGAGCTATGTTATTACACCCAGAGGCAAAGATGGGAGAAAGCTTTATTTTTAAGGGCATTCTTTTTTTTTTTTCTTTAAATCCATCACGCCTGTAATGTTACCATTGCATTACCTTTTCTTAAGGTAAAAGTACTGCATTATTTTCAGTCTGAAAAAAACAATGTATGAGTTGTATTTTTAGTCTAAATTATCACAGAAAAAATTGCTGAGGGCTTTGAGGTGAAGATCCAACAGTATGATAAGTATATTTGAAATTACTGACCCTGTGATTCTCAGAATGAGGACATAAACGCAGACAGGGAATGACATATCGTGCCCAACCTATAGGGTGAATATACAGAGTATATTCTTCTATATATTTTAATAAGAATAATTCATGTCTAGGTTTATGCTTAGGTAGACCACTGCTAGCTAACATTATCATTCCTATACTACCTTTGGAATTGTTTTAGCTTGTATCATTAACTTCATGTTAAAACTCTGGGGGACGAGGTGTTCATAGTTTACACCACTACTGTGTTATCATGAGACACAGAAAAACCCATCATTTTGCTTTTCCTTCTAAGGTAACAGAGAAATAGATCTTCATCTAAGGAGGAAAGATAGGATGAAGCATGTTTAGCTCAAAAGCCTCTTGTTCCTTGACTTTGATACCAGTGAAAGAAGAGGAGATACTCCCTGATATCCTACCTTGGCTGCTGTATTCATTCAGCCTGAGGGGGAAAGACAGGGGTAAACACTCTTGTCACCATGATTTTAAGACAGGGGACCAATATTCATAGTTAATATCCTGCATTCTGTGGGAATTTGGATTTATGTTTCCCTTGGTAACTGGCCTGTGGGGAACAGAGACCGCTGTCACTTTAAGCTAAATTTAAGAAGCTGTCTTCTAGATCCCTTAATAAGGTATGCTAATTAATAGGCTGACCTAACTGCATATGCTACACGATCATATTCACTCCTAGGTTATTTTATTTAAATAAAAGTAAAACAAACAGAGCTTTTACCTTTATTTCAGACAGCTTTACTTTCTTTTGATATTCTATATGTCTTTGAAACTGTGCAGCAAGTTCTTCTGGAAGGGCACAAAGGAAAAAAAAATCATTATAATCTTTTTCAACCCTATGACTGCTCTTCACTCAGACGTGAAGAGCCTCAGGTGACATGACTTAGGCCAATTGTTTCACTTATCAAAAATAGATAACATAAGCCCTCAACGTAAGCCTTGTCTGCATGGTTGTTTTTTGACCTCTTATTGAGCGTTTGTCAGTTGTCGCTTTGACTCACAGTCCTACATTAAGATATCTGAAAAATATTGCTTTGCTGGGGTAGATTCATATTGATACAGCTTTGTTTTTACTTCAGGACTATATCATCAATGTTATGCTGTACTGCTGTGATGATATAAGCGCATGAAAGTATAGCACAAGCAAATGGTAAAAAGCTTATTTCTTTCTTTTTTTATGTTGTTTTATTTGAGCTGAACATCTGGTTAGATGTTTTAGACTCAGTTTTGGTCATGCAGACCTTAATATTGAATAAGAAATTCTGTACATGAGTGTATCTATATGTACATGATCATGAACAAAATAAACGTAGACAAATTTTCTGCTCTGGTAACCCCACTTCACACTGTATAATGTAACATCATATTGTCTGAAGATGCTTGTTGGAGGATATTTCCTGCATAGGAGGCTTAGAGTAACTCTGGTGGATGTGCCAAAACTATAGTCAATCTCTCTTCTTACCCCTGGGAAAAAGAAAGAGAAGGAGCATGCAGAGATGGGTTAGAAGTGTTTAAGAGTGACAGGAGTGATAGAGGCCCTACCCCAATGGCATAAATTAGAGCAGAATCATCCCCACTTTAACATGCACTGTGACTGGTTTGCCACCAGTCTTTATCACAAGAAGGAAATAAAGCTTAGTCATAATGGAAAATCAAGGCAAGACCATATCAATATAAAGACATATATCACCCTGCACTTACAGAAGAAAACTAAAATTGTTTCTACATGACAAATATGCAACTGACATACAAACAGGATAGACATTTTTATATGGTAAATTACTGAGCCATTTGAATCAGCTGTTTTCTTAATGTATCTTTGACCATTTTGCCTTCGTCTTTTTAACTCACTCTGGGGTTAAGTCTCTGATTCACTTCAAACGAAGAAAATCCAAACAGACACTATTAAAAAATGCACATGTTTGTTGAAGAAATGTTTACCATATTTTTGAACTATTCTAAAGACTTTGCCAGTCTGCAGTCAGGAAAGTATTTAAAAAGCTTTTACTTATGACTATATTTTAATTGTGTCAAAAATGACTGTAGACGTCTGTTGGGATTTTACTGTATGTGGACAGGCCCTTTAAAGCTCACTGTTTATACTCCAGCCTGTGCAAAGCTAAAAACATACCTGTGCTGAAAAAGTACGCATAACAGAGACAATATCATTTTTGGAGAACTTTGTGTTTTTCCTAGGTCCAAGACAAATCCATTTTACTGCACAAATATGAAATAAAATAGCCACCAACTTAGTGTAATTGATGTCTGAAGGGCAAGCTTCCATGGTGGCTGCTGCTGTTATTCCCCTCCTTGCTGAGCTTCAGGCCGGTGTTGCTGGCGAGTGGAAGGGCAGCAGTGCCACCTGCTGCGCTCTGGCCAGGATGGTGCTGGCCCTGGCACCATCTTTGCTTTGCAGGAATTGGTGTGCAAGTGAAGAGAAATAACTGAATGTGCATCAAAACCGATTGAAGAGCAGAAGCAAAATGAAAACCCATTGGAAAGACACATCTGGGGCATACTGGCAAAAGCAAATGAATTGGGAAGTATTTTATTTTATTTTATTTTATTCTTTCTTATTTGCTATTTGAAATTGAAAGGGGGTTTATCCATTTCCAAGGGGTGTTTAAAGAGCAGGCTAACCACCTAAAAGAATCAACATTCATAAAATGTTCCTATGAAAGACATTATTTTTTATACTTACTATATACCATTTGCCAGGAAGTGAATATTTCTACAGCCTCTTAAGTATCTCATCTAAAACGAGCAAACAAACAAAAAGCCAGAATTGCTTGACAAGAACTTTGTGATTTGTGCCAAACTCAGTAAGTATTAAATTTGCTATTAAGAAGTATAAGCTGCAGATTCCTTTGCTTATGAACTTGAGACCATTCCCTGGTCCAGTCTAAATACAACTTTGTTTACACTGATTTAGTAGCCTTATGAGATTGCCTGGTTGCTTTCCTGAGTTTCCTCAGCAGGTGAAATTACTTGCTGAGCTGCACAAAATCATGCTGGGAAATAGCTGTGCCATGTAGATCTTGCCAGTGTTTATTTAATGTTATGTTACTGCTCGAAAATGAAAAGCAGTAATATTTAAAATGCAGCCAATATGATGATGACCCATAAAAGCAAAGGAAAAAGCTGAGTAACAAATGAAACTATAACTTACATGCTGGTTTTGATGTCATTGTTTCTACCCCTACAGCAGCAACTCCCTTTGAGATTTTGCAAACCACAAACAGTATGTTAGTTTTATACCTCTTACTCTGAATAATAGGTCTCTCTCCACTGCCATGCTACCTCATTAAAGCCTGTGTACTCTGAACTGCTGAAGCTAGTGCTTTTGAATTATGAAGGCAGGAGATCTCCAAGAAAATTCAAGTACCAGCCATGATAACTCTATCTCTGGGTTACAGAAAAATTCTCAGCGAATTAATAGGACTCACTTTTGCTACAAAGATAAGTATATGAAGTTCACATTTACTGGAAATTTTACCTGAATAATTGACATTTTAATTTTCTGTGTTTCCAACTCTGAAGCTGTTCTAGTATATGTGGCATTCACTTCAAAACTGGTATCCAACAACAAGCACAGTACTTTGTTAATGTTGGTACAGTGTAGCTATTAAGGTGGGGATAGAAGTACTAGAGGAGAGCTATAAACTGCAATTCTGCTGGTGAAAAGAAACATTACCTCTCTGCACCTGGGGCGCCACATTCTTCACACCCTCCTCCTGCCCATGAAACAGGCATCCCCTCCAAAAGCTTCTGGCTGGTGCTGCCAAGACCATGACAGCAACCACTACCACATGGAGTTCAGCAAAAACTAAGAGTTTAATGAGGATCTCAGAAGTTTTTGACCTGTTCTGGCCCCCATACTTCCACAGCTACACCATTATCAGTATCCAAACTAACTTATCTGAAATCGGCTTGGTTGTGTGGATAAAACCTACAGTCATGTCTGTAACTGAAGGGTAGATATCACCTATAACCGAACAGTGACCTTAGGAACCATAATCTTTTGGGAGTGGTCTAAAGAATGCTACAAATGTCTGGCTGCCTGACTTCTGAATGCCTCTGAGGGATGAAGCTTGTTATGTTTTATTTGTGCTAAAGTAGCAAGTTCAAGGCCAGAATGTATAATGAGAACATCCTTGCTGTGAGAAATTCTTCCAATGAGAAAACAGTGTCAGAAATGCCTGTGAATAGGTGTTGGTCTTTCCATATTGTCATCACCGCTCAATGAGCCTAGACTCTTTGCTGAACTTTCAGAGGCTGTTCCAATGTCCCTGAGCATGGTAAGGAATAAATACTACTTGTTGTTAAAACATGAAGGAGATTTTCAGGTGAGATGTAAAAATATCGTCCCTTCCATTTTTCCCAAAGAATGACACGACCACTGAGGCTGACAGGCACCTCTGGAGATCACCTCGTCCAACGCATCAGGTGCACCAACCACTCTTCCTAGTGTTTTGTTATCTGCAAACTTGCTGAGGGTGCATTCTCTCTGTCCTACTGTCCAGGGCATTAATGTAGATGTTAAACAGTATTGGCCCCAGTATCGACCTCTGGGGGATACCAGTAGTAACTGGCCTCCAGCTGGACTTTATACCGCTGATTGCAACGCTTTGAGCCCAGCAGATCAAGCAGTTTTCAGGCCATCTCACCATCCATTTATCTAGACCATGCTTCATCAGTACACCTGCGAGGATGTTATGGGAGACTGTCACAAATTTTATTGAAGTCAAGATAAACAACAAACATCCACTGCTCTCCCCTCCTCCACTGAGCTAGTTATTTTGTTGTAGAAGGCTATCAGGTTGGTTAAGCATGATTTATCCTTGGTAAATCCATGCCAGCTACTCCCAATCACTTTTCTTCCTCCATGTATTTAGAAATGGTTCCCAGTAGGTTTTGCTCCATCACCTTCCCAGGAATCAAAGAGAGGCTGACAGGCTTGTAATTCCTAAACTGAAGATGGAAGTGACATTTGCTTTCTTCCAGGCCTCAGGAACCTCCACTGATCTCCACAGCCTTTCAAAGACAATCAAGACTGGCTGCACAATGACATCAGCCAGCTTTATCAGCACTCACAGATGCTGAAGAAAGGACATATCAGCCGGATTATCATTTTAATGCATTTTTTCTTTCAGTTGTCCCTTCCTGAGATCAGATATCTCTTGAAAATTCATATATGTGTCATCAGAGCTGCCTGAGAAACTGACAAAAGTGGAGGAATAGGCCAAGACCATTACTACTGCTGGTACCTTTTCATTTGTCAAAGTTTAATGCATACAAATTCATTTTCTGGGACAGAAGGGGATGACAGGCTGTTAAAAATTAGCAAAATCCATTGTAATCAGGCATTTGCAAATATAAAGCAATCTAAAACACTTCTTAGGTTGCACCTTGCAGATGACAATAAAAGGTGGTGCTAATGATTTGATAGTGCAAAGGATAGCATTTCCAACATGTTTGCTTAAGGATACAAGTGTTAGGTTTTGATACGAAACTATTTGTCAAAAACTCATTTTTATATTATGGCCTTTTTTACAGTTTTATATTTAGTTCTCAGCACTTTCAAAGACTAAAAGAGTAGAAATCACTCTGTCCTGTCAGTGATATCCTTAAGTTCTATTTTATAATAGTTTCCTCCTGAAGAGCTAAACACAAGATCACAGAATCACAGAATCGTTTAGTTTGGAAGGGACCTCTGGAGATCATCTAGTCCATCCTCCCTGCTCGAGGAGGGTCCTCTAGAGCATATTGCCCAGGATCACATCCAGACGGGTTTTGAATATCTCCAGCGAAGGAGACTCCACTACCTCTCTGGGCAAATAGATAGCAGTGTCAGCTCTGATCTTCGTTCTAGATATTTCTTTCTTTCTAGGAAAGCAGTTCTCTCTTCAAAACAGTTTTGCTAAATCATTCATTAGATGTTGCTTTAGACCAATCTACTAAGCAGTCTCAACCTATTCCTGATGTGATAGAGGATGCAGGATGAACTATAAAATGCTTAAGGCTTCAGCTATAATCTTTCCTCTGCATTCCCACCTCCTAATGCTCTGCTAGCCATCACAAAGGGTTCTGATTTGCCTGGATCCTTTCCCAGAGTTGCACTCTATCATTTCAGAGAGGAGATTTGGGACAAATAAGTTCTATTAGTATAAAAAAGAATACGGCTTTTCTTCAGCCCTCATTTTGCAAGTCCTAGGAAGTATTGCTGGTTGTGGTATGTCCCCATCTATATAAATGAAAATGACTCAAAGTAACAAATGTGGTAGAAAATGTTGGTTCCATCATGCATGTGTTACATTCAGAATGGCTGGAATTTAAACTACGACCCTTCAAATCAAAACTTCAAGCTGTTTAAATTACACATTTCTAGTAGTAACACGGGTCGATGGAACTACGCAGACATCTGCTCTTCTAAAGAATCAGCTGCGTAGCACACCCTGAATGTTGTGCAATTTAAGTCTCATCAAGCAAATATATTCTAGTTCAATCAGGCAAAGACCTCCAGTAATTCTTAGATTCACCATTATCTCATGATTCTGAAGAGAAGTACAAATACTATTGACTTAACTAAAAGGTTGTTATATTTAGCCTGCAGTCTTGAGCACAGTCAGGTATCACCATCTGGTGTCTAAATATTGCAGTTCTTATCAATGGAATACTTGAGGAGCATGTGTGGCATAGGGAGGAAAATAATAATAATCATATAAACATGAGCAAAGGTATTAATCTGAAAAATGAAACTTTGTCATGTGTAAGAACCTGTCTCCCTATAAAGAAATCAAATTGTGAGCGGCTGGAGATGTCCAAATAATCTCCTTCATAGTGGATTGTCTATTTATGTGCCAAAGAGAATGCTTTTATTCCTTCTATATGATTTTTCCAATGTATTTGTCAAGGCATTTGAGAAGTTTGTATTTTTATAGTGTTTCTAATCTTTTAAATCAAAGGTAAAGGGGAGAAAAGAAGCAAAGGTCAAGAATTTGATATACCTAGTAGAGAAAATATATCCAGCTTTGGGTAAGACTCTGTGAAATCAGCTATCAGAATCTACCTTCTCTCTAGCTGCATCATTGCAAGGGCGTGAAGGAAGCTGAGTGGCTGCTGATGGTTTCCTTAGATTCCTCTGTACCTAATCACAATACTGGACATTTTCATCACTCCAGGAGGTGACCAAATTTTGTGACAATCCAGAGAAATGGATTTCTGAAGGTCTGTTCTATGCATTATAAGTTTCACAAAACAGTGCAGTAAATGAAATAGCTTTGTTCCAAGAGCTGGTTTAAATCTCCCACTATTGCTATTAAGAGATAGAATAGGTTTTTTAAAGATTGTAGGTTTCCTCCAAAATTCATTGACCAAGAAAGAGAACTGCATTGTTTATTTATATGTTTGGAAGGTAAGAAAGGTTAGAAAGCTGTATTATCAGTTGCATTCTCTCTTCTCAAATTTTTGCTTCAAATTCTGCAACCTATTTTAGCTGCAGTAGAAGGTCACTGTTGCTAATTTACTCTTGTTCATTGGTCTCAGTAACACAATTTAATTATTTCAGCCTAGTTCATAGTATCATAGTGGGGAAGCAACTGCATCATTTAAACCACTGTAATGAAAACCAGTAAACCCTCCCCTTGCCTCAGCAAGGAGACCGGAAATAGAACAGTTAAACTTCTGGTCTCTAATCTTAACTCTGAAAATATTCTATGTTACCTTAATAAATGGGAAATTTCAGCTGACTGACAGCTGAGAGGTTGTTCATCAGGTTTGATCCAACCCTCACTGATATCAGTGGAAGCCTTTCTAAAAACTAAGGAATATGTTATACTGAGTATTGTAACCATGGAGAAAAAGGAATTCTCTGAACGAGGATCCACTGTCTTTAAGATAAAGGTTGTAAAGCTTTTTAGAGGCAAACTTGCCTTTGCCCAGTGCAGAAGGAATAGTACTCTGAAGGCCGGTGATAACCTTATGGGTTTAGCTGCCTAAAGGATAAAGAAAAAGAAGGAACTGGCCTATTCATTCCTCTGGGATGACTAGAAAATGGAAATCCAGACTAGCTGCTAACTACCCTTTCATATAAGCATAGGAAAGACATGCTACACAGGTCAGCATGCTGTCCTTTATAAGAAATAATTTACCGTTACAAGAAAACAGAGAAGGCACAATGGCATTCTTGGGTAGAGGGAGTAGTCTAGCCCCTACAAACTTACTAGAATCAGCCCATTTCCAAATTAAATAAGATGTTCCCATGTAAGTGTTTACCCTAACAAACTCTTCTTTTCAGGGCTTCTGTGGTTCTCAGCTGATAAAAGGAAATGAATAAAGCTGTATACTGGAACACTCCCTGCATGAATTCTCTCTTTTCGAAAGGTAGAGTTCTCCACGCAGAGACAAGCATCAAACGTTTAGACCGATCTTTCTTTACAATGCCACCTGTCCGCTTTACACTTGTCTCGCTCATGAAAGCAGGATGGTGATCATAAAGTTGAGGTCTCATGGTTCTAATAATAAACTTAAATTTGATTTCCTGCCTGTCTGTCTTTTTTTTTTCCCATTTGCTTACTGTTTGGTAAGATGAAAATTATCTGGAAGAGCTTAAAGAATTTAGAAAAGAGTTTGATTTTTAACTTCTACCTTTGAAAACATCTGGATTTATCTTCTGAAACATCAGTCTTCTCAGTGTGTTTTGTTTGGCCAAAGCATGTCTCTAGCTAATCCAAAACTATTTAGAATCTTTTACTACATAAGTGCTAGTTTATTGCAGAATGTGGGTAATACATTTGGCCTCAAAGTGATAATTAATAAGTGGAAACCTGTAGAATGTGTGAGGCAAATAGCAAGGAGGAACATAGGAAGAAAAATATGTAACTGCATCAGTCATGATGCAACCCACTCGTTAACTACCTATAACTTTCTTTTATAATAGAAACAACTCTTCATAGCTAAATTTGGTGTGGCATCCTGATAAAGGACAATATCTTAACCACTTTATTATATATGAATGAATTATACTGTCTCATCATGAAGGTGCTAATGTTTTTGGAAAATCAAATCTCAAAATTGGCCTACCTAAAATGCCCATTTTTCTTCTTATTATCAACATATTTTTTCAGAAAAATCTCATTTAGGAAACTTGAATATCTTCAAACATGTTGAAAGACAGTAACTATCTTTAAAACTCTAATTGCATTGCTATTGAAGGTCTTTGCTAAAGCTTTTCTAGTATGCTCTAAACAGTCTTTAATATTGATATCGTAGCCCAAACTATAGTGAGGCTAACGTACCATTGGTGCCTATGGAGGAAGGTAAAACTGGTTATTTTGTAAGAATGCATCGTATATAAACAGAGGACTATACACTTTGTAGAACTGAGGAATTCCCTATTTTCTAGATTTTATAAACTCTGTAAATGAAATAATACTTGTTCAAGGTTTTACTCATTACAAAACCTACAGGCAAAGCATGCATTGTTATAACCTCCAGAGAAGATGGAGATGAAAAGGAGCTATTTAATCCTCCAGCATGTCTTTAAATGTCAGTGTGCAATAGCTCCTACAGTATGTTAATGTATCAGACTATAGTCTTCCTGTTACCTGTCCTGGGAGACTCTTCCTCAACTTAAAATAACATCGTAATATTTCGTAATTTTACTATTTAATTTGATATGTCAAACACTCAGCAGATGATTAAGTTTGAAAAGTTTAAACATCAGGTTTCAGATACCTGAAGAGGGGAAGCCACTAAGGAAGGAAAACAGCATGCTTCTGTGGTGCTAGCATGAACAAGGAAACATGAGTTTGTCTTTTATCTCCTTCTTTTCCCTGCTCTTGTCCTCAACTTTGAATGCACAAGTAGGATGAAAGGTCCTTATTCTAGACTGGCGGTACAGCATGAAGGAATAATACGGAAACAGTTGCATGGACCATCAGCCGTTGAGCATCCACATGCCTCCCATCACAGGACCTGTATAAATAACTTCTCCTCACCAGCTCCTGCAAATATGCCTATGCATCTTTAAAAGGGGCTAAAGCTATTCTGATTAGGGGAGTCTCATCTCCACAATTTGAGGATAAGAAAGATCAATAGGAGTCATCCTTATTTCTCTCCTTCACAGCTTCAACAGCTACTTTTGTTTCAACAACTCTAAGAAAGTGGCCCAAACAAAACAGAAGGTTTCATTTTTAGAGATCTCAAGCTTTCATATTTTAAAGCACAGCATTTACTTAGATCAATGCTCCATATAAAAAAGAATTTTTTCAATTCACTCTCATGTTGCTGAGAAGCTTGTAGTGAAGGCACTGTTGCAATTTGTAGCAATATAAGCCCTTGCTGTTACAGGGAAGGGCCTTCCTAGGTATTCTTATTGAAAGGATGTATTGCAAATGAAAAGGTACAAAAAGAAAGCTACGAATCATAAGAAAGTTTCCAAGAGCAGTCTGAAGGTCTGAAAGAACTAGAAAAGTCATACTAAAGTGAAGAGATGAAATAATTTGAGAATATATTTGTAATAGTAGTAATGCATTTATTGTCTTTCATACTTTGAATATAATTTCTTAGTTTCCAGTCCCTCAGGAGCTGTTCTTTATTAACATCATAGAAGTCCCGTTCGCAATTTGTTGTCAGAATATCTTAGAACACATTAAAATTCATAGGCTATCTACTTTTTCAGTCATGGGGAAAACTGTTTTATTTTATCCTAGATGTTCTAACATAACAAATAATTCAGCTGCTTTTACATGAGAATGCTAAATGTTCTGTAAGCAGTAATTATAGGGTAAGCTAGGTATGTTTATCGTATTCACCAGAGATACTAATACACCAATATATGCAGCTGAGTTTTTGATTAACTGCATTTGTCTTTCCGACTAGTTATCATCAGTTGCTCATGAAGGAGTTTAAGCTGTCAATATGGCCATTCATACAATGAAGAAGATTTCTTTTCTGATTTATCATTGGATTATGATTTCTGTAAACACCCATTATAAATTATACTGACTCAAGCTCTTCCTATCTACACCTTAGATCTAAGTCTACAAACTGTAATTTCCAAATGTATCTTCTTAAGGCAGGATGACTGTGTTATTGGGATAAGGATTTGAACAGCTTTGGCTATCTTCAATGCATCGCATGTGCACCCTGGAGTATACTTATTTATGGAATAGGCACATAATCTCATGGTCTCCAAAACAGGAGCGCTTTCATGATTGCTACTGAATAAGCTGAATATCTGTTCATCTATTTTTGGAATTCTCATTAATCGAATGGAAGATGATCACTTTTTCGTGCTAGAGTATCAGGTTCATCCTGAATATCTTTGAGGAGATTCTAGTAAGCAGGTTATTTAAAAACATAACTTTAAAAAGTGCCTTTAAATACACAAAGGTTTCCAGTGATACTGGAAATACTGCTTATGGATTGAAGCTAAACCCATGCTTTTTTTATTTCACTGAGTCACAGTCTGAATGTAGAATATTTAGTATAAAACATCCACAGATAATGCAGATAAGTGTCTGATTTTGGGTTAATCAAGGAGTGTTAGAAGAAATTCCATCTTATTCTATGGAGAGGATTACACATATATTTTGAAAGTAGTGTGAAAAATGTAGTTTTATTTCACTCAAGAATCTGTTATGATGAAGAAAAAAGCTCAGAAAGCTAGCTTATGCAAACTTAACTGTGTGCATAACTGTACTTAACAAGAAGGGATCACTTCATATTGAATAGGGGCAAAAATGAAGGATCCAAATACAGGACAGAGCTCTGCTCATTTCAATAGAACAATAAATACTCTCACTGCTAGGGAGCTAGCTCTATGATAGTTATCCTTTTCCCACTTTTAGGCCACAGTTTACAGGTAGAGTTGATAGTTATGAGGGAGGCTCAGATGCATCAGACTGAAAAAAGGTGATCTGGATAATTTTGTCTTCACTCATCTGCAATCAAATAAAAACTTTCATCAGCATATCATGTTCTGGCCTTGAGTCCAGCTCCGTCCTTTCTTCTCCCTTATGGATAATGTCTGGCCAGGAAGGAAATGACTACATTTTCAACTACTGGAATGAAATCTGGCCTAATGGAAAACTGGTTGAGTTACTTTCTGAAAGCTAATGACTAAACATAGCTTTCCAGGAAGAGACTGAAATCAGCAGAAATATTGGCCAGTGAAAAACCTAACATCCTAAAACATCCCCAACACTGATTTTTAAAAAACTTTCTTATGTAGCAGTGCAATTTGGGGACTGAGGATTAGTGATGCTTGTAAAATCAAACAGGATTTTACCTTCACTCATTTGACGTGGTCTCTCTTTATTGATTAACAGTCTGAGTGGTCCCACTGAGCCAAAATAAACTTGTTATAAGGTGCAAGGGTCCTTAGCTGAAACGCTGAGAGAACAACAGCATTTATTCCAAAGGGTGTCAGGCTCCCTGCTCAGTGGGGAGCGCTGAAAATACTGGGCTTCTAATATGAGCAACTTCGTACTCTTCTGTCCAGTTCAAGGCTTCCGCACAGAATGCCGCACAGAACTTTATTTTCACTTTTTTGAATTGACTCCTGAAGGACAGGCATTTATAAACAGTCTGGTTCATGACTTCATTGAACATGTGGAATATCTGGAAGAGAAAAACAGGTGTTTATCTGCTAGCTATGTGAATGATGAGTAATAGTTAAGTTCAAAAGCTCAGTCAGCATAGAGGACTACTAACCAGTCCAAACCATTCCAAATACTTCAGCATATGTCTAACTCAAGTTTGCATAAAAAAATTAGCCATACACCTTGGGATTTATATATACAATTTATTAGATATTTGATTTACTTTGTCCTTCGATTCCAGATGAAGCCAGGCTTGGTGTGACCTTTTTCTCCGAAAGAAAATCCAAATCACCTCTTTGCTTCTCAAGCTGGAGTTAGTTGGAATGGTATTTGTTTTAGCCGGTGGGTATACAATGTCACAGTTTGCTTCTAGGAGAAAGTTAAGTATGCATTCAGGAAAAGTCAATTATATTTCCTTTTCTGGCATCTTTCTGTTTTCCATTCCCCCTTTATCCCCCCCTAACCATACAGAGTTAGAATTAAGCCTCCAAATAGCGTTACTGCATTGTTTAATCTCTTTCACGCTGCCTGCAGGGATTAGCTGAGGTGACACAATTTCTAATAAAATTTTACACCAGTAAACCTGGCTTGAAGAGCAGATGTAAAAATCCTGCTGATTGTCATGCATTTAGGCATTCATTCATAAGAAAGCACACTACTGTGCATATGTGGGACAGGATGTTTTCCTATGCCAAAAGCGAATCTTCATGCTGTGGAATTTATGCATTTCCCACTGCTACTCAAAATGCTTGTCGGAAAGCTCAGGCAGGGGAGAGGGGGAGAGCTCTCTCTGTGGAAAATGCTCATCTCCTGGTCAAGTCAAGAGGTCTGACTTGTACTGTATTCCCTGTCCATTGGCAATTTGCAGCCAGTGTTTGCTTTATCGTCACAAATTAACGAGGAAAAGAGTGTGGTGCTAATTTTTGCTTCAATGTGACGTTATGAAACAAGTAATAAATGGCGAGGAGAAGGGAGAAGGGAGGAAGAAAACAAACCAGAGACTCCACAAAGATAAATGTAATATCCCCTTCACCCTCAAGAAATGAAATTATTCTGACAGGGTCAGAGATTCTGCTTGGCAAACCATCTTAAATTAATTACCTGCTTGACATTTTAAAGGAAGGTTTCAGATTGTAAATTTAACCTAGACAAAGCATTCTTTTTAATCTTATCAGTATGCAAACTACTTTGCACTGCAGCCTGTGAATTATTTATCAGAGTGACGACCCCAAAGGGCGAAAGGAAAATCGGGAGTATTTGATCTCAGGTTCTGCAGCCTGATGTAGTTCTCTGCCTTAGATCTGTACCTGTTGGAGTTTCTTAATTTCTCTTTGTTTGATGTTGCTGATATTTAGCTCTCACATTCTGTTTCTCTAAAGCCAAAATAAAAACATTTTTTTTTCCATTTAATTGCATTTATGTGACTTCTAAACTTTTGTCCTAGCAAACAATTGTATCTGCTTTCCAAGAAAAAATGGGTGAGGGGGAGAACATCTGCCTTTCTGTTCTTTATGGATTTTTTTTAGAATGAGCATGCAGTGTTCATGGCTTTTTTTTTTTTCCTTGCACCAGGTTTAAAATGCAGTCTGTAGTAGTAAGTGGTTTGCAGAGCCTGAGTTGCTACTTATAAGCTGCATTAAAACATTAATCGTGTAACAACTTCTGGAAAATGAAAGGTGAAGGATGGTCACATGGTATAAAAAAACTCAGAAAATATGAGTTCAGAATCCAGTTTTTTGATGCAAAGTTGAAAACTTAGTTTTAATCTGCTGTTTTCAAAATGAATCCAATACAACTTCTGATTTCCTATCTCCTGGTCTGTTTAGGTCTCAAGAGATTATTTTGCATAGGGTTTAGTATTATTGAAATGAGAAATAACCTCTGTGCACACTTGTAATGCAAATAGTAATTACAGTTCAAGGGGCAATACAAATCAGAACATAACATGAGTATTTCTTGCTGTAGGCTGACACTGAACCC
Organism: Struthio camelus; assembly: GCF_040807025.1. Taxonomy (NCBI): domain Eukaryota; kingdom Metazoa; phylum Chordata; class Aves; order Struthioniformes; family Struthionidae; genus Struthio; species Struthio camelus. The sequence continues at coordinate 36,336,419 of NC_090942.1, read as the reverse complement.
AATTACTTAGTTATTTTGGATTTCTACAAAGATTATAATTGTCTAAAGTCGTCCAACAAATGAGAACCTAATATTTAGAAGGAATTCAGATATGGGAAGTTAGCAGACAAAATTCATTAGGAATTTGCAACAACTTAACGCATAATGCAACTATGAACGTCTTTCACTCTGAGAACATTTGCTCCCTGGATGTGCACTGTTAACTATCAATGTTTTATGTTTCAGAGAGCTTCCAATACTTTCTCTTTTATCCATAAATAAGATGAATGTTTACTGAGCTGAAAAACTGTATGAATCACCTTCCTTCCTAAATTTTCACCTTTGTGGAAAGTTCAGTAGAAAGTCTATCAATCTGTGGGGAAAAATTATAATTCCCTTCTACTCCTGTCATGTAGTATGAAAAATTATTTATTTGACCTAAGTAAGTTTCTGCATGTTGCTGTGAGCTGAAATGAAGCTAATGAAAATGTTATTCCATTCTTGACTTTAGTAAATTGCCTAAACGTTTTGCTTTTACAAATTTCATTCTTTGTCAGAGGGATTTTTCCTACCAGTAGAATTTTCTCTGCCTCTGCAATGGCTACATATTCTAAAAGCAAGATGGGAGAGACTTCATAATAAACACCTATCTAGGCAAAATGTATATTAGCTTCTATTTTACTCTACTATCCTAATGGAACAAATCGATTCTAATTGATAATTCTCCTTTTAAGAAAAATTTGTCAGATATCTACTTAGGCTCCTTCCCCTCTCAAGTAAGTCTAGTACTTTCTAACTTTCCTTCAGTTCCCTCTGGCAATAAAAGAGAGTTACCACTCTTTATGAATTGAAAAATGAACTATTTATGGCATAAGATCAGGGCTACCGCAATAGTTAATTGCAAGATTTTCTGCTTTCATGATATATATTTTATCATTAAACTCCAGGGAAATGGTTAAAGGATTGTGTATAACCTTCACAACCTGTTTACCTGGCAGTAATTTCCCCTTTGCAAGTTCCTGTATCCATAGAAAATACACTACTAAGATACTGAAGACTTGTGTTTAATGAATATCCCAGGTCCTTCATTAATGAAGTGAGCTAAAGTATCTGTGGATACATTCTAATTAGAGATTTTGGCTGCTGCTAATTTCCCCTGTGATTTTCATTCAGCTGATTCCTCTTCTCCTCCTTCTGCTCCTTGCCCCTCATCCTGGCCTACTTAAACATCAATACTGCAGGCTGTGATTGAAGTGCATCTGAACAGTAGCTGTATTTCAAAGTGCTTCTTCTACATACAAGTTTTCTTTACGTTTCCCAACTGATTTGTGAGGGAGGTTAGGACTTGTATGAGTGCAAAGAATTACCTTTATCTAGGTTTAAATATAATTTTATGCTAATTATTGAAACTACTCCTTTCAGATGAGTAAAATAGACACTCCCTGATTTTTATGTATGCATCAATAGCAATCAAGGCTTAGGCGTTCACTATCCATGACTGCTTTCTGATCTGTTCGTGATGGAATTACCTGGGTGACTTTTTCAAGCTGTTCAAATATATATTTTTAAAACTGTAATGAATAGACTGTACATTCTTCATGTCCTGGGTAGCTGAAGCTGAACACTAGTAGTGAAGTAATATAACTGCTCTATCAAGATATGCACTGGTGGTCTTGACTGTATTCCCAAGGTCCAAATTATTCCAAATGAAATTCACCCCTCTGCAGCACCAGATAAACCCTACTTGTGCTCTGCTTGCAGAGTTAGTTGGCACATAGGCTGTTCTCTGCTGCTCTGCACAAAAGTGGATTTCATCCACAGTGTTTTCAGACCTTCATCATTTCAAATGTATTTCATTGACTGTGTACCTCTTTTATTTCCCTGAGTGCATTATTATGAGATTGTATTATTCTCCTTTGTACTGAAATACCTTTTGTTTGGATTTGGTTTGGTTTTAGTTAACCTTGTGTTGCCATTGATCATTTTTGTACTTTGCTCTTTGATTCTGACTTAACTTTACCCTTCAGAGAGACTTGATACACATGTTGAGACTCCTGTGGTGCAAAGCAGCTATTGAAGATTGCTCTGGGGCAGCGATGGAAGATCTGGCAATTCTTCCCTCTCTGGGCTGGAGTGAGGAGGTACTTAATGTTCCAGAGGAAAAGGAGGTAGCACATGTGTACAATTCTACGTGCAGTTATGGCCCTGGTTTCCATCATGAAAAGTCACGGTATAGCATCCACATTTTGCTCAGTTAACATTTTAGTAAGAGAGTGAAAAGTTTCTGAAATTATGGCACAACTCAGAGTGATATACAGAGGCAAAGCTCTCCTTCCCTCCCGTAAACTGGTAAATAAAAGTCTGATACATCACATAATTAGAGTTTTAAAGTGTATTAGGGTTTATTAAGCAGTTATTTTAATGTTTAATGTCTCTGTCTTTCACAGCTTTCACGTGTTGTGCAGTTTTCCCCATATAACTGTTCCGTTTGCTTTGTCTGTGTGCTAACAATTTGTAGTGGGAATGCCCTTTAAAATACAGCATCCCCAACCATCCAGTGTACTACCTTTCACCTTGGATAAGGCTTTTATTTATATTTTAATAAATTCCACCTCAATTCTCACATATCAGACCTCATTATGGAGTAATTTCCCCTGGTATGGAAAGACCTCATTAATTGTTCCATTCGAAACAATTATCTCTCAGGATGGGTGTTATAAGGAAAGTATAAAGGATAAGGATTTTTTTTTTCCTACATTCTGCTTGAGCATTTCTTTTTCTCTGGTGATTAGTTTAGCTGCATCTGTGTTTACTTAAGAACCTGAAGTTAAAATAATTAGTAACAGGTGGCTGAGGTCTTACTAATCTGCCTGCCTTTTAGGTGCACTCCTATAAAAGGTTTTCAGTTCCCTCTCTTCTATTCTTTTCCATATTTAACAGGCAATAACGAGAAATTATCTTTATCTGGTGTGTTACTTGGACGTATTTGATTTTATGGGAGATTTTGTTTCACCAGTTTAGTAGACTGTATGACAACTATTTTATTTTTTAGTAATAACAAGCTGTGCTTCATCTCTTCTTGTAGTATAAGTTCTTCATGGTAACTATCCTATGAATTAGTCCTCTAAGGGTATGGCTATATCACTAGTTTATTCCCTGTTTTCACACGTGCTCTTGCCTAGTGCTGTTCTTATCAAAGGCAGCAGAATTTTCAGTGGACTTTACCTCACCTACTGTTCACTGAATTTTTCGAATTCTATTCTATTGACACTGGTGGTGCTAAAGACACAAGTGGTAAACTTTTCATATTTGTGCTATTAGAGGGTCTTGAGAAGTATGACTGAGGTTTTTTAATTTATATATGAAGTGTGTTTGTTTAAAATGTGACTTCTACATATCCGGGTTTCTTAGCTATCGAATCATGAATGCAATAAGAACAAGAAATCATTCAGTTGCATATGATGGGCTGGATACGGTTTACTGGCATTTATGACCACAGGCAGGAGATTGCTACAGCTATTTGAGCACTCGGGCAGGGTGGTCCTATATCAAGACCAAGATGGAAAGCCAAGATTATGAAACCATTCATGCAACTACTCAACAGCCAAGTGGTTTTTGACATATCCTAGGGATCTAGGCAGCTATAATTCAAGATTCCTGCTGTGCCTGAGCCATACCAGGGGGCTGAAGTGTAGCTTTTCACGTCCTAAGCTATTAAAGAGGTTTTCTCTGTATCTCTTATGGAGTCATTTCACTCTCTGTAAATACATACTTACTGAGCTGGAGAAAAGCTGACTCGATACCCTAGTGACTGTGTTATTCTCCTGGGATGTTTGTGGATGTTGATTTTAACTTCTTGAATCAGTCACTGGAACCATTGCTTTTGAACCACTGGTGAGTAACTCAGAGTCTCTAAAAACCCTGAAAGATTTTGGATTGGCCTTATTTAGAAGGTAAAAACAAAATCAAAATCAGAAATTCTTACTTTTTTTTTTTTTTTGATGGAGCATAGAAAGGTTCACTATATCTGGAAACGCACTCCTTTGCGACTCACTTCGTTTAGACTGCATCCGAGAAACCAATTTCTGCCTACTGTTAGCTAAGAAGCATTCCCCCAAATCCAGCTTTATATTATGATGCTCACAATTTTCTATCACTCTACAATACTAGGAAATATTTGTGTTTTATAGCTAGCATGATTTTCTATTTTTATTAAGGTTCCAATTAAGCCTAGAGATATTTTCCAGCCACATAGTTTGCACATAGTTTGAACATGAAACTCAAGGTTTTACATTACAGCATATAGGAAATAGGTATCACCTATAGAAGCTGCATACATCTCTCTTTGCAGTGCCCAAGTCCAGTTCAAAATATAAAATGGGCAGAAAGGTAGGTATCTTGGCGTTTGCTTTATACCCTAACACCCGTGCTGTGATAATAGCTTTTTACTCTTAAACAACCATCCAATCCTTTACCAATTTTATAATGTTTAAGAAAATGATCCGTTTAGCAATGATCAATTTTAAACACTCATTAATACAAAATTTTAAAGGAACAGCTCAGTGTGGAAAAAATCAGTAATGACATGCAAATACCATCTTCCTTATTATAAAATGAGATAAAATAAAGCAGTCTGGAGTATTTCTACACATTAACAATTATATCTAGTAAAATGGAACTGATCTAGAAAGAGATAATAATGGCATATTTCTATTTCTTGATGTAAAATGTTATTAAGAAAGATTACGGTGAATTGTCTTTCACAGTTCAGAGAAAAGATACTTACACAGATGCCTATTTAAATTAAGAATCAAATTATCATCTTGCAGTTCCTTGTGAAGCAGTCAAAATATTAGTTGATCGTGCATTTAGTATAAATGATTCAGAATATGAAGAACAAAATACACTGCAGAAGAATGTTAAAATAGTTGTTATTTAAAGCTTTTAATGGAAACACTAAGAAAATTTTTACTGCAATAGGAAACAATTTTGAAAACTAAAGCAAAGAGAAAGCAAGGTGCCAAACACAGCTATCACTAATCTTTTGCAAAGAGATTTCTTATATGCCAAAATACTTTAGCAAAGAAAGTTTTATTTTAGTAGTTCTAGTTTTTTGGCTACGGGGAACTCAAGGCACCAAAAAATGAAATCTTTTTACTTAAAGCAGCAAAGACTAAAGCAGCCCTTTGTTCTTATGTATAAAGAAAAATAGTCTTTAGAGAAGAAAATAGAGAACACTTCCATAAAAAAAAAATAAAATGAAGCTTGCACTGTTATAATCTGTATAAGATGAAATAATTATCTGTGGTTTTGACATAAAGAAAAGGATGCCTGTTGATAGAATTCAACAGTGTTTAAGAGTGGGAATCAGGCTATTAATAATTATTTAACAAACCAGAATGACATCCCCAGGTCACACACAATTGTGTATCAGTGCCTTTTGTTAGTCATACTCAGATTCTTTCTGTAACATATCTGGCTAAGAACAACCATATGACATTTCCCACGCACCTTGTTGTGCTTCAGTGATTAGGTACTAGACTGTCCTTCCTCTGTTACACCATGTAGAGATTTAATGGTTACCCATGCTGCTAATACTTACCATGCTGCCTTACACTTATAGGAACATATTTTCAGTAGATAATAGCTATGTCAAACTTCAGTGCTTGAAGCTGGAAGTTACCATGACAGTTTAGTACTTCTAGAAGAATTTCTTTGGGGGCGGGGGGAGGGGAGAAAAAAATTGGGCTTAGCTTAAAAGTATTAAGATGAAAACTGTATCAAATATGGATATATGTGCTGGGACATTATGAGAATGGGAATCCAGATCCACTGTTTACTAGTTCAGTGCCAATTTTGGTGGGTCAGTTATGGAGTAAGAACTGTATAGAGGCTGGATCTGAGAACAGAGATATGCTTGTTTGCTGTGAGAATCTGCCCACACTTGAAGAAGGTATAACTGAAAAATCTGTGTGTGTTTGTTTGTTTGTTAGTTTTTTAAAAAGTCTGCTCTAGAAATGTTCGACAACCTCATTCTCCAAAGCTACTGTTCCTGTGAAGCATTTGCCATTTTAGGGTCTGAATGGCCAAGTAAGGCCCCTTCTGCAAGTCCTCCTTGATCCTGACAAACTGGGGAACAGTGTGAATGCTGGAATGCTGTTGTCCCACCTGTAAGACGAAGAAGAAGCTGACACTAATACAAAAGGTTTGAGAAGTAAAGCCTGATGGACACTGTCATGTCACACCAGAAGCAATGAGTGAGAAAAGACAGATGGATTATGCTAGGATTTGACAGAAATAAGGTTACTCAGAGGAAGAAGAGGCCAAGTGCAAAAAAAGTCAAGCACTAAGGACAGAAGATCGGGATTCTGGGAGGGACGGGAGGGAAAAAAGAGGTCAGAGAAGAGGTGGTAGCAAAGTCGGCAGCCGGTGTATGGGAGCTGATGACACAGCATTATGGTTTGGGGGGAATTTGGGTAGTCCTACAACACTATCCCAGCAGAGCTGGTGTCCTCGAATGTCCAACAGGCCTTCACGCCGTGGCCCAAGATGTACAACATGTTTACTCCATGGTAGTGATGATATATACCCTGAATGGCTGCATCATAGCTCCCAGTTATTTCTTTTAGTCCCAAATCTTTGAATTAAGGAGGGAAAAGTGCACCAAAAAAAAAAAAAAACTTTTTAAGGACCATCATGTGGTCTGAGAGGAGGTCAATGTCAGATATTATCCAACCTGGGCAGACTAGCCATAAGAAGCATGAAAGAAAGACTGATGCCTGAGACAGTTCCTTGGGACTAGTGCAATCTAGACATAGCCCTTGGAAATAAATATATCCCTCTCACATGTCCCTTTTCCCCCCAGTAAAAATAATGCTTTATTTAATAAAAAATATTCAGAAATAAAGGTCTTGAAAGTTAGGAAACATCAGAATAGCAGTTATAGTGAAATGTCAATTTTGACTTCTTACATCTATATATACAATCAAGGACTACTACTTTCTCCATAGGATCCCTCTCATAGTAATTTTAACACAACTTTTTTGGCTATAGTATGCATACTTCATAATATCATCATATAGCTTTTAAGGTTTTACTACTACTGTTGATTTAGAAAAATATTTAGAAAATAATTGAGCTTAAGAAAGCTCTGCTGAAGAAGTATGGTCCTTGAAAATGAAGCTGACAAGTCTTAAAAAAAAAAGCTTATGGCTTAAAAGCTTAAAAAAACCCTACAGTCTGAAAATAGATGCATAATAATGATATTACTTAAAAATTATTCTTGCTTAAAGAAGAAAATAGTCATGTAATATGACACCCGATTCCTTGCTGCCAATTCAAAGATCCTGCTACTCTACCTTCTGCTTTTCACCAGAAGATGTTCTGAAACTTGTATCCCTATGGAATTAAATGTTTATCTAGAGTGCTGGAAAAGAGACCAGCCTCCTGTATATCCTTTTGAGTCAGTCAAACACTGTTGACATTGTTACCAATAATTGTATTGGTCAGTCCCTGATTACATAGGCCACGTTATGAACATTATAAGCTGACAAATATTTTATCTGCAGCAGAACTTTTGAACACCACTATGAAAAAAAGATGCAAAAGAACATAATCCTATAAATGCTAATACACTGGATGCTTTAAACATAAGAGGAATTTGACATAATAATCATTAGAAGAAATTTGTCCATTATGCTGTTTTGGAATACTATTCTTTCAAGTCTACAGTTGATTCTAACAGCAAAGTAACCCTGTAGTAAAAAATAATTCTACTTATGTAGCAACCTTTTCTCTCAAATAGTAAAGAAGCAGGTACAACTCCAAGGACACTGTATGTGCAGCGTACCATATCATGCATCCACCAAGTATGCAAACTTTCTGTGTTGGAAAGGTATATCAGGACTGTTGGCACACAGCTGAGGATGTGCTCTTGCACTATAAGGATGTGAAGATGGAAGCAAGTTTCAAGCCTTGCAGATCTTCTCTCTGCCAGGTCCACATCAGAGAGATGTAAGGCTTCTGGTGATCTAAGGCAGCAGAATATACTCTAATCCTAAAAGATGCATAAATGGATAGTGCAGTGTACTTAGGTTAGAGAATAAGCCCACATCCACACCTAAGTCAGCGCTTATGTTATCAGAATAGATTGCATTTAAACTCATGCTCCGGGGGAAATTCTGAGTAAGGCTTCAGGTCTGAGGTAAAATGAGCTTAGTCTTCCCTTTTGGGTGGACCCTAGCACAAGCCTATTTACAGCATGTTTGGGCTGATGATAGCATGGTTTTACATGCAGATGAATTACCCAGACTTGTACTAGCAGGAGCACAGAGTCAGGTCCTTAGACCTAATCTGTCAGTGTCTGATGTAGTAGTACTGATGAATGGGATTGTGGGTCCCAGGGCTTGTCACGCTTGCTCTTGGTTTGGGCCTCCATTGCACAGCAGCCTAGACAGCCACAGCAGGAGTCATTCACGCATGCAGAGGCTGAGAAGTAGTGGAGGCCTGACATTCTGTCCAGAATACCACATATTGCGTGGTTTTTGCCCATGCTTGGATGAACTAATAGGATGATCTTATATTGCAACAAAGAACAACGGCAATAAAGAGTCAAGAAGCCCTTACTCTCTGGATCATTGACTGTCTTGCTGTATTTTTTCAACAGCCGGAAGTATAGCACAGTATCTGTTGTTTTTTTAGAGTGTATTTAAAGACACTTGTTTTGATTAATGGTATAAGCTGCCTGATATCTCCTTATCATTCCCAAGTCAGACTCCAAAATTTCCCAGATGCAGAGGTCCAGATCTTTTTTCACTCAAGACAGTTTCTTCCAACAAACCCAATTGCAGAAGATACCACATTTTTTCTTCTATTAAAACAACTTCAAGCACGCATGAATGTCATGTTTATATTATACATCTTCCTGGCTTGCATTCTGAGAAATCCTTCTTTAAAAGTTTCAGTTATTTTGTTTTTATTTCTTACAATATTTTCTTTACTTACATTTTTCTTTAGGCTTTGGTTCATTTGCTTTCTAAGGGCTATTGTTTCAAAAATGTAAGAAAGGCAATTTAAGAAAATAATTGAAGTTAGTAAGTGATAGTCATGTGCATATTTATGACAGAAAATGAAAGAATAACTACCTCATAAATCTTACCTGGCCATGCCATCAACACAAACAACACTGAACTCCTTCCTCATCTGTGGAAGTAGAACTCTGTTTGATGCTGCTAATAAGGATATAAAAGTGACGTTTACCAATTTCCTGATGTTCTGATCAAGAAGGAAATGGGAGAAAAAAAAGGCAGTGCCTCTGGCAATTTGGTACTAGACTGTTCTACTGGATGTGCTACATGTCAGCTGCCCTGGTCCCAATTCAGTGGCAGTCTCAGAAATGTAGGATGTTATTTTTGAAACAGCACAGCTTTTCCTTTGGGCTGGTTGCATTTTCCTCGTATGCACCTTATCTCCCTTTCTCTCTAATTTTGTTCTCATATGTGCTTGAACTGGGGCTCAGTTGCTAAATAGCATTAATATTTCATTATTTCTCAGCAGAGAAGGTGTGTCCATGACTGGCCCTTGGACAGTTTGTGCATTGCTTGAAGTATGCTGGGATCTTTTATTATGAAAGGAATTAGGCAGATACAGACTATTGTTCAGATAATATACTACTTACATGTTTTCACCTGCCTTCACAGTCATGTTTACAAGCAAAAGAAATTCATATTTCCATGTCCTAATCTGAAGCAATAGTTCTGTCTTCTTTTTAAAGCAAGTTCTATTTTCAGTTCTGAGGAAGAAAATGATACTCTATTATTTCTTTGAGTCATTCCTTTTCTTTCATCTAGAGGCGAGATTACTAACTGAAATATGGATGTGCACGTGGGTAGAAGTGTGTGGCCTGAATGCTCATAAACTAAAAAGAGTTTCTTTGAAAACTCTTCGTTCATAACTGATTGTGATCACTTGAATCATTTGGTGATGCTGTCAGATTTTCTACTAATGTAATGCTCTACATTCCTTTATCTAAGGAAGTTTACATTTACTGAAAGCTTGGTTTTAAGCGATGTTTCCTAGGCATAGCAGTATTTCCATATAACAATATTATTCTTTTGCCAGTATTGATCTGCTTGTTCTCATTATTATTATCTGTTTTCTGCCAGATGCTGGCGGAAATATACTACTACATAGTAAACCTAGTAAGTCAATAATTTAATCCTAGGTAGAAACCTGAATTTACTACAGAAGCATGCTGCAGAATTTAGTTTGGGAGCTGATGTCCTTGTTGAGAAACAGTCTGTAAAAGACAGCTGTAGGTTGCAAGAGTGGTTCCTTCCTCCACAGGTTTCTCGCTTTTTTTTCTTGTGCTGGAACTGCTCCTCTAGATATCTGTTGTTAGTGGAGTAAATGGAAATTAGGTTAATGGCCTTTGGAAAACACAGCTTTAGAAGATGACACTAGACCATAGCGAGTTATTAGAATCATCATAGAAAGCACACCAGAGAAAGCATTTCATTGCATACACAGAAGCAGTCCTGAAAGGACGGATCAGAGCTGAGAGCTCCGTGCTTTTCAACTGTGTGTTCAGAGTTAAGAGTCATGCACCACTTCCCCTTCTGTTTATTCACTGCCTCTCTCTCATTTAGAAATATTTTTCCTTTTCTGCAAGGAGTCACAGCTTTTGCTAGCAGTTGGGAACCTGTTGCTCTCCCAGACGAGCCTGCTACAGGATGGTAAACATGATCTGAACCACCACAGACTGTGCAGGGCAGTGAACTAAAGTCTCTCACTTTCCAAACAAGCATCTCACCACTATTGGCAGCAATCCTGTTGCCATGTAATTACTGCTCCAGCAGTTATTTTAAAAAGAAAATCATTGCAGGCATCTTTTGTGAAGGGACTAATCCTATTAGTTTGTTCCAAGCTTACCTATAAGGTCAGACCCCTTCTCAAATAGTTTTATACTCCAGATAGAGTTTAAGAAGGAGTTACATACTTTGCTGCTGGGAACAAGTGAATCTGATACAGAAACAAACCTGCAAGCATCTAGAGAAAGTGTCTTATCAGACAGGGAGTCATCGTTTGAGTCAGGGTTGTGCTGGTGGTATTTTAGATATCAGTTTTAATTCAGGCATCTCAGTTCCACCTAAGCCTTTCTTCAAGTTCCTGTAACCCTTACGGGATTTAAGCCTTGAGCGCATCAGAAAATCCCAAACTCTGTTTTGTGCTGAATCTCTCGTTTCAGTGTCTTTGCTTCCAATGTAACATTCTCTTGGAATGTTACAACAAGGAATGTTGTAACATTCTCAAGGAATGTTACAACACAAACTAAAAAGTTTGTGTTTCCAGTCTTTTATGTTTATGTTAACCACCAGGTAAAAAGAAAGCATGACTTTTCTGGAATTAAAAATGCATACGATAGGACTAGGAAAAATCTAAGAGGATCTAGTTCAAACTTCTGCTTCAAACTAAGGGGGTATGAAAATGTGACTAGCTATTATAGAGAGAAAGTTGAGGTAGGTTTAGGTTTAGGTTTACAGCACGTTCTGGAAGTGACCTTGTTAATCCCCTAGGCTCACCTTCACCACTGTATTCACAGAGCCTATGGCTTTAATTACTTCTGAGCAGTGTGTTACAATGTGGGGGAGAGTGGTGGCACAAGCAGAGGGTGACAAAAGAAGTAGGCATAAATGAATCTAGATATTTTCATTACGTTTTGGTAGTGAGCTGGGAAAATATAGGAGGAGAAAATAATTTGTCTTGTAAGGGGCATAAACATGATATTCGGTGTGTAGTAAGGCAAAGAGAAAGCTCTTAAAGGTTTGCTGAGAACAGAGCATCTCAGAATTAGGCCTGTGATGAAACTGCAAGCAGGCGATGAAACAACAGTGGCAACCCTGCTTTGAAATGCTACTAAAGATCATGAGCAAAAGACAGTCATTTTATTTCCTCGATGTCTCCAAATGACATGCCTGCTTCCACCTGGGCTAAAGTTGAGACTGTGTTTCTGTTGGGAGTTTGGAATGGACTTGAGTTGTAGGTGGAAAGCAAAGTGATTTTAATTACCTATCAGACTAAAGAAGTTTTGTATTCTTGAAGCAAAATCAGAACTAAAGGAGTTACATTGTTAAGTCACATCTTTAAGCTTTATTTATTTATTTTTTGATCTATCCTTTCTCCGATTTCCCTGGTGGGTTATTCCAAGTCTTCACTGTAGTAATATAAATGACTTTCCTTTTACTTCGAACTATTGTCACTCACATGAAGTTTTACATTCTGTCCAAGCTGTGATCAAAGTAACCATTTCATAAATGAGTTCATTTTCATTATCATTATCCCTGGCCGTCACACATGGTAATGAGCCGTGAGATAAGTCAGAGTGGCAGGTACCTCCTGGTACCAGTGGCTTTTCTGCTGAGGTCCCTTGCAGCCCGCTGACATGTCTCAATATCTTTCTCCCTAAGGGTCATGAAATCAATTTGTTGCCAGGAACCTTGTCAGACTTGTTCTACTACTTGACTTTCAGATATACCGTGACATCTTTTTTAGATGAGATGGCCTGATCATCAATGTTTTTGACTCTGGGATCTGGTCAAGCTTCAGACAAAGTGTGCTTGGAAGAGGGAAATGCTCAATATAGTGCTTTCTTGATGTTAGGGCTTTTGTGTGCACAATGAATCTACACAGAGCAATTCAATGAAGACCTTCATATCTAGGCTAAGGGATCAAATCATGCCCTTTGGAGGGAGAGATTTTGTCTGGGAATGGCAGAAAACCTTACAGCATTGTCTGTTATGCAAGGAAGTAGGAATAGGGGCTTTTCTGTGTGCGGAAAGTTCTGTTATATTGAAACCCCTGGAATAGTGCAGCTTTTGAAGGATACACAGGGCTGCAACAGGTCTTGCAGCTGAAGGGACGCAAAATGTGCCATTTCCCAGCAAAGCATTTAAGGACCAATCATCCAGCAGAGAATTTTCTTTCTCAAGAATTTTGCCACTGAGGGACTGGAAACATAAACAGGGCCAAATTTTGTTTTGGTCATTTATTGACCACTTATTGGTTGTTTATTATAGATTAACAGGTGGTACAACTCAATATAATCCACTAAACCTTTGTAACTGTTAACAATTCTATATGTTTTATTCTGGAGACCATTACATTTACGCTAATGTAAGCCATATCTTTTCAGGATGCTTTTGGAGTAGCTGGATGACAAAACTGGTTAACTTGAAACCCAGAGCTATAAGAAGACACTGTGTAACTGGAAGGGAATTCAGTATTGTGGCCTTTATAGGTTGCCCAGCTTGCAGGATGGTGTCCCTTGTCCTGTTTACTCCTTCATCTGCTCCAGAGATACCCACACCAAGCAGAATGATGGGTATTTTTTCCCCTTCTCTTACATCAAAGAAACTTTAAAATCACTTTGCCAATAAAGCAGCTCTTTCACCTTCTGCCTGCATTATACCACATGCATAGTACTTCCTGGAATCCCTGGCTAAGACTGAAACCCTGTCATGAGAGATATTGTTTGAAAACACTTTCTCTAAAAGAAAATAAAAAATCATTTAGAAATAACAGCAAAAAAAGTCTTGGAAAATTAAGCCCATTTTGGTCATGGCCTCTAACTTTACCTCTTCCCGACATTCTAGTCTGAACTTGAGTTTTAAGGAAGGCAAAATAAAGGGTTCATAAAATGTTGGTCATATAACAGCCCAGAATTCATGCAGACGTTGTGCAAGATCCCCATCTACTGAGTAATAGAAATAAAGCTTTTATTTTAATATAGAAAAATGCATTTATTTTCTGTGAATCTGTAATTTTTAATTCAAACACAGAAAGACTGGAAGGTAACACTCAGTTCACTTTCAGCCTTACCTAATTGGAAGTCTACACTTTCAATTATTCAGTAGTCCTAAACTCTAGAATGGCAATCTGGGCTGCCTGCAGAGCTATGAAAACAAGTTTGTTTCTTTGATTAGGTCTCCAGATCAGTACAGCTGGTGAAAATATAGTCAGCTTGAGAGTGGAGGGATGTGGGAGAGTAGATCTGAAAGGCGAGATTAGGAAGAAACTGCAGAATAGTATTTGTACAAATGTAAAATGTGAGTCTTATTTACTTTTGGATCTGCTGATTGATTTGCTGCCTTAGGTATAGACTGTCACTCGCTTATAAAAAAATTCTCACCTTGGAATCAGTTCTGCTGTGACAGAATACTTCTCTGTTTGTTTTATTAGCTCGCACCGAAATATGCATCCTCTTGTCACTCTCTCTTTCACCCCAGTGCCCCAGACATTTTGCTCTGTGCACATCTGAAGCTACGTGTACTATTGTCTCTGGCAATCTGCAGGAAGATGAATGTCATCTTGCAAAACGTGTGGATCTGTATCACAGGTCTGGATTCAAGACAGATGCCGCAGATTTCCTAGATACTTCTAGATGGAAATGAATGAGCTGTTGCATGTGGATCAAATCCACACTGTGGGATTTCTGCATGTCCAGCTGTCTTTGGTTTTGTGCTGTCAGAGGAAAGGCCAATTTGTTATTAGAATAGCTTCTTATGTGCCACAAATTTAGAAATATTGGCTCCTCCTATGTCTACTTGATCTTTCACATGGATTTCTAGATCTTGTACCTTGTCTCCCACACTGCAAAGACCATGTCATGCTCTCTCTCCATTTCTTTATATCTTAATTCCCCGTTCTGTAAAATGGAGACGCTTCCATCTCTTTTATCATACCCCTGGCACCTGGTATGAAGGAGTTTGGACAACAATACATTTTTTAATTTATTTTCATTTACTGTAAAATGTAAATACATTTAATGTATTTTTTACAATATCTTGCATGATGGGGTTTCAATCTTAGCCAGGGATTCCAGGAAGTACTCTGCATGCATAAATAGTACAAATGAAAATGTGGCTCAGCTAAGAGCATCAAAAAACAGAAATAAATGATTGACCAGCTACTATGACAATTCTTTCTTAAGAGGCATACCCACTCTACAACAGGCATTTGTCACATAAGAGTTTGAGAGAGCATAAGCTTGTCAGGGAGTGAGTCAAGGGGCTCACTGAGGCTGCAGAGAGGACAGTGATGGCATGATAGGCTGTTGGAGGCATTACTTCCAACCTCACACGGTGCTGGATTTCAAGACACTTGCGCAAGCAAAGGCACAGCCTTGTTATGGGTGTGGGAGGTGCCCAGACATCAAGAGGTGGAAGAAAAAAAGCTGTGGATTAGTTCAGGATATAATACTAGATAGGCACCAGACTGAGCTGTAGGACGGGACTCTTGATTTTAAACAGAGAAAAAGGTCGAAATCTTGACCGAGGGACAAAATAAAATTTAGGGAGGAGAGCTCTTAACAAATTTCTGTATAGAACTCCCACTGATGTGAAAGTCAGGTCTGAGCACAGAATAACACACCTGAGGAAAAAAAATCAGAAAGTCATTGCTTAGCAAATACCTATAAAAAGAATTTAAATGCTGTCCTACCATGATTCATCTAGGATTTGATGTAAAGTTCACTGAAGTCCAAGAATCTTTCCACTGACCAGAGGACTTCAGCTCAAGCCCTAGAAAGGTTTCATTCCTTCTGAGAAAGCACCATATTGTTGTGAGCTAAAAATGATTATTTTCCATGTAATTCTCCTTAAAAGTAAAAAACAAAAGAAAATTTTGGCAGTACCTTTATAAACTCAAAATTCAATCCCTGATATACCGTGTATATGTCTATGATGGAAAATGACTTTAACAGAGTCCTAATATAAAAGCCAGATATTCTTGTGGATGTATTTACACGATGCAGCCACTAATCTCTGTTGCACGATGACCTCACGTTGCACATAATGACCTTAATCCATCTTCGGAAACTCGGAAACGTCTCAAAAAAAAAAACTTTTTAAAACTGTCTGCATCCAGAGATAACTAAAATTCAATGCTTCCGGTTTATGTAGTTTTTGAATAGGAATACATAATTTGACTTCTTTCCTCTCTTTATTCAGAATTTAGGATGAAAATAATTTTACTTTTGCCGATAAAGTGAGCGAGCTAGATTCTCACAGAGTGATGCATTCTTAAATAAGCATCTGTCTCAGTATTTCTTTCTACATATATTCATTGTGACCCAGGATGTTTTTTTAACATAGACGTATGGGTAAGTCTCATTCCTTTGGAGTCAATTTGTACGTTGAGGCACCGTAGTAACATTCTTCTGACTTGATTACAAAATCAAGTGGCTCCAGTGGGACATCCTTTTCCAGGTTAACAGCAGCTTTTTGTGTTTGTTTGAGCTTCATTGTTTGACAGTAGCTTCAAAAAAAGTCTCTTTGAGGCATATTTTTACCGCTTCTGTTACAGTGAAATGCTTCATTCTGTACATTAGCAAGATGTGCTAGAGCAGATCACATGAAAGAAACTTTTAAACTGAGAAATATACAGCAGCTATATTCCTCCTAGTACTTGACAAGATATTGAATAAATCAGTGAACTTGAGATTTCCATCAGCGCTTGAGAATAGGATGAAAAATGATCATTCATTAATATTCTATGAATGGAAATGAAAATCACTTAAAGCAAATCATCTTGGGGATAAAAAGCCCACTTATTTCGTGCAGTTGCAGCTTGTAGGGAAACCAACCTGTATTATACACAGGCAATATCTATACTACTACCTAAAACTGGCAACGAGGAGTTCTCTGGCCCCGATGGCATGTGGTACAGCTCAGCTCATGTCCGCTCGGCTAAACTCCCCTCCTGCCCCAAAACAGGTTTTACCCATGCTACTGCTTGGGAACAACTCTAGCCCAAGCTGTCACCTGAGCTATGCCCAGGCATTGTGCTGGCAGTGCTTGCTGTTGCAGATAAAAACTCGCCAGAGAACAGTTTGGTAATGGGCAATCATAGCCCAGTATTCAGTCCATGCCCTGGCCCTGTTTAATTTACTTGTATAGATTCAGCCAGAGATAATAGAAAGAATCGTGGCATTCTGCTAATAATAGTGGTGTTTTGTGTTTCCTAAGGTAGCTGTTAATCTAAGTAAACACATATTGTGAAATAGGGGTTGTTTTTAAGGTAAATTGTCCCTTTCCAGGAAGAATGCCAGGTGGTGGGTTTGATGAATTATATGGCTTACACAAATTCATTCTGCTGGCATTATCTTCTAATGCTATTATATAGGTTGAAATAGATTCTTTTACAATTAGAGTAGTACAGAAGCCTACAGAGAATGATTCATATACTTGTAAACAGCATCTATATAGTAGTTTGCTCTAATTGGGGATTTCTATTTTACTGAATCATGGTATCACTTACATTTAGCTGAAAGAGACTGTTCTCCAAATACGTATGAAAATAAAACCAAAAAGATGGCAGCTGTATTTAATTCCAAGTATCCTACATCCATCACAATCTATATTTTGTATGAACAGCATTTCCTCTGATTTTTGGGCTGTATCTCTTTTACTGCTTAGTTACTAGCTCCAACACAAGGCCTGAACGGCGCAGCACGGTCCTGAGAGTCTAAGTCCAAGTCTTGAGAGAGGTCTCATGTTAGGGCAGCCTAGGGAACTTCTCAGGAATGACTAAAGAAGCTGTAATGATTCATCAACAACATTTAATTAAATATAGAAATCTGCCAAACTAACAGAACAGTTGGATTGAATTGTGCCAGATCCTCTTATTCCCTTGCCATGGTCCCTGATTCCTGCAGCCCACCAGACGAGAAACGCAGCCTCTGCCACCTACAGAACACGAATGCTGCCTTCAGACACCTTGCAACTGCCATAGCAAGCTCTCTCTTCTGGTATGCCAGCTAGTTTATTTAGCCACAGAGAAAAGGAGAGTGGAATCTTTCACTTGTTTGATGACTATATAGGGTGGAGCAAAAGGGAGAGTAACCCTTGGGCACTGTCCCAAGGCTATGCTATCCGGAGCAGGGTGAGAAAGTCTAAACATATGGACACAAGCCACACCGTGCCACTTTCCCTTAGGTTCAGGAAATGGGTTCATTTCATTTTCAAGTCTAGCTATAAGTTGAGGACAAAAATCAGATCAGTATGCACAATAAATAGCTTGTCAAAGTTATAGTATTCAGAAAGGGCTGAATAAATGTTTGAAGCTAGAAACACAAAGAAATTAAGATTCTTAGCTAAGAATGTGATCCAGAACTACAGCCAACAGATAGGAAATTGCTCTTTTCAGGAGATTTTCAAGCTTATGTTCTAGAAATAAAGCAGCAGTTCAGATTTATCACATTACGGCAGACAGCCTTGAGCTACTTTAGAAGCTTGTTTTGGAAAGCAGTTTTTCATCCTGCAAAAGCCTGAATATTTCAAAGGCCTTGTGACCCTAAAATGCCTAGTAGGTAGTTTTCAGGTGGAGAGGTTTACATGCAGCCATGTAGATGCTTGTGCTTAAGCTATATTTCTGCCAAATGCCCAACCTTCCACTGAACATTTGTGCACTATAAGTGGGACTTTGAATATCTTAGAATCACAGAACCGCTGAGGCTGGCAGGCACCTCTGGAGATTGTCTCATCCAACCCCTTCTCAGAGCACGGTCACTAACCTGGAGCAGGCTGCCCAGGACCGTGTCGAGTCACGTTTGGATATCTCCGAGGATGAAGACTCCACAACCTCTCTAGGCAACCTGTGCCAGTGCTCAGTCACCCTCACAGGAAGGTGCTTTCTTGTAGAATGCTCAGATAGTTTGAAATTCAAGCAAGTTAGCGGATTATAAAAACACAGCGGTGACAGACTCTTTTTCCAAGAGAGTTCTAGTTATATAGTAAAAATAAAAATATACCTTAAGTTGCAAAAGGGAGATAGAAAGATTGAAGGTTGAATAAGTAAGATATCAAAGAGCATATGATAGAATTCTTTTTCCTCTGGTTTCTGACCTTTTTAAGAATATAAAATTATCTCAGCTCTGTATTGCTTATTCCTAAAAGAAGATTCATTTATATTTTCTGGAACATATTTTTTTTTTTCATGCAGATAATATACACCAATATCTCTTACATTCCTCAGAATAGAACAATCCCATTCTTAATAGCACTTTAAAACTCTGGGGAGAGAGGATTTTTGTATCAGGATGGTTCAAAGTGAAACACTTTTGTTAATGAAAAAGAGCACTGCATATACATTTAAGTATAAATATATACTTATGTACATACGTTCTACTAAACTAAAATAAAGGAATAATTTAATTTTAACTGTCAAACTTTTAAATATTTTTTAAAATTTTATTAATTTCTGACTAATTTCTCTTCTTTTTCTGTTTTCAGCTATAAGTGATGAAAATGACATGAGTTTATATATAATTTCAGTCAGGTCCAAAATGCAATTTTTTGGCAAATTTTTTGCTCATTTCAAAAAACTACTAGTCCCTTGAATAAAAGTTTCGTTTTCAGTGTTAGTAAACCTGGTTAGGGAGCACAGAAACAATTCAGTCTATGAAGGAACAGAGGAGGAACATGTCCGCATTGATTAATGCATTTATTTATTTCAGTACATGTCAAATAAAAAGAAAGAATAGGTTTTGTGCGCAATGGGAAGATGAAAGTTCTTTTCTTTTCTATTAACTATCTAGAAGTTCATTATCAAGACCTGAACTGAACTATTCTGCTGCATTAGACTATTTCCTCCACTTCTAAAATACTTTTGAAAATGTGATGGTTCATAGCAGAATGGATCCCTGTGAGCTATTCAGAATAAATAATTGGATAAGGGAATATCAGCTGTCTTCATAAATCCCACTAATTTAAAAACCGCTTACCTTGGCTAGTTAACTGGATTAATACTCTGAGAGGATAATGATTTTCAGGGACTGTTCAAATGATAAAGCTCGGGGACAGAAATTGCGCTGCAACAGCCACATGCAGGTATTCACTGTAATGAAACTGGGCCTTTTGTTGGCAGCCTGGGATATTTCCGATTCGCTGAGGTGGTCAGTGCAGTACTAATGCTTTTAAGGTGACTTTGTAATTGAATCAATATGTTTCATATCTATATTGAATGTAGTGTGAAGATGGAATCTCATCTTGAAAAGCAAAGGAGATAATGCACACCACATGCACTCAGCCCATGATCACCTCAGGCAGTCCAAGAACAAGTGGAAACTCCTTCTCTTCCCCAAACCCAGCCTCATAACTTAGGGCGAGAAAACTGAAGGCAGACCTGGTAACTAGGACTGTTTTTTATTTATTTGTGTGCAGCCTTAATGTTGAGGTCAAGATGACTGAGTAGAAAGGTAGTAAACAGGACATCTTATTTACTTATCTATGTGTGTATTTGTTCTCAGGGGAATACAATAGGCATCAGTGTCAGGAGTTGCACATTGCAGTTGTAGCTAGTTTTTCTCTAGCTTTTGAACCACAGAGAGCAACTTTTACCTGCCAGCAGTATTGCCGTGCTCATTCTTCAAGTTCTGAATTACTTTTATTTTTAATAGGGCACCCTCCACAGGACACGGATGGTCTTTGAAAGCCAGCTCAGTTAGATCTAAGTGAAACAAAATGTTAATTCCATACCATTCCATTCCAATTTTCCAAGAAAGAAGGAAGTTGCAGTGGAGAAGAAAAACAAGGTTTTGAAATATATGTTGCATTTGGGAAGGAACTGTGGGAACCACACTGAGAAGAAGATGATCTTTAGTCTCACAAACAGGGCCAGTAAATCTGTCTTTTGTTTAATGGCAATGAATCACTCTTGGATTCCTGGAAAGAAAACAAAGAAATGTGCTGTATGTTTAGTAAGGGCACAAATCCTCAAGTCGATGCACAAAGGCCACTTAGAGCATACTAGTGACTGCTAGTACTGTTGAGTCACCCGTGCTTGGATGCCAAAACATGTTTTCAGCAGAGAAAAGCGTAGTCACAGAGCCAGCACAGCAGCTCAGAAACCTGATGGTAACTTTTCGGAAGATCGTGACTTGAAACAGGACACCCCAGGTTTGGTCCCAGATTTATTCTTTTGTGTCAAGTGGCAGGGGTTTTTTCGGGTCAGTCTCCATGGTGATGAGATTGACCATCACCCCTGGGACAGCACTGAGAGCAGTTTTACAAAGCTCACCTTGGCAGATTTACCATCACAGCTATGTATCACAGAAATCAGTGATAACAAGCCATTGACACACTGAACTGCAGAAAGTCGCTATCTTCCCATATGAGGTGTTAAAAAAACATTTTCTCATCTGGTAGGCCATCTGAACTGCTAATTACTGGCAAAAATGTTCCCTGTCAGATGTTATCTCGCAAACTACAGAATACAAGTCAGTCTTACTTTTGCCAAAGCAGTTAAAAAGGAGATGACCTAGAACAAATCAAAAACTGTAAAGCACAATTTGCTGCTCTTTTACCTAGTCAAATACCTCAATCTCTGCCCTTCCTTTTCCCTCATTATCCAAATTATATGGTAAATCAAAAAGGGAAAGTTCAGCTGAATTAAATTAAATTGCAAAGCAAGTGTGAGAGAGCAAAAAGTAGATGTCAGTTGGACTGTCAGAGCTGATATTGTAGCATATCCCAGAAGAATCTGATATGGCAGATGAGTGTAGTAGTGTAGAGTATAGAAGATTATTCATTTGATTAAATAAATATAAATGCAACATTTTTAAAAATGAGGTCTTTTTCATTCTACTTTGGGTAGGATGATGCATTGGTTTCTGTGAATTAAAATTTTCAGCCAGCTGGGATTCATAGCGAAGGGTAAAATTTTTTATATGAGTTGCCTAGGAGAACAGAAGAGGGGACCTGTGAAGGACAGCTTGCAGAGGAGACTCACAGAGGAGAACAGAAAAAATTGCCAGCACACGGAGCCTTTCTGCAGGACTGAGAAGAAAGCAGCAACTGTGAGTGATCCTTAGGCAGCCCTTACGTGTGCAGAGAAGTCTAAATGAATAGCACCTATAGCAATTAGGTGCCAAAATTTGCAGCAGACCATAAAGATCTCAGGCAGCTTATCTTCCCCACAAAGCCATTAGGGCAATCTGTCCTGCTATTTGATTGTGTGGTGTCAGGGATACATGACTGCGCCTCAGGTCAGATAACAGCTGAATACCTCGAGCTTGAGCAGAACTGCACTTCTAATATTTTGCTCTTCTGAGGTAAAATAAATGAAACATATGAAAAAGTAAATTTTCAGTACTGTTGTAGCATATATCAAGATTTTCAAATGATTAAAACATACATTTTCATACACTGACTAATATTTATAGCAAAAATGTTTCCTTATCCCTTTATAAGGATTTATCTCGTGCTGAACCTCACTAATTCACCTACCACATGCACTTAATAAGATCACAGTTCATCTAAAATGATAGAAAAGGAAGCAAAAACAAGTTTACTGTGTTATCTTCTTTTCTATTTTTATCATTTTTAGTGTTTTTTTTTAAGACTATACTGCAAAATGGATCCCTGTAAGTACTATACATCTTGCTGTCTGGTAATCTAGTTACAATGACAATTTCCTATGAATTAAAAAAAAATTAAGTGAATATTTGGTAAAATCTATTATTCAACAATAATTAACCTGAAAGGACAAAAGTCAGAAATGGTAAATAAAGAGGTACCTTAGAAACAGTTCTTTATGCTAACAGTCGGCTCACGGTATTGATATTAAAGTGTTTATTCTTTGTTGGACAAAGGGAGATGCTTCCCGGAAATAACATTCTAAAAAACCTATCACAGTTTTTAATTATTGCAGCTGCCGGCCTTTGCCAGACATCTTTCCAAAATATTATCTTCCTTTTTTCTATGTAAATATGTTAACCATTTGACGTATACCCCCAACTAAAATAATCTCTAATGATCTCTAGTGCATCTCTAATGATGTCTAATGAGCTATAGGCACTGTAAAGGTAAAAGACCAATTTATCATGAGCAATTGTATCTTGTGGTTGCCATAGCCATCTACCAGGATCAATAACAAAATGTATTTCCAGTTCAAATACAGTATCTATATGCAAAACAATGTTCACCACTAGTCAAAATCTATCTTTTCTAAAATACCAACCAAACCCTAAAAACACAGGTTCATACAGAAGGATGCCACATTTACCTCAGGCCATTATCCTGCTTTAGGAGTAAATTAAAAGAGAAAACCATATATGCAATATATGCCAAACTTAAAATAATTGATAAAATTATTTATAGCCTAAACTTTTTATATTTCTATGTATCAGCAATGATATGATAGTAATTAAAATGATTAATAAACTCAATGAATCACAAAGAATTAATGAGATTTGCAGTCTTTGCAAATGTTGGAAAAGTGAGCTTAAAGCCTCTCTTGAACTTCAATGTCTTTTGCTGCAGAATGGAAAGATCCAGTTGCATTAGAATTTAATCTGTAGTACACGCTACGTGTTTGTTACAGAAGAGAAATGAGCTCTGAATTAGCCTCTCATTAGAGACAAAAAAATCCAGCAGGTAGATGGATAACATAAATCAATACAGAAGATGTAACTGTTTTACTAAGTAGAAGGAATTATATTAGCATGAGCAAAATACTTTAGCGTATAGCATGTACTATTGCTGTAGGATCCCAAGGAAAACTTCCACAGAAGATAACAAGAATTTCATGTGAATAAGGAACAGTTTACAGAAGACTAACTTCACTAAGTACATTTAAATGTGAAATTCATACCACTGCTTTGCCTCCAGTGTAAACTACAGACGCTGCGGTGAAATTTAACCCAAAGTGCTTTACTGAGAGTAAAGTACCACAATATCATCAAATAAATGTTTTTTCACCTTGCTAAATAATACAGATAAAGTGGCAAGGCCCTGAGTGCACTAGCAGAATCTAATTGACCTGACCTGCCTGTAAATGTCCTCCTGCATAAGCATCTTGTGCAACTTCTTCCCCGCAATGCAAGGCTTTGGCTGCCTGTGTTCAAGATCTGCCCTGGCCTGATGAAGTTCTGCACCCTTGGAGCCTATTGCTATGAAACCACCTTGGTTTTGAGGAAGAGTTGGGAGAAGCATCATCTGAGGCCTCCACCTGTGCACCCTCTGCCCAGTGGGTTAGGAGTTACATTTCAGCTGCCCTTGGTCCTGCCTGAGCAGCATCCTAGGCAGGCTGCTCCCAGCCTTGCGCCCTGGACCATACTAGTCCTGGTATGGACTGAGTCCGTCCTTGCCGGATCTCAGACTTGCTTTGCCGCTGCAGATGTGTCGGTGATCCCTAGGCTTTGGCTGCCCTGCTCAGGGCAGTGCCAGCCCTGCTCTGCTCTCCTGCTCTCCTGCTTCAGGTACAGTGGGTCCAGAAGCTGTGTCATGCAGGCTCTGCCCGCTTGTCTGGCTCTCGCATTGGCTCCCAGCTCCCTCTCCGTCACAGGCAGCTCACCCTTATTCCTCCCTAATATAAACAGCATAGGCTGCGTTTTTACTTCTCTCTCCTGTGGAGAGTGCTCTTGCTTATCACATGGTCAGGAAATGAATGCTAGATCAATGTGACAGATATAACAGGGCATTGGCCAATAGGTTCAAAACGTATCTCATCTCATTGCAATCAGTGCTTGACTGTTGGTGTTGATAATCCTTACCTGCATATATTGTTATTATTTAGGCAATACAAACTTAAATAGTTCTAAGTAAAGACTTCCTCTCTAGAAGAAATGTTCTGCAGTGTCAAAAGAATATCCCTTAATAAATTCAGAAAAGCTAGGAATTTCTTGCATTTTAAAATAAGCAGTTAATAATTGAGTACTCTGTAGTAGTAGTTGTCATTGCAAAGGAGAAGAAAGAATTTCTTATCTTAAATTAGCACGTAACAAAAACAGAACTATAGTGTGACACTATGCCATGGAAGTACAAGATGAAGTGATATACTTTCATACTTATACTATTATTGCTATTTCTATGATAACTAACTTAATTTATCACTTATGAATGATTAAGGTACACATAGTCACTGTAATTAATATACTATTGATTTTTTCATAAACAAGGAAGAAAAAAAGATACAATTTGATATTTTTGTTTTATGCCAGATAAGAGAAAACAGTTGTTTATGTAGCTACCTTATTAGAAGCACAGCTCTTTCTTCAAACTCTAAACACAAAATTATGTATGTCCTTAACTTGGATAAGAGGAAAATATTCACTTTAGCTTCCCTGGAATTTTGTCCCTTGCATCAAGTCTCTGTGGGAGGTGGAAGCAGAAAGAGCTAGCTGATTTTCTGCCTCAGTCTCAGCTCCTAGGTGAGGAATGGAAGCAGTGGATAGTATGCAGAGTTCAGGCTGTGCTTGAGGAGTGGGGCCAAAGAAGATATAACTTTCATATAGACTACTCTCCTTATTAGGAGTCTGCCATCACTTTTGTGGGTAAACTACCAGATTTCTAAATGTCGGGAGAGAAGCAGTCGTGAATCAGTTTCCTCTTGTTCTACTTGGCTTCAGAAGTGTTTGAAGGAAGAAAATATAAGTTATGATTCCTGGAGCTGCTCTTCCTTCCCTAAGATCCATTAAAAGCAAACAACCTGTTGCTGACTCACATATTCAGGACTACATCTTGACCTGATCTGTGAGTACCTTATAAACATAGCAGAGCACAGGAACTGGTATGCAGTCATAGATGCGAAACATGATGACTGGCTCACAGTTATCCAGTAGTCCCACTGCCCTTGAGTGGTACAGCATGTATCACTGTATCTTACATTTCAGCATGTTGTCTAACAGAATGAAGCTTATGCATATAAATGCTACCAGAGATGCATATAGATGCTACCAGAAGAAAATAATAAATAGCAAAATGAAATCAATCTATCAGTCTTCCGCTGAACTGATTCTTTCTTACGAAAAGTACAATCGAGCTCATGCTATGCAGTTTGTCTGTTTCTTCCCTAAAGAATCAAAACACTGGGATGGTAAAAAGAATTTTTAAAATGCAAAGGTAGATTTTGCTGCTACCTATTCTCTCTTTCTACTATTAAAAAAAAACCACATAGACACACAAACCACCTTTAAATTTAAATTTTCAAATCAAGTTATGCTAGTAAGAGATTTTGAAAGTGGCAGAGGAGGAGGTCTGCAAAAAAAGGTCAGATTTTATGGAACATTTTTCAAATGTCTGACCTAATGTGTGTAATGTACTTTAAAGATCACTGTGTATAAGCAATCAGGCTGAATCTCATTATTCCCTGGGAAAAGGATAAGTATGAGCTGTGGGAAGCCTTTCCATCTCTAAGGCAATCTGGAGTTATGAAGATTTACCCTTGGTGAAGGAGAATTGGGTTAGGGATCACTTAAGCAAATTGGACATATACAAGTCTATGAACCCTGATGGGATGCACCTTCCAGCACCCAGAGAGCTGGCCAATGTCACTATATGGCTACTCTCAGTCATCTTTGAAAGGTCATGGTGACCAGAAAGCAGATGTCACTCCTACCTTCAAGAAGGGCTATAAGGAAGATTCAGAGAACCACAGGTCAATTAGCCTAACCTCAATCCCTGGGAAGGTCATGGAGCAACTAATTCTGGATACCATTTCCAGATATGCGAAGAACAGGAAGGTGGTCAGGAGTAATCAGCATGGCTTTACGAAGGATAAATCATGCTTAGCCAACCCGATAACCTTCCACAGTGGAGGAAGGGAGAGTAGTGGATGTTGTTTATCTTGACTTCAGTATAATTTTTGACAGTCTCCCATAACATCCTCATAGACAAGCTGATGAAGTATGGGCTAGATAAGTGGTCAGTGAAGTGGACTGAAAGCTGTCTGAACTGCTGGGCTCGGACGGTTGTGATTAGTGGCATGAAGTCCAGCTGGAGGTCATTTACTAGTGGTGTCCCCCAAAGGGCTGATATTGGGGTCAATACCATTTAACATCTTCATTAATGACCTGGACAATAGGACAGAGAGAGTACATCCTCAGCAAGTTTGCAGAGGAGTCAACACTGGGAGGAGTGGTTGATGGACCAGATGGCTGTGCTGCCATTCAGAGGGACCTGGACAGGCTGTAGAGATCAGCAGAGGGGACCCTCCTGAAGTTCAGCAAAGGGAAATGCCAAGTCCTGCACCTGGAGAGAAATAACCCCATGCATGAGTACAGGCTGACCAGCTAGTGAGCAGTTCTGCAGAGAAGGACATGGGAGTCCTTGTGGACACCAAGTTGACCAGGGGCCAACAATGCACCCTTGCAGCAAAGAAGGCCAACAGCTTCCTGGACTGAATTAGGAAGGGCATTGCCAGATGATCGAGGGAGGTGATGCTCCTCCTCTACTCAGCCCTGGTGAGGCCACATCTGGAATGCTGCATCTAGTTCAGTGATCCCCAACACAGGAAAACTATGGACATACTAAATCAAATTCAGCAAAGGGCCACAAAGATGATTAAAAGATTGGAGCATCTAACATACAGGGAGAGGATGAGAGAGCTGGAACTATTTAGCCTGGAAAAAAGAAGGCTTAGGGAGATCTTCTCATTGCTTATAAATACCTAATGGGAAGTTATAAAGAAGATGGAGTCAGACTCTGCTCCATGGCATTCCATGAAAGGAGAAGAGGCAAGGGGCACAGAACGAAATGCAGAAAAATCCATCTGAACATAAGAAAAATTTTTTACTGTGGGGGAGATTGAACACTGGAACACGTTGCAGAGAGCCTATGGGGTCTCCATCCTTGCAGATATTCAAAACCCACCAAACAAGGCCCTGTTCTAGTTGTCCCTGCTTTGAACAGATGGGTTGGACTAGATGTTCTCCAGAGGTTGCTTCCAGCCTCAGGGTTTCTGTGGTTACGTGCATCTGGCCAGGCTCCTTCAAAAGTGCATCAGCACACTTCACTAATCATTTGCAGATCATAAATTTCTGAATATCCTCGATAGTCTACTGCTACTTTCTTTATAAGAATATAGATTTTTTTAACAATCTCTCCTTTTTACTATACAGCATTCAGAGTTGCTCTCTTGTATATCTGTACATCAACAGTAAGCAGTGTTTTCAGTCCCTTCTGCTGAAGCTCTCTGCTGTTGAGGTTACTCAGGCTGAAAACCATTTGTGTTCTGTTATTCTTCTCTGCTTACCACAGATATAATTTTTGCTTAATTGCTTTCATTGAACTGATTTCCTCCCTGACATTCTGATATGTTTTTCTCTTATTTTCCTACCTTTTACTGATATCACCTTGAACGCTTTGGTTTCTTATTCTTTCTATTCACCCCAACACTACAAAATTCTAGAGCCAAATCCAGATCCATTCTTGGCAGCTCTGAATGATGTGTTTTATTGGAACACTGTAAAATCAAATACACAATATTTGGTCTGGCAGATTTTTTCCTGAGCTATAAAACAAGTATCCACGTTCTTCCTAAGGCCTTACACTATCATAGGAAAACAGAGGAAATATGAATGGATTTCAAAGATGTTCCTGCTACTTTAAGGACAGAGTCCCTTTCCTGAGGACAAAAAGGGGTCACAAAGTTTTTCTGGATTTAGAATTACCATCTCTTGTTGGTACTGCTATGGATTGGCAGTCATTGCATGTACCACACAGTCATTTTCATTCCAATGTTTATACAGAGGCTTTGTCTCTCTATGCTAGTAAAAGCATCAAAGCACATTTCCATTGTTGTAGCAATCTTGGCAGAGAAACACCTGATTTTTATAACATTGTCAGGCAACAACATCTGGTACAATAATCATACAAAGTACAGAAGCAATTTCTAATTGCTATTATGTATTCTAGAAATAGCGGCCTCAATTTACCACAGGCTAAAATGAAAATTATTACTTTATGCATGAGTCATAAAATTAGAAGTCTAACCAAGAAAGTACTGAGGGTTGATTTTTTGTACCAACAATATCTCTGCAAAATTAGACAAAGACTGCTTTGTTTGTGATCCCACTTTGATAGAGTGGGATGTGCTCAATTTTTTAGCAAAAATTTTTGTCTTCACTATACTCATGACATTGGCACACCTGTGAAATATCTGAAACCAAAATGTCTCGAAAGACATCACATTCTTAAAGAGGTACCAGAACTGGAGAGGGAATCCTATCTTTAGGCAAGATATATGGATCCAGAATGTGATGAATGAGAAGAGATTGTAGCTGCTGAGATCCCACCAAATTTGCATTTCAGACAACAATCTGCCACACAGACTTTCTGAGACAGGATTTTGTGAGGGTGGAACTGGTTTCGTCTGCATGTATTTCCTCCTGTCCCAGTTTTCCCACACACACCTCCTTCCTTTTCAACATCTTATAGCCTTGGCACGAAGTAATCTAAATGTGCAGGGATTACTTCAGCAATTTGAACTTGCCAGTTCATGCAGTAACATACACTGATGTTGGAGGAAAATGTGAATCCAGTTTTGCTGGACTACAGGTTTCAACCGTAAAAACAAATCCTTGTTATCTCAGTCTCACCATTGTCCTTCTGCACATTTTACAGGCGTATACACTTGTAAGAAATGATTGGGGAAATGGAACATAAATGAAAATGAAAAATGAAACAGAACAAATCACCAGGGGAATAAAACTGATAAAGTAAGTTGTATTCTGGTTGTATTATAGCTTTCCTTTAAAAATTGGATTAAGGCGATAATGCAAAAAGTTTAGTGAAAAATTTTAAGGTATCACAGATAAAAATCTGTAAATTATGGCATAATACATATGCTGGCAACATTGTGGACAAGAAATCTATAAAATACTTTGAACAGCATCCTATGGAATTGAAAAGTCCTTTCCTTGTCTGGAAAACTAGGTACTACTTTAATAGTGTTCCCATGGCTACCGCCGTGCTGTGTTTGATAATAAACCTGAGGAAACTGAAAAATAATAGAAGGAAATCTCATACCTCTGCATATGCAGAGGAAAGGGAACTTTACTGATTTGCATATTCAGTTTTATTCACTGTCACTGGTGTTACAGGATTTTCTTTCCTTTGATGTTCTTTTCTTCAGTACTACTGTGGTACCCTACTATTCACTTCAACAAGCCCCTCTTGAGAACTAGTGTCTCTGACCGCTGCTTTTTTCAACAGGAGCAAAATAAAATGCATCCTTCCATTTCTTCTGTTAACTGAAGAAATAATCAAACTGTCTGATATTCTCATGAAAAGAAAAAAAATGCAATATACCCTTTCTTTGTCACTGAATACTCTGAAAAAACCTAGGGATTCTAATCGTAATCCATTTTGCATTTTATTGTCTTATTTTTATTTGCCAATGGCTGACAATATACTTGGTATGCTTGGTACGGAGAATTAAAAGAGAAGAGAGAGAAATCTTACTATTTGAGTCCTACTGGAAAACTAGAAGGGGAAAAAAGGAGGGCTAGAAAATCAATTCTGAATTTTTGAAGATCAGTCTGAGAATGGTGGGTGTAATGGAGAATGAAGAATGAAGGCAGGAAAAGAGAGGGAGAACTCATTTTTCAATGCAGAACTGGGACAATGAAGTTGTAGCTGTTATATAAACATAAATATTTTGATATATTGACATGAGTTGAAGTGTAAGAAAGATGAGGATGAAGAGAATGATTTTTGAATTACATCATCCAAGATCAAGAATAATATGTAGAAGGGAAAGAAGAATAAAATGAATGTAGGAGTGAAGCCCCATGGGACTTTGATGTTAAGTGGAAGTGGGGAAGGGAAGCCGGTTATAAAATATGTTTGAAGGGCATTTAGAGAGGAACTGGGAAACCAAAGTGCCATATAGGATTAAGGCAGGGAAAATGATAGGTTTTGCTGAATACAGCCAATGGACTGAGATGGATGAGAGTAGAAAGGAAGTCTAGAGAGAGAATAGGTCATAGCTGATTTTGATAAGGGCTGTTTCAGTAGAGTGGAAACGGCAGAGAGCAGTTTGGAAGGATGTGAGGGGAAGGTGTAACGTAGCGGAAAGCTGAGTGCCAGAGAGAGGTAGCTGGTTAAGGGAGTGTGACAGAGAGGAAGAAGCAGCAGTAGCCAGCAACCCAAGGGGTGTCACACATCGATGTATTAAAAGACAAAAAGAGAAGAAAAACATAAATGAAGGTTGGCTTGCACTAAAACTGATGGTGACTATACCTTAGGAGAGATCAGGAGTGTGAAGGTGAGTGTGAGAAGCAAAAAGGTAACAGAGACAGCGGTCATGAATGGAAAAAAGATTCCCATGCAAGAGAAGCACTGACAGAGGACAAAAGTAATATGTGTCTGGATAGGGAGAGTGGATCTTAAGGGGGAAGAAGTAGTAGACCAGCTCGATAGGGGCAGAATAACGTCCAATGCAAGTGTAATCCTTCATGCTGTGTTGTGTTATTCTACGGCATGATACAGTTCAACATAACAGTAAAAGAGGAAATTTAGAATATTTTGCTGCTCTTTATGAGCATAAGAGTCTATTAGTTCATCTAATCTGACCTCCATTATATTTTCTGATTTAGAGGCCATTAAAATTCAGCTAGATATCCTTGTATTGAGCACAGTAACCAGACAGACTAAGGCATTTGGAGAGATGAAACGACGTATGTAGAACTCCATTGGGGAATGCTTACCTATATCACAAAGTCTTTTCAATTTCAGTATTTCCTGTTCCACATACAGATGAAAACAAAGCATTACAAAGCTTCTTTCTCATAAAAGACTAGAGAAACTCAGCCAAGAAATATAGTCTATGTACTCCCTTCTACACAGGAGATGCAAGTTCAAATCCGTTCTTTGCTTGCTGCAGACTAGGAACAGTAACTTCCCTTTTCCCATTCTAATGCTTTTGCTACCATGCTATTGACTGCTCTAGGAGCAGTGCTGGATAGAGGCAGGAGCTGGATCCCTTAATCTTTCTGTTATTTTTGTTGAGTTTTATATAAGTAAGTCACTGCTACAGGGTCAGAAAGACCGAACATTGGTTCCAAGGGTTGGAGCACTCACTTTTAACATGAGAGAACCTAACAGGGACGAGAACGGAAGGCTCTCTCACCCAAACGAGTGCTCGGCTGTCAGACTGTTATTTCTTCACCTTTCTTGCAGTGATCAGAAATTCCTTTCCGTGGGAACACTGTGACTATAGGCTACATGGTATTCAAACACCCTAGAACATGTAGACGTGAAGCCAAGAAAGTAAGAGTCGTAAGGTCAGACAGTGAGAATAAAAAAAGAATGAATGTCATAAAGTGATTAAGACTTCCTATCCTCTTCCTAGGACTAGTTTGACTATTATCTAACACCAACGAACTGGGACAAAAATCAACTTTGCTGTTTCTAGATAGGTATTATGGGCAGGCTTCCATTTGCTTAATCTTCTTACCTTGGCACCTCTTAGATTCTAGATATATATACACATAAATATTCACATATATATATGATTCGATGTTTAACTGGATTGTTCACAGTTTGTAATATGGGTAATGTAGTATATTTGACTAGCAGGGAGCAAAATATTTATTCTCAGGTTGGTACTTTGGCTCAGATACAACCTGCTGAACATGCTTACATATAAAAGCCCTCTGAAATGGTGGGTGAAGCAGGGAAGGAGAGACAGAGAAGCAGAGCCTTCAGGAGTTTGTTCTACCCAAGACAGCAATGCATAAGGAAGAAGGACAAGAAAACTTGTGTGGCATTCTGGATTCCTCTCCAAACTGACCCTATTAAAATGATTTCAGGAGACATTACGTACTTTCTTTCCAGTGGGTTCACACTGATTCAAAGCACAACCAGGATGAAGCAAACAGCTTTCCCCCTTGCTGCCCAGCCATAGCTTTTGACAGAATAGACAAGATAATATGCTTATCATCTAATCTGGGAGCAAACTTATTCAACACTTACACCATATGTCACAATATCTGTATGAATTTGTGTACACACACACAATTTCTGCAAGGATTTGATTAGAGTTCATTGGAACAGTCTAAAAGACCAAAAAAGCAAGTTATATATAGTCTATTGGAAGATTACATATAAAAATGTCTTTTTCATTATTTTTATATTTTCTGAAGAGTTTTAAAATATGATCTGAAGGAAAGACAGCTAGCTAGCTGTTGGAATAGCTACTTTCTGCTGCTGTGGTACAGCAGAGCTCATCTTTCTTCTTCTCACAAAAAACTATTGAGGGCACAAGCCTCAATTCCTTGTGACCTAGTCCTGCTTTCAGGACAGAAAAGTAGTCACTGACTTCATAGAAAGAGGATGAGGCCCTAACTAGCTAGCAACAGATGCAGCAACGGAAAGCAATGTTTTTGAATTGTCTTCTTAGGTTCTGCAATTTTATCTGTTTTTTTCTGACTGAATCAAAGGCATTCTTCAATAAATTTAAGTTTCATGTTTTTACAGCAGCTGTTTACACAGCATTCTTCCTACCTAGTGGTTTGGGTTTACCTAATGCCTTGAAATTAATTTAACAGCGCTTTTCTATAAAGGCACGGAAATAAGCTTGCCCTTATAGGCCAAACAATGTTTTTCTTGTTTCCTGAGCATGTCCAACAGTCAAAACATCCACTCTTTTGGAAACCTTAATTAGAATAATGGTTAGGATCATAGACTTATTGTCAACCCCTTTGTCATTCCAAAATTATAACCAAATCAGCAACTTAAGCTTGTTTTAAGGTGTTTATCATCAGTTAGAATTCCTCCCTTATTTGTAAAGTCTTCTTCTATTAATTATAGCATTGATTATGTTGCCACAAATTTCCCTGAAGACTATACCTACAAGATTTAGATTGCTAAAACAGGAAAACACAGAGGAAAACAAAAGCTATGCAAGGAACACGTCTCTGTCTTGCCTGCTCTCTGTCAGCTGAAGGTACTGTAAATCTATTGGCAACGTACCTTATGTGCTACTCTTTCATGCAGTTTAACATTCTAGTAAATCAGAAAGTCAGAACTGACTAGGCACTTTCAGATTTTAAGCAAATGGCTCAGACATTTTACTGTTCCTTATACAAAGATTACTTTCATGACCATGTTGCTACTCTGAGGTGCTAGAGAGAGCCAGGGGTGGCAATGAGTGTGTAGTGCAGATGCTGTTTCCCCATCATGTGAGTTGGAGCGCATTTCACGCTAAACAGGGATACTGGTGAAGAGAAAGTTCCTCTGTTCCTTACCCCCCTGTAAATCCATCCGTGATTGAATGTTATTTTATTTTACAATGTATGAATGTGTTACAAAACAGTTTCAGTTTCAATTTGGAATTTTAATTGGTGCAATTCACACAGGCATACAAACAATGAGGTATTCAGCTTCACATCTTTGCTCTAAAAAGAAAAATACTGTCATAATTCTACTGAAGCTTGTAAATGTCCTGTAAGTGGTAGAACCTTGAAGTTTCAAAGAAATTAGGGTCATGTTTAGACTGAATTTCTGGAAAAGCTTTCCTGGTCCAATAGCATGATAGTGAGTAGCATCTAAAGAAAAATGGGAAATTTCCAATATAGGAAGATAAATTGAATATTGAACTGTTACTGCAGAGTATGGTAGAAACCATTTCTTCGTAACAATTGTCCATGTCATGGAAATATGTCAGACTTTCCTTGAATTTTTTCTGAGTGCTTAATCAATTCACTCCAAACAAAGTAACCACCAATTCAATGTTATGCATGCCTACCCTAGCAAAAATGATATACAAGAGCTAGACCTGGAAAGAGTTAATTTGTGTACCACAAAGAGAGGGGAAAAAATGGAGAAATAAACATGGGAGAATGACTGAAGATGGACTTGGGTAACAAAAACAGATCATTCCGCTTGCGGATGTGTTCTCACAACCCCTCTTAATGGAATTTACACACATGAGGCATCAACAAGGAAACTTAACCTGAAGTTCATATTTTTCAGTGATCAGATGATTCCTCTTTAAAGATTATAATGTGGCAATGTTGGTCACTGATCTTCACCTGTGGTTCAAGAAGTGGAAATTAGCTTGAGAAAAAAGAAATACCATACTTTATTTAAAGTAAGCAATTAATTATTTTTTGTTTAAAGCTATTATGAAAAATATGAGCTTAAGTGTTTAGGTACAAATGCTATGCTTATATATCTTTAGAGATTTAACTGGAGTTAAAAAATAAGCAACGTTAAACTAGATGACACTAAATTTAGCTCTTGATGGTATAGTGTCAAAAGCTAAAAACATGTAATTTACAAGTTATTAGAATCCAAGACTGGTGCTGTTAAGTGTGGATTTGTAAAGGGAAATATCAGGTACCTTATCCAGAAATCTTTCAGCTCTGATAAAGATACCTAGAATAAGAAATGGTCATGTGTATTTATGGAACATACACTGTAACATTGGTGTAAGACTCTGAAGATCTAATGAAATGTAGACAACATAAAAAGCTGGGATGCAGATAGCCTATGAAACAACTAATGATTAGATTTTCAGATGATCAAGACAGTTGATGAAGATACCTTTAAAAGTGATGAAAAATCCAGACTGAATAGCAGATGAGAAGTGCCACAAGGGCAGAAATAGAGAATGCGATTGTTCAGAGCTGTGAATATGGAGACCTAATTTAAAGCCCATGAGATCTATGAAAGGTCTTCCTTCAGCAAAGATTTATATATTTACTGCCATATCAAGACACAGTTATGAAAAAGCCTCAGACATAGTGCTGATGTCTGTGGAATCTCACTAGAAATATTATTTCCAACACAATTCCTCATCAAGAACTACTCTTTGAGATCTGACAGACCTCCATGTGTAAATCAATGGCTAACGCATGCTTTATTAGTATTATATAGCAGTAATTAATCAGAATCTTTGGCAATACATGCAAACTCTATTAGGGCTGTGGACTTACTTTTTCCAAACAAACTTGCATCCTTATCAGAAAATGAAATATTTGCTAAGGCCTGTTTCTATAAAATAGTAACACTATCTGACAGCAGTTTTTATCCTTCAACTCCTTGTTAACTCCGTATAATATCAGCTTTTCCATAATATCTTAGATTTATGTCATGCTAAATAGCCCAGTTATATGAATCGTTACACTTACCTTATGAGCATTGGCAAAAAGTCTTTCAGAATTTTCCTGACACACTAGATTTTATTTATAAATTAGGAAAATTGGGAAGGAAGAGATCTTAGCGAGCTCTTCTAAGATTCTTGGGTGTAGGACATCCAGGCCTGCTTGTTAAAAAAGGTTATTTTCTAGGAGCTGTGGTTTAAAGTCTGGTTTAGTTACCAGTGGAGAGAGAAACACTTCCTCTCTGGAATATGACATAAGTATTTTAATCTTTTTTCTTCTGAAACACACAATAGTAATGTTTACTGAGAACTTCTGCCTTTGCTGAACCATTGCTAACACTTCTATCATCTCTGTGTAGCAGGAGGCACTCAGCACTGGAAAGGGTTTCTTTTTTTGTTATTTAAAGACACCTCCTTTAATGTTCTCATCACCTACACATTTTCCCTAATAAGTTCAGCTTTTCTTCTCAAAATTTGTTTTTCTGACAGCCTGATTTATACTGATTATTCTTTCTGCCTTGTTACATGTTATTTCTTTTTTTCTAATTGCTACTTTCACTTTTTTCCTTAATTAGATGTGGGAAAATTACTCCTTTCTGACTATGAGCTTTTGAGTTTTTCTAGTCACTTTAATAAAGAATTCCTAATTCACATTTTGTTTCCCCCTAAATTTGCCTCAGTCTATTTCATTTATGATTTCCCTCAATTTTGAAATTACCCTTTTTAATCTAACTGGACAGCCTGCTACACAGTCAATGAAAAATAAAAATTGCCTAGATATACGTTGGTGCATTTGTGTAAGCCTGAATTTTATTGCTCTGCTCTGCAAACCAAAATTATTACCTCACCTTGTACATCATTTGTGCTACAGTACTACAGTTCTGACAAAATATCTCAAAAAAACAGACAGTTTAATTTTTTGGTAGAGTTCATGGAATTAGATGGTTCCGCACAAGACTTTTAACACAATAAAATCTCAAATGGTAACAAAAACACAGAATTAAAACATTGTAACCAGTTATCTGATCATTTTATATCTGAAAATCAGAAGCAACTTTTACAGAGAGACTTCAAAATCACTTTTATGTTTTAAAAGATGTTATTAGACCTCTAATAGTGAAAACTTGTCTCTTTCCCTCCCATCTCTTTATCCTTCTCTCCCTAGCTAAAAACAAATGCAGTGATTTTGAGTCAAGTGCTTGGAAAAATGTGTGATAGGAGAAGATACCTTGCAACTCCAGCATTCGAAAGCTCAGTCACTTATTTAGGCATCAGAGAAGACATCATCTAGCTCCTACCAGAAACATGTATGGTTACTCTGAAAGCCACAAACATACTGAATGACTTCATGTAAAATTATCTCACTGAATAAGAGTCAAACGTAATATTAATGACACACTCAGATGCTGGTTCCCCCCCCTCCCCAAAGTGAAACCCATCCTTGTTGTGGAGGTCAGACCTTTTGTAAGGATTGACTTCTCCTGGAAAACCCTCCACATTGACATCTATGTCACTGTCAATCACCATTTCGTGGGCATAAAAGAAATAGAAATGGTCTCAATTCACTCATTATTTTTGCAGTAAGAACCTTGTGCCAGTGATGAGGCTTATAGCAGCCCTAGAGCTCATTGAAGAATACTATAATGGCCACAAGAGCTTAGCCTGAAATTTTCACTGATGCCCAAACCTCCCTGTGATCCACGTTGGTTGCTCTCAGGCTTGACTCAGATCAACCGTCTCCCTCAGCAAAAAAATGTAAGCCCATGTAGAGATGATGGATATGACTAACCTCTAAGGCAGAGTCTAAATCTTCATCTGGGCCAGGTCCAGACCAGCTTTTAGATCCTGATGCTGTGACTCACCCTCTGACTTGTTCTTCTCACCCACAGATTAGAAGTGGAGCACAAAAGAAAAATCTGGGGCAACACCTATAATCTGGCAGAGAGAAAAAAAAAGTCATCTGCAGCATTGCTGATACATTTGTTGAATTAAAGAAGGGTCAATGATATCAACTAGTTTAATTTTAAGTGAAGTTCACAGACTTAAATGATGCCCTGGTTCTGTATAAGTTTTTTTAAGATGGTAAAATCTTGAGTGGAAATAAAAGCACAAAATTAAAACAATAGTGACCAGCAGACTGATCATTTTCTATGTGCCAATCAACACAAATGGCATTTTAGGCATGAGGTGCACAAAATTATAAACCTCATTTAAATGGAATTCTTGTGCCTTTATGAAAAATGCAAAGTGTATGGCTGCAACTTAATAAACTCTGTTCCCCTGCACCTATTACTATGTAAGCCATATACTCAGGAGAGCAAGATAGGTTCTTAATGCCAGTAAAGCCAACTTACATGAAAAATGTGCATTCCATCTCAGGGACAGTTTATAAATTAAAACAAAACAGAGAAATTAAGTAAAGGATGATGCATAAGTTAACAGTGCCTGGAGGCAGCCTTAGCTTTAATACCGACAAATCATGCAGGTTTTACACAGTTATTCACTTCAGTATTCAGTAAAAAATGAGGTTACTGTAACAATACCAAGCATATCCTTAAAGAAACACATTGCAAAAAGTTACGTGAACTTTACAGAGGGATGAAGAGAATAAATAAATTGTACATTTAAATAATGCATGTTTTCTCTCAGTTTGAAACTTAACTATGGATTGCAAGGCAGCGCTCGAAAGCCATAGTCAATGAGTTCAATGGAGTTACTATATGATAAGGACTATCATGACATGAGCTGACTAAAATATATGGCCAAGATAAATTCTTAAATATTTTGAAGTGAAAAAAAAATTTCCCTAAAATAATGCTTTTTTTTCTCATAAATGTGTGATTTTTCTTTTTTCTTTGTCCTTTTTACCCTTTTAAGGTTAAAATAAAGATATCACACTGGAAAAAAAATGGAAATGTGGATAGAGAAAGAAAATAAGGAAGGAAGGAAGGAAAGAAGGAAGGAAAGAAGGAATAAAATACAAAATTCCACCTAGTAACCTTGACATTTTCTGTTTGAGAAAGTTTAAAAATTACTTTTTGGAGATTTACAAATAAGTGAGGGAGGATACAATTTGTGTTTCCCAGTAGATTTTTATAATTGCCACTGTCTGCGCTTGAAGTTGGAGTCCAAGTTTACACCTACAGTTGAAGGACATATCATTACTCAGGAAAAGAGCACAAGGTTCTGGAAATTAGAAACAGAGCAAAAATTTGGCCTGTACCAGTAGCTAGGCCCCAGTCACTACTCACATGTCTGCTTTATATATTTTATCTAGTGATCCTGTAGTATGAAATTCAGAAACATTTCAGGCAGCAAAGACCAGAATAAATGTGAAGTGGCCCAACCACACGTTACAGACAACATGAAAAGCCCCCAGCATGAAAAGTACCCCAACCACAAGTGAAAAATTTCTGCTCATTTTTCCCCAAGAAAGTTCAAATATTTTTTTGCACTGAGACTTTCCTAAAAAATGGGAATTGAGAGCCTTTCCATTAGTCAGCATCACTTACAGCATGGAGGTTTAAACACTCTTGTAAGAACCCACATGTGGTTGAACCACACAAGGCTGAGGTGGGTTATGGGCTGGTTGCCGGTTGCCTGCATAAACCTAATAGTCTAATGATTAGGCTATGATGTAAAAAGCAGCCCCTTAAAAATATTTTTAGGGATCTAGATTCTTTAAGATATGCATTATACACACTTAGATGTCATTTATCAGATGAAAATCCTCAGGGGACTTTAGGAAAAACAAATTTGGCAGAATCATCTAATCTATTTTACATGTCTGCAATACAGACAGTCTGCTTGGGCAAATCTAAGGGGCGATTCATCTTCTAACATAGACATGGAAAACAGATCAGTTGAATCTTGCAGCAGAAATGTCTATTTCTCTCTGTTGATTTTAAAGAGATTATAAAACATTTCTTCCACTGGTTAGTAGACATAGATGTCTGTACGTTAAAGACATCTAAACTTAGAGGAGATGACTTTCATCCTTACTTTGTGGATTCTGACCAGGCACAGATAAGAGTCAAGCATTGAGCTGCTCAGAATTGGAGTGGTTTCAGGCACTTCTGAAAACAGCATTCGAAGGACCTTATGTTTTTTAAAACAGAGCCAGGACCCAGCTAGTAGATTTAAGTGCCTCCAGGATTAGGTAACAGCTGTGAAGGGTTTTCAGATCATCATCTGGGACCTGGGCAAAACTGAAGTTTCAGCATGCAAAATGTGATTAGAGATACCCTTTTAGACTTAATGTTTTCAGATAAATGATGGGATTTGTTCGTTTAGAAACTGCTTCTAAACTTAAGCACAAGACTCTCCACTCACACATATTTGTCAACATTTGGTTAATTTAGTGGCATCTAACAGCTTGCCTCCTTTTGCAAGTACCTATTTTGCTAACAGACCACAATATACAACCATAGGAAATGGCCTAAAAAGCATTGTGTCCAAGAAGATCATTTATGACTTGTAATGGTCAATTAGTGTTGGTTTTTGTATATCCTCTTTGCAGCAGTTAGAATCAGCTGGTTCTGAGTTATCATATAGTTCACATACAGGGCTTGCTACAGGTCAAACTAATGACTTATTTGGAAAATGACAACCCCACCCCTTGCTATTTCCATAACTGGTAAAACAGATATGAGAAAATTAAAGGACAGAAATAGATTTAAGATCAACTGATATTTGAGTCTAAAGAGACACATT
The DNA here is from genome assembly GCF_040807025.1 of Struthio camelus. NCBI lineage: Eukaryota > Metazoa > Chordata > Aves > Struthioniformes > Struthionidae > Struthio > Struthio camelus. Next base: position 36,295,844 of record NC_090942.1, on the reverse strand, counting down.
GGAATTTTGCATTTATATGCAAATATCACAAATATGAGAATCATTCATACTCTGTAATATCCTGTATGTAATTGACTGTGCTTTTGTATCTTGTTTCTTGCTAATTTTTCATCTTGTATTTCAGACTAATCTGAATGCATCTTGTGTGACTTGAATAGCTGAGGCTGAGCTGTGCCCCCGTGTACTGACATTCCCCCTTATCACTAATCACAATAACACATCAGCTTATTTTTATTCTGAAAACTATACAAAACAATACCTGGTTTCTTACTGAATATGTAGTATTATGAATTCCACCTGCCAGAAATCCTGCTTACATTTGATTTCTGTGCTCTACACCCTTTTTTTTTACCTTTCCCTCTTGATACAGGAAAATGTTGGCAGAGACCGGAAATCAGCACCTGGCTACTTTCCAGGCATTATGGATATCATTGTGTTAAACATCTTCCAGGACTAAGCCCCAAATCACTAGTTGCTTCCCCATAGACTATGGCTGGTAGAACTGCCCCCTGCTCCCTATTTTGGCTCTCTGGTTTAAGTTGGTCAGATGCTAAAATAATTCTTTTTTTTTTTTTTTTGATCTGTGTCCTGTCTTCACGTTTACGGTCACACTCCTTGCATTTGTGTTTAGGCAGAGGACCTTTTCCTTTTTCCAGGTTAACCTTTTTATCATCGAGGTTCACTTTCTTTTAAACAGGGGAGAATTAAAAACCGTATTTCACTCTTAGAATTAGCATTGCCAAATGGCACTTTTAGAGTTTGAAGTCAAACTCTTGTCCTCCGCTTTTTTTAAAAAAAAAGTATTTTAGGTGGACCTCAGGACTACAATGAAATGTTTTCCATAACTAGAAAATGTACCTATTATTAATATAAGTAGATGCCAGCTCCATATGTCGGCAACATAGCATTTTATAGATAGAAAGCAAAGTTAGGTACCGAGAAGCTGTGAGGGCTTTTTAGTTAGCCATCTCAATCACACTGTCACAGGTCTTTTCAATCTCATCAATTAAAAAGTGATCCAGAATTACTGAACAAGTATAACACACCATTTTGTTACTTCAGGTATAATCAAAATTCAAAAAGTGCCATTCATCTAATGATATTCTTACAACATCCCACTCAACATCCTGAAATGGTGTAAAGCAGTAGAATTCAACTGAATGTGGAATTAAGATAATCTATAAAGGCAGAGGATTAGGCTCTATGCTTGAACATAGGTAGCCAAAATCCCAATTATCAGCAGCCTGCTTTTTGAAAAAGATGGAGTTTTGTCTTCTTTCGGATTAGTTGGATTAGCGGGTGTGAGAGCAGGTTGTTACTTTCGTGGTCCGATTTTTTTTTTTTGAAGTCTATTTCAGAAACTGCATGATCTTGACTCTATTATTCCCAATTATAACTCAGATAACTTTGAGTTTTCCTTTACACACTAAAAACAAATAAATATAACTAAAAGCAAGTGCTCTCAAAGAGTTTAGTAAGAAATGGTTAACACATATAGGTGAGATACTAATAAACACTACAGAATGGCCAGGCTTCGATTATTGTTTTGCATATTTTATTTCAGAGCTTTGTACTTCGGATGCCAGTGTCTCAGAGTAATTACCTAACAATTGCATTGAGGGTTATCTTGGGTTTCATTGCCAAAATTTGACCCAAATTTTACCCTGGTTTAGGAAAAACCTGTCATCAAAACTGACAGCTACCTAAGAAAGCTTTAATTTTGGTAAGTTGATATTTTCTGGAAATCACCACTTTGTCTGAAGAATCATGACCAGCTCCAGCGATTTCTGATAGCTTTTAGATCCAGACTGCTTAGGAGCCTGTGAAAAGAGATTAAGTCTGTGCGTCAGCGGATCTGTCTATTCTGAGCATCCCTTCAGACCTGTGCAGGTCCCCTCCACTGCTGCTGAGTGGAGACTGTCTATTCAAGGCTCAGCACTCCTGAGAGAAAATGCAGAGAAAATACAGGGTAATTGTGCTCCCATGGCACTTTTCAAATAAGAACCACACTAATCAGCACCTATAATAATTTGCTGCAGATCTAAATGTTGTTAGTACATAATATTATAGTCGAGGACAATAGGTGAAATATTTGACAATTCAGATTTTAAAAGGCAATGATGATTAAAATTTGTCCATCTGTATTTTTGACAGAAGGAATAATGAAACAGCAGGTAGCTATGGCATGTAAAACACTTGCTGTGTGTGAAATTGGTATCATGTGACTCAGTCGCACTAAATATTCTCTTTCAACACTGGTAAGCCAGATGAAAACTGCGGATGTTTTTAATGAAAATGTAAGAGTAAAAGGATAATTGAAGATAGTGGAAGGGAAAAGAGGCTTAATGCATTGGATTTATTTAGGTTTGGGGTTTTTATTTGCTTTTGAAATCATGTAAAGTTTATATACTATATGTAAAATACATATATAAGTATATAATCTTTGGAGACTTTATAATATTTTTCTCTATTGCAAAAAAATAGCTTGCTTTGATAATTACACATATCTGGAAAACGGCTAATATCAAAAGCAAAATCATTCCATATTCCTACTGAGTTTCTCAGTTAGAATTTTTTTCTTAAAATTGTTGCATATTCTTTTCAAATTCTCCTGCATCTCGCTTAGCAAAAAGTGTGCATTTCTATAACACTATATGTCTTGAAGCTTCAGCAATAAATTAGTGCCTCAGAATAGGGTACAGAGAGAAATAGTTCATGCAGTGTATGTGCACAACTGACTGGCATTAATTGTTTTTAATTCTTCTTTATTAATGAGCTCGTCAAGCAAACATCTTTGTGTTCCAAAGGAAAAAAATATATATAAAAATGAACCAGAAATAAATTTTATTAGTTTCCTTATGCCCAAATAGGAGTAGATACTTGATATAATTTCACCTTTAACAGTACAGTAACTGCTAAAGTGATAATATTTCACATTAACTAATCTCATATTTGATTCTTCTTTAAAATAGAATTATTTTGATTGTTTCAGATGGGAGTGTGCATTGTGAGCTTACTATAGATCCTTAGGAAAATGTTCTTTTCTATTAAAGAAACCATTTTTAATACTTCTCTTAAGTCTGCTAAAAATAATGTAAAATGCTTCTTCACACTGTCAATTGCTTTATTAAATGAAGAGCAACAGTGTCCCCTAGCGGTTAAAGAAATATTTATCCCCTACGAAGCAAAGGTTGTTATACATGGATCGGAGTTTTCTGTGCTGTGGATTTGAGAAAACAAAATATTGCCCAGTAGATACGGATAGCACTAAAATCTCTGCAGGTTTAAGTACTCCAATGATCAAAAATATTTTTTTGGTTTTTTTGGTTTTATTTTCCATAGCAAAGCACAGTATTCAGTAGAATTGAAATGACAAGTAAAATGAATATCCCTTTAATCTAATCCTGGCCTTACAGAATATTGTTCAAAGAGAAAAGCTATTTGTTTGATGATCAAACTGTATCTCACACAAACACTTACACACACACACACACACACACACACACACACACACACACACACACACTTTTTTATATATAAATATATGTATATGTATGTGTGTAGATAAGCTGCAGTGGAATTTCAGGCAAAATGTAGCGTGCAAAGCAATTAAGAGAGAAGGAACGGAAACCATGAAGAATTTGTTCAGTTTGATACAGGATAATGCAAGTCAACTTTTTCATTTAATTAAAATGTGACTGGAAATTAGACATGTACAACAAGTGTTTGATCAACATGCAGCCGGGATGAGAACATGTTTCATGACATGCAACCTTGCGTACTAAAAACCTAGGAGAAGGCAATAGAAACTGTCCTAATAAGAGTGTACCCTGGTGGCTTTAACCTTTCGACACTGGTGTACAGGCATCAGCGGGAAAGCTTATTAGTCTTCCAAGCCTTCCCGCCATCTTTCAGTGATGAAACTGACAAGAATCACATAAGCTTCACTCAAAAGTTTCTCGTTGACCCAACAGAAAGACTGACCGAACAAACTGGCTGCCCAGTGACAGCATCAGCTAGCCCTTGCTCCAGAGTCACATGCCCTCAGGTCGCCAAAAGCACTGCTAGAAGGCAGCTCAAACTAGGGTTCATTGAGCCTGTGTGAAAGAAAAACATGGATGGAAAAAATATTCCTTATTCAATAAATTGACATTTCCTGATTAAATTGGTTTCTGCTTGAAAAATCCCTACTAGTTCTAGTGATAAAGATGTCAATGTCTGACAGTCCTTCATAGATTTTACTGGGACATATTCTTTCCTTCTGCTATCATTAAACTTGTTTCTTTTCTTCCTCCTGCCCCCCCCACTCCCTTTCTTTCCAAGTAACACCTTCTCACATAAATTCTGATGAAAGAAAATAGAAACTGAAAGACATCATTGGATTGGCAATGTTTCCAAACTTTGCAGTGCAAACTATACTTCTGCTTTATACTTGCTTTCCACCAAGTTATTGTCCTCCAGCTTGTTTACCTTAACTGCAATCTTCTTGAAGCTACAGCTGTTTCTTAGTTTGTATTGAGCATAGAAGAGGAAGAGGATGGAGATCATAATCTTGGGATTTGCAAGTATCAGTATGGAAAGGTACAAGACCATGGAGTAACCGGCAGTGTAAAAAGCCAGGAGCACCGCTAAAAGTTAGGGATAAAGTAAAGCGAAAAATTAGCCACTATCTCTATAGCATGCTATCTTCAACCAGATAGAGCAGCGTCCTTTTTCTCTCCATTAAGCTACAGTCTAATGATTAAAGCATTTTCCTAGAGGGTAATAGATGTTAGATTGAACTCTCCCATGACGAAAACTTCCCTCAGCACAGTTCTTCCTCTTCTTGAATGAATGTACAAAACAAAAGACTCTGATTTTAAAGCTTAGCACTGCCACTAGCACCAGGTTCCTGGAGGTGCGTGCCCATCAGGATACTTAGGCAGATAAATCTCTTATTCTGAGTCCCACCAGATTTTGGTAGTACTTGGGTGCTGAGCAGCTCCGTTTTTGCAGCATGCCCAAGAGCAGAATCACAGTTCCAAGTCCATGCTGAACATCAGCTGTCTGAGGCTAGGAACTGATTGCCCAGGCTTCTCAGACCTGGGTCCTTTATCCAAATGGCTGTGCAGACATTTGGACATCTCTTCATATCATCCATCCTAGAAAAATTAGGGCCTTTATAGGAAGAAATCTGGTCATCCCGCTAGTTTAATGCTGGTCATGTAATTCTGTCCAGGGCAGAGTGGGGATGGGGTGGAGCCCCTTTCCTCATACTTGTGCACTTGAGTCCACTCTGCAACTTAGGCCGTATGTGAGGTTTTCCCCTAGGTATGCCATCCATATCACAATAAATCCAATTATGAGAGCATTTCTGAGGGAAAACAATATGGGGAGCTGATGAAAGCGTCAAATTAGGGCTTTAAGGTCACTCTTTCAAGCTGTTATAAACCTCACAGAGGTCTATGGAACACCAGATGTGAGTAGGAGGAGGCTTCAGGCACTTGTGGCAACTCAGTGAAAGCGGTGGGCTTCCACTCTGTTCTTATGGAACTCGGTTCAGCCCCCTTCCTGCTACTTCATTTCAGTTCTGATTGGGTCTAGCCATCTGTGAGCAATATTTACAGGGGTGGAGGTCCCAGAGATTCGCTAGACTAAGCACTAGACACTCTGTCTTTTGCTAAAGTTTCTACTGATATACTTGAATTAAGGAATTTGCAAGAGGAGCATGATAAAATGCCAGCCATAGCTCACTGTTGCTATAAAAAGAGGACATTGAGAGATAAAATGTTTAGTCCTTTGTTACATCCTCTGCTGTCTGAGAGAAATAACTCTCAAAAAGGTAGCTTTCATCAACTAATCAAATTCTATCTGATGATTTACTAGTGTTAAATTGTTTCAATAAACTTTATATTTTTTTCTATTTTCATCCCTTCACTAATTAGAAGCAGAATTTAGCATTTGTAAGATTGCTTTGCTATGGAAATAACAAGATGTTCCATTTCATATCATAAATTAAAGTTTCAGAATAGTTTTTAAAGTGTTTCTGTAGATATTGTACTGATACTGAAAAATTACTCATGAGCCTTTCCCAAAGAGTTAGCAAATCTTTCTTAGTAAGTGTAACTGGGGCTTTGAAAGTAAGTTTATTTCTGCATTAGGTACAGAGAAGAATTTAGTTTATCTTTTCCACAAGTTGTAGGTATATGGTGAACAGATGGTAAATTACAATTTACAGTTAACTTTCTAATGCTAAAGTGGAATTTTTAAGGAGATTCACTAGTTGCATAATTCACATTCATACTGTGTCATGAAATGAAACTCAATTTGTACAGGTATAATGCATTCTGTATACGGTATTACATAGCCCACTTTTCTAAACAGAACAAAAGAGCAAATGTGTTATAGAATATGAAAGCATATACAAATAAATAGATGAATAAGTGTGTGTTTTTATATGTATATATGTGTGTGTATATATATAATATATATGCAGATAAATAAAGAAATAAAATGCATTGCTTAATATCTAGTAAAAAGTCAAAATTTAAATATATTGAAGCCTGCTGACTTCTAAACATCCAAGGGCATTAATGTAATGAAAATATACTAGTACCTATGAATTAATTATCAGGAAAAACTAGCAGTTCAGAAAATTTGATCGTTGTGAATGATGTTGTAAGTGATGACTGCTGTCTTCTCTCTCGAGGGAAGTGTCCTCACCAACAGACCTTTCTGGAGAGGAACTATGTTTCCTGTTCTCTCTTCAACCTTGACTAGAATCCATCACAAATCCCAGGAAGCCTTCTACATATTAGCGTCAAAACAAGTGTTTCTACAAAAATTGTCATTTTCCAGTCTAAATCTGTTTAATTGATGAATTCCAGTTGCTTCTAGTCATCATAACACAACATTTCTGTTTAAAGAAACAAATGCTCAGGCATTTTCCAGATCATAAAAGTAAGCATGTTTCATAGAATCATAGAATAACTTAGTTTGGAAGGAAAGTCTGGAGGCCATTTGGTCCAACCCCCTGCTCAAAACAGGACCAAGTACAAAATTACATCCGCTTTCAGAGTTAGAGCAGGTTGCTCAGGGCTTTGTCTGGTGAAGTCTTAAATATCTCCATGGACAATTTGCCACAACCTCTCTGGGCAATCAGTTTCCAATCTGAAAAACTCCCACAGCTACTCTCTAAAAAATGCCATTTGGAGGAGGAAAATAAAATGAAATAGAGTAAGGCCAGATAGAAGTGAAAATAAAATAAGAAAGGTTTAAGGATGAATGACAGGTTAGTGAAATGGTACAAGTGATGACAGAAAGACGTAATTCATATATTGCATAAAATAAACAAGTAGTTTACAAAAATCAGGAATAATGGGGTAGTAATGCAACATTTCAGACCAGCGACATTTCAAGCAGTATAAAAATATGCTTGGTATTTCCTCTTCTAAAACCAGGAGCCTACAACCAGAAAATTCAATTCCTTATTTATACTGAAAGATGTAGATTTATTTGGTTATAAGAATATGTAGATGCTCTAAATACTGTCTCTGCTGTCACCTATGAAATGTCAGAACATATAGCAAAGGAAAATCTGTAAACTTTATAAAAGCACATGATTTTCTTAATGCTAATAATTCGCAAGATCTTTTAAAAGAGCAAAACTCCTTTCTCCTCTAGCTTTTAAAACATCTTCTTCCTGTAACATTCCACAAAGAGAACATTTGCACCCACATGCATATCCCTGTTTGCCTATAGCCAGTGCAAGTACTCTTAGGTTGATTATTTTCCTTTATTTGACTACCGTTCCAGATTTATGCTGGAATTCTGCATGGCTATATTGCAGATGGAACTGTAATCATTACAAAACTGTCACAAAATATTCTTAGTAAGCTAAGTAATCTCTCTGATAGTTTTACAGCAGTTTCTGCCTGTCTGACAGAAATTTAGGGAAAGAGTTCTAAAATTGTCAGGAAGCCACTGAAATGCTTTTCTTTCTCTTTATAGTTAACGGTGGTGTTAACAGTTGGTGGTTCCTGAATGTAATTGCAAACTTCTAGTTGTTCCATTTATACCCTAAGCACAATAGAGAACCTTATATTTATACTAAAATGTTCTATCTTGGCAAATTTTGGCTACACTAAAAGGGCTATTAGCCTTTTCATTATGAACCCAATTAAAATTTCCTTGTCTTTATCAGTTTAAATAATATTGCGGATGTTACTTAAGCATAGTTTTGTATTTAATCATAGAGCTAATTTGAAAGCTAGCAAGTAATTGCATTTTTTCTTTCCCTCTAAACATTTTCTCAACTTTCTTAATTACGCATACCCTCCTATTTTGCATTCTGGAGATTCTCTGCGGTTTGGACACTTGTAACTGTTTATAGAGTATTATATGCTCTGGGATTTATTTTTCACTGTCTTGCAGGGAAAAGAATAATACTTGAGGAACTGTCCCACATCTACCCATAATCTTAATTTCAATACTGTCTTCCTTTATAACAGTCTTGACCCTCCGGGAATCTGTTAGGGTGAACTGCCAATGAAGCTTGTTTGAATCATTTTCTGAGGGTGCTAACAAATGAGTTCAAGTGACACTAGTGGCAGCCATTTAAGAAATTATTTCTTACAGTGGTTTTGTCCCTCAGCCACAGCATTATTAGCAGAACTGAATATGTTCTCCAGTCTCAGTCATTTTGATGCAGTCTTTAGCATCATCATAAACACGTCTTCATTGCAGTTTAAGCATCACTGAATCCCCTGTGATGCTTAACAGGGGATAATGGATGCTGTCAAGCTCTTTGTTTAATCCTAAAGTTTCAGGCTGCAGAGGGACCAGTAGGTTAGGTTAATTAGGTTAGGTTAGGCTGGGTTAGATTAAGAAGCTAATAGGCAAACAGAAGGAGCAAGGTGTCCATACTTTAGTATCTAAATTCCCCAAGAATTTCATGATCTTTGATTTGTCTGGGTTTTGGTTCTGGCTTGAAGGTGGAGAGGGGAGGCAAGGGAGTCTTCCCATGAGACAAACAGGACAGTAGTGGTTACACAGAACACTATACTGTTCTGCCGGAGTTGTGAGAGACACTTTTTCTTCTCTAAGTTCACTGAAAACCTAAATCAAAGCTGAACTTGGGAAAGGCATCCCTACCCTAAACTTCTCTGGTAAATTTGTACCTGTGTTTAGGCTAAAAAACTTGTAGAATAAAACATCACAATCAAACCCTGAAAAATCTTAAATCAATAAACACCAATGACCAGATCTGCATTAGGCACTGCATTGGATCTATATTAGGCACTACGAAGCTCAGCAGCACACAGGACACCTAATCCAGAAGTCAAGGCCATAATTTTGAGGCAAGCGCCCATGCTCCAGCCACACTGAGAACAGGTTTTTAATAAAGGTGAGATTGTTAGAAACCCAAGCACTTACTGAGGGACATCTAAACCCGTTTCTAGGGAAACTGGAAGAATAAGCTGTGTCTGCAATTCTGTATGGCTCCTCAACAGTGTAACTAGGGGCTGTGCTTTTATGCATGTTGTGGAACTGGGATTTACAGCCTTACACCCTTTTGTGCAGCTGGGCACCTGGAATGTCATCCTGGGTAGAGATGAGAAGTTCATTCTCACCTCTGAGAAGATGGTTCTCAGTGGTCAATTACGTCATGGTTAATGGACCTGTTCAGGAGGTGGGATACCCTCTTCCCAGAGAAAGCTGCCAAATTAGGAACTCTTCTGCATGCAGGTCATGGCCTGTGCCTCCTGATGATTGAAAGAATAGTTTGCAGTTTAAATATTCTCCAAGGAGAGGACTTGGGGACAAAAAGTCCCCAGAGAGAATAAAGAGAATCATAAAAAGGAAATATTTCATGGAGAACCAACTGAGGCTAGGAAAAAGCCGCCACACAGCAAGTTCTAGACAGGCGCAGGGAAGAGATGAGTATATTTTAGCATGAAGGAAATAGGGGTTCCACCATAGCTGTAAGATAGAATGAGGTTCTAAAAAGAGCTGAAAAAATCCCTTATCGGGAGACAAGTTCTGAGTGACAAAGAACAGTTCTGGACAGCCCTGGGACAAACTCAGTGCATACTCATATATGTGGAAAAGTGTAAGCAGAAGGGGACAGTGAGATCCAAGCTGTGTGTGTTTCATACTATCAAGCCTGAAGTTCTTAAATTTTTTACTTAAAGTCTTTTTTCAGGGATAAATTGTAGCCCAGAATAACCACTCGGTAATAACTGTGAAAATGGTTATCTGTCAAAGGGAGGTGTTTCTACCAACCACTCAGCAGTGGACTTAGGGGTCCCATGATGTAACTGGGACTAAGAAGCATGCCAGAGGACAGATTAGGAAAATAATAGTGCAGCCAACTGAGTTCAGAAAAAATTCAACTAGGTTTTGGTTCAGTGTTTTCAGACCAACAGGCAGAATATGTCACTGAGCAGAGGAAATCTGGCCAGACCTCCTATACACATAAAAATAGAAGATCACTGCATGATTCTTAATCCATTTCTGAATGTTTCACCCAGGTTTTTTACAGACAAGATTCCATTTGGAGACATTATGTACAGTTCTGCCAGTGCTAGCAACTACTGCTTGTTTATCTCCTATTTTGTCTCCATTAACCAAAGTAGGAAATCTCTACTCAGACTGCGGTAGTTTATTATTATTGTTGTTGCTGCTGTTTTTAGAAAAAGTACAAAAGAGAGAGGATTGAATTAGTGCAAACAAAAATTGCATTAATGCAATCTAGAGATTTGGAAACATGATAGGTAAACGAGAGAATGGAGAAGGAAAGTAATGGATCCAAATGGGGATGCTGGAAATTACAGTTAATTGGTGAACAAAATAATGTGTTACTTTCTCTTGGTTTCCTTTGAAAAAGAGGCCCTGAACAAAGGAGGCCTGGTTAGCAACACAGTGCACTTCTGGTTTTGTGAAAACAAAGGAGAAATGAGAGATGAATGCTCATCTCCTCCCTCCATCCTTTCTTTTTCCACACACCTGATATTTGTTTCTTTTCTCAGCTCTCTTTTTGCCTTCCCTGGAAGTATTACATTTTTTTTTCAACAATACAGGCTCTAACTTTAACAACATAAGCTTCTAATCACAGTCATCTTAAAGCAGTGCCTTTTAAAAGCAGAAACCAATGTACCGGATTGCCAGGCAGGAGAGTGGCTGATAAAATCATGCATGTGTGTACTTCTGTTGCAATGAAAGAGTACGTAAAAGTTGGCACGCATGAGTTTGGTTTCTCTTTGTTACCCTTTTTTGCATGCACCTTGCTTTCTTTCTTGAAGGCAAAAGGCTTTAAAAGTCTCTATCATTCTCAGCTCTCTTTGTCTTCTTCATCAAAGGGATAGAATAATTATTCTCTTTAAATTACCTCGAAGATAATCAAATAAAATATCCTGTGAAGATATCTCTGCTGATGAAGGACATTTTCATTGCAATTTTTATTATAGTGAACAAATTATCAAATCTATTCTTTTCTGGTTTTTTTAAAACTATTTTGTAAATGGTAGTGAACATAAAAAATTATACAGTTCAATCATTATTCTTGATCAATTGTTATGCAGAGATGGGATTATTCCTTTCATTCCAACGATGTTACCAGTAGGCATCCCCCATTATCGGTCAGATCTCAGATTCATTTCTAGATGACTTTATTCCTCAACAACAATTGTTTAAATTGAGCTATTAAGATCAGCCAACTTTTGAGCGTAAATTTGACTGAAAATCTAGTTTCGTAGGAGCAGTAAAGAATAATTTTGATTTGACAGTTGTCTTCCACTTCTTATTCTGGTATTGAATAAGTAGTTCAGTTAGGTATTGGGAATGCTGTGCTATTGTAAATATTCTGTTGAGGAGGAGAAATGCATTAAGGTCCTCATTACTTTTGGATCCATGAAGGAACCAGTGGAATTTTTTTGATCTCAGGGTGTTGCTTTGTTATTTTTTTTGAAATGCTCATTTAAAAATGAGTTGAGCCAGTGGTTCTTTCTGCAGACATAATTTCCAAGTGTATTTTCATTCAAGTAATTTCTTATTTTATCCTATCCTATGACCCCTCTCTCCATGTGGGATTTCCCTCAATATCATCTCAGTGTTTATCTCCATTTCCCTACAGAAAACAGAAGGAGAAAGAGCACACCCAGAAGCTGATTCATCACACCTCTGAAAAACACTTGCCTTGGAAGAGGGTAAATTGTCCTTTGGAAAGGCTTATTTTTCAGCACAGTTGTAAGGGAAGCCTAGATGACTAGTTCAGGAGAGTTTCTTAGCTTTCAAATGGCCAAAATAGAAGACAAGTGAATCACATCATTTCTGTTCTACCGCAGAGGTGGCTGCATTTCATTGGTAAACTGATCTAACCCTGACTATCACAAAAATTATTTGTTAATTGAGAGCTGCTTGGCTATTACAATTTTAAAACCTCTTGTATTTGGATTGTCAGGATTAGGACTACATAATAGCGACTAATCCCATCCGAATTAACTAGACAAAGATCTAGATCTAGATGGATTTTTCCCATTTGATTTGACCGGCACCTAAACCCTCCCCGTCAGCTGGACCGTTTCTTTCAAAAGCTGGAGAAGGAGAGCGAGCCCTTTCAGAGAAAGGGAGTAGCAGGGAAGTAGCAGAAATGGTCTTATTTTATCCCATATCCCTATGAAAGGAGCACTCACCTGCAATGTAGGAAAGCCAGGTTCAAGTCTCTTCTCTGCATTAGTGCATTTCAGCCTACATGTCTCAGCTTCCACTAGAATATCCTAAATATTCCAGAATAGGAAATCTGAGGTGGACATCTCTGTGCCCTGTCTTAGAGCACTGTAGTTAGCTGCTGAGCATGTTGTCTTTTATTTATCTTTCTCTGTGTCTAGTCAGTATTTGTGCTCATATACAGCACAAGTATCTTAAATTAGGCATGGAGAACGTTCATCAGTCTGATGCTGAAGGAGGGACATGGTGTCTTGTAAGGTATTTAAGCACGAGTTCATCCGTCCCAAGGCATACACCTAAATTAGGAGCTCCATTGCCCCAAATCTTTCCACATTTAAATAAGAGACTTAGGCATATCGACAATGATTCAAACCTTTAGTAGTTAAGCTCCTAACTTAGGCACCTCAGACAAATATACTGAATTATATGGAATACACCTGTATTTCAAATCTGTGAGTTCCTAAGGACCCAAGCCTGCAATAACAATTTTAATGTTTAACTGGCTCTGTTTATCCCATTCAATCTAAGAGAGTGCAAAGATCTCTTCTTAGAGTGGAACTAGCATGTACCTTTTAGAGAAGGCAACTCGAATTCCAAAGAAATATAGCATATTAGTAACATGGTATCCTTCTCAACAACCTTTGCCCAGCGCTGTACTGATACACCTAAGTTGACTCTGGTCCTAGGATGAGCTTGGTCATAACTAGCTATGGGATCTCTGAGTAGCTACACCCACTAAAAGCTACTTGTGATTCTGCTATGACTCTGGAAGGGGCAACAGGGATATCAAGTTCAGATAAAAATGCAAAAAAAAAAAAAAGCCTATTTGTTTGAAATACTTTTTTTTCCCTCCAAGCCTTGCATAAATCAAATTTACAATATATTGTCATTCCTTAGTTTCTAGTCTACTAATGTGAGTATCATAATCTCAGTTAACATTGCATAAAAACTATATTTTTTTTGTGGGATTTAAACAATCTTATAGCCTTCTATGAGGAAATGGCTGGTGGATTCTTGGTGAGTGAGGGAAGAACACTGGATGTTGTTTATCTTGACTTTAGCAAAACTTTTGATACTGTGTCCCAGACCAAGCTAATGAATTGTGGGATAGATAAGTGGTCAGCAAGGTGGGCTGAAAACTATCTATCTGAACTGCTGGGCTCAGAGTGCTGTGATCAGCGGCATGAAGTCCAGCTGGAGGCCAGTCACTAGTGGCATCCCCCAAGGGTCAATACTGGAACTGATACTGTTTAACATCTTCATTAATAACCTGGACAACAGGCTAGAGAAAGTGCACCCTCAGCAAGTTTACAGATGACATAACACTGTGAAGAGTGGTTGATACACCAGATCGTCGTGCTGCCATTCAGAGGGACCTCAACAGGCTGGAGAGATGGGCAGAGTAGATCTTCCTGAAGTTCAACAAAGGGAAATGTCAAGTCCTGCACCTGGAGGGGAATAACCCTATGCATGAGTACAGGCTGCAGACCAGCTGTGAGGGGGGCTGAACAGCACGAGGTCCAGAAGTTCTTTCCAACCCCAAGTATTCTGTGATTCTGTTATTTCCTTTTTGCTGTTCCTGCGAGCTGAACCAGCTCACAGTGGGATCAGCCAAGAAATAGATCTGGCATGATGGAGAAGATAGAAATAAATGCAAAGCTTGTAATGAGTGGGACTGCAAAGATGAGGAGCGGAAGACTGCCTGTCCTTCTAAGCGTTGGTGAGCTCTTGGATCATCTCAGCTACATCATGTAACTTCACTGACTTGAAGCAAAAAAAAAATTTCATGAAACTGCAGAATTATCAAGTCTATTTTCTTTTACTTAACAATTTTTAATTTTTTCTTATCATAAATTCGATCCTCAGATTTTTATTTGCAAGTAAAAAACAAGATGCAGATTTTCTAATTTTTCACAGTATAAAACAGTTGCTATCAATCTTTCAAAAGTGACATTACTCAAAGAGTAGGTTTAAAATTTCATACACAGAAAGTGTATTTTATTTATTGGGTCCCTGATCAAGAAAGAAACTAAATATCTCACTGCTGTCTGTGTTTAACTAGTATACCATTTTTTAGGAACAAACTCTTAGACAGAACCATTCATTTGACATTTAACATGCTTGGAAAAACTGATGACAAACAGTTTCGAACAGAAGAATTTGCTTCACTGATATACTGGCATAATTTTATTCTTACTTAGCTTAAGGAACAGTTCCCCCATTCCCTCCTCCTTCTTTTCCAGGCCCTCCCCCTGGAGAACCTCTCAAATTGGAAACCTTCCACAGTGAGTTATTCCTCAGAATTTTTGTGGTCCAGCTGTGGTTGCACAAAACAGAAAATAACGGTGTCAGTTTACAGATCTGCAGGGAGTGTTACAGTCGGTGCCGGGCAATAATTATAACAAATCTGTTCATTTGTGTAACAAGATTGCCTCTTATGACACTGTTTGTGGCGTATCCACCAGCCTCAGTCTTTCACTGGATGAACTGGGGACCTTCTGGAGTAGCTTGTGGTTCCTCTTTCAGTGTGGCTTCAGTCAAGGGAGCAGTAGAGGCAGTTAGCAAAATGAAACAGCAGTCTCCAAGAAGAGGAGAAACAAAGGAAGGAATGTATATGAAAGCAAGTCATATATATTTTGTAGTGTTAATGGTGAAGTTGGTATTCAGGCCTCTAAACATGCCCATAAGTGTACAAGTGAATGTGAAAACAGTTTTCTTATGCCCATAACCTGTGTCTGGCAGAACTACCAGTTGAAAAAATCTACTCTTCTGTGAGATGGGGAAGCAGCCTATCCAGCTCTGCCCTTTCAATGCTTTGTATAATTCCTTGTATACTCTCACACTCAAAACGTGTCAGCAGGCTGAAGATATTTAAATGAAAGCTGACAATGTGCTGACAATAGTAAATTACATTTTATTAAAAATCGGCGTCGCATGAAGCACATGTACTGAGGTGCCGATATTTCCAATCAGATATAACACTTGTGAACATTTCTGAAAGTGGTTCAAACCTTGAAATATATAAATACGGAAGCAAAGCAGTTTCTTTTTTTCCCCTGGTGTGTAAATAAATAAATATGTTGACCCTTGTGCTCATAGCCAGGTAGTATCCTCCAGTCTTCCTCCCTGCAAACAGTACTATATTCTGATAAAGCAAAGAATAGTCTTAGGCTTCTTCTCTATAAAACAAATCACATCACTTCTGTAAAAATACACCATGTTTGATTCTTAAACATGGAATAATTTAACTTATTTTTGTCTTCGGAGAGAAGATTAGTCAAATTGTCTGGAAAAGTTATAGGGGACAGCAGCTGCTTAATGCACTGGAAGAAGACTTTCTCTACAAAGATAATTTTCCTTCTGTGTGAAAGGAAGAGCGGCGTATGCATGAGAGGAGAGAGGATACAGCCCTTGCACTGTCTTCTTGTGGAGAGCAAGCATTACACCACCTAAGCGTACTAGAGGATGGAGTTATAGCCATTTCAGTTCCCCTATCCTCTTTCCAAGAAAATCAGCTCTAGTGGAAGAAGGTAGCAAAAAAACAAAATTAAAAAAGAATGGAGTAAATCAATTTGCAAAAAGGTAAGTTATGTAAAGGCTGATGGTAAGTGTGACAGAAAAGACACTGGGAATCAGGAGTCCATAGAAGCAGGAGAGCTTACACTGAGCTGCTAGATCTGTTTGGGCCTCAACTGCTGCATTAGAGGGTCTCTGCCAGTGTACCGAGCACACCATGCTGTTCTTTGTGTTCTCGTTTTCACACAAGCGCAGAATGGGAGTAATATGCTGTTATTATGACCCGATGTAATTTTGTTTTTTGCTGGGTAATTAATAACAGCACTCTCTCTTGAAATCTCTATTCTCTTCCATTAATAGCAAGTCTATGGTAATTTAATTATTGTGTTTGGTACAACAGTTCATTGTGCCCTCCAGAGATGGAGGGCCGAACTGAAAAATGGCAGTACTGAAATTCAGAGGAAAAGAAGAGGGGAGTTAGCCTCTTGGTCTTTCCCTTAGCTCCCTAAAATATATAAAATTCCTTTAAGGTTGATCACTTGCTGTTACACATTCAAAAGAGATCTAACTTACAGCACTTAACATACTACTTCTGAATTTTTTTCAGCATTTCTGCGCTACAAATCAAACCTCTGCCTCATGTTGTTTGATCATCTTGCCATATATTAACTCTTCATTCAAAGATAATCGCCCAAATTCTCAATTTGCATGAATTAGCGTAGCTCCTTTGTCCCAAAGGGACCTGTGCCAACTTTAGTCCGCCAAGGTTCTGGCCCTCTATCTTTAAATCTCTTCTACTTGCTTCAAATGGCGTTTATATGCTTTGTGTAGTACAGTGAGGGCCAAAACAAGATTCATGGAGAAAATACTTGTTATCGCAAAGCTGGATTGTTTATGATTAATAGCTGAATTTACAATATATGGTTTACATTATAACTAAAGAATATTTTTATATATTCATTGAAGAGAGCTTACTATATTCCTTCACAGCATCACATTCCCAAAACCACAGTAAAATGTGTAACTAGGCAACTTGATGTTAAGAAATACAATATTTTTATCTTTAGTATTTTGAACATCAACAAAAATTCATAACTAAGAACAATGATCCAAGCTACACACTTATCTGTAGCCTACTAGAGGGGCTCACAGCTTAGTGTTACAAGCAGGATATTCTTAAAACAGCTTCTAACAGCTTTCTTGGTCTGTACTCAGGGGATTTCAAGCAAGTGTGATGTGACTTGTGTTAGTTTGCCCCAGTACCACACAGATTCACTGTGCACAGAAGGTGCATGCCCTCCAAAAGATGTCTCTGCAAGCTTACACTGTAATGCCTGCTGTCAGGGGTCTCATCACAAGCGTCTCATCAGAAAATTTTTTTTTTTCCATGGGAGAATCCTACAAAAAAATTTCACAGTGTTTTTCCTCTGAATGTGAACCTGTACGAACTCGAAATCTGAACATCTGAAGAAAAAGTGAGTATGGGTGTATTTTACTGACTTGCGCACTCTGTCCCATTAATTTCTCTGTAATTTAAGCTTCTAAGATGTGATTGTGAAAAGCCATTGGAAAACATCAATTTTATGGGACAAATAATTGTTTATCTTTGATAAAGCAAATTTTCTGTGGATAGGTGCCAGCCTCAGTGTAACTGTTTGCCTGCAGAATGAACCTAATTAGGAATGACGTGCTTGGGTCATGCTGGAAAAGTTATGACCAAAGCACAGACTGCTGGGTTGTTGCAAGAAGAGTTTAATGTCTGATCACTCAGAAAAAAACATTGACTACTTTATACTCAACCAAGGATTGGATAAAAGAGTGTGTTGTGCATAAATTGAAGCATTTTAACAACATTTGATAACCTGAATGTAATTTTATGTAATCTATAAACTGTTACATGGTCACACACATTATGCAAAACTTCTTAAATTATCGATTTAGATCATTTGAATGAACTTCTTAAATGATGCTTTTTCAAAAAGCAATGAGATTAAAGATATTATGAAGAACTCTTGAGTTTTTTCTAAGATAAGGTGTGTTGAAATAGGAAGGGGACATGTTTATGAGAGGCTAAGGGAAGGGAGTTTAGGAAAGAATGTAGGTAATTAAGATCCCCTTCTCACCCACCAAGGAGACAAAAGAAATAGATACTTATTCTGAGGCATTCCAGATAGTTACTTGAGGAACACCCAATTACCAGGAAACTTAACTTGGAAAGAGTGCTAATCTGCCACACAGAGCACGAGTAATCTCTAGTGCTGTTGAAAAAGAAAAACTAGCTATGAGTTACAATTATATCTTAGCATTGCCATAGATGTTCGGGTGAGGGTTCACGATGAACCAGAATTACTCAAGCCAAAGGTATGGTAAATCTACTATAATTCATAACTCATTGTGTTTGTTGTGCTTGTTACTTCTGAAAACAAAAGGTTGAAAATAGAAAGGATCATACTCCCTAATTCCTGTTCTGCTGTCTTCCTGACAAGAAAGTATATTTCCTAAGACTCATCTTAGCCTGCTGCCAGCCCAAAAGTATGGCCACAAAGCAAAATGCAGCATCCTGTCAAAGACTGCTGAGAAAGAAGACCTGAAATGGGTCCACACAGAAATCTGAAATGGGTTTACTGTAGACACCTTGATCCGCAGAACAGCGTGCATAATTGCCTTCATGATATGCTGTTTGACCACAGAGCTCAGCAGAGATTATTAACTGGATCTCATCATTGTACCAGTGTGCAACTTCTGGTTCCTACCTCATGCTTTTTGGTGTAGTCTGGGGATCTATGTGCCATACTCTATTACACGCTCCACATCAGTGTTTGTAGGTTATTTACTCACATTCACAAATTCATCTGTTACTCAAGTTTTATGCTAAAAGCCAGATCACTGTAGATTCAGGGTGAAGTTTAGCTCCTCTGCAGTGCCTCGTCCCAAGTATACAAATCTGATTCTGCCACCAGAGAATAATTCAGATCATTACTTTTTTAGATATAAAGCTTAACACTGCTAAATGGTCATGATATCTAGCACTGCCTTCATTAACATTTACCTAGCAATGTAAATTTTAGGCTACAGATAGTGTTCAAGTTTTTCATTTTGATAGCTGATATCGTCTCCTAGGTTACAGTGTTTCTTTATCTATAACTCTCTAAACAGAAGAATGGATCTGGCTGAAAAACAGCACTTTTGGTGAAAGTTTTTTAGAAAAGCTTACTCTTTTTTAGGTGAAAGCTTTGATCCTTTGACAATTAGTTCTGTGAAAAAATGCATAAAATAAATAGATATATAGTCGGTTTGAACTTTCCTATAGATTATAATTTCTTATAAATGCTTTTCATTTAACAAGCCTGGAAAAGCTTTAAGTAATAAATTAATACTTGTCCAGAAACTGGTGAACAATGACTAATGCAAGTCCCATAACTAGTAAAACTTGCTAGATTTTTTTTCTGGAAATAGTTGTCATTCCTCATATTTATTCTTTTTTTTTTAAATTATTATTATAATTTTTTTGTAGAAAAGATAAACGTGTTTAATTAGGCTCTTTACAGTGCCTAAGACACTCTACACATTGCCAGCAACTGCTGCTAAATAACCTTATTCCCACATATTTGTGTTAATTACAGATATAGTCAGTTCCTTGACACCTAAGTTAATAATATCCTGTACAAATATAGCCACTTCTTACACATCTGGTAGTAAGAACAGCTGTGAGGGCGAGACACACATATACAGGCCTTCTGTTCTTTCGTAAGAGCAGCAAAGCCTCTTTATAGCTGTTGTTATAAACAGGATAACTAAAGTAATTGATCATCTTTTTAAAGAACGTATCAGAAATATGCAGTGGTTCTATTATGTTGACCTAGACTATTCCTGTTGTGAAGAGGTTTGAATACTCCTGTTGCTTCTAGTTTTGAAACATCAGGAGTTACTCAACAGGGTATAGATTATAAATTTCTATGCTTCTCCTTCTCTGTTACTGCCAGTATGACAGATGTCTAAGACATTGTATCTTCGAAAGAAGTTTATTCACTGCCTAGATCCACTTGATGTAGAGAAGACTTTCTAATTAAATTTAGCTGTTTCCTTTTGGCTAGTTCAAGCCTAGCTTTTCTCTTGACTATAACATAATATATTTAAACAAATGTCATTACAGGTAATAAAATAAGCCTGCCAAAGATTTTTATCTGGCTAATGATTTCTGGTAGTTGGGAAGAAGGGTTCATTCAGAACCTGAGGATTAACAAAGTACATTGTGCGGAGGAGCTGTGTGATCAAATGAAAAATTGGATCTTTAATTCTAATACTCTCTTCCTTGTCACAACACAAAAGCCCTCTTCTTTGTTAAAACACAATAACTTTCTCATTATTATTACCCATTCATCTGAGCAAAAGAAAATTCTGTTTCTTTATTTTGTCTTAGATTATATATTATAACATTTGCGTTTGAGTTCAGTTTTCAGTGTCAATTGTTGAGTCTTCTAAGAGCAGGACATTTTTAGTAAGATATTTTTTCTCCTTATTGGCAGAATAGTTTCACTGGCATGCTTCTTCTTAAGCTTATCAATAGGTAATTTGTAATTAAGAGAAGAAATTAACCTGAGTAGACACTGACACTAGGAAACAGCATCCTTTTGCAAATAGAATGCTTTGAAATAGAACCATACAGTATTAAGTTTGAGACTTAAAAACACATCTGTTTCCCCTCACTAAAAGCCACTCCCTGAAACAGTGTTTAGTATAAATACTAGTGAAATTTAAATGACGCTCATCTGGATACAAGAAAGTTAATCATTTTGATTAGAGACGAGTGATTGTTTGGAGAGGAAGAACCGCATTGGATTTATACCTCATTAAGATTAGGAACCAACTTGAACTAGACATCTAAGTTCAGAATTATTGGTATTTGAAATTTCAGAGCTTTTCTGGTTGTATTTCAAACTTGAATTACAGAAACTTCATTAACCTCTCTGTTAGACTGACATAGAAGTCATAACACCAAAGATGCTGTTAGTGTAAGATTTCCATCACCACAGCCCGTAGATTTACAAGCACGGTCATACTCACAAGACTTTCTCCATATACAGTTCAAAACTGAGGTGCAAGATGGGTCTTGAATTACCATATCGAACCTGAACAGTCGGGAGTTATGAGGGTTTTACCTCTGGCCTTTTTCAATTCAGAATATCAGTCGACTCCCTATATTGCAGTGAATTCATTATTTCAAAATTTGGCTTTATCATTTACCTTTCCAAAGCTGTTTCCCCTTAGAAAATACAGGCATAGTATTGATCTAATCTGTTGAGATCTACTAGTGGAAAGCACAAAGCAGAAGATGTATACTTCACTGAACAGATGTAAAGGATCTTGTCGGTGAGCAGTTGAATAATATTGTCTCTCCTCAGGTTCCAAGTGTACCTGATTCGACACATTGAGGGCTAGTTAGTGTGACTGTTCTTCCTAGCTCTTTTCTCTTATTACAAAGATACCACAAAGTTGTGCCTGAAGTACTGTTTACAGCCTGCCGAGTAGAAGATAAT
This sequence comes from Struthio camelus, assembly GCF_040807025.1. NCBI lineage: Eukaryota > Metazoa > Chordata > Aves > Struthioniformes > Struthionidae > Struthio > Struthio camelus. The sequence continues at coordinate 36,274,086 of NC_090942.1, read as the reverse complement.
GCCTGTTTTCTCATGGTGCTGTCTTTTTTCCACTGCAGAGAGCAGTACACAGACTGAACAACCATTAGTCAAACACAGGAAAAAAAAACAGCAGATGGACACTCACCATGGAAACAACTGACCGTACCACTGGAGGCTATGATCCCTTCCCCTTCTACACAGCAAAAGGGTAAAAGAAAGCTGTGGAACGGTATTAATAAATTACCAACCATTCCCTTGATTAAATTATTAATAGCTAGGGAAATGCCAGTTAAATGGAACTATCATATAATGCTAAAAGAGTAAAAGTGCTCTAGAAAAGGGGATTTTTAAAATTTCTGTTAAGAGTGGAAACTGTAGTACTCTAAATACTTACGAAACTGTTCATTCATTTATTCCTCTGTATAATCTCCTGCGAAGAGTTTTTGCAATAACGTATTTCTTTTAACCATGGTGGATCACAAATGAGACTATTTATCTTCACAAACCCTGAAAAAATATAGAAAGACATTTTAAACAGAAAAGCTCTTTCTTGATGGAATTGTCTGTTCTTTGAATTTTATCTTCACTAGGTGATCCATGAATCCTTGATTCATTACATTTATTCAATTCATAGATTAAGATCTTTTGAGGGGAAAGTGCTTGACACGTTAATGCAAGAAGATGCTTAAGAATAATCTTATAAGAATGCATGCAGAAAAATAAATTCATCATCTAAGGAAGTTAAAAATAAACAACAATTGAAGGGTTCGATAACTTTTTTTTTATTTCAATTAAAATATGAATTATTTTACCTTCAAAAAAATCAACCCTAGGCATGCTGACATTTGCATATATCTCTCTGAGTTAATTTAAAATGCAGTCGGCTGTCACTTGACAGATCTCCTGTCTCAATTGCTGGAGAAAATAGCATGTAAATATATTATTTTTCAAGAACGAATGAATGTAAAAACAAGAGATAAAGAAAGTAAAAGTTTGCAAAACAAGATTTGAGTCATGAATGATTTTGAGAAGCAAAAGTGACAGAATAATGAAAGCAATATAATCATAATATTTCTATTCGTGGAAATTAAGACCAGATCTAAAAGTGCGACTATCTAGACTGACAACTTGCATCCCCTTCTTGTGAGTGAGAATTTTATTTTATGACTTTGTGAAATGTACTGTTATAAGAGTGAAGTGGTGACAGTATTCACCCTGTTCTGTGACCTCACCATATCTTATCTCATATTTTGCACATTCAGAATAAAAAGCAGTCCTCACAGCACTTGTAAGACTCACTGTGTGGTTCGTATTTATTTTTTCATTAGTGGAGCATCCCTGTTTGCTGTCTTTGTGAAGATTCTTGCTGTAGCTTGAAAGATAATTGACTGCTTTTCTGAAACTTTTGAATTTAGCACTTTTCTGATGCAATTTGCCTTTGACTTCTTCATGTCTAAAGGACTTCTGCTTTTATCCAATAAATCACTATAGTTTCTGATTGTTTTGTCTGAATTTCTGATTGTTAAGATTGAAATCACAAGCTGTCTTTTTTCCTTTATCTATTTGTAAGCATGAGAGAGACTGGCCATAAAGGAAGCGTGGCTATTCCTAGCTGGACAGAGGCAATTTGACAACAGCAGTGAAAGTAGCTGACATTTTTCTTCTTTACCTGTGAACACAGAGAAGAAATTGATGCTATGAAAAAAATCTAGAATGCAGTATGAATTGAAAAGTATACCAGAAACAGAAAGAAGTAAGGTAGAAACTTGGAGAGCTAAAAGTAATGAGAAATGCATGTGAGAAGCTGTTGACAAAAGGGAAGACTGAAGAATCAAAGAGCAAGAACAAGTAGAATAATAGATACCATAGTAACTTCCTTCTCTTGAGAGCTATCCACTGTAGCACAGTCATACCAGCCAAAAGACAGTGCAGACAACGGCTGCTCTAATTATAGTTTTTGGTCAGAAAACTGTTTCAGTGTTACTTTCCAGGATCATCCACTGAAAAAATAATGTCATTTTATGAAAAATTTTCTGAAATCTACACAAAACAACATGTAATGAATGTGAATTTCTCAATAAAGGTCACATTTTTGTTTTCCCTATCTGCTGATAAAAGAATATTACAGATGTCTAGCAGTGCAGGTATTGGATTGCTTATCCAGAATCTGTCCCATTTTCATGTTCCTTTTATAAATTTTGGAATGAAAAATCCATCTCTTCCTAGACTTAGAAAAATATGTTTTTTTGAAGTGGAGAGCAGTTTGAAAAGTAAGATAATTATCCATCCATTACTTTCACCTATCTGTTTCTAATCTCTTTGCAAGGTGCAAAATGAGAATTTAAATAAAGTGAATTCTAATAGAGATTTATTTTATTGTTTTTAATCAAAAAGAAAAAAATTGCTTTATGAGGCCTCTCCGAAGTGCCTGTACACTAATGCATCCAACATGGAAAACAGGAGTTAGTAGTCTGCGTGTAGTCACAGGGCTACGATCTCATTGGGATCATGGAGATGTGGTGGGATAGCAGAGTGCTGCAATGGATGGATGCTCTTTAGGAAGGACAGGAAGGAGTGCCAAGGAGGAAGAATTGTTCCTCACATGAGAGAGAAAGGGGAATGCATAGAGCTCTGCCTGCGGACAGCTGAGGGGGCAGCTAAGCTATGGGTCAGGATTAGCACGCAGACCAGCATGGGTGACATTGTAATGGGTGTCTGCTGTAGACTTTCTGATCAGGAAGAAGAAGTAGACGTGATCTTCTTCAGAGATTTGGAAGAAACTTCACATTTGCTGGCCCTCGTCCTCCTGGGGGACTTTAACCATCCTGATATCTGCTGGAGGGACAACACAGCAGGGCGCAAGCAATGCAAACTGGCCTAAGAATCAAATATGCCCTGATGCAGAGCCATGCATGGGAGAAACACAGGGAAAAGCAGCACAGCTCCACCATATGAAGTGCTGTTATCTGCATTTGATGTGGCACAACATTATTTGCCCATGTAATGCCACTGCTATTCTGCAGAGCTTGGATAACCCCCATCTACAATGTGTCCTACTGGGAATAGAGTAAATAGAAGGAATCCCTCCTTTTAGTTGTACGATTCTTGACAGGCTGGAGATCTAATAGAAAAACTCAATTTAAAATAGGCACAGATAAACTTGTCATGGACTTTTCCAGTCAGAAGATGCTGTTTTGACAAAATTGCAGATTTTTGAGAAACATATCAACTTTTCTTGTTTTATTTTCTAGTGGGGAAGAATCTCAAGACAAATTTTAATTTCAATGTTGTCATTTTGTTTAGTTGAATTTATACGCTCCACTTGTTATAGTTGATGCTTTTTATATAGAATTTTGATTTCACAAAAGTAGTGGGAATATGGAGTCCTTACTGTGGAGCATGGGTTTGTGAAAGTCCCTGGGAAAGATAAGGAAGTAGGAGGTAGACGTGGAAGGTGGAGGGGATAAAGGGGCCATGTAAAAATGCACTCAGATCACTTGGAAATTGGGAGCAATTTGTTACTGATGGTGAGATAAAGGTTGTGAGAGCAGCTCTTAACACAACAAATGATAGGGATGATAGAGTCCTTAGCATGAGGCAGTTTGAAATAAAATGATATGGGAAGGGGACACACACAAGCAAGAACTGAGAAATGCAGGGAGTCCCTTGTGCCTGCAGTGAGCTTGGATTAAGTTTCATATAGTTTAGTAACTATTATGAACTGACAATTCAAAGTCATAAAAATGAAAATGAAAATAAAATAAGCAAAACAAAAAAAACCCCAAAACTTCTTATCGACCTTGGTGTGTTCCAGACATGTCCATGCTCTGGATATTTTATGGACTCTAATCTCATTCCTGTGTATAACTTTCATGACTTTCATGCACTTAAGGTTCTCAGATGTGTGCTCTCTGGCATATGGAGGAGAGAGTACTTTGTTCAATGTTAATGCTCCAATTTCCATCTATATCATGAGAATTTGGACTTATTGGTACATCTTTGTAATTTTTGTCCAAAAATGTTTGCATAAGATCAGTTAGAGTTGAGGTTGGGTGAGTAGTTTTACTTCTGCCATCTACTCGAGAGCTCTTAATTTTTTTGAGCTGTATGTCAAGTTTTTTGTTTATTTGTTTGTTTTAATGCAGTTGTGGCAATGAATTTCCTAATGGTACCTACAAGCAAGTTGCCTTAGCAGAACAATCGTCAGAGCAAGCTTCAGATATGTGGCACACAATGTACTTCCCCAATACCGACTTTCTGCCTAGTGCACATTCATTGTATGAAATAATCTTGCCGAGTCAGACATCGATGCATGGAGCACCTATTGTAGCAGGGCAGCTCGAAATGTTAAATATTGCTTCAGGAAAAATGTATTTACACACATGCTGACAGTTCATTTTCAGATGGGAGCATCTCGGCTGCTGTGTACACAGCAGCTTCAATCTTCCTGCTGTGAAATTTTAGACAGCTTGTCTGCCAAGCCCTCGCCAGACCTGTTAATATTTATGCATTCCATACACATTCCAGCCAGAGCGTGTAAGTTGCAGATCTCTCTGATTTAGAAGCTATTAAGATTCATGACCCCTTTAGCTATTTAATCTATGGTTCTGAAGCCTTTGCAATCAGCTCACACTTGAAGAAAAAACGGACAAATCATTACTGTTCAAATACTGTCCTGTATTGTGTCCATTTGTAGTCCATCAAAGAGTGGTTAAGACCTTTAACACATTCATTTATCTCAGAGACCCAGGTCATTATCAGAGGGATTCTTTTCTTGGAAGAAGAAAGTATATGAATGTTATTTACACGGTTGCATTTAATTTTGGATTAATGACTTTTCAGCTGAAGCTATTTCTCTGCATAACAAATAATAGCCAATTAATTTTTTTCTATTTTCACATCTGGATATTGATCTGGTACGAGGGTATACTGATATGTTGTAGAGGACACCCATCCTCTTAGGGTTCTCCATTCTTAAGGTTTATAAGCATCTCGTTAAAATGACTTGGTGATCCATAGCCATTGCAGAATTATTATCCAGGATTCATGAGAGATCTGGAAGTTAGCTTTGTGCTAAACTTACATTAATTTTTTTTTCTGTAAGAGCTAGTTCATGAGTGATTCTAGGAACTCATAGCTCTCAGTGACTGCAGTGAATGAGAAGAATTCAACATCTCTCAGAATTTAGATCTGAAGGGTGTAAAGGAATTAATTTTACTCTGTAGTAGAAAGTAGAGAAGCATAAAAAATTAAAGGAAGTGCAAGATTTCCTAAGATACTCAGATTTAGAAATAGAACTCATAACTACGATCTTAAGAGCCTTTTAAAAGCTTATATTGCGTTCTTTGGACTCGGTTTTCTTTCAGTTTGGGATGTAAATCAGAATATTACTGTTTCGCACTGCTTTCTTGAAAATGGCAAGTATTTTCAGTGGTGGATTTTGAAAAACAAATTAATTGTTTTCAAAATTTTAGGGGAAAATTTAAGAGAATTTTTTGTTTGGAAAATTGAAGAAAGCACTCAAGTTGTATATTGCCATTCCTGTGAAGAATAAGCATTTAATCATTTTTTTTAAAGCTGCTATCAACGAGAGCTTTTTTATTTTATTTTATTTAGTTTGTTTTGTTTGACAGCAGAAGAGAATTATGTTCAGAACAGCAATCATTTTGGTAACACCTGAAAATTCTGAACCGTGTTAATAAAAAAGTGACAGAATTGTGCATAGAATAAAGGTCTGAAAATGTAATGACACTGGATATTTCAAAAGGGCATTGACGCTTATGCTTAGAAATACTTCTCATAGGGTACGTGAATGTATGTTATGGAATAGCATGGAAATCTCCACTATTGACTTCAACAGGAGGAAGATATATATGATATATAAGATGTATTTTTATAACGTATACAGTCCATCATATATATTTTGCACTATATTTATTGTACCTTTTTATCTCTAGGAACACTCAAGAAAAAAGGTGATATTTCTGTTAAAAAAATTATTTCAGCTGCTGCCTTCCTAGTGGCAGTCATAAGTTTCTGTCTGCCATATTATTGTTTTCTATGTAATGAAATTATCTGCTCAGTAACAGTTTAAATCATGGTTTATTTAAAAGTTCAATTTATAAGCAATTTGTAAAAAGTTTAAACTTACGAAATGTGTTTTTATAGTATATATTAAGCAACCATTGAACTGTTAGCATATAACAGGCCAACTTTTTCCCTCAGATCTTGCACTGATTTTGGAGCACACGCCTCTTCATTACTGCAACATGCTCACAATTTCTCTCGTCCTTTAACTCTTTCAACAAAGATTTCAGTTCACAAACTATAACTGAATTATGACTCAAGGCAGTCACATAGTTGAAAATCTATGGTCAGTGATGGGAAGATCAGGATCAAGCTGGAGTTGTACAGAAAACTGAATCTCCATTTTGACAGAAATTTTGAAATTCCAAAATTATTTTCATCTTTATTCAGAATTGCAAGCAGGAAGCATGAAATTTGAATGTGAAATGCTAAAAAATTCATTTTCAGAAAAAAAAGAGAATTTGCAGTGGCACTTTTGCCTGGGATCCTGGCTTCTGAGCAAAAATCTGAAAAAATCTGGAATATCCTGATTCCGTCATACTCAGGGGAAAAGTATTTCATATGAAAACTTTAAGCCGGTTCCAATACACAGGACAGAGTGGAACAGCTGGTGCAAAATCTAGGAGTTACTGAAATCCGAGGTACAGAGCCCTTTATATTTCATTTGAGTGATGCATAAATAAAGGGATATGTAGGTAGATAGAATTCTTTCTGAACAGATATCCCTTTATGCAAAAGTACCTGCTGTTCCCTTAAGCCCAGGGCTGTGAAAAAGACAGCAAAATGGGAAAAATATACTTAAATTCTGCTAACATCAGGAACAAACGTGTTTTGTTCAAACTGGGGAAGAAGTATTTAAAAGGGGGGATGTTCTGAGGATAATAGTATGAAAACTGAGCGATGTCGGTGCCAAAACAACCTCCTTATAGCTCTACATGAGACACCTAGCTTTGATTGGAGATCTATTGGAGACAGCTGGTAGTGCAGATGACTGTACTTTTCCTATGATAGTATGGTAAGGGAAAAAGCTATGTTGTAAAGTTGTTGCTAATATGCCAGTAGCTGCAAAATCCTGGAATGAAATAGAAAGGAAGGATCAGAAGAGATTTTCACAGTATTCAGGGATGGGGTAAGAGGCAGCTGAAAAGTTCATCCCAGAATTTTCTGGCAACACATTTTATCATGCTAGCAGGCTAATACAGCCTCACTGGTGCTATCGACTTGCGTGCACTTCTGAGGCTAGTGCAGAAACCAGTGGTGTCCCACTCCCTTCAATATGCAGACCCTGACAGTTTTCCTGGCAGCAGTGCAGAGCCTTATAGACCAGGCTTGAGCCTGCTCTCCAGAGGCTTCTGTTATTTGGTGACTTTTCACCTCAGCTTTAGAAGTGGTCCTTGAAATCTCAGGAATGTGTGGATCCCAGTTTCAAAAGCACTGCTGCAGACATTAGTAACCTTCAGGAACCAGCATGCCGAAGGGCTTCTAGCCTTAAGCTTGTTTCCGTGCAGAGCAGTCTGGCTCTTTGTTTAGAAGCAAGAAAATCTTAAGGCAAAAAATGTAGCCTTTTGTCAGCATTAGCACATCCACATCTTGAGAACAGAGTGCAGAACTGACAAGCCATCTGCTATATTTACTCTATAGTAACATGAGTTTCATATTTTAGCTATTAAAGTATAGTCAACAAATGAAAATAAATCACAACTGGGTGAAATCTCCTGACTACCAGCGTCAGTGTGCAACAAACAGTGCTTTCTGATTTCTATTGGACAGATATCAGATAAAAAATAAGTTTCTACTTTGTAACAGATGGATTTGATGCTTTTATTGTCAATGCGCACTATAGATTCCTGGCAAGGTGAAATATTATTCCATCCAGGAGTGAGTTGGCATCCGAGCATTTCTGAGCCTCTATGGAATGGACAGCTGGTGTCATTCCTCCTTCTTCTGGTTAGGCACAAGACATGCTGCTACCTGGAACTAATTTATAGTGTAAAGTGAGGGAACACAGCAGAACTTCCTTTGGAGATCCAAAGGGCACAAAGTAGGGAGCTCAGTCAATGGAGGGCTGTGAAACCTGTCCCTCCTCTTTACACCGCCCTGCGGTGCAATGCATAATTCACACACAGCAAAGCACAGCTGCAGCCATGCACAGTGTCAAAAATGCACATAACTGCTCTGTGAGGCGATCTATAAGAATCTGATTCATGCTGTCTCTTTTAAATGCTGATTCCACAGTCCCTTCTTTCACTTTCTTTGCCTCCCGCTATACCAGTGACAGTTTCTGACTTGCCTTCCGCTGCAACTAAACATTTTCTTTAGTAACAAGTCTGTGTAGTACTTCTCAAGGAGGTTGCAGTATGTTGCTAACTATTTTGGTTGCACGGCATAGCAGGTCACTATCGTAATTATATGCATTTCCTGTAATTGCTATCATTAGCATGCTTCTTTTTAGGGTCTAAATAAGCTCAAAGTATATTCTGAAGTACTATGGGGGTAGGGGAAGGAATGAAATAATACAGGCACACAATGCTAGGCTGTTCTCATCAAAAAATTCTCTTATTTCTTGGTAATTCACATGGTAATTGAGCTGGGAAATGCCTGTAAGGATATGCAGCTAATATTCAACAAGTGGTAATAAGATGAATTTACATTATTGCAGCACAATCTGTGCAAATGCAATTCTCTAGGTGTCTCAAGGACACGATCACTCTGTGAGACAAACATCTAAATATAATTTTCCAAAAGGTGCCAACAGAGAGGCTTTTTTCAGTTAGACATCTTAGGGAAGATTTACATTTGGAACACATCCATTTAACTTTAAAATCACTCCATATGCCTAGTTTATATTTTAAGGCCCCCCAGGCAGAAAACCCTATATATGATAAACCATCTGGAGACGGATCATTAGAAAATCATTACTGGAAGCTGTCCCTGATCAGGTTCACAGGTGTATAATTCAGTTAATTTCAGTGGAATTTTAGAGAGAGGCAGGATTGATATTTAACTCACTCTTTATAGCAGGAACATTTCTCTTGATAACAGGAGTATGGTGTTGTCATTTCCCCTAAGTCATAGTCATTTGCCAATTTGAATATTTGCATAACGCTAATATAATTCATTTCTAAATCTTTGGAGTCCCCAAGTCTGTACTTGCTAGTATATAATTTTTTGTGAGCAAATTACCGAAGATACTTATCTTGTAAGCACACAGCAGACAAGGAAGAGATATGTTTAGGTTCTCTGATACGGTTTGTGGTAAATCTTGCCACACAGTGAAAAATGATAAATTTTTGTGGTGACTTTCTTCTCCAGAAGAATTTCTTGAAACAGCATAGAAGGCCAATAAAGTCCAGTTAGCTTGTTCTAAAAAGCATTGTTCAAACCTTGAAGCAACTTCAGATAGGTAGGAGATGGCACTGGGCAGGTAACAGCTATTATAGTCTTGATTTACGTCTTCCCTGGCAGAGTGCCGAAATCAGAATTTTGAGATATTTTACCGATAAAGATGAGTTCAGCCTTACTTCTAGTTAAAAATACTTGAATATAGGGGAAAAGATCAGTGGCAGAGATTCAGCTGGCGCTAATCAGATCAGCTCCAGTTAAACTATGATATTTTTCATTCTTGGAGGTTCTAAAACACCTCTGTGAAAGGGATTTTAAGTGTGTTGTAGTTTTACTCCTGTTAGTTTCTTTTAGAAGCTTCAGGAGAATTTTAATTCCTGGACCTACTGTGCACTGGAGTCACTGGTTTCGGTAAGAATTTTTAGTGAAAATTTCCAATTATTATTTATGTTCTCATTTTCTTATTTTCTTTCTTATTTTTAGGTGATAATTACCTGTGTTTCTAAAGTGAAAATAAATAATAAAGGAAAAACATCTCCTTATACATGTGAAGAACAGAGAGAGAGAGAGAGAGAGAGGAGAATGTGATATTTGTATGTATTCCTGCTACTCTAATGATACCCTATGGTAACTAATGTAAGGCCAGGCTCCAAGGTTCCTATATGGACTCTAGGTGGGAAAGTAATACAGAAGAGAGATTAATTAAATAGCAAAAATGCCACTTTAGAATCACTCCTCTACTAGACACAAGTGAGGATAAGTTGATGCCTGCACATGGTAAATATTGAGCCACTCTTCCTGTTGAATCTTTAAACTCTGAAGAAGACTTTGAAGTACAAACGAGGCTGTGCAAAGAAGCAGGGGGAAATCTTCTTCCTGCTTTCGTGTGCAGTTACAGTAGGATGAACCACAGGCCATCTCCTTCTGCAGAATGGAGCTTGTCTAAGCTTTGTCTATGCCCATGGCAGTTTCTGGGCAAATCCCTATTAGAGTCAGCGACAAAATCCTAGTGCTTATTGAATGCAAAAGGAAATATTGCTGGAATATTAAGGAGGTGCCTTAAATCTGATTATAATCTCTCTCAAATTTAGAGTTCCATGTTAGTCACATCATTTCCTATTGTTCTCTCCCCTCATTCTCTGTCTTTAGCTTTGCTTCTCTGTATCTATATAGTGGCAGGATATGGTTCTTTTATTGATATACTCTTATATCATTAAATAACTGTAATGTAAATGTTGGGTGAATATTTCTTTTATAAATACATGCAGACTGCGGGAAGAAAAATTTTTCGTATACAAACAGAAGCAAATTAGTCAAGCAGTTTGACATCTAAGATGATTATCAGCTGTCTTAATGCATTATAATTACTGCTGAGAATGAATAATGTATTAGATTATTTTCCCTTTTCACCTCTCTATGAATTGTTCATGAACTGAATGCCACTTTCTCAGATTCTGATTTTTCTCACTATGTTATTTTTAAATTAGCATTTTTCAGTGTTACTTTAACAAAAATTGCATGATTATTTAATAAATGGTTATTACAGATCAAAATCTACATTTTTGATACTCCAAATTTTAGTTGCACTCTATAGGCTAAACTGTTCTATCATAAATGATAACACAAGTACTGCATATTTCTTATATTTACCATTACTAAAATAGCCATGAAATACATTCTAGCAAGTTGGCAGGCCCAGGGAGTTATTAACAGAGCTTGTGATACAAACATTCTTGTTCTAAAGACTAAGTAACTTATAGAAATTGCAAGTACTGAACACTGCAATAAGTTTTGTAAAATATTCATGAACACTAGATTATCTTATTTTTCACTCCTATCAACCAAAGCATTTAAATGCAAAATAGTTTAAATAAATAAATAAATGGGACAAATTAAAATACTGGCCAAACTAGCGATAATAATCCAAATATCTCATTGAATACACTTGCCTTTCATTTTATATGAAAGAGAATATTAACAACAATTTCTCTATCATTTACAGTGCCAGGTTAATTTTTTATTGTAAGTTCATTTGCTTTGTCTATGCTAGTAAATAAAACAGGATTAAATCATAAGTTGGAGTGCGGACCTCCTGCTGCCTGTTCTGATGAATCATTTAAACACTCTTTGGTATGGTTTGGCCCAAGCCAATGAGTGCATTCCCAGACAACGCTGGAGTACATTTCGAAGGACAGCCCATGTCAAAAACTCTTCCCCACAACAGGCAATTCAGACACAACCGCTATGTGCTGAGGCAGGAGTGAATTCAAGTGTGTGGTTTGTCATAATCTAAGAAGCAGAATGAAGTATAGGATCCGAGTGAGGATATTTACTGATTATATAGGAATTCTTAAAGCTTTCATCATACACTGGAGCAGGGTGCAGGAAGGGTGATAAAATGCCAAGGGATATGGAGGGAAGAAAGAAGGGGAAGGAGAGCAAGGATGTTACAGGGTGGTAAAGAAGAAGCCTGGAGAAGAGGGGAGAGGTTTGAACCAAGTGTTTCCTGAATGTTTTGTTTGTGACACTACCTGGTGAAGTAACGGCAGCTCCAGGTTGTTGCTGTCGTCCCCAAAGCTATCACACCACTTGGCTGGGTGGGCCCTTTGCTCTCTTTTTTCCAGCCTATGGAATCGTATGGGAAAGCGGGTCTTTGGATGATGGGGACAGGTGGCATGTTGGCCCAAGTGTTGCTTCTCTCTCTCTTCCCCTTCTCTTAACTTCTCAACTCAAATATGAGCCTAGAGGAGCAGAAAACTCAGCTATAGTATTGACTCTGTTACCCAGACTGCATAGCTGAGAAAGTATTTTGGTCATGGGTACTAGCTCTACCTCAGGAGTCTCTGTTCTGCTCCTGTCTTGCATAACATTACAGAAAATGACAGCTGTATTAGTACTTGTCAAAACTTAGTATAGATTCTTAATTAATTCAATTCTCTTCATGAACAAAGTAACCAGATATAAAGCAAAATAGAGGTGACCTACCTGTGCAGCATGAACAGAATCACCCTTAAACATCTCTGCCTGTATATTTTAGAATGTGTTATCCAGATCAGTTTATCCAAACTAATCTGACATCCATGTTAATTATTATGATTTAATTATGGTGTCTTCCTCCTTGCAGGCATATTTATGAATTATTTTTACATAGTCCCAAGAAACAGTATTAATACACATCAAAGGACACAGTTTAGCTATGAATGCTAATGATCCATGTAAACTAAAGTTATGCATGAAATTCTATGAAGCAATAGATTTCACTCATTAATTCCACTTAGTACATCATTATAGTTATGTTGTCATTAGTTACTAAATACAACTTTGTGTATGGAAGTGTTGCTCTTCTTGAGTCACGATGTCAATTTTCAATATTTAGATATCACTCTCAGATTTGTTCTAAAGCAATTATGGATTTTATTTTAAATAATACACATATAATACATTTGAGAGTGAGTTGCTCTACATCATTTATAGGCACCTTTTTAGCAGTATGAAAGAAAAGGCTATAATTTTCAGCAGTAGTAAAATGAAATTCATTGAATGTCTTCTAGAATGCTGAAGATACTGTTAAAATGTTAATTTTCTCTTTACTAGGGAAACTTTCATTAACTCTATGTGCTTCGACCAATTCTATTTCAGGATTTCAGATACATGAAAATATGGAAGTAATTTTTTCACAGGAGCTCAAGTTTGGCTGGCAGAGCAATTTCTTTGTTTTTTAGTAAGCAAAAAATCAAAACAAAACTGGAATGCTTTCTATTTTCTTTTAATGTCATATTCAACTTAGTAAAAATGCATCTACTCAGATTACTAAATATACACACTGCATGTCATTTTGGACTCCCCAGGGTATTCTACCTGGCCTGCAGATGCCACTGCACAAGGGAACAGGTGTCTCACTGGTCGATGATTGCCAGGTCTGTACACATCTCAGACAGTTTAGGATATCTGGAATGGTGCTAGATGTCTGGGTTTAGATGCACAGACTGCTCACTAGCTTTCTAAAACTCAGAAGTCTGATGTAAGTCAGTTATCTTGGCCTCTTTGATTCAGAGAAAATCATGGACGCTTCTAGAGGACAATTCATATTTTCCTAACATGCATGTCCAAGATAAGATTTCCTTCACTTACCTTTAACAATGGATAGAGTGTGGATAACAACCTTACACTTAAACATGGGGGACATGCAGTGCCACTAGAGTTGAACCAGGATGTCCAGCTATGACCTGAGGAACCACCAGGTGAAATCAGAATACCCTCCGGGGGCTCAAGTTATACTAGGCACCTACTATTACACAACTGAATAAAGCATTTAAAGTGTCATTTAGGATCAGATTCAGGCCCCTTAAAGTAGATGTCTGTTTTGCCTGTATGTGAGTTAGTTATTTCAACTCCAGTATTGTCATATGTATGCTGGGCATAATTTGTTGCCTAGATGTAGAAGTCTAGTGCTGTGTAAGACACTCTACAGTAACTGAGACATGCTTCCATATAGACTTACAGGAGACCTATGCCCTTCTGAAACGTCAGTTGAAGCTAGGTGTCACGTCCCAGAGCATCTCAAATGACTCAGTACACAGAGGGGGGTGACTGAATCTAAATCATTGACTATAGGGCGGTTTTCACCTGACAGGATACGAGTATCACAGCTCAAGTGACACTAGCTACTTATACTTAAAAAACTGAATTACATCTTCCATATTTACTTTACGATGAGAGGAGCAGCTCTAAAGTGTCTACATACTGCATTAACTATGATTAGCCTACACTATCACAGGAACCGAAACACTCTATATACACACATATAACTGTATTGTAGATACCTAGATTTAGATACAAAGTCCCACCCGTGACTAGGAAACAGTGAAAGACAGATGAAATGAATCCAGATGTTAGAGACTAAAAATCCCCATTTTTTTTAATCCACTATCAGTTCAACTTCAGTCCAACACCAATACCTTCCATGCATGTTTATGTGTCCGCGCATAATGTTAGCAACTCTTAGGAGTCACTGAAGAAACAAAGTAGTATGAGCTTTCACTCATTTATAGATGACTTTTAAGATGTGTTAGATACATCAAACATTAGTACAACATTCTGCTTACTGTTGAGTTATGTGACTAAAATTCAGTGCTGCATGTTTTAAAGTAATCTTTACCTTAATCCAGCTAATACTGAGCTGCTGTTCATTGACAGAAGACACTGCTGCAGACAGGTAAGCTTCTGCCGCTTGTATTTTTCCTGAATTTATTAGTCTGGTGAGAAATCTCATAATTTTTTTGAATCCTATTATGTTCTGATAGAAACAGCAAAGTAGAGTTGCAACTGAATGATTTAAATCCTGTTTATGCTCAAGTTTCCTGGAAAATTGAAAGCACTTGAAATACAGGAAAAGTCCGTTACAAGAAAGTAAGTTTTAGCAGGAATATTTAAATGATAAGGGCTGTATCCTTCCCTCTGATGCACATGGGAATCTTTCACTGAAGTCAACTGGAACAGCATTTATACCTTAAGGATCAGGACTTGTTCATAATCCTCTGAATTTTAAATTCTCATTCCATTATATCAACCAAGCAGAGAGGATTACGTGGAAGTATTTGAGAGCTTTAATTTTTTATAGGATTTGTATATCTAACAGAAAAGTAAATGAAAAATTGAGAATGCATTACTCATAAAGATAGGCATTGTCAAATGTGTCTTTTACAAACGTTGATTTTTGCGTCAGGAATCTTCTCACTGTCTTAGTACTACTCTTTATCATTAACCAGTGAGTAGAAAAAAATGAGATCAGAATTTCCAGCAAAGTGAATCACTTTTCTATGGATTGAAGATATTCAGTGTTCACACAGCCTAGTATAAATACCTACATGCCCGCGTTTTTCCATTAGCCATATGCAGAACTGAGTTTGTAAGCTCTGAATGGTATGCTGTTTGAATTTTGCTCATCAGTCATTTGATGTTAAGCACCACAATAGGTGGGATATTTTATTATTTATCTATAACTTACGGTTTGAATAAGGTCTATACCTTATTTAACTGTTAGAGCACACAGGAAATCATAATACCCTACAGAAGAACTAATGTGATGCTATGCTAAATCACTGCCTTATAATAATTACCAGCAAGAAGGATTTAACTGCACAGATATGTATCACACAGACTCCTAGTTCAAGTAAAACCCTTATTACAAATCAATTGTAGTATTTTTTACAAGCAGAATCTGTTGATTCAAGCATTTATAGTCATTAACACGTGAGACAGGAGTTCAAAAATTTTAGTTCCTCAGTGTGAGGATGTGTGGAATGAAACAACAAGTTCATTAGGTTACCTGGATAAGGAGTATTCAGTATAAAAGAAATAACAAATAGCAAGGAAAGTGATAAATTAAGCACACAAACATTAACCAGCAGGTGATAACAGAGACAAGAAACAAGACCAGAACTCTTTGGTCACTGACTGATGGACCATTAAAGGAACTAGTCATGCAAAGCCTTGAAAAGGGTCAACCCAAACTTTGTTAGAGACACCAAGGGGGAAAGGTGATTATCATGAATAGGATAGGATATCAGAGGGGCTTCTGAGATTATATAAAAATTACTGTAGGACGTTTAGAGGAAGGGCTAAAGGCAGGAAAAGGAAGGGGTCAGGGTGGATTGGGGGGAGCAAGTGAAGGAAAATGGAGATGAGAGGAGATAAAAAGGTCTGGCCATGGGCAAGCGGATCAGTACACTTGTGTGACTGAGCCCTGCACCTGATCACTACAGTGTCTTGTTTTCTTATTAAATCCTATTAACTGTTTTTGTTGTGCAGCTTACATGTGTGAGAGTACTGCCAGGCCCAAGGACCAGCACTTGGAGAAGCATCTGTGAGTCACAAGGCCTGCAGTTCTAGGTGCCAGCAACTAGGGTGCAACACAGATCTTGGAGCCAGCAACTAGAGACATCTGCTATTGTCTCCCTAGTGAATTTAATTCTGTTTGCATGTGTGTGTATGTGTTATCTGTTAGTGAACTTCAAGTTGGACTAGCTGGTGAGTAGCAGGAGACCTACATCTGGAAAGACTCAAGGTCTGAGCGCACGGCTGGGTAAGGGAGAGCCCAGGGTCCAGGCATAGATATTAGGTAAACTGAGAGTCTGTGCTAGTATGTGAGGGACCCATGAATGAGGAGCGCTTGTGAAACACATGTCTGAGTGTGCACATCTGTTTGCTGGCAAACATCAAGCTGACCTAGACGGTGAGTCAGGGAGATCCGCATACTGGGTAAGGGGGCCCAGGGTTTGGGCATGGATGTTGGGCGGACTTTCAAGCTATGCTAATATTGGAGGGATCCGTGAATGTGTGTGTGCTGGCGAATCTGGTGAGGGCATGTGTGTTTTCACCAGTGAACTTTAATCCTGATCAGCCAGAGAGGAGGAACAGAACTTGGTTCTCTATACTTGAGTTCTGGTGTTATATCAGGGCGCTGCTAAAAGCAATGCCCTGCCTACCTACAGTACCCTGTGGTAGGTAGTCTGTGTGTCTGGCTACACTTCTCTGTATGTGTGTGTGTGTGTGTGTGCATGTGCGTGTGTGTGTGTGTGTGCGCGTGCGCATGTGATACACACTCAGCCTCGTTACTGGTTGGATCTGCAAAAGGAAACAACAGAAGCTGCATCCACAAGACTGGGACAGAGAGACCTCTGGGGTCTGAGAGCGCACCAGGCTGGGCATCTGCAGCCAGGAAGGAGGAATCCCCGTGTCCTGGAGGCTGCTGTGTTCCGCTGCTCCCTTCACATCTTCGTCACTCCATGTCTTCAAGTCCGTTGTTTTCACTTCTATCTCGTATATCACATTCAACTTTATTAGAGGTGACCTTTGAGAAAAATTAAAATATTGCTATTGTTATCATTACAAATGGAATTAGAACACATGTAAGGTGAAAACTTACTGTGAATAAAGTTGACATTTTTCATAATTAATTTTTTGGGAGTATTTATTCACTTTGGGAGATCCTGGAGGCTTTGGTGATTGTGTATCTTTTATCATGTCTTCTGATAGAAAAATGGAGAAAGAAAAGACAAGGTAGACAAAAGCACAGCTTTGACCTCTTTCCAGCAATAAAACTCTCAGAAAATGGCAACAATTTCCATCTGTCATAATTTAGAAAATACTATATGTATAGAAAAATGGATGATTTCATACATTAAGCTAACAATAAGAAAAACTATTATTTCTTAAAGGTTGAGTAGAGATTTTTGCTAAATAATTTCCTTTGTAAAAAAAAAATAAAAAACGCAAAAATAAATTTCCAGATTAAATCACAAGTCATAAAAGATAAGCCTTTTCAGAATTTGATGGTTCTGATTTGCAGGTGGTTCAAAGAAAGTTGTACTCAAGAAAGTGTCATTTAATGCTTGTATTGATCTTCTGCTTTTTCTCTAAGCATCTGCTGCCAGTAAACATCAAAGACGGAATACCAAGCTGGATGAACGCCTTTTCTATTCTTATATTAAGTAACTTGCTTCTGGTCTTGCTATGCTTGAATTTAACAGCTATGGAGTTTCATTTTGCATTATGGCATCAAGCTATGTGAATTGAAACCAGAATCTAAAGTCATTAGGGAGGGGCATAGGGACACTTTCTTATCACATTGGTTTATAAAATGCTCTCTTGGCTTTTCACACCATCTTACACAGCTAGCTCAAATTTGGAAAAAAAAAAACCAGAGTTTAAATCACTAAGCATTGCTGAGTTTCAGATCGAAATACAATAAGGTTAAGGTTCTGATCCAATAAAGTATTTAACCTCCTAATACTTATTTACATCTTTAATTACCCTTTTAAATCACTGTGAAGGTAGGAACCTAAACAGATGTTAGGACAATAAATTATCAGCTGGATCTGAGACTCACTTTTTGCATTCTCACACAGACTCATCCTCATTAAAGGCCAAAACAGTTTTCCAAAGAAAATGTGGGTAAATTTAAGGATGCTACAGCCACAGCTGGCCTGAAACGGCTCTCGGAAATAATTAAAATTGATGGCCGCAGGCCTACCAATAATCTCTTTGCACTGAGAGATCACCAGCCTTACAGTCCACTCCTAAGTGACTTTTGATTTGCTCTGGTCACACAAAAGGTTCATAATAAAAGTCAAGGAGCTGGCTTTATTAGTTACCCAATGTTGTTAGCAACGTGTTTCACATTACCAATTTTGCATTCATTGAGTGCTTCTTACTCTATACAATACCCAGAACAATTGAATTGGAAGTCTCTGCATGTTACTAATATATTAAGGTAAGGAGCATTCAGTGTAATCTGTGCAGTACACTGAGTGACTCACAGTTTATCCACGGTTTCTCTGCGTATATGGGCAATACCCTGCTCTGGCTCCCAGGCCAGGCTCATCTAAGCTTCCATGACAGCTGACAGAATAGTGGGAGAGCAAAAAAGGGGAAGAAATTTCAACCTTAAATCCCGCATGTACAACTGACATCTTTTGGCAGAGTGTCAGATCACATACTGACAGTGATATCCTTGTGTAGAAAAGCAGTGCTACTCTGTTTTCAAATACCTTCTTCTATTACTTGCAACTTTGCACAGAGTCCTCTTTAGCAGACAGATTTCCTCCCTTTACTTTTTGTTCTGTTTTTATCCAACGGCGAATTGCTTCTGCGCTTTGTGCTGGAGGGATGAGGGGGCTGGTGCGACATGCTGGAGGTAGAGAGAGGAGGCCCCTGCCACCGCATCCCAGCTTGAGTCATAAAGGAGAGCAGCTCACATTTAGCAAGATGATAAGCGCTGACCAGACTCTGCTCTTTTACAGCACTATGGATCTACAGCAAGTTCACTGCCATTGATTAGATCTACGCCTGTGAAAGTCAGCTCTCTCCCTCTCATCCCCCCGGTATTTTCTGTTCCTCGTAGCCTCAGGGCAGTCTATTGAACAACCTCCAGGCACCCTCAGCGATGTTCCTGCCATCATGTCACTTCCACAGCTGTTATGTAGTCAAAAGGAAGCCCTCTGGGTACATCTTTGCTGCATACCTTAAAACAAATTACAGGCGACTTTGTGGAAAAGTTAGTTCAATGAGTGGGAAGACATCTGTGAGTATCTAATGCCACAGGATTTTCCAGCTAACATTATAGCTGAAAATAGGATTGCAGCAGGTACTTTCATCTTTTGAATGCCATCTGCCAACTTTTCTTTAATATTTTGCTTCTTGTCTGTCCATAAGAGATGGCATGCATGACTGCTTTTAGCAATGTGTGGTAATTCCTGCTGCGTTTCCAGCAGCTAAAATGTATGCTATTAATTTTTCTCTCTGTTTAGTTAAGTGTTTCATCATGATGGCTTATCTCCTCTGCTGTCTTGACCACTGTTAGAGCAATTCCTAAGCCAAAAGTATCCAAGTTTTGAACAAAACAATTAGACCCTGGCTTTGAACTCTGTGTCTTGACTGGTCTGCTGAGGTCCCATGATCTGCTCGTCCCTGTCATGCATCCAGTGTGAAATTATGTCTCTGGAAAAGGTGATGTCATTGTTCAAAAAATTGTTTTCTTAACTAGATAAAATTTTAATCTCCTAGAAAAAACACATCAGGTCACCACGGAGAACTAAAAATAGTATTCTTGAAGGCAACAATTTGCTTATATCTAAATATGCAGATGGCTTGGCTAAATATTAACTATTTTTATTTCCATAACTTTGAAGAACAGCTGTGAATGTCAGTTTGGGAAGAATCATCACTATTTAGGGGCTTACAGCCTTTGTGCGTAATAGGCTGTACATTAACATCACCAAAGAGCTCCATTGCTACTCTGAGCAGTAGCAAGACTGCGTCTTGCTGCAAGGAGTTAGGAGCCTTACCATAGTTTTAAACCTCCTTGCGAAACACAGGATATGTCAAGTGGTTTTGAGCCCGTCTGATAGATGATAGTAGCAGTGCAGCCTATTTGTCACAGCATATTGACAGCAAATCCAAATGAACTGCACCAATGCCTGATGCGGTTTGGAAAATAAGAGACTTTACAATCCTTACTGATGAAAAAATGTCATTAATAGTAAAAACACCAAAGAACTTAAGTCAATGGACTTTTTACTGACTAAGGCTGGGAAAGGGGGCTATACGATCCAGAATTAGTTGCCAAACATTTAAGCAGGGTAACCACTAATAGAGTTTCAGGTAATTACCTTCTACTTGATTACAGTCACTAGAGGCTTATTTTTGCAAAATAAAATCAGCAAGATCTTGTTTTGCACACAGTCTTCAGCTGTTAAATTATCAGAAATGTTTCTTTATAATACAGTTGATTAGCATCTTCTTTTTGCTCTACAAAAATCTATGTGCTATAAATGCATCCTAAAGTGACACTATGCCTTTGTGTGTTTGGAATGATTAGTGCTAGCGAATTATAAAATGATCTATGCCTTTTTTTTTCTTCTTTTTTTTTTAAAAGGACAACTTGATGGCTCCATCTTTATACATCCTCTTTTCTTTCTGAAAGAAACAGGAAATGTAGCATTTAGTTTTGAAGCAGCTAAGATAGAAGTATTTGGTGGCAGATGAGATTTTTATGAGCTGTTTGTCCCTATATTCCAGTCTTGTTAAGGAGCAATCGTTTTCTGCTTCATTACACTAAAATAGCTCTGTTTAGGGTTCCGCTCAGCTGTGAAATGACTTTAAAACCTCTATAAGGAACAGAGATGGTATTTTTATAATGAAAGATTGCTGACACAGTATAAGGAACAGAAAGTAAATGGTCAAACATGCTGGATTTTGGTGAGAAGAGGGGAGTATAGAAATGTTGCACTACATACTTGTGCTTAACCTGCTAATTTAAGATGAAAAGAGGCTCTAGAGTACTGTTACTTTCTACACTAAAGATGTAATATTCAAGTTAATCTACGTACAAAAACTAAAAAGGCATTATTTATATGACAAAGTAAAGCAATAGTGGCTTCTTTATGCTATTTTGAGCCTGATAAAATATAAATAAAAGAATTAGATGTACACAGACATAAGTATTAGGCCAGATCCTCATTAACTGTACCTTAATGGAACTAGGCAGATTTATTCTGGCTAAGAATTGAGCACAGTGTTCCTTCAGCCTTTCTTGAGCTAAAGTTGTAAATATTTAAACCTTTGCCTCTTATCTTGGGCAATTCAGCACCTGAGAGCTCTGACTGGCATCAGGATAGGCTGGTCCTGACAGAGCCTCTTCCAGGCATTCCTGGCCTCTCTTGGCTTTAAACGTTGACTTTAAATGAAATATATTAAATCTTTCCTTAAATCAAACTCTTCTTTTCTGTTCTGAAATTGCTTTTAGTTAACTATCAGAATAAATTTCAACACTGTTGCCATATTGCCTGGCTACTAGAAAACAGCTGGTAATCCTCTATGTCTGATACACCTTCCTGGCGAGTCTGTACACTTTGTTCATTATTCCCAAGTGGAGCATGGTGTCCTTCTGGCTGACCAGCATTTCCATTTGCAGCTATGAACGTTACAAACACAGCATCATAGCACATCATTTAAAATATTGCAAGTATTGATCCTGGCACCCATATGTTCGAACTTTTGCACATCTTACCTCTCCTTCCTATAGAGGTTTCATCCATATACAAGTAGGATTGTCTGTACTTACAACTTTTTGAAGACTTACGAGATTGTTCAACTGCTAACTTCTAGGGAGTGAAACATAACTATCCTTCTGTGTCTGACTCAGTGTTACTTCTACAATACACATTTTATTGACAGGATTTTAAATAGCTGCAAATCCTTAGTATAGCCTGACAGTAGCATTTTAATAATCTCCTAAACCTCCTCAGATCTCTTATATAGTACATCATGAATTGCTGCATTTGAGAATGACTAGAAAAATTCGGGTCACACTATAAGTAATACATGAACATATCTAGCCCTGTGAGTGTTAACACTGAAATGCCTTCAAATAGAAAGGTAGGCTCACAGTACCTGTATAGCTAATCATCTGGGAGGAAGTATGGTGATGCTTAGGACGGGGGAGCACCCTCTCCAGCAACTGCTGACTGCATTCTTGGTGCCTGCCTTGTAATGAGCGATTTATTTCCTACAGCACTTCATCCCTCGGTGATATTCGGAGCAGGGGTGGACAGAATAACGTATGCCTTTTCTTGCATGCCTGTTGTGCAGTGTACAAGATATCACGGTTCCCAGGCTTTAATTCAGTGTTTAGCGCTGTAGGCCTCATACGATTTTGTGTTATGTGTGGAATTGCCACTAAAGCCAACGTGCCGAGATACAGAACAATGCTTGATCCCCAAAATCATCTTCTCATATGGAAGTTTTGTCCTTCAAATGTCACTAGGAGAAATGTGATTCAGTCACAAAGACATGGATCAGTTTAACACTGGTGTATATAACTGCTTTTTAAAGAGGTAACGAGGCAGAAATTTTAAGATAATGTAACCTACATAAGCAATTGGATAAGCAATTGGAGGAAAGAATGGAAGAAAGCTGTTTTCAAATAGGTAGTCTGTATTATATTTGGGAATGTCTACTGTGGAAAATGCAATATAGTTATTTAATTTAAATTACAACATAAGCTGACAGAAATACGGAGAATTTTTGCTATAAGCTCTGGGAAGAAAAAAATGTATGATTTTTTTGTGCAAAAGAAGAGAGGCTTTTTTTTCATCGTTCACTCAATGGAGTTAGTATTGGCAGGTCTTTCCATAGGCCATGGAAAGAATCCTCTCCTGGCAAAAAGCATGGGGAGGAAAGGGGTTCAGAAAGTTACGAGGAAACTGATAAGGGCATCACGAAGTGACAGTTTTCAGCCACATGAATACAGGAAAATCAGATGGTAAGTTTAGAAGGCAGGCCACGTCATGCACAGACAAAGTCTCCTCTCAACCTCCATAATCCTGTTGATCTTAAACAATTGTATGGGTTACTTGTGGCACAACTTGAACAATGAGAAAATGCAGGTTTTCAGACTTTGGAGCTTTTTTCTATAGAGAAACATTCATTACCCAATTGTTGTGTGTGAGTGGCTCTATTTCTTTTTAATTAAAGGCTCCATTTCCCTGCTGCGGCAAAAGAGAATATAGCAAAACTCTGGAAAGAGGCTATGAGGGCTACCTTCTCATTCTCCCAAAATGCTAAAGCTCATCTGCGCTATATCAGTCATTAGTGAGAAGTTATAATACCAGATAGATGGCTCTAGATTATTCTGACCCTTAGGGGCCATTTCAGTACTTTTTGGCATCTCTTTAGGAAAGTCCTGAGTTTCCTTGAGTAACTCCCAGGGGGCCACTGTTTGTTCTAGCCACGTTGGTGGTTGTGTCTTATCTTGTACCACCATGGCAAATGCATGGGGCCAAGGTAAAACACTGACACTAACACAAAGCAAAACATGTAACACTAACAGTGTTATGCTTACAAGCATAGTCATTTTCTCCCAACATGGAGAGTCAAAACCAAGTCACTGAGTACAGGTTTTTTGTCCAAGTGGACTAAAATTGGAAAAGATAAAATAAATGATATAAAAGGGTAGGAAATTTTATTTTTAAAAGCTTCTTGAGCTATTATAATTGAAATAGTTGTTAACTCAGACACATTTAACAGACCAAAATGATAGCCTTAAATGATGGAAAAAGACGTAACTCAGTGACAGCCAAAGGCAGTTTACCTCAGCAGAAGATCTGATTTGCAATATTTTTCTCAAACAGTGTCCTTAAGCTATTAATATGTCTGAAAAAGAAATCAAATTCTGTCCTTTTGCCATTGATTATGACCTGACGTGTAGCACGCTAACTAAAGCCATATTTCAAACTCAATGTACTTACAAACAGTGAAAAAAACTAGCAAGAAGAGAATCCAACTAAGGAAGTTTTAAATGACTAAAGCAGCAATCAAAAAGTAAAGAAGAGGTTGCGTTGCTTGCCTGCAGAGAATTTGCAGGCAGTCTATTATGAAAAAGCTCAAGTCCCCAGCCTTAGTGACAGCTGAATCCTACAATATGCTACCTTTGGCAGTAACTTTCAGGAGATAGATCTGTGTCTCCTTTTTCTGTTAAATATAGGTGTTACCTCTTCAGTATCACTGGTGCTGAACATAAAAATTTCCATCATAAAGATGAAGAGCTAGATAGTTACTCTCAGGTGGCCCTACTGGATAGATTTTATAATCTTGCTGTGCTTCAGAACGTCAGATATTTCTTTATCTCCAAAAATGTAGAGGGACAAAACTCACAAGAAAAGGGAGTTAGAATCAGAGGCACCAAACCAAACTTTTCAGTAAATCCATGCCCTGTATGAGTTCACCAGGTTTTTTGCTTCCTTCTTCCTCATGCTCCGAACTTCTCAAAGGCTTTCTATGTTTTTTTTTTTTTTTTTGGGGGGGGGGGGATAACCGAGTTTATTCTGCAAAATGATGAATTTCTGCTTCTCCACCTCTGACATGATGTTTTATAGATGTACATATCAGACGTACAGACATACATTTTAGGCTCAAAACCAAAATCTTCTCCTTAATATCCCATGAAGTTGTTTGAAGAGAGCTTCTTATGATTGGCAGGGCTCTCAGGTCCCGCCACATGGAAAGCAACAGCAGCAGTCAGGTATAAGGCATGGAGAGACCAAAGAATGGTGTTGAACATTGGTAATTTATGTGAAGAAGCTTACATTTGCAGGCATAATTTTATCAATGATAAGTCAGAAAATAATGCCACAAAGACTTACCAAGCAGAGGACCTTGTATATTAACTGGCTGCTGTTAGGGGATGCAGATGAAGAATTTGCCTGTGTCCTGGCATTTAAGTATGGGAACAGAGTCCACGTTGTTAAATGACACTCAAGTCTTGCTCCAAAGCAAGCTCCAAAAAAAGGATTCAGCTACCTAAGATAACCCACAGAGGCCTAAAGGACTTCTAAGTGTACAGGACTTCTAAATTCAGATGTCTTCTAAGTTGCAATTCTACAAGCTCCTTTTTGGTGGACGCACACATGCCCTTTTTATCTGAAACTTTCCCACATTCTTTTTGCACATGCCGACAACTGCCCTAAGTAAGGTGCTAGGTGCCTCAGCTTCATAGAGATGTATAAATGAAGTTAGGTAGTGCCTAAATCCAGTGAAGTACCTAGTTCAGTAAGCATGTGCTGAATTTTAATTCAGCACAAGAAATAACTTTGGCGTGGCAGGAGCCTTCAGGCTTGAAGGAGGGACAAGCATCAATTCCAGTTCAGAGTAAAAGGATTTAAATCACTTTCCTGAACACAGGGCTCTAGTGCTCTTCAATGCCCGGGGATATTCAACCTCTCCTCCAGCTCCATCTCTAGCTGTGACTGTCTCATAAAGCCTGTGGCATCCCTACTGCGTGGATGTCTTGGATACCGCAAGCAATCTTATGTTACCTGACATCTATGTTTGGACAACTGAATCCTGCTCTAAATTACCAAACTCACTATTGAAATATACATTTTTTAAACACATCCTTCAGTTTTTATTCTCCCTCTGCATAGATTTCATGACCTCTTATTTTTCTCCTCTATCCATCTCTTGGATACGATTTCAGTTAGGGGGTTTATTCTGGTGTATCTCTTAAAGTCAGGGACCCCACAGGGCTTTGCAGGAGGCCTCCGAATCTCAAGGGTCAATTCCTGATCAGCCAGCAACATAGCTGGACAACACCTCTTCTAAAGCATTATGCTGAGAAAGAAGAAGCAATGCACAAGGTGAGCTTCAAGACAGTAACTGGCTTGTGCTATAGGGGACAGTTGGGCCAGAAAGTATGATTTCTAAAAACTTTTGACAAAGCTTAAATGACGATCAAAACCTGATTTTATACAAGCAAATGCGATATTTGTTTATAAAATGAAAGTTCCGTTTCTCTGTTCGTACTGCAGAGTGAGCAGCTTAGTGCCCAAGTGAACACGCACACAAGGAAGTTTCTGCAAGGTAAGCTACCTAGCATTTTCTGTAGGATAAGAGAATGCATACAGCTGCAAATCCATGGTCTCGACCTTCTCTGTCAGCCTTACCATTTGGTATCCTTGTCTGGCTGGACTGCAGCAATAGCAATTTTACTGTTACTGTTTTTCTCTCTGATGGCTACAGACAACACCAGAGGCACCCACGGCAGCACGCTCATCTCAGTCACAAGCTGGGAACTCTTGCTCTATTCTGTAAGCTAGATAAGCAAGTCCAGACTCAAATATATACAGGGAAAAATAAAAGATTTTTGAGCATGGGTAATAAAGAGTTTTAGGCTAAAATTATTGACTCTGTTCTTCAGGCAGAAGCTGAGGGTTCTGAGCATTAGTGTTAAAGAGCATTAATTTTTTTTCCTTTTGATAAGCTTCCCTTTTCTAGTGTTTCTTACATAATTTATGTCACAGACAGTAAATCATTGCCTTGTTTCCAAATTGTGAGAACATTAGCTGCTTTTAGAATGAAACCTGTTGTATTGTGAAAGGAAATCCAAACAAATGTGTACTTCAAAATGATTATTTTACCCTAGAGACTTAATTTATAGGAAACAGATTATTGGAATACAGTAAAATTCCCATTAAAAAATGAGAGTCTTCAATTTTCCACTGAGTGAAACATAGCTTAAATTATGAGAATTTAATTATGGCAATGATTCATAAGTTGGGGTTGAAAGGTAATTTGTGTTCTGAGCCTGATTTTCTTTTCCTGCTTCTTTTTCAGTATTTCTGATTAGGCTCTATATATTTTCCCAAAAAATCTTTCTCTTAGAAGAAGAGTAACTAAGTCACTCTACAACTATGATTTTTGTTTGTTTGTTTGTTTGTTTTCCCAGGAGTTGATTGAATTTTGAAGTTAATCAAATGATATATTTTGGAAATACACAGCCTGGATCTGGTCTATGTAATAGCTCACACTTTGGATTTCAGTACCCAGGATTTCCTCATAAATTGTTCCACACTTGTTCAACATGCAAGAGGATCATTTTGAAAGTACTTCCTACCAATAGACTTTCCTGCTACAAGAACATTCAGTCTTTAGAGTCCTTCCTCCCTCCAGCTGTTTCTCATCAGCAGATAGAGCAGTAACAACTCTGTGTTTTTTGCAGTACAAATACTGTAGTTCTCATTTGTCTCCTCTCCGTGTTGCTTAGCACCCTCATTCCTGTACATCTGGTAACGCCCACACAATCTGTGGTAAGAGTGCCCAGGTACTTTGCCTAGCTCTAGTGCTTGATATGCCTGTCTCAGGCACACTGGGGAAGACCCAAAGCCCTTTGCATTGACCTCACCTCATCCATACAGAAAGTAGAGGAAAGAGCAGTCCTCAGCCACAACTCAGGTTGCCAAGGGAATGATCTGGCAATCCCCTCGGTGTGTGCCAACATGCAGATGGGAGGTAAGAAGTTTTAAGACCAGGACTAAAGCATAAAACCAGAGTTAAGCCAACATAAGCGCTGACATAGGATCATAGGATCCCAGGGTTATTCAGGATGAAGGGACGGACGTCAGGAGGTCTCCAGTCCAATCGCTTATTCAAAACTAGTCAACTCTTGGGTCAGATCAGGTTGCTCAGGGCTTTATCCAGTCAGATAAGGACAGAGTCTGCCCCGTATGGCTGTGGGAGGCCCTCAGGCCCTTATAGAGGAAGCCACAGCCAATACTGGCTGAGATTGGGTCATAGCAATGGTATGCCATTGCCATGAATCACAGTTAATAAATTTCAGTCTCTGGCTGTAGGAAATCTTTACTTAATTAAAACTATCCTAGTTAATGATAAACTTTTAAATATTCTATTGATTTGAGTTATTGTGAAGAAACCAAGCCTCCTGTAAAGTCCTGGATTACTATCTCCATTCATTTTTACAGAATTTTGAAGAATCTGTAACAATGTTTTTTTTTTTCTTGTAACAAGGAGGAATCTCTTAGAATTTTTCATTTAAGTTTACATTGCTTATAAATTTCTGGATCTGTTTTCTCCTGCCTTTAAGAACATAAATACTTAGTCTCATACTTTGTTATCCATCCACAATTCAAAAGCAAAAGCTTCATACTGAGTCGCTTCTAGATTAATCTTATGATTTTCTCATTGTAAAGTCCTTTGTCACGCTTTCTATGAAAGACATCAAAATGTCTTTTTCACATTTTATTTAGCTTTCAGCTAGTAAATTTGTCTTTATTGCCAAAAGCCAAATACTTTTAACATGTCATGGACATAGGGGGACAAATGTTAGTTTCAAACTCTTATGTTTAGGGAGATTCATACAAAAAATGAAGTTAGAAGGTTATCTTTCAATTCAGAATTACCTTCTGTGGTCAAAGTGATCTGTGAGGATTGTAATTTTAACAGATCAGTTAAAATAATTAATCATATGCTGAAAATCATAAGCAAAACTCTTCCAATTATTTCTGTATCTAAGGCTTGCAAATTTTTCTTTGAATCTGAACACTTCAGATATTTTCTAAAACCTCCTATGAATAATAAAAGCCAAAGTTCCTAGAAGATTTCTGACTCCTTATGTGTTCACCTCCTTCAGAAATCTGATTCCAGCTATGCATACGGAGTATAAGCCAAGGAACAATTTTTCACTAACAACTATTTAACACTAGCTACAACTATCTTCTGGAATGCACTTGTCATATCTGCTTTGGAGCTCAGATCTCACCTAAACTGTTCTTCCAACAACATGAAAATCTTATTGATGCAGTTGCTAACTATTCCAAACAGGGTTTCCTAATTTTTTTGTGAAAATATTCAAGAGGTTTGTTACGGTACTGATACGAAGCTGGAGGAGGAGAAATGAACTATAATATCTTTGTGGAATGCAGACACACATTTACTGGCAGAACGCTTGCTTGCTTAGCTATTTGAAAATTTTGATGGTTTAAATTTATTCCACTAAATAAGTGGGTGAAATTTCCTCCTTATTCCACAAGGAAATAGAGTTTAGTCTGAAAAGAAACTAACTACTATTTGTTAGAGTTCTAAGAGCATTTTATTCTATTTCCCTATGGAAACAAGGCTTCTTCACACATGCTAGTTTTGTTCCCTGTTGCTTTGTATTTGTTGAGGAATTTTAATGAACTTATGCAGTAAGTTTCTTCAAACTAGCAGCTGGCTGGAGAAAAAGCAGCCCAAATAAATGTGCCAAAGAAATAAAAGAAGCTAAATCTCTCTTCTTCTTTTTCAAAAGGCAGCAACCAACTGACCAGGCAGTCTGACATAGCTACAAAATGCCCCTTTGAGTACAAATTAAGGTATAAGAGAACTGGTATACCAAAAACCAATGCAGGAGGAATGTGAGTTGGGAATGTAGTATGTTGTAGTGGAGATATCATAGTTGTGAGATAAAACAGAAATTCCCAGTGGAGGAGGACTATAAGACAAAAATCTAAAGCAAGTCAGGTTTCATTAGACTTCCATTTCACAGGACAAGTCTGATTTTTTGTTTATTTTGTTTTGTTTTGTTTTTTTAAATCGTATTTTTCCATTTTCCCTTTAGCTCTATAAAATATGGAACTGAGATACAGAGAGAAATCCACATTCCTGCAGTATGAAGTGATACCTGAACTGGTTGCTAAGGAGAAATGAGAATGAGCATGCATCCCTTTCCCTCATTACCCCAAAGCTACCAAGTACCTATTTCCACAGAAAATATAATTGTTCAACTGTCTAGATACTAGGTGATCTGCTTGATAAGCTACATTGGAATTCTTTGTTTTAAGAAATACACAGGGACCAGTCAAGTTTTGAAAGGCAGCATGGACTCAGTGTGACCACTGTACTCAGTTTTGAGCACTGGGCTGAGGATTTGCCCTTTTCTGAATACGTTTCTTGTGATCTCGTTTTTTTTTGGAGCAAACAGAAAGCAAAATTCTTGTCAATTATTAATTGTTTACCGTTTGGACTCTGTCATCAGAGCACCTGGAAGGTTTTTTTTCTTTAATTTTGAAATTTTTGTGGATTACTAGTTTAATTTATTTTCTTCTAGTAGGACACTAATCGTGCACCTACTAATAAAATTTTTCTTGTATATATAAGGCGTAGCGTGAATGGATTGTATTTTTGTAGTTAGCTGACACAGTTAGGGAATGCTTCAGGTTTGTCAGGCACCATATGGAGGCAGGCAGAAACGTGGAGTCTATGGTTTTCTTCCTCAGAGCAAGGAATACAGCCAGGCTGAATCCCACAGTCACAGCATTTATGCCTGCTTACATTTTTTGATATTATAACGGATGGTCTTCTGCAGACTGACACTAGGCTAGACATGTCCATACATAGTCAGTCTCCTAATTATTTTTTTTACACACCTGACCCCATCTGTCACCCTCTTTTCCATTGTGTAACAGTGCAGTTCAAACCTGATTTTAATGAGTAGAAATAGCTGGTCTTTCACTCTCATTCTGCTTTTGAAAACATTAGTGTCCAAATGTTAAAAGGAAAGGAGGTTCCTGTACTGTCCATCAATTGGACAGAAAAGGACTTTTAAAACCTCTTGCTGTTCTGCTCCTGAGCGTTCAAGTTAACATGAAGCTGACCACTCCACTAAGATTTACATTTTCAGCTGATTAAGAGGCAGATAGTCTACACATATTTTGGCAATCATTCCAAGTTGAAAGGCAACAGAAACAATAAACCTTTCTCTCTGGGATTTTTTTTGGGTTTTGGATCATAAAACTAACACAATAAAGAATGAACACATCTTATTGTTCTTTTAGTAGTGTTTAATTAAAATACTAAATTAATGTAAAAAGTGGCATATCTGTCTTCTTTAGAGTATAGCTTTCTAAAATAGAAATAAAAAAGATATATATATATATAATTATGAATATATTCTGCTTACATCTTTAGTTCTTTAGCTTCTTGACATCACAGAAAACTTCAGTTCAGAAACAGAGGGCACACACTGAAAATATGTGATCTTTATTTCAGATTAATCTGAACATTACTGTTATTGAAAAGTGATTTCTCTTGTGTTATTCTGCTATCAAACCAGCTATGAAGCCTGCAAAGGTAATAAGCATAGCTGGTAAGATTCAGGAAAACCTACTGAATGAGCAAGCTACATTTAAAACCAGACAAGAGGATAAAAGGCTTTCCTAGACTTGCAAGTAAAATTAAATACAATAGAATGAAAATCAGGTGGTGCAACCTAAATGGCAAGTGTAAGTTTGCTTTATATAAAGGATTGGATTTTTCATAGTATCAGCTTGGAGGGATACTATATAGGAATGAACAACTACTTTTACTGCTTAGTAGTCTGAGTATTTAAATATGCAGGATTTCTAGTTTTTTCTGTAAGGAGACACCCAGTGCACAAACACTTCATCTGTGTATCATCAAAATGCAGCTAAGATAAAAGTGAGGTTGATAAAAAATAATCAACAGATGTTCTGTTTTCAGAATTCTAACAAGTTAAGGAAAAAAATCACTCATTTTTTTAAGCCTAAATCTAGTAAAAAATGCAATTATTGCATTTGCTTCTGGGAATGGACTTAAGGACATCGTTTTAAATACTGATTTCCTTATTTTGAAGAATATATTTTAATGCTTAGTTTGAATTATATTTCCTTTTCAAAAGTGACAGTCTTCTGAAGAATTTCTATTCTCTTGTGTGTGAGTGAAACATAACTAATCCCTCTGAATTTGGGAGGTTATATTCAGAACTATTAAAAAAGATAATTTAATCTTCATAAGGAAAGAATCTTATTTTCTAAAATACATCTGATATGGCAATATTTTTGTCATACTTAAAATCCTGTTATTTTGCTTATGTATAGTAGCATTGATCAGAAAAACATTTGATACCTGTGAGTTTTCATGATCTTTTACTTTTAGAGAGCCTAATAGGAAATTCAGGGGGATTAAACCTTCTCATTTTACCACTGATGTTAAAAGTCTTCTGAGATACCAGAAATTTCTTAGAGGAAAAACGATATTCTTTTGCTGTGCAGAAGGAATAATTTAATTATTTTCACTTCAGAAATATAATTTTTCCTTTGCCAAAACTGTGGGGATATAAACTATTTCAGATGAGAGTGAAGACAGTAGAGTTTCCCTCGCTGTTGCTGTACACTTTGTTACCTAACCTGAAGAACCCGTTTGAGCTCTTACAGATGTCAAACAGAGGCATTGCTCCTCCAGATTTTAGATGTGTGTCCAAGAGATGGAAGCAGGACCCAATCTGCCTAAGGTAAAAGCCAGAATTCCCTCTACAGTCCATAAAGAGAGATGGATGCTTGCTATAAGGAAGACAGAGTGAATCTGCAGACTTCCCTGTATGTTGGGAAATGCCCTTTATCCCACAGAATACAAGAAATAGGAAATGGTAGTCAGTCAAGATCAAACCTGCCTTGTCTTCTCTGTAGAACAGACATCTATTGAAGTAATAATAATAGCGCTACCCTCCTTCTGAATAAAATGTAATATAAGAATGCAGAAGCGGCTGTCCTCCAAACAGCTAGAGCCTACTCCGCTCACCCATCTCCCTCACCCCTCTCCCTGACAGTGGCTTTTTTCAAGTGATTCTTATATGGCATTATCTGTTTGTCTCACCAAAACCTTGGCAGGCTTCTTTCTACTTAGTCTGTAACTTTTTATAAAGCTCAGGCTTAGCTAAAGACAATACTCTTTTAACTGATCCCTTTAATTCCTTTTTTAACTATAATCCTCACTTTTATTTCTCATAGACTGCTACTGTTATGAACTTTTCCCTGCTTTTTCATTCATAAAAGACTGTTGAATGTGAGTGTTAACTATGACTATATAAGATAACGTGTATCTATGGACTCTCTCATAGTTACATCTTAAATCACATCCTGTGCACTTGCAATGCTACATACAGGACTACTGCTTCTCTTCCTTGGGATTTATGACTTCTTGTTCCAGAAAACAATCATTTAGTCCAGCAACCTCTTCATGACCCAACGTGACATTTATTCAATCCACACTGAACATTTTTGGAATACCAACAACTAAATAAAATGTTCAAAAAACATTCGAAATATCTAATATATATCTGTAAAAACTTAGGCATACATCACAAGTAAAAATCTGCTTTTTTAAGTAACCGAGCTTATGCCTACGAAAATATTCAGTTTATGCTCTGTTGTCTATTCTGTTCACACTAAATGTTCATCCTAGCTGGGTTTTTAAAGACATTAATGCTTTACTTGAAAGCAATAAATTCTGTCAATGTATTCTGAGCTTTTTACAGAAATCTTTGCAATTATTAATGAAATTTTGTCTTTAGATGAGCTATAACCTTATCTCTAGTGTGATGTTCATAATATTTTAGCCATTGTAACTAATTTTATTAGAGCTAAACGTGCAGTTGGATGTGAAACCAATATTCCAATTTAACATAAGAATTAATAAAATTTAGAACTTGTTTTCTTTGACTAGAAAATGTAATTTAACATAGTTTTAAGATAAATATGACACTAAATGCAGATTCACCTTTTATACATTCCCTGCTTTGGTATTTTTATGAAAGTTTGTCTAGGTATGATTCAGCAATCTTATTTGACTTTTGAGATGAAAACCAAGAGCTTAAACTGTGAGTCAAGAAAGTTTAACTATACTGAAGTGAGAATTCTGCCTTTTAAAACTATTTATATACTGTATAGATTATACATTTCTGATTATTTAATGTCTTCAAATGTATTCTTGCATTGTTAGAGATTTTCTGTCAGAGCACTACACTTGAACAAGCAATTAGGAAATACACCAAGTGTCACAGCTGTGATGAGATACACATTTTATGCAAATTATAGAATCTCATTTTCCCAACCCGTATTTTTTAGATTGAGTAAGATGTCCTTCAGTGGCTCTGTATGGTTTTGGGATTTTTTTTCTTCTTTGTTTTTTTTTTTTTTGTTATAACAGTGTGATCTTCAGCAAGAGACATCCTCATAAGGGTGAATTTCTAGCACAGGGAAGTATGGAGGACTGTTGTTGCAGGCTACGTACAGATACTTATCTGGGTTATCCACTAGGGAAGGATAGCAATTAAAAACAAAGAATAAAATATAAGACCAGTAAGCACATAAAAAAAGCCAGGAATAAATACGGTCTCGATAGTAAAAGGAAAGGCTCCTAACTATGAGAGAAGCAAAGTCTGGAGCACTCTTCAAAAAGAGTGCATTCTTCAAAAAGCCTTGCTTTTAAGTTGGAGCGTGGTAAATTTGTGTGAGGGATTATCTGACACCTGCCACTTCACCCAAAAGATCCCATTCCTGTAGTTTGATGTTTCTGGTTCCTAGCCGATTACGAGCTGAGTTAGTATCCCTATCATATTTTTATTTATATTACCTGATCTTTCTTTAATATTCAGTGGCTGGTCATGGCAGAGACATTACTGGAAGCATTTTAAACATCTTCAAAGCTATCCAGTGTCCTCCATTGTTATTTTTTGGAATATTGAAATATACAGATGGGGGTTTTTGTTCATTTATTTTTGCAAATGATTCTTAGAAATGCTTATTATTTTTAATCTTTGGTGGGTAGATTTTCCACTCTCATAGACTTTAGACCAGTTTGTTCATGAAATGGAATATCCTCTGCCATTTAAAAATAGTGATAACTTCTTGGAATTCTTATTACAGTATTTCTTTTATTGCCATTTTCTACCCAAATATTCCTTTTAGCTTATTCAAAAATTCAAAATTATTTGGTTTGACAAGTTATCTAGAGGTTTCTAAGTTATCCAGAGGCTGACTTCAATGATTTCGTTATAAGGCTATGAGCTGAAGGGTATAATAAAGCACTGGCTATAAAGTATAAGAGGATATTCTAACAGGGAATCTTAGGGGTCTCTTAAGCCTGCTTAATGTTTCTATCACTAGCTGACCATTTATAGATGGTGCGGTAAGCTGATTTAATTGTAAGTCATAAAAAACCTGATAGTTTTTGAATGTTGTTTCATTATCTTTTAGTAACTCACCTGTAATACATAAGTGCTGCAAAGAAACACACAGAAAACTGTATCTCTTTCAGCTTGTACAATGTTCTAACCACATCTATCTTCTTTCAACTGCAGCCCCAACCTTTGAACAAAAAAGGAAAACTCTGGGACTTAAAATCATATGTAAACAAATAAACTAAAGAGCTTGGCAAAGAAGAAAAATAAACAGCTCAACCTAAATAATTATATGCAGAATATATTCAGAATAGATTGTTTGATCTACTGCTCAGCAAGCCTCCCCAGTTTACCATTCATTGCCTGACTTTACAGGTAGTACCACGGATTCCTTGATCTTGTGTTCCTGGCAGCGATGCTCTCCAGACCTCTCTAGATAAATCTCAATGTAGTGATGACTGCCAGGTGCTCCTAAAACTAAATGCAAACAGTATCACTTATGAAAGAGAGGAGTAGTGTATAAGATGGTATTGTCATATAAAGAAGAAGTACGGAATAGAAGAGATTCATCAGTTGCTTGCATTAGCTTATCAATTTGAGGGTATACTCTCCTCTTGTGACTGTATTCGTACAGAAATGTTGTGTCTTTACTGAGGCACGTTTTTGAACGCATACATACCTTAGCCCTAGTTTTTCACCTTTCTTTATTATTCTTGACATGTTTTATGGTGTTCATCACTTTCACAACTCCTCTGATACTCTTTACTGTGTGTCTCAATAAATTTGTCTGATACACATAGCATCTTCCACTGCAGCAGTAAAAGGTGTCACTGGCAGAGGAAATGTGTCTTCTACAAATAGTAGGCATATTTCTCTTTTCTTATCCTACATTGTCCAAAGCCTTTTTTATTATCCAATAGAGAGATTATTCATGCCGAAATTACAGTATGCTTTTTGGCACAGTACTTTACACTGGCACTTTTCTAATGGAAAAATAAACTTCATTAATATTTCATTCTGTGTATTGAACAAGGAGAGCACCTTTCATACCTTATTGCAATTGGAATGTCTTCATAGGAAAGGCAAAAATAAACTATATCCAACAAACTCTGGTTATATTACTTTTTGAGTATTCTTCCGAGATTGACTTAGAAAGTTTGAGGCACAATTTTTTTTCTTTTTATTTTCTTTTGTCCATCTCTTAAGTTATTTACCTGTTTAATCATCAAAGGACTCTACTCAAAGACCCAGAACAATATTAACTAGAAACTTCAGAAAAATTTATTTTCTATTTTTCAACTATTCTGGCTCTGGTGACTGTAATTCTTTTGGGATTCTTTATTTAATCAAGAACGTAGGAGAACTTGACAAAGATGAAGCTATATGCAAGTGCTCCAGGGATTAAAGGATCATAAAACTAAACAGAAAGTGTTGTATGTGTGTGTTTATGTGTGTGAAAGTGTATTGCCAAGACTTCATAGCCTGTTCTACACTCTCTTAGCTTTACAGAAAAGTATATTAAGTCGTGCTGGTGTCATTTCTTTTCTCTGTCTAGCTAAGATATTTTGTTTTCCTCACAGGTAATTATCCATATTACTATTTTAAATAGAATAATCAAATCTGAAGTCATGGATTATGGTGCGTATTACACCTCCCATATTACTACTGTCTCATACAGCTACAAAGACAAATAGCGCATAGTGTAAGCTCTTTAGTTTAGCCTGGACAACTTCAATTTTTAATTTTAGATTTGGAAGAAATCCTGCAAGGCATCTACTACAGCAAAAAGACAGCAGCACTGAATTAGTTTGAACTCCTTAAGGAATCGTGTACTTGCCAGGGCTCTATTAAACATAGTTTATCATATTTTTAGCTGAATTTCATAAATAAGAAATAGTAGACAATTCTGTTGACTAGGAAAACATATCTATTTATACAATTTCCTATAAAAATATGCATGCATTTTTTTGCATGTAACCATATATTCGCTACATTCACTGTATATTACATAAAGTTTTATTTCTTATTCTTTTCCTTAGCTGTTCTTCTTGTAGTCTGAATAGCCTTGCAGTACTGCAGTGACAGTGTCACAGTTAACAGAGTGCCTTTTGTCTTCTTCATTCCTTCAGTCAGTACTTCAGTAATTCAAATTTTTACTGAAATGTGTCACATCTTGTCTTGGGCAAGAAGAGATATTTCTGACATATTTGAACATTGCTTGCTCAAGTTATTTTTTTAAGAATACAGGAAAAATAACTTTAATTAAGTAAAAGTTCCAATTTATTTTTGCATTCCTATCTATGGAATTTGTATAAAAGTTTAAAATTGGCTGTCTTTCTGCTACTCAACGCATACTAAGAAGAGGAGATGGGCTCTCAGTTGCTGAACGTAGCCATATCAGTAAACTGCAGCTAAAGAAATATTTTTCCCTATAGTGTATCTTTTGCAGACTCTAATCCCAGGACAGGAGCTGAGCAGTAACAGTAGGGTCTGTGTGGATGAGTGGAAGAATAATTTGTTGGACATCAGTAGCACTGACCAACTGAGCACTGTCAGGCAATAAAATTCATGGTCTCACGTCCTCATCATATTTCCCAGTTTGTTCTGGTGATAGCAATAAATATAAACTAAAAGCATTGACAAGTCCTTGTCATTGGTGGGCTGTTCAGGACCACAGAAAAGGTGAGAAGTCACAGGTAGTAAGAGAGCATCAAAAACTACCATTAAAGTTCCCCAACCAGTCC
Source organism: Struthio camelus (assembly GCF_040807025.1). NCBI lineage: Eukaryota > Metazoa > Chordata > Aves > Struthioniformes > Struthionidae > Struthio > Struthio camelus. Next base: position 36,236,142 of record NC_090942.1, on the reverse strand, counting down.
TATCTCCTTACCCTGAACATTTCAATTTTTTTTAAATTAACCATCCTTGTATCTCAGTGCACAGTAAGTATTTTTAAGCTGCTCCATGCAGCAAGAAAGCATATGCATCCTCCCCTTAAAGAAAGGTCAGATGGGGGTTTCTAAAATGAAATAATGAAAAATGTTCCACATTCCTAGTTCTATGAGTATTATGGGCTGAAGGAGAGGGAGAAAAAAAGCTTCCTCATGGACAATGAAAGAAGGAGACAAGGCTTCTTTCATTCCTCTCTGCAGCTCTAATCACGTGTGCATGTATAGCAAATATTAAAACCTTAAATATTTGCTTCAGATCTATTTTATATATTTACTACATCCATCACTGACATGCTGAAATTCTGAAGGGTACAAGGATGGAGAGGTGAATGACACCAGCGACAGCATGTGAATATCTCCACACTTAAGCTTTGGAGTTGCTGGGGGAAACTGTTGCTGAAAATGAATATTGCATTGTTAGTACAGGAAGGCAAAACACTTCCAGAGGGTGAAGTTTCATCTCTGGGGACCAGCCCCTAACCTTTGGTAAACCACTTCCACGCTCAATTGCTTCTGTTCAGGAAGAAGTAGCAGTAATGGGATTGCATAGACGGAATAAAGCCAAATTTTAAAGGCAGCTCCATGTTCAAGGGGGTGCTCTCCTGATGAACTCTCTGGATGCCGGGAGACTGTTTCTTCTCAGTGAATTAGAGCTTTTACTGGACCTGTGAAGTCCTTCTTGGGTACTAAAGGTCACGCGCACAAAGACTGAACAAGAACATGGAGCAGCCTCTGCTGTAGTAGCTATACGGAGGATGCATTAGAAATATTTTTCTGTTCATAAATGAGACGGAGAAATTAGGGTATCATATTTGAGTCCTGCAAAGATGCCAAAAGGCTGTGCTGCGATAGGTGCTTGCATGCAATATTGTGAGCTGGCAAGCCTCCAGCTGCATTACAAGGTGCACGGGGGGAACGCTGGGGGCTGTTAAGTACCCCTGTCTAGACCTTGCTGGAATTGGTTATTATGTAGCAATACCCCTCACCGCAGTGAAGATCAGCAGAGCTCAAACACTAAGTCTACATCTGTAATAGTAAACTAAACAGGAACCTGACTGTCTAGACTGTGAACCGTTGGAATGATCCCTGGATCAACTGGTATTCTCCCAGATAATGCCTAGGCACTGTTTGGGAGTAAGCCAAGGCAAGAGACCATTTACGGTTTAATAAGGTGAATGCAGACTATCCTGCCGGCCTCAAATCTAGGGAATATCTCCATGCACTCTTGATTTCTTTTATAGGCTTAGTCTGAATGAAACTGATGGCTCTGTGATTATTTACCCCTCCGCAATTTCAGAGCATATTGCAAAAAATATCTCAAGGAAAAGAACGGAGCTTTTCAAAGCTCCTCCGGAATCAGAACTCTCTTTAAAGGAACAATAAATTAAGGAGGTTTAAACAAAGCTTCGTTCCATATTTCCAACCTACAAGTGACAGTATAAGGAAGAAAGAAGTTTTCTTTCTAATAATAGCTGGTTCTTTAGCACTTAATGCTTTTTTCATTTAACTCAGTCAGCAAAGACTAACTACCAAAATATATTACTTCAAATTTGAGGAATACCGTACTTGAGGTAAAAAAGACTTTCAGATTGACTGTGCTAGGCTCAGGAACTCTGTTACAAACTCATATTGGTGCTGTCTTGAAGTTAATATACTAAGGGAATGGGAACATAGAGAGAGATTTTCTTGAATAAATAGCAAGTTCATTGAGCAGTGAAGGTTTGGAATGCCTGAAATTATTCACAAAGACAAGTCATATTAAAGAGAATTGAAAAGGTGGGAGGAAAATATTAAAATATATCAAAACATTTTGTTATAAGATTTTTGTTAAACTTTCTTTTGAAAATTCAAAACTATCTAAATAATATTTTTTGACTCTTCATTGTAAATGATATTTTCCATATAAGAGTTTTTTTTTTAAGAAAAAAGAAAATGCTTTAAAGCAATTAGCCCTACTAACTCCTCTAGCTGTAAAACTCATGACTTTGATTGGTAAAGAGCTTTTGGTGTGGACTAGAAACCTAAAAGTTTAAGTTTTGTTTTGTTTTGTTTTGTTTTGTTTTGTTTTGTTTTGTTTTATTTTATTTTATTGTTATTTATTCATTCATTTCATTTCAAAGTATCACTGTTCCAAGATAACATGGACTCATTTAACTATCACAGGATTTTTTTTCTGATGTTTGCAGCTTGGCTATGACTTTGGTGCATTATAATCATATGGAATGAGTTGTACTGGCAAAGTACAGAATGAGGAGCAGAGAACATTAAAGTAGTGTGGAAAAAGAGTTCCTAAGCCATAGTCTGACCTAATAGTCTACTTTTTTCTTGGAGCACATGGCCTCTGATACATGATATATGGCCTTCTAATTTGAAGTTCTTCATTCCTATCTGACATCTAGAAATTTCAGCTGTGACAGCAGCATAAGATAATGTTTTAGATAAGATAAGAAGAGATCATAATTCACATCCACAATTCAAATGGTGAAGGACCAGGATGAACTTTAAAAAGCTAGCTGTGGCTGAAGGGAGGATGTATCACTAGGAAACATTGTGTAAGTGACATATAAATGAGTGGAAAAATATGTCCCCACAGGTGACAAAATTAGGTGTGAGTATTTGGTGAAACTGGAGTAATTCCACACATTTAAGAAGATTTTGCACTTTTAAACATAAATCTTAAAGGAACATTTATACACAAGGTTTGTTACGAAAAATATTGTGGAATTTGCCTGTGACACATAAATTACGTTACCGGGTCATATGTTGGACTGTGAGAAGCCTGAAGGAACTTCTGCAAAATGCCGTGAATATGGATACCTTTGAAACAACTCTACAGAACTCTATCAGTTCAGTATTTAATTTAAAACCTAGAGAAGCAGTTAGTAAGTTATATAACAGAATAAACTTCACTACAATTCACTCTTTCATTCTCTGCTCATATTATATAAAAATTATTCCTTTGAATATGACACCTTCTTCATCCATTGTTCACCTGGAAACCTTTAAGTTCTCCTGAATGGTTTTCCTCCTGATTTTTTATTTTTCCCTTACTGGAAGGTCAAATGACTTTTAACCCATGCAAATCCTGAGGCTGTTGATTCCCCTGCCTTTTCAGGGTAAGAAGGACCTACATGCAATGGGAGTTTCGCAAATATGCCCTGTTTTGAGGAGCTTGGTCTATGATATAGGGCATATGTGAAAAGAGGAACTTTAGCAGAGGGGACTAGGCAAACTGACCTCCAGGGCATTCAAAGAGTATTAATGCAGCTTTCAGAAGAGTTCACACTATCAGTCAAATATGCCTTAGTAGATAGAGTCAACAAAAGTATTTCCTGTGATTTCCATTTCCTACTGTAAATTGCAATGAAATTTTCATGTCATATTCTGAGGATTGAATCACTCAACTCGTGTATTGGAAGATATGCATATTAGATGTAAAAATAAATCTGGAATACAGCATACCACTGAGCTATTATAGCTAGTCAGTATAAAAGAAATTGACTGATAATTTCAGGCGCTCATTCAGGAAACATACAATTTAATAATGCATTGTGCAATGTCATTCTTCATTAGAAAAGAGGAGGGAAAACAAGTACAGCAAGCGAAAAAAGATGACTTTCATTTGCAATTGACGCTCAAGTAATTATTTTTATAGCACGAATTTAAAAATTGTCTTGTTATTCTAAAACTTCAGTCTGCTTTTAATTAAGATCTGCATGTTGGTTAAAAAATATAGCATATTTGCATAGAAATAACTACGGCAAGCTGAAATCTTAATTTTAAGCCATTTTAATCACTTTCCTGGACATACTGGGTAATTACTTCTAGTTGACACATTTGAAGTGTTTCCTTGGAGCAATAGAATATACTCATTCTTATTGAAGTTTTCCCTGGAACTGAGAGATCATATGCATATGAGATCTCTGGGAGTGAGCAAATCATATTTTTCATCACGATTTAATAATTAACAGAAATTCTTTCCTCCGTGTTTGCTTGAGCCTCAACAAAATAAGCTTGTAATTACTTGCAGCTCTAGGCAAGGTAAATATTTGATGTTGTAGGGGTGAATCAGTTCTTGGTGATATACAAACCAGCTGATGGTATCTGTGCTTCGCCTTTAATAATAATATAGATATTAAGAACAAAGACAAGGTCAAATCTACTGCATTTGCTATTGTTGTTCCATGGTACAGGCAGACAACCTGGGACACAGAGCCAGTGAAGCACTTAGTTAATGAACTCCTTTAAGATTGATGCTTTTCGTAGATTAAAACCAGGAAATTGTGGTTAGCAAACTCAGACTGGAAAAACAGGTAAGAAACTATTCTATTACTAAAATGTGTTCGGAAGGCAACAAAAATAGTGCTCTATAATGCAAAGAATCTGTAAAGAATCTGATTTAAACCTCTAATTCATTTGCAAACTGAATACATGATACAACAACAGGATTTGTTAAGACTTCTTAAGAGTATTGCTTTATGTTTATTTTCTGTTGGCATTTTCTCAAAAGCACAAAAGGGCTCATTCTAAATCACAAAAAAAAATTATTTTTAATGGAGTGAAAGAGAATAACTTCTTCCAAAGCCTAGCTTAGGAAATCCATTCCTTCCTAACATACATTGAAGTTTTGGGGTCATGTGGAAGTTACTCACAGGCTATCTAGCCTACTGTATCACAGTTATTTACAGAAGTTTTATATTTTTTATTAAAAATATAGTTTAGTGAGCAAAATTTACTAATAGATGGAAAAGCCAAATAACAGGTTAGCACTCAGAAATATTATATCAGCTGTTCTGGAGTGCTTTGAGAACATTTCAGCGGATGCCTGGTGCAGGACTGATGGGATTTAAGGAATTAGAGGTACCCAGAGAAAATATCTGAGCCTACAAACCTTATAAAGTTAAGTGAGTTGCAATATTTGCATCCCCTTGCAATTTCTGCTAGTTAATTTAATCTTGCAGTCAGGCGAGCATTTTGTTTGGATTGCTTCACAGCCAATTGTTAATAAATTAAAAGGAATTAAAAAGAAACAAATTTGTTATTTTCTAGGTTCAAAAGAAGCTCGCAGGATAACCGTGAAAGGCCAAAAATGCAAGAAAGAACTCATATTAACTGAAGTGCTTAAAGTGGAGGAGGCAAGAAGGGTAAAGCAAGGCCAAAACGGAATATCTTACCATGCTCACAAACATCTTTGAATTTAGCAGTTATAATTATGAGGGCATGACTGAAAGACCTAAAAATAAAATGTTGCACGAAGTGAAGACATTATTAGTGAAAGCATTTATGGTAAGCTGGGAAACAAACCTTTAATAATCATCTTTACTGCAGAAGAAATGGGAGAAGTCTGCAAACAATCAGCTTTGCTCCCCGGAGTGTGAATGCTGACTAGGAGAAAATTCCCTCGTGACATTTACATTCTGCTTATCTTACTTTCCTTATACAGAAAAAGAATTTCATTATCAAGAAATAAAAATAATTTCCTTCACAAATAGGAAGGAATAACTGAAAAAAAGTGTAGTTTCTGCCAGCCACAGGAGGCTGAAAACTTGAGTGGAGAAAGGGAAAAGAAGGCAGAACAGGAGGCAGATTTTTAGGGTGAGGAGGACGAGATAGCCAGGAGTACATATTTTCCAGTTGTTAAATATTATATCATTTTGCACAGGGAAAACATACTGCTGGATGGGATTGTCTTTGAGAACGGCTGTTAATGCCTGTGCTGCCAAAGCATGGGCATTAGGAAATTGGTGAAGGCTTCTGGCAATATTTGATTAGCTTTCAGAATCACAATGATTTAGTGTAAGCTTCTTTTAGCATATTAATCAGAACAAATTTGGGTTTCTTTTGGAGTGTCAGCTGGTTGTTTTTCTGGTTAACCTTTTTTTTCTAGCTTACCCATCCCAACTTAAAAGAGAAAGCAAGTAATATCAGAATTAGAGCTGGTGGTATGTTTGCTGTCAAAATGGTTCTTTTCCAGGTCATCAGAACTAAATCATTTAGTAGGACTATATCAAGATAGGTTCAATTTGCTTTGGGAAGGATTTTTAAATGTTGAGAGTAGTCTGTTGGGTAAAGGTTTCACTAGGGCCATGTGATCAAATCCCTACACACACTGAATCAGACTGGGGTTGCCTCAAAAGACCAACACTAAGCCGGTCTAGCGCAAGATCCCTAAGAGGCTTGCTGGGTCTGATCTCTGCAGCCTAGTGACTGGGAACCGATGGGTTTAAATGGGCTGAGGAGCAAGGACCTTGCCTGTAGCAGTCAGAGCAGGGACTTGAACTCCATCTCCCATAGCATGGTCATTTTGTTTGCAGAGTTGATTAGGTCATGCTTTCTCATTTTGTATGGAAAATTTGAAAAGATCTCAGTTTTTCTCTGAAGCAGAAAAGGTGATTTTTTTTTTTTAATTTTCACAGGTCTGAGAAATCTGGAGGAAAGAAGAGAACACAACTGATCTTTTTGGGGAAGGAACAAAGAAAGAGATAGAAAAGCTCTCACTGCTGTGCTTGTCATGAAAGGATGAAGATGAGATTTAATGGTGAATATAGAGGCAGTAACAACGCATAGTAAGCCTTACCTCTAAATGTGTGTGTCAAGGTGAGTCCCGAAACACCATATCTGGACTTATAACCTCCAAGGTGTTTAGGACGGACCAGACTGATAAGCTCCATAAAAAAGGCAGGGCCGGATCCTACACACTCAAAAGTCCCTGGAAGCCAAATGTGGGCAAGAATTCACATTCCATCTTTTGATACTGGTTCATCTTGAGCATATAGCTCCAGAAACTTTCTCTGATCTAATCTCCTTGCCGAGAAACAGTGCTACGAGCCTCCTTCCCCAACCTCCAAATAAGCAGAACTGAGAATTGAATGATATTAATTAAATTTGTGCATGTTTTCTAATTTTCTAAACATTTTTAGTGCATGATAACTGAGAATTGGTAGACCCTGGAGTGCCTGATATTCAATGTTACCTGTGGGGACTGATCTTGCATGTTTGATAGCAGGGGCCATAAGTATTGGACTTCACTGCAAATGCAATTCAAAATAAATGTGGTAAGTGTAGGTGACACAAAATTACCTGCATTCCTGTTCCAAGGTACTCATGAAAGGTGTACAGAAAGGATAAGATTAGGTAACATATCCATTCATCTTTCTGTGTTTAAACATGTACAGACTCAATTGAGTTGGACACACTTGGACACACTTCTTTACTGGCTTCATTTATTCGCTAGAGCAAGACTTACTTGGAATACACTACACTTTTCAATAAATACAGAACTCAGTCCTAAATATTACTTAGACCCTGCACTCCTCATCTACTCTGTGTGGAATCAGGATGTGTAGGAACATCTTATGCTTATGGTATGGAAAGCTCATGTTTGAACTGAAAGGACGACTGACTTTACCTAATCATTTTGACCAGGAACAGGTAATTAAAGAGACTATCTGTCGTATTCTTTGTCATGAATAAAATATTGGCAGGGCAATTGCATCCTTCTGCACTTCCCACAAAGTTTTTTATGTACTTTTTTATCCTATACTAATTCATTTGAGGAAGGAGAAAGAAAACATGTAAGGACAATTAAAAGAAAAGCATGGAAAAGATTTTTTTCCTAATTAAAACAATCCCTCATTTGAGTTTTTAATTCTGTTAACAACTACAAAATAGCTAATGCCACAATTTCACACAGCATTTTCACTTCATTTTGACATTGGTTCAAAATTGAAGTGATCTTTAATCTTGTGAAAGTGGTACATACATATAAAATAATAGTAATGAAAATAATTGCTTAAAGTTCAAATATATCCCCATAGTTCTTCATTACATGTAGTGAAATATGGAGTTGAAGTGTTAAATGCACTTTTTAAGCAGGCCTGTCTTAACTTTTAATTCTAGAGATTTGCATGATATGTAAAATTAGATAAAATGCCAATTTACTAGCAAGCAGACTCCTTAATCATCATGGTAGTTACTATTGGCCAGACAAGTACTTATGAAGTATGGCATTGCTGTCGGCAAAACTATTTATCTGTATGACACTATATGTCACTTTTGAACTTCGACTTGACATCCATAAAATTACATTTTCATCAAACTGAAAGATCAAGCTTTCTGTGCTGACTCACTTGGGTCAACATTTTGCAAATGACTGGATTTACCATTTGAACCATAAACCCTTTGTGAATAATTTTTTGCATTGATGTTTGATAGCCTAGGGCACAGATCATAATTTCTGAGCTAAAAAGAGGTGTCAAAGCAAAATGAATTTCTTTCCTGCATACCAGATTACTTATTCCAAAGTGCTTTCTCATGTGGCAGTTGTTAAATATCTTACAAACTGTTAAATTACTTGAATTCCAAGACACTATAAACATCCTAATTCCCATCATACTTATTGTTAGTGCTTTTACAGGAGTTCAGTCTACCTCAATAGACCAAAAGGTTTTAATTAATAATAGATTTTTTTTTCTGGTGGGAAGCTTTAGGCTTGATTTCCAGGTAATATTTATAAACTCAACAGAATATGAATTTAAGATGAGCACTCAGAATAGAAAAGCTGCTTTTTATTTCAATTGACTGGGGTGATTAGTGGTCTTTCATCTGTCTTGCTACCTTCAGCTTAAAAATGGATGAGATGTAACACACAGTTGGATAGCTGATATAGAAAGAGTGATAGCTCATCGTTCCTTACACGTCTTGGTTACTGAAATCCTGACTGGTAGTTTGCACAAAACTTTTACTTTAAGCTGTTCTATTTAAGGAATACATTTACCTCTAAATTGTGTCATATACATCGTTCACTGTTTTTGCAGTCGATATGATACAAAGGAACTACATACATATGATGCATTTGAAAAAACAGCAGTTTTGATCCTTTGGAGATGTCAGAAATTTTTTTAGTAGATCAAAAATTCAGTGAAAAATGTCAGTTATCTGGGCCTTCTGAAATGTCTCATTCAAAATAACTTCAGTTCCAAAAGCTTTAACCCAGCCTAAGGGAGGATATCAAGAGACCTTCCAGGATTTCTTTAAAGCCCACACAGATTTGACAGTGGTCGGAACCACAGGATCCCTTGAGAAGTCTAGTCCAAAACATCTACATCTCCTGGGCAAACATGTCTCACTGTCATCTGCAGCTGCTCTGTGAAACTGATTTTATAAGACAATCTCCACAAGTATGTTTTAGAAGAGTTTGTGGTGCTCTTGTCACCATCTCCTGCAGACAGGGTTTTCTCCAAGAAACATCAATGACCTAGCAAAATATCTAATCTAGGGCTCTCTGCCAAATAGCAGGTGCGGGTGTCATTCTAAACACCGTTTTGCTGAAAATTTCAGCCCATTTTGCTGAAATGTCACTGTGTGTTTGAAGTGGTTCCTATATGACTGTGCCAAACAGCTCTTAAACTAAATTTTTGATTTTCAGACATGCACTGTCTTCATTTGCACCCTACTTTACGTTTGTGAGCTAAGTTTGTGCATACAATGAGAAATTTTTTAGAACTGATAACAATTTTCTGCATTGTTAGCATGTGCAAAGCTATGCTTCATCTAGATCATTAGTACAGTCTTTTCCAAGAATCAGAAGAGTGATGTTCAGGGCTTTTATCCCTAACCACTTCAAGCAATTATTTAGGAGGATAATTTTATCTATATGTAACAGAATGCATATTTCCATTTTCTTTTCTGTTACAGGTCAAATTACTTCTTTACTGCATTCTTGAAGATCAGTGGCAACACATTAGAGAACATGTTATGTCTTCAGCTGGCATTTTGGGTACTTTATGAAGGCATAAAACTTTCCTTGCTTTTTACATGCCAGTGCAATGGCATGTAAAACAACAAGCCAATAAGAGAATAAACAACAAGCTGCCAGGTCCATTTGTGAAGAGAGGTTTTGGAAATGTATAAACTTAGCATTTTTAGTTCCTGTTTTAAACAGGTGAATGAAGAGAAAAGAGCTGTCAACAGATATAAAGCTAGGGACCTGTAGAACAAAAAAAAAATCTTGAAAGTGAAGTAGAGCTGACAATTTATGTAATTGATAAAATTGGGCATGATGGAGAGGAAGAAAAAAGGATGAAATAATAGATTATTTACACAAATGTTGCTTCTTTGACTTACTTCCACATGAGTGCAGATGATTTGGAGATACTCTTGCTCAGGATTTGAGCTCTGCCTCCCTTTTTACCTCTATACAGATTGTCATTGAATGTTGAATGTCAAAATATTCCCAGAGAGCCAGAACTCAAAGTCTGTAATTCAGGGTTTCAGTTGCCTACGGACCTTTCCTGTAGGTGAATGCAAGGAATGTTAAAGCTGTTTGCGGAGCTCAGAAATAGGTTTGCCTGCTCTTGCAAAATTCCTTTCCCATCCAGTCGTGAAGCAAATATAGATGGTGTTCTCAACAAAGGTGGTTTACAGCCTGTCATTCTGGTCAGTTATATCTGGCTAATCAACACATACAATGATTTCTTAATCACTAACAGTCCTGGATCTTCCTTGTCCTTCCAAGGTACCTACATTCCCTAAAACTCTTGCACTAGCAAAAGTGCAGCCAGCAGGTCAAGGAAGGTGATTCTTCTCCTCTCTTGTCACTTGGGAGATTGTATCGGGAGTACTGTGTTCAGACCGGGGCTCCCCTATGCAGCAAAGAAAGACATTGATTTACTGGGGTGATTCTGGTGAAGGGCTATCAAGATTGTTAGGGAGTGGGAGTACATAACATATGAGGAGAGCCTGAGAAAACTGCTTTTGTTCAGTCTCCAGAAAAGAAGGCAAAGGGGATTGTATTGCTCATATCACTGTCCATAACCACCTGATGGGAGCGTGCGGAGAAGATAAAGCCAGACTCTTCTGGGAGGTGCTCAGGGATAGGGAACATGTCATAAGCTGCAGCACAGGCAGTCCAGCTAGATGTAAGGAAAATGCTTTTACCCTGTCAAAAACTGGAAGGAGGTGCCCAGAGACGCTGCAAAACCTCCATCCTTGGAGCTATGGAGATCCAAACTGGACATGGCCCTCAGCCACCTGCCGCAGCTGGCCCTGCCTGAGCAGGAGGTCGGACTAGGCAAGCTCCCGTGACCCCTTCCAGCCTACAGCTTAGCTCCATGGTCCTGGCCCACCATCTGCCTCGACTGGTAACCAAGCAGAAGCAGATACGAAGAGCTTTATAGAGCACTTGTGAATGTCTTCTACTGTCAGTTCAGTGTCTTTCTTTTGTATGTTTAAAAGTTTTGTTACTATTCAGAAAGCTGCCTTGTTAAAAAATTCAGTTATTGCTTTGTTATTTATAATAAGCATAGTTATAATGTAAATATTAGTATTATTGCTTTTACTGATCAGTAGGTTATGCTTTTGTACTCCTTGTGAATCTTTCTCTCTCTCTCTCTCTCTCTCTCTCTGTCTCTCTCTCTGGGCTACTCTGTGTGAGATAGTACAGGATCCTCTTGTTTCATAATACAGAAGTTTAGCAAATGTCATTTGCACTCTTACAGCCTCCATTCTAATAGTATCCAAAGTCAAGGATTGTATTTCTAGTATTAGTGAAGCTTTCTGGAATTGCCCTCTTTGTTTCTAGTAATTATGTCAGGAACAGCAGAACCTATATCATGTGGTTAAGTTTATTTTATCAAAGTTAAGTTTATTTTTCCCATTTATTAGGAAATCCAGTTTTAACACTAAATTCTGGTAATTTAAACATTCGTAGATTTGAACTAAACTCTATGTTGGAATTTTCAGTCTGGACTGAGATGATCATTTCTTCACTGTGATTTCTGCACTGATTTTCACTCCACTTTGTTCCCCAGTTTGGTGCTGCTTCTTAAAAGATTGATCTTCAAACAAACTACCTTTGCATGAAAGATTGTCTCTCACAATAAAAGCACGCAGACATTGTTGACTGCTGCGCCTGACTGAAGGTAATCTGATGTCTAGGTGATAATATATTTCATCTATACGTATCTTATATATGTAGCCTAAATTGTATGAGGATGGTGGTTCCACTTGATATTATTGACAGCAGTCATCATCATTAAAGTAATAGAATGCATTTATTCTGTCAGCAGCAGTTTTTAAATTGCTTCATTTTGCAAATAAAGGATAATCAGCCTCTTAATATATCATTTAAGTGATCTGTAAACTAACAGTGCTTTGATTTATTTATTTCAGCTACATCCTCAGGAATAGTTTCATGCTTTCATTTCAAAAAAATTAGCTCCAGTCATCAGATTCTTTGGGAGCAAGGTATTCTGTAAGATGCTTTCACATCAGTAAATCCTTTTTCTAGGTACCCAGTATGAAACTACCAAACTGGTTGTAAGTTTTAACTCCTATTGGATGTCATAAAATTGCAATTTTTTCCTCACTGGCAACATTATTAACAGTTACATAATGTTGTGGCTTTTAACTGTGGAAAATCCAGAGCCATCAAATGCTTACTTCACTGAAGCATCAAATATTCAATTTCACTTGTAGAGTTCAGTTTAGAGCTCATGGATTCCTACTTTTTTTCCCAGTATTTGTGAATTAAAATCATCACAATTGCAGCCTTTTTTCTCCTCCACAGTAAATAAGGTATGAAGGAATCATGTTTTCAGTGGGATTTAAGAAACTACTGAAAACTCCACAGTAGTAATCTGAGCTATGAATCTGAAGTGCACTTGTTAGTTTGCTTCATGTAGCCACACAGAACCACTCTTTGTGCCTCCTATTGAAAGTCATTATTGCATTGTAAATTCACTGTCAAGCTTGCTTGCATTGTAAGCATCTAGATAATCTAGACAATCCCTAAACAACCCCATTTACTAACTGGAAATGTTAAACCATCCCTGGCTTCATATTTAAGTTCTTGACTGAAGAATGAATTTTTTGTTAGACGGAATATGTTCAAATATGCGTGGGAGGCCAATTCATTCAGAATCAGGACACGCAAAATGTCAGTGGACAAGAATTTTCACCAGTTTCATAACACAGCAAGCAAACTGGCATTTTAGGTTTTTTTTATTTTATTTTTGGTTTTTGGTCTGCCTAGAGTGCTTCTATCTTCCCATCAGTGTAAATGATCTTTTGGTCAAATCCTCCATGAATTATCATGAACTATTTCTCAGGCATCAGTGATCAAGGAGAACGGTAATTAAAGAAAGAAGTATTTGTGAAAGTTCCCTTATCTTTCACATATAAACCAGAGCCAAACATACTGCTCTATCCAGATATTACTCATAAAAAACATGAGCAACCAGACTCATCCAGCCTAACAAGAGGCATATGAATTGCTTAAGAATTTAGCATTTTCAGATTCTCTCTATAATTAATGGAGAAAAACAGGCACCTCAGAGGGACAGCTGGGTCTTAGAAAGGTTGAATTCTTGTCTGAAATTGTCTACCTGTCTCTCCATGACCGTACCCAAGTGAGCCTTGAATAACAACTGCATTCATATTTTTGAATGTTAAAATAAAGAATAAATCAATTAAGTTGTTCTTGTAAGAGAGTCAAGGTATAAATAAATAAGTTTATAAAATAACACTGCAATAACATGAACACTTTTTTTCATAATAATTAGATCCTTCCTTCCACTTAAAATTCTTATTTCAATGTCCTTCTGGTGGCCCAAGTCCTTCTGCAACAGCTGAACACTTCCTCTGCGCCTGCGTGATCATTGCATGGACATTAGGACTGGTTTTGCTGCTATTCTTTGTGTATGTGTGTGTGTGCACATGTGTGTGTGTGTGCATGCTGGTGTTTACAGGCATGGGCTAGGAGGAAAACAAACCATGGGGATATGACTGGCAATTGCTGCTTCAGTGGAGAGGAGATCCAATGGCCACCAGGTTGATCCTCACAACCCAATTCTGGCCCTCACTGGGATATACTGAGTTACCTGTTCCTGAGGTAAGAGAAAGTGAGATGATCAGGAAGATAATATTATATTGTAGGCTTCTCAAAATTCTTAGTGTTACAGAAAAGCTAGATATGTTAGATCAGCATATAACGTGGCTATACTGCTTCCAGTGTCTAGGCTAATTTATTTAGATGCAGTTTGTATACTAGTCTTGTACTACGCAGGACTATTTTTAACATACAGATATTCTCCTAGTCTTCCGCTCAAGCAGTTCCAGATCCATGCTAGCCATCTGTAGGGTTGTTGCTGTTAGCAAAAGGGCCTCAATAACAAGAGCTGATGAGATAGGGATGTGAGTATAACAGTGTGCGTGAATGGAGCATCCAAAATTTGAGCATTTGCCCAAAACTGATCATGTTAAATAGGTCAATGACTATCAGCCAAATTAAGCAGTAATGCAGAAATTAAAAAGAAACTACAGAAACAAAGAAGCAATCAGCTTGAAAACAAGTATACAGGAAGCATGAAAATATGTAATAGTAGGAAGAAGCCTTAGCATGGGAACAGCACCCAAAACCTGGTTTGAAACGGGCAGAAGTTGCCTCGTCGGTGTCACAACCTCTCCTAGGTCAGACAGTGCATTCTGCCTGTCGGACACCAGCAGGAGCCTGGATGTGGCCGGGGGGACGGGGAGAACAGCTCGGGGTGCAGCATGTAGGGACCCACACCTCCGGGTGCAGGAACCTCACCTCGGGGATGCGCTTGTGGCTCATTGGATGTGCTCTCATTGGCATGCAGGTTGCAGGGAGCGATGCAGTTACCTGTAGAGCTGGAGCACCTGCATTTACCCCTGAAGCAGTGTGCAAGCATGGGAACCTGCACACCCTGGGGAAGGGACTCGCATGTTGCCCACACTGCAGGGTGGGGATATGCGTGTAACTGTGAATGTGCGTTGGGGAAGGATTGGAACATTTTAGGATTAGTTACAGAGGCGTATTTGGAAATTTGTAGATGTATATTAAGATTCGTAAATGTCTGGTATTGTGTTTTACCTCTTACACTGTGATCTATGTGTTGTATTGCTAATATTGCTCCTATTTACATAGCTCACTGGTTGCTGATTAATTACATGTTGTTAATAAATCAACAAGCCACTTCAATTCAGATTTGGTTTGAACTACGTGAACTGAGCAGTTTTCCCTGCTCAAGCCATCTGATGCTTGTGATTAGTAAGGCTAGATGCATCCCGCTCCTTGTTTATTTTAAAGAAACAAGTTGTTCCCAGATAGTGCAGGGGATGGACACACTAATTCAGCTTTCCACTTAGTTCTCATTTAAACTATTCATTACACCAGGAGTTTGCAAAATTGCTGAGTTGGTAATCACTGTGAACCCATTGTTGCTCTTTTATGCCCACAGGAGAAACGAGTTATGCACAAGTGAAGTCTATGAAGCTGAGTAAACGTAATGTTGGGGTCATTACATGTTCTTACACAGGGGAAGACACTTTCAGAAAAGTAATGAGGCCAAATCAGGTCATAGCCTGATATGCTGTATAATACATATATGTATATGTAACGTAAATCTTTTTGTTGATTCAGACAAAAAGTTTTACATCCTTTACGGTGTTCTTGGGTATCATCAAAAATAAGAGGTTTATGTATTTACGTATGTATGTATGTACGCATGTATGCATACACACACACACACACAATATGCATATATAATATTATATATAATGTGTGTGTGTGTGTATATACACACACATATATAAATTATAGATTGCATTATAATACATTACAGTCTGCTGAATGCCATGAATGATAGTATTTTCTTGCAGAGAGAGCAGTATTTAATCAGCAGAGATCTTTGATAGGTCTTTGATAGTCTTACTAGAGTGTCTCCTAAGGCAGCCAGACAAGTCTTCTTTTCTCTCTGATTGTTTGTCCAGATCATCCTAAACAAAGCAAAATGAGGTCATGCACAGGTGACCTCTTTTTTCACTCTGTTTCTGGTGGGTGGTCATTAGGGTGAGATCCCTTTGGAAGGATAGTTGTAGCCAAATTAACATATTAAACAAGTTCCATTTGTCATTTTCAGTATTCCAAATTTCACTCATATAACATAAATCTGCATATTTGGCCGTAACTTTAAGAAGGGTGCTTGCTGGGAAAAGCCAGGTTAAGACAAGGTCCTACCTCTTGCAGATCTGCTGTTTTATGTGCAACGCTCTTCAGGTGCCCAGGCAGCGTGGAAAATGAAGCCGCCAGGCTGAGTGTCGGAAGAAGAAATGAAAGGCCAGGCTGGAGGTAAAGGAGTAGAGAAAAACAGAACTGGAGAGAATGGAATTAGGGGATGGAGGGAAATAGAAAAGGAGTCTGAAACAGGGACCTTGGAGACAGGAGGAGCGGAAGGTTGGGATAGGGTTTTTAAGCAGAGAGGCACTGGGAGCTGAAAGTGGGACAACAAAGAGACAAGACAGTTTTACAAGGCAAGGGTATTCTTACGAGGGTTACTGCTAACAGTGCAAAAAGAGGCAGCAGATGATACCTCAGAAGTATGAGTAGCTATACTGTGAGGAGCAAGACAGGCAAACCAGTGGGTGTCTGCTTAATAATTAAAAAAATAAAAGGAAGAAAATTCTAGGACAGTTGTGACAGGCCTTAAGGGTGAGGAAAAGGGCTTTGACCTTGATGTGGTGAAACACAGAAAGCAAGCCCTTAATCACCCATGCAGCATCTTAAGGAGCAGTTCTGGCCGTAATGCAGATATTCATACAGTCTGACAATTTGGTTAGCGTTTCAATTAATAAAACATTTTATGAAGAATCAGCTGTACTTCCAAGCTCTCGTCTTTTATGTAGGTTTTGATTACTTATTAAGCACTTGAAGCCTTGCTTGGAATATACATGCTGAAAAAAATTATTTGGGCTTTCTGATATGAATCATTAAAAATGTCTTTGCATGAAATTTCCCTTCAGATGGAAGCATAGTAAATATCTATTATTTCACTACAGTGTTAATATCTGAGGTAAAATGAATTTTCATTTTCCAAAGCGACTAGTTTTCCCAATTTAAGTGAACATTCCCTGAAACTTTATTTCAAAACACCTGCGACATAAATGAAACATACTTTCTTCAAGAATTATCCAGCCATACTATTTCCTAGAACTAGAAAGAGTTCCGTACTCACTGGTGATGCCACACTTTTGTGCAGAAGGTAAGCAAGGTTACAAGTCTCTCTCTCTCAGCCCTAGGAGGAGGAGGTAGATATGGTAAACTTCCTACTAACCTCCAAGAATCTCGACAGAGATTCCACCTACACCTACAGGTGAATAAAAGGAAAGTGTTTGTGATCAGCCAAAATGACTGATTGGAAATTTCCCCAACAACTGGATCTATCTCCTTTCTGTGGGTGTGCTAAGGAGTAGTGGGTCAGCCTTTGCATGCAGGGATGCTACACACTATGAAACAAACCCAAAATTTTATTGAAGAGAAGCCTCGCAAATGGGAATAACAACAACAAGACTCAAGATTCAAGACTCTGAACCTCCAATGATCAAGCAATTATAGTAGCGTTGTATTTCTGTAGTCTGTTAGATTCTGAAGGTTTTTATATTTATATTTAATAAAATACTTATTGACATCAATATTTTACAGATCTAATTCTTACAGCTAAAATCAGGACTTCAGGGAATGTCACTATTGTTCTATGGCAGTCTGCATTTCAGGTAAAAAAAATTGAGAAACAAGATTTGAATAAAAGTTAGTTCATTAAAAAATCAGCTTAGGTAAAGGACAATAGTTGCCATTAACAGAGACTGAGACCTTTGAACACCTTCAGGATTTGGCTTTCTATTGGTGCTGGGGGTAGTATACATCAATACCAGTTTAAACCGAATGCATATCTCTGTGTGTAACTGATATAAAAATGTTTGACACTTAACAGTTTTCCACTAGCTGCATTTTTTTATTAAACAAATAGATTAGAAGAGCCTAATGTTGATGCTGGTGAGGTTAGAGGATCCCAATAATGATGAACCACACAGCTGGTGTTACCCATAGTGGTCTCCTGGCACATGCGCTCATGGGCCACATGAGGAATGTGTTGAGTTCTCCAAGTTAGCAGAGCCTGTGGATACAAGCGGATTAGTATAAGACTTTACAAATTAATGATTACATACCCATGTGCATACGGAGATGAGTAGTCTAACAAATACCTAAAGTGGGACAAAGAATTAGGATCTAGGGATCAGATTTCTGAAGATAAAATAAAAGTTTATATGGTCCAAGCTCCTTCCTTATCCTGTGTGTCTTCTTCTGATCTACATGTGGTGACTTCTCTTCTTTCCTCCACAACATGGAGTCCAATGTGCTTTGTGAGTACTAACAAAAGTACTGCATCTATGCAAACATTGGTGTTACTAGAGGCACAACGGTCCTCTTCAATCTATTCTCGCTTCCCAGTCAGCTATGATGATGAAATCTCATCCTACCATTTTAAATTAAACATTTTCAGCATTCAAGCATTCATGCACAGTAATGAAACTTCAAGGCAAAACACAACGTAGGAAAAAATGTTGGGCCTTCCGTTTTTTTTTGCCAAATTAAAGCTTAGGGAAAATAATTTGTGAAATTTAGGCTAATATTTTATCAAATGTATCCATATATTTTATCTAGTATTTTTAATTCACACATTGCTTTTGTGTCTAGTATGTGACAGTACAGTATGGCAGATGTTGAATGGAAGAGTGATATGACACTATTTTAGACCTTTCATTGTTTGGATTTAATATCAATATTTCTCAATATACACTGTTCTTCTAATCCAAGAGAATACATTTTCCAGCCTCATTTCTTTTTGAAAATATTCTTCTTCTACTTTTTGTAGTGTTTGGTTTTCAGAAAAAAAATTCTGAAAGATCCAAGGGCCCCACTATTCTGATACAGTTTCAGGCTTCACTTGCAAGAACTACCAGTAACGCTGCAATAAGATCAGTGTTTCCTGAGTTAAAGATTCTTTAATAGGTTCAGAACAAACATACCATTAGTCTGGAAATGAAAAATGCGTCAGTAAGAGCACAGCATACCACCATCTTTGATGTTAAACTAATAGAGGAAAGGGTTGAGGAAATGAGGAACGGAAAAACAGTTTTAATATTTTAGCACGCTCTCATCTCATTTAGTAAGTATATATGAGCGTTTTGTGCCTTTTTTATTGTGATCAGTCTAGCTTTTAAAGTGATTCCGTTATGGTCATCAACTTCTGTTCCTCTCCACAGCAAAAATGCAGAGCATGCTTTATTTCTTTTATAAATATTAACAGACACAATATAACTTTTCAAGAAAAAGTATGATTGTATTTGTTTGCTGTAAATCACAGTAATAAACTCAAGGGTATGTTTTCCTAGCAACAAACACACAGAAATTCAAGAACAACTTATTCTTTCATACAGCGTGTTGAGAAAAAGCATTCCTTCCAACTCAATAAAAATGATGTATACTGACATATCACCTTGCAATTAAACCCAGGGAACAAATATAACTCTACCGATTGTATAAACCTACCTTATTGATTTACTCAGATGTTTTATCTGTTCTTTTATCTCCTCTGAGCTATTTCCTTAATAATTAGATTTTTATTAACTATCATTCCTCATTAGTGTGTTACGCGAAATTATGTTTCAAGTACATCATGGTTTTTGTTTGATGTTATTATTACACTATTTTCTTCCTGCGCGGACAGATTAAGTTTTTCAAACAAAGAAAACTCCAAATTCGGATGACTGCCAGACCTGAGTCTTTAGTCCCCAGGGACCATAAGGACTAAAGTCTGCCTCTCTTTCAGTTCGTGCATAGTCTGTAGCAGGTTGCAAATTATGTAAAATATAATTTTTTAGAACTATTACCCACTTTCTCTGAAAGATTTTGGTATGTGATTAATTTGTGAATGGTTTACCGAAAAGAGCAAAAACCATGGAACTTTGGTGCCAACCCCTGTGGCATATTTCTTTTCCTTCATTTGATTGATTTTACTTCTACGTTTGGTTTTCCAAATAAAATGCAATTTTAAAATTCACAATTTATTTTCTATGACTATAATCCACTAAACTGGAGAAAAAATTGCATCCATTAATATATACAGTTCATTTAATCTAGTTTTCCTGTAGAATTAATAAGAGGAGATTACATTTCCTAAATCTTATTCATTATTGACAACGATTTAATTGTTGTAGCTTATATTTCTATGGGTTTCTTGTAACGAGGGCACCATGACTGCGTAAATAGTAAACAGAAAGATGTGTCTGTATCAACCAGTACAGTACATCTGGCACACTATGTAGTCTTGATGCCCTAGTGACTGGAGCTTTTTTTAATTCTCCCCTGGCAAGTACCTTCCCCTTCAAAAATCAGGTAGAGAAGAGATAGAATAGTGTATATCTCAGCATGGACTCAGGGCTAGACCGTGCATGAAATTTCAAGAGCTAGAAAAAGACTCCTGGATTCTTGAATATAAGACATAATATATGCTACTTGGTTGTAATTGTCCAAGGAAATATTGGATTTTTCTTTTCTCTTCTTGCATAAGCATGACAGTATTTCTGGTGTAAATGTTTTAAAAACAGTGTGCACTTTGTAAATGGAAAGTTGACTTGTAGGAACAAATTCAAATGCTCAGTTAAATATTCAGGATGATTATAGACAAACTGAATTCATTTTAAAAGACTATTAATGTTTGCTGTTTATTGTTACATGATAATGCCTCTGAATCTCAGGAAATCATTTCTTCTGATACAAAGTGAGGATTTTTATCTCAATTGGGAAAAACCTCTCCCCATAGCCGCTTGCAAAGTTTATTCCTTTATAATTTTGTCACTGAGTTTAGCACACCGTTGCAATTTAAAGAATGATCCACGTATTTACTATATTTTGCTGTTATCTGTCCAACTTTAATTAAAATAACCCCAAATCCTGGAAAAAAACAAAGAAAGGAAATTTAATTTTATCGTTTGCATTGTGCAGGCCTTGTGAACAGCCAGCAATTTTTTATTCATTTTCTTTTAATCATGGGACACATTCACTATTCTGGATGTACCCAGAGATCCTGACTGACATTCAGAGTGTGGATATGAGCACACCCTTGTGCACGTTTCATTTTACACAAGTGCGCAGAGGCCAAGCTGAGTTCTCCTTCTCTTAGCTCTGAATTGGCGTAGGGGGCCTGTATGATACAGTACCATGATGGTAGAAGGACTTCCTGGCAGGAGGAAGTATCTATCTATTAGCCTGTAACTGCTAGATTGGCCTTCTTAATGGCCTGACGTGGACTGCTAGCTTGATGACGTGATGTTGCTATCCAGATATGCTGCTGCAAACTGATAACACTGTTCAACTGTCATTTGTTTTCTCTTCAGTTATTAGTTAGGTTTATGAATTAAGATGAATGCTTTAGCTGGAAACGCTTACTTTATCCTCTGATGAAGACTATACATTTGTAATCTTGGCTCATCCCATCAGTTCATGGAGCGCACAGGAAATTCTGCAGAAAGATACCTGTGGGAAGGAGGAATGCCATGAACCTCTTGGGAGCGTGTTCAGATTATGTTATCAGATAATCAGTTTTCCCATTTCCTTGACAGTCTGTCTGATAATGTGCCCTGAAGCGTCACGTCAGTGTTGCCAGATGGGCCTCAGAAACTCTCTCATAGATTCCTGAAGTGTTGTCCTGCCAGCTCTTTTCTCAGTAGAAAGTAGCTACCATGTTTAGTCTCCAGAGGCAGTAAACGTATAACATCCTAGCTCTAGTGAGCTCATGGATGTTAGGTCTACTTCACTCAGATAACTGGGGAATTGTCATCTGTGTATCAAAAATAGACATCACAATTTCAGTGTATAGCTCTGTTTTAAAAGCATTTAACTGTTGTACTATCAAAAGTTAGTGAATTCCCACTTGTTGTTCTTTTTTTGCCATTTTGTTGTAGTACACCACCCAAGTTCCAGCCACTATGTCTTCATCTATTTTATCTGACAAGTCATATATAAAGATTCAGCTCAGTGTTTATCACAGTAGGAAAGTTATAACACTCTGAAAAATGTGGTTTCAAATATAATAGAAGTGGTGACATACCCTAACCTATTGTGGCAGTAACAACACTGCTATAAAATAAAAGGTTACTCAGACATATTGGTAGTCAAGGCTGCCTGCACTGCTATGATTGCTCTTTTTATAGGCATGGTAATGCAGCATACTAGCTCCATAGTACCACCCATACGTATCTATAGGCAAATGAGGAAACATTTTCCACATGAAAAGACTTTTTTTTTTCATCTCAAAGCACTGATAATAACATTCTGAGCTGAAAGGCCAAGTCTAGGATAAGCCACCAGTACCACTGGTGTATGATTAGACCTCTCATCCCAGAAAGAGAAGTGTTTTTGAGGAAGATTGCTATAATATTGACTCTGCAAAGACTAAAGACAACCAAGAAAGAAGAGTGCTAGGATTTGTGTTTCCATAATCTCTTTTCTGCAGAAACAGAGAAGGAACTGCTAGGATTTGTGGAACTGGTATACAAAGTGCTGCCTACGTAGAAAGATGAAAGTGGTAAAGAGGATACTATCGCTAAAAAGTTAACACTATATTTGCTAAGAATAAGGAACGTGTAAGTGGGGAAAAGAGGAATACAAAAATATCTCCTTAGTTCTCATATGCCTTGCTAGCGAAGTGTAATTTTCGAGGATGCTTCCACCTAAAGAGTCTTTTGAAAACTACGTAAATAGGTATGTGACACTGAAATTAAAAAGCAATAATAATAATAGAATAATATAACTGATTTCTCTTTCCAGATTGAGAGAATTTTTCATTCTGCTCACAATTTAAGAAACGATGTGAAATGCAACACTGTTCCATTAGATTTTTATGATGGTTCAAAGGGACTGTCAGGTTCTTCAGAGTGACTTCAGACATAAGAGAACTAGGCAGCAGGCTGATACACCAGATGGTTGCTCAAGCAGTTTTCTTTTTTCAGGCAGCTGCAGGGAACTTTGACTAGCTGTTTGGATGCAACAGAACCAACAGGTGACCACTGCTTCGCGGATCCCCAGCCCTCAGCTACTGGTACCCATAGGGGAGCCGAGCTGGAGGATGAGCCGCAGCAGTGATCCTGCATGCTCCGACACCACCCAGCTGCAGCAGGAGGGATGTGGCGGTGCTGAGAGTTGCTGTTCAGGGGTCTCCGTCTGCTCTGCAGCCCCACTCCTGTCCCTCGTCCCAGCTCTCTTGTCTCTGACCTCTGATGTCTACAAAGTCTGATCCTTAATTAACTCCCTGGGTTTCTCGTCCAAATCGCATTTCTTATAATGGTAATTATGTACTGAGTGTAGCATCATACACAACATTTTGAAGTTTCATCACTTCCAGGGCAGATCTGATAAAGGTAAATTCCTATCTCCTCACACAAAAATCATGAAAGCTCATTCCGCTTGGCATTAAGAGAAGTTGGTTACTCCAAAGAAACAATAAATAAATAAATATTTAAGGTGGGATTCAGCACTCAGATCAAGACACTTAGCTGCAGACTTTAATATATATAATTACAGATATATATATAAATAAATAAGAATCTAATTTCTTCACCTAGTGTGCTGAGATCTAGACAGTACAGTCAGTGGAGTCTGGAGGTGATCCTCCTAACCCTAAAACAGGCACTGACACTTGGTCAGCTGAACAGCTCCTTAGACTCCATTGACTGTATTGACTGAATCATTGTTGACTGTAATGGGAACACAGGTACTTACTTGGTGTGAATACTTGCCTGTAGGCACCAGGAAAGAGATATCTTTCTCCAAGCCAAATTTCACTCATAAGACTCAATTCGCTTCCCGAAACACAGACGTCTGGTACCATTTCTTGTACCCTAAAGCAGCTTGCCTGGAGCTCCCACTCCAAGTCTCACCTAGGTTGCCTATTGAGAATGCTAATTTTGGGGGTAGACAAACGTTACATTTTAAAAATGTTATAAAGGAGAGATCTTTCCCCTCTATGGCCCAGACTCCTAAGGTGAGAAAGGAAATCAAAACAAATTTCTGGAGTAGATGGATCACATGAAGGTTGTGATAGCATTGCTATCAAATGACTAAAATGTTTTTCAGAGGAAAAAAATCAATAGATCTATTTTAGATTGACAAAAAGACTGACAGAGGATTAGACAACAATAATGGTGAGGAATAGAGAGGTCAGTCTTTCTTTAAGTGATTAGAAGTATTTTGAATGTGTGTGAGTAAGTGAAGTCACCCAAATGCTAGAGGGAAAGAGAGAATATAAGGAAGGAATCTACCAAACACTTGAGAATTTCAGTAAATGATTTAACACAGAAATATGTAAAGCCTCTAAGGCTACACCCAGACTGCTAAATAAGAGAGGCCACGTGGCTCAAACAAGTTATATTCCCACTGCGCTCCCTCAGGTTCATGCCAGAAGCCCTGCTCCCGAACCATGGCTTTCCTCTCTGTTAGTTTCTTGACTTTAAAGGGCCCGGACTAATTTAAGAATTGTGCTACAGTTCTTCATAGTGGTGTTCTAAAAGTGTGAAACCAATGATCCCTGGCTTTGGTGTGTGGTATGCGTTTTTACTCCACTAAATTATGGATTAAGAGAGTATTGGAAGTGTTTGAGATCCTTCTGGAACAGTTTTGGAGAACTGCACTGGGGTGGGGGGAGCAAAACTTCATTCAGACTCATGCATACTGATTTTGAGAATAGTCCCAGCTGCATAAAATTCCCCTAACCACATCCAACCATCTCTCAGAAAATGCTAATTGGCCCAGATCATTATCATGCCAGCAACGTGCTAACAATTGGGCATAATCATAGGCCAGTACTCTAGCTCATTCCTTATCCTTTTTTAGCAATAGAGACATAGCTTAAAAGCCTAAAGAAGTGACTACGGTTCCAAAAATCACATTCATGGAATCACTTGTGTGTGATCCACAATAATTTTTTTTTTTAAATTTCCAGAACATTATAGTTTTTTCTGTGAAGGCTTTACTTTATCTGGCTGTACTCAGCATTTTTTCTCCTAGAAAGTTCAACTAAAATTTCACTGCCCAGGGTTTCAGTCTATCTCCCCATTTGACTGGTGGATATCCTTTGAGGTCCTGACTATTATTTTCTTTAAAGACCCCGATGAGTGGTCATCTGTATTAGAAAACTATATTAGAAGCTGCTTTTCAGCTTATACGTGCTAGCCATAGAGAGAACTGCCATCAATGGCAATATTATGTCCTCCTGCAACCACATAAGGTATCAAAAGCAGAAGGTCACCCTGAGTGGCAAGACTTCAGGTGTGCCATTCCTATTTTGAATGACACTTTTTTAATTACTAAGCTTCCTTTGTACAGAAACTATAGTCACTATTTCCAAGATGAGAACACAATCACAGGTTATATAAGCGGTTAGTCATCTGACAAATAATTTTATCTTCCAAAACACAAAAACATAATGAAGAATCTACAATATAACGCAGCTGAATAGCAGTACTTACAAGCATTTAATATGGTGATATCAGTTCTTCTTCCAGTGTTTGCCTGAATTATGCTAAAGCAAGTTTATGTAGCTCAGTCCATATCTGAGACGTATTTTTCACCATCCCTCATTGCAAAGGATATTTCCTCTCCACAGCTCTAAAATTCCGTCACACTGGTGCTAGCTCATTTTTAGCATTGTAAACATCAGTGAATTCACGTACGCATGGTAATGAATTGCAAAATGGTGATTGCATAGAATAGTACTGGTGGTATGCAGGTTTCCAAAATAATTTTCTCTATCTCTTACACTTATTCCTTTTTCCCTCTCTTTTCTCCTTAAGGACAAACCTGTAAAACATGATTTCTTCTGAAGGACAAAACATTTCAGGGTTTTTTAGCAAGCCACCTGACCAAATGCAGGCACAGCCGGATGGAGTGACTTGTGAAGAGATTTTGAATGGGAGTTTTACAGACTATTACTAATTGTGCTCGTGAGGCCCTTTGTATCTTGACCTAAGACTCATCTTTCAGAAAAAGCAGCAAGTCAAAACCTATGTTGTGTGAGAGACGGAAATGTGTACCTGATATAACGTGGAAAGGAAAATAAGCTTTTTAAAGAGCAGGATGGAAAAAAACATTTTGGCCTGGAAAGCAGGGCTTGGTGAATGAAGGGGAAGCAGCAGGAGAGGCAATAACTGAACAACCAGAGTTGGCAGAGAAAGACTAACTGTACCAGTTCACTGGCGTCTTCTACAATTTCAGATTTGGTTTCATTCCAGTTACGAACAAAGCACATTTTCCAAAATTTCCTGAGAACTGGGGATACTGAAGAAAATAAAAGTTGTGAAATCTGATCTCTGAGAAACAGGCAACTGGTGATTACAGCAGGGAGCCTTCTCATCACTCAGGAGCTGGGCAGTGTAAAGAGTCACTCAGGAGAGTCCAGCTCCTGTTAATTGTGCGGGGCAGAGCTGACAAACAGTTGTAACGCCTGGAAGCCTGATAGGTTTCTGTGAAAAAAAACCTGCTTATGAGTCAATTAGTGGTCTCTGAACATAAAAAAAATGTGTAAAATACTTTGAAATCACAAAACTAGAATTTATTTTTAGTAGAGTTTAATCAAAAAATTCTTAACTAACATTTGCAGGATTTACCTGCTATTTGTTGCTCTCATTTCCTCAAGGTAAAATGGCATTTTCCCTCAAGAGAAGCACCAATGGGAAGCTGATTGAGCTTTACCAAATGGTAAGCTGACTGAGGTTCATTCCTGCTGTATTCAAACAAAGAAAAGACTTAAGTTGAGCTCTGACACACTTTGTTTCCAAACAAGATCCACTAATCCTCCCCCTGAATTTAAACATATATACATATATACATATATATATATATATATATATATAAAAATGCACATACCTCTTTATTTCTGTGTGTCCAGGTATACGTACATGATTTACTTTTTTTTTTGAACTTTCTTCCCTTTTGATGTCTTTTTACTTGCAATTAGCACCAATATGGACAGTCTGCAGAATGAATTTAGTCTTGGTAATGTAACTATGTGGCATGTACTTAAAATTCAATTAAGTACTCTTAGAATTCATGGTGAAGTCCTTTGACTATTCTTGTTTAACACTGCAAATAGTATAATCAAAAGACACTTACTGAAAACAAATAGGTCCTATTCTGTTCTGATACAGATTTAAATCAAGTAGCTCCTTTGAAGTCAAAAGATTTAAATCAGCATAAAATCAATATAATAACCAAAATCCAAGACTATAAGATGTAAACTGTTTCCAAAATTGACACACATTATTTAGTTCAATTGGTTTCTTGGTAGACAATCGGTGAGGTATGGATAGGAAATGTGTCTTCTACAGACGTACTCTTGAAATGCTGCCCGCTGGTCTTGGCTTTTTGATTTTTTACACTGGCAACAGCTAAAGCATGGCTAATGTTGAACTTGCATTTGTGAACTGTGGCCAGATTAGAAGAGTTATTCATAGAATATTATGCCTTTCATAAACCGTATAAGCAACTCCTAGCTGAAGGAAGTTTATGCTTCATTACCTCAACAGCTGTGTTCTGACCTTTTGGCTGCACTTGATAAAAAAATCCTTTGTACTCCTTCACATAACAGGAATTAACGTTTATTTAAATTCTATGAACTCAAGCTATGTGAATGCTTAGTAGTTTGCGAATAGTTTTTCAATGTCACATTTCTGTTACAGTATTACAGAACAACTAATTGCTATCTGTAGTGGATGCAATTCTATTCACAGCAAGATACATTGGATTTCTAAACTGTGATTTCCATTGTGTTACTTCCATGTATCGTGAGAGTTATCCTGATGTGCACAGCAGTGGGCCTACTTACTCATACAGTGAACTACAGCTTTATGTGGAATCCATCATCTTGCTTTGCTCTCCAAACAACAGAGGGGATCCGAAATTATAACTGTGGACTGCCATCTATTGGAAGGGCTTAATCGGTCCCTACATGGAGGAGTGGAAAGAAAGCATGACTTCTGCTCATGAATTTATATTACGGAACAACCATTCCAGACAATCCAATTAGTTGCCAGATGTGGTTATTGGCTACTAGGGCATAGCTGATTAGCAATCTTCTTTCAGTTTAGTTCTTTAACTGGAAGGGTAATTTTTTTTTTTTTTTGATTTAGAAATATAAGTCCCAACATTAAAAATCTGTATAAAGCAAATTTTGAGTTTCAATATTTCATAAGCTTACACTGCAGTTGAGAGAAAGGAATAAGGAAAAGAAAGAAAGAAGGACATAATGATGTAAGAATACAAGGGGGAAAAGGAAAATAATGAAACCTGTTACACTTTATTGTTAAATCATCGTAAGTCGAATTAAAGTTCTATCTTTAAATTTTTGTAAAGACAAGAGAAAAAAATGAATTTTGCTCAGATCTTTCAATTATTACTTTTAACATATTGAACCCAAGTAGGAGTCTTGTAGAAGTATGTACCAAATGAAAGAAAGAAAGAACAATGAAAAAAAGAAAATTTCTTATACAAATTCTTCATATCTCATTGGATTTCTTGCAACAAAATTTGGCTTTATTAACTTTCGACTGGGAAGAGCACAAGCTTTTCTTTTTAGTCCACAGGTTTCATCCAGAATACCTTCTAGGTTTTATCTTCCTTGATCTGTATGGGGAGGACGCATACTTCTCTGATGTTCCTCACCATTCTTTAGACATGCTTTTTTGTTATCTGTGCCAGAGATATAATTGTGTTCCTGAATTCTTTTTGGATAAGGCAAAACTGATGCCAAAGGAATTATAAATTTAATTAACTTTTAGCCTGAATTTGATTTTTAAATTAAATTCAATCTGAGGTAGAATAATTGTTCAAATCAGGAATTTACATTAGAATGACTGCTTCTGCTTGACAAAGACAGTTCTAACAAGTGCAGTTTCACAGGATGTTATAGGTAATCTCTCCAGTAGTCTGTCTCAGATTTTTGCACTCTTAAACTATTTTGTTACGCATATGACTGTCCTCTTCTAAAGAACTGTGACTAAATTAGTTACGGTAGAGTTTGCTAATACTCTTGTATTTTATTTTTCTTTAAACACATTTAAATTCACTGTGGAATCAAGACTTAAAGAGCTGTGATTTATACAGGTCACATCAAAGGCCAAGTCTTGCTTCCCCGTTCACATGGACAAATCTTACAGAAGTAAATTCAATCATCTGCAAAGGTGATTAAGGAAAGTTGGCTACAGAACTGTTATGACTGATTTTTTTTAATATCTATGAAAAGCTACAGGAATCGCAGGAAATTCAGATCTTTAACTTGCCCACAGAACAAGATAAGTGGGGATGGCAGTTTTTTCTAATAGAATGACAACATATGTAGCTTGGTTTGTTGTGAATACAGAGAGGAGAGAAGATTATGAGTTTAAGTACCTCCTGGAGACTTTGCTGCCAGATTTAATTTTTCTTAAAATAAGGCTATAGGTCTGAATATCTTCAATGACAATAGTTATTAGTGGCAGCAAAAATCTACCATGACAAAGATGAGTTCCAGAATACTGAGGGCAAATCTAATACAATACACTAAAAGCTACCGGAACTCATCATGGGGTTAGTCCACTAGCAGTATGCTTCCATTTGGAGACATCGTTTGTGAAGTGGTCTTCTGCAGTGTACAGAAGCTGTAGTTTTAAGAATGATTTAAAGTAGTATTTACCAGACTTTTTGATCTGCAAAGCCTTTTAGATTTTATTCTACCTTTTTAGGCTGTGCTTCAACTGGTGCAAAATCTGTCTCCAGAAGACTCCTGCCTCCTTATCCCTGTCACTCCAGACCACTGCTACTGCCACTGTATTTCTTGTTTCCTCCGTATCTTAAGGAAAGACTGGCCTTGGGGAAACTCTGGGTAGAAGTAAGGCCATAACAGACTATGGGGCTCTAGATAGTTTTCACTGGAAGGTGTCAATGATTTCTTACCCCTCTATGTTGAGGCGTGCTGGGGTATTTCTGAGGTGGAGGCAGTAGAATGATGCTAGGAGTGAAGGCTGGTGATACTGAAAGTGAAGAAGCTGATGAGTGCAAGATT
The DNA here is from genome assembly GCF_040807025.1 of Struthio camelus. Taxonomy (NCBI): domain Eukaryota; kingdom Metazoa; phylum Chordata; class Aves; order Struthioniformes; family Struthionidae; genus Struthio; species Struthio camelus. The sequence continues at coordinate 36,206,119 of NC_090942.1, read as the reverse complement.
GCCCGCAGGCCTGATTGATGGAAGGATACTGGGATAATGTGGAAAAATCCTTCTCCTTACCATTTGTCCCCCAGCAATCATGTATGGGTGTGTTACCATAAAAACTATATGTATATGCATATGTATAATCTATCCAAACAAGAGAATAACACAAAATCAATAAAATATGTGAACATCATCTTTTGCAAATCAGGCTTAGAAAGTAAGCATAAGCCTCTCACATTTGTTTTTTTTGATGCAAATACCCTTACTTTGATTTCTGCTAGGAATGGATTACGTATGAATTAGAAAATTCTTCTTTTGATGCTTTTTGATTTGGATATCCTTCTCTATACTGCTTTGACCATATCAAGCTTGAAATTTTGATTCTCCTTTGCCAGAATGTACTTATTCATTAGCTCTTAGTTATAGTTATGGGTGAAGTGACATTTGCACAAGAAATTTATATTTGCAGTATACTAAAAATTTCCAGAACAAAGACTTTTGGGGGCTGCATATTTTTTAAAATTTCATTAAAATAAATTTAAGTAGGTTGTTCAAACAACAAATAAATAATAAACAAATAAGTCCCATAAGCTTTCTTTATTTTATAAATCTTGTTTTGTAATAAAATATGTACTTTCCTCTCCATAAGAATTTCAGTACAAATATTACGTATGGCCCTCATTCTTCCTCCTTCCTGCCAGAACAAAACCAAACTAAAGCAAAACCCTACAGGGTTTCTTTTAAAAGTATGTGAATGGAGAAAATAAGGAAGTTCTAAGACAAAGTTTACAGAACATTTCTAAACCCCTTTTTGATTCTTGTTTGTTGTACCATTAAGATCTTTTATGTGAATCCTAATCTAATTCACACTAAAATAAATGGAAAACTTTATTTTTATTTTCGTAGGTGCTATATCAAGGTTTCTGTGACCACACAAAATCTGTGTAATGCTTCTTCAAAGTGCCAGTGGCAGCAACAAGCACCAATTTCCATTTCTCCCAAGGGCCTTCGCTAAATTAGGTGAAGCAATGGCTGAAGTCCCTGTTCAGAACAGCACTCCTGGATTTCAGAAGATAAAATATAAATCCTTTTTTATGTAGTCAAGCCAGATCTAACAAGTTATGTCTTTACCTGGAGTCTCTGGTATAACGTTTTTCATTCTTAAAAGACAGTGTTTCAGGTTAACCTAAATTTTGTCCTTTAAGAGGGCAGAAGGTCAGCACAGTTTAGTTTTGACCACATCCACAGCATGACCCTTCCTGAGCACACAGTGTGGACTGGCCACCAGTGGCCTTCTGAAGATGAAGCAAACAAAGCAAGGAGAGGCAGGACATTTTACTCTAGCAGGTTGACTGCAGCTCTTACTCTGTCAACCCTCTGGATCATCTTCAGGCACAGTATGGACCTTTCAGAAGAGGAAGGCTAGCACAGAGAGTGGCAGCAGAGAAGAAGGTGGGATTGCCTGTTTGTGTACACTTCTATGCAGGGCCAAGGAAGGCCGGGACACCTCTCATAGAGCAGTGACCATGCTTAATGCGACTTCCCCCCTGCCCTTCGTCCACCTCTGTAGTCAGACTTTATAACCAACTTTTAAGACTTCAGATGCCTATCAGAGCTCAATCTGAAGGAAATTAGTGAAACAAACTCAGCACGAGGCCTTAGGAAAGGGAAGGTGATTTGTATTTACAAAATCTTTAAGTAAGCTGATTTCACGCACTCTCACATCGACCAGCACCACAGCATACGTGTGTGTTCAGGTGGTCTGCCCAGGATACCAACGTCCAACACAGAGGACAAGGAACCTCTGTTGCCAAGTCCCTATTATGGATCCTGAGATCCTCTTGATCAGTGACAACGAACTGAGTTTTGAAGAGATATTATTTAGACAGCAGCAGTCTTTTGCTACAGGCTGTTCTCTTGCTTTCAGAAAAGGGAATGACAAATGAGATACATCACAATCCTGTTGCCATTCTTCTGTTGTTGAAAAGCAGAGTGTTGCCCCAACAAGACAACTGTGCTGGTTTTATCAAAGTGCAAGCTTTGCTGAACTGATTAAAAACATGCAAGCCTCAAATTGATAGAATGGTAATAGTATCCTCCATTAACCCAGACCATTCTTTCAACTATTTTTCTATTTCTTCTGCTGGTTGCACACATTCACCTTTCCATTTATATTTCATTCACATTTAATATTTTAATATTTTGTTAAAAGCCTCTATGAGTTAATAAAACAGAGAGTTTTTAAAAATATTAAGGTAGCAGGCAAAACAAAGGTCACAGAAGTACATACTCTAGCATACAAGATAATCCTAATAAATTTAAATGTTTTTCACAACGAATAGCAAAACTTTGGATAATAAAATTAATAAGACGTTTAAATGCTGTATATATTTTCCGGGGTGCCCAGAGACAGGACAAGAGGCGACGGGCATAAACTGAAACACAGGCAGTTCTGTCTGAACATGAGGAAAAATTTCTTTCCTGTGAGGGTGACAGAGCGCTGGCACAGGTTGCCCAGAGAGGTTGTGGAGTCTCCTTCGCTGGAGATATTCAAAACCCGCCTGAACGCAATCCTGGGCAATGTGCTCTAGAGGACCCTGCTTGAGCAGGGGGGTTGGACTAGATGATCTCCAGAGGTCCCTTCCAATCTCAACTGTTCTGTGATCCTGTAACTCTGCGATATTCCTGTTTATGTACACACATAGCTGGCAGAAGCAGAGAAATGCAAAAAAATGCAGAAATTCACTACATGTAGCCAGAGTACTGAATTCCACTCTGTAGTGGTCTCTAAAAGTAAAGAACATTAATTTATGTGAGAACTTTGTCAAAAATCAGGGCAAATCAAATTTACTAGAGGTTAACAGTAACTGAAATGCTTTAACAAGCCAAAAGACATTTGTGTTCCTCCTAGACTGTATTCCTGTGTAGACAACATACAGCTAATCATTTAATTAATATAAAGAGTAAAATTAGCAAATAATGAAGATTAGCACTAGCAAGAAAAAAGATATTTTGTTGTTTCTTAAAAGCTGACTATTCAGGTCAATTTCTTTGGGAGTATTTCTTCTCACTATTGTTAAGTGAGGAAACGCACAACGAGGAAAATAGCGGGGACTGAGTGCACAGTGCTTTAGCTGTCTAATACTTTGATTGCTATTTCATCTCTTCATATCCTGTGTGGTGAAAGTTTCCACTAAATGTCTTTAATTTACAGTGCCTGAACAAAGATTCTTCAGACGGATTATCTCCATGAGGAGATTAAAGAATAGACATTTACCCATGTAAACTTACCAACGGGCTAGCCACTCGCACATCTTTGTAGGTGCCTTTAGCTCCATGCTGTGAACACAATTTTTTTCCATAAAATAGCTATTCCACATTCAGTTTGACCTCACATTCAGTACTTACTGGGACGTTGGTCTGAGAAGCCAGTTGTGTGGTAAATTGACACTAATGCATCACATAAAATGTCTTCAACTGAACAGAATTAGGAGGTCTTACTGAGAGTCAACAGCAGCTATTCATTGCATTTGTTCGAGCATATACTCTTGACATAAAGAATTCTGAGGTTCAGATCAGGATTTATCTCCGCTGGGTCTGACACTGCAGAAACATACACAGAAACATAATCTCCATAATCAAAAGCTCACATCCTTAAAAAATAAAGACAAAACCAAAAACAACAAAAACCTAAAGGTTTCAGAAAGATGTATACCACATAAATAAAGTATCCATGATAATGATTTTTACATGTTGTGTTAGTTAAATTTTCTTATTTAGGGGGTGAGATTCTGATTATCCTATTTGTGTTCTGAAGCAGCTTGCTACAAAAGTATTTTCAGAGCTCCTTGGGGTTCTTTTTGGACTAATGGCTGTTCAACATGAGGAAAAGATCAAATTCAGTTTATTTCCATCTTAACAGAAACAATCAGCTTTCCTAAGCTATGACACTCACTTACTGTAAAGAGAAGGAAAAGATGGTTACAAGAAAAGAAAGGAAAAGATATAAAAGTATGACAATAAGAATATGGGTGAGAAGGACAGAAAAACGAGGTGAAAGGGGAAAATCTTTTATCCTAAATGCTTTTCTGAAAATGAACCCTGAGTTTGAAGGAATGTAACAACAAAAAAAAAAAACCCAAAAATCTTCTCAAGGTGTAATAAGAAGGGAATATGAAAGATTTAGTATTTGACTGAATTAGAATTGGAATGAGAAATCAAATTGTCTTATTTATTTTTGCAATTTGTAAATATATCTTTCATTTAGTGAATTATCTTCAAATAAATTGAATAATTTAGATGCTATTAACATAATGTTCAATAGTTATACAGCCAGATCTATGCTCAAAATAATGGATAGATTTTAGGATATAATATAGTGGATAGATTCAGAGCCTGAGCCAGCACAAATGTCAGCAGATGGAGAATTCATCTTATTGCTAATCATCAAAGCACTTAACAAGGAGAATGAAATCAATGTCTGGACACTTTTCCTATGTACCCATATGACACAAATGTTTTACTTAACTGGAGATGAATAAGTGGGAAAAAAGCAAATATTGTTTAACTGGTAGTATATGAGCTGGTATTATAAAGAGCACAGACACGAAGTACAGAAGACAATGCAAACAAACATCAGATAAATTTTTCCAACAGTGCCAAAAGGTAAAGTGTGGACTTTATAGACATAATAGAACTTTTTGAAAGAGTTAATGCTTTATTGAAAAAATGTTTCATGAAAACTGTTTAGTTCAACAACAGCTCAGGGAAACATATACATTCTTCCAGTAGAATCCTGCTGATTTACAGGTGGTCTAGGGGAAACAGGTTTTTACCATCTGCGATTCCCAAATCCCAGCAAGAAACGGTGTGGGGACAAAAACACAAGGGCATTGAGACGTCTGCCCATAGACGAGACACTTGAAAACTCAGCTGCAATTGGATCTGCATCTTTGTAGCATGGAGCCAGAAAGTTCTGAGAAACTTTTATTTCACGCAGTATAAACTGAGATACAGCTGTAGTCCAGGCACGCCTATGTGTTCAAGACTTCAGTGTAAATGATGTCCTTTGTCCTTACTGTACCATTATATATATCCCAAAAAACATGATAGTGACACAGCCACTATCATTTTCAATAACAGCAATGTCTTAGCTACAGGTCAGTCAGGGGCCTCGTTGCCCCATATCTAAACCAAAATGTGCTAGGTTTAAATTACATTCAGTATTAGCACTAAGATTTTTGCCCAGAGGGCTCTGACTAACAGGAAAATTTATGAGATCATACCAGTTGAAAATGAGGAGAAGAGACAATTATGATCAGCAGTGTACATCTGTGCCTGGGACTGATAGTTGTCTCTGACCTAAATTTAAGAAAGGGGTCAAGATTAATTATATGATTAAAGCTAAAGTTAGAGTCTGAATTTAGAAGGAATCCATGGACCCTGTTCATGGAGTTGCTGTCAGAAAGTGCCAATGCCTGCTTTAAGATTGTAAGGGTCACAGATCTAGAGCTTAAACAAGAGTTTAGTTTGGATAAGGATATAGAATTCAGTCCCAGGGTAATGAACCTTGGGATATGGTAAAGATCTGATTCAGAGGGGGCTGGAAAAACGAACTGAAGAGTAAGCCCACGAGGCAGTGTGAATAACCTCCACTAAAGCTACATCTATTAGAGGTCGGTAGATCAGTGGATGAAAACAGAAACTGCCATTTTCCTTCTTCTGTTTTCCTGCAACACAATTAAATACTTTTGAAGAAGGAGAAAAGAAAGGGGGATTCAGTAGTTCCTGGCAGAAACACGATCTCAAGAAATGTCTTGGTATGCAAGTCTTTGTAGCCTTTTATTGTGCTATAGATCCAACTTTATCTTATGTCCACTAGCATAACATTGTAGTGTCTGCTAGTACACGAATCATAGTATATATACCGTGCCAAAGTGTTGGATACCAACAATAGTTGATCTGGCTTTTGTCAAAGTAAGCTACTTGCTATTTCATTTGTATTACTTTATAATCAGAATAGCCCTGTAATAAAAATGACTATGGGAATTAATATAAAAGTTTGCCAGTTACACTTAGTTTTCTATTTAATGCTTGCCAGATAAAGCTAAAAGTCTGGAAAATAAAGTTCTGATTCTAAGATAAGAGAACACACAAAACATGATTGTAAAATACTGCTGGCATTTAGAGGTTTGTTTTGTTTTGTTTCTGCTTAATTATTCTGCCATTACTCTGGATCCTTTTTTAGTATTATCAGTCTTTGAGGATCACCTTCTGACTTCTTCCATAAATGGAAATAAATTTCAATAACCATTACCTCATTTCCATCAGATTCTGCTCAGAGAAAACCACACTTAAAATAATAAGGAGTTAAAGATCAAAAGTGAGGTCAATTTATTGCAGTTTGCGTGAAAACACACAGAGATTTCTGTGAAAGTTGCATATAAACACAACAAATGTGACATTTCTTTATTTAAAATGATAGTAGGTCTCTTTAAAGTTCACAAAACCAAAGTAGATTATTACAGTGGAACAAAATGTATCATGGCCCAGGGCTAAATGATAACTTTTTTGACAGCAAGATGTACAAGAGGCAAAAGACTGCAAGGAGGGGAAGATACATGTCTGATGGAAGCTAATAATCAACTCTTGTTTAGAACTGGCTGGAAATTAGAAATTCATTTGGAAATTCCAAATAAAGATTTAAAAATCAGCTTGAAATAAAATAAAACAAAATCTTTTCTTCTCCCTTCCTCTACAGAATGGTTGTTTTGAATTTTCCTTAGAGAAAAGACAAAAAAAAAGCTTTATATAAACTTTGTCTAATTGTTTTAAGGCTACAGTAGCCCAAAAAGGTTAGCGGTTAAGAGTAGGGTTTTTCTAGAACTGGAAGTCTTGTGAACCCTGACTCTGGGGTGCTTTACTGTAGAACATCCCAGGAGCAGTCAAAGCAGCACCTTAAGTCCTCACAGCCTGCCCGCAGCAACTAAGGATTTGAGAACATATCTAGCTGAATAACATTTACTGTGAAAATGTAATCTTTTAATTTCAGGTTTCCAACGTGCAGAAAATGAAATTTCCAATGGAAGATCACTCTTACTCAAAGTTCTCATCGTCTCTATTTTTGATGTATTTCCAAAGCTCAGGTTCCACTCTTTCCACTAAGGATTCAGGATTATGACACTGTTCTCTTCTTAACAAGACATATATCTCACTGAAAATACCCATCTTAAAATGTCCAATCCAAATTTAAGCTACATAGCTACCAAATCTTTTTTGAGATCAGACATAGATTCAGGAGTGAATGTGAATATAAATCCTATCTACAGAATGCATTGCAACTGTATTTAGATTATTTCACCTTTGGTAATACGTGACACTTGCAGATAATGATGGTTTAAGGAAACATTTAGCATAATCTCTAACTCACCTGGGCATTCAGCACTCATTTATAGTCTTACAGTTCCTATATCTTCCAACTTTTATTGTTTTCTATGCAAAAGCAAATGACGGTAACCATCCACCCCCTGAAATTCACACTGCCTCAAAAGGTCTCGAGTCCAACCTCCTGCTCAAAGCAAGATTAGCTCTGAGGTCAGGCCTGGTTGCTCAGGACTTTGTCCAATCACACCTTCACCTCAGAGGATGGAGACTGCATAGCCTATCTGGGCAATCCATTACAATGCCTGACCATCCTCAAGGTCATTATTTCCCTTCCTTTAATCAAGTGAGAAGCTCGCCTGTTGGAATGTATGACTACTGTCTCTCATTCTCCTGCCATATAAAGGAGATTGGCTCCATCTTGTGTTGTGGTCAGTGGCACAGTCTAGTTGGAGGCCTGTAGCTAGTGGTGTCCCCCAGGGGTCAGTCCTGGGTCCAGTCTTGTTCAATGTATTCATCAATGACCTGGAGGAAGGCACAGAGTGCACCCTCAGCAAGTTTGCTGATGATACTAAAGTGAGGGGAGTGGCTGATGCACCAGAGGGCTGTGCTGCCACTCAGAGGGACCTGGAGAGTTCGGCGAAGAGGAACCTCCTGAAGTTCCACAAAGGCAAGTGCAGGCTCCTGCACCTAGGGAGAAATAACCCCAGGCAGCAGGACAGGCTGGGGGTTGACCTGCTGGAAAGTAGCTCTGCAGAGAAGGACCTGGGAGTGCTGGTGGACAACAAGTTAAGCATGAGCCAGTAATGTGCTCTTGAGGCCAAGAAGACCAATGGGATCCTCGGGTGCATTAGGCAGAGTGTTACCAGCAGGTGGAGGGAAGTGATCCTCCCCCTCTGCTCAGCCCTGGGGAGGCCTCAGCTGGAGTACTGTGTCCAATTGTGGGCTCCCCAGTACAAGAGAAACACAGCACTGCTGGAGAGAGTCCAGCGGAGGGCTACCAAGATGATTAGAGGGCTGGAGCACCTCTCCTATGAAGAAAGACTGCAAGAGCTGGGCCTGTTGAGCCTGGAGAAGAGAAGACTGAGAGGGGATCTGATCAATGTGTACAAGTATCTGAAGGGAAGGTATCAAGAGGATGGGGCCAGACTCTTCTCCATGGTGCCCAGCAACAGGACAAGAGGCAATGGGTATAAACTGAAACACAGGCAGTTCTGTTTGAACATGAGGAAAAACTTCTTTCCTGTGAGGGTGACAGAGTGCTGGCACAGGTTGCCCAGAGAGGTTGTGGAGTCTCCTTCGCTGGAGATATTCAAAACCCGCCTGAACGCAATCCTGGGCAATGTTCTCTAGAGGACCCTGCTTGAGCAGGGGGGTTGGACTAGATGATCTCCAGAGGTCCCTTCCAACCTCAACTGTTCTGTGATTCTATGATTCTCAGTAACCTTCTCTTAGCTATTGGAAGACTGCTCTTACATCCCTCCTAGGCCTTCTCTTCTCCAGTTTTCATGAGCAGAAAAAGAATGAATGTTTAGTAACACAACTACTCCCCTATCAGAAACCTGACATCAACTACCTAACAGAAAAAATGTTTTCTGAAACCCACCAGTATCACAATGAAACATGTTTTCCATAAATTCTTAAGTTATCACTGAATTATTTTTCCTGTGGGAATTAGGAATAAGGGAGTGGAAACCAGTACATCTCTAAATTGGTTTTCATGCCTGAACTTGAAAACAGGATGTGCCAATGAAGGAAAAAGAAATGTCTGTGGGTTTTTTTCATTGACATAAGCATTGTTTTCTCTTAATAGATTGGTAAGCTATTTTTAGCATTAGAATATTTTTGTTGATTTATCGCTATACTTCTGCTATTTTCCTCACTAGGCACAGAGTCCAAGTATGAAATCCTTGGCCTTTAGATGATAGTAAGAGTTTTGCTATTGGCAAAAGGGGAACTCACAATTGACTCCACATGATATTTTCACAAATACTGCATATATTTGTGCAGTCACCTCCTTTTACATATCAGAGTGATTTTTTTTATCTTTCTTTCTTTTCTTTTTGAAACCCCTGGAGGGAAGGCTGCACTTTAAAATAGACAACTTGAAAAAGTTACCATGTAGCTAGAGTTTAGGTTGTAGGTGCTGTGTATTTAACCAATGGGGGTAGGTTTTCATAAATATTTGTTTGAGCTCTCCGTTTTTTCCAGATAGCAAGTTGCCAGGAGTTCCTTTCTATATTTCCTGAAAAAGCTGCAAAAGCTAATGTGCTAATGTAAATTATACTGACCTGAATACTCAGGAATGGTGTAGCTGAATGACACAGATATATTGTTTGTGAAACTGGGCACATGGGTCTGTATATACTTGTGAGTACAATTTTAATTTTAAGCCATATCATTGTATAAAATATGCAACTTTGGGTTAAAATAAAAGCCCTGATGTGTATTTTAGGTGAAATAAGACTGACCTAAATGCATAATGCTTAATATAATGACAGATACAATATATTAGCATATCAGTGAATTATCACTACTTACAAGGAAATTCCCCACTGCATTCTCCAAGGTCCTCATTTGAAAGTCTTATTTCCTTAGTTTTATTCTGTTATTTTTTCTTGGTTTTGTTACTTGTTTCCTTGTGAGTAACAGCAAACTAACACTGAAAGTTTATCAACAACAAATTTTATTTCCCCAGTGTCAGCCCCATTACAAAGCTGATACAAACTCTTCTGGATCTTTCTTGCCACTTGATGTGCATTCATGCCTCTTCTCATTACAGCCTAACCTGTTTACATTCCATGTAGATAATTTATAAAGATAAGAAATTTCAAAAGTCTTCTGAAAGCATGCAGACACCCCACCTGATTCTGCCTCAAATGGATGTAGTTCTTTTCCTGTCAAATAAACTCATGCTGTATATTCATTGTTTGCTTTTACAATTCTTGATTTTATTTAGCTTCTAACTTATGGACAAGTCATTTGTGGAGATCTGCATCAATCAGCCAATTATTCCATCACTGCTGATGTTGTGCTCTTCAAATGAGCATCTTCAGGCAAAATAAATAAATAAGTAAATAAAGCCAGCAGTTACATCGTATGGCAGTCAGCGACAGAAGTGAATTTCATATATGAGGGATAAATTCAGTAGAGAACTTAAAAGCAAATGAGATAGATACACTTAATACAATGAACGTACAACGCAAACGCTGCCAGATAAAAACTTATACATGCCTCTCCGAACTTTGCTCGATCTCATTCTGCTTCACATCAAGCATTCCCATTATAAACTCCCCACTGTCATCTAGTAGTACTTGGCAACATTACTAGTAAATTGAAGACCAATAAGGACAAGGACAAACAAACAGGCTCCTTAAAGCTGAGCTGAAATACCTTGCTAATTAGAATGCTAATTAGAAGTCAAGTGGGAGTTCAGTGCTCTAATCAGACTGCAAATAAGCAGAGTCATGCAGAAAAGTGACCAAAAGCATGTCTGGTGACACTTATACGGATGTTTTGGGCACTGAGGATGACATATTCATACATATTTATATACATATTATCTTGAAGTGAAGAATAAAATATTTTCTGCACTTCAGTTTAGCTGTGAGATATTATCTTGCCCAGAGGAAATGAATTAAATCAGGGAATGCTGTTCGAGGAGCATCTGAGCAATGACCTTTCTGTGGAACTTCCCAGTAAATGGCTAAACACAGCAACCAGCTTATTTCCTGTGAAGAAGTCACTGGGCTAATACCCGGCTGTATTGGAGAGGGTCTTTAGCATGTTGGTTTGGAGGCTGTGGGAAGGGGAACGTCAGGCCTACAGTGTAACAGCTGAAAATAGACCTCTGGCAGAATGAGAAAGAGAAGGAGAGGTGGCAGCAGCTGCTACTAGCAGGTTTTCTCTTTCAGCCCATGCATGGAACTAATCTAAACCTACCAGGGCTGCAAACAAAGATGTGAAGGAAATTCCATATTTTATTGTTTTAATTAATTTCTCTAGATGCCATGTTCCAGCTGAGACATCTTGCCAGGGAAGTTTTGGATTGGACATTTTTAATTTCCCATCCCATATGATCAGGTTGGATTAACAAAAAGGGGTGACTCTAGGGACAGCCTAAAGAGGAGAAAAGACTCCAGTGGGTGCCTGGGGCACCACAGTGAGACACCTTCATCACCCCACGAGCACAGAACTCCCCAAGAAGATCGCAACTCTGCATTCAAAGAGCAAGTTCTGCCCCAAAGAGGAAGTGTTGCTCAAAAGTGTGGATGAGTGCAACATGATAAATGTTGAGGGCATTCATGGATGTCATTGCCTCTCCAGTGCTAGGAAAGCTATCTCACCTCGTCGCCACGTCTCCAAAAATATGTATTATGCTTTCATAAGTGTAAGTCCTACCTCACTATACGTCTGCAGTTGATAAGCAAGAGGCCAGGGTTATAACCCACACATTGATACATTCCTTTCTGAGGATGTAACATCACTGGTGGCACTAAGTGACCTTCAGTCCAGGCCATAATATTTTTTGGTCTTTCTCAAGCTTAAATATCTTGCAGCAGGTGCTTACAATGAAACTGCAGTATACTGTAAGTATTCAGGGATTGCTGATGGTTTTTTGGCAGTGGTTAGAACCAGGAATCATGTAGTACCACTGTGTTTCGGAGGGAATTCTAGCAAGCACAACAATTTGTATAGTAAGAGAAACCTAAGGGAAGACCAGTATAGAGCACCTCATCCATGGATACAGTATGTGTTTCTGCAGAAAGTGCACGTCAGATATCTCTTTTTCGGCACATTACCATCTTTACATAGCATTTGTGTTCTTAAGGCCCTTCTCCTTCCCTTACTTCCACCCATCTGGTAACTGTGCCACATGGCATTACAAAGCACTAATTACCAGACTTTGCTTCATTTCCATGCAATGTCAGAGCTCCTCCTCCTTGAGTCTCTTTATCTAAAGCAAACATTTTAAAACTTCTTAATAACATCTGGGGAAGAAGGAAGGGAATTTCCAGTTAGAATTAAGCCACAGTCCTGACTTCTTTACCAATACTCTATTTAATATTAAGGAAAAATATAAAAGATGTAATTTTTGAAGGCAGAATTAAAAATATTTAATGTGCCTTTCCCAGTCAGTTGCTATAATGATATGTTAAATTCTCAGACAACTAGCAGAGTCACATAGAAGGTCAGATGAAATCTTATTTTAAAAAAATCTCATTACATTGTCATGTTAATGACCTGTCTCTCAAAGGTTTCTCTAGAATGGTAAGCCTGAACCAGGTTTTTCTAAGTGTAATAGGTTTGTACAGAGACATTTTGCCCTAATATGGCATGTTACCTTTGGATATGTGTATATGTATTTCAGAGCCCTTTGAAATGAAGTGCTATGCTGGAAAGTCATAGGCTTAGGAGATGTTTCATCATTTTTAGGAAGCTAGATATGAAAACTTCCGCCTTATAAAAGAGATCCAGAGTTAAGTCTTCATGTGGAACTCTCCACTGTGGCCAGGATGGACTGATAAAATCTGTTCTTAGAAGGATGGGTGCTGGGAAACACCTAGTGTTGACAAAGACTTCTTTAAGTGTGTGTGTGTGTCTGTGTGTGTGTGTGTGTGTGTGTGTAAACTAATAATAATGCAGTAGATGCAGCACTGCAAATTTCTTCTTGCCGTAGCTTTTTCTGTCAATCATCCCTGAACAGGTGGTCTTTGGTATTTAAAGCTTATTTACATCCATTTCATGTTCTTGCTCGAAAGAAAAACTAGCCTTGAGGAAAAGATTTTGCCTGAATGCTGTTTTTATTCAAACATCCCAATCAGCAAGCTTGCCCACTGGCTCATAATTCCACTTTAGAGTATTATTCACAGTAACTAGCTAAGTCAGTTTTCAGTTTATCATCCATTGTTTGATTCAATTAATAGAATCTAAGCTTGTTATCTCACAGTAAATTTTCTTTTGGTTTTCAAAACGTTCTTTTGCTAGTCACTAGACAATAGTAATTGCTTAATAACATAATTAGTTAGGTTTTGATTTGCAAGACATATAACTTGAAACCATACGATTTCCAGGATTCCAGTAATTATTTTTAATTCAGGCTATAAAAATATTCCATGCCACATTAACCAGCAAGGCTGGGAAAGGAGCCAAAGACACAGTTTAACTTTTTATGATTAAAAAAAAAATCCTCTTTTCCAAACTCTATTCAACCTCTATTTCAATAGACAGTTTTCTAATATGGATATTTCAGTATTACATCTGTGAAGATTAGTCAACACAGGATGAAAATGAAACAGAATCTGGCAGGTAAAGTCCAGACTGGAGCTTTCACAGACCATCTGCTCGATGGACTCAGTATGAGAAGGTTCAAAAGACTCCATCTCCAGTACAGCAACATGAGGGAGACAGAAAAGTAAGGCTTTGTAACCAGTGCTTAGCAAAAGCTGCTTTGAAGGAGTTGGCAGAAATCAGCCAACGTTAACATGACCAAGATTTGTGGTGTTCCATGTCCTATCTTGAAGGGTGCAAGAGAATACCATTCTAGGCTAAATCCTACTTTAGAGTGACTACATGATACATCTTCTCCATCAATCCTATTGCTGTCTTTGTTCCAATACTCTTCAGCTTCAGTTTCCCCCAGCTAAATAGAAAATGGCTTTTTAATAGCTTGCACAGAGAGCACCTATTGTTAGAGAAATATTCAAAACCCTGAACTGAACGTTTGATTAAAAGCTAGAAACTTCTGAAGTGTTTCTTCAGGATTTAGAGGTAACAAACCTTTCATTCTGCTCATTCTAAGAGTATTTCCAGAGACAAAACGTCTCCTGTGCAAGAGGAACTCTCTTTGTTGACAGGAGACCTTTGATGCCAGCTAACAGTATTCGTTTTAAACAACCCAAAAGAAGCAACTGGATCTGTAGTAGTATAATGGAGCAGAATTGGCTCAGCTTGCTCTGTGATGGTTTTCGGTACTCAAAAATGTAGTGGAAGATCCCAGTTTCTTACACAGGAACAAGGAATAGCTTCTCATACAAACTCATTAATCAATTTAAAAAAACCACTATAAATATCTTTTGAAATGAATTATTAAATTCCTAGTGCTAAACTTCTAGAAAACTGTGTGTATATTCAATGAGCACCAAGTGCAGAGAGACTCATCCTGACCAAAAGCCTGGTGAATTCAGTTTGTTTACGTGGAGCACACTGAAAGTTTGAATTTGAAAGTGGGGCAGATTTCTGCCTATGAATGTGTGATTTCTGTTGATGCCCATACTACCTGGTCACAATTTTTCTGAGCCTATTCTATAGGGAAAGTCATGTAATAAAATTTCATGGGAGGCAAAAATGATATTTACTTCCAAAATTTTTAAGCAAGTTGATTTTATGTGCTCACACTCTCACACGCTCATGCGTTCATAGGTTTTATTCACTCACACATGCACACCCCCATACTCACAAGCACCACAACATGTGTGCCCAGATGATTTGCTCACAGAGAACAGGGACAATGACTGTTGAGACATCTCTGGGGCTCTTTATAGGCAGCAATGAACTAGTCTTTGGACAGATCTTTCACAGTCTTTAGGAGACATCAGATATGTTGGAGTTTCCTTTACTTCAGAATTTTGGTTATACCATAACTCTTAGGCCATTTTGCTGTCTATTGTCTACTTTTCCTTCTTTGGAATATATGTTTGAAATACCTGTCTGTAGTCCATTTTCCTGTTGGGCTAACAGGAAAAGAAATGGCATATGTGATACGCTGCAACCTTGTCGCCATCCTCCTGGTGTTAAGATGTAGGATCTTCCGCTGGAGAGCCACCTGTGCTGAGGTCTTATCAGAGCGAAAGCCCTGCAGTGTGGACTTCAGATATCACATTCCTCAGTTCTGCTGCTGGGAATGGCGTCCTGGGAATAGCATCCTAGGATCAGAGTCCTTCAACACCAACATCAATACAGGTCATTCTTTCAACCCTTCATTACACTTTTCTTCTGGTGCTTACACGCACATTCTTACTTCCATTTGTATTTCATGCGTACAAACTTTAATATTTCTATTAAAAATCTCTGCAGCTCTTCAGGTTAGCAGACCCAGTAAACAGGGACACTTTCTGATTTACTTAAGTCTTTGGGCTTACTGGGAGGCATGTAAGAGCAGGGGGTTGTTGGTGGTTTACAGGGAATTTCTAATTCTACCTGTCTTGCAATAGGTCCACGTATTTTGTTCCTTGTGTACTTTACTGGTTTTTGCTTTTCAGCTCAGACTGAATTTAATAAACACCTTTCTGATAGCCATGGTTGATTTTCCATGTTATTATTGAAGTTTTAATTCATGCTAAGACCTTACCTTTTATAATCTAAAGCCCTGGTTCACAACTCATTTTTTCATCAGTAAATGCATTATGAGTTTCCGACTCCATTTTATTTCCTTTTCATTATTAATAACTTAGGCTCAACACAGTCAGACTGTGTGTAATCTGTTGTTAGGCGCTTCTGCTTTTTTTGATGATGACAGGGCACATGAAATATTTTGGTTGGCACAGTGCTGATATGTGTTTTGCTGAAGAATATAAAGCTCCTCTTCAATCTCAGCAAATTTTCCTGAATCACATAAGCTCGTAGTGTAAGGTGCATTAAATACACTAAAGTCTTCCTTTACTCTCTTTATAATACAAATTTGAAAAATCTATGTTAGGTAGACTTTGAGCATGGCATTTCTCTTTGCATGATTTTGTCTTGCTTCCCTCAGCTGCAGCCATCCAACTGCCTTTAACATATCCTCTTTAATTTTAGCAAAAGCCAGTAGAATTCTTCATGACTATTAAAAAAAATCAATTCTTCTCTCAATTTTTTTCTAGTTTAGATAGTACCTGTATATCACTTTCTTACTGTATTTGCTGAGTAGAATGGAACAAAAGAGCTTGAATTTATGCATAAAACTTCTTAAAATACATTTTGCGATAAAATGCTTTATGTTATTAAAAATATAAAATTATTATTGCACTTCACTTTCGTTACGCAGCTCATTTTAAATGGGGCAGAATATTTTAATAGTCCAAGAAAAGATATAGTTTATAACTTAAAACTGGAGATATATCTGTAATTTTTTCCAAAAAATGTGCATGAATTAATTTCAGCTCCATTTACCTAATATATTTTGGAAAGCCTTTGCAATATTAAATGCAACAAATCTCACATGAGATGGGAAGTGATATATAAGCATGATTAAGAATAACTTTTCTTTTCAAAATTAGGACCAAGTATCTCTTTAGGTAGATAGCCTCAACTTTATTGTGCAACTTGGCAGAGTCATCACTAGGTATAAAATTTCAAATTGTGTCAGAAAATAAAAATGCCCAAACATCGTAAACTGCTCACAATGTATTTACTAAAGAAAAAAGAAGTGTATCCGCCTTTGAACTGACTAGGAGAGCCACCAGGACTTGACTATCAGCGGCTGTACAGATGAACACAGGAGAAAGTGTTACTATCACAAGATCAACATCCTCCGGGTGATATTAACTCCTGAACTGAGATCTGCGAACACAGAGTGAAAAACAGCAGAAGTTACTGAGAAGAGGCAGTAGTAAGCAGTGCCCGTTGCAGATGAGAGCAGTCTGCTTTTTGCTAAAGTCTCAACGACTCCAAGTCACCTGGGCCTACACGGAGGGCACACTGCCTTCTGCCCATCCCTCACACATCTGCTATGCAAAAGAGAGTGTACTTTGCCTTTGACGCTAGCCAGACTCAGAGGAGAAGCAGTGCTTGGGACTGCATGCTTGACTCCACACTTTCTGAAATCAGTGGTATCACGTCTGGTCCTTGAAACTGAACAAAGAGCAATAAGTACAACTTTGTAAGTAATTGATGAAACCACCTGAAAAGCACCTTAAAAATGCTAATATGAACTATAGTTAAGTAAAAAGAGAGAAAGCTGTCACATCAGCAGCAGATGGCTAAGGTTTCAAACTGCAAAGAAAATTCCTGAACTCAGAGTTATCCCACTTAACTTAAGGCACATAACTGAGGAGAACTAAGAAGTTAGTCCCCCAATGTTCCCTTATAATCAATGACTAGAGCTAATCATTTCCATGGAGCTTTTTAGCACACCTACAGTCTTAATCTGTCGGGAACAGACCTCCTGAAGGATATGTGCATATTACAATAGAGGATGGATAAAAAATAAAATCCAGTTCGAGACATAGAGATTAGAACCCAGTTCTGCTCCATTCCTAGTGAATTTGTTAACCACTCAGAAATACACCTTCTTTCACCTATTTCTAGGCCTGTGACTTTTGCACTTGTGACTACCCAGGAGCTTAGTTTCAAGAGGCAGAGTGAAGCATATTTCTCTTTTAGATACAATAAGGTTGGTTATTAGAATGCATTTTTGAGATTTCAGCCTTGGGGCTAGGTTGTTGCTCTTGGGTGAGTAATCTAACTTATAAGTTACTGCGCAATAAGTGAAGTGTGCTACTCTCAACGCTGAACTTTTGAGACTTCTCTGGTAATTTGTGCTGTGTCCGCTGGAAGAGTCACAACAGTGCTTTTGGTGGGAAGAAGGCACCCATCTTTGCAAAATAGGTCCTGCTTGCCATTTACAGGTTAACTAATCACAAGTTATCAGGCTTAGTAGATACCTTTTCAGGAATGGGCGGTTCTTACCAGAAAGTGTTCTTATAAAGGATTTAGGTTAATCACACCTGTGATTAGCTAACTGGACAGCTAATGAACTACCAAAGGGTGCCCACCTTCTTGTCAGTTCCATGGCAAAATATTGGTCATTTGTCCCGTAATAAAGCCAATGGATTTAAACAAAATCCTCGTGTAAGCGTTATAAGGCTTAATCATTTGTGTTTCAGTTAGCAACATTTTTGTTATCAAATTATTTGTGTAGCTGCCTAGCCAAATGTGTACATCTGCAAATATTGTCAATATATAGATTTTTTTTTATGTTTGAAAGGATGCCTTGATATGTTCCTTTTTCAGATGTTAAAATAGAAAATGAAAAAACAGTATGAGAAATCTAATGTTATACTTTACCTGACCGACAGTATTGAAATCAAAACGTAGTTATGCATTTATCTTACCTCATTTAAAAAACCTGAACATTGCTATTCATGGAAAGGTGGGAATGAAAATACAACAAACTGAAATTCAGATAGTAGAAGAAATATAAGACATGCAGTGGCAGTGCACTATTTATTACATGCTAAATTGCCCTATTAACGTGCTTTTATTCTGACCTTGAAATATCACTCGAAAGACAAAAGAGTTGTTCTGCCTTAATGCTTGTTTTATTTTTGCATTCTCATGTGGAATATGACAAGATATCCTGGATGTCTGGCCAATATAAGTGGCTCTGTTGCAACCTCTTGTCAAGGATATATATTCAGCATAATCTTCAGATAAGTAATGTACTAAAGAAAGGTCAACTAAACAATATTTGAGCAGGTATAGATTAGAGATTGATTTAAAATTCAATTTCATAGGAAGAGAAAAATGTCTGAGGATTAAAGGATTATAAATTAGGTGAGCAAGTTAGGTGTCACCTTTGCTTGTAATAGAGGATTTTAGATTCCCAAAACAAAAGTCACCACTACATGGAAAGTAGATCTTACATTTGCTTTCATATACAAGTATCAGGTTAGTATGTACCACAATGCCTGTTTTTTCCCAGAAAGAAATCCTTTATTTTTGTTTATTTTTATGCCTCTACTACAAATGATGGTTGAGCTCCACTCCATCCAGGTTTTAATCAATACAATGCTATCATCTACTTTGGTCTTCAGAATTAAGCTATTTAATCCAGTTTGTATAAATCAGGTGACTAAGAATCAGATCAACAGTGTTAAATATTTTAGTGCTATGACCACAAAGGAATGGATACAATAAAAATCATATTAGGAAAATATTTTGCAACTATTAATTCATTTTAGTTCCATGAGCGATGGGTGTTGGTAGTTGATAATTTCTTTTCTTCTCTCCACTCATGAAGAAGTCAAGACCAGGAAAAGGAGCAGAACTTCAAAGGGCATTTGGCTGATTCCCCCGTTTTACTCCCCTCCAAAGGCAAAATTAACCCCAAGAAGTTAGATATAGCGTATGACAAAAACTGGGATGGAGCCAAGGCAAACGTTCTAGGCAGATTGCCTGGATATATTCAAATTTCAAAGAGTTGGTGTCAACTTCAGTGAGTATTTTGACAGATATTTATAATATATTAAAAATTTATTCAGATTAGAGTCTTATGTGGCAGGCACTGAAAGATTGTGCCTTTTTCTTATATAGACAAAAACTTCTGTTTAATAACAAAATTACTAAATTCAAAAGCACATGTTCCAAATCTTGCAATGTCAGTACTGCAAGATAAAGAGCTTCAGTCCAACTCCCAATCTGATACTGTAAAGATTTTATATAGATATGTATATTTGTGTGAGAGTGTCTGCATATGAAAAAAATGTACATATAACACAATAAAGGGTGGTTTAAAAAACTGCGACATTGTGCTATTGATTTGAAACTTTGAGCTGAAGTACTGCATATAAATATATCTTTGATACCAGAAAAGTACCAATATTTTATTCTAGACCAAGAAAAAACATATAAGGCAATGCCAGTAACAACAAAATTCATTTAGATGTGAATTATATTCCCTCTATCTCCCCCAAGAGGATTATCTAATTTTTCTTCCTAAGGAAAATATCTGAAGGAAATAGTATACCGTAGAACACAGTTTGCCAATAATATTTTAGAAGAGTTTTTCACAGTGAGAGTGAAAGGCATTAAAAGCATTAATTATCCTAAGATTAAGATATGGATTTATAGGGGATATGAAAATCAATTTGGTGAGCAAATGTGAAGTAAGCACTGTAGGATATGTATCTGAAATTACTCTGTTTAACTATCTGACATATTATTCAAATCTATGAGAAATGTGATTATTTTCTAATATGAAATTGGTATATAGTTATCCCTATTAAAATTGAATTATTGGGCCTCACTAAAATTCTTAAGAATTTTTGTTACTAACTTAGATAAGCTCTTCACTTCACCCTCAGTTTTCCTAACCAAGATAAAATTGATCTGAAAGTTATTACAAGTAGCATCCTTTTTGATTAACATATATGTTAATGTGCTAATAATTATTTGAATATAAAAGAACAATATGCATTCAATTTCCCCAATCTCCTCTTTGATATTTAAAACCTTCCAGTTTATCATACTACAGATACCACATGAGTAACTTTCTTCTGTTTTACCATGCTCTGCTGACTTCTCTCAGTTTAATACAGTATTTCTTGGACCTGAGAAGGGATAAGATGCTATTTAATTTCTTAACACACCATCACAACACTGAATAATTAAATGTAGGCTAGAGGTTCAGTAGTCCATACGATATTTGCATGAAGTGGGAATACTAGCATATTCCTAAGATTAAGAAAGAGTACTAAAAGCGTTTTTAAATGGTGAGCATATATACTTATGAATTTACTTTTATCCATAAAGATATCTCAGCTTTAAGTAATTTGTAATCATGTTACTGTTCAAATCTCGCAGTTTGTGAAACTGTCATTACAAAGGTTCCACATGTCATCTGAATGACTGACTCTATGTGAGAATTTAACTATAAACTCTTTAAGATCAACTAATCATACCGCATATCACTTGCCTGCATTGTGGCAAAAAAAAAAAAATCAGCCTTCTCTTTGATTGTGTTGGAAATTGCAAAAGAAGAAACAGGAAGACCCATGCTATAATACAGTGATACATGTTACTTATATTCTTTCATAATGCTCTATAGCTATTTACACTAACACACGTTTTATATATATATACACATACATATATACATGCCCATATACAATTTATTCTTATATAGTAAATAAAAACATTTCTTCTCTATAAATCCATTATCTAATTATCACATAATAACCAAGTAGTACTACTGAATGAATTCTTCAAGTAAAGAAGATATTTTAAATTATCTAAGGATGGATTTTCCTCATAATCAGTGATTATAAATTGGGCTTTACAAATTCTTTAACTGAATATTAGGAATATTTTGTCCTATTACCTCAATTTATATAAATCCTCTCTTATTTCTTTGGAAATTTTCCAAATAAAGTAATATTCCTCTAGCAATCCCCCCAAGAAATCATAGATAAAGGTAAAAGTCATGTTTCTTTCTTTCATCAATTAAACTATTTGGGAAAGAAGATATTAATTTCTTCTTACCAGTAATGAATACTTTCACAGTACATTTCATCTATAGTTTAAGAAGCTGTTGTTCCACTTTAGCACCACTATGCTTTCCTTTTGGTGAGGAAATTGAAGTGCAGAGAGGATAGCTTAACCTTCTCCAATTTGCAGAGCCAGTCTGTGGTACGGACAAGACTGAAATGTACATTCCTCATTCCTTGGTTATTAAAGCATTCTGCCTTCCAAGAATCAATTTTTGGAGGGTGAAATATATACTGTGTCTTCAGTATATGAGAGGATTGTTTTTATTGATCTTTCTTGTGACAAAATTTTGCTTTAAGGAAAAAAGAGGAAACAATTATAGTCAGTGAGTTTTGCAAGCTTTGAGGGGTCCTCTAATGTAAGCAACATCTTGAAATCACTTCCTAATTTACCTGATAAATTCAGTAAAGTAACACTTTTCATCCACTTCCACTAATGGTGCAAAAACAAATGCAAGCGTAGTATCATAAATGTGTTAAAAATAGGCAAAATAGAACACAAACCACACAGTTACGTGTGTTGAGCTTAGAACTCTGCAATCAAGTAACACAGTTCATATCTAAATGTTTCATACACCTTAACAATACCTTAACATGTCTTAAAGCCCTGTACACGGCAGGTAATATTTCATTATTAACAACCTTCTTCATCTGTCCTTTTTATCTCAATACTAAATCACTTACAACTCTTTTTGGCAGTCTTTTAAAAGAAGAAGAGATTTAATATGTACGGACAAAAACAAAATTCAAGTGTTTGGCTTTGTAAGTATTTCTTTTTTTCTTTCTTATAACTTTCTTGATGGCATGAAGGAGGAGAAGCTGATGCAGTTATTTAACTCATTGACTACAATAAATTTACTCACCCAGTTATTAAAGGGACAAAGCACGATCAGAAGATACTACTGACAAGGCCTGAAAGCCTAGCTGCTTTTTATATCTACATGACCCTAAGTGAAGTATTCATTTAATTGAGGTATTATATGCATTTTTCAGGCATAAACGGTGAAGCTGAAAGGTCTGTAAAACAAGAAGAGGACTACTGCAAAACACCCAGTGACTGAAGCCTGGTTTCCAAAGAATTTGTCATGTCCTTCATACAGCCTCACCACAACAGATCTACTTATTCCCCATGTTTTCCATGAATCTTTTTGTTTCTTTGCTCCTTTCGTCATAATACTCAGTTTCTTCATCTGCCACCATCGACACCACTTCAACACTCTCACGTCTTCACTGCAATGCCTCCACTTTTCGGTCTCCCAGATTTATTCTCAGCTGCCTCAATTCTCAATTCTCTCCCTCCCCAGTATTTCTTATTTCTTTAATGTCTCCTATGACTTTACAGACCTGCCTCACCTCATATGCTTTCTCGTTTTGGTCAGCCATGTGAGCAACAGTCAACATGGGAAATGGATGGATGGATGGGTGATCACATCAACACCATAATGTACCCATAAGATGTATTACCTTAGTGAATTAGGCTATATTGGGTGGGGCTACCCACTCAATACTTAAGAAACTTCCTCTTCCTCAAAACAGAACTTTCCAGTAGTATCTCAGAGTTTACTCATAGATCGAGTTCCTCCAGCAGCACCCTCAGGTTCCCAATTCAAGCACACCAGACTACGCATCTCCTGAAAATTCAGGATTCAAAGTTCAGTCACAGTGTGTGTATCTTGTTGACATGACAGTACAGCCCTCGTCTTGTCCATATAGACCATAATTATCTTTCAGAGAAGCATAGGGCAATGAAATCTGATGCTATCCACTATTTCCTACTGTCCAACACATCAGCCATGAAAAACAATGGAGTATGAAGTGGAGTAAGTTACACCATGTCATTATGGAATGAATTTGTTCACGTTCTCTCTGATTTGTTACACAAATGAAAATACGCATGTGCCAGGACATTCGGAGTGCTGTGTGAGTGCTCTGCGCAACCAGCACATGTGTAACAAGTCTAGCTGAGGACAGTTGTGTCAGACCCACTGTGCGTGAGCAGACTGGCTCTGCAACACCTGCACGGTGGTCAATACATTCGCAACGCACAGCGTGCACCCAAGGACAGTAGATTGGACTAACCAAGCATGCGAAATACAGTTCAGCTGAACATAGACAGCTGCCATTTGTCCTGCTACTGCTTTGAACGGACTGCTGAGCATCTAGAAATCCCAGAGAAAATGGCTGAAGCTGGTAGGAGGGCAAGTGGCGAGAAATAAAAGCAATCAGCTACTGCCAGAAACAATAACATTAGCAGGTGCATATTCCCTCGTCTGCTTCTGAGGCAACCTAGATAGGATCATTGCGAAGTTACAAGTAGGACACACTATAAAGTTGCAATGCATTAATTACTGTACAATACAAAATCTTATACTCAGTCATTGTCTCAAGCTATTGTGTTTCTTGTTATAGAGTAAAAAGGTATTTAAAAGTTAAAAATAGGCACTAGAAATGCTGCTATTAATTTGATTCTGTGGCCAAATTACTACATTGTGTGTCACTGAAGCCGCTCCTAGTTGTCTAAGAGAAGAATTTGGCCTATTATGTCTCTCACAAGTATTGTTCTTATGCTCTCCGTGCTTATTGTTTCACCTTTTCACATTGATTTTATCATTATTTTCATGTTCATCTTAGAACCAGACAGGTTTTAGTAACAACCACCTGGCACAGTCTGGCCATAAAATATTTCTCGGAATTTGCTTTATTAGATTAACTATTAAAATCACTGGGATCTTTGTCATTTTCTTTATCAGAAGCTGTACGGGGATGGCAAATCCATTACATAACTCACTAGCACACCTGACTTATATGTATTTCTGTATATATGTATACATTTGTCATATAAATTACACATATAGAAATGTAATAAAGCATTCGTAGTATATGCTATTATACTAAAAGACACAGAACCTATTTTTTAAAGCATGCAAATTGCATGTTTGTCTCAATAGGTTACAAACAGATGGAGTGTTGTGTTCAGCACATTTCTTCGGAGTTTCTAAATCTGCCTGATGGGAATTCCATTACCTGCACCAGCTGTACAGGTGACCTCTTTGACTTCCGCTTGCCAGGCTCTGAATATATGAGGCAGTGCTGGCATGTTTTTAAAATAAAGTATATGCAAATACGGACACATTTGGCATGTTGCTGTAGTTCTTATTTAAAAATGTATGCTATCTGGTTTAACCCTTGCTCCCATAATTACAAAGTGTTTCAAACTGTCTGTGCAATAAAATGCTTTTATATCTTTCTTTTTGTTTAATCTACTTTACTTTTATCCTCAATCAGAACTAATTAAGATTTCTTTTCACCTGAAATTAAAGGCCTTTTTGTGTCATTAAACTGTGGAAAGTTATGTACCTATTGCACTGCTAAAGCTGAACTTTCCAGACACTGAGTGCCTACTTCCTACTCTATCTGCAAAAGTTCAGCAGATCTTGAAAGCCTTCAGTATTAGGAATCTCGTTATACAAGAAATAAGATATATTTCTTGTTTTCATAGAAACTTAGCACACAAAAAAATCCTTCTTCTGTTTTTAATCTCATTTATTTTAAAATAGCAAAGCGAATATATCCATTATATAGCATTTTAAAGCTACACTAAGTGTCTTTATTGAAAATGGCAACTAGTTTTGTTAGCCTGTAGCCTTTTTCTGATTGAGAGTGACCACACACTTGGGACATTCACCCTCTCACACAAACGGCAGAATGTTCCTTTCCTAGGAGTACGAATAACCTGCATAAGAAGATAGGTCCAATTTTAAGAAAACATACACCTAAATGCAAGCGATCTCCTTGGATTTAAGACACTCGTGTGAGTATAGTCTTGAATAAGGATGCGTTCCTCAAGTGAGGTTATGGTTGATAGGTAAGGTGCAAGGACAAATTAATTAAAATGTAGTAAGTATCTCATAGAAGAAGGCTCTAACCTTCTGCTTGAAGCTGGTCCACAGAAGGACTTCGCAAAGTTTAGTGGGCTACAGGAATAAGGGGACAAAACCTCCTTAGTTCCTTGAATTATCCCTATAATCTTTCTCCATTTCTGATAATTACAGTTGTTATGTTCAAAATACTATTTAAGGGCAAAGAATAAACTCACCTTATAAGTAAAGCCAATAACTTACCAGTCTAATCCAAGCATCATTATTAGACTAGGTTATTACAGGAAATGAAAGAATACTTTTATACAGAAAAGTAGTCTCTCTAAAAAAATAATATAGTCAACATTTTTATACACAGATCTCTTAGCTTCTGTCCCTTTTCTTGGTGTTACAGTCACCCCTCTCCTGCTCTTTGGGTCCTAATATGGGTGGCTTCATTCTAATTGGAGGGGGAAGGCAGGGGAAGGGAAGAAGGGAGGGTGAGGATTGCTACTGTAAGCCATCATGACCCAGAGTCCTTCACTGGAGGAATGTGTTCATGTTGATGATTTCTCCTTCCTCACTTGAGGACTCACTTAGAGTCATTTTTATGTTTCCTAATACGCTGTTATACCTTGCTCTTTCTTCATCTATCTGCTATCCTATGTTGCATCTGAATTTACTATATACGGTGCCTTTTTCATATATTACAAACTATTTCCTTGTTCTCTTTGTTACCTGTAAAACCCAGTTTTGTACAGCTCCAGGACTACATTTCTTTAACTGATCATTAGCGAGTTGTTTATAGCTATGGGGTCTCCAGTGCCAGGTCTGTGCTCTGTCTTTTATCATCCTGCACCTTTATCCCTCCATGCTGCATCTTGTGACCCTGCCTCTCAAGACCCCTGCCATTGTAGCAGCTCTGTATTTCTCTATACTACATCCTTATTTCAGAGTTATAAATATCTCATTCTACACTGATAACTGCTTGTTACTGTTATCTAAATAAAACTATGGCTGTTCCATACAAGGATAAACAAATCAGCCATAGCCACCTGCTAACTAGAAAAAGTGCTGTTCTAGCTAACCTAAGTAAAATAACGCTGCAGGTAAGGCAATAAGAGTTCAGACAGAGCAAGCCTGACAAGCCTCAGTCCCGAGGCCATGCAAATACAGCTCAAAGCCTGTGGCCTAACTAGCTAACTAGCATGTGCAATACTATATAATGAGGCTGTGGGATCAGAGAGTTAAGTCTATGTATTGTAACTATAAACACATCTCACGAAAAACTACCGAAGCTTATTTTCATTTTGTATTATCTCAGATCACTATGCATTGTATGAAATTCCTGCACTGAATTAACATCTGGTAAACTTGCGCACTCTGGATTTTAATGGAGCTCTTCCGATCAGTGTACAAAACGCATCCTGACCTAACACACTCCGTTGCTGCCAAGAGTTCTCTTCTATCCCCAGTATGCAGTCTGCAAGACACTTACCTCTCTGCTGTTGTATTAACTGGACTAGAAATTAGCAAATGGAAGTGAAGACAGATATTCAGTCAACCTTATAAAAGGATTAAAAAAGGAACTGATGTGAAGCAGAAGTAGGACAGAACAAGGGAATAAGCAAGTTTTAGGAATTGGATAGTGAGAAGAATAGGAGGTGGCAAAGAGTGTGAGCTCTCAACAGAGGAAGAGATGTGGACAGTAAGAATGCAGCTCAGTATCTGTTACGTATGAGGGAGAGAACTCATAAGGGCAGAATTAGCAACATACCTTCAGTTTCACCAAGCTCATCATTGTGAGGAGAAGCATAGGGTTAATTTGAACACCAGGTGCCTCATAATCCTCATGAAATTGCTGGATGAAATGTCAGATTTATTTTTTACACTAAGTGCAACAAACTCTATAGATCTGCCCAAGACTGGAAACATAATAGATTTCCTCTGGCTAGCACTAACCCTCACTTTATATTTCTCAGTACTGGCGAATTTAAGAGATGTATCTACAGTCAATCTTAAAAGTGCCAGGCAGTAATAATCCTAATCTAAATTTACAAGGATCAAGTAACTACTTATGGAAAATATTCTACAGGCATTGCAGAAACAGTTCATAGTTTGCAGTGGTCCAACAAGTGTAACAAGAGTCTATGCTTACTGACTGTAAAAATGAAGTAAAAAACTAAGATTGCTACTATCAATTTGAAATATCAATATCAAATCAATCTTGAGCCTAGCCTCATATAGAAAAGTGATTGTAACATTTTTAATATAAAGTCTGAATATAGCAGAAGTTTTGCACACTTTCTAAACTTTGATATCTGAGAGTGAGAATTGTAATTCTTTAATTTACTTTGAACAATATTTTTTATTTTCTACTAAAACCAGCTGAAGTGTGCAAGGGTTTAAAAGTAAGTTTGGGCAACAGCAATCTAATCTTTTCTTAGATGGAGAACATTGAAGCTACCTTTAAATCAAATTGCATTTTCCACACATGACAAGGCAACTCAGTGTAATGGAACCCAGGTGTTAGACTAATTTCTAATTTAACCATAAATGAAGAAAAGAGAAATATTAATCCTCAATGCAAGTTGTTGTGGTATTACAGAATCCATCATAATGAAAAAGTGACCCCACTTTGCACAAAGGTTAACTGTACAAATGGTACTGCATTGACGAAAATGTTAATGAGCTTTTGTGGCAGCAGGTAAGCAAGAGCTGGCAGAAGGAAGCTATTGTGATAGGCAGATAATTACAATGGAAGTCATGTCTTCGGTAATGACTAGGATTCACATCACATATCTTTTCAGTCACAGTACAATTTCTCTAGCTCTGTTTATGGTAATCTATGGGATTATTTGACAGCAAGGTGACACTTTGACTTTGGAACAAATTTCTTTCATAGACAGCACAATTACCGATATTGTAACATTCAATTAGACACATCACTGCTGCATAATTTTGATTTTAGAAAATATACAACCATTAGATATATTTTTCATTAGTATATAAGTTCTTTAGTTCTCAACATCTGGGTCTCGTCATGCTGAATGCTTCGATCTTACTAATGTGAAGGAGTTGGGAGAAATTTAACTGTGAGTTTGCAACCATTCAGCTACAGGATTAATAAAGAACAAGGAAAATGATATATTTCAAATATATAATTGTCTTAAAGAGAAGGAATATAGATCTC
The DNA here is from genome assembly GCF_040807025.1 of Struthio camelus. Classification (NCBI taxonomy): domain Eukaryota; kingdom Metazoa; phylum Chordata; class Aves; order Struthioniformes; family Struthionidae; genus Struthio; species Struthio camelus. The sequence continues at coordinate 36,177,458 of NC_090942.1, read as the reverse complement.
CAGGTAAAGTTTGTGTGTGTTATAAACTCTGCTAACTAACGGAGGATTTACAACATACTTTTCAAAAGAGAAGTTATCTGACATATATTGAATTATATGCTAGGCCATACTTCCAGCTATTCTTATTTACCTCAGCCTTGCAAAAGAGCTAGGAATAGGAAAATATCCAGATGAAGAACAAAATCTGTGTCACTCACGCTTTCTGTTACAGAAGGAATTTGAAATAACAGGGAGAAGACATTAATGACTGCGAACACAGTGAGCTTCTGAAATTCCACCGTATCTTTAGTCCATGGGACTAGGTGCTATGCTCTGAGCATTTCATAGCAAGATCAGAGCCTACTGCACCCTTGCAGTGGAGAGTCAGTACTTCAGCACGTAAGCAAAACGTGCTATCCATGGTTCAGATAAACGATCCCTCACACGTTACAAAAAATGTACCGTGGCAAACAGATAGCAGGTTTTTTTCAGAGAGAGGTTTGCTATCTGTTTGAAATTCTTCAAGGAACACTTTGTGAAACCAAACTTCAGCTTCTGAGATGCTCATAAACATTTTCTCCCTGTGTTTCCCGTGTATGTTTCAGTCCCTGAGCTTGTGTGACAGGTCACCTAAAACACGCTTTGTTACTTCAGTTCTTTCAGTGGCTGATCTAATCTTCCGTAACAGCCATAAAACCTGCCTTGCATCATAAACTTATATATTCACACAAATACCATTGTAAATAAGGCATTTTTGGCAAAAAAGGAGAATAGATGAAGGGGTTATCAATATTTCAGAAACAAAGATTTGTTTGGAAGACAAAAGAAATTCTACAAATTCTTTGTCTTACTATCAGCACGGCTATTGCCATACAAGTGATTTTTTTTCTTGCTGTAGGTTTTACAGTCTAAAGTTTATGTATCAGCCTTCTTTGTAATTCTCAACCTGTGTGAAATGTTCATTCTACTAAGATATGGGATCAAGCCACTAACCAATCAGAGAGCAGCACTAAGGGACAGTAACCAGTCTTATAATGTCTGCATCACTCTTTCCACTGAATTTAGGTGTAAACTTTTATACTGAAATTGGAGTAGAAAAATTAGCTTAGGTGACTTATTTAGAATTGTGATGTGGAAAAACACAATTTGCTATCAGTATCCTATTATTTACACTTCTGCTCAGTAATTTGTGACTTGAATGAATAAAACCCAAAGCTTTAATGGGATGAGGATGCTGCTAAGATTTGTTAGAGCAGAGAGGATGTCATGTTTTCTCTCTCCAAAGGGACAAGTTGCAATGATAATGATCATATATTTATAGAGTGGTTTTCATGCCAAAGAGTTCTCAAATGCTTTAAAAACTTGACAAATTATATACAGGAACGTTTCCATTCATGATTGAACTTCAGCAGCCTGTGCTGTGAAAAGGCTTTCAAACAGCCCAGTAAACTCCAGTTCTCTTTAAGATAAGATATGACTGCTTCAATAAAGCAGGAAGATTCTGGGCAGGCAGACAGTAATACTTCAAATGGAAATGCAGCTAGACCAGTGAAGTTAACATACTTTTTAGGAAGTGTGGCACATCAATTTTATGACCCTCCTTTTGTGCTTTGAGAAGCCCATATACGCAACAACTCACTGAGCAAGTCCAGGAGACATTAATCACTTCTTGATGCATTTAGAGCACGGTTCTTGAAGGGGCTGAGCACTGTGGTTCAGAAGACAACAAATGGTAAGTCTGTAAAAATGAAGTGATTAGTAATGTAATTAATGTAAATAAATGCTTAAGTGCTTTACTGATCAGAACTTAGTCAAGTGCTCACTTCCTTCCAGATTCAAATCCTAATGCCCATCAAGAGCAGAAATGCAACTGATGTCAGAATTTGCTTTTACAGAGCTGTAGAAAAGTGTTCCTGATAGCCCGAGGCTGAGAAACTAGGATTCCTGAAGTGGAGAAACAGAAGCAGTGGCAGGGATCAGCATTGTTCATAGATACAGTTTACAAAGACAGAATGAGGTAATTCCCCTCAAAATCCTTTCTCTGTCACATTCCTTAAGAATTTTTTTTTGGGGGGGGGGCTACAGTTGAAGAGAAAGACCAAGGGTCCTATTAAAAAAAAAAAAAAAGGGATTAAAGCACATAGGAAGAAATTTAGACAAAACTTTGGTGTCTGAAAAACTTCTGCACATTTGTTAATCTAACTTTAGAGATGTCTGTTTCCACAGATGTCTCTGGTGCTGTAGCAAAGATTGTAAAAGAGTTGGGTCTACTGTAAGCACTACTTTCAGATGAGTCAAATACGCCTAAGGCCCATTAGCTGCTACCACTATGGCTGCTGAAGGTGAGTGGTGATGGAGAGAGCAAGCAGTAGTCTGGTGAGACTCTCAGGACATGAGGCGCACGTCTGTGGGTCTCAAAGAAGCAAGAGAGAGGGCCACCTGAGGGAAGGGGGATCTTGAAAACAGAGGTTTGTTATCTTAAGTTTCTCCTAAAGTTTACCCACAGTCTTTCCTGGAGAGATCAACTGCCTGAGCCTGGCTGCTTTCACAAACCACTCACTCCTCCAACTATTTCAGTTAATCTTGGAATAGGAAGTACTTTCACATTCCTATCAGATTCAATCCACTCAAATTCAGTGACAGCCACCATTCTTCCTTAAACCATGGAGTTCAGGAGTCTTCTCTACCCCAGAATTGGCTTGCTCACCTTCCGAACCTTCTCAACACTCCTAGGGCCATATCTGTGCCTTCTACACCAGCCCTTGCGTTAGAGTAAGGTTCCTTATGTTAAGTGTCTGTTTTATGAAAGATGACAGTTATATATCTCAAAAGGCATCCACAAAGGCCAGCATGGCAAGACAAAGCAATCTGAAATCATTATACTGAATTGTAATACTTCCTAAAGTAAAATATAAGGAAACATTGAGGGAAGAGCTGACATTTACTTCTTTTTCCAGGTTTAGATAGATTGTTAAGGGATGAATGAGCGGTCTCATTTATCTATGATTCAGAGGCCTGAACCCATTTCTAAGGTGAGTGTATATAGCCTGCCTTTCTTTAAAAACTGAAGTAGAAGTCAGACTTCCCTTTTTTAAAACAGCAGGAAGAAAAGAGTCATAAGCTGTTTCAAAATATCAGGTTGTTAGATAAGTCAGCTGCAGAATGGATGGCAAGGTTCAAGAACCTGCTTACCCTAAGGGTACCAAACTTTCATCTCTTACTTCTCCTGTGGATGCCCTAACCGGCAGGTTATAGGCTAATGAAGCTACGCCACATTGCAACTCATTACTGATTGGCCCAGGGCAAGGGGGAGGATGACTCTCTGCATGTTTATCCCAGCAAGGAAAGATCTGTGTCCTGGTTTTGCCTTTTTCTTTAACATTAACTGCAGCATGGCAAATACTTACATTTTCTATGTTTCATACCTACATTTTTTGTAGTAGATTCACAGTGGCATCAATAAGCTTTCAAACTATTAAAGATAAAATCTTAAAGGTTCAAACAAGCCAGTTAGTTATCACCCAGAAAGTGGAAAGCCAGCCTGAGTGGGCCCAGTATAAAGGAAGACATAATATGAGTTGAAACTCTAGCTAAGCAAAGACAGATTGAAGTTACAACCATAGGCAAAAGGTTTTATGACAGATGAACAATAGTGCTAAGGATGTCAGCAATACATGTCTGGTAGATTTGGGTACTTACTTAAGGAAGCAAAATGTCATGTAAAGCTCCATTTATAAGACCAACATATCATAACAGGGATTATTGCAGGAGCACTGTACATGCAGTAGGTAGTGAAATTTATAGTGTACAAGTTACATGTCTGGCCTCTGAGAAATGAATGGTGCTAGTGGATGATGAGAAAAGGATGCCCACCCAAGATAGGCAATTGAAAAGGACTGTGGAAAGTACGTCTCCTAAAAATCCACCCTCATCTAGGACTCGGGTACCCTACCCCCAGGATTCACTGTCTGAACCCAGGAAAGCTTTCTGAGCCTTAGATCTGAAATATGGAGCAGGAATTCTTCCTTTCTAAGCAGACATTTGAGGGGATCCGAACCCACATTCCCACCTCTCAGAGAATGTTCTAACCTAGCAGAGTACTGAGTACTTGGAAGAGAAGGAAGGGGAAACCCTCATTATCTTTTGCATGGAATAAGTAAATGTGGAAGCCAGAAAGAAATGATTTAATAACCAGTCCTCATGAGTTAGTGGCTAGCAGACAAGCTCCTTCTATCAGAGGCATGCAAAGAGAGCAGAAGGAAACGGATTCAACGTTAGAGCTGGCCTCTTACCTCTACTCTTACTCAGCAGTCAGAAAGGGGAGTTGAGATGGAAAGGTGTACCTTGTGACTTTATTTTCTCATCTTCCTCATCCTACAGATAATTAGTCTCCTGCTTTTCATACCAGATCTAAGGTAGCAGGAGGGACACCCAAGGGTAATACCTAACTTATGATACCCAGAAATGCTTTTCAGGTCCCATCAGTGACCTGAAACCTTTTTCAGGTCCCTGTTCAGCTCAATATCAGCATGAGGCCTGAGTATTAATCTCACTCTCTGGTATGATTTTTATGCTGAAGAAATATAAACAGGCCCCAAACGTATTCCAGCAGAATGTCCGATTAGGAACCTAAGGGACTGGTAGACCACCAGCTGGCACCCAACCACAGTTCAGTACGGATGCAGACAGCATGAGGGCAGCTGAGGTAGCCAAGGAAAACAGGGAGCACCTGCCAGCTGCTGGAGCTGGGGTGGGATGGAGGAAATGGAGAGATGCAGTCAAGACACATACACATGCCCAAGTTCATTCACGAGCATATGAGGGAGGGATGAGAAGGAAGTTCTGTAAAAATAGCATGGTGGGGAAGGGGTTTCACATCCTAATTCACAGTCTGCTGCTTTGAATTTCCCATTTGCTGCCACCAGATCAGAGAAAAAAAACACTGCAACGGGATTAGGAGACAAAAATTCAAAGGGGGTATTAGGGTGAAATACCTCTTCCTCTCACACATGTAACATTGTTGGTTGATTTCCCCAATACAATTTCCTTTCCCCTCTCCCTTGTGTTAGTTGAAGATGCACTCTGGGAGCAGGAGAGGAGAACTAGTAATAGGACAAAAAGAAAAAAAGGGCTTCCTTTATATATACACAGACACAGAGGAGGACACTCAGGGGAAAGCAGGATGAGCATAACGTGTTCATTGAGAAGAAACTCAGACAGGAAGAAAATGGAAGAAAGAAAATAAAGGCTAAGGAAAACCATTCAGTTGTGAAGCATTTTGGAGAGAGGGAAAAGTGTCTCCAGCTCAGGCTGTTCCACTTTGCACTGGGAAGGAGGGAGGCAAACTAACCGAAGTAGGACAGCAAAGGCGACCTGCTCCCTCTGCAGCCATCACTCTGCCAGCCTATCATTCAGCCTCAATTTGTTTACAACCTTTTTGCCAGATGATATCTGTGAGCCAGGACTACGGAGGCATAAATCCCACAAGCACTTCAATATTTTTTTACATAGCATTCAATGGAACAGGAACGGAAACCAAGATCTGCCCCTCTTTCCTTCTTCTTTTCAAGGGAAGAGAGCAACAGCTTCACTTTCTTCCGAGGTCTGGATGAAGGAATCCTGAGTTTCCTGCATCCTGCTAAAGAACTCTAACCAAGAAACTATTTAATAAAAGGATGATGAAAAGCTTTGTTTTCTTAGGTCTTGTTTTGATAAGGTTTACAGGCAAGCTAGAGAGAAATGCTTGTTGATGAATTTGGACGGAGTTTTGGTGGGGATGGGTGCTTCAGCTGTGTCAAGAGCATTTACTTCCTGCACATGTCCTGAAGAAGACTTCTGAACACCTCAGTAGCTTCTTATGATATCAAAGCTTGTTTTTTCCGCTTACTGCTGATTTTTGTTGTTTACACTTATAATTACTACCATTCTTTAAAACAGTGTGAAAAAACTACAATCAGCACATGAAGTCTCCTGTGATAACTCTGGCATCTGTCCATGAAACTGAGAACTAGGTAACTATAAATTTTAAAAAAATGCATTTGCCAGAGAACTGTCTGTGAGGTAGGCCATGGCTAGCACTTCTTCTCTAGGAAAAAGCACCTCAAAGCTGATTATTAAATCACTCTCCATCATAAAAGTATATCTTCTTACTATCTGGACAACGCCCCTCATCTTTTCTTAGTTTTACCTCATTAGCATCGAAAATCAACTTCAGTCAGAGATATGGCATAAGCAGAAAGCATTGGTGCTTCTTGTGGTATTAAAAAACCTGGATACTTAGCTGGCATTTGCTACTCCCACATGCAGAGTTAACTGGATGGCATTAGAACTATGGAATGAGTGCCTAACCAGATGAATACATTCCTGCAAATTTTAACCCACAACTTCCATACCTTTTTTAAATAAGAAAGAAAAAAAAACCCTCAAGATGTAATGGAAATTCAGGCATGAGAAATAAGGGATTAAGAAAATGTATTTTGTATGATTCTGATTAGTGATGATGGGACTTTATAGCCCGAGAGCAGGTTTTGGTCTGCAGTGTGCACCCCAGCATTTGCCTAACTGCCCCTGCAAACATAGTCACACTCCAAAATATCAAAGATGGCAAATGCATTTCCATTTATGCTTTGAGGTGATCCTCTGAAGGAAGATTCTATGCAAAAGAAGAACAATACAATGTAAATATTTTAATTTAAATTTATTTTAACATTAGAGTTATGTAAATTTGATTAAAATATTTATACAAAAACAGAACTGCACACTGAACAAAGGCCGTATCTGATCTGCAGGTGGCTTTTCATCGCAGCATGCTGTTCAATGGTCCTTCAGCTCCCTCTACTGTCTAGTAGATTGCCTTATTTTTCAAATTTGCTATGAGCTTTTACTCTTTTTTTTCACATCTCTTTTGATGAGAAAAAATGATGCAGACTAAAATTGCACCTAAAGCAATGAAATGATTGCTTGAATTGACAAACAGTGTGTGCAAACTTTCATATAATTACTGTCCCTCATCTTTTCAGGGAACGGCAAGAAGCCCATTAGACAGTTCTGATTGCTTTCCAGTAACTTGTGGTGCATATATTCTGCCATTAAAGTCTGATCTGGTGTAACTGGGATGTGTCTGTTGCTTCAGATGACATTTCCTGGTAATGCACTTTTATAATATTCTGATCACTTTTTTAAATAATTATGTCATCCTATAGATCTATGTACTTTTTATTACCAATGTCTTCCCTAGATTTTGATGGTGTTCATCTATCAAAAACGGTAAACAAAATAAAAAGCAGCTTTTATGTTTGTATTCTAGTCTTTGTTGCTTTCCCATTTTTAAATAGACTTGATAAGGCTAATCCCAGATAGCAGACAACTGTAAATAGTCAAACCAATCTATGAGTCAAAAAGCAACATAAATACAAAACACACACATTCATTCAATCAGAACTATCCTTAATAAGGTATAATGAAAGGAAGAAATTATTTGCCTGAATATACGTTAGAAGTATTATGAAAAATTCAGCATCATACTGACTAAAATGGGTATTTGAAAAAAAGTAAAGGTTAAGGGAATACTAACACACAAGATTATGCTGTTCCAAGACACCTCTGATCCACAGGGGATTTTAGAAAATGCAGGAGGTCTAGCTAGATTACATCAAAGATGGGAAGCTTAGAATTCAATGTGTAATTTTCTCCATAGGTATGTAGAGTATTATATCCATTTTTTCCTGCTGGATATTCAGGCATGTGATTATGTCAGTCACTGATGGAATTATCCTGATAAAATAAGATCATGAAATCTCCCTGTGAAATTCTGCAAAACTACTGAAAACATAGGTTTGGTGAATCTTGGACAAGATGGTATTTTCCCCAAGACAACTAGGATGCATATCTGAGGGATCTGCATTAACGAGCAACCCCAGAAGCAATAGTATCTAAGGATATATTATGCTGCCTAAGGGAATAGAAGGGCATTCCTCACATAACCCAGCATGAACAGAACAATTCAGATCACTTGATAAAATCTCTCAGAGACTGTTTGGAGGTTTCCTTTGGTCCTCTGTGAGGACAGTGCTTACATCTGAATCTTCTCAAAATGTTTTTTTCTGTTCGGGAAATGGCAGCACACCACTGGATCTGCTTGGGTGACAGAGGAAATTACTGCCTTTTCTATCGTCCTGTTAATGCAACTTGTTCTTTAGAGATGCCTGTAGAAGCACACCCCTTGGAACTGAGACTAATTACACAACAGAATAGTTCTCAGTAGGGAATTTCAGAATTAGGATCAAAATCAAAGAATGTAGGCATCTAAAATAGGCTGTAGGTAGATTGCAGGAGCCCAAAACCACAGTTTTAACAAAAGCCCGTTCAGACACTGCCTAACTCTGGAGGTACTTTGGAGGAGCTAAGGAAGACCTTCCCGTTCCAGCCTGAGAGTTTGTATGGCACTTGAAATGTTCTGTTCAGGTCCAGACCTCCCCTTGACCGAGCAACTCAGTACCTCACTCCTGCTCAAGTCCCACCCGTGAGTCTGTTGCTCCACACCTGCCAAACCTAGCATGTAGTATCCCCTGAGAAAGCTTCATACCCTGACAAATCAGACATCACAAAACATATAGGGACACAGACCAGGGAAAGACCACACTGATCACCATATCCAGTCCTTCACCACCAGAGACAACCAGAACATGAGCAGCAGTTGAGAGCATGAATGATACCAGCTAGAAAAGGTTTCCCATTGCTGACAAGCTTCAGACCTACACTGAGAGAGGCTTATTTCCCAGCTGTGATGTACCACAGCTGAAGAGAAACTGTTCAAGGTCATGCCAGTGAGCTTCATCCCTGCAACAAAAAGAAACACCTTTTAACAGGAAATTCACAGGTGATTCTGTGATGCCATCTGATAGCTGTTCCTTTCAGATCTGCCTTTTCCACTGGTCCAGCTGTCCCAGGAGTTACTACTGGCCCAGGAAGCCTAACTCCAGCTAACACCCCTGCATATAGCTCATCCTGCACAGATTTAGCTGACTGCTCCAGAGCTTGTATCGAATCTCATTTCTGAGGGCCGGACTCAACCACCCTTGCCATTATGACACCTTATCATGCTATCATAGGCCTCTTTATTCAGAGCAGTAATAGCAGGCAGTAAACATAAAGGTATGTACTAGTGACTGAGCAGCACAAAAGTGTCCAGATGTTCATCAGCTTGAATCCAAGCAACGGCTCATTATTATGTGTATTTAATTAGGTCCTTATACATTTCATCACGCTGCTTATCCTTGTTTATGATCTTCTCTCATGCATGTCCAATGCTTTGCTCATATGCTAAGTACGCATGCAAATACCAACCAGTAGTAGCACTATAATGTTCCATTCATGTTATGTGTTGTATACCAACACCTTCCTCCACTGAAGGTCACAGGTGTCTTGTGTAGACCTTAGCTAGTCCTTTAATAGCTTACAGACAGCCTGTTCTTAGTCCGGTCTCTAACTGCTCCCCTATATACACACTATTCAGCTTCTCACTACTTCAGTAGGACAGCTACAGCAACTACAATGCTTCTTTAAGTCTTCAGAGCATTGTTTTAGTCTTGGTACTATGGAGTAAAGCAAAAGAAAAATCAGTGATCTCTATCATATTAATCAAGGAAAATTTCCTTTCTGATGCCAAATTTAGTGATTAGTTTAATCTTGAGCATGTGAGTAAAATACACTAAACTGGCACTAAAAGGTTTTAAGACCTTAAATCCATCAGCTCATCCTAATTTATGCCTGTTACTGTTGCTTCCCCAGTGACATAGGGGATGGAAAGGAAGAACTGGAACTCTGGAGGTGGAGAAGAAAGAAGTAAAGACTAGTCCTCTCCGTTATGAACTTTGCAAATAGTCAGCAGAAATCCTGAAATACAGGATCACTACAACAGAAATAAAATGCAAATTAATGTGAACACACAACAATCTAGTTTCACTTAAACATTTTTTGAATACTCAAGGGCTTAACTTTTCCCATTTTAGGATCATCCCTTTCCATAAACTTTTCATTCTCAGTGTAAATAATGCATGTTTCTTGTCCTCTGTCATATTTAGAATGCCTTTACTCTTCAGATGCCATCTTTTAATCTCCTATTTAAATGAATCATGACTAATTTATAACACTTTGACCTCATACCATTACTTAAATAATTCCCTCCCCCAACATATTTACAGAGTAATCACGTCCACTCTCACTGAGTTTTCCTTGCTTTCTTTCCAAACCTTGCTGGGAGAAAGAATCCAAGAAAGCAGAATGCACAGGGCCAAGGAAAGCAAGAACAGGAACACCAAATTATAACTCTGTGACAGCAATAGTCTCTTGGGAGTCGGTGGGTGAGGAACACGGGCTGGCAGACCTGGGAATTCAGGTCTCCCAGGACTACTTATGCATTTTACATTAAACAGGGAGCAAATAAAATGTGCGTATCTATGCAGCTATTCTTCCAAAAAATTGAGCCCGAGCTCTGGGTTTACACTACAAATTTGCATAGTGACCTCACATGTCATCTAAGCCCATCCAGGTAGCAGGTGTTATTCTATCACTATTTCCAAGTAGTTTGAACTCAACAAGTAACAGAGCAGACGGTTTGGGGGGGCTGTTTTTGTTTTTTGCTTGAGGGGAGTCAGTATGAACAAAATATGATTGGTAGATTGTTGTGCTTAGGACTCAGGTTCCAGACACTGTATAACTAACTGCATCTGCAGTGATAAATTAAACACGGCTGGGATGGTTATCTGACACTGACGGTGAGTGAAGAGAACAACCCCCATCTATATTTCTAAACTTTTCAAATCTCCAGAGAGCTGGCATGCAGATTGTCTAGTCCCAAGTTCATGTGGACTCTTTAACTCTATCTGGGACACCCGTGCTGAAGTGGTTGGATTACTTGTCATGAAAACAACGCCCTGGCGTCTAGGTGCATGGAGTAATTTCACATTGGGAGTGTCAGCCTCACCCAGACGTCTACACTGTAAAACACAGTTGCATTTCAGATCCATCTCTTTCAGGCATTTCTGGTAGGCTCTCTCATGTACAGTTCAAGACATTGAATTTTCCTACAGCATTGCAGATACCTGGCATCAGCTCAGCCTTGTCACTTCTACGCTAGGAGCGGAATATTCAAAATACAGGTGAAAATACTTCAAACTTTTAACTTACACAGTTCCTTCTCTTGATCCAAATCTAATTGCTGCACAAAACTAATGTAAAATTTGTTTTTAAACTGAACTAGTAGCTGTAGCATAGTATTTGTTAGGTATTCATCTGAAGAAGGGGATAATCTAGAGGACACATTAGAAGTCTGTACTATTCAAACATTTTTTAAGATGAGAGGGATAGGAGGAGAGGCTGAGAGGGCTGAGATTGTTTTGTTTGAAGAAAAGAAGGCTCGGGGGAAAATCTTATCAATGTGTATAAATATCTGATAAGGGAAGTAAAGCAGACAGAGCCAGACTTTTCTCAGTGATGCCAATGGCAAGGACAACCCTCGAGTTGTACGAAGTGAGTACAAAGTGAAATAGAGGAAATTCTATTTAAACATAAGAAAAAAATACATCTGCAAGGGTGGATGAACACTGGAACAGGTTGCTAAGAGGTTGCAGAGTCTCCCTCCTTGGAGATGCTCAAGAACTGACTGGACGTGGTCCTGAGCAACCTGCTCCAGCTGACTCTGCTCTGTGCAGGGTGGTTGGACTAGACAGTCACCAGAGATCCCTTCCAACCTCAGCAAGTCTGTGATTCTGTATTTTTGAATAGCTACTCTGCACAGAACATCTGAAAACACCACTACACAAATCACTCGGACGCTGAGACTCTATGAAGTTGAAAGTTTGACTAAGATGTTTTGCACTTAAACACCAACAAGCATGGGGTCATTTGATTCTTTGTGGAACTAAGTTTCCCACTTCAGTCCTGATCCAGTAACTGTCACATGACCTATGGCTACAAAGCTTTGCCTGTGAAGCCTCATCTCCGTTATGTCAGTGAACCATATGTGTGGTAGAAAAGCCTTCAATTTCAAGAAAGAGAAGAGAATGTGGCTCTCTCACATCTCAGACAATCAATAGAAGACCTTGTATTTGGAAATAATGGAGGAGTGAGGCATTAGATCTTTGTTTGTGCTGTGGTATCCAAGAAATTTTTTCCTCAGGTTTAGGATGAAGCTAGTAACCCTTCTTCTCTTCCCTCAAATGAACAGGGGATCTGGATCAGTAGATAGCCTGTACAGCTTATCTGCTCTGCAGTATAGGAGAAAGACTGTAAGCTACACCTACCTTTTGAGCAAGGCCCAATGTGTGAATATACTCTCACAAAGTTTACTTAGCTTAAGCCGGAGAATTGTCAGTTAAACCCCTAATAAACCAAAGGGCATGATGTATCTGTGCAGTTGACATCAGTTGGCTGGATCTCCAAGGATCTCAAGAGTGACTTAAGGACCGCACTCTAGAGACAAATGCAGCAGTTTAGGCAAACAGGATAAATTCAAAACTTAAGAGATCAAGAGCTATACTTCACATGCCCACCTTTGAAAATGGAATAATCAAGATTATCAGGTTTATGACTATGTACCAAAAACGATGAAAATTTAAAGATTTTTATGAAAAGATTTATTCAGTAAAGATAGAACTTATAGAAACAAAGTCCTAGTCATACCGAGCAGAATTAAATTGCATTGAATTGTGCAGAATAAGTCTTATTTGCCAAGTCATTCGACACACTGAATGATCTTGCCGAAATAGCAGGTGAGGAAACACACTGAGTCTTGTTCATTTACCTCACTGGAACTTGGCTCCTGGATAAAGTCTACAAAACGAATTGATTCACTTGGTAGAACTGCCCTTTCCACCAGAGCTGTGTGCGTAGGCTTAACCTAGGCTTAACCAGATAGCAAAGTAATTTTTCAAGTTTTTTCCTTTACAAATTACTATTATAGCGATCTCTGTTCTGAAAGTCTCTATAAGCACGTTTTGCATCTGACTTATTGTGTGGGATTCTTCCAAATGGTTCCAGATCATTGAAGCAGGCGTCAAAAACTTCATCTACAGCTTTTTCTGCCGTTTCTTTGCTAACTTTTCTAACAGCCAGAATGGAGCGAATAGCTCTGTCTCGTACACAAGTCTGAAAGTGGGAAATAGATGAAGAAAATTTGTCATTACCTGAGAAGTTAGAATAAATCATTTTGTTCAGCTGTTGTAAAATATTAACTCCTACTACACATGCATAAATTTTATATCACAGAAGAGTCAAACAATGCCTGCAGTAAAATACATTTTTGTTCAATCCTATGTTAACTATGTATTTTAGCTTTCCATTGTGCACGTAAGCCTTTGAATACGAAAAGGAGTTTCTCTGTGATAGGAAATAAAATACAATTTGACTTTTGTTGTAGGTGTCACATACTTGTACAACTTTGAATTACACACAAGAGAATGTCAAAAAGATAACGCAACATAAATTTCAATTAGTGCTTTTCCAATTGAAGTGCGGTAAAAAATAAGACAAAGGAAAGGATTCCTCTGCTGGCCTTCATTTGATACCCTTCTTTACGACAACATTTGTTGATACAGCTTATCTCCTAAAAGGAGAAAAAAGATGCATAATATCTCCAGCTACAAGGTCACTGCCACTCTAAATTAAAAGGGAACAATTATTTGGGACTCAACCTGTAGTCTTTATTCTGGTTAAAGAAAAAAAAAAAAGGATCAATTAATACAAGATTTTACACACTTCTTGTTCTCTCTCTCTCTCTTCCAGTTTTCAAACTCTTTTAACCATACACTGGGTAACACGTTTCCTGGCAAAACTGTTTTTGTTTGATGCTTATTAGGCATCTATTAACAAAATTATTAAATAGTAACTGGGATGAGAAAATAAGCTCCTAATTTAAAAATCCATCATTTTGAGTTAAAAAAGGTATTCTATAAAGCAGCTAAAGCTTTCTAAACATGTTTTAGAAAGTGCATTGAAACCTGGCCTTTTATGAATTCTGTTTCTATTGTTTATTCAGTGCTCTTCCATTGTCAGTGGTATTGCACTAATCGTTCACTCAGCTCTCTTCAGTTGTCAGTGGTATTGTTCTAGAATATGACTAGGTATCAGCTATTCCACTCCAACAAAAATAACAGAAAAGGCAAACAAAAACAATCATGAAGCATTACAGTTAAATTAAGAGAAAGCAGCTAATCCATAGCATATCCTCCAGCACTGCTGCACACTACAGCTCTGCAAATACGGAATTGTGATGGAATATGGCAAACACCCACTAGCGATACAAGGTGGGGATAATAAACACCAAAAGCCATAAGGCGGAATGGTGTCATTACTTATTCACTTTACAGATGCAAGTGATGATGCAAACTGTGAAACACAGAATTACGGCTTAATTTTATAGGAATGGCCTGTACATTGTATCTGTAAAAAAAAAGTAGAGGCAAGTTACATACAACTTAAAACTTAAGTAGACTGCTGTTTTGCAGCAAAGTTTTCAGTCAGCTGCCATTTGACAGCTGACCGTTCAGGTTAGAAGAAGAAATTCATTGCAGCTTCCTGACAAAACCAAGCAGGATCAGGCTCTTCCTGCTTTCAAAGGGGAAAGGGCTTGACTGGCAGGGGAAAAAAAAAAAAGCATAAAGAGGAGGATGCAGATTTAGTCAGCAGCTATTAGCGTTCCATTCAGCTGTGGTTCCTCTCTCTTCTCCTTAGTAGAGAGGTTTAAAAAGGAATCCAGGGATGAGAAACGAGTAGAGAAAAAACACTGTGAGAAGAGCCAAGAACGAAAGAAGCACTGGGGAAAAGGGAAAACATCCAACAGCAACAAAACACAACTTGTGCAAGCCAGATATAGATGCTGGACAGAACCAGGGAAGTAGGAACACATTTCCAAGGGAAAACTAAAGACCAGAAAGACAAGACAGGCCTTGAGGAAGAAGAGAGACAGAAAATAACAGTGAAGTAGGGCTCAAAAATGGGAGAATAAAATTCACCAGGAGAAATGGAAGGCAGACAAAGGTTTACAAGAGTATTAACGATTCTGACCTCTACTTCTTTCTGCGCTGTTTTCAGCTATGGAAGTGTGGAAGGCAGAGCTCAAAAACAGAAAAGAATGCTCATAACAAATCAATAGACTTTAACATCTACAGTCTTTACCTGATGGTGTCGCTTTAATCCAAATTTAAACCTGGCTATTTCATTCATCAGTGTACAGTCTCCACTGAGATTAGCAGCTCGAATCTATTGTGGGGAGGGGGGAAAAAAGCCACAAGATCAGAGAAAAAAAATTGGAACACAAAGTCAAACAACCTGTAACAATTTTTTTTTCTGGTGACTGCCAGTAGAGAATATCCTCAGGATCACTTGCACTTACTAGGTCCGTAATATCTTTATATCGTCTCAATTCTAATGAATGGTAACATATTACTCTAAAACCTGCAGAAAGCTCCAGGGATCAAGTTTCATATATTCCTGAAGCTTAGACAAATGAGCAGAAAGATCATAAATACATGAACTGCTAAAGGAACATGGATATTGAGATTCTCCCCAAATCATGTATATGAGAAACTCATATAACAGCCAGGAAGGAAGACAAGATACCTTTCAAAGACCCAGAACAGCAGTAACCTGCTAAATCACCTGCTATAGAAACAGCTACATTTAAAAGAATACATCTTTATTCCCTCGTAAACAGTCTTCTGTTGTGCCTTGAAATTTCCTTTCTCAGCCAACTGTTCCAGACCATACCTCCTCATTTGGGAAATGTAACTAAAATTAGATTTCCTACAACTAAGTACCAGGGCAAAGGCTAATATATTGAAAAAATGAAATGAAAGAATTGAAAGTTTAATGAGTAAAAGTTATAAACGCCATGACTACAGAAAATAACTACCAACAGAGCTGAAGCATGCAAACAATTTCAATAAAAACAAGATCAAGCCAAACTTGTTTTATGTATGTTCTCTAATTTTATGTTTGAGGTTTACATGCACTATGTAGACACATAGACAAAAAAAACAGATAAGATAATTTTGAATTATACAGAATGGCTTTAATGAGTATCAAGTAACATTACTTGATACTAAGTTACATTTATTAAAAGGTAAAGATGATACGTGACAATGCAAAATGCTTCCAAGGTAAATATGATTAAAATATATTTTTATGAAGCCTGATCTGTTCTGTACCAAGTTTGTCATGTCAGTTCTCTCACCTACTGTTTATTGATGAAACTTGTCCATATCTTTAAGTCTCCATTCAAATACGTTCCTTAAGAAATGATTGCAAAGTATTTTGATATCCTTTTGTTTTTAAAAAGCATAGTTAGACAGTCCCCTAATGCTATTCATCTGCACAAAGATGTAGCTTTGTAATATTAATTATAAGGATTTATAAGATTGTATGTGATCAAATGGCAAGGATTACATAGGAAGTCAACTAAAAATATGTGACTATATACAAGCTGTATACATAAGAGGGATCCTTAGTAGCCTATGTGGTGGTCTGAGTTCACCTCATAACATATCCAATTTCCAAAGCCTTTCAAGCAGCTTATTCCCATCTCTTCCGAAATGGATAGGGAGTCATGAGCAAAACATGCTACTACCAATGTTACACTTAATCGGAAAAGTAGTGTGTTATAGGAAAAGATAAGTTTATTGCTAACAAAAATTCCTAAATAAAAACAAGGTTAACGTACTATTTTCATAACTACTGAACACATCAAGATTTGCAAGGGAGAAAAGGCATTACAAATACTCACGCTACACAAGATTGTTTTTAACCCTCTAACTATTCTCACTTGGTAATAATCACTTCTTGTTATGGTTCCACTTACAGTGATAGCATTCTACTTACTATGACAATGACTTTTCAGTATTTGTGAAAACAAACTATTTGTTGTCTGAATGAAACTGTCTAGACTGACCTGGCAGAAAGGATGAAAAAGTATCTGGATTAAATCAAATGAAGTTTATATAACAGTATGCCCAATTAGACAGGAAACATCCCTAATAACTGTGACAGCTGTAACACAGTGACAATGTTAGAAGCATTTTGACTTACCTCTGAACATGCTAAGTGTTTGACATTTTTGAACCAGTCAACATGTGCACGGCAGTGATCAAAAGCATGAATCAATTCATGTGTAACCACACGATTCATATGGGATTGGTGGCGAATATTGTTCTGACACAGAACAATCTGTAAAAGAAAAGATATAGGTAATCTTTTTTAGAAAAATAAACCATCAATGCTAGTGGTACATACTTGATATATTAACTCTGAGCAACACTAACTTTCAACACCTCCCCCACTCCTCAGAGACCCTGTGGAGATCACCCATATCGTTTAGACCCTTAAAAGTGACCAACGTTTTTCAGTGTTAACGGTCTCATCATTCTGCAGTGTACTAGTAATGTTAGTTCCATATTGCTGGACATCTTGTACATGTTTTCTTTTTATGTTTTCAAATCAGAGATCATTATCAACAAATTCAACTCCCTTTTAACAAAATACTAAAGCATGTATTGTCAGTTCTTTGAAAGGCAATAATGTGTAGTCCAGTGCCTACCTGAGATGTGGTAGAATCAAAACCTCCACTGACACAGCCATCACAGTTTTCACAAGAAAAGTGCCGGTCATTGAAGACAGTGCTGAAAGACCCAAACGAATAAAGTTACAGGGACAGTTTTAATAAGACTATAAACCCCATATAATACAGATGTTACTACACAAAGCAGCATCAAGTTAGTTTACGTACCAACCAGACTGCTTCATTGCCTCAAGAAGAAGTTGAGCATATGGATCTAGAAAAACATGGCTGCAATCAATTTCTCTAGACAAAAGTTTTGTTCAGAAAATCATCTATAATCAAAAATACAAAGATAATCACTAAAAAACGGACTATGCATACAAATACTGCAGTATTTGCCCATAATGCATTGTAGCTGACATCTAATCAGTACAGTTCAGGTTACGTAAAATGATACATATACAATGCAATTGAGGAATTAGGTCACATCTGGGGTTATTTTATTGGTAATAAATACTAATATAGTGGCTAACATCTATCTGCATGTCTTCATCAACATTGGTAACTGGCAACATACCACAACGAAAAATCCACACATGAACCAAAAATCTGTTGATCCTCTCAAATTTTTAAGAGGAAGAAGCAGAGAAAGTCTTTCTGGGAGAAAGAAAACACACAGCCACTTCTGAAGTGCTTTCTTCATTTTAACCAAAACCACGGTGTTCATTAAACAGCGGCTGCTTCCCCGTCTAACCCCTCAGGCCAGGTTCACCGCCCGGACCCCCCAGAGGAGCAGAGACGGTACCCGGCGGCAGAAGCAGGGCCCGACCGGCAGCAGCAGGCCCCAGAGAACAGCACAGGAGAAGCCAGCGGCTGCAGGGCAGCAGCGCTTGCAGCGGGGGCTACCGGCAGCCCGGGCCCCTCAGCCAAGCTCACCACAAAATACAGACACCACCACCACCACCCCGCGGCGGGCGGGCGCCCGCCCGCTGCTGCCCCGGCCCGGCCCGGCCCGGCCCGGCCCGGCCCGGCTGCGAGGCGCCGGCACCGGGCAGCGGGGAAACTCTTACTCGTTTCCAGGGTCATCCTCAGCATCAGCTGGCACCTGTTGTGGAAGGTGAAGAGGCTGCGGGACAGGAAGCTCTGCGGCTTCTTGTTCCGGTCCGGGAAGAGCCGATAGCCGAAGTCATCCTCCTCCTCCTCCTCTGCCGCCGCCTTCTCCTCGCCCGGCGGCCGGCCCGGCTCTCCGGCCTCCATGTCCGTCCCCTCCCCGCCTCGGCCACCGTCCGCGGCGGCGGAGCAAAGGGCACGGCAAGCCCCACCAATCGCCGGGCCCGGCTGCCCGCCACGTGACGCGGGAGGGGGCGCGGCCAGGCAGCGCCGAGGGCCGCCGGCCGCTAGACGGGAGGCGAAGCGCGGCCGGGCCGAGCTGAGGCAGCGTGGGCGCATGCGCAGTCTCTCCCTGTCGCCGCGGGGCCGCCGGGGTGCTGGGGCGATCGCGCCGCTGGCCCGCGGCGCCGCGGTGCATCCTGGGAGGCGGCCGGGCCGCGCGGCGCGGGGGGCCGGCGGCGGCAGGAAGCGGCGGGACGCGGCGCAGGTGGGGCCGGGCGGGCGGGACGGAGGGGGGCAGCGAGGGGGCCGCTGCGGCGGCCTGTGGCGGCCTGTGGCGCAGCTGCCGCCTGAGGGCACGGGGCCCGGTGCCGCAGCCCGCTCCGGGCGGGGTATCGCGCCGGAGATACCGGAGGGGGGGAGGTTATCGCGGTAGCCGGGAGTATCGCGGGGGTGTGATGTGGTGGCCGGGGGAAGCGGGGCGGCTCTTTCCATATCCCCCCCTACACACGCACAGGGGGTGGCTTTGGGGGGCCGCAGGCGCCGTGCCCCCCTCCCCGGGGCCCTCCCGCCGTCCCGTCCGCCTCGCGTCGGCTCCCTCCCTGCCCTCTGTTTACTGCGTTGCGCAGCTGCCGGGTGCGTCCCCAGCTCTGTATTTACACCCGCAACACGTGCGGAAGGGAAAGTGGCGGAAAGGCTGTTAGTCAGTGAAAGACCTCGCGGTGTATCCGCCCTGAAGGAGCCTCAGTTAAGCCCTCCTATAACTGTTGAGCGGTTGAGAGGCCGATCTGGAGATTCAAATCAACTTGTTCTTCTTCTTGGACTTCTGTGTTGAGCTCTTAAGTACTCGTGCCTTCCGAGGCACGGCCTCTCAGGGTTGAGGTAACTCTCGTTGTTGAGATGTGCCTACACTGCAGCAAGGGTACAGTACATGGAAGCCACAAGTAAACCTGCTCTGTTACTTCTCAGCAGGGTAGTCAGGTGACTCCTTAGGTGTGTTCCTTGCTGCAGTTGCTGGGACAAAGCAGCCCAAGGCTGCTAGGGAAAGGTTTTTTGTTGTTGTTCTTGTTATTAAAAATGCAGCGGCACTGAGAGTCAGATAAAGCTGCCTTAGAGTGTATGTAACAGCTGTGCTATAAAGGGATCTACTACCATCTTTTAGATTAAGATCATCACAAAGTTATGCGCAGGATGCAGCAAACGATGTTAGGCTACTGGTTGATAATAGCATGCTTAAATTATACTTTTCTGCAAGATCTTTTAGCATCCGAGAAAATAACATGACTTAATAATTGGGTTATTGTCTTTAACACTAAAAACAGGACAACATTCATGGAGAATTCTAAATATTAGTAATTATTAAACAGTATTCTAGGGACTTGAAGGGTTGCAGATGTGTGGAAAGAGCATGTTCAAAGAATATACAGGAGTTGTAATTCACATGTCTTCATCATAAAATTCCATATTCATTTACTCTCTCCTTTGCTAAAATGTAAATACAGGCGTATTTGAGCATACTTTGTAGGGGCAGAAAGCGATTTTGCGGGTTCAGTTGTCAGATGTCTTGTTTCTATTAAGATACAAGGCAACCTATATGTTTTAGTCTGTTTTATAGTTGAAACTTAAGTGTTAACGTGTTAAAGTTGTTTTCTTCCTTCTGTCATCTGGGAAACACTACAGAAATTCCTTTAGATTGTGATCACCTTATCACTTTCAGGGTTATCATTGACTTGTTAGGTATAGCTTGCACTTGAGTATGCAAGCATGACGTACTGCTTATTCTGATTTATTTTATTTTATCTGAATAGTATGGCTTCCCTTCATGTTTTCAGAGACGTTTAACTATGTTTCTTCTTAGTCTCTTACTATTTAATGGTTTCTGCTTATGCAACTGGGAATCCTTTTGTGCATGTAAAATAAATTTGCTTCAGTTTGAAGAGTATAGCTTCCTTCAGCACGTACTTATAGTTCTCACTAGAGAGTTTTTCCCTGAAATTTGGCAGATTACAATGACTGCACCAAATAAAGCATTGGAGCTACAACTGCAAATGAAGCAAAATGCTGAAGAGCTGCAGGATTTTATGAGAGAATTAGAGAGCTGGGAAAAAGATATTAAGCAGGTGGATTCTGAACTAAGGAAACAGAGTGGTGTCCCAGAAGAGGTAAAATCACAAGTCCAGTGCAAATATTAACTCAGCTATTCATAATATGACAGTATTTCTAATAATTGCTTGTTTCCTTTTTTTCTGTTTTTTCCTCCTCATATAATGGTATAGATGTAGAAAGATACTAATTTTGCAGGTATTTTATTTGAGAGAGCCCAGTCCACTTCAGCAAAATTACATATGTTCACTTAAGATATCTAAATAGGTGTTATGAGCTAACTGAGCTGATGCCTTGCTCTTGATCAAGGATCCCTCCATAACTGCTTCACCAACAGAGCTGTTAACACAGTAGCTTCTTGAGGTGATGAATGCTGGAGGCCAGTACGTTTTTAACCAGCTCCAGGTAGAGCTAGGAAAATATTTCTATCTGCAGCCTCAACGTTGCTTATTTATTGCTGACTTTTAATATATTAATGTTATTCTCTGGTGATGTTCTTCAGTGAATTGTTTTCTAAAACTTAACTTTTTACCGTACATATAATGTATAGTGTTACTTTGTATTGAAAGGTTTATGCTTGCAGTCTTTACTGGTTTTACAGAATTCAGAACAGCTTGCTTGTTGGGTTTCTAAAACTAAACCAGCCAATAAATATAGCTACATAGCGTATGCCTTTTTTCTTTATTTATTTTTAAGGTTGTCAGAATCAAAAGAATGAACTTTAACTTGCTCATTTTACAATAACTAATGTGGTTTATGCAAGAAAAAATATTTTTCCTTGTAAACATGAAAAATTGAAGTGGTCAAACATCTTAAGCTGAAATCTATTCTTTGTGGTTAATAAGAGTAGGGATACCTCTCTTAATCAGTCTTCTCCAAAATAAGTGACTTTCATGCTTCTATTTTATAATAAGTTACTTATTTCGATTTAGAATTTACCACCAATTCGAAACGAGGCTTTTAAGAAAAAGAAAAAAAGCAAAACTAAAGTCCCCTCTAAGACAACCACTGAGGAAAACAAGAAAAACAAGATCAAGTCCTACGATTATGAAGCATGGGGAAAACTAGATGTGGTGAGTCGGAATATCTGCTCGTTAACTTTGTTGTGCCCTCAGTTGATTTTATTTTAAATCGGATTTGTTGTATTGATGAGAGTTTGGTTTAGAAATCAGTATCTAGATGACGTGTAAGCTAGATGACGTGTAAGCACGGAAAATAGCTTTTTCTCAAAAGGGTTGTGTGTTGCAATTTGAAAAGTTGAGAAATACTGCCTATTTAGTTTTCTGTTGACAGTGCTGTCATCCAGCAGATTGAATTTGATTTTAAGAAAAAAAAGTCATTTAACAATAGGTCCGTGAAAAGGTCAAAATTCTAGTAGAATATAAGACTGAACACAGCTATCAGTACTAGAAGATACATCTTTTACTTGTAAAATTTTTCTCAATAAGGGCTTTAAGCAGTAAAAATTTCTTCTACAGATGCACTACTTATTCTCTTAAAGTCTTACTTCATTTATTTTGTAATGTTAAATTATAATGAAGATAATGGTTTATTTTCTCTGATTTCAGGATAAAATACTTGAAGAACTTGATAAAGAAGATAGTACGCATGATTCTGTATCTCCAGAATCAGACTCTGAAGAAGATGGAATTCGTATAGATGCAGAAAAGGCTCTTGCAGAGAAAGAAAAGGTTATTACACTGTAGATGTTCCTTGTTTACAAAGCAGAACAAACAAATGAGCATTTATAATTTCTTTTAAAAGATTGTCTGCTGAAACTACACTTCGGATGGGAATGTGCCTGTTCTCCAGATTCTTTGTTTTACTACCCTTTATTCCAATGATAAAGTTCTCGACACATTTATGTTCTCATCTGACGTTTCAGCAAAGCCTATTACACTTTGCTTAATGTACACTTATGATAATTAATCTATCTCTTTTTTTCTTTAAAAAGTTGGATTGCCATATAGAATTGCCTTATTGATCAAATCAGTGTTTACCTGAGAAGAAGGTCACAATGCCAAAAACTAAATCCCCAAGGATTTAAATTGATCCCTTTGTGAGGCCTGTAAACTTGGGAATGATGAACAAAGTAGTATGGCTCCCCTGCTTTGGTAATGGCGAGTTGGTAGCACTTCAGTTTTACACTGTTTTGCGAGGGGAATACAGCAAGCCCTATCTGATGCTTCCTCCTCTTCACCTACCTAGTGAGGATTTCTTGAGATACAAAATAAAAAATTTGTTCCGTTCAACAAAGGTAAAGTTGCCTGAAGATCTTCGGCAAGGTTTTGAATTTACAAAACCACTCTCCTCCCACTGAATTTAGGAGAAAGAAATAATGGCTGCCAGTTATCTGAACTTTTAAGACATATGGCAAACAGTCTACCATCTCTACAAAAATTTCCAGAGGAAAACTGCACAAATTCTGGTCTTTAGGTTTCGTAGGTATCCAGGATGCCTGTCAGACATGTCACGCCCACTATGAAAAGTCTGTTAGAACTGACTAAGTGCATAAATCTTGATTTCAACAGCATTTATTTATGAGAAAAATCAACAATTTCTGTACGGTTTCCAAACTGTGTTATTTGTCATACATGGCAGATTCAAGTAGCGCGGACATTTAATCAAATCACAATAGTAACTTTAGTCCTAATAAAGAATTATTAGGACTAATTATTATTAGAGTGCTGTTTAGCATTCTAGTAGGAATTTATTGCTTTCTGTCTGTTAGGCCCTTTCTTCCATAAATCTATTTACACAAGACAAAATTACCCTAAATTCAAATAAAAGCATCTTCTAGCAGCGCCAAGAGTAATTACCAAATAGCTGGCATAGAGCATTACTTGGTCTAGGAAAACAAGAAGTCTTGATGTTACCATACTTCAATGGCATGATGGGTTTTAGTTGTTGTTATTGGCCTTTTTTCTTGAAAAAAATTGCAAACCTCACCTATTCTATGTTAAGGCCTTTAGGTTTCTAAACTCATCAAGAGTCAAGAGTCCATTTATGAGCAGTTTCTTCCTTACAGTCCTAGAACCTTCTTGTTATCCCATTGTAATACGAGAAGGTTCTGTCAATCCTGTTACATGCTGAATGCTTGATATGTTTCTGATAGCATTGTGACAGAAGGATTCTTTTAATGACTTTTCCCAAATAATTAGTAACCCTGAGGGATCTGACATTACATTAAGTGGAATGAATAACTTGAACATTAGTTGGTCTGAGAGCTGCATCATCATATGAGATAGTCTGTCTAACTAAGTTAGTTATATAGAAGCTTCTGTGGTTCTGTGAAACTTTATTTTACAAACAAGTGCTTAATGTTATATATCAGTCCATAATTTCCTTCAGTAGAGCTTCTTAGTTTTTTAATGGGTGACATGACATCTGCTTTCTTTTCCTGCTGCAGTGGGGTTCTGTACTGTATCATCTGCAGTCTGTATTGACGAGAAGTTGAGGTATCTCTGACCTTTATCACCTCAACTGCCCGGAAAGAGATGAGGGCACATTAGGTGTCGGTTGTGTCCCAGAGGTAGCCAAAAAATAGAATCTCATACAATAGCAGTATGCTTATTTTGAAGTGAAATCCGTGTAGAAAGCTATTATTTTAGGTGAATAACTGTTCTTCTTCTCCACTTTGTTTTCAACTAGAATACATATTTTTCCTGAATGTCCCTAGTTTTAACAATGAGAAGAAGATAGATGCTTGATTTCTCTGTGTGTGTGTGTGTGTGTGTGTGTGTGTATTTTTTTTCATCTTTTTTTCCCCTTTGTTAAAGCTTTCAGGTTATTAGGATTGTTGTCCATTGATCTGTGACGTGAAAAGGAGAAAATGCAGGAGAGACTAGAATATTTACCTTGGGAAGCAAAGATGCGGAATCTAGTTGCTAGCAACTGAGACACTTCAGTAGTTCTGCGTGGCTATTTGAGTAGCTATGTGTGCACTTATTCTCGGTTTACAAAAATGGCCTATAGATTCTGGAAGATCCTGAAAACAAGTATATAATAAATCCTTTTTATTGCATAAGTGATGACAAATATTTAGTATGGGATGTTTAAAGTGTTTAAGTTAAAAGAAAAACTTCAAGGTTAAAGCAGTACTTGATGAGAGATGTTAAACA
This sequence comes from Struthio camelus, assembly GCF_040807025.1. Classification (NCBI taxonomy): domain Eukaryota; kingdom Metazoa; phylum Chordata; class Aves; order Struthioniformes; family Struthionidae; genus Struthio; species Struthio camelus. The sequence goes on along the minus strand of NC_090942.1, from coordinate 36,152,375 downwards.
AAAAACGTTTGACAACTCTAAAATATAAGGCTTTAGATTTTTTTCCACCAAAAACCAGTAACATATTAGTCAATATATACTAATTTACTAAAATGACACGTTTTTGTATTCACAGGGTAATAAATACTTTAAACAAGGAAATTTTGATGAAGCGATACAATGCTATACTAGAGGGATGCATTCTGATCCGTACAATCCAGTATTGCCCACAAACAGAGCATCTGCTTTTTATAGAATGAAAAAGTAAGATTCATATTGTTAAATCTTTCATATTTTCTTCTTTGAAATACTTCCTTGCTTCAGGTTTTTTGTTTGTTTTTACATCTCAATTATATTATTAATCATGCTGTAATACGCAGGTCTATATAGGACTGCAGTCACAATGTGCTTTGCAGTTTCAAAGTAAAATGGGGATTGCCCGGATAAGCAATGTGGTAGTCGCTCATCTTTTTTTCCTCTGTACTTTCTAAAGTTCAATATCTGTGCTACAATGTAAGAAATTTTAAAAAGAAAACAGGGAAAGTTCTCTATCTAGTTTGCCCTTCAGAGTCTTTGAGCACTGTTTCTAAGGCTTTAGTTTGTTTGAGGAGAAGAAATGGGTACAGGGGAGTTGGTTAAGTTGTGAAGTATGTAAGATTTCCACTTTGGAGAAAGCCTGTAAAACTTCAGACTAAGCTAACTTGCTAAGTTTTGGGGTTTATTCAAACTGTGTTCAAACTAACTCGTTCACGTTATTGATAGGTTTTCTGTTGCAGAATCTGACTGCAATTTAGCACTTGCTCTAGATAAAAATTACACAAAGGCTTATGCCAGAAGAGGGGCTGCTCGCTTTGCTTTGAAAAATCTTCAAGGAGCCAAAGAAGGTGGGTCTTTTATTTTTTAATGCATTTCTTATAGTACATGCAATTTATTCATGTATCTACCTGATTAAAGCTGGCGTGATTTACTCATTTGGTGTAGGAATTTAATTTCCACTTTCTATTTAAAAAAAAAAAAAAGAAGAAGTAAAATACCAGATCTCATGTTTCTGGTAAGAGAAAATTCAAGTAGAATGTCCAAATGATTACTGTAGCTCTAAATAGGCCTGGAATAATTCAGTTTTAAAAGTCTTGGAGTAATGTGTTCTTTGTAATATATCCAGTTCTTTATGTACTACATCTAACAGTTATTTCAAAGGATGCTTGTGTTTTATGTTCTGTTACCTAGCCAGTAATTCCCACCTGAAACATTGTTTTCTGTTCTTCTGATAGATTATGAAAAAGTTTTAGAGTTGGATGCAGACAACTTTGATGCAAAAAATGAACTGAAGAAAATTTATCAGGTAATAGTAATGGTTACTAACAGAAGTTAATACGCAGTATTCAATTCATATCTGTGTCAGCTTATAACAAGAATGGAATTCAACAAAATCTCTTGAGTTTTTTCTATCATTTGACGTTAACTGAGGTCAAAGTCTGTAATTTCTTTCAGATTAACTGGCACGTATGCCTACATTGGTGTAATGGTAGGTTAGCAGACTAAGACCAGAGATGTGCGCCAAGCTCTGACCTGCCCCTCCTGCCCCTTTTTGCCCTTCAGATGTTTTTTCTACCTCCCATATTGTTTTTTCTGGTCATGCTTAGCATTTCGGTATAAACTGCAGGGTAGCGCTTCACATATGAGAACCTATAGATTCTTCTGGCCACAGAGTAAAGCTAACTGCTGGCATGCTTGTAGTCCCCCTAATTGCTGCGGTATGCCAAGCCAGAATGCAGGTTTAAGCCTGACAGAACATCGTAACCTGCTGCAAGTCTGACCCCTTTCACGACAGGAAGAGAATGGAGATTATGATGGCCTGAGTAGACCATAAGCTCAACTGGCATTGTGTGAACATGCTTGTGCCTCTTCAACTGTCGTTTTGAAAGGCTTGGGAAAGATTTTTTTCGAAATGAAGACCCTAGATTTCTAATAACTAAGTAAATGATTTGTAAGCTGGAACATATAAGCAGGTTCTGCAGATCATTTTCCACTGTGCTTCAGAAATTATATACCTCTTCTTTATTATGTACTGTTCTGGTTCACAGTCCTTCACAGAAATATGTTTTCAAGGCCAGGTAGAATGGCCTCTTCAGTTTGCGGTCAAATTGTAACAAAAGCACTTCTATATAAAATGGTTGGGAAATTTTTACCCCTTAAAAGTTTAGAATTTGTATGTTCTGAAAGTATATGTGAGTGAGGAAAATACATGTTGAGAAACAGTGGTATCTTTTGCAGGCTTTGTCATCAAAAGAAAGTTCAGAACAGAAAGAGATTGAAGATGCAGTCAAACCTGAATTATCAGATGAAGAGAAGCAACACATTGAAGAGCAGCAGCTCAAACAGAAAGCTATTACAGAAAAAGATCTGGTAAATCACAGCTTTCAGTGTGACAGTAGAACTAACGCAGAAAAGTGTTGTGTTGTGCTGTTGGCTTTGCAAATGTATAAATTAAACTTCATACTTTCCTGAACTTCATAAATACAGCGTACTAGATATGCCCTTAATTCATTCCCATTTCTGAGTTCCCATTTTTGAGTTTCGTCTGCTTAGAATCTTCTGGAACAAAATTATGCAAGGTAGCTTTTACAGCACAGGTTGTGCACAGTAAATTTCACATAGATTGTAAGCTAAGTGAAACAAGAACTGTATTTAACAAAGACCCTATTTCTTCAGTATTATATGCATCTTAACCCCTGCTTACCCAAGTAGAGTTGTGGACTTTTTTTTTTTACATTTTCAAGCCTCTGATTAGACAGTAAAAAGTAGCTATGTAAAAGAGCTTCAGAAAGTGCAGGTGGCAGTGATAATAAAAATCTTTTTCTGGGTAAAGAAATAACATTGAGCTATGCATGATTTTCTTACTGTTCTCATATGTAACTGTTTATAACTTGTGACTTCTTGTTAATATTCATTTTTTCCATACAGTCTGTAAAAGGTGGTTAGTAGGAAAAGAACTAAAGCATACATTAGGCGATGGGAACAAAGTTTAGAAAAGGCCACAGAAAAGAAATTTTAGTCTAACGCAGTAGCTCAGTGCAGCAGGCCTACGTCACTGTAGGCGTGTGCCTGACGACATGGATCCTGTCATGCCTGAATTGTGGCCTTTAATTTTTGTTAATGAGGAGAGAGTGGTAGAAGAACAGATAAGAGACAGGGCTTTATAAACAAAATTTTAGTGCTGCATAAGAAGAGTAATATATATTTAGTTTCTTGTAAACAAAGTAAAAAAAATTGATTGTGACTGTATGGAGCATTAAATGAAAAACAACAGAAGCGTTTGGAGGATAACTGTTTTGTGGATGAAGCGGGATAAAGAAGTATTTATATAGAGCAGAGAGGGAAGTTATGAAGGTTAATTTGTGCAACTGGTGTTTAAATTGGAAAGGTCTGAGAAGTAGATCATGCATGCGAATTAGGCAAGGAAGCTGAAGCAAGTGGAAAGGTACGTTTCTGTTAAAGAAAATGCACGAGGAGTTAAAATTACTTGTGTGTGTATAAAGAAAAAAGTGCATCTTTGTGTCAAAGACTTAAAAAAAAAAAAAAAAAAAGAAAAGAAAAAAAGAAAAGAGCAGAGTCAGGAAACTCAAAATGTATGGTCAGAAAGGACTTCAAAGAGGATGTGGTCATGGTCAATAAGTCCTTTACCGTCCTGGTTAGGGGCTGCTCTTTACAGTGGGAGAGTAAAGGCAGTCTGTCAGAAGATGAAACAGTTACATTAGAAAAGAGAAGCAGAAGGGAGTTGAGAAATGAAGAAAAGTGGGCTTATACTGATAATTGCCCTTACATCCCCATCCTTAGCTTTGTTGCACACAGTAACTTAGGATAAATAAATAATTCTCCAATGCTGTAATCACTTGTTTGTCCCATAAAAAGAGGAGAGGAGGAGGAATAAAACACTTGAAATAACTGTAAAAAAAAAAATTGATAGATGAATGTTTTGATACTAAGTTGATTTGTCAAGAATCGGTGGGAGTATTTTTGTATGTAGAATAGAAAAAGCCGTTGCAAATGTATCCTTTCATTGTTCACCCAGTAAGAAAAAAAACACATTAGAAAATACATTAAAATCTTTACTTTCTCTTCTGCAAATGCCTTATGATCTGTCAGAACAGGGGGAAGCAGGGAGGACCTTACCGATGTGTCCTGTTACTCTCCCAATACCGTACATGCAGGAAGGCAGAATGTTAAAAAGAGTCAGCAGTTGCTTGTCATCTGATTTGGGCATTTTTCTGAGGGGAGAGGCATTGTTTGTTTATTTAAAAGCAAATTCTGCCTTTACCTAGCTAATTTTGACCTTGCAAGGATTGCAGGCAAGCATGAGGCTTTACTCTTTTCTTCCTAGATTTCGTGAGGGATGCCTTTCAAAGCAGTAAATAGGAGGGGGAATATTTATAGACATGTATTTTTTGAAATAGTTTATATTCTTCGGATTAGCCTTACTTTTTAAGCAACTGCAAAATTCAAGTATGGGCTTCAAGAGGGAAGGGAAAGGTAAGTGAACTGATAAAGCATTCTGCGACGAGATGACATTTCAGCATGGCATTATTTAAAGTTTTATCCATAGACTATGAAGGATTTGTTTGGTCCTTTCTTTTGGTTTCGGCCTATTTTTTTCTTCTTTAAGAATTCCTTGTGTTGCTCTTAACTTTGGCTACAGAGTGGCTTATGCTACACCTGAGGAGTGAAGAAAATATCATTAGTATAGACTTACAAGTCTGCTCTTAAAAATTTGGCTGCATGCATTGTTTATCCTTGAAGTACTAGAACAAATGAGGATCTAGCCTTTTGTGGTCTCCCTTCAAAAGAGCATATATATGAAGAAATATGCCATAAATATCTGCCCTGATATGGGTGGTGCTTATGATCCATCGTCTTCATACTCTCAGTTCACAGTGATCCTGTCAGCTTTTGTCATCTTGTTAGCAAATTGCACTAGATCTTTTTCAATGTGGTTTTTTTTTTCCCCTAACATAAATATAACAGGGTAACGCTTATTTCAAAGAAGGGAAGTATGAAGCTGCAATAGAGTGTTATACACGTGGTATAGCAGCAGATGGCACCAATGCACTTCTGCCAGCTAACAGAGCTATGGCCTATTTAAAGATTCAAAAGTAAGTAGTAGTGCAGGTACAGTACTGTTTCTTTCCTTGCTGTGAATTAATAGCAAAAAGAATCCAATGGGTTTTCATTCAAGTTCAGTTACTGTAGCTTATCATAATTCTTTCTAGAATTCGGTATAAAAAGAAGCATATGGAAAGAAATAAGGGAGAGAAATATGTATGTAATCTTGCAGTGTACATCTTAGGGGGAAAAAATTAAACATAAAATAGGAACAGTCTGAAATTGTAATGAAATCTAAATAACTTTCCTAAAACTTGATTTTTTTTTAATGTTCTTCCATGTGTGTAAAGTTCTAGTTTCAAAGGGCCTGCCTAACGCTATATATATATATATTTTTTTTTTTTAATAAAAAACACTGTATAAAGTAATGGATAACTTCTGACTTCAAAGAGACTGGATAGACTGGATACACTGAAAATGAACATCTTTTAAAATATTTTTTCTTTAATTCCAATGTGAACCTGTAGTTTGCTCATTTTCAGTTAAGCTTTAGTCAAATAACGCAGTAAAAGTAGGAAATGTGCCACATGAGAGACATTCCACGTGACCATTTTTGAAGTCTCTGAATTATTTTGTTTCAACTACCGAATTATAGTATGACAGTTTCAATCTTTTAAACTGGCAGCATGGAGAGCAGGAAGCTGAATGCTGTGTTGCTGTGTTCTTCTAACATGACACGGCTGGGTATCTGTAGAAACCATACATTCATCTCAAATTGTAAGATTATAAAATACGTTGCATGGGTAATAATTTTGTATCACAACGCTTATAATTTAGTATTGAAGCCATAAGAAAATGTCATAATACAAATAATGTTGTCTGAAAAACAGAGAATCGGTAAGTTGTTGTTTAATTGAATGACGAAGCAAGAAAATTGTTTCTGTAAAATAAATCAGTGTATCTTGGGTCTGTACGCTTCAAAGAGGACACAAATATAAAATGCACCAGAAGCTCATTGGTATTCACCTCCAGAACTGATCAGAGCTGCAAAAATACTTAGTCCCTAGATTTATTAATAGAATGAAGGAGGAGAGAAGAGGAATGAAAGAAAATACTTTAATATGTACATAGTGGAATCATGATCAAATATAACTGGAATGAGGAAATTTGATCCTACATTGAAAACAAGTTACAGTAATGCAAGGATATGCTGAATTGGACTGTAACTATTTCAAAATGATAAGTCAAAGAAATTCAGACCTAGAGAAATTATTTTGCATATGCGTGTTTTTCATTTCTTACGTTCTTTTGTTTGTAAAGTGGAAAGTCTTGGAAGATTTTAGAAATAGCATATTGCCTGAATTAAACCTGAAACCTACACTGAGGCACTCTGACCTAAATCAAACTGCTTTATATTAGCCTAAGTCATTAGAAAGCGCAAGATGTTTAGCACTTTAAGTCCTGGATCTTCCGTTTTTAAGTTATATTTTAAATATTTTGGGTAGCGCTGTCTTTTCAATTGAAACTGCTTCTTTTGAGAGTGCTTATTAATTTTGTGCTGCTCTTCTGCTGAGATATGAAGAGGCTGAAGATGACTGTACACAAGCTCTGCTGTTAGATGCCTCCTATTCTAAAGCTTTTGCCAGAAGAGGGGCTGCCAGAGTTGCTCTTGGAAAGCTAAAAGAAGCTATGCAAGGTAAGACTAAATTAGCATTAGTGGGTGGGTAAGTGGTGAGTAGACTATTGTTGTCTTCTAATAGCAGTTAAATCAGTTGCTGACTCATTGAGATTGTTAGTGCAAAGCTTAAACAACAAACAAAACGCAACCTTTTTTTTTCTGTACTAGAATATGTATAAAAGGTTTGTGTTCATGTCCACATGGTAGGAAGACAGTTTTGTGGGAAATTATATATGAGGAACAGAGGGATTGCCAAAATCATGTAACTTATTCCTCAAAATTATTAATTAGAATTTATGCTAATTCACTGTTATTTCACATATTAAAAGAAACTTGTATGTGCTGGAGGTGTGGAAATACACAGGCTCGGCATCAAAACAAACTTTAATTCTTGTCCTAGTCTCAAATTATGTATGAAACATATTTCATGATTAAGGACTGATTTATTACAGACTTAAGTTAAAAAGCAAGCAAGAGAAGTAAAGAACGTTGTACTTGATTTTGTTCTACGTATCTGCTCTTTTTTCATGTTGCTGTGAGGCAACATCAGGCTTAGTTGGGTGTCCTCTGTTAGTTCCTGAAAAAATGTAGAATTCCATACAAATTTGAGTGTATTCTGTGACTACTCTTCTGTTGCTTACAATAAGTAGTAAGAAATAGTTTGACAAATGTGTTTAAAATTAGATTGCAGTATAAACATTAGGATGGCTTATCCGATGTAAATTATTTTAGAGCTATGAAAGGAAATTGGGAGTTTTAAAGAATTTACCAGTACTTCGTAACGTCGGTTGAAATGTGTACAGTTTTCATATGTTAATTTTTCACTCAGATTTCGAAGCTGTTTTGAAGCTGGAACCTGGCAATAAACAAGCAATAAATGAACTCACTAAAATAAGGAATGTATGTATGCTTGTGATTATTCTGTTTTTCTAAGCTTATATTAATAGAATGTTTCATTCTCTGTTAAGTAAATTTAAAACATCTTGCAGTCAATCATTTCTGAAATTTTTGATCATCTGAACAACAATCTTTTCTTTTTTTAAGGAGTTATCTGAGAAAGAGCAGTGGACTCATCAAGAATATCCAGAAATATTGGTAAAAGAAACAGAAATAAAAAATATAGTGAAAGTCATTGATAAACCATCGCACCTGAAAGCAACAGTAAGTGGTTTTGTTTTGTGATTGAATATGTAGAATGATGGAAAAAATAGAGCTTAAAGTTAAAATCCACTTCTTGCTTATTTGTGTAGACTGCCTCCTGATAGGTATGCCTTACATATGAAAACCCAAGATTTAGAGATTTACCTCTTTGATGTTTTTCAAGAACATAACTTCTACATTTCCCTGTGTTTGTAACAGTGAGTACAGTAGCCATGGTGTAAATACTCAGCCTACACTGCTGCTCAGGAAACATGGTAAATGCCTATTACAGTAATATGAAATGAGGAGGCAATAGATACCACTAACTCTCTGCTGGGTCCACAGCTGACAGGGAAGATCAGAAGAAAGGGGAGGCAACTGGTTGCAGAGACTTAAGAAAGCTGTGGGTAAACTCCCTTTCTCTCTGCTGTGCTAGATTTCTGTAGTAGGTTTAGCTGTAACAAGGCATATTGCCTATTCTTATTCGCATACTCTGGTGTCACCCAAGGCTACTGCAGTTACCTTGAGCCTGCATTTTCATCCACATAATATGTAGATTAGCTGGCCAATGGTTTACGAGAAGTGTTATTTTAGGAGTGCAGATTATCTGTGGTACTAGTGAAATTAATGAGTTACACGGAAGAAAATATGGCAATGTAGTGAGCCATATCAGCTTTTTGTATGCATTAGGCTGCCCCTTTTAGTACACTTACTATTTTCTTTTGTACATTCAGAAGCAAGTTCCTCTGTAAATATAAAGTGTGTTCATACTCTGTGTAGAATACTCTAGTGTTCTGCTCTTAATAACTTTTTTACTTTTGTTTATTGCTTTTAATTGCATAGTTCAAATGGATAGTTCAGTAGAAAAGGTACGATTATTTTAATACTGATTTTAAAACGCACTACATGCTAGATGAAACATCTCTTAAAAACTGAATGAAGTCGTTGTGAAGTAACTGAAATACTGTAGAAAATTATATTCAATTTTCAATGTGACTGCTAAATTAATTGGAGATACTAGGCTACTGTTTTTATTGTAATTCTGTTAAGGTTGGACAAGTGTTAGATGAAGCATTTCTACTGTTTTTATTGTCCGAGGAGTGCAGAGAGCACTGTAGTTTTCTCTGTCTCTTACCCACTCTCCCAGTCCTGATACAAGGATGGGATGGGATGTTCTCAAAGCAAGCCATATGTTGTCTGTCATCACCAACCCAACAGGGTTTTTGGGCCTAATTTAAAGCAATTTGCAAACTGCTGTGGAGACTTATCGTGGAGTTGTGTTAGCTCAGCGGAGAAATCTGTCATATCAAGACATCTAAATTTTGAATATGTTTAATTGTGTATATTTGCAGAACAATATATACTACATTTTATGTTCAGTGAATGGAATTCCCAAGCAGAAAGTGATGAATTTCTTACTAAATGATGTCTCCTCTTAAGTACTGTGAAGCTGATGTTTGGCAATATTCAGAAATAACGGTGATCGTTCAGATGTGAAATCTAATAACTGGCAAAACTGGAACAAGCTGAAGCATTTTAGCTGCATAGCATGTCCTCCAGTGGTGGAACTAGTTGCCTTGAGATATATGTAACTTGGTCAACCAGTAAGACTGAGCTACAAATATTTATCATTTCAAAATTTGAAGTTTTGTATGTAGAATAAGAAGTTATGTATGTAGAACGTCAATTCCTATGTTGTTAGATGCTTGTTTGGCCAAAATGTGGTTGGTCAAGCTGTTGGTCAAAATATATGGTAGTCCTTGCCGTTGTTAGGAAAAAACAAAAACTAATGATTTTTCATTACTGGAAAAGCAGAATGCAGATTTCGGGATTCTCTAGAGTAAGCATACACTGATTCATAAGGGATAAAGCAAGAGAATGATCATAGAACACTTTCCATAGAATGTGTTGGAGTTTCCTATTTTGGCATTTATTTTAACACAAAGCATCTTTTGTGTGCACCAACGCAGGTGAACCTGGTTATCATGAGATAAGTTTAAACACGGTCATTTTTCTAAGGACTTTACCCTGATTTAAAGGCTAAACACGTGACGTTAGGTATGTGTTCTGTTTAGAAGCCTTTGAGAAGAATAGTCATTGAAGAAATTGACGATGACGTACAAAACAGTGATTTGCCCAGCACTTCTTTAGTCAACAGTTGGAGGAGTTCTACACGTATTGAAACAACTGCTAATCTAAATGAAGATGATCTGTTAACTACAATGGATATTCCAAAAGCAAAGCAGTTGAAAATAGAAGAAATCGGTGATATGCCGACATTACAGTAAGTATAAAAATTCCAGTTCCCTTTTTGAAAGGTAAATGTAGTTGAAATCTTCATTTTCAAATTTCTACACATGATGAGTTAGAACGTGTTTTGAAGAATTTGGTTTACCAAAGAAAATGTTCAAAGAAACCTAGAGTTCTTGCACATATGTCTCTTTGATTATGTAATGATGGAAACAAGTATTTAGGGTGAGAAGGAAAACTGTTTAACTCGAATAGTTTTGCCCTTACATTCAAAATATAAAGGAATTTGTAGTATTTTCCTGTATATCATACTTTTTTACTTGTGCCCTTTATCCTTCTCATCTATGATTTTTATTTGAGGTATTCTAGATTTTTAAGCACAGCTCAGACACATTCTTTGCACACCAGTCCTGTGAGTTGAAAGGAACAGAGATGACAATGTCACTTACTACTCTTTCCTCCACTGAGCAGGCAGCCATTAACTTCAGGTTTGCTCAGTCTTCCTGAGGGGCCGCTGTGTTACCTGGTCCTAGGTGACTAGGTGAGAGTAGGCTGAGTATAGAAGGAGCTATACTCACCTTTTCCCAGGCAGATGCTGGAACTCTACCTGTTATCCGTTTAGGAAAGCTTTGTGCACACCTTCATTTGTCATCTCTTCATGTTAATAGCAGATGCTTTCGGTGATATGCTGATTGATGACTTCCTGTGAGAATTCCTCCCTCACACTCCCCTTTCTCAGCTCAAATGGATTTAATGTGAAATGTTGAAGACAAAAGTATATTTTATAGCCATTTTATGAAAAATAGATGGACTTAAATGACAGATTATAGGACAGCAAATGGCTCCACTGTAATCAATGTTGAAAACCGTTTGTTCATCTGACATGGTTATTGTTTCACATTATGAAATTACAGAAAACCTAGTATTTTTGCAGCTGTGTATGGTCGATATTTGTACCATAAAATGTAGTTATTTTCAGAAACAAAGTGGAGACAGGCTGAGTATATTTATCAGTATTTGCAAATGTATTTTTAAGAAAAGATAAATCAACTGTAAGGTTTTTTGCAGTTTGAAGGGTTTTGTAGTTTGTTTGTTTCTAAGATACCCACTTAAACAAAACTCCTATAAAAACTCTAAAAATCATTGTATCTTAGATTTTTTCAGGAATCCATAGAGCTATCGTTCCAATTAGATCTCAGTGTAAGATTACTCAAACGTTTTCCTGGTTTTTAAAGTTCAAAATCTCTCTGCAGGCTTCCTAGCAGTGTGAAAGGAATTTCATCAATTATACATCCGTCTTTCACTATGAAAAAGAAGATAGAAGAGGAAGTAAAAACATCAACTCGATCTATGTCTCCAGTCCCTGTTATTCCTGCAAATTCTTTCCAGCTTGAGTCTGATTTCAGAAAGTTGAAAGAATGTCCAGAAAAAATGTACATGTACCTGAAGGTATGAAACGTAGTATTAATCTGACACTGAAGAACAGCACGAATGAGTAAAAAGGGTAGTTGCATTTAGAATGACTTATCAGTGTACTGTAGTCTTTCGTTTAACTGTTTGCACATAGTATTTAAGTAGCTTGATCCACATTTAAGTGGTTCTCCTCTTGCATGATTTATTTCACTTTCAGTATGGTCTCTGCATAAATCTGTCTCATCTCTCAGACATTGGCCCTGGTTGTGGAAACACTTAGTAGGCATGTTAAATTCTGTTTTTTCAGATGAATAGTTGTAGCTTAGTTAGGCTTGGGCAGCATTCTTTTCTCTCTAAGCTGCACTCATACTTGAAGCACCTCAGTCTACTTAACATGTGCTTCTGTTTATGCAATATTTGGCAAAAGATTGTTTTTTAAGAAGTTAAGTTAGCAATCCTCTTGCAAACTCCCCCAAAAAACAAAATTAATTTATATTCAACATAAGCTTTGTTCTACGTCAACTAGCACAGCAGTGATTTGTTTTTCTTTGCTGTTGTTCTGCACTTCCAACATTCTGATTTTCTGATTCTCATGACTCAATTATATTTTTTTGGCCTATGAATAACATTTTTTTTTTCTAACTCTTCCAAAGCAAATAGAACCTTCGTTTTATCCGAAACTGTTCCAGAAGTCGTTAGATCCAGATTTGTTTAACCAGATACTGAAAATTCTACATGACTTCTACATCGAGTAAGTTTAGTTCCTTCCTTGTTGTGTAGAGGTTTACGTTGCTTGTTTCCGTTCTTTTCTGTCCTTCCCCCTCACCCCACTCCTGGGTTTGCAAAACTATTTCCAGCATATAGCATTACATTAGCAGGATACAGTCATTGGAATGACACAGCTGTTCCCTCTTAAAAAAGTTAAACTTATCTTGAAAAACTAGATTGAAGTGAAAAGAGATATATATATATATTTTAAAAAAAAAAGCATTTACTATATGTTGTTGACTTCAGTTCCTATAACTAGCATTGGTAACTGATTATTAGATTGTATGAAATAGTTTATCTTTTGTTCTGATTACTGTCTCTGCTGTTACCACATATAGTTGCACAGTATTAAGTTTTTAAAAGAAGAAATAGCTAAGAAATGCTGACAGTTTCATTTTTTAACTGTGCTATGTTAATGGTAACATAGCTTCTGAATTTTATTTTCGGTTAACTGCTAGCGTTCTACAGTAAAGCAGTAGGCTGTAGCAAATAAGTGTTGGAGCCAGAAGTTCTTATAAGCAAGGACTTATAAGCAAGTTCATTTTTCATGTTAGATGCAATGTGCCACTCCTGAATTACTTCTGTCTTAGAATTTTAGATTGTTCTGTGCCGAAAAGCAAGCGTAAATGAATATTAGCCTTTCCCTCAATTTCTTTAAAGCAAATGTCCACCATATGTGTGAAACATGACATGCTAAGCGTTGTAGACCTACGTTTGGTGGTATGGCATATAAAGACTAAGGAGTTGAAATTGTTTGTAGTAAGGTAAAAGGTATTTCTCTTGGAGGTAGACAGGACAGGCTGTTAAAGAAAAATGCTATTTATTTTTAGAATTTGTGACACAGACAGTAGGTGCTTACTGTTGCCCAAAAGACTGTAAAGTGAAACTGCAGTCTTGGAATTTTCTTTATAGATAAAAATGACAGCAACTGTAATGTGCTTGTGGCTGAGTTTTCTATAACCACAGAACACGTGTGTGTGTGTGTGTGTGTGTGTGTGTGTTCTCTCTCTATATATATACACACACACACTCATACATACATACACACATACTCTACTTCCTACTAAAGTGTAGAGAAATGGAAAACTTATGGCAAGGTGTAAGCATTAAGTCATATAATAGCTCTTTTGTGCCTCAACAACAATCACTTAGCACCTATCCATTTTTTTATGTTTCTTCACTCTTGCTCTGTATTATTAGGAATGCTTGCGTACAGATGTGTAGATGATTGGCTTTTTGCTTTGTGAGTTGAAGAATAGGCAGGAAAGATGAGAAAGGCAAGGAAGGAAGTTCCATTGGTCCTTTAATGTGACATTCTTGAAGTCTTTAATCCTGTTTGCAGCTACCTAATCTTTCTAATCAACAGTAGTTATTTTTATGTATCTAATAATCTTTAGGAAAGAAGAGCCATCACTCATCCTTGAAATCCTCCAGAGGCTATCGGAATTAAAAAGATTTGATATGGCCGTGATGTTTATGTCAAGCTCAGAGAAAAAAAGTAAGTAATTCAGTAACATCTTTTTAAACTTGGATTGTGATACTGTAGAATCTAGCAGGATTATGTAAAATGTAGTGCTACTCTTATTAGGGATGTTGCTGTTCTACGAGATGCACGTGTCTCTTAGTGGAAGCTATAGGTGCTTTACTTTCATTAGAGCTCAATCTTCATAGATGTGCTACTATTTATTCTATTATATCATCAGTTAAGACAAGTTTACCTATCTGGTTAGATGCTTTTTTGATGAATTTAGAAGCTAATACGAAAATGAAGTTTTTATTAATATTTCAGTTGCTTATTAAATAACAAAACTTGATGATTTAGTTGTAGTTTTCTCTGTTTTCATAAACAGTACCACCATATTTGTCTGATAACATTAGCTCTACAGTTAGCAACTAATAATGCCTGCGTTCATATGAAGTCTTCTTATGTCAAAGGTACATGCTTCTTAAAAGGTGTCAAAATTATGCCATTTTCACAACTTGCAGCCGTTTCTTGGCAACAGTGACTTTACGACTGGCAACTGGCGTCAGGCTTTATTGTTCTACCGGTGAATGATTGCCATGTTAGAACACAACTACTGCAATGCATGTTAAGTAATGGAGGCCATCAAGCAGTTAATCAAGTCTATTGTGGCCCCCCTCACTCCCCTACCACTTAATTGTGTCTTTCACAGAGGTACTAAATTGGTTAGTTCTAGACATTGGCTTTGTCCAGCTTACCTACAAAACAGACTGCAGCAAAAAGAATGCAAGTATCTCCAAACCACTCAGCCTGTTTGTCTCCATCCTTCTCTTGAAGCTTCAATTAGATTAGTTTGCAGTTCAGGTTGACTTTGGCTTGAGTTTCTGGTTCATAAAAGTGTGCATTTGTCTGTCTCTATTTAGCACCCCAAACAGACTATATAACAGTGAGGCACTTAAAAGCAAAGATTCCTGTGGAACCTGTATACATCTGAGTTTCATTAATAGTCATCATATTTTCACATAGCAGAATTTTTAATCTCTTTAGAATAAAATTTCTTGTTTGACACTTATGGAAGTACAAGTAAATTCCACCTGCAACTATGTTACGTGGCATTCAAATCGTAACCTTATGTAAGTTTACCTGTCATTTGGCATTAACTTTTTCTTCTGCCTTTAATTGCACAGTGCCAAGATAGTAAACAAAATGAAATCTGTGTTATCAGGTTTATACACCTGTTTAAGAAGACTTTTATTAGCCAGCTCCAGTGCATCAGAACAAAGAGAGGTCTTGTTACTTTTTTTTTTTCACCTTCTCAATGGCAGTAATTAAAAAAAATAAATAAATTTCAGCAATATAATCCAACCCTTACTCTCACTGAGGAAAGAGTTGGGCTAATTTACCTTAAATCTGGGAATCACAGAAACAACAATTAATGATGAATTTCTATTTTTACAGTTGTGCAAGTATTGTTCAGCCATGTGAAGAACATGGGTTTGAAAGATCCTTCTGTTGAAGAACTGGAAAAGAAATACGGAGTTTTCTCTTAGTGAGATTGCTGATATTGCACATGTAAATTACTCTATTTCCGCACTTCCTTCTTGTGGAAATCAGGCGAAGAAGTCTATACAGACTGGAATTTTGTTGCTTTTGTATAAGTAATGAAACCTGTACACTTGATTGAACCAAATGGCAAGTGCCTGGAGAAATAACGACCTAATTGCGCAGGTACATTTGCTTTCCAACTCCTGCAGCGATACAGATCTACATTGTCTTCAGCGGACTCTGTTTGTCAAAAACTGCTTGAGTGGATTGGCATTCAGGATTGGGACTGTGGATAGAGATCTTTACTGAAAAGGAAAAAATATATAAATATGTCTTTGGTAAGAATCAAATGATTTACTTGGTGTCCATTACAAATTTGCTCTTTTTTATTTTAGAAAATAAACTAAATGTTGAATTCAAAATACCAAAATTATCAGGAAGCTTCTTTATTAAGGTGCTAAATCACTTTTCTCTAAAGATACATCACACCAGAACATGCAGTATGGTAAACAAACCTGAGGTATGTTGGCCAAAAAACTACAGAATTCCTTTTACTTGAGTTTCTCTTACTGCTTATCTAAAAGCTGAATTTTGGCATTGACAGCTAAGATGTCCCTGTGAACCTCAACTGTAATTGCAGAGTAGAAGGAAGCCAAATACCATGAAATTAAAAGGTGGAGGGAAATGGGAGTATTTTGTGTTCTCTGGGCAGTACTTTTAAAATAATCTGATCAAATTTATCCTTTGGGTCAATGGGTTCTAAATAAGTAAAGCTCTTAAGCCTCAGAAGGCTAAGCAGAACACCTTTGCAAGACAACAAAGGCATGAAATAACCTGAAATTCTCAGATGAGAAAAGAAAAAGAGTTAGGCAAAGACATAATAAACTCTTCTAACTGTTCACATGACTAGAAGAAGGAAAGAATAGCACTTGTCAAGTTTACTTTAAAATGTAATATCCTAGTATGGCTTCCAAAAATTTACCAGCGCCTATGTCTCTAGACTTGACGGTATCTTTTTATCCTGTTGGTATTTATTCTGTCAGGTTGCTTTCACCGTGATTCAGACTTTGTGCTTTCCTAGTGCTTCTCTTACTACTGAAGCTATCTGACATTAAGCAATGCTTTTGTTTCGGTAGTTGTGCTCTTTTTCACAGGACTAGTGCAACAATTACAACATTCAAATAGAATTCAAACTTCCGAGGTGGATTAATGGGAATAGGAGTGAGTGTTACCTTCTGTGTAGTTGTTTTTTGAAATCTAACTTAAAACTTTCCCAGCTGTGTAACGTTCTAGTTCAGATGCAATTCGGAGCAAAAAATGTAACTGAACTACATCCCCGACTGGGTCTGAGTATCAGCTGATATGAGTGAAGGGGCTAGGTCACGAAGGTAGCTTTGAATTAGGCCTGGAAATAAATGCTAGGAACATAACCAGTGTTCTTAGGGAAATGGAAGAGCCTTTGTAGAACACTGCTTGCTGCTTACCTGCACCGTCAACTGTTATTGCTAGGTATGTCTCATGTTACTTGATAACAAGCTATCTTTTCCCCCTGTTGTAAAGCACTTCTGATAACGTATAAGTGATATTGCTGCAACAAATAGATGTGAATAAAAAGTAGTTACCAAAGTAATTTTATATACCTGTTGAGATACAGATATCCTCTAATGGACTGTTAACGTTTGTCATATGAGCTGGTATATGCCTGTCTGGGTTACGCTCATGGAACACTGGGTGTCTTACCAGGAAGCTGTTTCCTGAAGGCAGTTGGCGGAGAGTAGGTGATTGTAATATGGGCCCTTAAAAGTAAAAGCGCAAGATGATGGCAGAAACATTGACAACCGTAGGCCAATAGTCACTTACAACTCCATCTACCCTGCTGTGCTTTTACTGAGAACAAGCTGCTGCCTTCTGGTCCCGCTATTGCTTTTGTGCGGAGTCGTCCTCAGTATTTATACATGATGAGGAAGGCTGGTTGGAAGGAAGCTGTTCATGTATGTAGAATTTGGTGATGTGGATGGATGTATCTGGTTCGTGTTTCTACGGAACTTAGGCCACCAGGGTTTAATCTTGCTCATTGCGCTATGCTGTAGCTTGTTGCTTATACTTCTAAATGCAACATCTGATAGTAGCCTGCTGGAATAAAGTCCTTGAGATTATTTTTCCATGCATAAAAGCAATGCAAGATGGGCAACACAACGCAGTATTCAGAGCACTGCAAGCTTAATTTGCTCCAGCAGATGGCAGTATTTTTTCCCTTCTAAATTGGAGATTGCTGTATTGCTGATTTGAAAAACTTAATGAAGCATGGAGAAACTTCATAGATCTGAAGTAGATCAAATCAAGAATTCTCTTTTGGGGGAGGAGGAGGCAAAGGTTTTTGGGGTTTTTTTTGTTTGTTTTTTTGTTTTTAAACCAACACCATCTCGACGGTGTTTCTGTTGTGTTGGGGGGGCGGGGGGAAGGCTAAGGTAAGTAGAACAAGGCAACTAAACTGTGTGGAGTAGCTTGTGACCTGCTATGCTATCACATTCAAGATGACAAAGCTCTTAGTCACTGCAGGGAGCGTGAACTG
Source organism: Struthio camelus (assembly GCF_040807025.1). Lineage (NCBI taxonomy): Eukaryota > Metazoa > Chordata > Aves > Struthioniformes > Struthionidae > Struthio > Struthio camelus. The sequence continues at coordinate 36,134,468 of NC_090942.1, read as the reverse complement.
TTTCAGACCTGTTTTTTGAGTATCAGTGTCTTGGGCAGTTGACACAACCAGTGAGCTTTGAAAGAATACTGATTAAGGATAGGTTCTCTCTTTTGTTAGATATGTCCACACTCGACTAATACCTAACCAATTCTTCACTCATCGTATGTCTGTTGCAGCTGATTAGCACTTAATATTAATGAGAACAGAAGAATGTATATTTTTAGATTACTTTTCTACGTTGTTAAAATCACTTTTAGTTTGATTTTTGCCTTCCAGTAGATCTCGAGGTTCTCCAACCTCCATGTTATTTATTTATTTTGTTACTTAGCTTCTTGTTAGTGAAAACATTGATGGAACTGATCCCAGGACGTTTCTGCAGAATATCCTTACAGCTTTCTATTTTGACAGTGGATTGTGGGTTTGATTTGTTTGTTTGTTTGTTTTTGTTTTCTTTTTGATAACTGTAGCTACTTCTGCATTCATGCTGTAATAGTTTCGTCTGGGCTATGTTTCTCCATCTCCCTTATGAGAACGTCCTGTGATAGTCAGACATCTACTAACATAAAGATACTTCATCTACGAGTTTTTTATTATGCTGTTATGGAAGACAGGATCAGTTTTGTTGTAACTTCTTCTTGACCAGCTTATGCCAGTTACTGTGGAAGAGGTAAATTTATCGGTACAGTTTGAGTAGTTATTTCAAAACTTTCTTTAGAATTAAAAATCAATAGTGTTAACTCTGATCAGTAAGTCCTTGTTCTTTCTCTTTTTCCATTTCTCTCCCCTCATTTTTAAATTTTCAAAATGCCAGTAACTTAAAATTTTCAAATATAACTATTGCTACTATTTTTGAGCCTGCTCCAGCCCATTTTAAACATATTTTATAGTGAAATTTTTTGGACCCAGATAATCTGCCAACATCTAGTTTAAGGAAACTTCTGACGTAACACATTCCTTTCTGTTGCTAGTCTGAACTCATTCCTTTATCGATGATACAAATATAACTGCTTGCAGTTGCCCTTATTAGCGGAGACGGAAACCATCAAACAGTTCATTCTTAACCCTATCAGCTGTCAGTTGTTTTTCCTCTCTGTTGCGCAGCTAACAGTTCATCTTTTCTTTTACTACCGCTGTATTTAGAACAATTTCTTCTTACTCCGGTTGGTTGTTTTGTTTTCTTTTTTTGGCTCTGATACCATACTAGTGTTCTGTTGTTGCTCCTCTGTCGTCTTTTTTAAAAAAAAAAATAAATCTATCCTAGTTTCCATTATTTGCATGCTTTCCTCTTTTGAGGTCAGTGAGGAGCTCTTTGGTCTGGTTAGTCCCTTTTCACATGTGCTACCCTTCCTGTGCATAGTTTGAGCTTGTTATCTTGGTGTCATTTCTTTGGGAACTGCTAGTTCTTCTGAACTCACTCTTTCCCTTAGATTTGCCTCCCATAAAACTTACCTTTCTGTGTCGGAACAGAAGAATAAGTGTGTATAAAAAGTCTTCAAAGCTTGTAATTAGATTCTGTGGAGTCTAGGCTGCCGAAGTGTCACGAGGGCAGCTTGAAATCGCTCTTCTTTCAGTGTCCTGAGGGGCTAAAATGGAAGCTAAGAATCTGAAACATTAAACACGCATCCCCTTTTCCCTCCTTTTCCACTTATGTCCTCTGTGATGGCAATAGTAACAAAGAGCAAAGGAGTCTATGCCCATCTTCTGCCACTAGATTTTTTCTTTTGGTAAATTAGCACTCTTCTAAAAGCAACAAGAAAGACCTTAATAAAAGTATTTTTATAGGGCTGCATACATGTGAGCTATCATTTCTCCTCAGATAAAACTCACCTGGTAGCTTTTCTTTCTTAGAAGCTGTCGATCTTGCTATATTTTTCTGTCTCAGATGGTGTTCTGAACTGCACTTGTATACCTGCTTTACTAACTCCTTCAACACGTATTTCCTGAGCTTGCGTTATTCAGAGGGCAAAACTGCTGTGCAAAATCCTTTGTTATTGATGAAATCAATGACAAAGGAGGAAACCAGCCTGCACCCTTAGGAACGTGTCCTAAGTTTGCACCTACTCTTCATTTAGCATAAGCAGGTGCAGGTCTTCTAAAGGCCCTGGAATTGTATTAGTGATTAATGTGGATTTATCTACTTTCCTCGTTAGGCTTAGGAAAATACAGCTTGGAATAAAAGGTAGAATTGTTTTTTCATTTTTGTCACATCTCTTAAGCATACAGTTCAGCCTGGTTGCAGCAGTGAAGTTGTGTGGGTTTTATGCATCTATCTATTCCCTTTTCTTTGTCCTATTTCACATAAACCATTTGTATCAGATCTTTCTCATTACCTCTGTCACCTTGTGCTGAATCCCTCTCTCTGGATTTCAGTCTTCCTTTTTCACTGTTTCTGTTCTGTTTTCCTTCAGGTTCAAAACATTCTCCACTGACTTTCTTCGTCTGCAATTAGTAGCAAGGAACTGAACCACTAAAAGTATCTTGAAGATTCCTTTTAGTTTTCTAAAAATTTCTGGTCAAGGCTCTTTATGTTTCTAAAAGCTTCATTCAACGGCTCTGCTTCTTCAGGCTCTATTTTGTAGGAATATTTTTCTCTAGTGTCTGGCTTTATAAACTGAAGCAAGTACAGCATAAAGAGCAAGGGAAATCATTTTTTTTTTTTCCTTACCTCCTATTCAAGTTGTTGCTGAGTTGAGTTATAGAGGGATACGCTGGAATCTGTTGCTTTCTACATACTAGCAGAAAGTAATGTTTGCTTTTCAGATGTCTTTTTTTCTTCAGACTTCAGACTTTTTGATCTCTCTCCCAACAACTATTATGTTAATAGAGTTTATGGTTACAGGTTAAAAAGTAAGTTTGATTTCTTGCTTCTTCATACCAAATAATTTCACTTGGCCATTAAAACAAGAAGTGAACCATTAGGCACAAATATTGATTAGACTAATGAAAAACAGAGAATATGAAAGTCTTCCTTGTTCTGATGCCTGATGAGATGGTCCAGATTAGCATTCTCTACAAATTATCAAATTAAAACCCTGTCTTGCAACTACATCCTTTAACAGGTCTGCCCCAAGGCTCTGAGTGCTAGATGAGGGCTTAAGTGAAGAAACCCACCACCCCCCAAAAAGGCAGATTTTAAATATATTACAGGAATTACTGCTTGTAGTTCAGGTTGCAAAGACAGCTTCCTCCTTAAAGAATTTGCAGTCTGTATATCATCAAAAAGCAGAGAAGGGTTAACTGGCAATGTGAGATTTGCCCAGTTGTGATTGTGATGGGAGAATAGCCTATGTATTCCTGTAGTCCAAATCCAAGGCCTTTCTGCCTGCAACAGTCTGACAACTCAGTTTGAGAAGTGATGCTTAAACTTGATTTATAAAGAATTGTCATCACTTGTGGAAAAATCAGGAAGATTTTGCTGTCTTCAAAGAATTGTACTGTAATGTCTTGGTTGGGAAGCGAAAATGCTGCCAGCTTTTTCTAAAATAGCCTGATGTGCAGACTGTTGCAATGAGAAGTAATGAGCTACTGCTGTACGCTGAAGCCTGTATGTAACACCGTATATAGCACATAAGCCTTAAGGACTCAAATTTTCTCCCCAGTGTTAAGATTACTTTGCGTTTTGTGACTGGATTCTAGTGGTTGTGAAAATTAGGCTATTACAGGGTTACATCTTATTAAAAGATTAATGTGATGTTTAAGTGAAATTGGGTATGTTTTCTCAACAGTTGGCTGAAGGCTTTGTTAGGGAATATTTCCCTTATAATCTGCAGCAACCAAAGAGCACAAAATAAATACTTCAGCATTTGCCAGATTTCTGGAGAGAGTTTCTTCTGTTTCATGTTTCATTTTCCTGTGGAGAAGCTTGTCTGATTCATTCGTAAAGCTGGCATCTCTCACCCAAAAACCTGCAAGCATTAATCGAGCTTAAGGAGAATATCATGTGGACATGAAATACTACAAGTGAAAAGAGACTTGTCAAGTCTATTACTTTGGTCACTGAAGTGCTATTTTTGGTCACTCTCAGTCTTATTGTTAAGATGTTCCTTTTCCACGCACAAGGAGCATGACGCTGCTCTTTCTCTCTGGTTCCCAGACTCCAGGTGCCTTGATCAATTCAGTGACACGTCTGAGTCAGGAGCACAGGATACCAGAGCAGCAGAAAGGTAGTGAGGCTCATCTGAAGCAAGGGAGAAGAGACGGTTCCAGGTAGCAGCCCTGGGCCATGAATCTTCATTGCATGTTCAGAAGTGTGTTCATCATCACATGGCCCCGTCTACTACTGCCTTTTTCTCTGATTGGATCCAGTCTTTATCAGATGATCTGATGTGTCTGCAGTACTGACATTCAGATAACTTCTGAGATCTGAGTTATTTTTTTCAACAGCGATAAGCATTAGGCCACACTGAATTTCTTTTAGCTTTACCCTGCCTACACTTTAAAATTAAAGCAAGAGGTAGAAGTGGGTTCATCCCTTGCACTGTTTTGAAACTGTCAAGCTTTAGCTTGATCCTCTTAACTTGAGGGGCTCCTTGGCCGGGGTTCCACCCCTACTTGTCCTTAAAATGCTATTGCGAATGACTTAATGCTGCCTGAAAATGGATACTGACCATGGTGAGAGGGGTCTTACTTGGCTGGAGCCTTTCTGAGGAGAAACCCCTACTTCATGTCTGTCTTTAATTCTAAGTATGATTTCTGGCTAACTGAAAGAAATGATTTGCAGCTGGATTAACTGTTTGCCTGCTTTATTCAGACTGTGACCGTACAGAAAGCAAGGAAATGCAGCACCCCAGTAATCCCTCAGGCCCCAGATGAGGCTGGCACCCTGTGGTTTGTATATAGGTGCTTACACGAGTGACTTACAGATGCTCACTTACGGTGGCACAGCATATGTCCTTGCTCCGTACTGTTAGAGATGAGCGAATGAATGCCTGGAGAGGGTGAGGACAGACTTCCCTTTTTGCAGCAAAACCATTTCTATGGATGGTCTGAACTAACTTGCTAATTTTTCCCAGAAGTGCATTAGGAGGACTCAGCTGCCCAGCTGAGAAGGGCATGAGATGGTTCATCTCTCTGAGCTGTCATGGGCACAGGATCGTCAGATGACACAATGTGTCAAGCAAGATCTAGAAGATAATGTGTTTTGCCAGTATAAGTGCTAGCTCATTCCCAGTCTAACATAGAAATATGGTGACTGATGGGGGAAAAAAAGAATAGGAGATATGAGTTTCAGGAAAATTTTCAGTCTCAGTGTTTCCACCTCACAGGACTAGAAATAAGCATAATTTTTAAAGACTTCAATAGTTCAGTCCCTGCATTTCAATTCTGATGTTTTTGTCTGATTTTTTTTTCCCAGCTTGTTTTCAAACTGAAATATTTCTTTAAGAAATAGCTGTATAGACTTTTCAATGAAAAAGGTAAAAACCTTCATTAAAACTCAATGAACTCAAAGAAAGCACATCAACTCATTGCTGTGCTTGTCTGAAAGACTTCCAGAAAAATGATATTCTAAAAATAAGAATTTCAGCAAACAGTTCTAATGTGAAATTTGTAGGACCTGGGAACTGAACAAGCCCCCAGCCCTCTTTAGGCCCTAGGTTTGTTTTAATAGCTTCAGCTAGCTTTTCTCTCTCAATTACTTTTTGTCCTTGTCTTTGGCCTTTCATGTTTTTGCCTGTGACAAACCAGGTCTACGTGAAGCCAGCGGCACTAAGGGCAGATTCCAGCAGTCAGTGTTCCCGTTATCAGATTCTGTCAGAACATCTCTGCTAGTTCAAAAGCAAAGAAGAAATCTGCCTTGATCAGGATTCTCATGCACTGCATATAAAATGCCCAGCAAGCCTTCAGCTGTGTTCCTGCGTGGCTTGTTCTAAACCTAATGGAAACAGGAAACCTCAGTACCATGCAGCCAGAAATCCAATCTGAAGTCATTTAACAAGGCTTCTCTCTCCAGCTACAGTAATGCCAGTGCAAAATAACGTTATATGGATCAACTTGAAAACCTGCAGTGTTCAGAGACTGACTGGGGGTCTTGTTTGTTGCTATTCAGCTACTGGTAATAACAATACAGGACTCTATCCCAAGACTCTCAAACCTTAGAGCTTTGAGAAAGGAAGTTTGTTTATCATCCCCAGTTACCTAATGTATAAAGCACAGCTTGTTTTGATCTTAGTTCCCTTTTCCTTCCCCTGTTGATTCCCTCCAGGCTGATACTTCAGCCTGCTTGTGCTCTCTCTCATTGCTGATTCCTGGCTGGTGTAGCCCATGCATTTGTCAGAGCAAGACCTAGGAGACGTTTCGAACCAGACAAATTAAATCGGAACAATAGACCAAAGCAGCATTTGCAGGCGCCTCAATGTATTCCACCTCCCTGTGTACAGGATTTCCCCAGGTACAGTACCACACGCTGGCTAATTTCTAAGCTTAAAAAGTAGGTATTTCCAACTGAAGAGCATCTGTTAGGAGGTTTCCTGAGATGCAAGTGACAATTAGATGCCCATATGCCTCTGAGTCTCAGGAAGAAGCAGCTGCGTTGCACAGCCTGCTAGAGCAGTTCTAGGTCCAGCTTTATTGCAGACAGCAGGGATGCTTGGACTAATCAGCGCCTGGGAAAAGAAGCAAAAGGAAAATGAGAAAATGGAGTGGGTGATGGGATTGTGCCCCTCCATGATTATTTTCTGTGCTTGTAATGAATTGCCGCATGTTGAAAATTGCTTTGCTTATATGCATAGCCGCACACCTCAGACAGGTTGCTTCTTAGGAATTAGCTGTCCTGCAAGCTGAGGATTTAGGGGAGAGGGGTTCAGCATTATTGGTAAAATGTGGCTGTGCTGTTTTTTCTTAAAGCAGCAGGAGGCTTTTTGCTCCCGTAACTGTTAAGATTGTGAAGGAGCAAAGCAGGTTCGACGTAGTCTGAAAGTCATGTGGAAAATTGAAAAGACACCAGTGCAAAAGGTTTCTCCTTCAACAGTAATTGGCCATATCAATCTACATTTCTCAAAGATGTAATTGGCAAGTATTGATAGTTTTTTTTTTTTAATTGAAAACACTTTTTGCCACCCCAGTATCTCAGTCAGTGAAAAAAATAAGCAGAGGAATTTCCGTATGTCTTTTATGATTTGGAATATTCAGAAAGAACTTGATTTCCCTCAGGAAATATTTTTTCAAATAGTTCTGCCTGAAGATAGACTGATCTGTAACCCTTTTGTGTTTCTTTCTAGGTTCTTATAAATACTTTCTTCCCTGAAGAAAAGAGTATAAATACTTCCCTTAAATACTCTCTTCCCCATAATTACTCTCTCTTTTTGTAGCCTGTCTCTGCTTTCCCCTCCTGTATACTGCCTGTTTGCATTGGAGCTCTGCCATGAGTTCCCTGCTTAGGCAAGCTGGTCTCCTGATATGTCCAACTGTCTTCCTGAATATCAAGATGGACCATTCCTGTGCTTGGAGGATGCTGACCTTAAATAAAGGCTTACCAGCTTTCCCAAGCTCCTTTACCCTCTCAGAGCTGCCCCATGGGATTACACTTACCAATGCCTTGAATAAGCCTCAATCTGGTCACCCGGAGCCCAGGGTCCGTGCTCTGCTGTGCTCCTTCCTCACTCCCCTCCACATCTGGAACTCTGCTATTGCATGATCACTGTGGCCAAGGCTGCTACTGACTCTCGCGTACCCAGCTGGTTCTTCTTTGTTAGTGAACAGCAGATCCCGGAGAGCATCACCCTAGTCAGCCAACCTAGCACCTGTATCGAAAAGTTATCCGAGACACCTCTAGAAGTCTTAACTCTCTGTGTCCCTGTCTGTTGCCCTTCCAGCAGATGAAGGGAGGTTAAAGTGCCCCCATAAGAATGAGGGGCTATGACACAGAGACCTTGAGTTGTTTAAAGAAGGCTTAAAGATTGGGTGGTCTGTGACACGCTCCTACCATGATGCCACCCTCGTTGTCCTCTCTGATCCTGACCCACCCGCGTGTGCCCAGCCTGTCACCCATACCATGGAAGAACTCTGTGCAAGCGATCCCATCAAGTCTCTTTTCTTGCAGCGATGTTGCAACTCTGCTACTCTGCGCTCTGCGGGAGCTTTTCCATTCACCTTGTTTCCCAGACTGCGTTCACTTGTGTACGTACACAGTGGAGGGGGGGCCTCCTTTTGCCATGTTGCTAAGGTCTCCCTTGTTTTCCTCACCCTGCACCCCTTATCTTCCTTAAGCATTTCAAATTTGACAACAGGTTTGGTTAAAAAAAAAAGAAATTGAAAAGATATAAAATTAGATTCCTTTTACAGACCTCAAGCGTTTGTTTAGCTACAAGTCTTTCTCTGGGTTAGGTTCCTCACCTAGACCTATAGCCTTTATCACTCAGAGGATAAATGTAATCAGAATTTTCCCAGACTGAAGCCTGGGCGGCGTCAAGTTGATGAGAAGCTTCTGCTATGCCACTGTATTTATACCAATCTCTTTTGCGTTCCCTCACTCGTGTGCTGTTGCTGCCACATGAGAAATAAATTATCAGAGAAGTGTGAAGGTGCCATGCAATGGTGGAGCTGGAGTCCTTACTGCACGCAGAGAATTTAGCATCTGACTCTTTTAGGGATAATTAGAAGCAGTGCTGCTAGAATGAGAGTTAAAAGAATAAAGATTTCTTCACTGGCAGAAAAAGGTAAAAATATTTTCTCCTGATGGAGAAGGCAGCTCTAGGTCTGAGGGAGAGCTGCCACAGAAGGAAGTTCATTGCACCTCTCTGAAGGGCAGGAGATTCTTGTAGGAGCCAGATGAAAACTGAAAATTAGGAAAGAAAACTGTAGAACAACTTTTGCTTTCAGGTTATAAATAAGTGCTAGTCATTGAAAGTTGTATTTTATGAAATTTGCATGAAATACCCTTTTCCCCTCCTAATTATAAAGCCAGAATAATGATTCAAAAATATCCACAGACTATTTTTGTGAAGGGAAAGCTGTGGACTATTATTTGATTTGTTTAATTTATTTGACAAGCTGTGAGTCTTGAGGGCAAAGCAAAGAAATGCTGGCAGAGAAAGAGAGCACAAGGCCTTTATTTTCAATGAATTCTTTCTGCTAGCAAAGCAAACCTTTGGTTCTTCAATTATTTTAGTCCCAACCTGGTGTTTATTTCTTATCACCAAGCCCTGCATCATCTGACCTGTCATATAGAATCATGGTTGCTTTTTCCTATTCCACTTAATGCTAAAAATTAGAAGCTCGATACCTCTCCTTGCTCTGACAGCCTAGCAACAAGGCATGTTTTGACAGGAAGTTTTGGAACTGCACAGAATTGCCATGAAATCCAAGATCGGTGGCAAAATGATCACTACTGACAGCTAGTGCATGAGCTAGACATAGACCTTCCAGGCCAAAGCTTTTTTGGGACTTCACTGTTGCTATTAAAAAGTCTTATGCTTAGCATAAGACTGTTAGGCAAGCAGAGAAAGTGTGAAAGCCCAGCATAAACAGATAGATAGAAAGAGACAGCAGTAGCTGACCCTTGGCTCATGGGCAGTTCTGCTTCCCTGAAACGACTCGCTGGCACTAATTCACTGTCAAAGGAAATGTAAAAGTTAAAACTGAACCGTTGCCTTCTGCTCTGACTGCAAAAGCAAAATTTGCCACAACATATTGCCTGTTCTGTACTTATTTATCCTGAAATAGTTGAGATGCCACCATAGCTGACACAAAGATTTCGCCTGATTGCTGACTAAGAAGATTTTAAATGTGTCTATTGATTAGTAGATAGTAGGTTTCATTGGCTGTACTAGGCCTCCTGGGTCATGTTTGTATATAATCATACAAACAACGCCCCATCTTAAAAGAGCAGTAGTAAAGTTGCAAAGTCAAGCAATCCAAAGGCTGAAAATGCCAGAGTTAGGCCTAGAGTGACGCTCAACTTTTAGTCAGCCTATGTGTATTTTTCGTACCAGAGTATAATCTTCAATTACATCCAGCACTCAATTTCTTATGCCCTAGCAGCAGGGCCCTAAATGTGTTTATGCTCCTCTAGTCCGTGGATTTTTGAAAGACTATGACTTTTTTCCAGAAATATTTTTGATGTCTGTACTTAGCGGTCGAGAGGGCAGCCTGTCACTTTTGCAGCGCAGTTCATGCTTTTAAACGTTTCATAATACAGGCATGCAAAAAAATCTAACAATGAGTTGCAGCTGCAGGGAGGAAAGTAAAGTGAGACTAGCAGCTCTGGTTCAGCTGGTGGTTAAAACATTAATGATGGCATCAATGACACCCACATCCACGGTTGCTCTATTCTCTCTGTTGAAATAATTTTCTATTTCCGGGCTATTTGGCACTAGAGAGGAAAAATACCAGTATGACAGACACACCTCTATGTACGCTGGTTCAGCTGGACCACATGTCACGTAGCATTTGCTTTATGTTGGGCAGGCTGGGAAGGAAAAAAACACTATTAAAACCTACATCATCATGATAATCTATATGAACTTCTTAGATGCTTTGCTGTTACGCTGTTCCGGACTTCCCTTATTTTTCTTTCAGTTCATTTTTATTGTTGCTGCTCCTCTAATTCTTCTTCCTTCTCTTCTTTTATTCATAAGTGCTAATTAACTGGGCCCATGAACCGTAACAGTTTCCTAATGAGCAAGGCATGGGCTTTCTAAAAGCACCTCAAAAGACATAGAAAGATCTGCTTCCAGCTGAGCCAAACACAGCACATCTCGAATTGGCTGGTCAGAGAGAGAGCGAGCGGCTGCATTTAACAGCCTTTTGGACAATTGCTGATGCTGCATATCTAAAAGACAGCCTGGAATTGCAAGCAGCGAGTGTGTCAGTGCTCAGCAGTGCTCTGGCAGCAGTGAGGGAAGTCAGAGCCTCACGGCTGGCTACACCAGGGAGGCTGCTCCAGGGGGACGGCGCTTCCCGGGAGCTCGCTGAAGCTGTGCAGACCGCGTTTCATGATGTCGTGTTTGGGTTTTGCCTGAAAACATACCACTTTGAAGAAGAGTGAGTAATAGCTGAGGACAGGGGGGAAAGTGGGATATCAGAGGGACAAGCAAGCGCTGCAGGAACATGCATTGTTAGTGTAATTAGAGGTGTGTGTGAGTGCCTTCAAATGGAGAGAAAGGTTAATTCTTTCTGGGAAAGGGCTAAATGTGAGAAATGCATTTTGGTTTGCTGCCTGCACACTAACAGTGACTAAGACGAGCCCTTGTTTCCACTCCTGCTTCTTTTGCAGACATAATCAAAAACAAAACAGTGTTATGCTCTTCAGAGCATTTATATTCTGCAACACAGTAGCCAAAAAATGGCACTTGGAAGAAATCATCTAATTCACACTGTTTCCTTAATTTTTATGCATTTTAAATGAAAGACCCCCATGCCAGACTGGCTTTACAGTGTTAACATAAATACTGGTAGTGGGAAAGAAAGAACAGAAATGGACTACCATTTGGAGAAACTAAAATCTTTTAATATAATGTCAAAAGCAATTGTTACTATGATTGTCTATAACAGACAGAAAAAGAAAGAATGTTTAATTTAAAGAAGTTCCTGCTTACCATTAATGGCAAGTGAAGCAAATATAGCTTTATTGCATGAAGGAACAATCTTCAACTGGCTCAAACTGTTATGCACTCCATTTTGCCCAGGGCCTAAATGCGATATGCAGCAAGAATAAACATTATGTAACATAAGCTCAGATTGAGGGAAAAGTTGTGAGAATGAAGCTACATGTGGTTGAAAAATGCCTCTCCTATATGGCACTGTTTCTTCCCTTTGGGCCACAGAATGAGAACTGGAAGAAACCCAGAAGCAGCGTTTCTCAGGTCAAGTACAGTGTATGGAGAGCCCTGGCTGTGCCGTGCTGCAGCAAAGAGGGAAGGGGAGAGAAGAGCCCCGGCGTTCCCTGCTTGGAGGTCAGGCCAGTGTTGGGCTTTTTGTACCTCAGAACTTGTGGAAATCACGGTAATGCTTCCAGTGGAAAGGTGAGTTTGCTAAACATAAAGTAAGAATGAAAAGCTGTGCTTTCAGCTGTAAAGCTGTACGTCACATATTCCTCTCACCAGCTGAGAGTATCTGATAGCATATACAACAGATTTCCCTTCTGTGGTTTCAAAATCACTGTTCTTCAGTTAAATCGACCTTGTGAAAACAGGACAAGCATGAATCTTTCATGATTCTTCAGTGTTTCTTTGGGCTTTACAGGACACTCTTGTTCATGACTTGAAGGAAAACCAGGTTAGAGCAATAGCAGTTTTCATTATCTGTGAACACAAATGGAAGAAAAGCAAAGCAATAAATAAATAGCTTTATAGAATAGTTTCCACCAAAGGGGTCTTTATGCCAAAGAAAAAAGAAAGATGAGGTTAATAGAGTGTACAGTCAGACCAAAAAGTACACTGTGACTTTCTATTTGATTGGTAGGCTGTGCTGCAAAAGCATGCATTAAACCTGATTTATAAAAGAAACACACGGTGAGGAATATCCGGTCAGAAGAATCTGACTGCTAGGCTCATGATTACATTTGTAGTCTGTAATTTTTTTTCTAAATCATCTTGAAGAACAAGAAATGTACGAACATTATTATTCCAAATAAAATGGAGGGAAAAAGACCATAGAAAAAATGTCATGGCAACAGCAACAAAAATAATAAAAGTAAATTAGTCTGAGCACAGTGCAGAGTACCCAAAAGCCCAGGCTAAAGTAAATTAGGTTAAAAACAAAGTCAGTGTTTTTCCTTTTCAAACTGTTCTGTGCTCAGCCTTCTTGACCTGTAAACCTTGTCCTTGTGAGACATGACGTACTCAAAACCTATTGCTATTTTGCATTCTTATTTAAGAGAGCTTTTTAGCCTAAGGCATTAAAATTCCAATATTCCTGCTGGAGTGTGTTGCTGATTTAGAGGGTGCGAGAATATGTGCATTCTCAGCAGTAGTAGAAACATAAGTAGTTATCAGTTATGTTGGTTCTCTCACATAAAGCAATGATGGGAAGAGAGGTTTTTTTGGAGGGCTAATAGCCTCAAGAAGATCTGGGACCCGCATCTCTTCCAACCACTAAGTAAATTTCTTGGCAGGTCAGTTTCTGCTGCCGAAGCTCTGCAGTCATCTAACCTTTCTAACACCAGGTACATGAATGGCCACCAAAACCTTACCAGGACAGTGCTGCACCACACCACCTATTTGATACTGAAACCCATTTGGGATATTTCTTTGTCTCCCCTAGTAACAGGACCTGATCCTGTAGTGGAGCACAGGTCACGCTTCTTTCTACGCTTTTTAATGACTATTGTAGAGTTCTCTTCTCTTGCTACCGGCACCTGTACCAGAAGCTGTGACTACCAGTCACCTCAAGTGCTCTCCAGACATGGATCATTGTCTACTTTGAAAAGTTACAGAAGAACGCGATAGAATATGAAGATACAAAAGTTGATCTCTCTCCAGCTGCTGAGAGGAAGTTTCATAGCTAGTTCTAAAACTTACTCTCCATGCACACAAAATAAACTATGTAAGTGTACCGCAAAGGATAGTTAAATACTTGCATAAATACTGGATTGATTGCTAGAGCAGCAATCCTCAGCTTGTGGGCCACAGATCCTGTGTAGAGTCCTGTGCTAAAACCGAAGCTACTGAGGAAGAATAAAACACTACGTTACCTGCAGGACATCACCTTGCCTAATATTAGCTAAGTCGATCTTGGTGTGCACACTGACTTTCTGGGTGCATATCGTATCCTGTTCTCCTCCCATTTCTGTCCTTCTTTCTCCTGTGGAAAGGAAACCTAGATTCATAGAAAAAAGGAACATATGGCAGCTTCCAGGCAGATCTCCAGTCTGGATGGTCAAATCTCAGAAGCAGATGCTCATCTGCTGTTTGTCCTAAGGAGTCTTTTAAGCTACCGCAATTATAAAATTAATTTTTAAAAAATGTAAACTGTATACTTTGGGAAATCACTGTGGTCTCCGCTTGAGGTATAGCACAAAGTCCAGGGATTCCCGCATCTACCTCTGATAACAAAGAAATAAGAAGGTTGATGGAAAAAGGATAGCATGCTGAGGACAAAAGTCCCCATGAGCAAGAGTACCCATATGATGCTCAATGTGTTTTTAGGCAGTAGGAGTCCCTGTACAGACAAAAATTACCAGAGAGAGAAAATGTCGCAGCATCAATGCCACATTCAGTGTGTGGGAAAGCCTCAATGCCATCTCAAATATAGCTCAGTAAGCAGATGTCTTTACTACAGCAGGCACACTCTAGCCCTCCCTAGATTCACAGCAACAGCACAGAATCGGTCTCTTCCATTCAAAAATTATAACAAAAAGCTATGTTGCCACTCACTTTTTAGAGAAGCATAGGAGGTTATAACACTCACCCACAGTGAGAGATCTGCGCTAAAGACAGGAAGGAGCAGGAGGAGTTAAAGAAGAAGGAGGCAATTTCCATCCTTCCTTCTGAAGCCTGGCCTCTTTATAGGAGAGGATGCATGATTCCTTGTAGCCAAACCTGGAAGATGTAGATTATATGGGTAGGTTACAAGACGGGTGAAAAATTGGACGGACCCTCAGGCTCCAGGGGTAATGATCTATCGTTTGAAGACCACCTGGTTGTTGGTTACGACTGGTGTTCCTCAGCAGTCGATACTTTGGGACAGCACTATTTAGTGTCTTCATCAACAACCTGGACAATGTGGTGGAATGCCCTATCAGCAAGATAGTGAATGGCAGAGCCGCCATTCAAAGAGACCTCGACAAGCTAGAGGAATGGGCTGACAGGAACCTCATGAAATTCAGCAATGGCAGCTGTAAGGTCCTGCCCTGGGATGGAATAGCCCTACGCAACGGTGCAGACTGGGCACTGACTGGCTAGAAAGCAGTTTTGCAGAAAAAGACCTGGGAGTTGCTGTCCCGATGGACAAGAAGTTGAACCTTGTGTAAGCAGTGTGCTTTTGTGGTGAAGAAGACCAACCGCGAGTGCAGAACGATTATTTCTCTCTATTTGGCAGTTGTGAGGCTGCATCTGTACTACCGGGTTCAGTTAAGGCCTGCCAAATATAAGAAAGACCTTGACAAACTAGAGTGAATTCAGTAGAGGGGCATCAAGGTGGTCAGGGCCTGAGGCACGTGATCTATGCGCTTCTAGAGGCTGAGAGAGCTGGGTTTGTTCAGCCTGGAGAAGGGAAGGCTTCAGGGGCACCCTTCAGCTATCTGAAAGGGAGTCATAGAGAAGACAGAGCCGCACTCTTCTCGTTGATGTACAAAGAGGTGTGCTTCCCTGATAGGATAAGAGGCAATGGACACAAGTTGTAACAAGTGTTCACTTAGCAGTATTCACAATGCGGGCAGTTCAACACTGGAACCAGTTGCCCAGAGAGGTTGCGAAAGCTCCATCCTTAGAGATATTCCAAACTTGACTAGACCTTGAACAACCTGATCTAACTTTGAAGCAGGCCCTGCTTTGAGACCTTCAGAACACCCTTACAACCTAGTTTTTACTTTAGATTTTAAGATTCATAGAACCCAAGAGAGGAAGGAGGCAACAGAGAACTTGAATCCTTAATATAAAGCTAAAGACTTTCCCTTTTGAGAGGCAACTTCTGTGAGGCAGAGGGCTGTGGTGGCAGAAGGGCCCATGCCTGAACCTTGTGTAGAGCCCGCGCTCTACAAATTCAGCGAAAGTTCCTGTTCTCAGCCTTTATGTGATAGTCTCCTGCCCCTTAAAAATCTCACAATTTACGATGTTATTTCTATGAATAATTATGAGGAGAAGATTTGTGGCTGACAGTTATCCCCACCTTATCAGATATATATCTATATTGTTGTTAAGAGAATGTTAAAATGCTTGGTTTTTGCTGGCGAGATTTTCATGGCCTGTTTCACAGTGTTTGTGTCTTTCAGATATGAACTATAAACATCATGTCAAGTTTCCAGAAGATACTGCTGCACACCTATTCCTTCTGGCTTTGAAACAGCTCCCCAGAGAAAATCATAGAAAACTGGAAGATAAAGGAATTAATAAAGCTGTAGCAGCAACACTTACTATGAATACAAAACAAGGCAGCAGGAGAAGTAACTATCATGTTTAATCCTTCCTAGCACATTTCCTTTCATAGACATTGCAGTAGAAGCTATTTAATCTGGTGGTTGGCATCAAGTTCTGTTAAAAATACTATGTAAAGCCTCGCTGAGTATGGCTACTGTGGATGCAGTGTTTTTCACTTTATATTGATTCAGTGGAATAGAGGATGGACTACCTTAATGGAAAAACTAGTTCCAAACAAAACCTATTATTGCTTTAATATGAGAACCTACTGTTGAAGAACTCTTAAAAACAGGACACTAATAAAAATTCTTTATTGGGCTGTTGTCATTAAAAGCAACTCTCCTTCCTATTTTGAAGCTGAAGTTCTGGAAAACAATATTAAGGTATGAACTGTTGTTGCTTTATGATTATCCTGAAGGTATAGAATTAGATTTTTCTGACAGATTTACTGTTTTTAATTAGAATCAAAAATGCAGACTGACAAAATCTTAAATTTGCACTGCACTAATGTTTTAACACAAGCATCTGAAGTAGTCACTGTGCCCAGAAGAACAGGTCAACCCTCTGAACATTTGGTTTCAAAAGCCAAGTAGAACTAATAATATTGATTTAAATATAAAGCATTAAGTATATCAACCAGGTACTGCCCTGAAGAAATGGACTGATGTGGAACAGCAGCAAAACAACAGAAACATTTTTTATCTTTTTATTGCACTTTTAGCAACAGATATATGGAATTCTAACTGCGTGCCTGAAGTCAGGCCTCTCAGATAATTTCTTTTTGTAATGTAAATGGAAATCAATGATTAATGTAACATTTCCTGAATGGGTACTAAAACTACTTCAACTTTTTGATGACTCTCTTAGGCATACACTGCAGTTTGCATTAAAAAGAAAATCAGATGTGAATGTATTGAGCCAAGAATATAGCCTTCCCTTAGTTAAAATACATGCTTTATATAGATTCACCGTTGGTATCACATGGTTAAGATAGATAGGAGAGTGGTCCTGAGCTGCAGTGGTATCAAAAGCCTTCAGTGGTATCAAAAGCCTTCAGCCTCTTTCTCTCCTTGCCCATCATTACTTGACCCATCTCTAAAAATGCATATACAGTCGTGGGTGAAATTCAGTCTCTTAACTGAATGTGAAAAATAGTCAGAAGACTTTCACTTGTTGCTACATATATCAGTTTTCCAGTCTTTATCTACATGGCATATGCTGTATAAATTTAAGTGCAGTTTTACTCATTTTTTGAAAAGGTTAGGGCAAATTTCTAGACCTTTCTAAAGAAGCATCACCTGGTACATGAGTGCAGCACTGCATACTGCCTTAGTCCTTAAAGCAGTGTAAGTATGGCACTGTGACTCAGGCAGCCAAGGGCAGCTGCCAACTTTCTTTCAGCAGGGCTGAATGTTGTCTCAAGTATCTCCGTTTTGCTCCATTGAATAGCTGTGCCCATTACACAACTGGCTGGGTCTGGGTTTCCAGAGTGTTCTCCCAGGATTGCACCTTATTCTGTAGACCTGAAGCCACCACAGCTGTAGCTGTCTGGCTAAGGACTGATGTTTCATTCCATCACCCCATGAGATATCCCTTATAGAGCAGGAAGCTATATTTCTCCTTCCTGTCGCTGTGTCAAGACCAACGATTGTATTCACATAGAGCAGTTCGCAGAAAGGCATCTGGATTTGATCTGGAGATAGAAAGTGAATGAGAACTGCCCAATCTTTTGATAGCAGTTTCTAAATTTTAGTGTACCATCAAATGGAGCTGTGCCTAAGTTTTGGTTTGTTTTGGATTTTACCTTCAGACATTAGTTCTTGTTCTGCAAGGTTAAAAAGCCCTTCAGTAGCTATGATTTTCTTCCCAGAAAAGTGTTCATTGACAGTGTTTAAACTATCTAGGCAACTTTGATAAACCCGAAAGAATTCTATAGTGTCTGCCAGTACAGCCTCTTTCCCATCACCATTTCATTTCGATAGCTACCATATAGATTAAATTATCAGGGATCATAGAGGAGGATTAAAACAAATGGGTAGCTTAAATCACTACCTCAAGCACCTTTGATGCACTCTGTCTTAAAAGCCTCAGGACTAGTGTGAATCTAACCTTCTAAATACCTCTTTTTGTTCAGATACCATCCACACCAGTGCAAGTCTTGAGCTAACCGAGATCATAGGACATGACTGGGGCTTTCATCTAAGCTGCATTTTGAGTTTGTCCCCCAGGGCATGAACCACCGTTACGTTCTTTCTGCTGGGATTAGCTGCCAACACTGGCCACTGACAGGTGCCTGCCTGAAGTTGCAGCATAGGACAGCAAGTCCTGAGTTTTCAGAGACTGGACAAATACCTGCAGGACTGTGCACTGTTAGTTCTGCATCCCAGCTAATCAGTTTCACTGGCAAAAATGGCCAGCTGGTGGGGGCATAGCTTTCAAATTGAGATCGTATTTGACTGTACCGTGCCATGTGGATGTGAATGTGTTGAGCTGGGCTTGCGCTGGCTTGGGTGTTTCTGAATAGACACTCCTGGCTTTTAGGAGATCGTCCAAGAAGGAGCAGCTGTGCTCAGTCAAGAGCTCAGTTTGGAACACATTTCACAACTGGAAGTGTAAGTTGCAGCAAACACTCTATTATCATCCTTGACTTATTTGGCTTTTTTCTGTAGCTTCCTTGGGAGGACTGCAAGAGCCAAAGTTGTGTTTACATAGCTCTGTTTTTCCTTGGCAATCTCCTTATCCCTTTGGAAACTTATACTAAGTGAGGCACAAAAAGTGTGTGCTGCAGGCACATTTCTAGTAACCCTAACTTTGCCTGTTCATAAAACAAGCAGTATAACAAGCAGCAGTTTTGCCTTTAGCCTCTCCTTCTGACAATAGTGCTAGAAAGGCACACGCTATTTATCAACTAAATAACACATGCATGCAATGAACCAACCCGTTAAAAGACAACTCTTTACTGGGATCAGTGCTGGCACCAGAAAAACCTAGAACCCTGATTAGAGATCAGGACCCATTGTGCAGTGCCTGGAAAAGGTACAGACTAGGCTCTACCAAGGCCGGTAAGGTAGGTAGGGAGCCTCATAAATCACAGAAAAGACCATTTTGAATCCCTCTCCCCTGTTCTAAGGCTTGGGGTTCACCACCCTGAACCTCTCGCAGCCCCAGATGCCTATGGCAGTTTTATTTCCCACAAGACTTGCCAAAGGCAAATGTGCAATCTCTCAGTGGATGGAGCAGGTCCACAAGGAGTAGAGACGAAGTTCAGCTCTGTCCTTTGGCCTGAGGAAGCAGGGGTTGAAAGGTATACCAGGTACTTCTCAGCTACATGTCCTAGTTGTCGTCTAGCTGTTCTCTTCTTTTTATTGTTGTTATTTAATAAGGCTGGAATTATTCTCTTCAAAAGGGGAAGCAGTTAATGAGAGACTGCAAGCCTTTTTATACTCTGCTGTCAGAGTGGCTCATAAATGATCAGGAAGGAAACAGGGGTTGAAAGTCCTCAGAGAGAGAAGGGAACAATCTAAAGGTCTGTGTGCTGGGTGACTCATCTCATGACAGAGAATATTGAATAAAAAAGATGCCTTTTTTTGTATAGTACCCAACCTGACTGAGGCATCGCCTGAAGACAAACTAGACGGAGTTTGGAAATCTCAGCAGTGTTTAAGCAGAAGAGGTGCTGAAGTACTAAGGCCTGTTAATACTGAGGCAGCTCTAAGCATGCCTAAAATCAACACTCTAGGCACCTAAGAAACTTTAATACCACAGAGTGAGAAAACAGGGCTTTTAAGCAGGAAATTCTGTCTCACAATTTTATGTTCCTCAGTTCCACCCAAGTCCGGTTTTAAGAGTCAAAGTCTATGACTGGACATAATTCATAGTCATTAAGCATGGCTCCTTGAGAAGAGTGAAATCTAAAGGTGATTTATGCCAGAGATGTGGTACTAGATATTGTGGAAATCATTAAGTGGAGTAATTTCCTCATAGTGAAATATTCCACTACACCCTGACAAAACATTTCCCACGATCACAAGGATACACTAAGTAGCTTTGCTCAAGACTTCTACATAGGAGCAAGTTACTCACTAAGGCATCCCATAATATAGTCAGTGTTATAATAATGACAAAAAATCTTGCCAAAGGAAAATCATTCATAAGAGTATTTTCAAAGAGCACTCTGATATCTTCACGGTACGAATTATTGTATAGTTGATGCTTATGAGTAAGGATGAGAACCCTCTAATTTCTGGCAGAACAGCTCTACTTAATTAAACAATATAATCTGGAACAATGGTCACAAATCAAGGAATAAATTGTACATAAATAAACCATGTCACAAAAAAGAGCCCCAATAAAACAAGAGGACAGGTTTGTATTTGTCACCAGATCTGATACTCATCTGTTTCCCTTCAGCATTTCTCTACCGTTTACCCATTTTAAGCCTTTTTGCATTGCCATTATATGTGGTGACATGTAGATCATTTAGTGAGCAATTTTCAATTATAAACAATAAATAAACAGGTCCCAAAACATATCAGAGAGACCTCTTCTCTGTACAGTGATTTCATGGCAAAATTAATTCTCACAGAAAATAAATTGTGAAGGGAACCTTACAAATATTCTCCTGATACAGTACGCTGTGAAAATTGAAGCTTCATTATCTAATTCCTTAAACTATCTGCAAGGTTTGAAAAAGTAAGACTGTTTTCTAGATGAAGAATCTGCAACGCTGGCCCAAAGCATAAGAATTGAACAATGCCATAGCCATTCCTTTGACCCTGTAAAAGTTATTTTCCTTCTCTTTGTTGCAATTACTTTAACCTATCATTGAATGAATAAACATGCTGAGTTCTTCCTGGCACCTCAGAATTTTTGATGGTCTCAGAGAGAACAAGTCTACCCTCAGGTAATGTATAGTCATGCCAATGCAACATAAATATATTTGGATATCACTCCTGTCAAGTGTGAGAAATGGAACTAGTAAACTTCAGTCTATATGCAATATCAAACTTCTTTCAGTCTGATTTAGCAGACTTGTCAAACTACTAAATTCCTTTGTTTCAAACAGGTGCGGACAACATTGTAATAGTTTTGTGACTACCAATAATGATAGGATGGAGGAGTTATTTCAGAGCCCTCAGATAATGAGAGAAGGTTTGAATCTGTCAGGCTATGTTAGCATTTTGAAACCATTGCAAACATGAATGGCAATACCAAAATCTGATTCACAAAGGCCAATGGGTTAAAGCTGGATAGCTGTTGGTTGTACTTTCTCCCACACAGTTTTCCACCATACTTTTTCCCGGAAGTAGCTGCTTTTACAGCAGAAACAGCTGAACCTACACGAAGCAGCTCCTGAACCACTTCAGCTTACAGCATAGCATATTAACACAGTCCAGAAGTAGCTTTGATTTAGTTGTGTAGGCTGACAGTCAAGAGCTACTCGCACAGTTCGTTTGTTGCCATAGAGGGGGTGGCATGACCATAACGGGGGTGGTGGGCAAACTGGCATAGTAACCAGCCGTCTCATTTCGATTTGCTAATGTGTGCGCAAATCAACACCCACAGCTACACGGTCAAGGGAAAAAGAAGTAGAAATATTACCCATTTAGACTGAGATCCTTACAGTTACTTCTCATCTGGCACAATGAGTTATAGCACCCTGCAAGACCTGATGGCAGTAGAGGAGGAGGAAGCCCTTCATCACCCCTGAGTAATTTGCTGGTTGCTCTTACAGTGAGTTAAATCAGCATTCAGGCTCGATTGCCTATACTCTGGCATGTCTTGACATGAGCTCACTGAAAAACAGAGTCAAGAGCCAGTATTTAGCAGCAGGTTTACTCTAATGGAAGGATTTTTTTCCTAAGAATGTAGTTACTTATTCTTCTACTACCACTATGTGTATCAGCTCTGCAAGATGTGTCTCCATTCAAAATCCTAGCCCTCTCCAGTCAGAGATATTTTCATCTCCTCTGCTGTGATTCATTTTTACTGCTTTGTGTCAATATTAAACAAGCATCTTAACACTTTTGGAGTAAGTGAGGATGTGATGAAGAGAATGGCAGTTTTTCTCTGATAAGCTGTCATTACCTAAATAACTGCAAATGTGCAACTATTACTTTCATACAATTTATGATACTGCAATATAGACATTATTTTGCTTTATGCGATTCTTAAATATTTCATCTAGCTTTTATAAGGGCATGTGCCAAGCTACAATTTATGAATTCTTTTCACTGTGAATGAAGCCAATTCATTATACGTCATCAAGATGTTTAAATTAATGTAGTCCCTTTCCTCAAACTTTACTAAGTTACAGGTTACTTGTTTAAATGCTTGAAGCCTGTAGATACCTAGATAATTCAAATTTGTAAAGCTTCAAACTCTATGAAAATGAATCATTGTGCACACCCTCTTCTGTCTCATGTAACATTTATTAGCCTCTTAAGAGAATCATCCTGATAAGAATACCTCATTATAAAACCCAGAATACATTTCCTACATGTGTTTATACAAGTGTTGAGAAATTACATTTTCAGCTTATGAAAATGTGTCTCGTCTAAATATGACTAAGAAATGGCACAAATTTACATAGGTAGAAGATGTATAAGGCATTCTCTTTGACACAAGAAATATGCCTAAGAATGTTACGAAATGAAATATAAAATAAAAACTTATAGCCCTTGAAATTATATGGCTATATTTCTGTTTTGAAGGAGTGAGATAGCCAACGATGAAAAGTTACCCTTGCGCTTACAACTGTGAAGGCAAAACTAGCATTCTTTTCCTTTTTCCTTTTTGGAAGGAAAGAGACAAAGTCAAGATCTCTCTTTTGCTCTTTGGACCCTTATAAATAACAGCTATTATATATAATATAAGCCCTATTATATATAATATAGCTGTTATTTATAACAGCTTTGGACCCTTATTATAACAGCTATATGAGCTGGTTTCACCATAATACATCAATTCTTAGAGCTCCCATTATGGAACTCAGCTACTCGAAGGGAAAGCAATCTACCTTCCTACCTGTCCAGGGAGGGAAGTGGAATACAGCATTTCCAAAAGCTGGGGATTTTTGCGTTACAGATTTTGTTTTGTCCTTTGAGAACTGGGTATATCTGCAAGAGAAAATGAAACAAGATTCGCTTTGCTGTGCCTGAGGGCATTGAAGTACAGCAAAAATCTGTTTACGTCGAATACGGTTCAGAAGTCTGAATGGGAACTGGACAAAGCTTATCAACTTAAAACTCCTTGCACATGGCAGAGGCGAAAGTTATAGATATATTACTAAATAATAAAGTCTAGGAACCGTTCTCTGTAGTATAACCAGAAGATACCTTAGATTTACAGCTAAATTCCCTTCCTCTCCGAAATTGACTGGCTGCACGCAGGTTAACAGTGGGAACGACAGCAGAGACTGCCATTGCCAGCCAGTGTTACGCCCACGCTGGATGTTGTCTTGGCACTTGCAAGTTATCCCAGACCAAAACTGGGCCAGGAACAATGCTAACTATCTAAAGACGCCTACTCCTTGGCCCTGTTTTACTAAAGCAGACTTACAGATGTAGCCCTACAGACCCAGGTTACGAGGCAACCTGAAAGTTCTTTCCATCCTAATGTCAATCCCATCACTGTAACTGAAGAGTATGAAGGGAAGATAACATCTTCCTGGGAATTTCTACTGTGAACTTAGAGTCTACTAAGTTATAATAGGGGTTGATGTCAAACAACCAGCAGGGTTGTCAGACCCTTTTGTTTTGTTTTTAATTTATCTTTCTACTAAAATTCTTATCCTATTTTAAAATTTGCCTATCCTGCTTAGTGCGCTTAAGAATCACTAAACAAAAGGAGGAACGATTGCGTCTAGAAAAGTTATTTCTGCCATCTCAATGTATGAAACAATAAGATTTGTAAAGGTGACTTATACGAAGCTTAAAGTTTTCCTCCTTTTTCTTTTCCTATCTCAGTCCATAATTCTAGTTGCTAGCAAAAGCTGCCTCAAAGATATTGCACCTAAAAAAGATTTACTTTAAATTTCTATTTATTTCCTTTATGGCTTGCAAACAATGCACTTCTAGTAAAAGGAAGCCTACTTCCAGCTGAATTTCTTGAATTGCCTAAACTGCTTTCTTAGAAATTCACAGTACTGGTGATTAGGGAAGGTGGTTATTTGTGTGAAGATCTATATATACTCAAAGGTTACATTTTTAGATGTCCAGACTAGAACCATTGCTGGGAGTATACTGCATGCAGTTTGGGTAAATGCAGGAAATGTTTCTACATGATTTCTACAGAGATGAAGCTATGTGGCATTCTGAAGATTTGGTGCTAATAGAATGACATAAGTGAGACAGGTATTCTGAAAAGTGTTGTAGATTATGAATTAGCAATATGCATTGGACAAATAGTGTGCTTGCTACAGTGCAGTTAAGTTTACTTCAAACTTTCATAGAACTGAGTTGAGTTCCATTAATATGTTGAAAAAAGTAGAAAATTTTGAAAAAGTCAAAATTGAAGTTACATATAAAGAACATGTCTAATTTAATGTAATTAACTACAGTGATGAAACTTTCAAATACATTTCAAATATTGCAATTTGTTGAAATATTTGAAATAAATTTGAAATAAAATACTCAATACCCAATCATCTTTTTCCAGGGGAAGCAAGAAAAGAAATGATGCTTGCAAAAAGAAAAGATAAAAAATATGTCTATGTTAAAGGGTTTTTTCTGTTTTTCCATTGATTAAAAAGAATATTTTCACAACACTAACCCTGATAATGAGCCTAAGTTTGTCACTCAGGGTCATGCTGTTTCCCAGATTTAATGAGGAATAGCAGCATCTGGTCCTGAATTAGGATATACCTTGTTTCATTCCTGCCAGTCTGTGTTCAATTTTGCTTTGATTTGTGGAGGAAGAAAAAAAACTACATTCTGGGACATATTCTGGGTATTACTTATTTTAAAGTGCATATAGGTACACCTTTAATTTCTATTTTGTTTTTCTATCTAGTAAACCTATGTGCTTATTTATTTAACTCATAAAGTCATTATTAAATCTCTTAATAATGAAAGAATTAAGGTTTTTTGATCATGAATGGAAGTTGCAAAATTAATCAAGAGGGTATCAGGAAATAAATTAGCATCTGGATAAACTTGTTGATTAAATGAATCTTGCTAAGAGCACCAGATGTGAAAAAGACAAAAGCCTAATTGTCAGTACCAGTGATGCTAAGTAAATGTTTGACTTCCTGATTATAATGAAACACTGCTGTTAGTGGGAGTTGTGTGAAAATTGTTAGTTCCTAAATTATTGTTCCATGGTGAAAAATGCTGTTTAGGTGGCATATTTTATATGCAATTATCTTCTCTGTCTGTTGATATAGAGCTCATTTGCTCCAAAAAAAAATGTCTCTTGTTGTAAGATTTTTTTCTACAATATACCAGTCATTTTTCTATAAACAATATTGATCAGACTAGTATTAGTAATTTTACATTTTAAAATTCTACACAATGTTTGATTTGTCTCCATTAGTCACCATTTTCTGATAGATGAAGTGTCTTCTAAGTGCAAGGATGTCATTTGCAACCTCACAGGGCTTTGTAAGCAATACATCTGAAAAATCACAGAAGCTCTTCAGCTAGTAGAAGTCACAAAATGCTCAAGATGTTGCAGAGATTTACCTGTCAAGTGTCAAATGGCATATGACTGTATACTCATGAAAAAAATAAACAACAAAGAAAAGCTATAATAAGACCCAGTTGAGCCCTGCAAATATAATTAAGGGGAAGTGTGAGTTCTTCTTTTTCCCACTGCTAACAATATTCAGTCCAAAAAACCTTCAAAATGGATATCTTAATGGATATCAAAATGGATATGTTAATTCATATAGCTGAGGCAGAACAGAAAACATGAATAACTATAAAGAGACTTTCTGGACATGGTTGTCATTTTCTTAATGGTACTAAAATAATAAGGTTAAAATCCTGTGAATATTTTCAATATATTCAATGTAAAGAAAACAATATGACTATAGGTGAGAGATTTTGGCTTGTTATCTGTGTTAGTGTTGTGAAAACGTCTAGGAGTACTCCGGAAGAGAAAGAAAGAGAGCTACACTTTCAGTGGCTCTGTACTTCCAATTCAAATTAAAGTATAAAGCAATTATTTGTTGGCTAATACCCCAATGGCACAAGGCCAATCGTTAGTGTGCTTGCTATGCTGAAGAGACACCTGAAGAGTCTTTACTGGCCAGAAGATACCAGGCAGGAGGGGAAGAGCTGGTCCCTGCTCCTGGATCAGCTCCTCCATACTAATAAGTTGTCATCTTCTGACTCTGTGTGTTTTCCTTTAGGGTTTTATTCCTTTCCATGTTGTATTTTTCCTCTTGAAGCCTTGAGTTACTAATGATCTCCATCTCCCTTACTTCTGTCTGCAATTTTAGTGTTTTTATTCTTCACGATTCTTCCTACAGACTTGTTTATGGCCTTTTCCACGGTTTATTTAACTTCCTGAGGAGCCTGGGGCAGGTTTATACAGCTGGGACATGTCAGAACCAGACCAGGACCATAGGAACCAGACCCGGGGGGGGGGGGGTTCAGAGAGGGTGACAGAGCAGGAGGGTTACATTTCTGTTGTATTATTTCAGTGTGTCAAGCTCACAGAGGATGCAGAAGCTATTCCTCTGCTGAACAGAAAGTCTCCCTTTGTCAGCCATGCTTCTTGCAACAAGGTTATGTCTATACTTTGTTCTTGTTTCTGAGTGCAGCTGAAAATAAGTATCTATAAAACTAGTGACGCAGTTTGGCCCTGATTATACGTGCTTTTGGCATCACATTAACTCTAGAATTTGGGAAAACATCTCATTGTCATACTATGCTCTTGACTGGTTCCTTATTATCCAGTGCCTGATCCATATCAGGACAGCGCCCTAATCTTTTTATTCCCAGCTGACACCATGACCTTCTCGTGTGACAGCTTTTATAGAGACAAGGCTTCTCTGCAAACAAACTAAAATATATGCTATTGGAAAAAAAAATGACCCGAGAGAAGTAGTCACTGCTTATTTTATAACCATACAGGTGCTTGGGATGACAAGTATTTTTCTCATTCAAAGTCTAATCACAGCAATTTGTGTCAGTTATGGAAGACTGCTTGAGGTGGATTCCAAATGCCATCTGCCCACCTACTCAGCATGTAAGTTTACTGTGTGCTGTGTATAAGAGTGCAAAATAAACGGGTATTAGGTTAGCATTTTAATGACACTGGCATCTCTAATAGGCGCAGAAAGCAACAGAATCATTCACTTCCTTTGCATGTAGCATCATGCACAAGTTGAACAGAAACACTCCAGAGGATATGCGAAGGGGTTTACTAAAGCGCTCTTTGCCTTCTGTGCCACTGAATGAAGTGTGCTGAGGTAAATTCCTCAAACATATTTTTTAGGAGTTCTTCGCTATTGAGTGGAAATGTAAGAAACTTCAGATTTGTGGGAGAATGAAGATTTAGTATCTACACTATTGATCACTCACAAAGGGGTCACATGAACAATTTACTGACATGAATAGACAGGTTCCTATTGTCTTCCAGTGCTACACCATCAATGCTACTAAGACAATGACTGCTTTGAGGCAACAGCTAAAAATAACTGTCAGAGGATTTTCGAAGCTGAAGTCTGTTTTTGGTGGAAATCAATTACTCTTACACCAGTTATGATAAATAAAAAATAGTGACCTTGGAAAAGGGAGGTGTTGTTAGCCTGAAGTGGCAAATACAAGGAGAACAGTTGATTCAAGAAACTAACTCACAGTAAATTACCCTTCCGTGAATCTGTTGTGATGCATATGGTTTCTACACTGCTAATCAGTTGTTAAGAGATGAAATGAAAAACAGTATACTTCTTAAAAAGTGACACATTCAAAAGCCGAGACTTTCTAGAAAACAATAGTTGTTACTGGATGGGACTGAATCGAAGCCTAACTGAATATTGCTAAAGCTTGGCTGAAGAAATTGTGAATATTATGCCTTTTCCTCTGGGAACAATTGTGTCTGTCTTTGCATTTTGGAGCTGTCGTCTCTCTTTTCAAATTAGTTTAATTAGCTCCTGCAAACGGAAGATAAAATAGGCCGCAGAGCTGCCTCATCATGAGGCAACTTTGGTCAGTTTAGGTCATTAAGACTCTATCAAACTCACATAGTATTGCTGTTCTCAGAGGAAAGGATTTTTTTCACTTAGCAAAAACTTACAGAGAATAAACAGTTTGGATATTTAGGGGGCAGGGGAAACTATCTTACTTTTTTATCTCTAAGTTAAAGTTAAGGCTAGAAATCAAGTAAAAGGAGTTCATATGAATAAGGACATAACAATACTATTCACCATGATATCATTCATTTTCTCTAAGAAATATACACCAAAACCAAAGAATGTTAAATTAGTTTCAGAAAAGCTTTGGATATAACTGGTCTTTCATCATCTGTCTTCTAAGTAATCCTCAGTGCATTCATAGTCTGAAGTGAGGTTCCTAGGCTCCAGGAGAAGGTTTGTAGAGAGAAACAGAGGTCTAAAAACGGATGTTAACATATTCTTTACACGGCATTGGAAGAGCCCTGTTAAGTTAGTAATATGAGGCTGTTCAGGCTGTTTTGATTTTAGCTTGATCACTCTCTGCAGGGCATTTTTTTATACCAACAGTTACAGGACTAGAGTTGGCCCTGTCAGAACTGTTATTTCACAAGACAAGGCCCTGTATCTCTGGACACAGAGATACAACAGCCAGATAAATGTAGGGTAATTTAGGTCTAGAAACAGCAGAGCTGCCTTTGTAGAGCATTGTAGCTGAACAGTTAAGCTGCTTTTCTCTGTCACACAGTGTGTGTAAAGGTCCTTGTGTGAAGAACGAGGACAGGTAAAAGGGAATCCAAACAAACGTTAGACCAGACACCTAACTTTTAGATGGCTAAAGTTCAGGTAGAATTCTTCTCAACTTACATGCAAAATCCAGAATTTCAAACCTAACTACAAACATGCTCAGTGACAGCATGTACCTAAAGGTACCAGGCACTTCCCTTCTCATCTGCAAGTTCCCTTAGCACCTGGGAGGCTATGACTGTTCCACCATACAACAAAGCACCACACATCATCTGAAACCTCTCTTCTGTGAAAGGTCCAGAGCAGTGCCCCTGCCACTGGGTACCATACCTCATGCCATAGGGTGTCAGTTTCAGAAATATTGCCATTCTATCAATAATCACAATGAAAATAATGGCAACGTAAGAGGAAAAATAGTTAACAGTGGAAAGCATGTCATGGTTTCCTGGTCCTCTTGGAGCTACGTGAAAGTATTTTTCTTAGGAGACAAATGCCAACATTGCCTTTGCCCATCCAAGTATGAAAAGCGTTTGCCAGTGACAGAATATGTTCTGCGCTATGTTATACTCTCGGTATAAACAAGCAGTGGAAAATTACCACAGGAATTTGTTATGTGCAGGCAACTGGATGTGTTCAAGAGGCTTCTTCCCAGAAGTCATTTACTTGGATATGCTACACCTCCATACTGGAGAATGCTTGGATTTTACACTAGTGTTTCAGAACATGGCCCATATTTTGTTTCACAAGCTGAAGACAACTGCTGTATCCCTGCAATGTTTCTCCCCCAGTCCACAATACAGCTACATCCAGCTCTGCTTTGAAGGGATTTAGCCTTCAGCCAATTCTTCTAACCCCAAAAAGGGAGGGAAGAATGATCTTCACATTAGTTTGATTTCTGAGCACAGCGGATTCTGCTAAATACTTCACGCCAGTAAGTCAGTGAGGAAACACATGTGAACCAGCTGAGGGAGAATTTGCTCTGAGCCTTGTCAAAGCATGGGATTAGCCTTGTAAGTTTGTGGCACTTCACTTTGAATTTTGGTTATATTTAATGTTCAGATGAAACATTTGAACAAAGGCAGCTCATCTGGCAGAGCTGAGGTTCATCTGCCTGTTTTGATCTCAGATTATGCCACTGGGATCACTTGGTTTTCTCTCACAAGAAAAAACAGCCAAGTGCCAGCCAGTCTCAACCTTTGGTCAGGACAAGAGTTGTAAGACTTGACAGATCTCTCACTGGACCTGTCCTGAATTTAGTTTCAGTATATCCTAGTCATTTTCATACCTCTGGCAGCCTTGTCTTCTTAATGCCCTCATCTCTTCTCTCCTCTTTGTGAAAAGTGTGTTTGCTCACTCTTTCTGTCTCCCACGGGTGTCTGGGATGGCACACTCACCTCTTTCCTCACTGCAGGGCCTCCTGCACTCCCTTCCTGTCCTGGGGGTCCTGCAGGAGGGCAGTGCCTGCCACCACAGCCCCGTCCCCACAGATGTCCTCCTCGGGCCTCTGCATCAGGAGCCCCTGCAGCTGCTCCTGCATGTCCCTCAAGCCTGGCCTCCCTGAAACTGGGCCCCACAGCCACCTCTACTCGTCTGGGCAATCCATTTCCTTATCCTTACGTCCTGCCAGATACCAAAAGATGGGACGTCACTTGGAGGGGTGAGGAACCCCTGAGGGCCAGCCTCCGCTTGAACCTGTGCTCACAGTAGCAAACTCGGGAATTTCCTTCATGGGCTGGTGGACATGGGCACATTCACATCACAGTCCACAGGTGCCCCAGCTCATGACATTTCTGTGGCAAAAAGGAAACCCTGGCACAAATGTACGCCATGTGCTCTGGTTCACTAGTCCCCTTCCAGCTCCTCCACATCTTCTTGTTGAGGTTGCATTTCCCCCCTCACCTCTTCTTCTTTGCTCTCCTTGCCTGAGGCTCAACCAATTCATTACACTTCCTCATCCTTTCTTCATTCATCACCCCACATCACCAGCTATCTATCCTTCTCATGTTTCATTTTCATTGACCCCTTTCCCCCCTCAGGGAGGATTGACACTTTGGCTAGGTTTGAGCTAGTTCGCCACCCTACAAGGAGAAAGACAAAAGGTCTCTCTCCCTCTCCCTCTCCCTCTCATGCACAAGGTGCAGTACAGCCTGCAGTTACTTACACAGCTCTTTGACCACTAGTTTTTCCAGTAGTTTGAACACCCACTTACTTTCCCTCCTACTACTCCCTTTCAGAATCCATGTGTTGTTATTCCTGCTTATCTTCAATAGAAAATGCTGCGACAATTCATTCAGGAAAAATATGAGAAATAATTTTATCCCTAAGTGAAATTATATAAATGCAATAATAGCTATCTTCCTCCAGAACAGGATAAAAGCCTCCACAAATAAATATTCAGGAAAAGCCACCATCTTTCCATGCCTTTGGTTTGAACAACAACATGCATCTCTATGTTTTAGATGAAGTTTTCTTCTGTTGCAATCATTTAATTTCATAGAGGAACATTACTGCTGTTAATGTAACACAGCATTGCACAAATTGTGTTATTCCTAGTGACCTTACTGAGGTTACATGAATCTATATTTCTCTTATGAGTACAACAAAACTCTAAAACCAAGGAACTATTTTAAAATAGAGGCTTTACACAGTTCAGAGAAAACTGTCTTTCCCTTCTCTCCTTTTCTTTCTTCTTCCTCTTTTTCAATTTGATAGCCAAATATTTGAATTACTCACAAAGCAGAATGTATAGAATTTACAATATATTCTAGGATATATCATGCAAGACATATAGATATATAGATATATAGATATTTCATATCTAATATGTTAAGTCCATGGTACCTTATCAAAATTTCCTTCAAAGTTAAGAATAAGCTATTACTCTTTGCTCTAATATTTAATGTTTGATAGCACTAGAACATTCCAAAGAGCTTTACTTAAACAGCTAGAACGGTAAAAAAGTAAAACCCTAGAATTTCTGATCTTTTGGACTATTCACTTTGTGTTAAAATTTTCATTTTGATGCACTAGAATTAGATATGAATTGTATCTTGTTCTTCATGTAAACATCATCTATTCCAAGTTCCCACATTCATGTACATTTGCCACCTCCCATTTTTGCGCTTTCCATCATGTTTTTTTGCACAATCAAATAGTATCACCAATAGGAGCTACAGAAATTTGACACAAAGCTTCAGTTTGAGGGTTGGTTTTAAGAAATTATGAAAGTGAAGTTAAAAAAATGCATGTGCCTTTGAATTAGCACATTGGCTTGCTTTTTACTTTTTAATTTCATTGTACATGTATTAAGCGCAAGGTGCTGGTTAGAATTTGACATAGAGGATAGAAACTAGCCTGAGGTAGGACTGCAAGCAAGCTGATTTTTGAAAATGGTTCTGTTCACATGTAAGCTGTCCTATATTCCTGAAAGGCACTCCATTAAAAATGACAGTCCATCCAGATGGAAGGTCGGTGCCAGGGGTAGCCAGCAAATCACTGTGCTAGAAGAACAGGAGCTGAGGTATGACAACAGAAAACAATCAACTATGTGACAGAGTACATGGATTTGTGAGGCTGGCAAGAGGAGAGTTTGGAAAGAGCAGGGTAGAAAGGGGAAATGTCACGAAAGGTAAAGACATCCATGAGGCAGAAGTAAGCATGTCTCTGATAATGAGGACTGCAGACAGAGCTGCCGCGGGTAGACAGTGGCATTTTCGGGACTCCGTGTAGCGCTGGCAGCAGATCGCAAAAAGAGTCCAATTTGAACAACAGCGGTAATGAACGCAGACTCACTGGGTAAATTTTCAAAAAAACAGAGGCTAAAACCCATGATCCCTTACGTGATAAGTCAGTCACTCTGGAGGGAGAGGAGACAGACCTGAACTAGGACAATTGTTACTGTTTTAATTGCTTTGTTAGCAAAGTATGCTCATGTGATGAAATCAAATTGACAAGAAGAGTTTAACCAAGGTTAAGATACATTCCTATACCTTACCTTTCTTTCCTCTCTATTTCCAACAAGTTTTTAGTAAAATAAAACACTGAGAAGTTAATTTGTATGTGATTCATGCAGATCATTTTTTCTTTGCCTCTGATTTTTGTTCCCACACAGAAGACAGAATACTACTCATATTAATATAATTGGAAACACTGTCATTGATTTCAGTAGGAGCAGGATCCAGCATTACATAGGTAGGTTATTGAGTTTCCATGGGATATCCATTGTCACTATTCACTTCCAGTATCATGCAGGCCTATTACAGGAGCACAAACTACCATAAGACAATTATGGTGCTAAAGATTAAAGATCAGTACATTGCACTCACATCCAAATTGTCAGCCTTAGTCTACAAGAGTGCTTGAAAGGAAAACTGCTCTATTGCTGATGAATGCTCAAAGAATAAAAATAGCTTGATTTTATTGTACAATAGTTTATGCAATTTCTAATTTTCTATGGGAGACCATTGGGAATTATCTAAGTCATTGTGTTCACTCTAGTTAGGGCTTCATGTAGTTCAAATTCATGTAATTCTTTTTTGAAGCTACGATGTGAGTTCCATGAACCCTCATGGTAAAAATGCCTAGCTCTAGCTCTCAAAGCACTTTTGTGAAACAGCTGTATAGAGTCCCTTTCAAGCCATGGAAATGAATAGTTATTTTGACAACCAAGGCAGTGATGCTGAGATACTAAGAACTACTTTCTACATCATTAACTACAGCCCTTCCCCTTTCCTAGAGTAGCTGGTAAAAAAGGGCAGGCTACATATGTCATGACAGCTTCTCAAAAACTCATTTTGTAGGGTATTAGTCATGAATGTCTTTTCACCTTTCGATAAAATGATTTTTATTTGCATAATGGTTCAGGTATTATGTTTGCCAAACTGGCACGCTGTGATAGACAACTGGATTACTGCAGTTTACTGAATTTGGGATTAAGTGTACTAACTTTCCAAAAACTTCAGCCAGTCCAAAACATATCTGCCTTTTCCAACACAGCCACAGTGTTTATAACAACACCAAGCGTGTTCAAAGTAGACTCCACAGCATACCTTTTCTTAACAGTAATGGTCAGTTTAACAGTCCTCTGGACTATTTACCTTCAGTGGAATCAGTGAAATTGTCAGCTAAGCTCATGAGAGCTTTCTGAGCAGCTGGATCAAATCTAAAAAGTGCTTTAGTGCTTTATAAAGATTGACAACTAACCTCTAAATCTTAAGGACTGAAGAGCAAAAATTCCCTTCTTCGGCCCTGTCACAATAGAAGAAAAAATGTTGAATATGGAAGAGACTTACAGTCACATGTTTTGAAGCATTGACTACACTCACAAATTGGCCTTGTCTTTACCACATGATGAAAATCAAAGATGAGCGTAGACCGCTATGTTCCATCATTTTCCATCTATATTGTCACCTGTTTGCCTCAATGGATTTTCGGCTCAAAAGATGCATATCGCATATTTAGGAAAACCCGGGGTGAGGGTACCTGCTCCAGAATAGATCCTTGCATACTTTGCCCCATTTGTACATGCTCTACTCAGAGCAACCCACTCCATGAACAAGTGTTTGGACCTACGTGGGGAACTCCAAGTTCTGAATTTGCATGTTGTGCAGCTATATGGAGATGGAAAGTGAAGGAAAAATACTTTAACAGGAGGCTTTGATCTGCCATTCATGGTTTTTAAGCTATTTTTCATTGGAGTGAGTGGGCAGACACACTTGTCTGTGGAGTTGAGTACTAGATAACAATAAAGACAGACAAGGAATGAAATGGGAATGGAAGGCCCAGTATTATGAAAGCACTGACATGAAACAAATGCATTTTGCTGTATTTATTAATTTAAGAGTCAGGTTGCCAGAAAGAGATCACAGGAGACGATAAATAGGCTGTCTTCTTTTTTGTCAGCCATGGTAAATTTATTATTATAGGAATAGAAGATGAGGGTAGGAGATTAGAATTCCAGTGATTTCCTGGCTATTGTAATGATACAAATAAGTAGAATTTTATATAGCAGGGAACCAACTTGACAGAAGTGTTAAATCCACTGGGATATGAAAATACTGATTAGGAAGATATTGTACATAATGTTTATCTGCACCCTGGCTGAAAAAGAAATGGATAGAAAAGAACATTTGGTATCATTTGAAAAATTAAATTTTAAAGGTTCCACAAAGCATTACTGCCCTTAAAGAGAATAAACAAAGACTTACTGCTATAAGCAGTCTGGGATTTACTTCAGTATAACATTTTCCATTGGTAGAAATTCACCATTTTCTCATAGGGAAGGTTTTTTTTTTTTTTTTTGAAAAAGATTTGGAAATGGGTAAAATTTAAACTGACCATCTTGCAATTCAGAATGACTTTCCATTTGGTATTACATAACATAAGACTAGAAGCATAAGAACTAAAACTATAAGCTAATTATGGTAAAATATTTTAAAATACAGAAAATATACAAGTTTCCAAAGTATTCAAAATAAAGTATTTAAGTTAACTTAAATTAAATTTTCTCTAAGATAGTAAAAAAAAAAAAATCAGAATTAATTTACATACCTTTTTTTGAGAGGGGAAGAAATACAAACCATCAGAAACATACAGGACAGAAAGGTATTTCCTTCCCAGCTACGCTCATAATCGTAGTTCCCAGAGTTCAAAGCAAATCTCAGCTTTAACACTCATTTCTGTTTAAAAGCAAATAACTTATTAATAATGTTTTTAATGATTATAAGTATGCACTAAACAAAAACAAACCAAAACTACTGAAATGCTTACTTATACCATCAGTATTTGGATATCCAGAACAGACGCTTCATCTGACCGTGTGCTGACCCTCTGACTTCTGAAGCACAAACCTCTACTGTTGTCTGATACAATTGCTAAGGCATTGTTCAACGAAGTAGCACTTACTGACACTGTTACAGTATGAGATAATGCCTAAATGGTGCACAGTGCCCAAGTGCTCTCTTGCTGTGCTGGCAGAATACAGTAGCTTGTGCTCTTTGTATGTCTGAAAGACTGCAGAGGTGCCAGGGCTGCTGATTTTGTCTTGGAGGAGTTGCACAAAATTCAGGTTGTCAGATTGCAACTGGATATACCTGAAAACAAATGATTTAGACTGTTCTAGTCCATTTTTACACAAGTGAAAATCCATCAGGATCTATAGAATCCTATAAATGGAAAAAATAACTCATGTTTTCATTCTGGAGTTACAAGCCCCAAAGTGTTGTGAGCATTTATGAGAGCTGTGATAGTCCCATTGTCAGTAAAAGATGAAGCCACTATGATGACACTGCAGGACAGGAATGCAAACATTTTGCTAGTCAGTGCTGCCATAACCCACTCACAACTACAATGCTAGCAAGGGCATAGCTCCCTTGGCCGTAAGATGCATCTGCCCTGCCTTGTTCTATTACATAACTAGATAAAGAATGGTCCCATTCCATCCTTTTACTGCAAAATAGGGATAGAGGGATGAAATAGTTGAGACCCAGGAAGAGGCACAAAATATTCCTTTCCTTTCCTTTCTTGACTAAATGGGTAGGTGAAATACTTGAGGCAGAGGAGAACCATCCTCATTTGTAACTTTTTAAACTTCTGTTCGTATAAGCAGCAGGAGAATTGGCTCATTATGTACAGTATAGATTGCAAGGTTTCTTATTCTAGGGAAGTATGTCAATATCATGAAAAATGTACCACCTCAGATACAGAGTACTATGCATACTGCATATGCATTATGCATACCAGCAGTATGTCAATGAAATACAGAATCTGAGCAGAACTGTTTATTCACTCAATCCTGAGGAAAAAAATAAACCACACTCAATTAGTAATTTTAAAGAGACCACATCGTGAAAGAAAATTGCAAATATATTTTGCACTTATGCCTTAAATGACAGAGAAGTACAGTCTCACTGTACAGATGGTACCTGAATACACAGCTTAGCCAGACAAGCAACAATAATAATGGGTAGTATGTTGTGATTTTTACAAAGTGTCACACCTGGATCAGCCTGGAGCTGGGTATTTCTTTTACTGCTGAAGATGTGTCATATTAAAACATCCTATACGGCTTTACATCAGTAAATAGGGTTTTTTTAGCTATATCTTAGAACTGAAAAGAAATGATATCTTTCTAATGAAATCCCATAAAGAGGTTAAATATCTCATAATGGTCTTGTTTTAATTACACAAATTTTAAAGCTTCAATGGACAAATCTGTAGTTTCACAAGTGCTGATCAATTTACCCATCTACTTCTATAACATTAGTACCAATAACCAAATACTGATTGCCTTCAGACCCAGAAAGTAGCTATAGCAGAGAAAACAGCCTGTATTTGGGCCATGAATAACTACAGAAACTTATGAAAGATCCTTCAGCGTTTTATCCTGCATTTATTAATCAAGAGAGCACAAATGTCCCATCCTTGAGAACATGAGGGTGGTGTGGTGGGTGCCTTAACACAAGTGGGATGGGACAAATCTAGGAAACCACCTCTGCACAAAAACATCTGATGACAAACTGAAATTTCTTGCTAATGAAGCTGAAATGATTCAGTTATGTCCAGGAAACTTTCTTTAGTGTGAAAAATAGGAAAGCAGATGCTTTGCAGGGTTGATAGGGTAACAGTGTGAGTTCAATTTTGTGTTTAAAATGATGAAGGAATTAAATTAACAGGACACTTCCCTGACTTTTATCTATCTTACCTTCCTATTATCTTTTTTTTTTTCTGCTTGAGTCCTTTTTTGACATCTTAATGCATCATTTTCAATTATCTAAAGTCTCCTGAGAAACCCTTGCACCTACAAGTACCGCATTCCATGTCATCTTTCAGAGTGGCCTGATATGTGACTTGTCTACAGTCAGTACCTTCCAGTAATACCCATCAAACACTATAGATGGTAGGCTCTAAAACAAATTGCTTTCAGGTTATCCTTGATTCTCATTAAATCACAAGCTGCATGCTCTCTCCCCAGAATGTCTGGGAACTGCCTCCCCTTTCCCCCAGTATTTTGATTTTATTATTTTGTCAACTTCTATTCATCCACTATATACTCTAGGCTTACTTCCTTGAAAAAAAAAAAAAAAGGTTAAACCAGAGCTAGTTTGGAGGTAGTAAGCTGTAATAGATGATAGCAGGTTTCTATTAAAGTAGTCTTTAAAGTGGTTATAAATCCCACAGAAAGAAAATGTTCTCTCCACAAGTCTTTTTTTTTGGAGTCATTTCAAATAGATCCTTAATTCACGTCCGTAGCAGCTGAGAAGTTTTTTCTAGCCAGTGCTTCCGGGCATCTCTCTCTCTGATGTTTTCTAAATAAGATATAACATTCATTGCATTCTTACTTTGGAAAGTTTGGCTCAAGTTCCTTTATTGTACCAAAACAGACCAGAAATCATTAAACAGATGAGTTGTTTGGATGGATCTGAATCAGAAACAGTAGGAAGGAGAAAGATTAGGGGTTAAAATGTCCCCTTGTAACAGCTGAAGGAGCACCCCCAGAGGAGTTTCCTTCTCCTTCCAACCCCCTTCCCTGAGGGCTTGTAAGAGTATGGGGAACCTCAGCTACCCTGGTATGCTAGCCCTTCCTACACTGGCATGAGTTCTCCTGCACCCTGCAACTTTGCAAGGAACTTGGAGGTCTTTTTTTGTCACTGGTTAATATGTCTGCATCACTCCAAACTGACCTGCCTCCCGCCCTGTTTTCGGGGGTCTCTGCTTTGCATCATCCTACTTTTGAGGATAGAGTACAGGAAAAAGTGTTCATTAAAAAAACAGAATGAAATACGCTTTTCCATCCTAAAAGGCAAAAATAAATGCATCAGAGATATTTCTTAAAAGGTTCAATGTCACTTGAACCTGTCTTGTTTTGAAACAATAGTCAGTGAAAATGCCATGTTGCCAAATGCATCCAACACAGTTCATACATACAAACAACAAGTATGCTTCCATTAATGAGGAATATGCTTATTTCAAGGTTGAAGATCAAACTACTCTATATTCATGAGGTTGCTTATTTGAACATAGTTGACAATTAATTAGGACTTAAAGAAATAGCTGAGAATGTTGGTCTTTGGGTCTAAATTTTACCAGAATGAATCTCTCCAAGTCTGGCGTGGAATGAGCCTGTTAGCCTCACAGGTCATACAGTGTTAATTGTGACTGTGAGAAGCGAATGACCTTCATATTTTTCTGTCACTGCTGTCCGACCCCATCTCCTGCTGTCCTGGCATGTTGACTGGACTTCCTAGATGGACTCTGGGCCTCATTCATTATTTCATTTTGTCTGATGATCACTGAACTGTCAGTGGACTCTGTCCCCACACCAGCCTTGCCTGGGTGCTGTGGGACTGTGCCCTGTTGGTGGTGTCATTGCCTGCCTGTGCTGGAGTCACCGTTGACCTCTGGCTCGTCCTCCGTTGTGGAGCAGCCCCATTTTTACTACTCCCTGACATACATCTAAAGTAAGTGGATAAATCCTGCCCTAAAAGTCCCTATTTCTTTCCACTGACTGTTAATGGATGATGAGGTACATAGCTTGGATGTAGTTATCTCCACAATAGACATGGCAAGAAATCCCACCTTCAGTGACAATTTACTACCCAGCACTTCCTAGAAAGAACTGGTTTGGGTCTGGTTAATATTAATTTTCTGATAGTCTTTTCTGTTTTTCAGTTAACTTGCTTCACATGCAGTTGCATATACTCTGGTTTGGACAACTATGAGATTTCTAAGGTCATTCATGTATTCTTTAAATTGATGGTCTTTAATGCAATACATTGGTTAGCTCTTCCCTTTTCCTGCAGTATTCTGCAGTTATAACCATAGCTCTATCCAAAGCGTTTTGAGTGATATCGTGAGATATCTGCTTGTGCTTTCCTTCAAAACCACCTTTCAATTATCTTCCCATCCTACCTACACAGGATTTGTTAGTGCCACATCAGAAAACTGAGCCTTTCCTAACTTTCATTTAAACAGAGATTTCCTTCTTCTCTACTCCATTTTATAGGAATAAAGCTCCTAGTATTCTGGAATCCTGTCCTTTCCTCTGTCCTTAGCAGATATCTATAATCTTCTATTACAGCTCTCAACTCCTTCCCAGTTGACCACAAATCAGGTAGCAGTACAATTTGCTTCCCTCTGGAATTCATAGAGCTTCTTTCAAGTTCTCAACAGAGAAAATCAAAATATTAAAACCTCAAAGTCAGTAAAATTCCACTGACTTCAGCACAATCAGTTACACTGGGGAAAAGAGGAAGAGAAAATATGGAAGCCATGCATACGTTTGAACAGGGCTTTGTTTTATTTTTCTTTTTGTTTTTTTCCCCCCCCAAAAAAGGAGTACAACAAGCTACATAGCTATTGAGACTGTAAGGAATGAACCCTTCAAGAACTGTTTAACTTCTTGCCCTACTGAGTCTTTCTCTTCTCATGTCAGGACCACT
This sequence comes from Struthio camelus, assembly GCF_040807025.1. Classification (NCBI taxonomy): domain Eukaryota; kingdom Metazoa; phylum Chordata; class Aves; order Struthioniformes; family Struthionidae; genus Struthio; species Struthio camelus. The sequence goes on along the minus strand of NC_090942.1, from coordinate 36,094,167 downwards.
ACTCTTTCCAAGGTTTGCTTATACTCACTGACTATTCATTCAGTTTTGCCCAATTTGATCACTCTTGTTTACGAAGTACATTGTGTAAGATTACAGATACTCCATGATCCCATCATTTATATCACATATTTGACTTAATTTACTGTGCTTGTGATGTTCATTTTAAACTATAATAGTCCAAAAGAGCATTTCTGTAAAATCTGGATGAGAAATATCTCAGGCTTATTGACATTTTTGTCACTGATATTGCTTCTATTTTAACAGGTTACAGGATTTGACCAAGTATGGGAGAGGCATTCTTTCAGTATTTTAGATTGTACAAACAATTGTAAAAAGGAAAGTGAGAGTGTGTTTATTTCAATTTACATGCGTAAAGGATAAGACAAGGTCAAATCATTGGATGATATATATATTGGCATCACTGCAACTGCACATCTGCCTGAAGATCTTAAATACGAATGTCATGCTTAAAACAGCTTATGAAGTTAATGGAAACATCATTTACTAATAAAAGATGAAGTTTTGCTACCCTTTCTCATGCTGAATAACACCTTATTCTCTATTTATACGTGTCTTGCACTGACTCATGAATCTTTCTACCTCTAACATGCCTACAGTTAGCAAAATCTTCCCAGAAGATTAGTCTATATAACATATCAAAATAAACTCTCATAGCCAGAAATAGTGGGAGTAGAGATAATTTTGTATAGTTAGATTTAGTCTTAAATTGTAATGAGAATTTAAGACTTGACAAATCATTTAGATTAATAAGAATGAGTTGTGTAAAAGAGTCTCTGACGAATTTATTGCTAGTGAAAACATTTGCAAACATGGGAATCATGCAGCACACTACAGGATGAAGTCAATCAAAATTCTGTGCAACCCAAAATGCACTTCCTTTCAACGAGCTCTACAGGGCATCACATTTTAAAATGTGTCGCTTCTGTTTACACCAAACCACTGCCAAGCTGCAAATTTGAGGGAGCAGTAAACATTTATTTCATATAATGTAGAAGAGTATTTGCAAGATGTGACTTTGTGGGATGGCAAGGTTACACGCAGTCATATCGAAGGGGAAAAAAAAACTAATGAATGGAACTTCTAGGGCTTTTCTTTGATTTATTATTTTTTCTTTGTTTACATATAGTTGATTTTTGTCTGTCAAATGCTATGGTATCACTTTCTAACTATACAAGATGAGAATAAGATGTTCTTTTAGTTGCCACATGATGATTTTGGTTAAAAACATTCTCAAAGAAACCAAAGGCACTTAAGCTTCAATCACATATAAAACACTTGTATGCAACTCTCAAAAGATTGCCAAGATTACAGAGACTGCAGCAAGTCAGCAATTAGTTTCTTTGCAGACAAATAAGGAATACCAAAATCATGAGGAAGGCAGGTGACTCTAAGTAGGCTCTAGGACTGATGTTCAATGGCTGACTGTATTATAATCCAGTATGCATTTAAAATATGTATTTATTTTGAAAATCAAACCAAAAAATGTAGAATTCTGCATAACTTTATATGGGCCATAAATTTCTCCTGAAAAAGATTTTCTGCTTGATTTGATACTGATGTCATCTTTAGCTAATGTTTAGATATATTACAGACATAAGCTGATGGCACCTACTTTATCCTCTTTATGATTTTGCACAACTGGGCTGCAAGTACCTATCACTGTGAAAGGTAAAGATATGTTTACTCATGGATAACAGCTTACAGCCGCCAATACTATAACCTGGTAGTCCACAACGTTACCTGCTGGCGAATAACTCTTATTACCTTCTTGAAGTCTATTTCAGAAAGTTTCTCATTCTGACATTCAGAAAAGATTATGATGACCTCAAGAGAAGAGGTATTTCTGGTAGAGATAGAGGCTATAAGTCACTTGACTAGACCCATTCGGAGCTTTTTCAAATGATTCTGTAAACTCAAAATAACTAATAAACAATGTTAACCTTTAAGCTTCTCAAAACAGATGCCGAATTCTCTACTAAATTCTTCAACGTATAACGGAGAGCTGATAAAATTGAGTCTTCTGTCATTCCAATAGTAAAAAAATTCCCTTCTGATACCTTAATGACATTCAGCTGCTGCTATTATCAGTCAGGCCAATCAGCACAAAAAGAACCTTATAACACTAGAAGACAATTCATTCGTAAAAATGATGGAGAATGAAGTTATATATAAGAGAAGTTTAATGAAGAAGTGTTTGAGATTTCAGATGTCAAGTCATCTAGCCAAAAAGTCAAAAATTTTGGAAAGTTTTGGCAAGACAAAAGTATTCCCCTTTTCCAAAAACAATGGTTATAGTTCATTGAGATAGGCACCTCCATCTGAACCACTCTTAACATGTCTTTATGGACTTAACTTTTAATTAACGAATTTTTTGAACCCCTTGACTTTTAGTTAACTTGAATCATGACCCACTGACTTCATTGTTTATCTTGACTCTCTCTAATGGTAAATAAAAGAGTAAAAATTCAATGAAGCTGTCCATTTCCTGATAACAAGATCAATTCAGTGGCTCAACCCTTTACCATGAAAAACAATATAGATGAAAAAAATTCTCTTAATACTCCCTAGTTCTTTTTATGGTATGAACTTCTCTGGATTCTCTATATCTCATCTCTGCTATATATAATTGTAATGACTTTGGTAGACTATTAAATTATATGGGAATGATACAGTAATTGTATAAAACAGGTGAATGATATATTCAGGCCTTAGTTCATGCACTTTATTCTTGTGATCATTAATAAGAATTATATGTGCACATCAGAAGAAACAAAATCACATAGTGTGCAACTAACCTGACTAGCTTTAGCGACCTAAGATTAATTCCTTTCATAGGCATTTCTAGAGAGTCATTCATTCCACCATCCTAGGTGGGATTAAACATTGCAAGGGAGTCCTTGCCTTCTCCTTAGGAGGAATAACAAGTAAGTAACAAGTATAAGGGAGATACTGAACTTTAACATGAGTAAAGTTAGGTGAGATGGACCCTGACCTTAGTTTTAATTCTTTAAGATGCTCATATATTACTTCTGAAAACAATATAAATGAAACATGAGAATTTTTATGGCCTTCAAATTACTAATATGTACCAATATGCTCTGGCTTAGGTTAGCCCATTGAGTACAAAGCAGGCTAACTGAAGTTTTGCTAAAACTGGGCAGAGCAGCAGAAAAGTGGAACTCAGAAACTAAGGATTTTTTAAATCGATTTTAAACTTTATTGAAACTGCTAAATCAGTTTTGTTTCAGTTTCCCTCATTTACTTGTAGCTGCAAATGGCAACAGAGAGCAACTAGAGGCTCTTGCATGCAGAGGAGAAAAAGAACCTACTTTTATAAAAACCTCAGCCAAAACTATAATTTGAGAAAAATGTAGTTTTCACTTGGAAACAATGGGAGAAAGCATATATTAAAAAGAAGTAGATTGCAAAAGACAGATTTAATGTATTGCCACTTCCTGAGCAGGTATAGGGTCATACTTATTTTTTTCTCAAAAACTTGACTAAAGTTCTTATAGGGTTCTATGTCTTTCACGTTAGTAAGTGGCAATGAATCATGTCCATTTGTTTCCAAGCAACTCTGATGCCCAGGAGTACTGTGGTACAGATTTATTGCATCTGTGTAAGTGGGAAGCCTGATTTTCAACATGCTTATATTGACTTTTCCTGGAAGAGAAAGCCAATGATAGTAGAACAAGCAGCTGGTTAAAGGGTTCCATCAGTCCAAGAGCTATTTTGCTGCTGAATACATCTTTCATCTCTCTAAAATATAAGCATACACTTTTAGTACAATACATTAGAAAAGAAAAGTAGAATCCTTCATTTCAGCTGTCCATGTAGTTTAATTTAGTTGCTGAGATCAGGTGTATCTCTCTGGGAGTGCATGTTTTCCGAAAGATCCACAGCTCATATAAGAACCTGAGAAATCCTTTTTACTTGGTTTGATATTATCAAGAGAAATAAAGCCAATTTTATATCAAAAGTGGAAAGACAGTAGAACTGAATAGAGCTCTTCTGAATAGCTGCTAAAGAGAAAATCAGACTTTCACTAATCACTGAAACCATATAATTGAACAAATTATTCTCAAGTAATGTTATGAGGTAGCTAACATGATAGCAAAGTTCAATTAGTTCTACTGATCTTCTGAACCTGTTTTGAAACCCATTGAATCTGATAGAAATTTTTTAATCACATTGGTACATCAAAAGAATAAGCAGATGCTCTGGATCCTGGGAGAATTACTTAGCACCCTGAGTGATAAGGTTCACTGTAGGCATGACATTATTTTGGAACATGTAGTATGCTCCAGTGTTGGAGCAATGGGCCGCAGCAGGAGTTGCTGAAACACTTTTATGTATATACTTCATAGTCTTCTGACTGGAAAAGCTAGAGGTTCACAGAACCTGTGAAAGCGCTTCGGGGATGAGGCTTGCTGCCCAGAAAGAACCGGAGTCCCCCCTCCTTTCAGACTTACTTCCTAAAGATTATGCTAAAGCTTGATGCAACACCAGGATGGGAAAAAATAGAGCTAAGAAAATATGTGCTTGTTCACATCCAGCCTGGCCAAACTCACATACAGAGACCTTAGCGCTGTGCATCACATTTAGCCTTGTTGTGAAGGTATAACCCAACCACAAAGCTGTTTTATTGACAGTTGCTTCCATGACCAGAATGCCATGGACCTTATTCCAACAATGGCCAACAAGTCGATCAGGGCAGCCCTTTGGTGGCTGCCCAGCAATGTCACAGTGATTTCTATGCTGTTGATATATAATTTGGACAGATTAAATCTAGTTTAGATTTCTACCAAAATGTCTTTGCATGTAGCGTAGGTGAAATGTTTTTGCTCACCTTGCTTTTTATTATTGCGTATATCATCCAAAATGAATTATGTTTCTTATAAGCCCTGCAATGCAGTCATCAGAGAAGATAAAGATCTTCCAACCTGACCAAAAATGAAGTTGATCCAAAGGATTTCAGAGCTTCTCAGAAACAATGGCTCCATATTATATGGCTCTAAGGGAAATTAAGCTGAATTATTTGTGGAAAGACCAGATTCAATCAGATTATTTCTCTTATTTCAAAATGATTTCCTAGTATTTTGATTGTGCGGCACAAGCAGTAAAACAAAAAATGCCTTTCCAGTAGAAAATAGATCTAAGTCAGTTAGAAGTTCTTCAAGGATAGCTCTCAACTCAGAACAAGCTGCAGCTTTTTGGCATCACCTTTTATTAGATAATTCTTTCAAATTTAGAACCCCCATCTATCTAATTGTAGGTTAAAAGGCCGTTGCATTAGACTATAAAATCACATAAAACCAAACCTCAGTTTTAGTGATGCTCCATGTTAACCTCATTATCTTGACAGTAGTTAACTGGATAAGACACATAGTGACAAACAATCCCTAACTTCACTTATTTTATTCTAAACAATCACTAAAAAAACATTATTTGCAATGCCTTTTCACTTGGAGTTTTAGATATCTGTAAGCACACTTACACATACTCAGGAAAGTCTTGCAATCAGGGAGAGTTAAATAAGCAGAAAGCTTATTTAGAGTCCTCTCCATTCCAGGAAAATAAATATCTTCTCTATCCAGCAAGGGAATATTGCAATTGCTTATACTTGCCAAAGGAATATTTAAATCTTGTAATGAAATGATCTAATATTTTTAAAGTGGAAAGACACATACAATTGTTATTTTGAGAATTGCCCAGGGCAAAACTAAAAATTTCATTAAATTTGCAGCATGGATATTTTTTTCTCCTTTTAATAGCTCTCACCTTTACTGAGAAACTAAATCAATACTTTTTACATTTTTCCCATGCTTGTAATTGTTCTTTCAGATCTATAAGATCACCTGTTATCCATTCTGATACATAGGGGTGATTTGGGAAAGCTAGTTATGTATAATGCATGAATCTGTTTTATGAAATTGCAATATCATTGATAGTCTCAATGTGCAGTGACTCAGGCCTAGGCTGAAAAAGAGTTGGGGAAAAAAATAAAAGAAATCATTATCATTGACAGCTGAGCTGTGCCAGGCCTTTCAGAACACTGACAAGGAATGCCTAATCTAAAAAAGTAAATTAAAACAAGTTCATCAACTTTATCTGCAAGGACAAGACAATATAAACTGAGAAAATGTAAAATGGAAAAGTTTGGAGCAACATTATAAAAAATAAATAAATAAGGTAGTCTGGGAGAAAAGTGAGGAACAAATGCACAAACTTTTTGAAATAAGTAGAATTTTTTGGATTATGGGACAAACGATGGTCAGACAGGCTGGATGGAAGATGAGGAGATAATACCTCAACTTTCAAAGGAGTTACCATGAGCAAAGAAACTCCAGAGAAATGGTTTAAAATCCTGAATATACACTGCCGTATGCCAGGAGGAGCAATCCACAACAGTAAAGAGATAGAGGCAGGTACAGACATGTAGAATTCAACTATTTTCAAGGCTGTGTATTTCTTATGCTGAGTGAGGGATCTTTCTTTAATCTTGTATTAGTTTATTTAACCATCCGTAGCCCATAACACTGAAGCTCTGAGCAAGGCTGCATTTAAGCTGCTATGAAGACTGAGGGAGCCAAATTTGAAGTTTAGTGCATCAGCAGTTCTGATGATCCCTCTTTTCAGGAGATGGTGCAAATCCAAACATGTTCATGCAGAAAATGGATGTGGAAACAGGTAGGATTGTCATGCCTAATGTTAGCCTTCTAAAATAAAGTGTTCAGGCTAAGATAGTCACACAGGTTCTGGCCAGTCATCAGTAGAGAGAGGCACCTCTTGAGGACAACTTAGCCCCACTACATTGGTCTCCTTGGTTTAAGATGTGATGATTTGCCATGTGGAAGTTTCTATCTCTCCCCATTGACCTCAAAAGGAACCTGAGCAACTAGACTAGGCTAGTTACCTCATCATTAAATAGCTGATGTTAGGAGAGGTGAATCCGAACCTGAAAGACAGTATTTGACGTTGCTGAAACTTGGAAAATTTACAAGAGTAGAAGTTCTCATAGTCCTCCTTCCTAGTCTCTTTGGGTAATGGAAGCCATTAGGAAGTACAGAGGAACACTCCTTGCAGCAAAGGCCATCAGGAATAGAAAAGCCTGCCTTTGCTTGGCAGACAGAATCCTCATGCAAGCTTCATGTAGAACAGGTCAAATATTCCACCACCTCAAATTTTCAACCTCCATATTTCCAAATCAAGCATAAAGCCTTGACAAAACAGAGTCAGAGAGCTGTGAGTTTCTCCTCTGTCTTCCAAGAGTGTAGAAGCTGTGAATTAAGCTTGGTAGAAGCTGTGAATTAAAGATGGTAGCAACAATGATAGCTAATAATGCAAAAGGAAATAATACTTCCTAAGAACAAAACTGCTGTATGTCACAGCTATCTTTTCGCTGTACAACATGGGCACGGAGGAAGCAGTGTCCGCGCAAGATAGGTCCCCCCCAACCCCCAGGTAGACCAGCTGGCCGCTCAGGAGCGCTATCCGTGGTGCTGAAACGCCTCCCTCGCCCCCGCCTGCAAACGTGCCTCGGGGCGAGACTGAGCTGGCTTCTGCGCGAGGGACTCTCCAGGATGTCAAAGGTATTACCAGCTCAAAGTGACCGCCAAATTCAGTTATTCACGTCACATACTGCTTGTCAGGGCTGAGAAATTAGTACCAGAGTAAGAATATCTGAAATGGACTATACTAAAAGAGGTGAGCAATTTAGTTTTGCTTAGCTTCTATACCAGTCCGCATTCCTAGTTTTATTTTAACCAAACAGCCCAGGCATCCACCAGCTACTGGACTGACTGCTGAGATAAGCATGTAGTTCACAATGACATATGTTTTATAAGCCACAGGGGAAATTTTAAAAAGTCCATAACAACTGCACTGCCACCCGCCGGGGGGGGGGGGGGGGAGAGGGAGGGTGCGGGGGGAGAAACCTGGGGGGTAAGTACAGATTCAGCTGTTTTTTGCTTCTGAACTCAAAAGTAGCATGTACAGAGACCCCACACAGAGAAAAAGTATGGTCATTTAATCTGTAAATTTTCTCTGAAAAAGTATAAAAACATTTTAATATAAAGAAGTGGCACTGTATGTATCTGTGGCAACTAATAAGACCTGGCCTTCATATGGCCCAGCACTTTGACACTGCTATCTACAGAAAGATAATTTCATTCATCAACTCTGCTTCTTATGTCTACCATTTCTCTGTGATATGCCACCTCAACCTTAATCAAGATTCCACATGCCTGAAAATTAAAATCACTTTAGTACCTTCTAGTACTACTGGGGTAGTGTAAGAATAGTCTTAAAGAGCCTCTGTGTACATGTGAATAAAACGCTTCATGGATTATTATATAAATATGCAGATAAAAATTAGGAACTAACTGTTCTTCCAAATAGATTTTCTGAATCAATCCTTTATGGTGTAACTTTCTGATTAATGTCCGGAACAGTGATGGAAGATTAGCAGCATTTACTTGGCTAGACAGTGGGAACTTTTCCTTGTAGAACATTTACTGTATTTGTATTAAGTAGACGTACAGCAACCTTCTTATTCTCTGACTTATTATACAACCTTTTGGAGCTTAAATCCTAACACAGAATGTGACTTTAAAGTTGCTTTTCACTGACTGGGAAGAGCTTGTGTCACATATTTGAATGGGAGCTTTTCAGAAATAAAAATGAGCTGAGATTCTGGGGAGCGAAATCACAAAAAAAAAACAACAACAAAGTATCAGTAATCCAAGTATCATGCTATTATTAATTCATCCACCTGAAAATTAAGCCAGCCTATGCTATTATTCTTTTCAGATTGCAGAAGAATGAGACTGTTTACCTACTCACTGTAATCATTTATAATAATGAACAAATCAGAAACAAGAGAAATCTAGTGTTAAAAAAAGAAAGCACCAGAAACACAGGTGACCTTTTGGTGTCTGATTCCTTAATGCAATGAAAGATACAACTATTCCTATACAGCAAAATAATTAAGTACATGCAGAATCTCACTGAAGAGGCACATGGTTAAATAGTTTGAAGAATAAAGATGTGTTGATTTGCTGCTTCTAATAGTCAAGCTTACACTGAACAAAGGAAAAAAATTAGTAAATAGCAGAGAACTCATAGTTTCTCTGCAAAAAACTTCAATAAGACAAAACATGGAAATGATTTTACATGTATGTGCAAATACAATGCACCAATTTTCTCAGTGTTAAATCTCCTGGTTAATTTGCTTCCACGTTATTTGCTAAAAGAAGCTGATCATAAATCCAGATGATATGACTTTCCAAATGACTCTAAAAGCTATTATTTGTGAAAGCATACTGCTTCTCTCCATTATTCTTTCATTATTGTAATTATATGTAAATGATATTCATTAGATTGTTATTCTTTTCTCTGTAAATCTGCCTTGGGCAGAGAATTCTTTGCATCATTTTTCACTAAATTGTTCCATCAGCTTTAGCGGACTTTAGCAGACTTCATAAACTGTGAAAAGAAACAGGACACATACTAATAACAGTTCTATACTAACTTTTTCTGTATCACTTGAGAAGACAATGATGAGTCTAGATGCTTTTGAAGTGTAGTAGTTCAGTAGTCCACCTCCCACCGTATATGTGGAATGTCTTGAGGATACCTAGATATTGCAAACAGAGGCCAAGGAGCCATGACCATGTCCTTCATAAGCAACACTGCAGAAACAGAAAGTTCCAAAAGTTCTTTTGGGGGCCATTGAGGCTACAAACCTAAGAAACTAATAGGTACTAGGCAATAGATAAAAGCTAGCTTCTTGTAGTACAGGCAGTAGGAAAGCTACTTTCTTCATTCCCCCTTTCTTTTTTTTAAGATTCACTTACAAGACTAAATTTAGCTATGTAGATTTAGGCTTTAATCCTGCAAGACTGTAGGCAGCAGTTCTCCTCTCTAGCCAGAATCTCCATCAGCTAGTGAAGAGGCAGGCTTACATGTGTCTATTGGTGTGGATGTGTGAATAGATATCTAATGCTGGACTTCAAGCTCTTGCATACAGGAAGTTTTTCCTTAAAAATTAAATAAAGTCAAGACAAATGAAAAAAATGCGATCTTTTCTTTTTCTCACTTTAGATACTATCATTTTTAAGTCTGATCCATGGTTTTTGTACAGGGATAGTCTCTGCAGATTAGCAGAGAATTTACAGACCAAGAAACAGACATTTTTTCAAGTTCCAAACACACAAACAGCAGGAACTGGAATTACTGGAAGAAGCAACAATTTTAATCTGAAGGCATCTTTTTCAGGTGGAGGAATGGCAAATGTAAGCCCAGGTGTAAGGACGGCCAGCAATGATCTCTGATCCACATCTGACATGATTCATTCCATCATACCACTGATGGACTGACAGCCGTCTTCTTTCACTGTCTTCATTCTGTTTTAAGTAACTCACTAAATACATAACCAAAATTTCAGAGCTCATTGAGGGTAAAAGATTTTTATGCTAATATAGTAAGCATCCTTCAGCTTACTTAAACATAGAAATTATTGCCTACAACCTTCTATGAAAGTGCTAAAAACACCTTTAGCTGTCTACTCTACTAAAGAAAACACGTTCAGCCACCTGAAAGACTGCGGAGGTTGTCTGATATAGGTACAAGTTCAGTGTGGCAAGAACTACTGCAAACAAAGGTAGGACAATTACATATAATTTTAGACTATGGTCTTCCATATTTATTCGGATCTCCACGAGAGCAGTTGCCAATATGTTGACATTGTTACAACCATAATCAAGGGAATAGCTCACGTATTTTCCATTACTCTTCCTCCCGCTGGCATGGCTAGGTAGTTAGACTGAGGGTTTAGGAGGTGAACATCTGGGGGACATTCACATGCACATGTACCAATGAACTTGAGGATGTTTATTTTTGTATATTTTGCGTACCTGTGCACACACACTTGCTTAAACGGACCAATAAATTACATTCCAAGATGTATAATGGCTCTTTTCCAAAGGGAAAATGGATGAATACTGGCCCACATCAGGGCTTCTAAATGTTTTAGTCACCAAATTTGTATGTGACTTTCACATATACAGATATACATAGATATGTACAATGATCAAAATTATAGAGGGAAAGATATGCACACATGTGATTCTAAATATAGTATCACTTTTCCAGGAGCAAACTGTCTGATAACTCTGTAATGAAAAAAGTAATCTGCTACCAGTTAATAGTATTGCCACCCCCATAATGCAATATAAAATATGAAACTCTTACCATCATGGACTTTTTAAAAAAACATTTTAAATGCTCCCATTCTGTCAAGCACATTTCTGTCAGGTATATAACTGAAGCCAGTTTTCATGAAAATAGCCTACTACTTTCTGCTATTTCATATGACAGAACCAGCTTATCAAGTTTTATTTCATTTCTTAGAGAGGTGATTGTGGGAGAGAAGTCCACTGTACCCAAGGGGCATCCGTAGGAGCTGCGCTCTTGTCCTTGCCATAGCAATTTGAAGAGTCTCCGGGAGCACAGTCACTCCACTGCCCTTGCAAAGGTTTTGGTGTATTCTCCTACCAGTAGGGAGACAGCATTCATCTTCTTACTCCAAACCTGGGTTACCTGAGAGAGGCCACTCTTGCTCCTGAAAGATCCTAAGGGGTGCTTTTCACTTGAACATAGAAGCACAATTTGTAACAAGGAGCTACAAAGAGCGACAAAAGGAGAGAAACGGCTCTTTGTACCATCTACCTCTGTTACGCAACAGGTGCACAAGCATTAACACTTAAGCGGCTTTTATTAGAACTTCAGATAATAAAAAGGGATATTTCATAACAATATTTCTAAACTGCTAGAAAAGTGCATTGCACTGTAAAACTCACTCTCAGATTGTTTTTGTGTACTGTTGACAGTTTGACATTCAGAGATTGACAGTATGACATTCAGATAGTGTAAGACTCAGCTCTCTCAGAGTCAGACAAGGACATCTATACAGAAGACTTGGCGTGTTTGGCATGTGTTTATCCTCTAGATCCACTCTCCAGGCTCCTCTATATCATTTATCTAACCATCTCACTAACATTAGATGTCCTCACAAAAATAAGGAATCATTATTATTATCATTGTTTTTTCAGATAGGAAACAGAAGTAAAGAAAATTGTAAGTAATATGCCAAAGGTAACAGAAAATCAGATGCAGGACTAAGCATAGATGCCAGAGTAGTTGAGCCCTGTTGCGTGCCTCAGACCAAGCCACCCATTTCCATTTTAGAGTGATGTCCTCCTCTTTGGAATACCAAATGCACCAACTTCCAGGTGTCTATAACCAGATACTGCAAGTCACAGTCAATGGAAAAAAAATAACCATAGACAAAAAGGGCAAAACAGAACCTGCACAGCAACATTGCTAAAAATTGGGAAATAATTCTTCAAGTCACTGTTCTATGCTATATCATCCTCTGGGCAATAGAATTGAATTAATGTTCTTAAGTTTGCCAATTACCACCAACAAAGGTTTGTTCCCTTAGTTTCCACAGTGAGAGGAAAGAATCATTTGCAGTCCTAGCTTAATTATTCATTTGACTAGGACACTATGAATGGCTCTTTTCCTCCTTTGTGAAACACATGTGGTAAGTCATGCTCTTGGATTCATCCTAAGTATAATAAAGAAAAATGTATTCATTTTTCCTGAAGTGAGGCACAAACAGATGCAAACATTTTATTTCATTGAGAAACACTAAACAGATAGTTCTGGCACAGCAGAATAGAAGATGGCATATTACAGTTCTCATCGCATAGAGAAGGCTTCCAAAAATTCCCTAGTTTCTCTCTAATTATTTCAAGCTAAGACAATATGGCAAAATGTTTCTCTAAATATTTGCTCAAATTTTGATTTGGCATAATTATTCTCAGCTTATATTTCTTTTATTCAAATATTTGTATGATCAAATCACACTGCCAAAAGTGTTCACGGAAAACAGATTTCAAAGTCACATGCTCAAGCATTCACAGAAACTGAATATTCTGTCCTCCCACATGACAATTTATTTTAGATATGTTTATATGTCAGTCAACCCAGAGCAGGGAAATATCATCACATGATTTATCTGACCTATCACTACCAGGCAATAGAGCTGGAATATTGGATACTCAGGGAACCAGTCATAGGCAGGCCACAGGTTAAAAATTCCAATCACAAACACATTGATTGAGTAATTTTGAATAACAAAGAATCCAGAAAAACATGATCTGCTTGCAAATATCCTTTCAGCAGCAAAGCAGCACATTGATTCTGTGAATTATTCATGCAAAACTCATAAATATGTATTCAGTAGCAGCAGGATATACCAATCTGCAACTTCTCCTAATAGACTGAATTAAATGTGAAGTGTAAATAGTTTTTTTAAGAGAAGTTGTGACCTTTTTTATGCTTTTATGATCAGTAAAAGTTAGAAAAGTTAGAAAAAGCTTCTTTCTGCTTTGTTTTAAATGTAGAAGTAGCAGGAGCATCAAGACCAAGCTTGATTTTTTATGAAGGCTTAATGAGTTTATCAAATGTGTAGTTGAAAGATTTCCTCACATTGATTGAAGTGGAATGAGAAAAGATGATTAATCTTTAAACATCTTCCTTTATGAGTGTTTATTTGCTGGCATTCAGTAAGCAAGGAATACCAGACTAAGATATGTTGTAGCAAAACTGCATGGCATGTAATAGAAACACTCAAGTGGTATTGTCTATCTCCTTTTCCCAATTCTGGACTGAATGTGAACCATGGAAATGAACATTATGAAGTGAGCACTATCATGTGATATGAAACATAGGCACTCCCTTGGTGGGGTGCACACACGTGTGTCAGGCTGTGTCACCAGATGGCTGTGTGTTCTCCATCTCCTGATCCAGAATAGATGTGCAGACCCTGGAGCTTTGGTTACGATGTCTCATTGTATGACCTCGGATGTATGCAAGTCTGAGTGTGCAGGACCAGTTGTGAATCTGAGACAATATAAGAATACTCGCGTTTTGCTGGTGTGTTGTCCAGTCATGTCCAGTCAAGGGCCCTTGGAAAAAACTCACACCGCAAATGTGGCTACCAGGATTTTAAGGCTTATACTCTAACTTTGCTCAAGAGATTTCTGAGAAATAAACCACAGACAGTAGATTGAATTCAGTTTGCAGTGTGCAGACAGCGCATGGTGACCTAGGACAAGGAGGAGGGCAGTTACAATTTTAGCAAGAAACCACAACATATATTTCACCATAGAAGCTTTTTTGTCTCCACAACACTTAGTATAAATTGTTCTGAAGAAAAGTTGACTGAGTGTTAGAGAATTTCTTATCTCAGTATCTTTCTGGACAGTTTATTCCAATTTGTTCCACAAAACTTTGTACTTTAGTTTAATTATTTCTTTTCCTTTTCTAGTGTTTACCCTAGCGTTAGTGTTCGTTTCACAGAGCAATCAAATTCCACTTAGCCAGGAAACTCCACAACTGAGAGAGAGTCTAAGTTTTTGGTTCAAGATGAAGCTGTGGTAATGTGGGACAGTTAGGTGCCATATTTAGCCTTTACAACGTTGCTATGGTGACAGAGTAATTTCAAGGTAGTGTTTGAGTACTATCTAGAAGTTATGCAGCTTTGGCTTATCTTTTCAGGGAAGAGCCTACTGACTGCTGTTAACTGTAATTCTTCCTAAAACATAAAGAGTAAGCCTCTCTAAATACATTGGTAAAATCCCAAACACGGTTATGTAGGACTGCAAATTGCTACTGAAAGCTCTTTAAAAATCACCCTGTTCTTTCTTTTTTCAATCTTTTTTTAAAAACAAACAAGCAAATTTTAAATCCTCTCAATTTCCTCATGCATAGAAAGGTGGATGCGTGTAATATGGAGACCTTTATGCATATTTTGCATTTTAATGTGTTACATTTTTAGAATGCTTGGGATATTTTTCAAAAGGAAGATGCTTTATTAATGCAAAAAATTTAAAATAAAACCTGAAATTACAGGGGATCATGACAGTGCTGCTGTAAAAGCATCTGGCAGCAATTTAATTCAACACTCCTTGTCTGTAGGGAGGATAAGAAAGTACTTTATGTCAAAATCTCATATTCAGGTACCTTTCGTAGATAAAGAGCACAGTAAAATACTGGAGCTAGCCCCTAGTTGTATACATAAGCATTATAAAAAAAAGGGGGTAAAAAGATAGCCACTATTTATTTATGACATATTTGATTCCATTTTCAGGACACAAGTAAAACAGCCAGAAGAGGGAATGCAATTTATCAGCCCTGGTGTGCAGTGTTGTGCTGACAACGATGAAGGCACTGGTGATAAATGGAGACAAAGAAGATGCATCTGAATTAGAATCATGTTAGCATTTTTTCTTAGGAAAAGGAAAGAAAACTTGTTGTTTATGAGAGAAAAAAAGTATTCATGCAGTAAGATGATAAATTTTACCATGGCATTTGTATTGATTACCACTAACAATGACTTTGAACACTTTGCAATCCCCGTTTTAATATACCATATTTTTAGTTTGATATATCTTTTCATTCTAATTGGTGTAACACTGGAGGTAATTAGGAAGAAGCTGTTCTTTGGGGAATTTATCATTAAAATTAATGGGAAAGAACTGTGGAACATAAGACCATTGGCCAAAATTAATGCTACCCGCAGGAAAGCAGAATACGCCACTTCTATAACTCCTTCAGTTATTTCCATTCCATTACAGGAGAACAGAAATGTTTTACTGTGTGTATGAAAATAGTTGACTGAGTCTCTATTGCACCTTCCTTAGGACCAATGTTTGTATCAATGTTTGGGGCAGAATGGCCTTTCTAAAAGTTCAGCCAGAGAATCTGAGGAGAGGAGGGATTTTTTGCTAAATACAGTGAATCTTATTTCATCCGCCACCTAGGAATATAAGAACTGCTATACTATATCAAACAAAAGAACCGTCTAGTCCCACAATCTTTTTCTGACAAGAGCTGTTAGTAGATACTTAGGAAAAGAGCAGAAGAAAAGAGGGCTTTTCACCAGTCTACCCTTACTTCTCTTACTGACCAGGTCCTAAATTAGAAGGTGATTCAGGCTCTTGTTCAACATCCTAAAATGGGTCTATTGTTCAATAGTTTAAAATGGGTCCATTCTTCATAAATATGACTAAAGCTATTTCTAGCTCTTTGAAATATCACACGGTAATAGTCCACAGGAAATCTTCCCCCGCAAGCTCCACAAAGTGAAATAAGAAGTCGTTTCTGTTTTCTTCTTGTCATCTTAGATTAGCCCTGGCTCTCTCCAGTCAGTTCCTACACATAAAGGAGGTTTCAAGCAGATAAGCCCCACAAATTCAAACATCTCATTTGGATAAAATCCTGGTGTACAAGACTCTCATTTCAGGCACCCCATCAACTGTTGGATAAACACCTGAACAAAGCTTGATACACTGCAAATCATGTGATGGGCATGACCTCTAGGGGTATTGTGGTGTGTGACAGGGAATGAATGGCCTGTGCCACTGGATGTCTGGTGGGAAGGTGCTTCCTACCGGTGCCTCATCCCAGTTAAAACTCCTCTATCACTCTTATCTGTGGCTCTCAGCACCAGCACCTGGCAGACGAGGACATGCTGAATATGCACATCTGGTCTGTGGGGCCCCGCAGTGGGGAGCTGCAAGGCAAACACACTCAGTCCATGTGCTGCAACAGGGGGGCGTGAAAGGGAGTAAACCGTGCTGTGTCTCACGCTCAGCACATAAGGCTTGACAGCTCTGGGAATCTGCTGACAGAACTGCTCTGTAGGCACACAGACGGTGTATAAGCTGAACAGCTGCGTGGAACCAGGTGTAGGCGTCAAAGCTTCAACAATAATATAGGGGAAAATATATGGATACAGAGTGAAAGGTTTCCACTTTCTCATGAAATGAAGGAGGCTTTCTGAAGGAAGCTGTTCTCTGCTCAGTTTGTTCTCTTCTGTCAGACCCCTATGAAATCCCAGTAGTTGTGTTTCCTCCAGAATGTCTTTTTCTTAAACTATTTTGGCACATAGAAAAAGCTTATGAATAGACACATATTATATTATTAATGTAACTAAATATATCACCCGCCCATATACTTGCAACTGTCTCCCTTCTAAAGCCAGTGTTTTCTCTGTAGTTCCTGCGTCTAATTATCATCAATTTCAGCTTAGGAAGGAAATGATCTAACAAAGAAGAGATCAATTATCTTAGCAGCAAAATAAAAAAAATCAAATTAGTAAAATGGGAATTTTAGATGGCAATTTGATCTCTGGGACGTGTGGTGCTTAGAGAAACAATGCACAAAACAGAACTTACACTGTAGAAAGCCAGATTGCCTTTAACATCTATAAGTGAAGGAGCCACAACAGGTTGGCAACTGAATTCAGTGAAAGAAAGTATCAGTCGCTTCTGTCATTGAACTATAAGAGTAATTAATTTTCCTGCTAAACATAATAATAGCAAAGTGTCCTGCATAAAATATGTTTAGGGCAAAACAAGGAAACTGATAATAAATTAACCTGAAAGAGAATGCAGAGGATAGGGTCTATTTTGTTCTACCAGCAATACTTCACTGGAGTCAAGCACCGTAATGATTTATTAACACACAAGAAGTACCCCTGGCAGGCATAGTTAATATTTTAGTACTGCAGGCGATGGAATGTGACAGTTTCACTTGTTGCTCTGACCTTTATTTTCCTTTGTACCATAATTTCCCAGAACTTCAATTTATCTTGAGAACATGCAATTAGAGATATCCTTTTAGATAAGCCACAGTCATTTCTCACATAACTTTAACAGTCATTTTTTTTAAATGAAACTTGTTCTTCACAGTTCACACATCAAATCAAGTTCAGAGTGGTTCACTGAGAACAATAAAGACCTTAGAAACCAATTATTAATCAGAGAATTTCAGAGTAAAATTTGGGTTTTGAGCAGTTCAGTGCGTCATGGAAGACTGCATACCAAAAAACATAGCTATCACCATGCTGGGAGGCAGATATTCATTTATCTTTAGCTGAAAGAAGAGCTACCTGAGTGACAACTTCATTAAATTTGAATACATTACCTCTAAGTTCTGCTGTAAAAGCTTCAGGAGCAATTAATTTCCTTTCTACCAGTAGTGATAATATATCATGGAACAAGAAAAGAGAGAATTCAGAACAAAACAGGAAGTGCATGATAATTAAGGGATCTGAAGAGCTAGACCCTATTTTGATAGTGTGCAGGGTAGTTTTTATTTTCTTTCTCTAACAATATTTTTACCTTCTTACCTCAAAATTATTTCTTATCGGAAAATAAATTTGTGGACTTTTTTTTTTTTTCCCTTGTCAGGCCTGATGAATATTTTAGTTTCTAACAGATCTGGATATGACAGTTTCATTTTCTTCACACAGTGAGCTTTATTTTTGCATTTGCATGTCCAGGTCTGAGACACGACTCACCCAATAGAAGGACAGTACCACACAATTGAACTTAATAGAAACATGTGACTTTCATTTTCTCACGTGACTTTTCCAGAATTTTATTCGGTGGGGCCCTGAGTGGAATATCCAGCACATTCAGATTCTTTGATGAATAATCAAATTGGAACTGTATGCACACATGTGCTGGGACCCCAGAATAGGCAAAGCTTTGAGGTAGATCTGCCTAGGCCTTTGCAGTACCCTAAGAACCTGTTTCCCTTCTATCTGCCCTGAGACTCAGCTTGTTCTTCCCTATACTTCTCAGGAGTCCCGTTCAAGTTTCCTGCTCTTCCTTGTGACTCCTCGCTCCCTTCTTTGTCCATAGTCTCCGGGATGGGAGCTTTCTCCCTTTTCAGCAGGTCCAGAAGCTCCATAGGGAGGAGTAAACCTCTCCCCTCCAAGAAGTTCCCAGCATCCCAGTAAGCCATGTACAGACAGGTCACCTACAAACTGCGAACAAGCAAATCAAACTTACCACACCAATGTCCTCAGTGTGCTGGAGCTATTTTCAAAGCTGTAATGAAAATATGACCTTTATTTGGCTCCCTGGAGAACCTACAATTTTAAGTGACTATATAACTTTTATCTGTCAAACCTGCACCCTGAAAAATCTGAAGTGCAAAACTCAGATCCAGTATGACTAGGAAAAAGCTGGCAGTGCAGGACAATGCTGAAATTGTCTTATCAGTTTTAAATAATTTACAAAAGTCAAAAGAAATGAACTTACAATAAAAAATAAGTGGGTGAGATCTACATAGGCTAACTTTAGCCAAGGGAGGCAAGTCTGTAAATTCCATCTACAGTCACTGGAGAGAGATGCACTCCTCCAACAGATGAATCAGAGCACTATGTTAGGCTGCTGCTCTGAATCACTCTTTGCAGGTAGTTTTTTATTCTTTATTCACAGGGAAGAGGAGCCTCAGAAAAACAGTTCCCTAAGTTAAAAAGGGGCCTGATTTTCCATTGCGCTGAACACACCATTCTGATCTTCCAAAGACAGGAAAAATGATATGCATAATCATAGGATTAAGGTAAGAGTTCTGAAAGCACTGAAATTACTTAGAAACTTGAATCTTATTTTCAAAAATGGCTTGGATGTTTCATTAAGTCAATGATATTTTGGTTACCAAATCCCTACGGGCCCATTTCAAAATGTTGCTAAGTTCATGTTCCTCTTTGGAAAACCACCACCTTAGAAAAAAAGAAACCACGTGATTGAGCTCAAATCAATGAATATGCACACAGACAGAGTGGGTCTGAGTTCTGAACATAAAACTGATGGAAATGCTACAAATAAATATTTTCTTTGTTAAAGATAGTGGCTACTACTTCTGGCTCTTCCACTGATGAGTTCGCTTGGTATCACATAAAAACAAATGCAGCTAGCTCTCAAAAGCTAGCAGCTAGATATAAAAATTTATAGATTGAAACTAATATCTTGAATTGTTTCTGAAAACTAATTAAATAAATAGGCTGTAACATTTTGCACTCGTTTGATATTCTGAATGTTTTTAAGTTATAGCTTCATGAACAAAACACAGGATTATTTTCCAGAGACAGAAAGGCTACAGTTTTTTACTGTTTGCATGCTGTTTACACAGTACAGATTTAAAAGCCATAGTCTTGGCCATAACTAGTAGCTGAGCATTCAAACCACTCCCTAACTGCAGAAGAGACAAGAATGGTGCAAAAGTACCCAGTGATAAGTTTTACCTAGCCAACAGTCACTTCTTTGTTTCTCTCTAAGTTAATTCATAACTAACAAGCTCTTATCCAGACTTGAATTTTGATTTGTAAGTTAATTTTATTCCACTACACAAATTGTTTTGAAAGAAAATAGAGTACCTTCACTTTAGACTAAAATCTTAACCAGTGTGCTTCCACTGAGCTTCCTAAGTATCTGGTATTTACATTAAACAAGATGTACATGGTAATACAGTGAAGAGCTAAAGCCAGTGTTGCATATTTCAGAAAGAAAATATTGGTCCTATTCTTTGGGGAAAAAAATTTATCTGATTTTCCATTAAAAGAAATGTTACTTGTCCTCAGAAGTCTGCGTAATGTCAGTTCTGAGGAAGTAAGTGAAATCACCATGTTAATTTCATACTCTGTTATATAAACATCCAAACAAATTTGGTTTTCAGGTTACGGTATAATGTGGTACAATTCTCTCCTGCAGTTTTGTACCATGGACATTGCATCAGCATCCAGTGCAAGTTTTGTCACATACCAGGGCTTTCAACTAATGACTGTAACAGTATATCTTTCCTCTGATTCCCAGGCTGCCCTTCTTGGTGGAGCAGAACAGGAAGCCCTACAAGAAGTATCTCCTTCAGTTCTGCAGGGGTCTTATCCATCGCTTCCAGGCAGCAAGGTAGAAATACATCTCCTCTTCAACTGCATGATGAGGAACAGGATCTGGAATAAGCAGAGAGCTGAGGGAGCTGGTAGACAAAGGGCCTATGAATTGGCAATCTGGAAATTAGGATACATCTAGCCGATTTTAGATTCAGGCTGAATCCTTTTGATCAGAACAGATTTATTTCCCAGGTTCATTTACCACATATGCAGCCTTTAAAGCCATAGCATCATTCTCCAGCTGCCACCAAGCCTTCAGCAGCCATGGGTGGCTGAGAGAATGTGAATCTGGTCCAGTATATTCTGAATAGAAGGACAGAGCCTGTTATAACAGAGAAAAGGCAGAGTCTTGGGTGTTTTTTTTTTAACTAACAATAGTAAACTTCATAGTTTACATGTCCCCATTGTTACACAGGTTCTCCCTGCCTCCAGGCCTCAGCTGCAGTTTTGTGGCAGCAGCTATTGGGAGGTTCCAGGGTAATCTCTATTTCAAAGGCATTTTTGAACAAAGAAACAATGTCTTGAGAGAAAAATAAGGGATTGCACAGAAAAAGAAATGCCAAATATTTTAGGATATGCATCCAGAGTGATCACCTAATCCCTACCAAAATCAGTGAAATTTTGTTTCACTGAAGTGAAAGTCCACTGCTTAGTGATGTGGGTTTTTCATGTCAGCAATTTGTCGTACTCTTGCTCTTGAGGCTTGATCTGTACAAAAGGAAAGGGGCATACTAAATGAGGACTGGATGCAGCATGGCTCAATACTTTGACTAAACCAAAAATAATTAGGAAACCTTGTTCTAGTGAACTGAGTGAATTAATTTAATTTTCTGCTCCCTATGCCTAGCTATTAATTAAATTGCAAAGTTGAATCTATCTATCACACTTCCATTAGACCACAAGACAATTTATTTGACATCTGAAGGTTGCAGTTGCTGTTTGCTGAAGCAATACATGCAGGACTGCAGAAAAAAGCATATTTTCCTAGGCTTCTATGTATCTTATTTCTTCATAAATTGTGGACTGGGCATTATACCTCCCTAAATCTCATTGTCAGAAATTGAAGGACTTCTCTAGAAATATTGCCAATGATAATTTTCTTATCATCACAAATCATAATGAGAAACCTCACCCTGTGGAACTAAATACAAAGATCACATGTCAGTGCCAATCCTTGGCAAAGAGCCAGCCAAGCTCGTATGACGCATGTCATTATCTTATCCTAGTCATAGGCATGGGCATTAATTGGGAGCTAATTTTCATTTATGAACACCTGCAGCCAGATGGTCATAGTCTATTTTGGTTTTGTGAGGTTTTTTTATTAAACTGTACTGTTCTTTGTTCTATGTGCTACAGGTTACAGATCTTAACATAAGCTAATTTAAAAGTGAAATAATACTAAAAACTTGCTATTGCCTTGTGATAATTCAGTTGAATTTACTGTGGGGTCATGTACTATGCTCTTTACTGTGAAAGCTTAGTAGTGAGCCATATTTTCCACCGGTGAAAGTGGGAGCCTTTAGTTTTAAGAAAAGTTGTTTACTTCCACCAGGCAACTGGATTCAGCTCAGCATTTTATGGTCAGACTCATCTCACCTTCTTCAATTCACTTAATTCACTATGAAATATGTGCTATTCTACCTCCTTAAGCCTTGCATACCCTTTTTTTTTCCCCCATAAGCATTCATGTTCTGGTGTTACTGTGCAACCTGTCCTTCTAAATGTCACAGCAGACCTTGAATATATGTGGATAATAGAGGATTTGAATATCTGAAGGGCATTGCAATGCGATATGACTGTTCTAGATGACATGACCTTATGGTAGAAAACAGAATTCTGGATGTTCATAACATCCACATCCCAGTGGTTTTCCTAATGATTCTCTACTGTAAAATAACTAGTTTTTGAAAACTTTCCCCTAGGCAAAATCATTTTTCTTTTTTTTATTCCCTGCCTATAGTCTAAACTAACCTGTGTACATGAGAAGACCAGTGGTTCGTCTCGGCTATTTTTCTGTCTCTAATATACATATTGAAGCCTCAGGACAGGTATAAATAACGCTGTGAACAGTTATATAGAGAACGTCCCCTAAATTAAATTTAATTCTAAAACGACTGGTTAGTATCCTGAAAATTTTGGACATGTCCATGACTCCATCCTTCCTGTCATCCTGGAAGTTCACCTATGTCGTATAGCAATCACTTTCATATGTGACAATTCACAGTTGTATGAGCATGACTGACAGCCCCTATAAAGTTTGTATAATTATGGAGTAAATGAGAGGACTTAAAAAAGGGTTTAAATGAACCAAGACATAACCCAATTTCTATTTCACATGTCCCTCCCCACTCAAAATATTGATCTTTACCTGTCGTCCATACACCAAAAGAAACTTCTCCGCTAATGTGTTAACATTTCTATCAAAATCAATTGAATTAATGTTCCAGTGAAGATTTTCTGGTGTACAGACATGCTGCAGTTTCTGCATTCTTTATAGACATGTAAACTGCTTCAAAACATAAGACATTTTCAGTAACACATCTCTTTCTTTGTCAACCTATGGAGAGTTATTTTGTTTTCTGCACAGAAAACTGCTGACATAGAAAATCTCTTTTTCATATAGCAACTCAGCTGGAAGCAATAGGAAACAGCAAGCAAAGAACAAGACTGAGGTGATCTCTATGTCACATAGAGGTGGGAGATAATTTTAAGTTTCTTAATAGAGCAACCTATTTCCTGACAGACTTTATACAGTGTATGAGCATCTTCCACACAAGATTATATTTACCAGAAACTGATGGCTATTTATGATTTTATTGACAACTTCTCTTTATAAATGACACTAATAAATGACAGAAAATCTCCCACAAAAGCCTTCTGTTCCACAATTACCCAATATATTCAATTCATAATGTACAACTGCATTTTTAATTTGCATTAGACCACAGTAAGGGGAGATGGGTATTCTTTCTTTCATGTGGTGATGTACTTGGACCAGGTCAACCACAACATATTTTCAAGCTCCATTTTTTCTCTCGTTTGAGAAAATTGCTGATAAAAAAAATGGATGATTTATGGGTCCTCTCCAACTGCTGATTATTACTCTTTGAATCTTCCGGCTAGAGAGAAATGAAGCATGGAATGTCCAGCATTGACATTATAATGCAGTAAAGAGAATCTGTTAAATGATACATTTATCGTAGTTAACTCTAATTTAGAATATAAATCGTTGTGGCAGATGATTGTGACATCATCATCCACTGAGTTTCGTTGCAAGGAACTGGAGCTTAAAGATAATGAAATGCTTTATGTCCCAGCAACCCTTTTAAGGTCAACCTGGAGGAAGTATCAATATACTGCTGTTTGAGGGCATTATGAGCAAGCTCATTCTGGCTCAGGACTCAGTCTTAGTAGGCCTATTTTTCTCCATTTATTCAAGAGATCCCTGCAGAAGACTGCTTGATTTTTTTGTTTCTCCTTATTTTCCCCTTTTCATGCTTTCTGGTTACAAGTAAGTTGCAGATAGGTCAATATTTGAGAGTTTGGGGGATATATTTATTTTTCTCTATTCGATTGCAATATCTTAAGATTCTTTGTGCTTATAGTTTCATGCAAGAGCTCTAAGTACTCAAATTGCAATGTCAACGTTAAATTTTGCCAGCCTCTTTGAAATAAATGAGCACTTCATGATATTCATGAATTCTGACCAGTAAGTGAAAGAGAAATAATAGTGTAAAACTCCATATTGGTTTTCTGATGAATGTAACTAGATAGAAAGTGTATATATCGGCCTGTTGGGTAACTGCCTGTGCAAACTCTGTGCTATTCACCCACATCATCTAGAAGCTGTCTAGAGAATCAGGCCTATATTCACTCATGAATGGCATGGACTTTGCCCCTTGCTAATTTATTTGACACCAGTGTATGATTTTGCACAATCTATCTATTTCTTTAAAATTTATTTTTTTCACTGATTTAATTCTGATCATGATTAAATATAAAAATATTTATTTCAGATTTACGATAAAAAATGCAGTGAACTACAGTTTCAAGACCTCATTTAGACCAATTTACCATTAGAAACATAAATAGTTTATTAGTGCTTGTCAAAAAAAAAAAAAAGAGAGTGAGAGAAAGAGACTGTGAATGAGAGAAAAAGAGAAACAGAACTTTCCTCCATCAGAAAATGCAGCTCCTTCAAAATCAGATGACATCTGGAAATCATGGTAATATTTTTCTTGTGAAAAACCAAGCAAAAACACTTTTTTCAGCCTGCTTCAATGTTTTAGCTTGAAATTACTTTTCATGTTGTTGCTTTAAAATATATCTGTTTAAGAATTGCCACTGTCAACACTGAAATGAAATGTTTTTATTGTATTGAAATATTCTGACAGCTCTGGAACAACACATTTGGAATTTTTCTCCTTCTCAAGCAAGTGTGGGTATCTGAGAGCTCAGTGTGAGATCTGAGAGCTGTGGAGGAGCGACATATTCCATGCCCTGACCCAACTCATGGTGTTCACCTGTACAAAAGGTTATTGTAGAAGAGAGTTAAGCTAACTCTGTCATTTCAGCCATAAACTACCACGGGTCAACTGATAATACATCCAGAAAGAACACAAAAAAGGGTCTTTTTTCTCCCCTTTGCCTCACGCATAGCAGCTGAGAGAGCGGGAGACACAGTCATCATTTCTGAAGGACTCATGCAGAAAGGAGGCACATTTTGAATTTTGTTCTTCCCTCAAACTGGCATAAGTA
The DNA here is from genome assembly GCF_040807025.1 of Struthio camelus. Taxonomy (NCBI): domain Eukaryota; kingdom Metazoa; phylum Chordata; class Aves; order Struthioniformes; family Struthionidae; genus Struthio; species Struthio camelus. The sequence goes on along the minus strand of NC_090942.1, from coordinate 36,068,573 downwards.
AAGATGTAAGCAACCCAGTGACACTCAATTGATTTTCACTAGTGCAAGACATACCTAAATGAAGAAGCAGGCCAAAAAATCTCTTCACATTTACATAACACCATACAGACACAATGATAATAGGGTAATTTAGCACAAAAAAATTTGGTTACTATAAGACTGATTTGCAACATGTTAACAACCAGCTACTTCTCACTGCCTTCAGCTGGACTTCCAAACGCTCAGCATTTCTGAAAAATCATTCTTTCTTATACATTTTTCTTATATCTGCCTAGCTATATGCAAAAAACCATATCATGAGCCCAGTGGAAAGTGCTAGGTGGGGCTAGATTCTCCATAGCCTCTCTGATTTGAGTGCACATGTTCTTCAAATTCACTCTTTCCACAGTAGAGAAGGAATTTATATATCCTGTATAGTTTACTTTTTTAAACTGTTATATGTTAACCTTAGCTAGGCATTATCTTATCTAAAGAAGCCAAGAGTGAATATTTTTGTGGCTGGATGAGGAATGTTTATAAAGGCTAATCTTCTTGCATGGAGGTCCGCAGCAACAGTCTGTTTCTCAGAGATCTGAAGGCTGGCAAACAAACTGACCAAAACTCTATAGAAATGAGCATTTCTGCCTGTATCACATTAGGCTTAGGACAAAAACATTGCCAGTGTTTGTACAGATGGAGGTCATCCATTTCAGCAGAGAGCAGTCAATGAAAGACAAGATTTTGTGAAGAAAATCCATGCATCTCTGTAGTAATGTATAGAAGGAAGCCAGTGGAAATCAATATAAATCCTCCAGATTATAGCCCCACTTCAACAAGGGGATAAATTACATGCGTCAGTAAAGCGTTTAATCCTATCAAAGCCAATGGTATCAAGCATATGCTGAAACCTACTTGCATGCTAAAAACCCTAATGAAAGGAGGCCCAGAATTCTAAGGCCAGAATGAAAATCCTGATTCCCAAATGACAGGTTTTTCTTTGACTTGTGATAATGTAAAACCACTGAGGACTATGATGAGTCAGCTATAAGCCCCACAGAAGTGGTTAGGCGTGTATTAGCACCTCATACCAGGTACTTCCAAACAAACTTTGCTACTGATCTGTTCTCAAGGGTGGGTTGCAAATCACATGTCAAATCTGGATTTCCTCATGTTCAATTTTAGGAAAAAAATTGAATTGAAAAACCTCACTGGTATGAGCGTTCATGCACGAGAGCCTAGAACAGGCACTTTTAAGTTTTCTCATCCTCCTTCTGCTTTCACGGAAATGCTTCACTCTGTACTTATGTCCAGAATGTACTTATTTATTTTTGACTATGTCCAGAAAAAAGACAAAGGTCTCTAGCTTTTCCTAGCAATGATCATGCAGCATCCCCTGTCACCAGGCTGCTGTTATAAAGACCATTCTGAGGCTCTAGTGACCCAAGTGTTTGTTCAGGGAATTTCAGCTTTTAATCGGGCAGGACTAGCTCCACTCCTTGAGGTCAAGTGTGTCAAATGACTTTTTCAGAGGTGGCCTCTAGTCACTCAGGCTAGGGCAGCATGGGAGAAGTGGGATGCTCAGCACGTAGATGCTTCCATCATAAGACAGTAGCTGGGAAGAAAGCTGGAGCATGGTTGGCTTCCAATTTGGGATTTAGGTTATAGCTGTACCTTGGTACAGCTTGGTATAGGTTATACCTATACCTTGCATTGAATGCCAAAGTCCTCTCAAAAATCTAGCCAGTAGTCATAAGAGAGTGGTATACACTGCTATGCTGTACAAGCTCTTGTAGACTGGATAGATAGTAAAGCAGAACTTCCCACTTTTCACCTCAGATAACTTTACCTCTGCATCAACTGGTAGAGTTTGCTGTATGGGCTTTTATCTTCCTCTGGGATATCATCCTGACCCTCTGAAGTTCTCCAAGTTATGTGCATCTCTCTTCTAAATGAAGAACTCTGAACCCTGTTCCACTAGAAGAATTACACAGCACTCAAACAGCTAGGAAAAGACAAGCAAACAAACAAACAAGTGCGAGCCCATGGATAATTGCAGTATGAGTATGTAAATTTCTGATCTACTGGACTACAGTGGCCTGTGCACATGGGAAAGGAGCTCTGAACCAGCCAGCAGCAGCAAAGCCTAAACTGATCAAATTTTTATGGCAAATTTATGTGATTTATTATCACAAAGGCTTAGTTATAGTATTGAAAATAATCCTATTACACTGTATCTTTATAATCAGCCACTGCTCATGTGTTTTATTAAATCCACTTGAATGGTAAACGACTTCTTTAAAGGGATAAAAGAAACCTAGAAAGTGCATTTGTCCCTTCAGTCCTGAGGCCAGCCTTACCAACTACTGATGACTCAGAGAAACTCAAAAGAATTTCTAAAGTGTATAAATATAGAATAACGTGCTACTAGCTCAGAGACTGAAGAGCAGAAGAAAAATATCTGTCTCTAACAAGCTGTGGACTGCCTTTCAGAACTTCTCCTCCTGTAGCTGGATCTATTTCGAAAGAACGATGAGAACTGAATATCCTTTATGCCTCGCACAGTTATTTCAGCAAAGTCTGTAAAGACGCCAGAAGATTTTTCCATGTCGCATCCTCACATTTATAGAGGTCCACTAGCAAACAGAATTAAAAGTTATGTGCATTGTAAAGTCAACCACTCAGAAGTTAGGGTAAGCCAAAGTTATAACACGTAGATGCAACACTAATTTGACTCTAGCTTATGGCCATTTTGTTTCCCGAATGAGTATAAGTCACTTTGAAAAAATCCTGTGTAACCCTGTAGTTGAAGTCTGTTCCATTATGAGTAGGCACAAAGGGGGCAGGAATAAGAAGGGCTGGGAAGCTGTGGCCCGTTGTGAAGACCAAGGGTATGCACTCACTAACAGAGCTGACTTTTTTCCTTTCCTACAGCTGATCTCACAGTTCTGAGAGGTTTTTAGGACAGGCTGGCATATTGAGGCCAATGATTTGGTTTAATAGGTGATAGTTCCAGTAAATCAAAATAGAATTTTTCTGCACAGAGATAAGACTTTTCTTTTTCTCGTTCTGCAAAATTTCAAAGCCTTGCTGCAAACAGCAGAGATGTTAGAGGTTCTCAGAAAGAAGAATAAAAAAAAGGTCATCAGTATCCACTATGAGAGAACATTAGAAAATTGAGAGTTTTGCTTTCTTCAGTAAAGCAGAGACTTTCAAAAAGATGTCAAGACTTTTATCTGATCAGTTAAATTTAGCAAAGATGAAGCACAAATAGTGAGTGACTCACTGATTTTCTTTCTAAATGCAGGTAACGCAAATGCATTACTTGCATGTAGCAGTCATTTCTATTTGCTTCCAGGTCACCTTAGTTACTTAGCTTTGCGATCACCATCACCATCCCCACTGATACTTCAGATGCTCCTTCCCTAAATGAACTGATTTGCATGTTTGAAATTCCCCGTGGACACGGGGAATACATATATATGTATGTATATATGTATTAAAACTATGAATAGTTTTGTCTCAGTGTAAAAATTCTGTTGACCTTCTTTTGCAGACGAGCAGTAAATAAACATTGATCCTTAAAGTTTTGAAGATTTGGTGTGTAGTAATTTGCAATGTATTTGTGTTTAGCACAAAACAATGGATCAAAGATTCCTTATTCTTATCAAATTTGAAATATTTCTGCTAAATTTACTATTCTTGTTTTACAAACACAGCAGAAAATAGCAATGATCTGTGGAAGTCTTCGATATAAATGTGACATTTTGCAAAGACTAGCCCATTAAGTTTTGCATTTACACGTACTTATCTCATGACTTCTAGCTTGGAAAGATCATGTGAAGGATTGTGAATTGATTCTCTGAGGGCCTATCTACAGGGTGCATGGTAGGAGATAGTCAGGTGAGCTCTTAGGGTACAGTTTCAAAGCAGCAGCCTGTAGAGACAGTAGGATTGGTCCAGAAAGAAGTTTAGCTGTGCGGGTGGTCCAGCATCAAGCGCATTAGCTTTTCCCAGGCATGGCTCTCAGGAGGACTGATGAGAATGGGTGCAGTGTTGCTCTTAGCGACCAGATCAGGGATGTCTATGCTGTACTCTGTCCGTAATCCTCTAGAGCTCATTGAGGAGTTTAATTTTCAGACCTTTTGAGAAAGAATTCCCAGAAAGTCCTTTTAGTAATGCCAGTAACCTTGGAGGACCTATGAAAGGTCTTTGCCAGCAGAAGAGTTTCTCTACATAGAGCATTTTGTATTGATATAACTGGCAGGGTCTGTATTTACATATCTTGCTGGCATACCTACATTAGTTCCATATTTAAAAAAAAAAGACACACAAGGAAAAAATGTATTGCAGACACAAGATACTTGCAAAAAATTAATTTTCCTTAAGTAATTTCTCCAGTATATTACCTGATTTCATTACGAGGATTGTTTTAAACTATATTTGAAGTACTGTATTGACCTCTGGTGGTCCTTTTCAACCAACATTTGAATGTCTCTGTGATACTATAAACTATCCCTTTACTAGGATATGTCTACACGGACATGTCTATGCAGCAAATTCTCTTACACGCGGGCAGATAAATATCATATGCAGCAAATTCTCTTACACGCGGGCAGATAAATATCACTTAGAGTTCTACGGTTATAGCTCCTTAGTGAGGAGACTCTTCTATTGGTGAAAAGAATCTCTATCATTAGGAAGCTCTTTATTGAGAAAGAGAAAAGCAGAAATTTTCTGAAATCACTAAAGCAGGGTGTAGATCATCAAGTCTATCTTCTTGTTGTAAAGCAGGATCAATGGTACCCTTACCATTTCTAAAAGACATCTGCTTGGATTATCCTTAAGGATTCCAGTGATGGTGGTTTTGCTATTTTCCCAGTTGATCTAATTCCAGTGCTTCACAGTCTCCCCTGTTAGAAAGCTTTTCCTAATATCTAACCAAAATGCCTTCTATTTACGTAGATTACTTCTCATCCTAATGACCTTGGAGAAAATGAGTAGCTTTTTACCCCCTTAGAGTAGCTTTGGGCATATTGAAGCCTGTGTCAGATTGTTCATCAATTGCAGTTCATTAAAATTAGTTTCTAAATTAGTGTTGTTGCATTAGTAGAAAAACAGAAATTATGACTATGTTGCAGCTCAAGGTTCACTATTTAAAGAAAAAGTAAAAATTAGCCCACAATGACCTTTTTGTCGCCACAATCAGTGATTTTCAAAATGCAGTCCACATGCAATGGAAGAAGCTGTGAATAATTAGTAAAAGTTTTTGAACCTTTTGAACCTTTTGAACCTTACTTCTGAATCAGTAAAAGACATCTAGAAAGAGCAAGCCTTGTGTCAATATCCTAAATTCTAAAAATCTCAAAGTATTGGGAACTGTTGATCTTCTATGATTAGTGCTCAGATTAGGTCACTTACATTTAGGTTTGGGCATGCTTTCTAAACACTGAAATAATAAAACGGGATAGAGGACACACTGGAATATTGTTTCGCCCAAAGCAAGAAATGAATATCTATCTTTGTTGGTTAAGGTTTGTTTTCTGTCATTTCAACCTAGACACAGAAATTGACCTGGGGTGAATTCATCCAGCTGCGCTTTGGACTGAAAAAGAGATTAGAAAATGGCAAACATGAGAACATGTAAAGCTCAGAGTAAAATTGAAAAAAGAAATGCATTAAAGGCATACCAAAGTCTTAAATGTATTAAGGAAAAGAAGAGACATAAGGATAAGAAATATGTGATTAGAAATAAAGATCTGGAAAGACCACTGACACTCAAGTCAAAGTATATCTTTCTAAATTAGGATGATAGCAAATGACTTAGAAAAGAGTTAGGACTGTTTCAAACCAAATTCATCAGTATAATTGAATTTTTATAGATAATGCAATATTAGAGCTGGCAAAAAACAATTTTTTGAACAGGGAAATTTTGCAAACTCATATAATTGAAATTTTAACAGAAATTTTTTTTCCCTTCAGGTTCTGATAAAAGCTTTGGTTTATGAAGAAGGAATGATTTGAAAAATCAGTTTTGCTGTAAACCTGAAAACCTACTGTAAAAAAGAAAAAGCTATTTTTTTCATTTCACAAGTGTCTTGTGGAAGTGGTCATTGTTATATTAATGTTGTCTGGCTATCATTAAGCATTTCTTAAGCTTCACCATCATTTATGGTATTTTTTGTTTTTAAATTAAGCATCTTACGGTAAGTGTAAATTATACTGTACTTAAAAGTCAGACTATGAGTATATGAATAAGAAAAGGGAACAAACTGTATAATTTAGTAGGATATCAACATAACTTATAACCAAAACCCTATAGATGCTGAATTCTATAAAAAGAGCCTCGTCCCTCGTTATATTTAATGCACTGGGTGTTTGAAGAAAAGACATGGACTACAGGAAATCTGCCTAGCTAAGGGAGAATGGGAGGAAGGGAGAGAAGGAATCCCTAAAGCTTTATATCAAAGAAGGCAATTTTACTCCTTTCCTAAATATCCAAAATCAAAACCTGAAGCTATTTCCACTGAAATCAGTAGTAGTTAACTTCTGTGGTAATTGGATTAGACTCATGTGTTTGCATATACTAGAAAATACTGGAATAAACCAAAGAGAAGATAGAGCATATTTTAAAGATTCTGCATTTTAAAAAGAAACTAAAAGTCATTCCCCTTTATCCAGCCCTAGCAGAGAGGTCATTGGCCAGATTACGACACTCAACATTTTTAAAAAAAGAATAACTCCAAGAGAAGAAGTGAAAACAGCCCCTGAAGGGCTGTGGAATCTGGGAACAGTTATTTAATTTGACTCCAGCAACTCCATGAAACTCCAGTTTATTTTTCAGTTAAGCTCTGTAGGAGGAAATATTTGCTCTGCTCGCAGTTAAGCAGGGAGAATCACTAGAAGCCTCCTCCCTGATGTCAAAATGTCAGGAAATTAATATAATATATTCAAGGGGCTGCTATGAGTGTACGTAGCAATTTAAAGTGGGGTTGTCAGCCCAAATTAAAGCTGCTTAAGCTATGCTGTAGCTAGAATAAAAATGCAGATCTCTTCTCAAATTAAATATTGTAGTTAATGTTTGATATAAAAAGTCTCACAGTGGAAGAATCATGTTTTTAATGTAATGCGTATGTCTGCTGCTTTGATAAACAAGTCTCCTTTATTGCTGTAGTAGATTTTGAGAGCGTTTATGACAAAATTTGAAATTGCTTTTCAGGGCACTCTCCATTATCCTCACTTTGCTGTGCTTTGATTCACAACGCAAGGTGGTCTGTGCACCTTCGACCAGGACTCCAACTGGACAAAACCAGGGCATGTACACCAGGGATCACCACCCAGTGTGCTCCGGCTGTGGATGGGAGCGCAGGATATGTGGCCAAACTGGGGCCAGCATGAAGGAAATCCTCTGCCAGGACAACTACGTGGACGCTCAAAGTACAGCACCAACTGCCTCACCTGCACATCTGCTTCTCCTGGGCTACACAGCTTGTTCACGTAGACACAGCCTTTACCTTGTTCACTGCTGCGTGCTTTGTCCTTGTTTAAAATTGAGTTATTGTTCTTGTTAAGTGCTGAAAGTGTGCAAGCATATGCGTATTAACATAGTTCTTAACGTAGGTTTTCCTCTTTTGGGTATATTTGTAAGTAAATGAACAGAGCAAAAATCTACCTGGAACTCTCCTTCTTGAACACCCTCTAGATAGGAGTGAGATCTGGTCCACTGAGATACATTCCCTGGAAGGAGTACATGGAAAAGCCCTCCTGTCTAAGGATCCTATTAGTACTACATAGTACTTCGAAGGTTAGGATCTTCAACCTCAGTACCTGACAGAGATGAAAGGAAAACCTCTTGATACAGGATACAACCCTAACAGTGGCAAAATATAGACTGAGAATACCTACAGGCTTCTATCAAGGATTTCCATTATGGGAGGCAATCTAATTCTCCACAATACAAACTTCTAATTATGGAATATGTTGCATCAGAAACAATCTCTCTGATGCTTTTTTATTGCTTTTATTTATTATGTTTTTCTTCCCCTGATTCTCTTCCTATTTTCTCGGGTTAAAGCTGCTCTCAGTTAGGATAATGAATTGACCATAGAATTACTACCGGACATATTTGGACAAACCGCAACTTAATGAGACTCTGCCTGATGTGAGAGAGGGAGAGAAAACTGGAGGAGCCATAATCTAAGGCAGGTGGCTATATCTCTAGTCTCCATTAGCCTAAATTGTATTTTTCTACCCATAGCTCCATATACTACAAGACTTTCAGGGATGCAATAAGGAGATCTAATTGACTGAACCAAGTCTGCTTCTGAAGCTGATAGTTTACTGTGATCTCAGCCTTACCAGTGTATTTTATGAGAAATCAAGTGACAAGTACTTTGTAAATCTTCTTATATTCTAGATCTCCAAAAAAGAAATCATATACTGTGTAAAAAAGTTATTTATTTCATCTTTCATGCAAATGTTTTATACTAACTCATTTCAGTCTTTAATCTTTTCCATCTTTTCTTCTGAAACATAGCATGGGATTAACTTCATGTGAATATTATTTAAATATAATATTCCAACAGCAGCAGAATAACCTCTTATGAATGTGAGGCAGGAAGAAAAAATGTGCTTTATTAAAGAAATTCTGACAAAATTGAACAAAAGATGTAAATTCCAATAGACATTTTGCACCTTTAAAAATCTTGTTAAAACTGAGATAAGAAGTACCAGCAGAAGATCAGCTCTGCTTTCCTCAGATGACTGCAATATCACCAAAAATTGCTTGGCATACTGTAGATCCCATTTGGGATTCCTTAGAGATTTTTTTTCACTGATGTTATGGATCTGAAGTTCTCGGCTGCAACTTTTCCCTCATCCAAATTTAAGCAACGGAAAACCACTTGGGGTATACTATGCCAAGCAGTTAGAAGTGCCCATAGATGCCCTAGCGATCACTGGTAAATTCCAACTCTCCTATTTAATCTCTCTAGTTTTCCTCTTTTCAGTCCCTGACCAAGGGCTGGCAAAATACTCTCTTCACTGAAAAACTTTGATAGAATTACTATGCACCCCCAGCCCATAGTCCAGAAAAAGTAGGTACCAGCCTTGCTGGAGCAAGCTTCGTTCTTGCCTTCCTTCCCTGTGTGTGTGCGCGCAGCTTCTGCAGTCCTCCGTAACCTTGGAAATCAAGCCTGGATTGCAAAAGTGCCGTGAAGGCATTACATTTGCACGCCAACTTCTACAGTAAATACTCTAGATTTCATTTCTGTATGTATGAGTTTAGGATACTCTGTGTAAAGGCTAGTCTGGGAGAGAGCTAGGGAAGATATAAAATCGGGATGTTGTATGCACCTTCTTGGTTTCTTTATCACTTCTAACAATGATCGGCAGCAGATCAAGGCTTATTATTTTGGATTCCTCAGCCTGAAAGACATGAGGCTGTTCAGTGCAAAGCAAAAAAATACATAGAGAACTTATTGGGGAAAGCCAAACATTTGTGAAAGTCCTGCATGTGCTACCAATAATTAAGATGAAAATAATAGAGGAAGCTACAGAACTAATACACGTTAATTTCAGCCAGAGCTGCTCAAAACTTTTTCAATGGAATAATTTTCTTCCAAAAAGCTTACTTTATTGAATTCAGAAAAGCTGATAAAAATATGTCAATTTCAAAACTATTTTCATAAATTTAGATAGAAAAATATTTTTACATGATTATTTTTAACATTTATGCAATATTTACATAATAAAATTATTGCAATGCTTATTTATTATAGAAGCAGAATATTTCATATTTGATAATAATCTAAAAGTTGAAACAGCTTTTCAATTGTAAAATTTAGATTTTCTAAGTATATCAGAATTCTTATGAGGAGAAGTTTTGAAAATCAGCTTTTCTTTCTGTTTTGAAATGAGAGACATTCAAACTGTTGCAGCTTTCCATTCTACTGAAAGGCTGCCATGCATCCACTCTCCACACACAGTTCTATCTTAAGAACATGTCTAAAGTATACAAACGAAAATAATAAAATAGATGAAACCTACACCCCGTTGCCTCATTTAGGCAGTGATATCTCCGCAAGAGATTAACAGATAAATTAACTACTCCCAGTTAGAATAATAATCACTGCAAATATCATCAGCTTCTGAAACACAACTTATATCAATATCAAAGCTAAGAAAGTAAAGAAAAACTCTATCAGTATTCACAAGAAATACTACACCTGAATCTTAAATATTTTAAGGTCACTGTACACTACTAGGACAGTACACAAGGGATTTGAACTGCTAATTCCATTCACTCATTCTACATAACATAACTTTTTATTACAACACAGCTGCAAAAAGCCTTGACTGTACATAAACATGAACGTGCCTGTATGACACAAGCTTTTCACGTTCCAAGAGTGTATTCAGGTTAAAACTGTACAAAGCTTGAAGTTCCTTCACAAAAGACTTCAGAAAAGTTAGGGTGAATCTTATAATAAAATCAGATGCAAACTAAATTATTCATCTTTACTAAATTTTGGTATTGCAACTCAGACATTTTCTATTGTCAAAGGTTTAAGTGATTTCCAGAAGAGAGACAGTTCCTGCTAAGTAGTCAAGTTGCCTTTGATTAAGTAGGTGAAGCTGCTGAATATACATGACAGGACTGGAGATTAATATCTCAGTTAAGGCCAAATGATATATGCAGTCACAGTGGAGTGGAAATTTACTAATAAGTATAGGAATCTGAATAGAACATAGGCAGCCAAGAACCTAAAAGGAAATTAATCTTTTGGAAAGACACATATATCAATAAAATGAAAATAAAATGATTCCCTTCTGACTTTATTTCTTGAGTAGCCAGCACTCATGGATGGGAGCAGAGAGTGCAAAGAAGGTATAACATTTAGGCATTATTAGATGGCCATAGAAGGGGCATAAAAAAGTCAGTTTTTATCATTTGATGGGAACAAACATCAGAAATTACTATTATAACCATAATGACCATAATCAATATTTAAGAAACACTAAATTAGAATTAAAGGAATGATTGAAAGGGAGAGTGGGCTTTTGGCAGATATTTGAATAAACCCATGTTTAAATCAAAAATTAATAGGACTCCTTTTTGTCTAAGAATTTTGCAGGAAATTTACGGTATAGAAAAGGGAACAGAAGCTACAATTAAACAGCTGCAGTTATGCAGCCAAATCCATAGAACTGTTGCAGCTGGCTCCATCCCACCCCTCCTGCTTTTGTAGCATGAAGAGATGTAGTTTTAAAGCCCTGCTCTAATTTTGGAACAAAACTGATTTTTTTCTATCCCCAGGATTTTTTGCAACCAGTAAAATGAAAAAAGGCATAAAGCTCTTTCTGCTTTTCCTTGCATCTCTCTCAGCTGCAGCTCAGAAGGTTTTTTGTAGTGGTACTGAGGTAAAGCAGTGAAGATATGTATGAGGCAATTTAACAGGAATTATATGAGCAGGAGAGCTATGAAGCTTGGAAAAAGAAGATATGCACAGTGCCAGTAAAACACTGCTTCTGCAGAGTGATTTGCTTTCTGAAGAGTGTTATTGACCTTGCACAGGAAAGACAAAGGAGAGATAAATACTTTTTTGATTCATTAGGATGATTATTCTCTTTGCTTTTTTCTTTTTGTTGATCTTCTGTTTATAATTAGGCATAAGAAGAAACAGTTTTGTCATGTAAGGAAATGAATGGCGAATATTTTTCTCTCCAGTTTGCAAAAAACATTGTTTCTCCTTTCCCATTAAACTTCCTGAAGGTAAGAACTTTATACCCTGAGACAAAGGCGAATTCCCATAATGTTATTTCTTTCTTAGGTTGTCCAAGTATAAGGCAGCTAACAGGCACAGGCTTTGCTGGTGATCTCTTCAACCAGGAAAGTGGGGAGATTCATCAAGAAATAATAAATCAAGAAGTTACACTGATGCTGAATAAAGCAACCAAAAATCCAACAAATGCCAGACAGCATGTCTAGCCGGAACTGAGTAGTAACCTGCCTGCATCCAACTGATAGACTAAGGCTTTCATGAGTGCCTTTTCAAGGTGAAATATATCGTACGATTGTCCAGCTGGCACTATTCAGAGCAATAACCCTTTCTCTAATAGGATGTGGAAGGGCAAGAAACATGTTTGTGCTGATTATATTTGATTTATGATCACAGAGTAAGGATACAAATGACACAACTAAGACTTTTTATTATTCACACAATATCCTATATGTCTATAATGTTTAATAGGTCATCAAATAAAGACTGATTTTTATAGAACTCGTTAATCACAAAGGTCCAGAACTGTTAGGTCCAGGTCTGTTATCAGAAATCTTAGGTAACCTCCAATATTCTTGTATCAAATTATTAGGAGTGTGAATTATTTTAAATTGAATAATTATTATATGTTAACTCTAAAAATTTGTATCCCAAAGGAACTTGGCGCTGTGAATTTATTAGGGTCTTTTAAGGTGAGCTGAATCACTCTTGGAAAGTTACATTCTTTCTGTTTTTCTTTCCTCTCTCTCTCCTTTTCTATCTCTCTTTTTCTTTCTCCATTGACTTTGCAGAAAATTTAGGATGACTAAGCTCCTAGCTGGGTTAAATGGAATGGGATTAATTAAGTAAGATAAATTGGGGACTGAGGACCTCAGCTATCTTTGAAACACTCCAGGGAACACGATTCAACTGCTGGATACTAACTAGACGATTTCTTCAAAAACCTAATGGCATATCCTTTCAAAAATGCACTTCTTTCTATCTATCTGAAGTGTTTCCACCTTCTTTTCTTCATACCATCTTATGGTTTTACACAGATTTTAATACTGAGGGCTGGACAAAGGGTTTTGGAGGAAATGTAAACACCTCCCAAGAAACCATGTTCAACCTTATGAATTCATTTCCTACCTTCTGATTCAACAGCCAGAAATGTTATTAGAACTGCCATGAACAAATGATGGCCATCAAATCCCGGGTGGGTTTGAGGTTGGATCAATGGCTTTGGCTCTAAATTCAATTACACTTCTTATCCTCAGGAATGAATTCAAGGCCTAATTTAGGGCAACGAGCTGAATGTCATAGATGATCTCTTCTTGAATGTTGTGAGCTTTGGCATTCATTTAAATACATTCTCATGTCAATGTGTATTAAATTAGGTTTTCTGTGCCAACTCTGGTTGCCTCCAGGTAGCCCATTTGTTCTGCAGTAATGACACATGGCCAACATCAAGCAGACAAGACTTTCTGGTTCAAAAAAGGGCCCCAGCATCACTTTCCAGAAGGGTAGAGGGGTTTTAGGAGCAATTTAAGGTTACATTGCCTAAAATGGAAATTCAGGCTTGTTCAAAATCCGTTCTCAGGACTGCACCTAGCATCATCTCTTCTCAGGACTGCCCAGATGACAGATGGCTCAGAGATATAGTGCTTTTCTGACCTCTTCCAGGACTGAATTACAAATTCATGAAGTCAAAGGTACAAGTCTCACATACAGGGCTGACATTATTTCAGTGAAATGGAGGTATCTCCAGAGGGCAGAGAGCAAAGCATCACGGAAGTGGAGAGCTCTGAAGATTGAACAGTCCTTTAACTTCTGGAAAATGTGAAAGAGAAGGCTTCCAGCATTTCAGCTGACTAAACAGGAAGATGAAGAAAAGCAAACAACAGAAAATAAAAATATTAATTTGCAAATAAAATTCAAATAAATGTTTGCTATGGTACAACAAACATCAGGAGAGTCTAGGTGATTGGTCACAAACAGGCAAGAGGCAATCTTTTAAAATAAAATTTTAATATAATATACTATAATTTGGTTTTACAAATCAGAATGGTCTTGACACAAATTACCAAGAAAACACAAGGCTCTGAACTTGCATGTTACTCACACAAGATTTCCTCAGTCTTTTCTGAAGTATACTTGTTAGAGCCTGAGAGTCTTGGGAGTTGTGCCCTTTTATAGCACAAACCATTGGATCCTTATGACATTTTCCTTCAAAGGACAATCTTAAGGAAAACAAAGACAAGAAAAAGCAACACAACCTGTGCTAACAGGCACTACCAAAAGATAAGCTGTAATGAACTGCATAATGTCTTGGACTACTTAGCATAAATCTTTAGCAGAGAGCTTCAGCTTACATTCTCCCTCAGAAATGTAAACAGTGATATGCCCTTCAAGATGCTGAAATTCAGAAGAAAAAAATTTTCAGACTCTCCAATATTAGCTTTTGACAATTGCTCAAAGGCTTTTTCATATTTCTAGTGCTTCCTTGAAATATTTTCCAGCCTTGGTTTCTCTCCAGATTATGCCTCTTCATCACAACAAACTGTCACACATTGTCAGTCTCCACCAGTGAAAATGATAATGAGCAGCTTCGCTTCACAAAAACACATCTAACTGATTTCAGATTGATGAGGATGGCAAACAATTTTGCCCCAGACATTGCTGAACATATTTGTGCAGCTTGGAAATTCCATTCCAGAAGAGTAAATGTGCTCTTGGCAGTTTGAAGACAGCACCAGGGCTCTCCTCAAGTCATGCTAATCACATAGCACATACTGATTTGCCGCAAAGGCACTTTGTGCTTCGTGCTTTTAATTCTGGGCTGCCATCAAGGCTGCAGTCAGTAGTGGCCACTTACACACATAGTAGAGCTTTGAGTAACAACCCCTCTTCTGGGAACATTGTCTTACATAGTTCCTTTTTCCACAGTCCCACATGTGGAAGGTATATATGCTGTTTGACACTGCAAGACTTTTATTTTCCTCACTTTATTACCTCTGGAATGGCAGTTCATGGCTAAAACTTCCTCCTAAGTTCAAATAAATAAACCCCTCATAGGGTATATATGCCTCATTGGCATATATCCATGAGTCCTTACATTGTACCTGTTCAGCCTCTGGTGAAGAGAGAGCACATGAAAGCTGCTATCAAAACGGCCACTCCTGCAGCAGCTCAAAGGGAGCTATGACTTCCCACAATGGCAAAATACTATTTCCTGTGGGAACTCAGAGCACAGTCAACTAGCTGGTTGTATGTCATCTCTGCTAGTGCAGCAGCTTCACTGCTAGTAGGAATGCAACAGGAGCTGGAAGTGGTACTTTGAGTCAAGGTAATACTAATCAATGCATCTTGCTTCTGTTTTAAGCAACAGATGTGACTGCAGCTGCAAATATCAGTACCCTCCCTCCAAACTTCAAGCACATATGATATTTTCCCAGTAGCTGGTAAATTTAAAAGTATCATTAAAATACATGTTGCTGGAAAATCTAGGTGCTGACCCCAGCCTCTTTTCCATAATATAGGGTATGGAAACCACTCCACTGGACTCAAAAGAGTTGCAAATCCATAGTGGTAGCGTAGCAAAGTATAGCCATACTGTTGTTTTGAACATAAAGAATTAATAACTGCAGAGAGAGTTGACAAGGACTTGATCATGTGCAATACAGTAGATATTAATGGAAAAGTGACATGCCAGAATAGGCCAAGCTCCCTACCTGTGCGCTGTTTCTCTCTGCCCTGCGTTTAATCCTGCTTGTGAACAAAAGCCTATGTTATTAAGCACTCACTATGGAGTCAAAGTAATTGTCTTCTTAAATGCTCATAATGAACAGGATAATATACTTACTATACTATCGTGCAGCAGATTTTTTGCAACTCATTTACAAAATTGTAAATATTCTAGTAATGACAGCTTTCAGCACTGCACAACAGATGACAAGTCTTTAATTACATTTCCTCTGTAAAATCTAATTGTTACAAAAATGCTTTCTTCATTGAGAGAGAAGCTAGATGCTTGCTCATTTGCCTACAACATGGTATAATACTACAGAGATCGCAAGCTGCTTGACTTTTCAAAGGTATATTTAAAGGAAAATAATGATATACTTTCTACTTTTTTTTGTCATGTGAAGGAAGTGAAAATTGAGCATCATACAGGGGCTGATAATTTAAGAGTCTTTCAGTTGTTCCCAAACAAATCACCTTCTGAAACTTGAAAACTGAGCAGTTACAGCAGCAGTAGCTGCAGAAAATTGAAGTAACTTTATAAGAACCTTGTAACTCAGTACAGTGGGTGTCATGAAAAATTTAGCATTCAGTGACTCACCTATGAGTAGCGGGGAGCTATCACAGTTACAGAACACACCTGGAGCGGCAAGTGGTGCTCAAAATGACAAATAACAGGGAAAGTTATCATCAGCATGCTAAGTTATCACAGGTTACAGATATTCACAACCAATTAAACTATCAGTGCAGCCACTGTGTAACAACACTCCCAAAACTAATATTGAGGAAGGTGTGAGGCTTTCAGAAGTCTTTCTGTTCAGCGCCTAACTAATCCCTGCAGCACATCTGTAGGATAGATGAGGTATTCTTATTTTATTAGTATGAAGAAATAAAAAGCTGTGGAAAGTATACTTGCAGAGTGGCTGAGTTTTCTTGCCCAATATGCAATAGTATTGCCCAGTATGAAATAGGTTAGAGTCTGATATAAAAAGTACAAGAATCTGTAGTCCTTCTCGAATCCAGCTGGAGGTTGTTGCTCTTCAGCCCTTCTAAAATCATCTGTGTACACGTATATTGATTATTTAAAGCAGTGGATGACACGTAAAGAAAGTGAGGTTCCTGGCAGGGAACCCATTTATCCTATTACACTGATATGAGGAACGGCAGCACAGCATGCTACTGCATACTGGCCTACTTCAGGCAATATATACAGATCACAGTGCTTGACAGAAAGAGACTACTTTTGCAAACTCAATGCATGTAGTCACACTTCTGAAGATTTTAGGTGTCTCAACACCTCTAAAAATCATTTACTAGAGACCTTGCAGAGAATCAGCCACCAAGTCAGGTTTAACAAAAAGGTATTTCTGGCTTCTAGTTCATAACTTATTGACTGTTCTATATTACTAACTGGAAAGATTGATTTAAATGATGGAATATTAGACAGCTAAACAGTACAGGCCTGCACACACCGTCCTAAAATGGGGACTCCTGCCATTAAATTCTCACCAGTTACATCTCTCTACTTACCTCCTTCATGTCATGACAAAGTGTCAGTAGTGCTGTGCAATCAACAGTATTGCATAAACCCAGGAGCACTTGGCCTAGGGAAAATTTACAGATGGAGAAAATACTCTCTGCATTCACTGCAGAAAGCTGCATCTGTGTCACATCGCCGTCTGCTAAATAAGGGAAACCTATGCAAAGGATGAAAGACAAAGCAGGTATCACCCCTCACAGGGGCTGGGGGGTCTACGGGAAACGGTCGTACAGCTCAACCCATTCTTGAGCAATGTCATGCTGACCTCACCGTTGTTAGTCTGTAAGTCCCTACTCTGTCATTAACAATATGACTTTTATGGATGTTATGGCATTTATTTAGCTCTGAGCAGCTCCTTCATCTCACTGTAGATGCACACTTTTAACCCACACTCCAAGGTCGGCTGCTGCTATGCTTTAAGTAAATTAATACTCAACTAGGAATAGCCACAGGGGACGATCTGATGCCAGTGCAAATCCTCTCCTCAGATTTCATCACAGATATGAAATCCCATTCATCAACAGCAGTGGCAGGATGCTTATTTGGGCATATCTCACTGGTTGGCACCTCGCCTTAGAAAAGCGCTCATGGAGGCACCCTCCATCCTGCCTTCTCTGTTGCCCTGACAGGAGATTTCCTGCACCCTCAGGGGCGGGTTCCTACTGATGAATTTCTTCTTCCCTGAATCTGCCTGTTTTTGGAGACGGCCTTAGAAGCCCTTTGAAACAAGGCACCTATTATTGGCTGGTACTGCTGATTTAGTGCATAACATCATGTACACCTGTGGTGCTATATAAATAATAAACTTCTTCCCAGTGAAATCCTTGCATCTCACTTCAGTGACTAGCTGGTCGGCACAATGTGATCTGGATGATTAATTTCTTCCCACTGGCAGCACGTTTTGGAGATATTTAAATGATAAACATGGACTGTGTCAGGCTCTGGATGGAAAGTCATTTCTAGCTGTATTTCTATGTTCAGGTGCAGCACCAGAAAACTCAGAAACTAACAGAAAAGTGTAAAGGATCTACAGTATATATCTACAAGAGAAGGAGAGGAAAAGAAAAAAGGAAAGACAAAGTTTTCTTTGTAGTTTTTATTTTTTTAGTACCATTTGACTTTACTCTGGCTTGTGCTTTAGCTGTATTTTTTCAGATCATCTCTCTTTGTTCACACATTAATTACAGTTTATTTTTAATCAATATATGCTATATATATAGCATTATAATTAATATTTAATTATAATTAATATTAATATTATGGCATATATAATTAATACATGCATCTAAATTTTTGAACACAAACTGCTTTATGCCTGTAAAACTGTGCTTTTGTACATGCCAAAAGATGTTGTTGTTTATGCTGATGAAAACTATCTCCCGATGAAAATTCTGAGATTCATAAAATAGGTGATTCTTACACTTATACCCCTTGAACCTCCTAAAATATTTGGTGTACTCTGGGTGCTGATTCTGAGAGCATAGGATTCAGCATCATTTAAAGGAAGTAATAGGTGAGAGGTGACATAGACCCAGGCATAACATGGGACTTAATGCCATTGTCCCCAGCTGGTTTGCAGGAGACTGCCTAATTGTCCAACTAGACAAAGGGAGATCTTTCTAGTCTTCTTTGTTGCCGCTGCCCCACCCCACAGACAAGGACTTAGAGGAATCCAAAAACAGAGAAAAGGTCACAGTGGAAGCATGATTTGTTACCTCGGTGAATGGGCTTTTATATGGGAATGGTTGCTGCCTCCCCAGCGTTTCTGTGTTTTTTCCAATGGCGATCTAATGTAAAATGTACAAAAAAATGCAGAACAGTTACTAGAGCCCCACATTCCTCAACCCTTCTCTTTCTTACTACCCCCGGAACTTGTTTTCCTGGTTACACTGAGCAAGCTTTACTCAGAGGGGCAGAAGATGCCTCCTGCCAGTGCACTGCAAGGCCTTATGATTTCAGCTCTCAGTGGGAACTATAGGTTCACGATTTTTTTCTTCTCAGCGCTGAACTGGGATCCAATTTTCTTGCTTCTTAACCAAGTATCCCCAGTGCACCCACATAGGAAATAAATATCAGCATCACCTCATCCATCCATGTTCTAGGTGGACACACGGTGGAGTTGTCTACAGTAATCAGGGAACATCCCTGTGTTGCAGGCTGGCTTAACCAGAACATCAAGTTAGGCAGTAAATCTTCTTAGTGATGCAGTTTCAGATGCATCATTCTCCTTGATATTTCCTTTAATTTGGGACAGGCATTCCTGTTGTCATTGTGCTGATTGAAACTAGATCAACACAGAGAATATTGTAAATTCTACCCCAGTGCTTGAAGTTTCTCTTCTATACTTCTTTTTTCATTCAGGCTTTATAAACTGCAGACTATGCACAAACCAATATCCTCAGATGTCAGATCTTCTGATAGTATAAATTGAAATTTCTCTGTGAAGAGGAGTACAGCTATAATAATTTATATTATCTAAGGCTTCATGCCTTCAGTGGAACCCCGTTGGAGTAGTATAGATAACCATTAAAAAGAAAACATAGTAAGCTGCTTCTGCTGTATAGCAACCATGCGCAGAAAGTGATAACTCTTTCAATAACATCAGAAGCGTAGAGATATGTATATAACCTGGTCCTCCATCTTGTGCTGGTATCCATGATTCAACAGGTATAGTCTACAGTGTCTATGAGATACTCATTTCTCAGTGCAGAATCCTTTATAGATGTCCATAACTGACTAATCAAGAAGCAAAGCAATGGAGAACCAGATTACAAATACCTTTCTTTGCAAGGCTTCAGTAAGGGTATCACCATGAAGAGAGGGGACCAGTGAAGCTAAGAAAGTATTGTGTTAATCCCATTATTGCTTGCTTTTCCACTTCCAAGGGTTCACTCTCACCTGGAAAAGAGCACCGTCACTGGGTGTTGAATAGATATATTATGGATAAGGCATGGCATAGTCTAAATTAATAATAAACTCCATCGTATTCCATGCTCTGAAAGTGTAAAAGCTTTGGAAAAATGGTAGCGAGGCATCCCAGTGGATCTGAATGGAGCTGGCTACATCTAGCCAGGCTCATTAACTTGCCCAAATGCTAGCACAGTCAGTCCATAACAACAGCGGGAACAAGAAGGTGGTGTTGCCAGAATGAAATGTGTGTGCTGTGGATGAGGGCACTAGGACCAGGAAACGGGTCATCCGAAGGCAAGTGAGGAGCTGCGGTATGCAGTAGTGAACAGTAACCTTAAGTTAATCTTGGCCAAAAAAGAGCTTGGAACCACAGTTCTAGACACTATTTCCCTAATGCTCTGGAAGGAGCCTGCAGCAGCCACTCCCTTCAAATTAGGAAGAACCTGGGATCCCATTTTCAATATTCTGTCATACACAGCTATTCAGCACGGGGTAGGGGTGGTGTGCAGATCTTCCTCATGCAAAACGGCATATCTGAAAGACTCGAATTGTTTTCACTAATTGTCAGGTTAGTCAAGACATTATCAGTGACTCCTCATATTCAACAGAAAAATACCATACTCAGCAAGATTTCTCCCGTTATGATTCTGCCATGCTCCTAAATTTGGCAACTAATCTCCTTCTCTGTCTGTGTTGCACAGCCAAACTCGACACTTTAGTTACATATAGTGAATCGAAAAATAAACTTATACCTATCAGAAAGAGGTTTCATGTTTAATCTTTATGAATACAAGCCTCATATTCATGAAAGTGCGAATACTTGATTAACACAAAATACAAACTCTTACAGTACAAAATGACCAAAAAAAGGCATTTTATTAGCTAGAAATTGCTAGATCAATGGCAAGGTTCCAAAAAAAACTTACAAAAAATTGAAGAGGAAGAGCTATTCAGTAATATTGAGCAGGCTTTTTCATGAAAAGTAAAATAGAGTCCAGATTATCAGGTAGAATGATTTTAGATTCCTTATTTCATACAGGAATACATGGTGCTGATTTGGCAACTCATTGGTTTCTGCAGTGAGAGGTATTGCATAGCTGTGCTGTCCCTAAGGAGAAAGCCCCAGCCCATGACAGACATCGTGCTCTACAGTGAGAGTGAGTGGCAACATGAAATGCCCAGTCAAGGCTCCCTGCACCCGCAGCATTGATTTTCTCCAGCATTATGAATGTTGCTTAGATAATACAAATGTAACTACCCCATTAAACCTCCATAACATGCTCAGGGCTGAACCACTGAGGAACAGGCAAATTGCTTTAAAATCTCTTTGCTGAGAAAGTATTGCTCACGAGGGACTGGTTCCCCCTCTATATTTCCTGCTGTTAAACTGTATTCAGGGACACTTTTCCACATAAGCACTTGCTGTAGTGACTTTAAAGGAGTGAAGGAAATGATCTGGTGTATGTTGCTGTAGCCCATATGATGAAAAATCCAGAAAATTTCTATTTTAAAGCATTGTTGTAATTAGAAAGTCAGAAAGTACAAGGTGAAACTCATTCTTTATTTTTTAAAGTCTTTTCTGAGTGTGCATTACCGGCCATCCTACCAGTCACGGCAGAATCTACCCCTCCAAGCAGAGACTGTGCTGTCATCGATGAAGAATGGCTGATGGTGACTCCTCTGATAAGCTGGGAGGGCTGTGTTACCTCTCCACAGCTTGTATCCATTAAGGGTACGACAGCGGTTGCCCTCCTGGGATTCATTCACTGCACTGTTTGTTTTCAGAGAGGCAACAAAACACAATGCTGTAAGCAGGCCTCTCCACAATATCCAAATATCACCACACTGAAAGGAAATTCCCCTTGAAATCCTAACATCATTCAAAAAAAAAAATCAAGCTAATACAAACCCTATTTTGTAAGGAAGTGAAGACTTAGGTTAGAAATGAGGTAGTATTTCCATAAAGAAAAAATGGTTTACACAGAAAGAAAATGTGCAAAATATAGAATCTCAGTATGTGGATATACACTGCTATATGTAAACATTAGCTTCTTGCCATGAGATTACCCATTTGGAAAAGAAAGGTGAACTGTTTGGAGCTTGAAATTCTCATGATACTTATACCCTGAGTTCAAGATTATTTTTAATGGCAATAGTAAAGGGTAATTTACTTTAAAACAGATGTTTTAAAGAACAAACAGAAGTATTAGAATAAATGACTTTCCACATGCAACCTAAACAGTAAAACTCAGCAGTGCATGAGACAGGAGGGTGAGTAGGTAATGCCTTCAAGAACGGAGTTTAATGGTCCTAACCTTATTCTTGCATTCATTATGTTTATAAGCCATTAATATGTAATGCTTCATATGCATCACAAATCAGACTAGAGACTTTAGGTTTGCAAGAGAGTCATTTTAATGTGCATCAGACAGCCTTCTCCCAAGACTTTGAAATTACGCAAGTGTCCAACACTGATTTCCCCATCAAAGTTAGCCTACTGAGTACCTTCCGATCCTAGCCTCAGACACTGTAAGAACTGAAATGCACATCCAGTGGCCAGGGGACAGGTTGCAGAAAGGTCAAACCAATGGAAAATACTATTACTACTGAAGAGAAAGTGAACATTTTTAGGGCCACAGCTTGGAGGAAGAAATAAGAAAGAAAAGACTGAATGTAACTTCTCCCTTTTGGTCCTGCTGCAGTAGGGGAGATCAGGCCAAGACGTTAGGTAGCACATCTGTACAACATTCTGCACAGATTGGCATCAGAGGCACCTCATTTGTGCATTCCGTTGCAAAATAGCTTTTTCTGCCCAGCCATATGGACATCCTACTATGTTTATGTAAATTAGGCACAAATACATATTCCTGGGGTGAGTCACCTCAATCTCCCCCATGTGTTACGAAATTCATTAGACTTTAGTCTCCAGCTATAAAACAAAGTTAATACTTCACTCTAAAAACACCCGCGTCAGTGTCCTTGCTTTCCAGCCAAAGCTCACTACAAGGTATCCTCTAGTTTTCAGCGTGGCCCTCCAGGACAGTAGCCTTAGTGTGCTGCTGGTCCTGGGAACAGCCTGAGGATATCTTGGTTTGCTAGGAAAATCTCAGCTCTCCCTTAAGGTTCCTCTGGCATTGGGGGATGTCTAGGGCACTTGAAAGACTCCTGAGCCATTATGTCCTTTCCTCACAGAATTCAGCCTACAATGGGCTGTGTAGGAAGGAACGGCACAGCGTTAGCTTAATTTAGCGAAAGCATGACACTTTTCAACAGGATTGCCATTGTTTTTTGCTTCCCCTTTTATAGTTTCCCAGAATAGTGAAATCCAAGCACTCAGCCAGAATATGTACCTTTTTAAAATACTCTTACTGAGGAGAATAGTCTCACTAACAATTTGAAACTTACGGTCAGCTCTCAATAATGCAATTTATTGCAAGACAACAGGGATACTTGCCCTTAGGCTCTGAATCCCCACGGCTTTTTCTGTCACACTCTGGAAGGCATGAAAATTGCTCTTGAGCTTTCTGAGGGAAGGGACTAAGAGCAGTTTAGCTGCTTTTGAGGTAACACAAAAGCCTGAGATTGAGCTAATCATATCGGAAAATGTAGCACACAGCACTACCTCCAATGACACTGCATCCCTAGTCTGACACCACAAATATTAGGGATGAGGGCGTAGCCAGGGGTCCTCAGACAGCCAGCCTGAGTGTCTCTGCACTGCACTCAGTGTCTGTATGAACAGTTTTATTCATCCTAGTTAGGTATCCTGGCTGTCAGTGTTCATGCTTCATTCATATTCTGAAGGTAAAGGTAACCCTTTTGTTAATTTTACACACTAAAATATGCTAGCAGGAGTTCTTTTATTTCTGATAATGAGTTTTAGTTGAGATTAATGGGCTGATTTTCAAATGTCCTTGTCAGTGGCTATGAGTTTTCTATAGTTACAGCAATGTGTGAGCTTCCTAAATTCACAGAGAGGCTGGCTGGAAGACTACATTTCTAAAAGCATTGAGCATCCTCAGCTTCCCCCAGATCAATCTTCTGTCGATGTGAACACATGTTTGTATTCTGACTGGTGTTGCTATTTTATTTATACCTTTCCTAAATGTAATTATATAATCAAAATGCGTCAATTTCATCTTCTCAATAGCTTGGGCACTAAATGAGTGTTTTAATCATCCATTTTTATTGTTACTGCTCAGGTACTTTCCAGTTTCTTGCTATAAGAACAAATGTTTTATAGAAAAGTCTGATATTTTTACCCCTAAATGCTGTCTGCTTCTTTAACAACCGGGAAGCTGGTTCCACTCTGCTGTAGGATTCAGGAGAGACGGACCACAGCTGCTAAATTCCAAAGAGATTTTAAACTTCTCCCTGAAACTAAGGGCGGTATTAACACCTGAGGGATTATTTCAACAGATTATAAAGATGAAGATTATGCATCATTATTTTTAACACCTGTTTTCATATCCATTTCTAATATTCCAGAAAAAAGGAAATCCATACGGTGCCACAAAACTGACATATCAGCTCTATATCAGCTTGCTACATACCACTATTCCCAGATTGTTACAGAAATTACCTTTAGTGACATTAAAAGTGTCAATTTAGGATTGAAGCAGAAAGTACGTTAGAGCAAGAGGACATGAGAAATAAAATTTTTAGGATCTATCTCTGATACTTTTTCTATTCCTTGACCAAAAATCTTTCCTTATAAAGTTGCTGAATGTTTACTGCAGTTTCAGTTCTGGGTCATCATATAGTTATGATGGCTGTACTGAACAGCCATGACAAGGGCCCTAGCACTCTATGACAATCCTATCAGTAAATTAAATCTGGACTATTTCTCCACTTAACTAATTTAAAGGTAAATTAATTTATAATTTATTTACTGCTTTGTTTGGGGTTTTGAACTGCACTCTTTATGAAGGCAGGAAATGGAAACGTAGATGCCATCAGGGAGTATATATGGCAGGGTGAATGTTTCGGCAACCAAACAGAAGCCATTTGGAAACTTTTGCAGCTAAAAAATGTGGAATAAATGTGTTAACCAGATCGTTCACAATAAAGTGATCAACAATTAAAGAGTTAACAGGCCTCAAAGCATTACAAGTATGTGACTATACGGTATCCGGTATCCCACTAATGCATAGAAACCAATTGCATTTCCTTAGGACGACTGTTTCAATCCGATGGCAGCATTACAGTATTGTGGGAATACTGCAGAGCTCTGAGGGACTAGCAGTGTAATTATTTTAAATGTAATCATTAAGTTTGGAAAGTTACTCAATGATACCAGGTCAATTTTCTGGCAAGTTCTATACCTTCAGGCAACCAAGACTACAAAGGCCCATACTACATAAATCACATTACATTTGCTTGAGGTAGTGCCTGCTTGAGAGTAACATGTAGCCAAGAAAAATCTGAAAGAAGCAGCTCAAAGTTCACGATTCAAGCTTCATCTCTGGGAGAAAAAACATGGGCAACTGTTGTAAGCCGTCTTGTCTAAAAGCCATAAATCCTGATTATTCAAAGCAGCATTGTGCCATAACTGAATTAGCCTTTCTCCTACCTCCTATTCCCCTATGCAAAATCCTCACCTCTTTCTCTTATCAGCACTCAGACACAACTCCTATGCTCCCCGGAAGCATAAGTGCCGTGGTGGATGTAGGACTACGTCTGTTGTGACGGGCTGGCGGGGACACGCTGCTGCCCGCCATGCACAATGGCAGCGCTCTGCCTGCCTTTCCTTCAGTGAGGCAATCATTTCAGTTTCCATCCCTTACCCAGAAACTGATTTTCAACTAAAATTGGACAGAACTTAAATATCTAAATCCCTCTTTCAAACATAGCGGCAAACATTTCATTAATTGGTTCATAAACTATTAGGAGAAGGATTGACAGATAGATGGATAACCTGACATGCAGATAGACTGTACTTTAGCCTCATTCTCTTAGGAAACCAAGCTACAAATACAACCTAACAGCTCACAAACCTTTGAGGGTTTTTTTTCATGTCAATATTTGTTTAATGTGTATATGACAGCTGTGTGCAGTCGGAGTAAAGCCTCATTATTCACTTACCTACCTTAGTGTTCATATAATCACCTCCATCCACATAAAACTTAAGAAGCTTTTTATAAAATCCGAAAATATCCGGAGATAAGACAGAGAAAAAAACATACATGCCATTTTTATACTTTTCCTCTATGTGTCTTTTTTGAGCAGAAGGCAAAAATATCTACCAAATCATTCATCACATCTTTCATTCACCTTTTTTACAGCATGTGGAACATTTTACAGCTCTGTGAGCCATGGACATCACTTGGCAGGAGCATTTTGCACTGTATCTGTCATTTCCTGTACAGCAGGTCATTTGGGAAGGCCTTACAAAAAGCACACTAAACAGTGAAAGGGAGATGTCATAAAAATCTGAAAGCAGGCCCCTTCCTGACTGCTAATCCATGTAAATTGAAATCTGGGTTTATCTATTTAGCGGAAAAAATGCACTTGTGAAACTGACGCCTGAAAACATATTGAAACAAAGCAAAGGAAACAAGAGTTAAATGTCAAAATTCAGCTCCCTAGTTCTGTTAGGATCAGAATGAAAATACGGTAGAATGCAGTCAGAGATGCAAGGGAAAAAGCCATCTGAGGACTGACAGCAGCGTTCACTGGACACTCAGTACTGGTGAGTACTCAGCACAGAGGTGAGATGGGTCTTGCTGTTTGCAAAGCTAATAAACAGTCAGTGTATTTCAGTGGTGAGTAAATTCTCCCAGTAATGAGTGCTAAAGTGGATAATGGTAAATACAAGTAATGGTCAAATACAAAGCCTTTAGGCACTCCATCTGGTAGGCAAAGCAGAGATTGATGAGCTTCATTAAATGACCAAAATTAGTACAGTCTAAAGGGAAAAAACACAGTGCACCAAGGTTCTCCACACAGATGCACAAGCAGGGGCAGAAAGGTGAGGAACCGAATTAAAACAGTTCTCAGATTAACAGTAACAAAAGAAATGTCCTGATGGGAGTCTATATGTTTTTGTAATCAGCTATATTCATTACTACAGGGCAGAACCAGACAGAACACAATTTCATTTCCTGATTAGTTTCTACATCAGAACAAAAACCAAATACTCTTTGGTGCTTTCATGAAATAACCATACTTGGAATGAAAAGCTCAGATTTTTGTATTGTTCTCCTTCTCTCTCTCTCTCCTTCTTTCAAATAAAAATTGATAACAGCACAGAACTCTGGTCTAAGGATTCTTGAAAAAAAAAGTTTAAATTACTGCATCCTCACGAAAGCTTTAGCTTAGCAGGCAGAATGTTCCAACAAAAACATATTTCATTGAAAATGTCCCAGTCACCTCAATTTCTCTTCATCTGGTCCAAATACAAAGTAGGCCAGCTTTGGCTAATTATGGTTTTAGAAGCAGCATCGAGGAGCTTTTCTGCTGAGTCACCTTGATAATTCCTTGAGGCAGGTTTCAAGCAGAATCAGTGGTATAAAAGTTTAAGACCTTCTCTGAGATAAGAACTAGATGAGAAGAGAGCTGAGAGACCCTGTAGGAGACATCTGAGAGAACATCCAGCTCTAGGATAGATTAAAGTTTATATTTACTAGCATAGTATTTGCTTTGAAATATTGTGACATAAGCTAAAAATAAAGGCAATTCCAAGAAGCTGGAACTCTCTCCATTTTTTGTTTTTGTGTCATGCTGTATTTTCACAGGTGCATGACTCTAACCTAGCTAAGACATGTTTCAGCTGTGTGAGGATTTTTCAGGAAAATCACGTCAGACTAATTACTGACTGATAATTTACTCTTTTTTAAAATGGCCAAAGCAAAAATGAATATTTAAAAGACTGCACTGGGGGGCTGATGGTGCAATCACTTTAATTATTTAAATTATAGACTTTGACCCTAATGAGAGCAGAAATTATCCTTGAGTGAATGATTAAAATTAAATGATATGCTAACAGTATCTACAGACTCTATTGTCAATTCAGTTGGAATGATATAAGTTCACAGGACCGGATGGCTGCAAACCAGACATTCAAAAATCACAAAATGCTGAGTAAAAACATTATTAAAATTTTCTCATGAAAGAATTCTGATATATCTATGGAGTGAAAAAGAATAACTTTTCATGCTTGGTCGACACAGCCACATCTATTCAATTGTTAAAGCTGGCAAGACCACAGCCGTTTCAGTAGTTCATTTGCCAAAGTGAGTTTTATCTTACAATTACCTACCAGAATACACTTCTAGGAAGAGATTTTGTGAGGGGCATTTTCAGACCTCCCTGTGCTCTTGGTCTTGCTGTGGATGCAGATCTGCCACTGACATGTCACCTCCTACCTTTCCACATCATTTACTGCTAATCCTGTCTTACAGTAAAGCAAATCCAAGGGGAAAACAGAAAACAAAACCCCCAAAATCTTCCTAGTGCCCAGCTGAATTCTATCTGTGGAACCAAGGCTGAAAAAAAATCACTGTATATTACCAATGTCAAGGCAACCCAGGCCAAGGCTGTGTCTTTGAGCTTGTGGGAATACGGCTCACACTTTGAGGCACTAAAGTGGAAGACTGGTATTTCAGCAAACACGTTAACCCCCCCAAAAATGGTTTTTGATCCTTTCTACTTATGATGCCTTATGTACGGCAGCTACATTTCGTCCGTTCTTTTTCCCTATTGTTTATGTGCTAAAGGAGACTTCTTAGTGTCTTCACTTTCTGTACAGGGTTTGGGTCAGAGAGGTTTCTGCTGCTGCCACTTTGTTCCTCTACTTTTGAGCCTTGCTGACCTCTCTCCCATTCCCCACCTTTGTAAAATTTATGGTGTAGGTATTCCTTGGTGGGACCAGCCAGGCTACACCTTCCTCGAGAGTGTGGCTAGAGCAGCGGCAGCATAAGCCTTGGGGCAGAATTCGCAGCAGCCCCACATCTCCCACCGGGCTACATAAGGCCACCTTCCAGGGGCTCTGCAGTTTCTCCCTTTCAGCCCAGGATATTATTTCTGTATGGGAAAAACAAGTTTTTGGTTCAAGAAAGGATGAGATGATCCTATAACCTATGTACAAAGATCTCTAGGTCCCAGTTACTGCTCTGATGAATAGTTAGGCTTTGAGAGAGGGCATTAAGAAGAATTTTTTATTTCATAGTTCTGCTAACACCACTCTGTGCTTCCAAACTTTTGTGGAGGTATTGATGTCCCATGCTAAGTATGCCATATAGACTAAACAGCACAGGCACTGCTGAGAAAGCTGTGAATTCCTCTATACGAAGGGATACTTGATCACTGAGGTGTGTAAACGCTGCTGTGGATCTTACTCTGTGAGAGAAAAAGCTGACAAGATGCAAGACAAATGATTCCTCATGTGGATAGGGGTAGACATTTAGGTCATTGTTTTGATAGATTTTGACAACAAAAGCCAAGATATAATAGTAGTAAAGGCAATGTGAAGGTGGTGTAATTCCTTGGTTGTCAAAAGATATTTAGAAAAATTTCAATAGCATTAAAAGAATAAGGATTTTGCCTTTAGATTCTTGATACAAATATCTTTCTATTGCTATTCAGATTGCCAGTCATGTACCCATAGCTAATCTAGTTAGTTTGATGCTATCCAGCTTGGGGACAGGCATTGTGGCTGCCTGAGCGCATACCCAGTTGGGTGGAGATGACCCCACACCTATGGGTCTGCACGAACAGAGCTTCACTGCTTTCGGTGCTCAAATTATTTGTATTACAATATTCCTGTCTAACAGGTTTGGATTGCAAAGGAGATGCCCATTGAAATCAGAGTCTTGTAGAGACAGAGTACAGTTGAAGTATATTTTGTATTATTTAGTCGAAGAAAAATAAATAAAGCAATCTTTCATGGCTAGAGATTTATGGCATTATGTGAGAATCTTCTCTAATGCTTGAGCAAATGAATATTAAAGTGAATCACAAAGAGAGTCAAACCTTGTGTGATTAAGGACCTAGTTCTCAAGGAGCAGCACCGTTGCTTTGGAAGTGGTGAGTACTCAGTACTCATTGACATTACAGGGGCTTGAGGGTTCTCAGTATGTGTGAAAGTATGCTCAGAAATTCCCAATGCTGAGCCCTAAAAGAGCAGCATCAGAGCATTTGCTAGTGTCCGGTATCTGCACAGGAATATCTACACATAGTCTGACAGTGCTTAGCCATTTAATTAGTTTGATAAGCAGGATCCTCATCAAATCCTTACAGGAATAGTTTCCAGAAAGCTTTTAGGGCATGCAGGAACACCCATGCCTCAGCAAATTGTCCATTGGTCCTAGATTTCCCAGAAGGGTATTTAGGAGGTTATAGTTCTTCTAATAGCCAGTAATTCATATTTAAAGACATTGCCCATTATCCTGTTGCTGAGTGTAAATACAAATTCCTAGTAATCTTTCTTTTATTCTTTTCTTTTTCTAAAAGTTGATAATTTGTAACACTGTATCATGCATAATATGATTTTGGTCCATAACTGAGCTTCCTAAGCATTAAAAAGATTCCTAAGCAGTAAAAAGATTGTATATTTAATAACGGATAGTTCAAAATATTAAGAAATAATATTAAGATTTCTTATTTTAATGATTATAATGATGTGATTTGGATTAGGTCTTACAGACAAAATCTGGAGTGCTATATGAAATGGAGATATTAAACACGAAAAAATAATAGCATGCAAAGTGATTTGGGATTGATGAAGTTAGTCATACAGTGGCAGACAGCTACTAAACTCCTCTAACATAATTATGTGGTATATAAAAAAGAAGAAGAAGAAAGTAATAGCTGCTCTATAAAAGCTTTTATCAAACCACCCTCCTATAAAGCATTCAGTTTGAGGCGTCGTGTTTGAACAGAACATAGTGAAACATATTTTCAGAATTAATTTTACCATTTCCAGGCATTCTGTATCAATACTTTGTGGATAAAATTATGACGATATGATGTTATAAGAAGTCAATATCTGTTATTAATAATTCAAAAATAATTGCTAATCTATATTTATTTTCTTCTTTGATACATAACATTCAAATAGTACATGAAATATAAAATGCAGTATTTAAAGTTAGAATTTAAAAATATTTTTATTGAAACAGATGGACAGAAGAATTATCAACATGGAGTCATGTAGAAAAGTATTAATATTTCAACATACAATCATGGAATAAATCTCCTCAAAGAGACATCAGGTGCTAAGCAAATGGAAGCAAGTTAAAGCTATTATCTGCTGTGCTGTGTGATTACCTGCCTATACTATAACTTAAAAGGCAAAAATGAAAAAAGCCAAAGAATCTCAAAAAAAAAAAAAGAGAAAAAGGAGAAGTAGAGAAAATGATTGAAGAAAATAAAAGATTAAATAAGCGTTATGTAGCATGACATTACTTTGACTGGTTCCCCATTAACCATCTACTAATTAGTATTAATAGTATAATTAATAGTAGCATACCTTTTCACATTTCCCCAGTAAAACAAGTGGTTTTCCGGGTAACGTGGGAATGCCAGAATCTTTTTTGTACACTAAATTGGCCCACTATACTCTAATTTTGAGTGCAGAATTTCTGAATAATGTCTAATTTTTATAAGCATTTCAAGAAAGCTTGAGAGATTTAAGCAATAAAGTAATTGGAACTAAACAGTCTAGATTCATACATTTAATATTTTCAAGCTGCTTTGTCCTAAAACTTACAAGCTTTAGAAAATCAAATATTTTTCTCCAGTAAGAAGCTGGTGGAATCAATATGGATCTGATTTTATTCTCTTAATTAATGAATGTTCAAAACAAAAAGAGTTTTAAATGGTGATTTAATTTCTGTCACAGTGAGCTGAAGCAAACTCTGTTGTGTGATAGTCAACAGAAAAGACCACAATTTAGGACAATCAAGTTTTTCTTGATTTGCTATAGATTGGGAACAGCTATGAATGCTCTGGGTACCTCACTACGGATTCAGACTTTCAAGAGAGCAGGTAATTTTTTTTTTGCTAACACTAATTCTGGACTTTAGCAACACAAGAAGTGATGATGCTGGTTGTCGACTTTTCTTAACAAAATAAAAGAAAGAAAGAAAGAAAGTAAAAGAAACAGCAGAGAAGAGTAGTTACAGACTGGCTCAGTTCCAACATAATTCCTGGCTGAAACTATTCCATTTAATCTATATGAGAAATGTAAATTAAAAAGTTATCAGTCTCTTACTAAATGTCTCACAAACACGTGCCTTATTTCAGTAGCGCAGGCATGCATGTGTTGAGTG
Organism: Struthio camelus; assembly: GCF_040807025.1. Lineage (NCBI taxonomy): Eukaryota > Metazoa > Chordata > Aves > Struthioniformes > Struthionidae > Struthio > Struthio camelus. The sequence goes on along the minus strand of NC_090942.1, from coordinate 36,036,375 downwards.
CAAATGCAAGAATAGTTATGTCAACCATGAAATGGATGAATGGAACAGACCAGTAAAATGTAAAGTGTGGGCACAAATACAAAGTGATTGCTAATAAGGAGTGTGGAAGAAAAGCTCAAGATTAACGTTATATCCTTGCGGATGTTGTCCTACTACTCACTTCCTTGGACCGTGAACCTTGAAGGAACATGCTCAGCTTTCAAGTGCAGGCCCTTACTGCCTCAGGAGACCATGTAATTATAATTTCATGTTGCATAATTAATGTTTCACAATGTAATCACAATCCCTCACAGAATTAGGGAAATTTAATGCTCGTACTACGCAGTTGCAAAGGTAGGGGTGTTTTTTGTTCTATTAGTAATCACTTTTTTTCTACTGTAAAATTATTGATACTTAATACCTGTTTTCTCTTCGGATAAGTTTCTTCTTTAGCTTCAGTATTTTTTTTCCTCCCATGATACTTGCTGTCTTGATAGAGGTGAAGCTTCCCAGCTTTTGTCTTGCTAAACAATACTAGATAAACTCTTCTAATTTCTGCTAACAGGCTTTCTGTTTCCCAGATTGCCCTAGTAGCCTTCTCTGAACTTCTAGTTTAAATTCATCTTTCTAAAATAAGTGACCAAAACTGTACACGCTGCTCAGTTGTGTTCTTACAATACCTTCACCAGCATCAATTTTTCTCAAGCTTCCTTTGCCTGACCATTTCACCAAAGATAAGCTGCCTTGAACTTTTCTCTTAGAAAAGAAAAAGGTTATAAGCAACATTTGAAATTTAAAAATCAACTGCAACCTAAAGATAAAACATCATCCCATAGTGTGAACTAATTTTCACACCCAGTTGTTTCCAGTAATGTTTTTTCACAGGAGAAAGTGAGCATGTCTCCCACTGTAACTAAAAAATGATAAAGTACAAAAATCATATAATGCTTCTGGTCGCAGACTCTGATGTGAGTGATTTCTAATACAAATGTACAAGGCCACAGGATACAGGTATTTGAAATTCTCAGTTGCGCTTTCTACAAAGAATAACCAGAAATTATGAACTGTTTGCTGTCTTAGAAAAAGCACTCCAAAATGAACTATGCTCAGGCAAGGCTCTCGTGTTTCAGAAGCCTGACTTTTGTTTCATTACACCTTTATGAATAGAGCTGAATGCCATTATTCTTGGTCAATCTCATTTAAACAACCTTTTACTATTCAAAGAACTTCTGAAGGTTTTTTTTTTCTCTATAATACTCACTTTTAAACTTTTTAGGATCTTATTACTAAGAATAAAACAAACAAATGAAAAAACTTCCATTTCCTAATTAATAGAGTAGACTTTATTAATAGGGGCCTTTATGCATCTTAAAGGTATTACTCAAAATATTTACATGGTGTGCTAAGAAGTCAGTTTTGTGGTTGTATTTGGGACACAAATTCTCAGTTTTTACAAAAATTGAGGTATTTTTCTGAATGTGACAGTGTGCTGAACTATTTCCTGTTAGCCAACAGGTTAGGGCACTTATAAAAATGTTCCACTGAGAGAGTTCAAATCTGTATCTACTCTCTCATTTCCCCCTCCCAGCACCCTGACCACCGTGACCGGTGATATTCTCATTCCTGTTAAAGTTGAATCACAGTGCAAAAAAGTAAGTCTAGGAGGCCTGCAAAGGGTTTGGGAAGCTAAGAAGGGCTTCAGAGGTTTTCACAGTTTGTGAAGAAAAAATATTTTATCAGAAAAATGAATCCCAGATAGTTCACAGTTCAGGTTGTTCAGATAAAACCAATATCCCTTTGCCACCTGTTTTGTGTATACCTTCAAAAGAAGTTCACACCAGTACAGCAGGCTAGCCTAAGGCGGAGGGTGGTAAAGAGGTCTGTGAGTGGATGAACCACACTCTCACATGCATGATCTAGGGCCTTTAAATCCAAGCCAGATATCAATCTGGTATGGTCTCCTCAGTTTAATTCCTAATTATAAGAGAGCTTTATTCTGGTACACTTTGGGTCTTTTTTCATATTTTCTTTAGTGGGACAAATAAGAGATGTCTGGGCTGCCTGTTTAACACTTTGGCATGATGGTCTGTAGAGGGGGTGGGTGTGATATGTTTGTACCCTACATATGAAACCCGTATATGTTTGCAAGGAGAGATGTTGCAAGAGTCCTACTGACATGCAACTTCCTTTGAAGGTGTGATCTCATTTTCATGAAATGTTTCCTGAAGTTTAACAACTTGCCTAAAGTAAAGCACATGACTTGCAATTGCCTACTCAGGAGGATGAATACCAGAAGATCTGAGCTCACAGAGCCTGTGTCAGTTATATCCACAACATGCTGAGCAGTGCTGTGTGCACCTACCTGCTTGGGTGAGGACAGAGTGCAGCTGTTTTTGCATGCCATTATGTTCAGGTTAATAAGCACCGTCTATTATCTAGACAGAGGCATATGGAGGAGAGATATGGAATTTCAAATCCATATAAAGTCTAATTATACACCTAGCCTAGAGACAGGAGCATGGCCATTTATAAGTATCCACATGTCCCGTCTTCAGTTTTCCTTCCTCTTCCTGCTTTCCCAAAGAGGGAGTATGACAGGTCCTCCTTATATCAGTATGTCTCCTGCATATGTGTCAAGCAGCTCTGACCCATCGCCCAGTCACCCAGGGTCAGAGCTAGCTTTCTGCTGCTCTTGCGGTAGGAAACAAAAAAAGAAGCAGCTCTCTGTTCACAGCCCAGGAAAATAGGTACCCTCAAGCAATAAAGGAAGACAGGGACAAGTTACAGTAAGCTATCGAGGCAGGAAAGACACTGGAAGAATGAACTCCACAGCCATATGTGACCACAGTTCTACTGGGAACCTCAGTTTGTGACTGAGGAAGTTCCTTCCCTTCCTACACAGCTTGAATATAGGCTACAGCAATTTAGATTTTTTTTTTTTTTGCTTTTTTTCCATTAAATTCTTAGGAGTCGTGAAATCCTAGTTATTCTCTTGTTTTTTTCCCATACTGCTCCAGTTGCCTAAAATACTCTTTCAGATGCAAGGTAAATAGCAGCTTCTTTCCATTCAACTCCTCTCAACCGGACAATGTTAATATATCTACATTAGAAATGATGCATAACATCAACTTCAAAGAAAGACAAGTCGTTACTGCCTGGCTAACAACCTCCCTTCCAGGTAGACAGCTGCGTGTTCCTGTTAGGCCTGTCCATCTCTGATGAGCAGCGGCAAGGAACCTACTTTTCCTGTTCATAATGTCAACAGTAAAATTACATCTGGCAGTATGGTGCACATTCTATTTTTGTTATTTTACTATAGCACAAAGCACAGTTTGTTACATATTTGTTTTGTAAATTCCATTTCCATTTTAATTAGAAGGCAAGTTCCTGCAATTTCCATCATAATTACCATAATCTGCTTACAGTCAGTATGATAAGTACAGCTAGGAGAAGCAGCTGTGTTACATTTGCTTTATCCTAGGTAGAACTCTTTAAACAGATAAATATTGAAAATGGTTTTGCAATCATTCTTTTTGAGACAATATCCATGTGCAGGAGTTACTTGATGGATTGCAGAGAGTAGGATCTGGGTAGCAAGGAAGAGATAGTTTAAAATGTGTCTGCAGGTGTTTAACAAAGATCATAAGCACAACCCATTTTTCTGGTTTTGCTGTTTATGGAGGAGATCATACTGAGGATGCTTATGTTTCCTTGGGAAATGACTTATATGGGTAGGCACATATTATGGATGTACTCACTATTGAATTTTATGCCTGTGAAACTCAATTGAGTCCAGAGTTAGAGCAATACAGCAGTAAATCAGGCTCTATTATTCTTACTTACTTATATGGAGTCACAAGCTAAATTTAGAGTAATATAGTCAGGGGTATGTGTGTGGGAGGGTGCTTTTAAAGGAGCCCTTCGGAGAGAGCCATCAGTCTCTCTCATTGCACTCACCACTCCACCTCTGATCCACAGCGCACTTCTCAGACGAAAGGAGAATTTCAGAGCGTCCTGCTGCAACACGTCCTCACCTCCTCAGAGCAGGGAAGCTGCTGCAGATACAGTGGAAGCATTCAGTGTTCTCTCTTACCTGTGCTGTCTTCATTGTTCACCAAAACACAGCTTAGCTGTAAAGCTAATCTGGAGGAAATTAGTTTAATAAAACTCAAAGGCAAGATTATAGAATGGGAGGGTGACTTTATTTTACAAAATCTCTAGGCAAATTAATTTTATCCACTCACACGCGTTCTCTGAACTCCATTTGCTCATGCTCTCACATCCGTACACTTACAAGCCTCAAAAAGCATGTAACCAAGCAGTCTGGCCAGGATCAGTTGTGTGCAACACAGAGGACAAGAGGTGCTGGCTATCAAGGCTTCACATCTCTTGGATTCTTCTTGATTGATGACGGCAAACCAATTTTTGGACAGATATTTTACATTCTTTAGGTGTTGCAGCTGTTATGGGGTGGCCTTTTACTTCAGAATCGTGTTTACTTCAGACTCCATAAATCTTAGGCAGGGTTGCTGCTTATTGTCTGTCTATCCTTGTTTGAAATATGTTTTGAAATATATACATCTTTATAGCTATAGTCTATTTTCCCAGTGAGCTAACAGGAAAAGGAATGGCATATGAAATGTGCTGTAACCTTGTTGCCATCGTCCTCTGCTCAGAAAGCAGGGTCTTCCCCTAACAAGTCATCTGTGCTGGGGTCTCATCAGAGTGCAGGCCTTTGGGGACAGACATAGACATTGCGCTCTTCAACTTGATTGACTGGGAACAGCGTCCTTTACTAACAATATAGGCCAGTCTTTTAATACTCATAGCAAACTTAGTTTTTTTATAAGTCTCTTGATTTATAGCCTCCCCTTAAGCCCAGGAAAATCTTTGAAGTAGCTCCCTATGGTGAATGGGTTTAGGTCGTGGTTTACTCTGGACTTGATTTTTATAAATATGATAGGGGTTTTTTTTTTGATAGTGCTATTAACATATAAAACCAGAGAAAAAGGGCATGACATAGATTTTTTTATTATTATTTTAGAGATTTTTAAATGACAGTTGAAAACAAATTTAATACTTAAACCAAACTAAATGCAAGGTGTGATTTATAACTTTTTAATACATTTTTTAAATAGTCATTTGTACAGCTTGTGTTTCTGGCCTTAAAATACTCCACGAATGTCTTTAAAGTTTTACAGTGTTATTTGTTTTATGTTAATTGCCTTTTGCTGAAGTTTATTTTAAATAATTTTTTAAAATTAATTATATGGTAGCAAGATTTTTTCCCAGTCTCATATGAAGAAAACATAAAGAAAACATGCTAAATTACTCCGGTTGCCAACCACAAAATGTTTTCATAGCACACACTATTTGAAGAATCATCTTTTTTTTTTTTTAAACCTCTTTGTGTGGATCTATTGAAGCAGCTAATCTGAAGTTAATCACATAGAAAATGGTTGTTTAATTGAATAAAAGGTGCTGAAGGGGATTTTGTTCAGGATTCCTCACTGGAGAAACTGGATGCATCCAAAACATTGTTGATCACTGGCCTGGAAAAAATAAAGTAAGCCCAGTTTTCTTACTACATAAACTGAGGCCAAGGTCCCACAGTCATTGGGACTCCACATATGGGAGTTGTCTGCTACCAACTGGCTGAGAAAGATAAATATGCTCTGGACTATGCAGGAGCAAAGAATCACATTTTTCTTGTCTATAACCCATATACAAGTTATTTTAGATCAAGTATTGCCGTTTATACTGTAGCTTTCATAAAGGGATAAAGCCAGCATTAAATGTTGGAGCCAAACATCAAGTGGTACATGTTTCACCATAAAGCCTTCTAGTAAAAGGACTCTCTGTCAAACCACCACAAAACCAGCTGTTGCCTTGAGAGAGAGCTGTTGTCCAAGAGAGCCTTCCAGACAGGGGAGGTGGAGGCATCGGAATAGGATGGAAGACTGGAGAGAAGGCTTGCATGTTCAGGACCAGAGCTGAAGGCGTCGCTGCAGAAATTTCGCAGTCTGAACAGCAGTGATACAAACTCTCTGAAGGTTTCCTTAGTCTGCAAGAAATGTCTGAACCACAGAGCTGCTCTCAGTGAATGCAAGACCTGGGACTCAAGAGGATGGTTGCTTCCTTTTTTGTCGAGTAAGTCCAGAACCGAACCTACATATATATGCTGAAGAAGGGATTTGCCCCTAACCACATGGGAAGGGCAGTTTTGATCATTTAATGATCATTCATTTGATCATTAATGATCATTTAATGTCACAAATCTAGGTTCTACACCTGCACTTAAGAAGCACATGTGGTTGTTATACATCCCTTTACATTTATCTAATGATAAATTTATCTGACAGTGAAAACTACCTTGTGGACCACATTAGACCCAAATTGTGACGGAGGGGAGTGAGATAGGCTCTACTGTCAGGAGAACTTAAGATATGAGGGATATTTTGATCAAAGTCAATACTTTCCTATATACGAGGGGGGAAATAGATATCATATATACCTTCTAAGTAAACCAGATATATAAAATAGCCACAGTTTTCAGACATGCTGTATATATTTCTGTCTAATGGCGTAGCACAATGGAACATCCAAAGTAAGCGCTACTCTGGTTTTGGCTGCATCCAGAGAAGAGGTCAAGCACATAGCCAAAAGCAAATACCCACGTATTTGCCTCGGCTAAATAGGCACCCTTGGTTCCTAGGCTTCTGCAGCTCCAAGAAAAGAAAGACCTAACTTCATCACAAGCTATGACTTTTTTGGAAAACAATATGAATAAATTCCATAATAAAAAAAGACAGAGGAATATCTGCCAAGTGTTCAGTGTGCTGCTTCTTCAATATCATTTATCATTTCTTCTGCCCACGGCTCAAATTTCAGTCAGTTTGCTACTCTCTAAGCCCCTAACTTGGAAAACGTTAGCTACACCATCTGGGTCTGATGAGAATGTAGCAGAAGGCAGCATTTTCAAAAGGCCTGTGTCCCAGCCTTTCAATCACCCAATCACATATACCTTTTTCAGCCTTCCAGTGACTTAAGTGAAGGTGAATTTCTTCCCATAAAATCATTTATCTTCCACAGATATTCCATCCCTGAAGGCTTTTTGCCTATTCACCCTTCCCTGCTCTGGGGTATCTATATGAGTGTCGTGCAAACTACGTGACAAGCACAAGCCTGTGTGACCCCACAGAAGCTTGTGATCTGGAGCCGGTAGAGAATTTTCTGATTACTTTTCAGAACCACTGAAGAGGCTGATTTATTGAAAATAATGTTTCCCACCAAACTGCCCTTGAAGTACAGGCTGGAAACCTGTTGCAGCTTCTGCCAGTGTACCTTGACTGCTGTTGACAGGCCTGCCTGGTGTTACGTGGTTCCAGGGTAGTCCACGTGCGGTGCCTGGGAATTGGAAATCACTCACTTTTGCTGTTTTCCTGCCAAAAGCCCATGCATCACAGTGTCCGGAAGCCCTGATAGGAAGAGCCCTGTACAAGGGGTCTGGGAGATTCACGACCCCCAGACCAACCCAGCTTTTCACAGCTGGGAATCCAGAGGATTCCCAGCAGGTCAGACTCTCTCAGGGCCTGAGCTCGTGGCTGCAGAGCTCCGGACTCATTTGTTCATGGCTTCTGAACTCCCAGCTCCCCAATAGCACTGATAGGATACCATAACTGACCTTGAATAACTGCAAAGCAAGCTCACACATTCAATTTCATCTTTTAAATAACTGAATGAAATACTATTATTATTTAAGAATGCTTTCTGTGGGACCTTTAAAATACATGTTGCAATTTTTTTCTAAAAAGTAGGAAAAAACTCAATATTTTAGAATTCCTGAAGAACATGATCTTCTGCCTGCTGACTAACACGTGACAACTCAGGACCTTTCATTCTACCAGCAGCCCAGACAGGAGCAAGAGGAACTTTGTCACCGCAGGAAGCAGCGCTAAATTAGCAAACGTCCTGGCTCTTCCGCAGCATCCAACATAAAACTCGAAGTAAAGGGGGAGAGAACGAGAGAGAGAAGGAGAGAAAGAATAAACCTAATGGATCGATAAAGTGTTTACTTGAGTAAAAGGGTCCATGCCTAACGCTTGAGTACAGTTCATTGCCTCTCAGTAGGGAAACCTTAATAATCTCTAAAAGAAAACTTTTTTTTTTAAAGGTTTGAATGTCATGGATTTCACAGTACAAAGTGGTGGCTCTTTTTCCTTTGCCCTAAACAACCTCCTCCACGATAAGCTTGCTGGGATTTTTTCATTACAGGTTGAGTCTCTGGCAGCTGCTTTGTTTCACTTTTCCTAAGGCTCTTTTTGTTTGAAGCAAGGTGAGAAATCACTTCAAGGTGGCAGCCCACAAACTTTGCAGACAGTGATCTTTAAATAGGATTCTGATGAATTCACAGAGCATTGGAATGAAAAACCACAAAACATTTACCTTTAAGAGCTCCAGCTTCTTAAATCAGTTTCCCTAGAGTGCATTTACAGTAGCTGTCACCAAAGATAGCTCATTGCTGATGAGCCTCAAATGAACACTTCAAGTCCACGAGACAGAAGGTGCATAAGCAATCACATTAATGCTATCTAAAAAAGCTAAATGGTGCAAGAAAATTTTAATTTAAATGCTGGTAAGAGCTAAATTATAGGGTTCACCTGTAGCAAAAATAAATCAAATGGTGATCATTACTTTTTCTTTTCTGAAATTAGCATCTGCAAAGTACACCATAAAAATTCTAGTCCTTCCCCAAAATAAATGTATTCCAAAGCAAAATGTCATCAGTATTTCAAATTACTGTGACTTATGATATAGAAAGCAATATTTAGTAGCCTGTAGCAAAACAGTGGCCTCTTCACAGTCCTCTGCAAGAAACAGTAACAGTGTTGATAAAATATAATACAGGTTTGTAATGTCACAGGCTTTCAAATATTTGGAAAAAATCCTGATAACAGATGGGATGATTTCTGACATTAAAATATACATTTTTTTTTAACACGTAGCAATGAATGAGAAGAGTGCTAGATTGATAAATGGTGGTGTCTATGGGTATTGGCTATTTTTTCCTCCTTGTCTGTGAAATTTTCTGGCTTTATGTAGTTGACACAAATTAGAAATGGCTGATAGTTTTCATTCAATATGTTACTGCGCTTAGAGGTCTCTTATGTAACACATAAGCATGTTCAACTGTATAATATAGCACTACTGACACAGAAGTAATATTAAATTTATATATATATATATTTTAATGAAACCGCTTTGTGTCTTCTTGGCGATCCTCTCCAAGGAGCTCTGTAAAGGTGCCCATCACACTCTGTGAGTTCAAGATGTAACATCATCCTCTTTCCAGAAAGGAAATCCTTGCATCTGATAATTGGAGTCCTTTACTTCCTGCTAAACCTACCAACAATTAAAGTTGTTCAAGAATGTTTTTATAGGAGTCTGTGTTTGAAAGGAAGAATACTGGAAAAGATTGACTCCTTAAAATCAAAGCTTTTGACAGGAATGTGCCTATTGGCTGCAAGATCCCTCCATGAAACATTTCTCCAGATTAAAGTGTAATTTCCCATGGAAATCGAAGAAATACTGAACTGACTCTCTCTCACCCCAGGGTGTGTATCACGGCTGCATTACTGAATCTCCTGGAATCTTCTTGTCTTTTTTATTATTTTCCCACAAAAACTTGGTTTGCATAGTTTCACCCTGAAATTTCAGCCTTGCATGGAGTGGCTAAACCTCCAGCCTCATTTCACGTAGCAAATCATCAGGGAAACTATCAATAACACTCTACTAGCTGATATTGGTTCCTGCACAGCCTTTTTCCCCTCACGCTTTTTGACTTGTTCCTAGGTTAATCACATTGCCATATCTTTGGTACTCCTTGTCTGATCATTATGAATACCCTGAATCTCACTTCTCACTGATGCTAGTGCTGGCGGCATTTCAGGGGACAATGGATTCCAAAGTGTCTAGGGAAAAAAAAAAAAAAAACAGATAATATATGAGAACATTTTTTAATGTCCTTTTCCTCATTTGCATAAGTTCTTTTTTGGTTTTTGAAAGCATTAAAGGCAAGCATTACTCTGAGATAATTAAAATAATTCAATGCATTTAAAGCAATTGTGCTGTTACATGATTTCATGTTGCATAATCAAATAGCTTTATATTGAAATCACCCACTTGATTTTAGTATGATGAGCCCCATGGCAAAACAGAAACTCAAGTGCAATCTCCCACTTCCCTCCTGCTCCTGAAAGAAAATTAAAGAGATTTAAAAGTCCTTAACAAAGAATTCTCATCTAGAAAGCAGACAGAGATCATAACACAATTTACAGTTCAATCGCTTCTGCTGCACAGTAGTCCAACTGATAGTTAATTCATCTATAAACTAATATTGGATGTTCCTTGTAATGCGCTCCAGAATTTGGGTGCAATGGAGATAAAAAAACCTACCATGACATGAGAATCAAGCATATAGTAACAAGCATATGTCTATGGAAAACCCTCTACAGAGAGTTTCGTATAAAGATGCAGATGAAACAGAGTCATTCAATGAAAAATCACAAAGTTAACTTTCAAATGCATACGTACAATGTAAATGCCTCACCTGGATAGGTTCTTCTAGGAATCTGAATCCAAACTGAAGGTAGCAGAGGCAAGAAAGATTCAATCTATCCTAGGAGGGACTTTAAGTATAACCCAACTTGCATGATAAAGAAATACATTAAAATTTTTCTACGCCAGACTCCCAGAATGCAGGCAGATATGAAGTTAATGAAGATTCATGCAGCAAAATCTAATGTATGCATCGAGAACTTCCTGTAATCAAATATTAGAAGTTATTATTTCATTTCTTTCCCCCTTCAGAAACAGCAAGACAGAAAGAGCAGGCAATTACCCTACCCTTTTCTAGATGTCTCTCATAGCCACAGCTGAGCCCTCATACACACTGCATTAATCTTCTTCTTAAAATTAATGAAGACCAATTAAGGAAAACAAGACTCCACAAGGAAAAGAAAAGGATTATTTTGTGTAAAGATGACTCTAGTAGCCACCACAAAATGCCATTCCATTAAAGAAGACCATATACAATGACTAACTGTAAAATGACCTGATGAATGTTATCTCATTCCATGCAAATCAGGTACGTGAATCAAATGATAGTTTTATCTCTTACTCTAAATTCTTGTTAGTAACAATAATAATAATATGAAGCCACTGGGTATTCTGAACTGAGTAAAACCATTTGATAGAAGAATGGAGAAAAATTCCCATTAATTCAGAGTTAAAAAAAATACTACAAATTATTTTATGCCACATCCTGATACAGAGTTCAAATTCTGTAGTTTTGAGACACTATAGAAGAATGAAAAGGGACCTGTGTTTTCTGCTCGTCAGCACTCTTGGTACACTGAAGATGTTTTTAGAAACCAAACTTCAGTAATATTCAACCAGTTGCTGTCAGAACCTCTTCCTGCAAAGAAGTCTATCAACCAATGAGGACTTCTGATGGATGTGTACCTTCTCTCAGGTAATGCTTGGAGTCTGAACCTCATCATTGTATTTCAGGCGCTAATATTCAGGTCAAAATCTACATGCCTGTTTAAATGTATTTTTAAGCTCAATTAAATCTGTTACCCCCTACCTACTGTGTCATATCTGTGATAAAAGCTATGCTCAAAGGCAAATGGGAAAAAGTAACTATTGCCTGTTCATCAAGTAATGCTCCTAGAATTAAGGCTTTACAAGTGCAGGGATGACAATACTACCATGATGTTTCTTAAATTAGTTATATATGCATTGTGATTTATCACTACCATTTGATGCATGGTAATCTCCCCTTCCCCGCTATTCAAAATGAAAACCTCAAATCTGAGATCTCTGAATGTAAAGACAGTTTACCAGACATCACTCACTCCAGACAAATTATGCAATCTTTTTTTTTTTAAAAAGATAACTGAATATCTAGACAAAATAAATATAGAGTGTTACACCTATTTGGCTTTTGGCTAGGCTTAACATCAAATTTCATATAAGGTATTATGACTTATACTGGAGAAGATGAGGAAAATTGTGAGGTCAATATGAAACTGGTTCAAAGGAAGATGAAAATATGGAGTGACGAAGAGCAGCTACTAGACTGAATGAAAGTTTTTGCTGAATTTCTTTAAAAAAAAAATTTTCCATGATGCTAAAGGCCTTATAGCTGGTATTACTTAATCTGTTCATTAATGTGCAGATCAGCATCTTAATATATAAATCTATTTCTGTCTAGCAGTCCAGCTGGCCCCAAAATTAAGAAAATGTTGATTAAATCTTCCAATAGCAGAACTAGTATGTCTACACAGTCCTCTGCAGGAAGCAGTCTGCAAGTGTTCCCTACTGAGGCAATGTATCCTGCTCCTCTGCAGGGTTAAATCACTGAGGGGGAGCACCATGTTATGCAGCTCAGGACTCTCTGGACCACACTGTTTGTGTCACATCGACAGAGCCAAATTGGAGTCATCATCATCATTTCAGAGACAGAGAAAAATGTTTTACAGGAAAATACACCTGACTTCAAAGTTTAGGGTAACATGACCTACATAGTAGTACAGATTTGCAAAACTTTCACTGAATAGAAGTTTCCTCCATTCTGTTGGAAATGACAGAAGATTGAACCCTGAATCTACAAACTGATTGTAGCTGATTTTCTGCTCATTGAACCACTGAGATGACAAAGTAAATTCAGTCCTACAATATGCGTAGCATTGTATTTCTACCAGAAATGGGTAAGTGCTGCTAGCGTTTTGCAAAAAACTGATCTGGAAAACTGTGTAGGTTTCTGATTGCACTTTGTGAAAAAGATTAATTTGAGCTACAACAGCAACAAAGAAGGGTCATGAGGATGACTAGGCATCAAAAGACAATCTTAAAAGTATACCAGAAGAGACTGCCTTGTTCAGTTTAACAGAACAGTACCAGAAAGAAGTTCATGACTGTTTATAAACACACTAGGAAGATGTAAAATAGGAAGAGAAAAGAGCTATATGATTTAAAGGACAAAGCAGGTTCCAAAAATGTGTAGATATAATTATTATTAAAAAAAAATTATAAACTCTCATTTGGTTTCTAACTATCAGAGCAGCAAGTTCAACATATTTACAGCTGGAGGAGTAGGAGCAATCAATTCAAAAATAATTTTAGGACTACTAGGGCTATTCTGCAGGAAGATTTAGATTAAGATTAAGAGGTGGCCACTTTGATTTGAATAACTGTTTCTGTGAAAAGCGTGTTGGACTGCTGTGACTTGTCCAGGTGATCAGCCAAGCAGATGCACAAAACAGGCATAGAATCATTTTTGGCTCCCACCCCCTTCCTTTTAAAGGCTCACGATCTAGGACTGCTCACATCTAAAATCAAGCATTTCCTTTCTTAGAGTATATCAATAAAATGACATTGCAGACTCTGTCTACCCTTTCTTGTGGTTAATTTATTCCTTCTCCTAGATGCTACTGAGTCACAGAGCCATGTTTCACAGTACTGGTTTCAATCTTTCCAAATCCTCAATATAAGATACCGGTATTAATCCCACAAGCAGAGCATGCCTATTTCATTACATACCAGCACAAGGTTATTCCATGAAAATAGTGCACATAAATTACGTAGAAAGTTATAGAGAGGAAAATGGTTATCCAGTGCTCCAAAAATAAATATCTAAGAGGCTGCAGAAGTACAAAAGTAGCATGTTGACAAAGCGCTGATGCTGCAGTCCATCCTGATGTGAATATTCTGGACACTGGATGAACGGGATGAGATGCAAAATGGGTATCAGTTTTGAACCACCATTAGAAGCAAATAGTGAAGAGAAGCTATTCTAAGTATGAAACATGAAAATATAGACAACAGAACAGTAGAGTTGCTAAAAAAACAGAAGGATAAATTCTACCAAAGCATTAATGTAATCATTAAGACAATCTTGGAGCAAAGAAGCCCTGTTGATCTGAAAAAGTAGAGAGATAGAAGCTTCTTGTCAGCAGTGATGGAAGCAATCATCATGATGGAGGTATGATAATAATCAAAATCCTTATAGAAGTAATAGTCAATAGATTAAAGGTAGCCTTCTGGGAAACATTTGACAAAATAAAATATGGCCTCGAATATGTCAAAGCTACACTGATCTAAATATAAGCACTGTCTTGGTTTTCATTGACTTTTGAAGACAGCTAATTTTTGAAGACAGGGAGCACTATGGAAAACTGAAAGACTATATGGAGTTCCAAATAAGTTAATTGTAAACATAAAAACTATATACAAAGGCTCCCGCAGTGTTTTAAGAATTGGTGGAAAAATAAGCAAATGGCTCAAGTCAAGGATAAACCACCTTTGCGGTTCTTAAAGTACATATGATGAAAGTCAGATGTAATGAAGAGCATGACATTGATTTCCACTTCAGCAGCTCAGTTTAGGTAGGTGACACCACAGCACCAGCAGGTATATTTGAATTCATAATCATTTCCTAGCCTAATAATATTTTCAGCTGATTTAGACTTGATGCAAATGCCAGGAAGACGAATGACAGCGTATGAGAAATGTAGGTGAAGGGATATGTGTGGCGACCTGGTGTAACAGTTGTCTGCTTTGTGTATTGACTCATCTGGCTTTCCTGTAATGTTTATAGACAAGGGACATGTCAACAGCATGGTGGAGCAGAGAGGTGTCTTGGTTTTCTCAGGGCCTTCCTTTCAGGAAGCTAGACCAAGGCACTTGCTAACCAGGTGTTGGAAGCAGCTGGAAATTTTACATTTCCAATCAGTTTCAATTTTCAACAAATTATATAATAATACAGAACTGAAAAAAAAAGGTATCCGATGCATGACGACACTTAGCTGGGGGAATTAGATTACTGTCTGTTACAGAAGAGTTTGAATCGAGTCCACCTACAAATAGTAGCTAAATTAAGGAAATTAGAGCAAAGATTTACTTTGACAAATGTTAACAAGAGAATTCTTGATAAATTAAAAGTCTAAAACTAAAAGTAACTAATATTTTATGTAATAGTTGATATGAAATGTACCATAAATGGATTGAATTTATTGAGTTGTTAATACATTTTTGAGTAGGAGGATTGTGCATAACAGCAAAGTTAATGGAACTAAAAATGAGGATAAATTTATCGTGCTGATGAACTGGAGCTATATCGGTAGGGAATGTCTTCTATTGGCCTCTGTGCTGATCAACCCCTAACATTTATAACACATAGACATTCGGCGTGGTTTTGCAGAAGCTTAAAAACCATACTGCTATAGAAAATTTCTATTTTATTACAGAAATTGCTGCAACTGTACCATTTTTATCACACAATATTGTGATTAAAATAGAGAATTTTTTTTTGATTAGTCTTAATGCTGTCTTACAGTATTATAAGAGGTTTTAGGTTAAATCTAAATAAACTAGAACAAAGCACTTAGCAAGTAGAAATAACCTGCACTACTTTCAGTGATCACTGTGACTCTTAGACAGTCACAGATGACCCCAATGACAGGGAAAGTCTCCCCCAGAGAGTCTCTATTGTTTTGCCTTCTCTCTAAGGACTAACCATGATTTTCAACCACATATCAGATCCTCAGCTAATTTCGTACAAACTGAAATTGATTTAAAAAATCCTGCAACAAGATAGAGTAGTCAGGAGTAACAGAGATACCAAAGAATAAGCTTCATTTCCAATTTAAGCATCTAAAAATCTAGTGTTAGGCTCACAGGACATGTACTATGGTCCTCCAGAGTGTTACTCTCCACTCTTGCTTTACCTTTACCATTGTAGCTGTCTTAGAGAAAGGGGGATTTCCTCCTTATTAAATGAATTTTTACCTTGGATAGTGAGTAAAAGCAAGGCTGCTTATTTATAAAACGCCTTATAGACTTTGGACAATAAAATGTGCTATGTAGGATTAGAAACACAGATGTTACAATATGCACATCTAAGGGAATATAGAAGCATGTATTCAGATTATGCTGATGAGTATAGTTGTCACATGGGATAATATCAGTTTAGTGGAAAAAAATTAGAATATACAGAAGAACTGAAAGTTTGGAAGACAGCCATTGTGTTGGAAAGCAAAAGGACCAGCCTGGAAGGAGATCACCTTCAGGGATTTGGCATGGACCACAGGCGGTGTTCAAGCTCACATGATCTCCTTGCATAATATCTCCTGCTGCTGCTACTGGAGGCATAACATCAGACTAGATGGGCCACTGATCTGACTAAGTAGGACATTTCAGATGTTCTCATTTCTTATGTTCTTAGAATTGTTTAATTTTTCATTACTGACCACAGCATAAAACATCAGGAAGTGCTAATGAAATCTGTCAGTAACACAAAGCTGTCTGTCAATGCAGAATAAGACTGGACTGACAAACAAGGAAGATCTGGGTAACCTTGAGGACTGGAGCAACAGAAGTATTATGTAACTTATTAGCATAGTAATGAAAACTCATTGAACATTTTGCTAAAGATTTCTGCTTTAAACCAGTAGCTCAATACTGGGAAATGACAAACTAATAGAAAAACTCAACAGGATGTGGCCATAAAAAACATAGATACTATTATAGCAGAAAAATTCACAACAGAAGTGCGAACATAATAATTTCATCTTAGTTGTACTCCTCAGGAATACTTTTTGACACTCTGAACACTTACATTCAAAAAAGATTCATTCAAATTGTAACAGTTTGAAGGAAAGGTAGCAGGATGCTCAGAGGAACAGCAAGCTGATCTTATGAGATGAGTCTAATGATATTGCTGAACTACCGTCTAGAAGATGATATAGTATTGTATAGGCATACTAGCTTTAACCTAGCAAGTTTGAGTACTGTCAACACTCCAATTGCAACAATAAATAGTTCAGTGTGGGCTAAATTACTGTGTCAAGACTGCTAGCCGCACCCCAGCTATCTAATTAAAAGCTACTCACATATCTCCACTCTTCACCTCTAGTCACAACTGCAACAACAAAAAAGGATAGATATCAGGTATAAAGGTATCATTTACAGAAACAACCTAACACAGACTAGCTCCTTAACCTAGCAAAAAAATAACAACCAAAAAACTGGGAGGAGGTAAGGTTGCTCTCGAGAAATACAAGGTGAGCCTCAGGAGGAGAGCTTGACGCTAGGAGATATTTAACCTATTAGGCTATCCCAGAAAATAAAGTAG
The DNA here is from genome assembly GCF_040807025.1 of Struthio camelus. Taxonomy (NCBI): domain Eukaryota; kingdom Metazoa; phylum Chordata; class Aves; order Struthioniformes; family Struthionidae; genus Struthio; species Struthio camelus. The sequence continues at coordinate 36,019,199 of NC_090942.1, read as the reverse complement.
GCTTAAAGTGTCCCTGAATGCATTTAGCCTGGATATTAGAGGAGGTTTCTAATCAACTAAGCAGTGAGAACTGGGCTAGTCTTTCAATCAGAACTGTGGGTCTAAAATCTAACTATTCTTAATATGGAGCTTGATTAGGTTATGAACAGGATTTAATGTTGAGATTGCTTGCAATAACAGTAATCAAGAAAGTCTAATATATTGTTATGACTGAAAGCATGTGTAGATTGCATTACTGTGTAGGACTTACTTTGCCTTTCTTTAAGGCAAAGCTGTCTCTTTTTTACATTAAGAGGGAATTTAATACAGTGTCTTTTTGCAAAACTGTTTCTCTAATGATCTCAAACTGATGAAGCCTCATGATCAAGCTTTTACATGCATGTCCAATAATCCTTTTTCTCTCTTTTCTCTCTTTTTCTCTTTAAAACTTTGTAAGTTGCATGGTATAAATGAAAAATTCTAGTAATTATAACTACATTTCTCATTCAAATCTAAAGGACTGAAGAATGCAAATTTGCATTCATTCCTTTACAGTCTGTGCCTAAACATTTTATTTAAAAATATTCTGCTATTCTAAAGAGAAAAAAAAGAATGATTCTTACTTTACTGAAAATTCTGATATCTCATTAGAATTGCAGCTCAGCTTCTCTCCAGATAACACTGTGACCACATTCTAGTATGAGTATCGTTGATCAAGAAATAGAAAACTGTTAAGTTTCTTATAACGTGGGAAGACAGCTGCAGAACACAGGTGCACCAAAGACGTGCCCTATGTGTAAGCAAGCTGTGCATTTATTTATTTATTATTAGATTTATTATTAAAGGAGTGTTTGGAAGAGAATTAAATTCACTAATTCGGAGAAGATCAGCTTGGAGGAAATGCCAAGTAACCGTACTTCCAGACAGCAGGCCCCTGAAGTTCATGAAAAATTGAAGTGTATGAATTTCACAAGAAGCACATTTCACACCTAGAGATTCTGAAAGGAAGAGACAAAAAAATAGTGCGTTGTCTATAGGGAATGCACATGCGTTGTCATAACAGAAGAGAGAAATAAATAACAATGTTCATACTTCCAGAGTAAAATTAAATTTCTTACTCCTTGCTAGCAATGAAGCTGCAAAGAGGGAATCTAGAATGAAAAAAAAAAATTACTTTTTTATGTAAAAACTCACCATCTCTCATCTAATAGTTATTCTCTGCTACAGTTTCTAAAAGATAAATGACTTTGAGCCCTTTCAAAATGGCAAGTGGCTGTTGCTCTAAATTGCAGAATGACTGTGGGGACAATGCCATACTTGGAGCATACCACATGGAAGAGATCAAAACAGGCAATAAGCCAGCCTGCTGAAACTGAAATAAATGTCAAAGTGCCAGCTCTGAGGTAAGGAAAGCATTCATGTATATGCATGAGTATAGATATAACTTTTCCCTCTTGCATATGTGCTACTGATTCAATCACTGCCTAGCAGAATGTCAGTACAGTCCTAAACAGAATACACTCCCAAACAGAAAAAAAAAAAAAAAGAAGAAGAATGAAATTCAAATGTTTTTCAAAGGAAACAAATGCGGAGCGGTCAGTTACTGTTTTTAAATTAATAAAGCCACAAAGACTATGGCCTGTTTCTGGGAGAAGATCGGATTTCATTTGAAAAATCTGCCGTTTATACTCTTCTAAATTTCTTTACATGGATTATCTTTGTGTGGTACAGTCATCTGCACCCTAACAGAGGATCATGTTCTCATTTACAGTTAAGCTCCTGCACAGTGTTTAAAGGATCTCTTCCATTCACTTTAAGAGCTTTCCATGATGCCAGAGACATGTAAACAAACCTACCTGAAACTGAATAAGAATAAGGCTCAGTATACACATAAGGAACAGAGCTATATGGTGGAAACTCAGGTATGTAGATGGAAAGAAAGATAAATGATCAGAACTAAACCCAGTGCTGTTAACACAGTGATTGCTGAACGAAGATACCTCAAGCAACTGTAATATTTGTTATTTTGTTTGTTTTTACTGGAAAGAAATACATGAGCTATAATATTTGTTTATTCTTCTGTTCTCTATGGAACATGAACAAATGTGTGCATTGCTGGATTTGATAAGCACTAAAAATAAACTGAAAAAAAGTCTTTAATTGGGCTAGGAGAGAAGAATAATAGACTGGGAGTCTGGCCTTTGGGACTCATTAGTCTCTACTTCTGTACCAAACATCTAGGGAACAGGGAAGTATCTTTGGATAACACTTCACAAGCTAATCTGGTCTTTGAGCTGTGCTTTCCATCCAGCTGAGTAAATATTATTTGCAGCCAACAGAGTAAGTCATTACATTAGCTATAGTGAAATTGCTGATTTTGAGCACTTACACTGGAGAAGGTCAATAGCAACAGGAACAATTAATAGCCATGAGGCTTTTATACAGTTCCACAAAGTTTAGCATCCTCTCATTTGAAAATAATACTTTGTTTGAATCTAGAACGTGCAAAGGCAAGGTAATTCTTGCCTTGGGCTGCTGTGACAACCTTAACACAGCTTCTGTGAACAACCTGAAACCCTATCTGGGAGTACAATACAACTGTAATCCCTGGTCAGATCAAAGAGATTTAAGGGTAAGGGGGAAAAAGAGACATAAAGGAGAGGTCAATCTTTACGTCTTTTCTTGTCTTTCCTAAGAGACTCTGAAAGGTCTATGAACAATAAAAATTAAAAAATTAACCTTTGTTGGGTTAGGTTTATGGGTTTTTTTGGTGTTACATGCTCACAGTCTTCATTACCCTGCAAGGTTATGTCTACGTTTAAATATTAGACTGTTGGACCAGTAAACTCTACAGTTTGCTCTGAAGTCTCAGCTTAGCTAGAGCACAACTTTGCTCCATTTTATGCAAAATAACTGATTTTCTTCCAAAGGAAATTAAAGCGCAGCAGAGAAGAGAAGTAGAGCAGAGAGAAGAAAAGTGAGTCCAAAAGTGAGTCCAAAGCAGAGAGAAGAAAAGTGAGTCCAAAAGTGAGTCCAATATATTTACCCACATCAAGAAGCTGGGAAATATTCCTGAGACATCTCCATCCTAGAGTTTAGACATAACCAGTGTTGACTTGAAAAGGAAAATGCTAAGAATACATAGGATTAAAATGACTCCCATGGTTTCCACATGGACTTCTAGAAACTCAGGTAGGTATCTGTTCATCATTACAATTATTATTTTAATTCTAAAGCCAGACAAATCAGAATAAAGGACACAATACTCCTCCCTTTATTGAAGGGTTAAGACACCTCAGAGCCCTCCAGCATGTCAGAGAAATCTTAATAGGTAATCTTATTATTAGTAATGCTAAAAATTCAGGAAAAAAAAATCACAGAAAGAGAAGCATTGTTGTCATGCTTTGTGTATCAAAGAGAAACAAAAGGGGGCAGAGATTTTCTTTTTGAATTAAATCACCCTTCGGAGTAACACTGATATTTGGAAAGTCTGTTTTTCGGAGAAACTAAACAAGATGACTTCATTTTGACTGGATGAGAGCCACATGAACCGATATTTTGAATGTAGTTAGCCATTTTTCTTCCACTGACATTGTTTGTTTTCATTAAAGCTGGATTAAAACCAGGAGAAAGAATTGCAAGAATCCTTTCAATGTCTTAACGTGTTCCATCCCACTGCCCCTGCCCACACAGCACACACAGAAACACACTTTTGAATGAACAAGCTAACCAACAAGATGATCAGCAAAAGAGCTGGTTCAAAATGAACGCTGCTGTGTTCATATGAAAGGGCAATGAATTGTACACATTTGCACCAGAAACCAAAGTCTAAGATTGTACTCCTGTGACTAGGGAACACAAAACATACTGTTCATCTTGTGTCTAATAAAAGCCAGTTAACCCTTGAGCAGATTCTTTATCCTTCTTCATATTGGCCTATTTTATTTCATATGGGTTCAATGAATATAAAAGCAGACTCATTAAAATCCACAAGCTCAGGTATGTTCATAAATTATAGTTGCACTAAAATGTAGGATTTGTAATCTGCTCATGGACAAATAAAGGGTATTAAAAGGACTAAATGATTAAAGGTTAATATGTTGTTCATGAGGAACACTTTGTCACATATATCATAAAGATGTGCAAAGATAATACTAGATTCATTCTGCAAGTCTGTGGTCCACAGAAATCTGTACTGAATCTTCTCGCTTTCCTGATGGCAATTTTCCCTAATAATAGGGACTACAGATCTGCAGAAGCATTGTCATGATAATAAGCTCTATTTCAATGAACAGTAGTTTTGTTCAGATAAAAAAAAAAGTTCTGAACAAAATAGTAGGTATATTCTTGAACTATTTTCTAAATTTAATAAAAGACGTTTTAAAGAAAATATTTCAAATTCCAAAGTCACAAACAGCTGAAGGCAAAATTTTTAAAGTGGTTATTTGAAGTATTTTTAGAAGGAATTTTATACTGGATGCATTTTAAGAAAAGTAAAAAGTATTCTTTCTTCCTAAAAGCTAATGTATTCTTTCTTCCTAAAAGCTAAATAGAAAAATTCAAAATCTTTGTGGAAGAAGTAAAAACTCCATCCTGAGAGGATAATTAAAGTTGCTTGGTTTCATAGGATTCAGAGAATTCCAGTCAGACAGCTGTTAATGATCTCATCAGAGAACTGTGTCTAATTCTCTTTGCCCATAGTTTTTAGAAGACTGGATATTAAATACTATCTTCTACCATTTCTCCTCAAAGCTGCTCTTCTAGCTGCAGATATATGAGAAGAATTAGAAATGAAGAAGCTGGGAGAGAGGCTACTCTCTGCTTCTGGCTGACTGTGATATAAATAGCGTCCAGAGTCTCGTGCTGCACCAGCGCTAGAAACAAAGGGAGTCTTCTCCATCTCCACCACCGCAGCTAAAAATTAATCTGTGGAAAAATGCTTTTATTTCAATAAGTCACAGACGGGCAGCTAATATTGAGGGAGTATTACCTTATAGGAGAACCCTGTCTTCAAAGGTTAGGTCCCCAGTCACATTCCTAGCTTTAAACATATGCGTGACCTAATTATTCAGTGGTATCGGTCAGTGCTAGTAGTAAATAACAGCTTACAAAATAGCTGTCTGAGGGGCAAAGTAGAGGCTCTGCTAACCTCTAAGTTACCAATAGCAAACTGTGACCACCTGCCCTGTTGCCAGCATGAAAACATTGGAGAACAAAGCAATCTGGCAAACTGATAGCTTCAGGGAAAGTGGCTTGATCTAAGTGCCTACTTATTAAGCCTACATTGTGTCTCAGCAATGTATCATACACAGTCTTGATCAAAAGCCTGCAACATACCAACATACCATTTGCTTAGCAGGAATCTTCCCCAGTACATCCTTTTTTGTGATGTGCAGTATGTGAAATATGGAAGGAAGATTTTATTCTGTATGTGATGCCATCTGAAGAAGGAGGAACTGGCTGAAGTTGAAATACAAAGGATGACCTATCAAGGTGAGTATGAGGGAGGAGAATTCCAAGAAATACTACAAATATAAGAAAGAACAAAATTCTGGTTCAGCACTTCATTTGCAAGCAAAGGAAGAAGAAATCTAAGACAACCTGAAGTCAGCATTCAGAAAACAGGGGCTGCTGTTTAGGCTGAATTCATACCTGTAATGGTAAGCTAAGTGTTGAGGATCTTAGCTAAGAGACTCTGAGTATTAGAAAAGTACTAACGATTAAATATTGATGCTAGGGGCATTCATATGCTATTTTTCTTGAGTCTTTGTTTACAGTCTGATAACTAAAGCCTGACCTTAGCTCTTGCTGAAAGAGAACTTTATCTTCTTCGGCTCTTTTTGGAGTTAGAAGCGATCTCACATGAAATACAAAAAGCTGACTCCATCCATTTGGAGTAGTGAATTAAGTAATGTTGTATAGGCAAGAACACCAACAAACTGCATCCAAAGATGCAAGGAATTCACACCTGCAGGATCTCCAGCAGAGCTTGAATCTGTTGAGCTTCCAAGAGGGCTACAAAGTGGCTGAGGCTTCCCCTGGGAGAAAACGCTTGGTGGGAGACTGAGGAAATCATATAACTTCGGGTTGTAGGATTTCTTATTATTTACTTCCACTTAACCTTTTCTGTATATTTTTCCTTTATTTCCTTCATGAGTCTGAACTTCCTTGTATTTGTTTGTAAAGGCAAATAAGTAAGTAATATATAAAATAATTCAATTAGCAATAAATTACTGCTAATGTTTTCAGAACTAGCAGTACAGATTCCAAAGGTGGTTTCAGAAGAGAAATCTTTTAGCCATACGAACAGGTGGACAGCCCCTACCGTTTCACATGAAATGGTGTTTCCATTACCTTCTAACAATTTGTTACCAAGGCTTTTTAATTGTATCTGTTATTTGATACAAGGCAGCATGATGCTTGAATGCGCAGCAAAAGAAAAATAGATTAGAAAAAAATGAAATTCTCTAAGGGTTCTAAACTGTTATTTATCATTCATTTATCTCCAGCAAAAAAGTAGCCATCCAAATTATGCACATATATAAGGTTTAGATTAGTGCATTATCTTATCTTATTTTTGGCTATTTCAAGCACAGCAAGCATTATAATCATAAATAATTTTAGGCCAAACTGACTTAACTTGCGCCACTCTGATACAAACACGCGCATGTACACAATAGGCTTGCAAAACTGGGAGCTGTACCTGTAACTAGGTTAGAGAAATGAAAGGCTGTTTAGGCCTGAATAAGAACTTTTCAATAAAACCTTAAAACAGAAAATGCTGGTGTGTCCAAGTTGAAATTTCTTCTGGCAATTTTCTCAAACTGAGGCACAAGAAATTTTTAAATGCAGAGAAGAATATTCCTGAAGGATTCACTCCTGAATGGTCAGAGCACTGACTTGGGCTGCGAGTGATGGCTGTTTGCGTCGCCTTTCTGCCTGATTCTGCCTCTAAGAGGCTTTAGCTGAATGCCCAGCTAAGTACCGACACTCTCAGTTGGAGTCGCTAGAGATTTGATGTACTTAGAAGCTTACCTATACTTACTCCTGCACACAGCCTTTATACTGCAAATGGCCACAATGGATTTGGGGCTATATGTGATTGCTAGTGGTTCTTTTCAGTAATGTTTCCATAATAAGGTCTTATAGATTGAAATCAACTTCTTTTGCCAAGAAAGCCTCTGGCACAATTCAAGTCAAAGCTTAATAATTTGGTATGCCTTACCCTTCACATTTCTACAACGATTTCCATTTTTATTGTGTGGCCAGCTGACGGCCTTTCTTTCCTCTCTTGTGTGGAAACATATTCCCACATACTATAAATTCCTGATTTGCACTTACTTTTTGAGTAAATATTAAACAGCATCCTAGTCCAAGCCCCTTTTCAACTAGCAGAGCTGCCTCCTGAGGAATGTTCAGGCAGGATCCCACTCCACATTACATTTTCTTCAGCAATAAAGCTAACTGAAGTGATTTCTCAACCCTCTTCTGCTACCTCTTCTGCAGTTTACCAATTCCCTTTGTTAAGCTAACGCCGTTTGTGAGGCTGTGCTGTAAAGCAGACCCATGAAGCAATTCACTTGATGCAAATCCTCATCAAAGAAAGGATTTTCCACAGTGATGCAATGAGGCTACCAAACGTTTCAGGTTCCAGTGATTTTGCATTTAATCACAGAGCTGGTTTCTGGAGGAACCTACTTGGCCTATGAGAACCGCATCATTCTGCTTCAAAGTTGATTTCACTGTTTTATTTATATATATAAATATGTGAATATATAGATGCATGTATTTATGCATATATATGGCATAGTTATATATGCATGCATATATATAGCATGTTTTCATATGTACACACGCGTATACATACAGATAACCCCACTAAGGATGTATTAGTTTTGGCCTTGGCCAATGCTTGAATCTTGATTAAATCTTTTTGTTCCTCTTCTTCTTTTAACAGAATACCTATTTAGGTCCATAGTAGTTAGGGAAGAGTCAAAGTTATTTTGTTCAGAGGCTCTAGACACTGCATTACTCATACCTTATCTAATCTATTAAATGGTTAGCTTGGTGTTATCTGGTAGCATGTTCACAGCTGTCTGTAATATATATATTAAACTTCCTAATGTCTCACTTCCAGCTGGTCCTCTGCTCTATTATGAATAGAATTACAGGAATTTGCCACCTCATTCTTAGTTTCAGAGTCACAACGCCTTGTACTTGGACTAAGTTTTAGTTTTTCCCTACGCTATTTTGGAACTTGTCTATTTTTAAAATCAGTCAAGCATGGAAATTCAACTGCAGCTCGTCCACTTGACATAAAGCTCATAAAAGCAAAAGTTATGTTTTCTTACCTTGAGCAATACTTTGTTTGCTTTTGTCTAATATATGATAGCAAATTATTTTTTCAGTAATTTTCTAGTGTATTCAACGTGAAAAATTCAGGTAAGTAAATTTTGTTGGCCAGCTTGCTGGCTTCTGAAGTAGATTTCACAGAGTTTCAAGTTTTCAGCTATAACATTATAAAGCAGAGAAATGAAGGCTGTTATCTTTTCAAAAGAAATACATATATATGCTTTGTTTATAGAGTCAGCATACAATTTTCTCATGGTATCTATCAGTCAGCTGTTAATCTTTTTTGAGAGCAATAGTGACGATTACAATTTGCTTTGAATACTTCTTAGCATATGCTGAACAAGATAAGTTGTTTCTTTGGACAAGAAGCTTATTCCATTCTCTTATAACTAATTTACAATAGAATAAATTACAGAATTTAGTAATGCCTGATGCTAAATGTCATAGCACAATGGGGAAAATGATACATTTAATTAGCTTTCTATCCTTAAGAAGCAAACAAATGCAGCATATTAAGTGTTAGGTTCCATCTAATACTTTCTCAAATATCACCCTTTCAATTTTGCACTCACAAAAATTTTTACTGTGAAAGCAGTTAAATAACCATTATGCTTTGCTCAAGCTTAATAAGACAAGAACGAAACAGTGACAAGTTTTGGGCACTGCACTTTCAATAAAAATGTGGATAAACAGGAGAAAGCCCAAAGAAGAGCAACAAGGGAGATCAAAATCTACAACAACAGGAAAAAATGAAAGATTTGGGGATATTTCTTACAGAAGTAAAAATCTGACTGGACTTCAAATGCATAAATACTTTAGGAAAACTTAAAACACATAAAAGGCTGTTCCAAAGAAGAACAGAATAATTTGTTCTCTGTATTAATCTTGCATAGAACAAGAAGTAATAGTCTGAAATTGTAGCATAGGAGACTTGCATTAGACATCAGAGAAAAAAGCTGTGACAGTAGGGACAGCTAGGGGCCGAAGCAGATCAACTATGTGGTCATTGCATCTCCTAAAAATGTCTTCAGGACCAGACAAACATCTATTAAGAACGGTGTAGGAGCCATTGAGCCTGCTGGGAAAAAAGAACCAACAGACTACATGATATTTCAAAGTCTCTCCCAGTTTTAGGTTTTTACTTGGTCTAAGTTATCTTCACAGCGATATCTAGCCAACCTAGATTTATCGGCAATAATAAAGACAAGGTGGCATGGACTTAACGGAAACCTAGTAACCCAGCGCACACTGTATGTCCTACTGAGTCTTTTTCCCAGTTGTCAGCTCGTGTTGCTGCTCTCTCTTCTCTCCCATTTTCACTTATGGTTACTGGTTTAAGTAACCGTACCTGGTACAGGTTACAATTGCCCTTCACTTTCTGTAACAGTTAACACTTACTGTCCCATTCCTGCCAGGAGCATTTTTTTTTTTCATCTTATACTTACACAACTCCAGAGCTACAGCTTACAACTTCTGAGTATAAATATATCTGCTACTAATTGTACTCTCAGAAAAATATTAAATACTCCAGTCTGCAATAATTCTCGAGACATCATTTTCCACAGGCAAGAACTGACTGTCATAAAGTCAGTATTTTTGGCCTTACTTGTCTCCTTACAGTTCCTAAAGAAAGAGAACAGAATTGCCTCACAAAAAACATTTCATCCCCAGAGGCTGAGCTAAGCTTGTTTTAACCAGTTTTGGATTTTCTTGCTGCCATTAGGAATAGCCTTTCAGCTTATTCTGCCCTCTTCCATGGCTTCTGGGTTCCCTACTAAAGCGGAATGTGATGGCACCTAACTATTAACTAGCTTAATATATTTTTCAGTTTAAAACGGATCAAAGCAATCTCCTTGGAAAATGCCCTCATCCTTATACTCTAGCATTAGCTTCAAAAAGGAGAAGCATTTTCTAGCTGTTCTGTTGATGCCGTGGGTGTATGTTTCACGGTTTCAGGGGAGAGCTAGAGAAAGAGATCCGGTTTTGGCTTCTGGTCAGATTAACCCAAGCAAAATTCCTCTTCAAGTCCCTAAATGAAGATATACCAGCTAGAAGACTAAAATGAAATTCGAACTGAATAAATCTGATCCCTATTTTTTCTCAGAGTAAATTGCATTTTTAAAAATGAATAAATGACAGAAACGCTACTGGAAGCCAGAAAAAAGCCCAAGCTTTACTTCTCCTGACTGGCTAGGCTAGCCATGAAAATCTGAAGAGGGAGACTAAAATCTCCCCCTTGCTCTCCAGTGATCCTGGATTCTTTTCTGCACAGAAGTATAAACTCAACAGATGGGAGAGGGGAAGGGAGACAAGGCAGATCGTCCCCAGTTCAAACCAGCCTAAATATGACTCTAAGATAATTTTCCTGGAAATATATGCTAAGGCAACTGGATTGGTACCTTCAGCTTTCTGAGTGAGAGCTGTAACTAGATGGTAGGAAATTTAAGAGCTAGGGACTGTACTATCACTACCATTTCTTCAAGTTAAAAATTAAGCATAATCTCCTTCTGGTGTCTAAGCCTAAAGAAGAGGTAAAATTTAGGGCAGCTATTTTGTTATTATTATTTTTTCTCTAAGGAAAACATTGAACAAAGGCATTCTCTTGCCTGAAGCCATCATTTTCTGAATTCAAGAGAGTTACAAGGACTATATGTCTTTTCCATGACAATGTGTTTATATACTCTATAAATATTACAGTATTTCCATGAATGAAAGAGTTAAATAATACAAAAGCAATGAATCTGCTTTGTCCGCTTGTCAGCAACAAAAATATAGGGAATGAAATGCCAAAGGAACAAATGGCACAAGGAACAAAAAGAGGGGGATGTCTGGTGTATAAATAGCAGGGAAAATCTTTGCTTCTTGCTTATAGAGTTATATAGGGTTTTTGAAAGCACCAAATGACTGAACAGATTACGCAGTGTGTGGAGGAAGCTTCTAGGAAGTTCAGAGTTCTGAGGCTGGAGTTGGGGAGAAGGGGAAAGGAAAGACAGGAGTATATGAGACTCATATTCGGTCTACTCTAATCACTGTCCACCATTTAAATAAAGAAATGCCTGGGAATTTTTAGGCTATTTACCTCACTGAGTTCCTAAATACGACCAATATTTGGCCCTTAGCAGTGTAAGAGTGCTTTTGAAAATTATTTTGGAAAGCTTTACAAGGAGTAACATTTCCTGAAGAAAAATCTGAAATTTCCTGCAGCAACGGTTCTTGTGCAGAAGATGAAAGCAGCCACCAGTGTTTTAACCGCTACGTCACATAGACCTACTTTGTTCTAAACCGAACAAGGCACGGCAGGGCTACAATTAATAGCCAATGGCCTTTTCACACACCAAGCTTGAACAATGAAAGCAACAACAGGAGTTTTCACTGAGATTACCCAGTACAAACACAGCTTTCTGTTGCCACAGTAGATACAGAACTTCCATCTTCCTAGCTGCAGACAAAGTCTAGGAGAACAAATTGTACGCTGTTATAATATTTATATTCTAAGGCAAACAGAAAATACAGCCTAGTATGTTTATACACATGGCTTATCTTGGAATTAGCTAGGGTTTTTTTTTTTCCATGTATCAGTTTTGGTTTTTCCACTGACTTTCACTGCCTGTGACAAAAGTTTATTAAACATACAGGACCAAGTTCTCTTTTGTATTAATAGACAGTTTTCCTTTTGCAATAAACTGATGATTTCTGCCTTCTTATAACTTAACCAAACATTTTATTTTTTTATAAAAACAATATAATAGACCTGGAAAGGTCACATTCTAAGGAAAAGAAATGCTTTTTGTTTATACTGCTGTGTCTAGATATTCAGTAATATTGACTGATATAGTCATTCCCTAATAGAGAAGCAGGACACCAATTATGCAGTACGTTACTGAGACCGTTCAGCTCTTACTGCCTCTAACAGAAAAGCTTTCATAGATCTGGGACTGTGTCCAGGCTAACAAGGGTTAATGCCTGTTCTGAAATCACTAAGCTTACAATTTTACTATACTGTGACAGTTTTCTATCCCTTGGCACACAGACCTCAGATCTAGCCATAGGAAACACACTAACCGTAAAAAGGACAGGGCTGTCCGCCATCCTTTCCACTTGTTAGGATTTGACCCTAATATTTAAGTTTGGTGCCTCAAATATGATAATTTTACCACTACTTCAGAAGTGATGATTACTGTCTCCAAACCATTCATTTAAGCTGTCCTCGCGCTCTCACGGCTCCTTGGTCTGTCTGCATGACGCAGAAACAAAAGAACGGAATATATGAGAGAGGCTATGCACAGAATCTTACTTGAACAGAAACATTACTCATCCCCTCTGGAGAGCTTGGGGGAACTCAGAGGCAGAGGATAGTAGCTTTTATATCTGTTCAGGACTCATTTGAACCTTCACCCATGGTCTGGGAAGGAAGTGGTGGGGGTGGGTTTTGCAAAGATCAGCATCAATATATTTTAGAGGAAAAACTTTCTTTTTTTGCTTCTCCTCTTGACTTTTTATGTAGTATGTAGCTCTCTAACCTACCACAGGTTATTTTATAAAGACGGCAATATTATCTGTGTCAGCACAACATACACAGAGTAATTTGTCTCATGGCTGGGTGAAGTGGTGCTGGTTGCCCTGAAGAACTCCTAGCAGTGAAGGCAGCAAAGAACAAAAGGTTTGAGGCTAAAGATGAGTGATTTATTTATTTCAGCACATACACTAAAGAGATGTTTTGATGATGCTACAGCCATTCATAAAAGTGGGTCAAATTCACCAATTAGCTTTAGCTTAAAAAGTTTTCTGCACAGATCCAAAGACTGCCTCAATAGCCAAGTATTTAGGGACTCATTCAATGTATAGAGATCCAGTTTCTGCACCTGAGGACCTGGAAACTACATCTCCCATCTGTGAGGAGAATGGCTTAAACTAAAGTCTGAGTACTCTCAGTATCTTCTAGACTCTGTTCACTCCCATATTAGATAACGTAATCCTCCCCAACACAGAAATGCTAACTTTCTGCTCTGGTGGAGAGCACGAGTAGGACACTATCCTCATCTTGAATACAAGGATCTTTTATATAGCTACACACAGCAGCACAATGCAATGAGAACCTACTGAAAGCTTTCAGCTTGCCTCCAGGTGAGGAGCCATGAAAGGATGAGTACCTTTCAGGCGGTGGATGCAGCTGAGCTCCTGAATTGTGGCTATGTGTCCCCAGGGCTGGGCACAGCCAGTATGTGGATGGGAGAGTTTCAGGGGCACAGGTGCGGCACACACGGGCAACCAAGTCAGGTGGTCCCAGCAGAGGAGGAAAGACGGATACAGTGCCTCTTTCCTCAGCGCAGTGAACCCCAGTCTGAGTGTCCTGGCTGTAGGACAGAGAGAGCAGGGGCAGCCACTGTTGCTTTCCTCTAGACCTTTCTTCCTTTCCATCAGACTTCTATCTCACTTTGTTAAATATAAAACCTTACTCCCTTTCCAGTCTCTCCCTCTGGATAGAGATATTGAAGAAGTTCAAAAGAGTGGTTTGAGTCAAATCACTCCTCTTCCCCTCCCCCTGCCTTTGTCTAGTTTGGCTGCCCAAGTATTTGTTCATCTTTCATTTTTACTCCATGCCTTCTACGTCTGTCTAAGCACTGTTCACACAACAGTTTCAGGTGCTTCCATTAGCACCAAGCTTTCTCATTGAACCGCCGTGGCTGAAATGCTTTGCGTTTGCCTACCTAAGACAGTCCTAAAGTGATTCCAAAGCAGCAGTGGAAATCCCCTTTTCACTTACTACTCATTAAAAACATCTCAAAGGCTTTATAAATGCCTGGCTTTATATATGAAGTTGAAATAGTTTTCTATAAGGAAATTTATTATTTATATCATCGGAAGAAAGCAGAGACTGACAGGAGAATAATTAAAAACAAGAAGATTTTAATCAAAGTATCTAAAGCTTTGCAGCTTGTTTATTTTCTCTAATGAAGTCATCAAATCATCGAGGAGAGGAAGTACATAACCAATCAAGATCTGACACTTCCAACAAAACTCAATCTGACATTCTCATGATTTCAAAGAATAAACAAAAATAATATTTTGGAATTTAAGAGAAAAAAGGGGCAAGATTTTGAGATGTTTACATATTTAAGGACATAAAAAATTGCTGACTACTTAGAGGACCATTAGCAAAGTAATAGAAAACAATATAGCTCTAAGGAATTAATATCATAGCGAGGAAATGGACCGTATTCTCCTCTGTCTTTCACCTACCAAATGGCAATTTGCTGTAGCAGGATTTTACATAAATTCAATTTCCCTAAGAAAATAGTCATTATTTCAATAAGTTCAAATACATTTTTAAACATTAGATTTTTTATAAAAGTATATAACATTACATATCTTTTTTTCATCAACTTAATTTTTAAAAAGATATCTAAAAGGATTCAAGATTTTTTTAAGGGTTCAAAAAAAATCCTTAAGATTGTATTCTTTTCCTTTCTGTAGAACTGCAAGACACATGCAGATACTGATGTGTTGTGGAAGCTCAGCTGAGCTGTGGAGAAAAAGACTTACCTATCCCAGAAAACTTTTTGAGATTTCAAACCTTACCCCCACACCAAATTGGAATAAAATTTGGAAATATTTCAAAAGTCTATGACAGAATTTTCCACTCCAAAAACGTGCTTAGGGTCTGTCAGTTTGCTGTCATGTAAACTTTTTTAGGATTAATTAGTTTAGATTTTATAAATTAAAGTTTCTTCTGATCAAAAAACTTGAATTTTGTTTAATCTGGAAAATGTCAAAGGAAAAAATTTGTCAATTTTGCACTTTTTCTAAAATCTATTTTCCAAACATGATGTTTTATCAAATACCTTTATCTCTCACTTTCTCCTAGGATGAGACTTTGGAAAGTACTAAGGAGCTTCTCCACTCATTAGCATTGGCATTTATATTGTTTTATACATCAGGTCAAGGAGATCATTTTTGATCCCTTCGGCTTACCTCTTGACACAGAGAATTTCTGTTGGTGTTTTATCATAACTCACTATGCATTTGCACTGATAAGAAACCTGAATGATTGCATCATGCCACAAATGTGAACAAGGCACATCAACACAACCAAAGTTCTTTTGTGCCACTTATGCATTTGTCAAAGCAGAATAATGAAGAATGAAATATTAAAAGTATTGATGTTAAGATAAATATACAAAGAATATTAGCTTACCCATTACAATGTGAGAGAGCTGGGTCAACAAAGCACTGAGGAACAGCATGAGGCTCTCCGCAGGAAAAACATTGTGACTCAAAGGGATTTATCATTCTGGAGGAAACATTACTATTTCATGATAATTTTTATAAACACAGTAAGCTGGTGAATATATTTTCTTGAGAATAGTATATTCATGCATCATACCAGCAGGCCAGTTGCCTGGATTCAAATGTTTCTATAAAGTACAAGTTAGTAAATCTTAAGAAGGATAATGTGTAAGGAATGTGATATATAACTAGGCATACAGAGAGACATATGTATGTCTATCCTATAAGCCCTGTTCTGAGACTTCAGGACTTAAACCGTATCCAAAACATAGTTTTTATGATCTGACCAAAACAGCTGCAGCACTTATACTGTATATACCTTATACTGTAGCACTTGATATTTAGAATTACTAATTTTGCAGAAAATTTGATATTATTTCATTCCAGTTCAGAATGAATACAAATATTTTTTAAAACACACACAGAAGTCTAGGTGACGTTCAGCTATGAAAATGAGATGCTGCACCCACCAAGTGGGCTTGAATAATGAAGGGTCCATGACTGAAAACCACTGCTCGCACCACAAGGGAAAGAATGGGGCTATTTGTTGCAAGATATGTTCTGCTTGGCCCAAATCCAAAATCTAATGCGTTAGGATAACATGTTGCATCCTAGGCAGGCTATAATCTGCTTCTAGGCGCTGTTGTTACTACAGCATCTCTTCACTCTAGTAACTGGAGAGGAGGCTTTCAATTTGCCCATCATATGAGCTGAAGGAGCTCAAGCTGCTCACCAGCAGGAGCCCTGGGTGGACACAACCCCTCACACCAGTTCTCTTTTTAAATGCTTCAGCCAAGAGCTAGGCCTTAATGTTTATAAAGCACCTTGAGGATGAAAATTGCCAAGCATGATGACAATAATGGTTTGAGTGCTCGGCGGGGATGTTTTAATGTACACTCCCCATCTAACATTCAAGAATAGCGACTAACTGCTTTTCAAAAGGGAAACAAATCTTCATCCTGAACACACTCAAGCCAAAGGCAAACAACCTCGCCCATGTCCTTGCTTAGTACTTCTCCAAAACTGCTCAGCATGTCCCAAGATCAAAGTTCAGAGAGCAGCTTTTGCAGCAGTGAACTCTCAGTTCCAGCTCCTAGTTGAAGGGTGATGATCTTCCAGCCATCCAAAGCCCCAGTGAGACATCTCAGAGTGGATACACAGAAGCAGAGTACTGTAGAGGGAACTGACAACCTCTTCAACAGGGAAATCTTCATGGAAAAGAAGGGACAGGAGAGCTTAGACATCTCTTTGGGAATTCATAACCCAAAATCCTGTTTTGAAGGTAGGCACTTTCAGCCTGTGACAATGTGACAGATATAACACAGATATCCAACAGATATTAAACCCTCTTTGACTTAGCTTGAGCTGAAATCTATGTCTGGGAGACACTACGGTCAGAAAGGTGGTTGCCCCAGGGTGAGGCTCATCCCTTACATAGTGAGTGGGCTGAGCCCTGCAATGTCCCCCAAGGTAGGAAACCTGACTGTGCTCATGCTCCATCCAGAGGGAAGAAGTAGCTTGGTACTTATCCACAATTTGGGAGAACTTGACATCATTCTGTTCCTAGGGAAGGTCCAAGCTAGCCTCTTTCAGGAGAATTCCCCACTGTATAGGCTATTCTAGGAGTGGGAAAGTATACTCTCCACTCTGGGTCTTTTTTACCTTGCCTGGAATACTCAAAGACTTTTGGGTCTTGTTAAGGGGGTATGCCTCTGCAGGCTAAAATCCATTAGCGTAAGCCCTGTAACTTGGCTGGTTATGAGGGAAGAGTTCTTAGTCTAACTGCCTCGTTAGCAATGTAACACTACAGTCCCTAGAGTTTCTTGACTAAGCATTTCATGCAAAGAAGCTCGAACTTACCTTGCTCACCTATAGTCTAGTGAGTGCAGCACTTTCCCAGGAAAACAGGTTTGAATCCACTCAGCACAGAGTGTCACAGCTGGATCTCCTTCTTGCAGATGTGCCCAGAGTCCATATTTAGGAGGGGGCCATTCCTCTTATTTCTACTTATTGAAAAATTGCAATGACTGCTCTTACATTTTGAGTGGAGCTAACCCACTAGACAACCCTGGGAATGTTAGAAACTATCAGCAGAGAGCGACAAAAAAAGGCAGAACGATGCTTTTTTTCTGAATGTTAATCAAACTTGCTCAGCAGATAGGAAGCATGTGGCTTGGCATTGCTTAGGCTGCAGCACTGTTAATGATATGCCAAAGAAGAGCCTGGAGAACAGCAGTGTCAAGAAACTAGGTGCCCTCACAGCGTAAACACGTCTTGTATTAAATGGCACAGATGGAGTTCTGACACATGGCAAATAAACCACCTCTGTTTGAACTAGGTCTATGTTCTTACCATTTTGCAATACAGCCTCCTTTTCGAAAGGATAACTCATTTTTCCTGTGATTGCTTATTTTGAATTGGGGGGTTTGCTTGCAATTTGGAAATGGAATATAGGATTGACTGGACACAAGGTAAACATCAAAACATCAAGGTAAAAGTGTTTGACAGTTTGATGTTATAGAGGAAACAACTGACTTGCTTCCAGGGGCAAACACTCCATTTGCAACACTCTGAGTTGCAACACGGTCAGGTTTCCTACCTTGGGGGACATTGCAGGGCTCAGCCCGCTCACTGTGTAAGAGATGAGCCTCACCCTGGGGCAACCACCTTTCTAACTGCAGTGTCTCCTAGACATAGTTAAGTTGAAGAGGGTTTAATATCTGTTGAATATCTGCGTTATATCTGTCACCCCTCAAAGAGGATTTGCATAGGGACAGAAGTTGAAGGGCTGCAGCCCCTCTTTTGTACCGCTTAATGGTGCTCAATATAACATGATGTGGGAGACGTTAGATAGTCTCCCCATCCTCAGCATAGATACCTCTAGCCCTGCCTACAAAGGGTTTCATTTGTTAGAGCTATTAGCCCTCCTATCTCTCAGAAACATTCTTAATACAGAAAAAAATTAAATTGTGTGGAGGAATAAGAGATTGTTTTCTCACAGAGAGCCAAGAATGACAAAGTCACAGAGAGGATGTTTTCGACATATAAGGGTATGTTTTAGACATCCTTTCAAACTCATAAGTATTATCATAAGTAGCTGAAAGATTTGCTTAGATGTCCGTGTTTCTTAGCTTTTAATAGCATGCTAAGAAGTGATTTCTCAATCGCTGACTTCTGGGTTCATCATTTAGAACAGAAGATAGCAGAAGACACTGTGAATCATAGAGTGCAATACCCTTTAATAGTGCCAGCTTATAATCCCAATCTTGACAGTCTCATGAGTCTGAAATATTTTATTTCATGAATCAATTAGCAATTAAGTTTCAGAATGATTTCTCTTATAGATCCTCAGCTGTATGAAACAATCATATCATTGAAATGTCTACTCCTCAGAGAGGTTTATGAAGCAACAGCTTCAAATTGCCTAAAAGGTCACTAACAACTTATATACTGTTTAATTGCACAGAAGGAGTGTTGATAATTAGTTTAACAAGATTCTTGCATCTTCCCCATCAACTTAATGCAAATTTATAGGAGACAAGTAAGAGTTTCATTTCCAGCTGACTTCATCTCTATAGTCATAAATACTCTGAAACTTCTATTATCTTATTTAATTTGGGGAAGTAAAGAAGTAAATGGATTTGTGTTCAGGACAGGCTAATTATAACTTTGGCCATCAATTTGAGAAAAGTTAACTCATTTAGACTGTACTTAATTGTCACTCTCTTCCTTAGCTTTTAGTCCTCAACATACAAATAGAAAAAAGAAAATGCCACGCTACTTCCCATAAGACGTAAAAGGAAAAATTAAAATTAAAACATCGAGAGAAATGACATAGATTTACAGTGTAACTGCAAGGATGTTGTAGAGAAGTTACTCTTAAAAAGGTAAGTTTACCTTAAACAATATATACTATTTTTAACCACTGTGCTCAAAACAACTCTTGGGTCCAGTGCCTTAGAGAATTTGCATTCACCTACTCAGTGATGATTGAGTTTAAGCAATGACTTAATCATCTAGATCAAAGTGTCAATCAGGAGAATAGAGATGGATACAGTTTTAATAAAGAAATAGGAAAGTGTGCTGTTCAAGATATAAAAAGATCTGCTACTCAAATCAAGCCGCTGGCTCACCCATGCCATGCCTTTCTGTTAAAATGGAATAGAAACTGGAACTTACTTTATGGCAGAACAGTCCAAACAGGAAACTTCCAATCTTCCAACTCTTAACCTACATATGACCTCTTAATCTTCCAACCTACATATGACCACATTATTTGAAAATCTCAACTGCCAACCAGCAATTGCTTATCATAAACTGTTTGTCTAGAGTTTAGAGTTTTTAGATGATAAATTAACAATCATTAGCTTCTACAGTTTCTCCATGTTATGTGGTCCTATGGTAGGTGACAAGTTCCCACTCAAACACTTTGACTAAAGTTGCATTGCTGCAGATACAAGTGTTTAAATTATTAACAATTAAAAAAAAACTTCCAAGAAACAATAATTTATGTTGCATCACTGGTAAACTGGACAAGGATGTTAAATAACTGAAACTAACAATGAAATTGTGTTGGCTTTGCAAATGAAAACATTACAAAGGAAGAAAAACAATAGAATATCTTGAAACACGGGAAAGGAAGAGAAACTGTACACAGAAACCAAAAGAAAAGCTTTCACACTAAAATGAGCTTTACACAGATAGTCCATATCAGTGTGACCAGTGAACCTTGTCTGATCAAAATAGCCCTGAATTAAAGACCGACTGTCCTCAAATGCAAGAAAAAAGTCTTTGTGATTTTGTGCCTGACATCACATAAGTAGTTCCAGGGAGCACCCTCCTACACCCTCCTTTTCTCCCCCCTTCTCTTCTTCCTTCCGTCTTTCCTTCCTTCCTTTCTTCCTCTCTCCCTTCCTCCTCACCTGCCTGTTTGCCGTACTTCCGTGCCATACTTGTAGTTGCACCATGTGGAAACAGGTGACAAACTTGGAAGCACATGGTGAGATTCAGCCCAGCCTCTTGCCAGTGTAAACCTCACCCACGGCCTCTTGTGACGAGCACAACAGAGCAAGCCACAGTCCCTTCGGCAGCCCCAGAAGCTGCCAAGGAAATGGTTACCCTAACCAGCACATCAGTACCAATGCAGCCACTCACTGCTTTCTTCTTAGACATATCCACTTCCCCCTGCTGCTAGGAGCTCCTAGATCAAGGTATAGCGTAGGTCAAGCCCCCAGGGTAGCAAAAGAAGCCAGAGAGGAAAGGCAGGAGCTAAGAGGGGCACAATACCCTCAGGTGAGAAGGGATTTAAGATAGGAAGGAGATAGCTGCTCTGGGATGGCATACTCTGGCATGGTTTGAGCAGGCCAGGGACACAGCAGAGGTCAGGAGCTAAGAGCTCCTGGGCAGAAGAGGCCACAGGATGGAGGACCAAAAGGGTTTTGCCACCGCCCGCAGCTGCAGTTGTAGCTGCTTTGGTGCTCATCCTGGCACCGTCTGTTTCCCCTGGGAAAGTCAGCGCAAGGGTCTGCTTGTGGCAGAAGCTCTCCGGGTCTCCTGGGCCGGTAAGAGGAGTGGAGTCACCTTCCAGGACACTGAGTCATGGTCCCTCCTGCTGCAGCGGCTGCTGCAGCCCTGCCCAAGCCAAGCCTGGGTGCTGCATCACTCTGTAGTCCCCGGTATTCAGGAGTTATTATATACATTTATATATTTTTTTTTAAATGCATATATAAACATATATAAAATAAATAGATATCTTTATATATATATATTTAGGTGGCAGCACTGCTGGTGTCACTGCCACAGTGGGGGCCTCCTGTGTTTTTCACGTTTTCTCCCGTGTTGTGCATATAAACATTATTCTTGGCTGTGCTAGGGCAAATTGTACTACCAAGCTAATGATTGCAGACAGGATAAGAGTTCATTCCTGTTTCTCTGTATTTTCATTTCAACAAGAAATTCTTCTTTATGCCCTGAGGAAAAAGTTGGGAAATTCTGGGAAGTGGCAGCTATTGACTGGATACTTGGAGAGATTCCTTATCTCCTAGTAACAGAAGACAGGTATTTTCTTAAAGGTAGGCTTGTTTTTTTTCTTTCCTTAAGAGGTTCATTCTGCAACTTATTTCCTGCCTGAAATAATAAATTCATGTTGGTAATTTCCCCCATGATATGGTGTGATGTCATGAAAGTTAAAGTTTGAGATGATTTCTCACAGAAAGCTGGCTTGTTAGAGCTGCTCACAACACATCATTGACAAAAATTCTAGCAGGGGGGCATCCTCCGATGACATGAGATTTTTCTCTTCCTCTGCAAAAGTTATTACTTGCAACAAACAAGGAGGAAGAGTGGAAGGAGGAGGAGTATCATCAGAGCAGAATGCACAGCCAGCCCTATCAACGTAATGCTTTTGCACAGAGCCCCAGTAAATTTCCTCTTTAAATGATTACTCATTTTCCAAAAGCTTCAGCCCTGAAGAGAGTGATTTGAAGACCATTATAAAATAAAAAGTAATCCAGGACGAAAGATACAAGTCGTGGGCCAGATACCTCTACTATTTTGTATATTTTTGTATATTACTTTTGTAACTGAATAAGCAATGTTTAAAAGGTTTACTCCATTGAAGTTAATATAGCCATAGCTATTTGCATCAATAATTTCTCTCTCTAACTGCAGGTAATCCTTTTTTCTCCTTTCATTTTAAGGCTCTGTCTGTTAGAAGCCTGCCGGAGAGCAGCCTACTAACCTTACTACTAACCTACTAACTTCTAATTCTTGTTCGAATTGGACTAAAACAGATTTTTCTCAGAGTCAGAAAGATTATTGAGCTATTCAGATTCTGTCCTAATCACTTTCTACCAGCCCCTATTAGTTTTGCTTCATGGCCAGTAAAGTAATTATAGCATCAAACACATATTGGTCTTTTATATACAAAAATGCCTCAAGGTTTAGAGTGGTAAAATGACAGATGAAAACTAAGAAGGCATGAGCAACCAGCAATGTGCCAAAGAAAGCAAGTTATTCTATTTAAAGAGCACCATTACGACTCTTTTTCTGCTGACAGCACACACAGCTTCATAAGGGAAGAGCTTCCTAAGAAAATGTCAAGTACCGGAGGACTTCAGACAGGATTAACAGACTTTAGGTCCAAAAAAATCATTATGATAATCTTGCCTGGTCCCCAGAACTACCGACCGTATAATGACCAAATTTAACTGTTTCCATTCCAAGCCTTTCAGGACAAGGAAATGAGTTTGGCCAAAAGGTTTTAAGTAACTGCACTCCTCTGTGGTGTTTTGGTACTGGGCTGCAGTGCTTAAACATTGCCTCTACCAGCAGAGCAGGCAGGGAATAGCTGAATAGTTTCTGCTTATATAGCTTTAAAGTAAAATTTTCAAAAGCCTAAGACACAGAGGCACTTACCATAGGCATCTCTTGAGTGCTAGAGGGGCATATCGGCTTTAGGTTCTTCAAAAATATTCCCTGAGAAAAATAAAGTATTATAAGTTTTCTTTAGGTCTCTTTTTTTTTTTCACTTGAAGAAAAGTTTTGGATATTGCTTTAATATTCAAGTCAAGATATTCTTTAAATTAGTCTCATTCTGAAAAACACAATTGAATTAAGAACTGGAATGCTAAATGCCTCATGTTTTAACCATGGTTATGACTGTCTTTTTCCTGAGAGAAATACATTATCTATCCCATAATCTGTGTTCAATCGCCTCTCTGTAACAGCTGAACAGTCGGGGGGAATGAGGTGAGACTTCAGGCAAAGCTGAATGTTTCGGAAGGGAAAAATCAGTTAAATCAGAAGCCTTGATAATATTCTCCATAATCCTTATGATAAAAAAGAGACACTAGCAATAAAATTTATCACAATGCATTTCATCTACTGCTCCAAACTGGACACAGATCCAATAGAGAGGCTTCTGTATACCTCCCAAGGAAGGACTAGATTTATTTGGACCTTTTTGTTTGTTTCCTTACTCTCTCATGGTTCATGGTTCATGGTTCATGGGTTCATGAGCCTGGCTGGCACATATGGAAAGGCCACACAACACCCCAGAGGGCCTGGCTTTCCCTTTGGAAGTTTTGCACTTTAGTGCTGGTGAAACCTGACTGTTTTCTTTGGAAATTTTGATGACATCAAAGCCTGAGGTGCATCTCTATCTGCAATACAATTACATGTTTCCAAGGTGGATCATCACTTCTAACTCACATAGAAGAGCAGTCACTCCCTATAGCAGTTCCTACTGGTTTTATGTTTCAACAAACCAGTCTGAGCAAGGAGTTAACAATCTGGTTCTCTGCGAGGAAAATTTAGAAATACCAAAGGCCTTTACTTCTGCCTTTTTCTGTCTTGCCTTCACTGTAATTTCAAGGATAAAGGGGGATGGACGCCTCCTCGCCTGGCTCTCACACTTGTGATGAGGACTCGCGGCTGGAAGAGATGAAACATTCATAGGGTTTCAGCGCTACTCCCTTCCCCCACATGCTTTACTTGCCTGCTCGACCCCGTGCCAGGACCGTGGCGGCTTTAGGCAGTGGATGTGTTCGCTGACTTAATTTGACAGGACGCATACAAAACACAGTCTGTAAACAAAAGCTGCCTGCAGAAGGGGAAGCTTTAATGAGAGCCGTTTGTGGAGACACCGTGTAGCCTTCCTCGGAGCTCTGTGCTGCAAGAGCTGCAATTTATCCTTCTCTTTCCAGCACAAGTGCATCTGGCCTACAAATTCCAGATTTGCTTTGTTTCCATTTTCTTTGTTTCCGTTTAATTAAGCTTCTTGGTACTTAAGAGGATAATAAAAAAATATCATTCCAGTCCACATAACCATAAAACAAAATGAAACAAAATGACTTTTTAAACCAAAGCTTAGATACCAGCACATTAACTTAGAAATGAAAGCCAAAGACAAATATCTTGTCCTTCAAATGTACATAATGTCAAAGCTTTTGGTGATCCTGCATCTAGACTGCCTCTGTCACTGCATAAGTAAGCTCAGATCACCAAAGAAAAAAACCCAAAAATATTTGCTATATATTATCATTTGGCCCTTGTTTGTTTCTGAAATAAGCTTGTTTTGCTTCTCATCTCCACAATATATGTAAAACAAAAGATAGAGTTGAACTTGGATTATTGCCTAGGACATGAACCAGCCTGAACTTTATGATTCAGTACCAAACTTAACTGTCTTAACAGTCCCAGACTTAACTGCCTTGGTTTTTTGAGGTATTTGGATAAAGATGTTATTGTTATTACCATGCTGCTGATGATTATTACTTTAAATTATAATAAGCATGAACAGCAGGAGCTCCGAAACTCCTTAAATATGAGACCAGGTTTAACAATCCAAGACAATCTTCTCTACTTGGAAAAGAGAACAAACAATAACCATCTCCTACAGCTAAATTAAGGTCCCCACAAAGACAGTTACTTTATTCTGAAGCTACAGCTGAAGGGAGCTCCCCAACCAATAAGGCAGCACCACCACTGATAACTGTCCCTTCACTGAGGTTGCTGTGCACTTGCAAGATCAGCCAGTTTGAGGAACTGCCTTTAAGCGTGAGAGTGGAAAATTGGTCAGTGGGATGCACTAGAATTCCTGGGAAAATGCATTAAGGCTCCTGATTGTGGATATGTGGATATGTGCTGAAGGAGCCATGGGGGATGGGATGAGAAGAAGGATTCTCCTGAAAAACATGGCACAATGCAGAGGCAGGAGATCCTGCAGCCAGCATCAGCTACTGGAGCTGAGTAAGCTTCATTCGAGCACCCTTGGCTGAAATCATTCCCCTCCTTCCAGTTCTTTCTCAACAGCTGTTCCACTGCCTCTTCCCTCTTTGTCTTTCTGATTGCTGCTGTTTTCTACTTTTCTGCCAATAGCTTGTTGTAGTGTGAAAAAAATAACCCTTTTCTTCTAATTATAAAAGTGGTCAAAGTAAAACTCTTCTGAAGTGTGAAAAATAAGCAAGTAAAATGATATTAAAAGAAAGACTATTTGGGCTAAAATGAAAAGTGTTCTACTACTAGAAGATGGAATAATAAACTCAGCTTAGTTCTTCCAGACCCGTGACACGAATCAGTCTAGTCATATGCCAATACTGGATAACTTCATATTTAGATGCAACAAAAATGAATACACAATAAAGTATAAGGAATCAACAAATAGTAAACAAAAAAAATTTCCATTTGCAATATGCATGCACAGATTGTAATATATAATTAAGCAATAACAAAAAGCCAAAAATAGCTTCAAAAGTATTCCAAGAGAATATTAACACACATGCTGCTTCCCCAGAAAAAGATCCATTTATAGCATCAGTGAATAGTGAATGGACTGTACAATGAAATAATTGTCCCATTAAAAATTGACTAGTTAAAAAAGAGGAAAATTTCCAAATAAGGGACTTGTTTTACTAGGGAAACCCCTTAACTGTTCACGCTGCAAGAGTAAAGGTTTCAGAGTTAAATAGACAAAAAGAGAATCCGCTAGTTTACATGAGGGTGGAGGAGTCAGGCAGTGTGAGGTGACAGAGCTAGAGAAAGCAAGGCAATGCGTTGAAACAAGCCCAAGCAGATAAAAGGGCAATATTCGGCAGGAGCACTAGCTGTAATCCTTTGGACTCAGTCAGAAGGTTTTCCAATAACACTCTTCGCGAGAGCCCGCTTAGAGTAGAGGCAGAGGTGTCTGTCAGACCAGACAGGATTCTCTTCAACCAACTGGGACCATCTAGAAGTCTCTCATGACTATTTCTCTCTGTTGTATGGGCTCCCTCTGTGTTAATGAGGAAGAGGAGATGTCTCCTGAGGAAGTTAAATCCCATCCTAAAAAGCTTCAGGAGATGCTTCTTTCTTCCTATTCACTACAGAGGGAAACTAGATGATTATCATTAAGACATCTAAATTTAGACAAAAGTCATAATAAGGGAAAATCCATTTAGATTAATATTAGAGGGAAAACCTTCACAATAATGGGGGTAAAATATTGGAATAGGTGCCCAGAAAAGCTGTGAAATTTCCACCACTGGAGATATTCAAAAATGATTGAACAAAGCCTTTAGTAACTTTGAAGTTTGCCGTGTTTTGAGCAGGGCTCCCAAGGTCCCCTCAAGGCTAAACTATTCTGTGATCCTATGACTCCATTCTGCAGAACAGTTATATTATTTATCCTCGTGTAGCTTCACATGCTTTTGTCAGTTTTCCTCTCTGGGCCATGCTGTGTTTCCCCAGTGCACACCAGGCTCTCAGAGAGCTCAGAGAGGTCTGAACAAGGAAGGAGACTTGACACAGATTCACTCTCCGTCCCCTTCATACGCATTTTTCAGTCACACTTTTCCATTCCATATTATATCTATATTTGGATCAAAATAAAGGAAGAATATTGAATATTTTTTCTATAGATACTGTAATTTCTATCTACAGAAAAGCTATTGTGTATGCTATTCTGGAGGGGTTTTGCCAAGTGAAAATATTATCTTTATTAGCTGAATGTTTACTCTGCTAAATAGTTCTACTATTCAGAAACCAATAACCAAGTGATACATTTATGAATGCATTCATTTCAGCAAACAGCTACTTTCAAATGTATTTACCTGCTCACTTTGACAGAGAAACAGAATTAAGAAATCACTGGATGCATTTTCTCCTGAGTCTCTTTGATTCATATGTGATGCTTAAAAATCTTTATCAAAACCTCACTTCTTGCTCTCTATAGGCTCCTTTGTCACTTATACAAGCAAATAAACACAAAGAATGTAAAAGAAATGCGGCATCACTTTGAGAATCTACGTTTTGTATTCCCAATATTTCATGTTAGTTATGTTTAATTAGCTCAATTCAAGTTTCTTTTATGCTGTTTTAATATGCTTATTCAAGGATCCTTTGTTTAAAATTCTGATAAATGTTGCTCAGCAAAGGTCATATTTAGAAAAGTGCAGTTCCAGATTTGAACTAGCTTGAAACTGCTGTAAACTGTATGAGAGCAGACCTTGAATTCACATGATGTGCCATGACCTCAAAGCCATCTGTGTTATGGAGGATTTATTGCACGCGAAAGTATATAAAAGGCCTGCATTAGTGTTAGTCCAAGCTGATTCATTAAAGGTGGCTATTAAAAGCAGTGCCAGTTCCCAAACCAACAGCTCAAAACGGTTGCAAGTTCATCCTCAGCTATTGCTCCCTCTCTCAAGAGCCATACCCTAAGCCTAACTCGGGGGCAGTCGCTCCCCATAACCTGGGCTCCAAAAGTCCGTGGCCTGGCTCCATACCCCAGTATCAGTCATTTGCATCCAAACGGTGTAGTAGCTGACTGATCATGGCCCCTAGGTACAAATACTCTTGAACTGTGGAAGTGTTAAAAGGATTATTATGGCAGCTCCTCCAAGTCAGCCATTAGATGCAAGTGATCCCTTTATGCACCATTTCCAAGTACAGCAACTAAAACTTAAAGTAAGTTTAAATTAAATAACAGATCTTAGATTAAAAATTGATTAAACATTAGACTATTCCCATTCAGGAATATTTCACTGTGATTGTGGGTAACTATAAAAAATTCTAATAACATATGTCAAGCTTGCAAGTTGATTTGATTACATTTTCAATCTTAGTAGAATTACACTCCGTGCAGCATATTAACCAGACTAGGTAGAATTCCTGTAAGCATAAAAATTAATGTTGTAAACATACTGGGATGTGATCAGCTGAAATGCAATATTATCTCAAATATAAACTCTGTGTACTAGGCAGTACACTCGTGGGGCTCAAATATTGAATCAGGCACAGCAGTTCTAATCAAATCTAATATAGATAATATAATAGATCATAAATAGTCTGATGAACTGTAATGACTTCACATCGCAAGTGTTCAAAATACATCTAGCAGAATAGAGTGAAATTCACTGTACAGCCTCCTCTCTGCTGTCCTTTTTTCCAGCAGTCCTTTCCCTGTCATGGGGACATGATGAATCTGCAATATATGTTTAGGCTTTCTGTATATTCTACCACAAGGCTGAATAAATGTCCACCAGGTGACACGCAGCATTCTGGTCACGATAGTCATGGCTTTGGGGTACATGA
This sequence comes from Struthio camelus, assembly GCF_040807025.1. Lineage (NCBI taxonomy): Eukaryota > Metazoa > Chordata > Aves > Struthioniformes > Struthionidae > Struthio > Struthio camelus. The sequence goes on along the minus strand of NC_090942.1, from coordinate 35,990,510 downwards.
AAGTGCAAAGATGGTTAGACAGCCTTTGAGAGTCTCCATCAATGGTCATGTGATCTTGCCAGGGCAAAATGTCGAGGATCACCACTTTATTTTTCTATACTGGAATGAAAATGTATTAAATCCATATTATCTTTGTTATTTACGTAGTTCTAAAAGTCAACATTAAATTTGAATAGATTATAGTCCCACCTAGGAATGGGACATTTCCGCTTTAGACAGAGATTGTGATACCCAAGGAACTAATTTAGAGTTGTCCCATAATCTCTACTTGCTAAATAGTCCCCAAGACACATTTGTGCTCCCAGCTGGCAAAAGAAACAAACAGACCCCCCACGTTAACTTGTAGCTGGGGTTCAGGTGAACAAACAGAGAAACATAAATGAATAGAGCCCATAAAGCTGGACTTGATTTCAAAGTCTTGAGAGAATTTGACTATCCAGAAAATGTACCAAATATAAAACACAGAAAATAAACCAAACAATTAGGAGCAGCGTCTGAAGTTGTAAACCTCCTAGACCAAAAGCTTTTTCCATTAGCCAACTCTCATGCTATAAGAATCAGTAAAGAACAAGCATGTATTCTGCAGCATGCGATCTGTAATAAGAAATCTTCCTATGAAAGTATGAAATATTCTTTAGATTTTGCTTTTTTATTTTTACTTTTACACTTTTACTCATCAAAAATGAAGATCTTAGTCAATCAGAGGTTTTTCAAGTTCACATCAAATTGAATAGCTTGGGTTTAAAAAATGACAAAAAATGCAATACAATCAAAAAAAATTATTGTTACCTTTTTAACTTTCAAAACTTACTTTTCAGAAGCTGTTAAAAAAATTGGCTGCACTTAAAAGCACAAAATTATATATTAAAGTGAAATGTTTTATTCAGGTCAAGTAAAATATAAACAACAATGTTATTCTTCCAGCAAAAACAAAAAAATTTATTGGCTATTCACTTTGCTCTGAATGGTAGACTAGCACTTTCATGAAGAAACAGATTGAAAAGCTTTAAAACTAAGGAAAACAAGTGCTCTTTGCAAGAGGCAAATCAACCCTGGAGTGAATCAGCTAGGGGAGCAAATGCATGACTTTGAAATATCTTCCAGACAGCCCCTGCCTGTCAGGTTCCTACAGAGGCCAGGTTGTTACCGAAAACTGTTTTCCTTGGCAGAAGCACGAAACACCACCTGTGCCCTCCGAGGATGGGGTCGATCTCAGCTGGATCCCAAAAGTGCCGTTTGCAATGGCCTGTGCCAGCAGTGACAAGCAAAACACTTCACTTTTTAAAATGGAACAACGTCCTTTCTTTCACCACAATTAGATCATTTTCAGATAAAATCAGGAAGACCTCTTGCAGCATGAAGTTCAATGCTCCCTGAACTGGGCCACGGACTTTCACCCTTACTCCTGTACTGCCTCCACTCATTTGTATTGAGAGCACGTTTTCTGAAAAGCAGCTTGATTTTAACATTTATCATTGGGTTTTTTTAAAAGCAAAACAAAACAAATCCTATTTGCCTGTAGGGTATAAATGCAGAGTCCCAGAGATGATTTTGTGGGTTGAAGTACAAATGCAAAGCTGATCTCTGAGAAAACAATATTTTGCCACAAACTGTCATGACCCACACCGCAGCAGGGACACCCCCCCAAAGGGACTGCTGCCCGTGGGTGACCCCCACCAGAGCAGAGGAAACGACTGAGATGACAGAAGGCAATAGTAAATAGCAAGGAGGAGAAGACAGAAGCCACGACGCGCTGACCCCAACCTCCTGCGCCCGTCGCTTCAGCGAGGACCTGGGAGGGCCTGAGCGTAACATGTGGTGTAAACATGGGGAGCTGAGACTAGGAAAGGTGGAGGAGAGGTATTGGACTGAAGTTGCGCCTGGGGAAAGCAGAGGAAAACTGTTTTTTGTAAGTGTTTTTTGTTTAATTTGTTATCCTCTTTGTTTCTCAACACCTGAATCATTGTTTAAAGTTTATCTTAATTGGCAATAAATTAAATTCAGTGAATTACCCACATCAAGACTGTTTTGCCCACAGCACATTTTCTACTGTATTTTATCATAACATGGTGATTTTTACACGCTATATTTTACACACTGTGTTGTACAATGCAGCGACAATCAATGCACAATTTTCAAGGACAATTGTGCCTTTGGAAGTCAGTTTGGTAATGAGTCAAGTAGGCAGAGTGGGGAAGATTAACCCTAAAACTAACACCTTAATTATTTTGCTACTCTGCAGCATTCTACTGATTTGCAGGAGCTTCAGCAGTGGAAAGCTCTTGGAAATATCTGACTGTTCTCTTATATAAGTCTGTCTTATATGTTTTATGTCTCAGTGTACATAATTTTCATATAGGCTTACACAAGCACATATGATGTTTTTGTATATGCATACTTGCACGCTCTTCTCCATACAATTCTCCCTTTACAGTTTAGCTCCCACGCAGGGCATCGCTGTATATAAAAATTCAGAGAGCTGGGCTGTAAAGAGTCTGACGGCAGGGATCACCATCTTCCCCTGCTGTAGGGTGAAAGCATCAGAGGAAGATTTTCTCTGTCTCTCTTTGCCTCTCTCTCTCCCCCCTCCTCCACTTCTCTCTCACCCTTTTTTTCCTCTCTCTCTCTCTCTCTCTCTCTCTTTCCCTCCCTCCTGATAGAAAAAAAAACAAAGCGAATAAATGAGATTCTGTCCCAATTCAGTCAAGGGAACTGTGGGCCCAGTTCAGTGTGCACAGAAGTCATGACCATCCCACAGCCTTCAGCGAGTGCAGGATCTGGCCCTGCCGGTCCATATAGGGGTGCGTGACAGAACTGGGTCCTTACCGCCAGTGCTCAGGGCACCCAAAGGAGATCCCAGACCCAGGGCAGGATTCACAGCCAGGCGTCCATCATACATCCGTTCAGAGGAACCAGTCTCAGCCTAGTCTAATTTTATATCAGTGAAACTGCGTCACACTGCTCCGGAGAGGACAGCATGTTCCTCGCGTTTTGCTTGAACAGGGATGATCGTAAATTATTTTGGGGCACGTTTTCCCTGGGGTAAGCATACACACCAGTAATGTGCAATGTACTTGAGAATATGTTTCTGCAGCTTGGCAAAATGAGCAGGAACACCAACTCACTCACCCATTATTGTATGTAAAACAGCTTTGTATTTGAAATTGCCAGGAGAAGTGACAGGATAGTACCCAACTGGGAAAAGTGGAAGCTGCTGAGATTAATCAAATGTTCCCATGGCAAAAGCTATTCTGCAGTACATGTCGGGTTTTAAAAGAAAAATCTTTTGTGTTGCTTTTTGTTTGTTACTGTACAATACATGGCTGCCCTCCCCTCTTCTTTCTGTTTGTGACAAGTGGACACTTTGAAGAATGAAAGCTAAAAGGTCTACTTTTCCTAAGACAAGTGCATTTAGTGTTTATAATGTCAGATTTAATTCTATATTGAACAATGCCAAAACTGGTGAAAAATACTTTTAATTTGTGGCTGAACAGAGAAAAAAAAAATCCAACGTTATAATTTTTAAACTGTACTTCAAGAAAAGAAAAAGCAAGAATCGTTTAGGTACTAATAGGTTAGGAAACAAAACAGAAGTCTCTCAAAAAGAGCAGTGTTGGTCAAATGATTACTGCCATGATAATACAGCCCTAGCTTATATTTGAGATTGTTTGTCCTGTAAAATTATACATAGCAATAACACATAGCTGAAAATGCTGCATTGTTCATGATCAGCTGAAACTCTGACCGTGAATTCAAAAAATACCTTCTCAAACAGTGGTAATACACCAAAGAGTGGCTTACCAGATCCATAAATTCATTTGGGAACAGCTGTAAAAATAGAATATTTAAGTTCCGGCTAGCTAAATCATCAAATAGTTGAAACTACGCCAAAAGTTCACTTTGCTCACAAATGTTTTGATTGAAATAGTGCCTACTGGTTGAAACAGAATCAAGATCCAAACATATAAGATACTATGCAGAAATTTTTGAAATCCTAATATTTAAAATGCTTGCTTGTGTTTTCCTTTAAAATACCCAACACCACAAAGAGAAAAGGTTAACAAGCTAAAATGTTAAGAGAATGAGTGCCAAGTGAATCAGACTGATTTTTTACAAGTTTTCTCCATTTTTCCCCCTTGAAAATGTTTATTTGATTCCTTCTACACAGAGGATGACGTGAGATCTTGTCAGCAGTTTTCTTGGAGTTAATTTCTGGAAATAGATGGCAGTTCCTGATAGACTTAAACTCAAAAAGTCTCTTAAAAAATAAAGCTTCAGCTTTCTAAAGGAAGCATGTAAAGGGTTATAAAGCTCTTTGGTCACAGGTATTCTCTCACACCTATCCCAGACGTTTGAAGTTGGAGGAGTCAGCCACACTTTCTTCCTCCCTTCCCAAAACATCATATGCAGTTTAACTTCCTTATCTGTAAACTCCTTCTGCATTTTAGGGCAGAATCAAGCACATTAGAATTCTGATTAGAGTCCTTATTAAGTGACCGTCTTATTATGTTTACTGAAGATCTGGGTTCAAAAGTTTGTGTGACTGAAAGCTTACTACATATTTTCCTGCAGCCTGCAGATTGCTGTGTTAATTTAAGAGTAATTAGCAGATTACTGGAAACTGAGCATGTATACAAGAGGTGACTGGAGTTCCAGTGTATTTGCCAAAATCTTTGGAAGTGCTAGTCTTTCTTGAATAAGATACAAACAGATTCTTAAGAAGCATTTTCTTCTTGTAGATGTTTATAATTTGTAGTGTGGCAGTGCCTAGAAATCCCAGTCAAGGACCAGGCTTTATAAATATAGCATTAAAAGTCAGTCCCTGCCCTAAAGATGTAGATATGTAATTTAAACTGTAAAGTAATAAAATGATGCCCATGCACTTTATAATAATTTTAAGAAATAAATCGATTCATTAAACAGTGAAAGATTAGCCACACTTCTTCTTACTCTTTTATTGCAAAGCACAATATCTCCCGCATGTCAGAAATCATTCTTGGCATTTTATAAGCTGAATAAGGTTTGTCTTTCTCCCATTAAATTTGATGGTAGTTTTGCCAGTTAACAGCAAAAGCAAGTCTTTTGTGAGTTTTAATTAGCTTAAACTGTCCAGTTGCCATCTAAAACAGACATTAAATCACCTAGATGTCTACAGTGTCATTCAATAACATTTGTGTTTAACAGATTTAGCATTAAAAGACTAGACATGTTTTCTACTGCTGCCCATTAAGTTTCCTTCAGCTTTACCTTAGTAAAATATTAGACTATAAATTAGAATATAAATATAAAATATTAGACTATATTTTGTGTGGTATTTTCCTGACCGCTGCCTGTTGTTTTTTACCATTTGCAGAACAACTTTGAGCGTGCAGTCTCAAGCTTGTGACATACTTGTGCGGGGGTAGAGACCTTGTCCATTTACATCCATTTCTTATCATATATAAATCTGAGGAAATCCTACAGACACCCTGTTTAGAGCTGTTTGCAACAGAAATGGTTCTCTTTAAGTGCTTGCCTGCTCAGATTCCATTAAGACACGTGGAAAAGAATAGAACAGCCTCAATTATCACAAAAATCTGCCAAAGTGTAGCTCTTGGGATCAGCTTAACCATATATCAAAGTATACATGACGTTTCCTCATTCTACCTTCTCTAAGTTCAGGTACATAACAGTTACTAACAATAAGAAAATTGTAAAACCTAAAATTGTTCCAAATATTCTCCCTTTCCAGCTATCACAAACGGGAAGGACTGATTTAAGACAGGATTTCTTCTATTTAAAATCCTGTTTAACTTTTCATATTTAACACAAAAAACAGCCTAAACAATGTACACCAATTATCACAAAACACATCATGCAAAGATGCAAAATAGTAAGATCAATCCAAGGAGATGGCTACAGTGAGTCTCCCAAAGGCCAGTCTGAAAAAAATATATGATGCAGTGTGGACTTGAACAAATAGGAAGAGCTGAAACTTAAAAGTGGGTAAAAAAAGATGAGACTATGTTGAGAGATAAAAGAGGGAGATGACAACTGCAGTAATAAGGTAGGAAAGAGAAATGGCACTGAGCATCCACTATATGCAACAGCAGAAAAGAAAGGTTAAAGCAGAGATGAGAAAATGAGTGTCCTGCTGCTTTGAAGTTAGTATTTCAGATCAGTGTTAAGGAGGCCTCATTCCAGCAGAACACTTAACCACATGCTTGGCTTGAAGGACATGAGCAGTTCCAGTGAAGTCAATCAGGTAATATCTCCAATGGGAAGTTTTCCAGGATTTGCCTATACCCAGCCACCACTGCATCAGCAGCAGTGAAAACCTTTACTTAAACAGCAAGCTGTTTGCTATAGCAATTTTACCTCGATGCAATGACCCCGGCTTAAAGCATAAAAGAGGAAAGTCAGTCACTATGTCTCTACTAGCAAACCGTCCAGAGCTCCAGCACTAGTCATACATCTGTTCACGTGCTGTCCAACAGCAGCAGTCCTGCATGTAGCCCTGGCCACGGCTCAGGGGCTATGCTTGAGGCAGGGGCTGCTCCCAGCAGGCAGAAAGGGCAAGGCAAAAGAAAGTTTACCTTACCATGAGCTGTGCCATGACGCTTGTCCTTGTGACCAAAGAGTATGCCTTATCCTCTGGTTTACTAATATAAATATCACCAAAGTGGTACAGTGCAGATATCCAAAATAACTCCAACTTGCTATCTATCTCAGCTACCAGTCTGCTTCTGTGCTACCTTCTGTAACTTAGTGAGGGAGTAAACTTTGGTACTGCAGAAAAAAGCTTCGTACAGATATACACTATGCACCAAGCTGATACTATGGGCTTTCACCATTTTGAAAAAGTAATTCTGCTTCTCCCGCATGGAACACACCTGAAATGAATTTGAACTGGCCCTTTGGCTCTCTAGAATACATAAAGGCCAATGACTGTGCATGCTTTAGTCCCTGTTTGCTTTTGCTTTTCAACTAACCAGTGTTTACAGTGCCTCTTACATTTCTTCAACTTAGAAACTAGGTGCAGCAATTCTATAACTGGCAAAAACAGAAACCTCAATGGCAACATAAGTGATGCTGTCTCTTACAGGGTTTATAAAGGCTTCTTTCAGTGTTTCACTGTCTTCTCCATCGAAACAATGACAATGATCCAAATGCAAGCCCGTTCCTGGCAGTCTCTTTGATAATTCAGTCCAACTCTTGTGCACAAAGAGTTCAATTTGAGCATCTGAAGTGATAGCAACAGCTTCAGAAAAGAAAGGTTATTATCCTTGTTTTAGCTAAGAGTCTTGGAGGAAGGCCAACGGTATCCTGGGGTGCATTAGGCAGAGTGTTGCCAGCAGGTGGAGGGAGGTGATCCTGCCCCTCTCCTCAGCCCTGGGGAGGCCTCAGCTGGAGTACTGTGTCCAGTTCTGGGCTCCCCAGTACAAGAGAGACATGGCACTACTGGAGAGAGCCCAGTGGAGGGCTACCAAGATGATGAGGGCACTGGAGCATCTCTCCTCTGAAGAAAGGCTGCGAGAGCTGGGCCTGTTCAGCCTGGAGTAGAGAAGACTGAGAGGGGATCTGATCAACGTGTACAAGTATCTGAAGGGGGAGTGTCAAGAGGATGAGGCCAGTCTCTTCTCCGTGGTGCCCAGCGACAGGACAAGAGGCAATGGGCAGAAACTGAACCACAGGAAATTCCATCTGAACCTGAGAAAAAACTTCTTCACTGTGAGGGTGACTGAGCATTGGAACAGGTTGCCCCAAGAGGTAGTGGAGTTTCCGTCCCTGGAGACATTCAAAACCTGTCTGGATGTGATCCTGGAAAATATGCTCTAGAGGTCCCTGCTTGAGCAGGGGGGTTGGACTAGATGATCTCCAGAGGTCCCTTCCAACCTAAACCATTCTGTGATTCTGTGATTCAGCACAGGCGCACTCACATAACATAAAGCAAGTAGATACGACTGTATTCCAAGAAGATCAAAAGCTGTCTGATTGTATCCATAGGGTGACAAGCCCTCACTGGCATGCTTTGCCTCTTAAGAAGATGGATTACTTTGGATTCAATAGTACTTTCACTGAAGCATAAAGCTTTTCAGTAAGAACTAACTTATAAAAAGATCTCATCGCGCACGCAGACATACCTTGTATCACTAGAGAGTCATGTTGCTTGATCATAAGGATCACACAATTGGCTCTGTTGGTTTTGGGGTCTGATGTTTCTTAGGAAACTCTGTAAGCAAATACAAGTGACAAATATCAATTATTTTCAGAAGAGGTTTTAACTGACTTGTGTTTCTTAAGTCCACCTTTGTAAGGGTAAGGGATTTTTTTTTATTAAACTCAATTCAAAGAAAACAATTTCAATTCTATTTAACTCTAGTATATTTTGAGACTCTTTCTTCCCTTGCGTTTCTATTTGATAGAGTGCAGTGTATTAGTTCCTTTTTGTCAGGTAGAATTTCATGAGGGTGTTTCCTTATTATCCTGTCATTTGGAAAACACATCATGATGAGACTTTTGAGTCAGGCAAAAGTAGTATTTGCACACACAGGCCCTGTGGGCTCTAGCAACCGATGTTGTCCCAGACAATATTCAGATGCATAACTAGAAGGAAGAGATTTACTAGGACTGGTGGAATGGAAGAGATACCGTAAGTGGATACAGGGCTTTTAGACAATACCAACAAAAAGCCCACATAGCAATTCTTAATGCACTTCTAAAGACTATTTAATACAAGGGCAAAAAAAAAAAACCTATTAAGACAACAACAACAAAGGGATTCAAACCTTCCTCAATGTTTTTCCCCCTCTAAATTCATGAAAGGTGCAGACTTTCACAAATTCTTTAAAAACTTGAAATATATTGTCTTTTTTTGGCAAAACTCTACTTTACAAAACTCTACTTTAAGTGGATGAAAAGTGTTTAGGAAGGATAAAGAAATCCGTTTTAGATATCACAAAACTGTGAGATTTTTCATCACTTTTTCTCACACTTCGCTAAACACGCACAGTTTTTCAGCCACATAATTATGTACCTCAGAGTCCAATAGCCTGGCCCTGACTTTCCCCTTTAAGTGTTCTCACCATGTTCATGTGGCACCAAGCCCAAGGGACCATATCCTGACTCTTATCAGATCTTATGTCAGCCTGAGCTCAGCGCTACTCTTATCCAGTCAGACGGTCTTTCACTCAAAGAGGCCGTAAACCTCCTGATGAGTATTAAGTGTCATTTTGCAAGTCTAAAAGGCAGAGGTCATTTTCACTGCACGTGGTCTTGGTGACTGCCATGTTTATGATAACCAACAACAGTGACACAGATCTGCTGTTCGCTTATAGAGCTGCTGGCACAATGTGCTGTATCTTGCTGCAGAGACCCTTTCCCTGCGTAAAGTCTTCTCACTCTGCCCAGGCTTCTCCCTGCAGCATCAGCTCTGCTTGATTTCTAAATGAACTCCCTTTCTTCTGACATATGACTTTCCCAAGAAATTGTCCAAGGAGATGAAAATAAACAGTAAAATATAATGATCAGTAAATTTATCACAGTGTAGGGTACCATCATCATCTTTTCCATTCTCATGGTAGTCAATATCAGGTTAGTCATTGCATTATACAGAAGCGGGGTCATGTGTGTTGTTGAGATCTAGTTGTGCTAATTCTGAAATCCTAGGCTACGGGGTACATTCTCGTAGGAGAACACTGATATTTTACTCCTACCTGTTATACCTTTCAGGTTGCATAATGGTACACACCTACTGCCTGGTCTCTCTGTTACTTATGGATTACAACTTAGTCCCCCAGCTAACAAGTAAGTCCATTCCTATCCAAGGCCTGCTGTGTTTACGCAGTGGCAAGGCAACTTTTAAAATTCCACGATTTTTGTCTGTTTATAATACAAACCTTTCAAGCTGGAATTTAGTTCTTTTTTGTTCTTTTTTTGTTGAAGAGGAGTGTATCCTGAATTCTTGCAAAGGCCTGAATAGCATTTAAGTCCCAATTATTTCCTTGCTTTATCCAGTATGTTTTGACTTCATTGCCTCTCAGTACCAGGTCAGCTGAGTCACTACTGATGTTGTGGTATTCCTAGTTATTCCTGCTTTATGTAGTCTTTTTTATGATTGTTTTCCAAAGAAGGATGGAGTGATTTCGGAGGCCATTTGATAAGCTCACAGATGACTGACTGACTTCAAAAAAACAGAAGACCTCAGCTGACTTTCCTACTTTAGGCTGAACTTACATGACTGTCAGTAGTCCCTGATCCCAGTGGCTGAGCAAGCTGCCTCACCGATCCATTCACTTTCTCCTAGCATGCTCATCTTCTGAAGTAAAACATACTAATTCGAGTCACCTCCACAGTGGTTTACACTATCGTATCGCATTTGCAGCCTTTTTGGAGCACGTGCAGATTCGCTTACCACAGCTCAGCTGACGCAGCCACTCTCTCAGCCACGTTACCCAGGCACTTGGATTCTGCGTGGATTCTAGTAAGAAATTGTGCTTTAAGTTACTGTAAATCATTATCCTTCTTATAAACACACAGCAGAAGCTACCCCGGGGTAAGATTTGATGGGCTCAGCCAAAGCACTACAAGAGTAGGTTTTCGCCTTGCGAAAATCTTCCATAACCACAGGGTAAAAGACCTAATTGTTTACAATGTGTGTCTCTCTCAACGAGAATCTGGCCTTTACGTGGCAGGGTTGAGACAATGCTACCATAGCTCCAGGTACCTACCCTATGAAGAGACTTTGGTCTCTCAGCAGATGGAGCAGCTCCAACAATCCTTCCCCTAAATTTATGTTTGGAAAGAAAAAAAAAGGAGAGAAATATTCATGAGACAAGATTTCTAACAAGTTTCTTTTTTTTTATTTTGCACTGTTTTAGTTCCCACACATGATCAGAGACTAACCAGCTCATGGTCCTAACTTTAGAGTGACATTAATTATTTCTTCCTTGTAAGTTTATTGTATAAGTCATTTTGAGAGTGATTATATTGTTTAAATATCTTCCTATCTGTTATAAACTCACATAAATATTTAGTTTAAACAAACATCTTCAAAGTGTCTCTTTACAACCAGTAACAGACCCTTCCCAGACAAACATAGTTGGATGTTTTGAAATTCAGGATGACCAGCTAATTTGAAGAAACAAAACAAAAAACGTGAACTGCACATTCCTACAAAATTATATTTTTGAGGCAGGATTTTCACCCTCTGAAATATGAGCTGTTTATGCTGCAATGACTGTGGTAAAATGTGCAGTCTTTGGTGGCTGGCTGCATGCTGAATGATGACCATTGCAAGAAGAGATTTTAATTTTCAGCCTGCTAGAACAGAAGACCCCTGAAGTGGGGATGAAGGACGAAAGGTAAGACTAATCTCACTCTGTTGTAGCTACCTACAGCTCATGTCTTCATCAGAGCTAGTTCTCAGCTATTATGTTAATACAGTTCCAGGCAATGGAGCCTGGGGAGTGACTCGTCCTGCTCTTAAGCGGGTGTTATATTTGATCAGATAGAGCTCACTTTAAATGCCGGTTGACTACACGTGAGAAGTGGTACATAGACCTGAGATATGATTCTTCTCCTTAAATCATTGACATTTTTATAACTGATTTGAGAAGAAGCATGATCAGTGTTGTTTCAGACATAGAAAAAGTTATTACTGCTATAAAAACTTATGTAATTGCGTCTCAAAAAGCAGCGTTTAAAGAAACGTTAGATAATTAAAATCTCAGTAAGATGTAAGATTATTTTACATTCACTGTATCAGTCTTTACCACACCAATGCTAAAAATCAGTCCTTTTAAACCTTTTAAGTGGGATACACTGAACAGGAACATTACTTTTTGCATATTAAATAGCTGCCAGAAATTATCACGCCTCATTCTTTGGCTTATTTTAGGTTTACATAAGAAATTTACTGGAGAAGCATGGCTGGATATAAATTTTTACCTCAGCAAAGTTTATAGAATTTCTCTGACAATTGCATAGCACGCTGATGCAGAAATAAAATGCCATGATTAAGCAGAATGACCTAGGACAAGTTACATAACAGATTTTTTTGCTAGAATAGCATATGCATCTGACAAATTTCTGTCTCTACAAATCAGTACTTGTTTGCAAAGCCATAGAGAAATAAAGTTAGTATGCAAACTAATGTACAAGGAAAAAAATTCTCAGGAAAAAATAAGATTTTTGTTACATAATTTCAATTGCTGGATAACAACTGCAGTTTAAAACTACAATAGAAGTCTTCGGACGGTATGAGTATCATCAGTCAGGAAATAACTGTGTATTGAGGAAAAATTAACATTGGCATATGATGCAATGATGCAAAAACAGTTTTTAAAGAGGTAAACATTTCAAGTCATTATGTTGCAATTTGTACTTGTAAACAACCAAGCGCTGTCTCACAACCATTACAGAATATTTGTCCCAAGAAAGAAGTGTTCTAGTACATGTGCAATTACTCACTGAATAGCAGTTAAGGCAACATTTGAATGTCTCGTTGTCTATCACCAATTGATTTTTAAAAGTTACGTGACTATACCTGCACTATTCAAGTTCTTACATTTCTTACACGTTCAAGTTCTTCTTTGAAACAGCAAAAATCCCAAATACCAGCAGAGCTACCAAACCAGTTGTGAATACTGGAAAGTCATGAATTATTGTATGTATCTGCCAGTTGCTGCAGACAAGCTCAGTTTACTTCTACGAGGTATATTTTCTTTACTGCCACAGATGATTACCTTTAGATTTATCAGCTTTATATTTATTATACGGCACTTTGTGAAATCCAGAGCTTCTTCATTCACTGCAGTCTTTCTTAATATCTGTTCATATCTGCAAACAAGAAGGATAGAGAGAACTTTTATTTTGGTGCGGAGAACGGCTAATTCACCACGAGCAGAACAAGAACTACAGTACTCAGGAGCGGTCAGAGAAGCTGTCCTCAAAGACTGCATACCTCAGAAGTGTGACCAGCCGTGTCAGGGCACACAGGACTCTGTCCCAAGCAGTTCCTTTTGTCGGCTTTCAAAGCAAGCTGTGAGGATGTCTGGCTAAAGCTAATCGCTTAGAATAGTTTTGTTCCAAGGATGTGGTAGATACATTATGTACTGTCAGCACTGAGCCCTTGCTCACGAACTAGTTGCTACATAAGCAAAACGCTCCAAATTGAAAGGTCAGCAGTTATGGAACCAGGCAGGGCAAAGGGGAAGCAGGGCAGTTAGGGTGAGAAATAGAAATCACAAACATTTTCAGTCAGACCTCATTAGCAATATGTGTTAATTCTCCTTGTCCTTTGCATAAGCAGGACAGCATCGTTACTGCTAATTTTCTGCTACTTGCTAATATTTAAATCCCAATAAAATAGAATTTTGCATAGGACTTGCCTCACCACGTTAATCAACACCCAGGCTGGTGGGTTTTAGGGTCTAGACAAGGCATCATAGATTTAAAGTTTAGGATTTAAACAATGTCAAGAGACAGAAAGTTGAAGTTTGACTAAGGGCTTTTATTTAGGGTTTAGCATCCAAGGAGAATGCTCCCAGAGTTGACAGTACCTGGCTGAATCATTTCTACCCAACAAACTTTTATCTGACTAGCTCTTTCTCCTGAGCAAACACCAGACTGGCCCTAGCCTGAGTTAGCGCTGCTGCAAACCTGCCTTGACTTGTGTCACCCACCATGACCTCTAGGGCTACTCCAGGTGCTGCACTCCCTTCCAGGTCCCCCAGGGAGACCTCCTGCATCCTCAGTGGCACCCAGAGGTCGTCTGCCCAGCGTTGCTTCCCTTGCCCTGTGCTCTCCAGAAATGTCAGTCTCCAAAAGCAGGCGCGTACACATCTTCACAATAAATCTCAGTGTTAAGCCAGTCCCCCCGCCCTTTTGGGGTCCAAAGAAAGAGGGATGGCCAATGACACCGGGGCTACATCAGAGCTCTAAGTAAAAAAAAATCTGCCTTTATTTTCTTTGTCCCACAAGCTTTTATTAAGTTCCTTACAGTGCTGAAAAAACAGTAAAATCAGGATCTATCAAATGGAATTTGTAAATATACGTAGTTATAATACTACGAAAGACTAAAAGTTACCCTGCTCAACTAGAATATGTCGGATAATAGGAGTATGTCATGGTTATTTAGCTAAAATATACTTTGATAATTAATTTTGATATTAGAAAGGCATCCCAAAATATTAATTTTTTGTGAGTTTTTTAATGCCTACTATTACATGCTGTTAAAGTGAATGGGGCAAATGGTAGCATACGCCTTTCTGCACGTGCACAATACTAATATCCAGGATTTAGCATATATATCTGATTTCTTCGAAAATATATTTTTGTTTCTAATAATTGCAAGCTCTTTTATTGTATGGTTTTAGCTTTCCTGAATTGCAATCAGGGCAAGATATGACTGCGTATCTGCTCTTTCAGGTTTGTTTTGCTTTTAATGTTATTATTTAGTAATTCAGCTGAGATGGCTTGAAATTAAATTTTACTAAAATTACATTAAAGTGGAGCAACAATCACTAGACACTATGAAAAAAAGAGCTATGCTTGTTGGCCAATTATAGAAGCCTACTGAGACTGAGAGCAACTAAACAGATTTCTGGCATAAATGTCTCTGCTGACTTTAAGTGGGAGCCGTGATTTTACCTTGTTAGTGTACGCTGTATGATGGTGCAGTGGGGAGCAAAGTAGGGAATCACAAGCTTTATAACGCAGGTGACATCAAAACAGAAACATTGTCTAAGGACCCTTTTTTCTCCTGATCATGATAGCCACATCATCAGTTCCCTTAACAGAAACTAAGTTCCATCCCTTTAACAGTGACCGTATTTGTTTACACACAAAGTAAGCATCAAATAATTCCTTTAAAAGCAAATCACACCCTCCACCCTATTTTTAATAATGTCCACAGCAAGAAGAAATGCTTTCCTTAGTGGTCAGCCCTATCTGAGTGTACGTTTATGGGAGGCTGATCTGGATGCAAGTCCTATTTTTCTTGCCTTTCTAACAGCATGCTGGTTCTAGCCGGCAAATGTACATTTCTTCCTTTTTAATTTCTTCATAGTTTTCTTTTTAAAGCATCATTTAAACATGGAATAGTGTGAAGTAATTGCCATAAAAGTGCAACTTATTACTGCATAGCTGAAATCGGATGTTCCTTCTCTATTTCTACTATGATGAACAATTCTCCATGACTCCTTGAGGTTTGTTATAGTGATGCTAGACTGCACTGGGCAAGTACTGACAGATTTTAAGTTCTTTTCCTGCAATTAAAGGAATAGAAACAAAGTGAATGAATGCCACATGATCCCATGAGCTCTCTAGAGAGCATCCCACAAAATGTTCTGCAGACGACTGGTGGCCCACAGAGCACAATTTGGGAGCTGCGGGAAGAGAGGTGTTTTTGCAATAAGCCTGCTTTGCTTGCAAGCAAGTAAAATGTGCATTTCAAAGCACATTTCGCTACCACATATTTTACATTCTGCACAAAACTCACATAGGCAATTTTTAATTAAAGTTTCAGCACTTAAGAACACTTGTCAAATCATTATAATTCACGTGTTGTTCACATTCTACCAACACATAGAAGCACTTCATGCCATCTTAGAAGTAATACCCAGGCCATCAAAAAAACAACAATGCTATTGTTTCCCAAATCAGAACACTCTGAACTGAAAAAGTACAATGGATTTTTTTAGCATGAATACTGATTTAAATATTACTAGACATGATTATCTTTAAACTGTCTTCCATTTCTTATTTTTAATTTCCTTTCTTATTTACAAATCAGCTTTTATATTACGAGAATTCATAATCTAATTTCCTTGTTTATAAAAGTATATACAAAATAAAATTGAACATAGATTGATGTATTTATCCCTACAAAATCAATCAAGGATAGAATATGTTATGCACCTTCTGGTTATGGATTTGAACAGTCTGCGAATTATGTGACACCTTATGCAGAATAGAAAAAAAGAGTCTTTAGACAGTAAGTGTGGGCAGGAACTTTCAGTATCCTGGATGCTGTGATACTCACTTCTCCCCAAATATGCTTCACACTGCACTTTGAGAACAACTGATTTTGCTAGAGACAACACCCTTAAAATTCGGAGATTTTTTTCTTCTTTTTATGTTTTTTTAAGAAAACCAGTTTGCCCAAGAGTTCTTTTAATTACTGCAATGATTCATAATCACGCAATCAAGCTTCTGCAGCTTTACAGGTGAAGAGGCTGGAGCAACACTGAGAAATGTGATGCTTTATGAGAGCTTTTTTTACTATTACTGTATTTTCAGATATATGACATGCATCTTTGATAAGCATGCTCCCTTTAAAATATTGTTCCTTCAATGTAAATCTTTAGCTCATCTGCACCCTCAGATAACCCCCAAAATACCAGGTAGAAAAAATACTGGAAAGATGAAACTCTATAAAAAATTGCTATGAGTGCCATGTACACACAGAGCCCATATTGTTATGATAATAGAGCAGATATACATAAGAAAATGTAGTAAATGGCTATCTGATCTTAAACTCCAGGCATTAAATACTTGGGAGTGAAAATATTTTCTCTTTTTTATACCGCTTTCTTGATCAACCAAGACAACAGAATACCTCAATTGCTTTTATTCTTATTTAGGTACAGTACAACTAGGATAGGCCTTTTTTTTTTATTTTATAGCTTGAAATAGCATCCTTCATCAAGATTTATCATCAAAGACCTTTACATTCGTATCGATAAGGCCCCAGTGGAGGATGAAGTTATGAAAATTAAATGGATTTCACACCAGTGCAGAGATCCAAATCTCACTAAAGAAAATGTAGCAATCATGGTGGGCATCAAATCAGATCCATATTGAATTACCTAATGTACAATAATGACACTGAACTCTATTTAGCATTGAAAAATATCACACGTACCATTATATATATGATTTTTCAGACCGCCAAAACATAGTATAATTGCTATAACCTTATCATGATTATTTTTAGCAACACATGTTGCTTAATTTGGCATGAAATCAAATTAGTCAGGCAATTCAATTAAGTGTGATGAAACCTTCTACCTTTAGGGAGAACTATTTGCTAATTAAAAAAGAAAAAAGAAGAAAGACTAAAATCATCAGCATTGAAACATTTGCTTTCAACCACTAAAAAATTAGCATGATTTACCTTCTTTCTTTCAGATTTGCTTTTCCAGCTGTGTCCTTAACTATGTTAGTGTCTTGTTTATTTTAATTGAAGAAAAATTAATTTTTTAGGCATTAGTAAAACAATAAACAGTTCAGACTTAAAAGACCTTCCTAGGTTTTCTCCTTAAAAAAGACAGAAACTTACAACTACAAGACCTATAAATATATCCAAATAGTCTGAAAGTGGTGTCACTACTATAGGGAATGCAATGTCTACACTGAATAAAATTATAAGACATCAAGAACACATACTTGTGACAGAAGCTTGTCTGCTGAACTGAAGATCCCTTTCTTGCAAGAGAGCTAACAAAGTTTGAAAGCTAGTGTGCAAGATAAGTTCAATTTTATTATAAAGATATCTTCTTAAAAGTGTAATTTATTAATGAAATAAAATAACTATAACATGTTTGCTGTCTTTGGATTTATTTTATTTCAGGTTAAATAAGGTACTATTGTTCAAAAAAAAACGCATCATGACTTTTGTTTTTTACTCATTTATTTTTTATTCTTTTATTTCTTGGAATGACTAAAAAATAGGATGTTCTCATCTAATTTCAGCTGCCTAAAAGCTGAAGTCTAGTCCAAGTTCATTTCTTAGGCTCCTTTAGAGTTAACATCACCTTCAGAAGGAGATTCATCCTCTCTCTACCGAAGAAATCATTGTTATTTCCAAACAAATCCACCACGCAGTCTTGGGGCATGACATCGATAACAGAGGTTCTGCAATCTGTACATCCATTTCATTAAAAAAGTAAAGTAGTTTACATCTGTCAAAGTTGAGTAAGCATTTTGCTAGACATTGGGCCATCTCCTCCTTAGTCATCCACTTAGACTGTGGTTCGCATCTAAGCATCACCTCCTTGTACATGTTGTCCCATTGATTTCAGCTCAGCCAGGTTCAATAACATCATAGCACCTAATGCAAGGAAGAGCAGCAGGATGGGAGTTTGGCCATTAGGTAAGCTCAATGAAATGACTCAGTATTCTAAAAAAACTCTGTGTTTAATAACACTACAATTCTCTCTTTTTTTTATTTTTAATTTACTTCTTTGAGATTAATCCCAGTTGTGATATGTTGAAGACTAATGCGAGAATGTGCTGCCAAAAATCTGTGTGTTATTCCATCAAAGTCAATTAATGAATTCCTTGGGAAAAATAATCTATGACAAAATACCAAAGTAAATAATATGTCTCAATGTAAACGACTGGCACTTTCCAACATAAGTTTTCACAGATGACAGCTTTATATGGCCAGTTCAACTTTTTTTATTTATGAAGTCTTTAGGATCAAATATTGCTCCAGGAAGGCTTAAGACTAGCTTTAGAGAGGCTGAAAGATGATGCTATTTAGAGTATCAGAGACAGTGAGCCCACTGATCAGAATGAGCAAGAGTACATAAGAAAGAGAAAATCAATGAGCTGCAGAATATAGCATGAGGTAGCTTTTCAGATACTTTTATTATGTCTAAAGGGACTATTTAGCATGGCAGATGTTTACTGAATGACAGAGATGCACTACCATCAAAGTGACAAGACATAAAAATTATTTCTTTGCTGTTATTTAAAAAAACAAAAATGAAATTAAGTGGATAAAAATTGTGTCAATGAGTTTATTAAAATAATTCACTACTTGCAAGTAAGATTTTCCTCAGTGGTGCAGAAGAGATGAAATTATTGTCATTTATTGTACATTAAGTGCTAAGAGTATGCATAGGGCTATACAGAAGTGGGAGAAAAGATGATGCTTCCAGTTAATTATTTAATCAATGATTAATAGAGATTAGTATATGCTGGTATATACAGACATTTCAAAAGATGCACTCAATGTTTTCCACAGACGGTCTTGCTCTGTAGAAACTCCAATTTCTGAACAGGAATCATATGAAACTCCTCCACTTTGGGAAGTCAAGGTAGAGTAGTAGTTAGGTCTACATTTACACCTTAGCGCTGATCTTCTTAGCCGAGTGTGACCCAAATTTCAAATCTAGAAATACTCAATTCCATCGTGTTTGCTGCTTGAAGACAGCATAAGTTTGCTTTCTTCATGTGATGGTAAGTCAAACCGTTAGGTGAAAGAGCTACTTCTTATAAAAATGCTTCCATATGAGGAGCTGATTGGAAATAATTCTTATCCTGTTAGTCCTGTTAGTCCTGTTAGTGTATTTATCATACACTAATTTCCCTAGATTGGTAAGCTCTCACAAAAAAACATTGTCTTCCCCAATGGGAACCAGCTAGTAAAATCATACAAAGATATTTTAAGCTTCTTAACAAAATTAGGATTATGTTATTATTCAGTAAGGATGGCTAGATTCATGTTACCTAATTAGAAAGATTATTTGTCTATAAGTAGAGATTTTTTAAGAATATTATTCAAGCTTGTTTGTTTGTTTACTTGTTCATTTATGTAGCAGACCCTAAGTATTTTATAGACAGAGACACTGAAAATAACCTGCCTCTGGCAGATGAGACGTGACTGAACATACTGCATGAAGTGTAGTAGTATTAATCTTTGCTATTTAATACCACAACCCAAAGAGGCCATCTGCCTGTCATTTGCAAGCGTTTCATGAAACCTACTGAAGCATAAATGTGGATGGCTTGTTGGAACTGTGATAAGACACAGGAAAAAAATCACATGTATTAATTATACCCATTCCTAATTGCTCATCCTTTAGGAAATAAACAATACTGTTTCTAGAGAACATGACATAAGAATGTTTAAAAATGCAGATGGGTGTGTGGGCATAATCAGTCGCTTACAGATTGCTTGGAGAAATTCAAGTCTAACATGTGAATCCCTTATCTCATTATTTGTTCTTCCTGCTCTTGGCTTATGGTAACTGAAAGAAGAGAATCAGAAAAAGTTATTACTCGAGGAGAGTATTTCATTATTGATAAAAGACAAAACACGCAGGCAGATTTATAAAAAGTTATATTTTATTAAGAAAGGCCAAACTGACTCTAGGAGCCTGATTCACAGTTTGTCATGATGAGGAGTAGCAGAGCTAAGCACACAATATTGGATCACTGGGATCACTAAAGAAAAAGGCGGTAATCAGATAGAAAAAGGCGGTAATCAGATAGAAAAAGTCAAATCAACAGTTCATGAGTCACATCAACCTTTTGCCCCCCACAATTCACTGTTGAATGAATTTCACGTCTATGTAAAGACAAGAAGAAACGATATAGATAGGCTTGTGCTTCCAATCCCAGACATAGTATTTTTCTCTTGAGCTCTGAGCCTTTGTCATTTCCTTTATATTACATTTTTTTTTCTATTTTACAGGCAACTAGCTCCCTTTCAGTGAATAAGGCTGGGTAATTAGCAGTACTGTCAAACTCATGTCTACCAGGGACTTTAATTACCCTGAAGGAGTTATAGTTTCTTTAGCGGGCAACCAGATCTGGGACACACTGTTATCCAATCTTCTAATAACTTCTGCATCAGGTTCATATTGTAGAAAGAGAAATGCTCTAAACTTGATATCTCAACTGATTTCTGTTCTTCTTCACTGTTTTGGGAGCTTATAGACATCTACCTTTTTTAGGCTGGCACAGCCGCTCCCGAGTTGAATGAATGTGGTCACAACATTGCAGTCCACTTGTCTTTTTCCCTGTGTTATGAAATGTTGGGTCTACAATAGGTAGCTTCTTCCAGAGCCAGACAGATCTTTAGCCAACCAGTTACGATCAGACCACTAGCAGATATATCAGAGACTAGCTTCCCCTTTCTCTCCCATTAGCATTATTCAGCACAACTGGTGTATGACAGTCCATTAACAGCATGTCTGGCTTAATCCCTAAGTCAGACTTTTTTTTTTAACTAATTGACAACTGCTGCATTTTCTACCATTCTGGTCTCTTGTCTCTCATTGCCAGAAGGATTTGTTTGGCTTTTAATTGAGAGAAACATGCTTTAGTTTATCTGGTTACATTTGTAAACAGGATCCGTTGTTGGGAATAGTCTTTGCAGAATATTATCTGTGTGGAAGATAGTATTTCACTACTGTGTCCAATAGCTTGGACACTGCATGGTACTTAAAGCTGGTTCTGCAGCTCTCTTAGATGGAGGTAAACTGTTGTAAAGTTGATTAATTAAGGGTATGGATACATGATCACAGTAAGGCACTTAATGAGTTCATCAGCTGATCACTGTCCATAAACGAGTATGTGCATGTTCTCAGTTTATCCAATGGCAAGGTAAAACACATTATTGTAATATATATTAAATTTACTGCATGTCAGATACTTTTAAAAACATATGAAGCATCCAAAGCTACGTTTAGCCTTTCCCAGTATAAGTATCCCAAAGTTCACCAGCTTAGCTATTTCCTAGCTTTCCAAACTCTAAGTAAATCACAGACCGTAAATGTTATCAGGAAGCATTTTGGGCCATTTCCAGAAATGCTGATGACTTAAAAAAGAAGGCACAACCCAGGACTGAGCCACAACAGGGAAGTACAGCACACTGTGGTTTTCAGACTGTAACACTTCAGCATAGGACTATGTCTTTGCCACTGTTTTGGAGATCAAGAATGCTAATGAACAATTAAGATGACTGTGAGAGGCTCTTCTAATCAAGTTGAAGGCTACTGCTCTCCTATGAAGGGAGACCTCCCTTCTGACAGTTTTGAAGCTTTCTAACAAGACATATATTTCTGGAAAATCTTCCATGAGATGAAATTACAACCTATTGTTCCCTCTGATTCACCTCCTGTGATGTTTTCTAGGCAAATGGAAATGTAGGGTATTGTCGAGACTTTCAGGATATAGGGAAACAAGCTGCCAAAAATTTCAAGGGAGAGTAAAAGTCCTTTTGATCCAAAAAAATCACTATACCTATATTAGAAGCTGAAACTCTGTATATGTAATGCAGGTAGTCTGAAGTGTTGCAAGATGAACAGTGTTGAAAGGTATGCTATTTCTACTTCAAGTTCAATATAGTCTTTCACTGGTGTTAAGAGAACGGAGTGCAGTATTTCTTATATATTGCCTTTACCATTAGAAAATATAACCTACATATTTATTACATACATTACTAATAATATTCTAAACTCTAAAGAGATAAATGAGATAAAGGGATATATGATTTTGTTTTAAAAAGATTTTGGTTCAAAAAGATTAAAATTCACCATTACTACTCTTAACTGTGGCTTATTAAGTAATAAAAACAGAAAGATATCAGGTGACACGTCTTGACTAATTTTCCCAGGAAAGATTATGAAACTAAGAAAGCTGTTTTTCTTAACTGAGAGGATTTGTGTTTTAGCTATATATCTCATTTATTTGAAAAGATCTTTTGAAACTTTTAATTTGCCTGTCTTTCCACCCTTAATACCATTTTCATATTGAAAATTTGATAGAATTCTGTTAGCTTTCTCCTCCTATTTTCCTAAAGCTTAGGGCATTGAACTCTTTCAGGAGACCCATTGTCTTTCTTTTTCCCCAAAAAGGAGAAATTTGTTTCTCCTCATACAAAGATACTCTCAACACAAGAAAGACTATTTTACTATAATCAATATTTTAGAATATTTTTGGTAGGATATTTAGCAGGTTTTCCCACCTGAGAGAAAGATTTTTCAGTCTACAAAAGGATAAAAGCTTGATCTCTAGTTCTCTAGTATTGCTCTAGTAGGGTTCTCTGGTACTTTAATTTTATGCTCAGCTCTGTACTTCTCCCTCAAAAGTGGCCTTACAATCCTACTTTTAATAAGTGTAGGGCAAGGGTTCCCAGATTTCTTCTCATATATCACACTTGCCATGCCTTTTCTGCCTCCTCTTTCCACTTTTGGTTCTCTTTCCAAAGTGCACAGCGTGGGCTCTAGCCCCATCCATTTATCTCCAGATCAGACTTAGCCTCCCACAGTGTGTACAAAGGGCACAGAGACAGGAGGAAAAGAAATACTGGACCATTCGCTGTACGCAGCAAAGCCTTGCTCAGCTTGTGCTGTGGGCAACTGTGATGGAGGGGCCACTTTCAGCTTCTGCTTGCAGGAGTCCCTGCAGATAGCTCTGCAGAAGCTTCTTTCGCTGGATATTCACACCTCTGCCACATGAAGGGTGTTTCAGGAGAAAAGACCAAGAGAAGCTTTGAGAAACTTAGAGAAAGGACATTAACATTCCAAACTCTTGCATACTACAGAGCTCAGTTCCAAACAGAAAAATGCTCAATTTGCAAGAATGTGACAGATATTCAAGCATTCTTTTCTGTTTTAATGGACAATCCAAAATGCTTTTTTGTTGATCAAAATGTTTTATTTGAAAAGTCAAATGTAAACATTTGTAAACAAATGTAAACATCCCTTCAAAAAGAGAGAATTTTTTAAAATGCTTCATTCTCTTCAGACAGAACCACTCCAATTCACACTGACATCAATACATAATTTTAGCCAACCCAGAACTGCTTACTGTTTTGATATGTGATCTATTTTAGCCCAGTTATTAAAGAGCATTTTAATAACAAGTTCAGAGGAATTGTGAATGTAACGCTGGTATTCATCCATGGCAAACATGTTGAACCATGCTGTTTTTCTACCTTAAGTTCAGCCAAGTGTCTCTGATGCAGCGATAGACTCATTCTCCTCAGTGGTTCATGAACTGCATACTGAATAATAAATAGCATAAAAGAATGCCAAGTTCTCTAATCAGAAAATTATTTATAGAGATGCTGCAGATGTGTGGCAAGAATTCAAGCTGTGTAGATATACAGGTGGATTTTCTTGTACTGCCTTTGAAGTACTCCTTTGTGCAATCTCCTCCTTCCAAGTTCCTTGACAATTATATCTTTACCTTGTCTGTATTTTTGCCATGCGTTAAGACATGTATTTGCTCAAAAAGAAGGCTGTCATGAAATGTTTTTCCTGACTCAGTCAAAGTCCAGCCTTTGTTAAGAACACTGTCTGTCTCTGAGCTTTAGAGCTGTAGATAGTTTGATGAGAATGCACCTTCCTAAAAATCTACATTTATAAAGAGACTTCTGGTTGCAACACCCTGAAAATTGTGATTTTTTTCTTTTCCTTCTTCTTCTTCTCCTTCTTCTTCTAAAGCATTACCTTTATTGCTTCCAGTTCTACCAGTTTACTTCTGGTTTATGGTTGGTGTATAAACTAGAAGCGAAAAACAAAGCATTTTAAAAGAATAGCCCCTGGCTATATTCTCCACTGTATGAGCACAGATTTTCCACTGTAACTATCTTGCTTCATCATCGTCAATCCACAAGCCACAAGTGCTTAAAGGGCACTTGTCCATGCTCAGAGCAAGCATCCTTTCCTGCAGGCTGCACTTCAGACTCAGAGAATGAAGTTTTATGATATTTGAGCTAATTCCACAGCCTACATTTATTCTCTCTCTCCCCTCTCATTTCTCTCCCCAACACTCAACACAGACTTGTACCTAGGTAACTCTGCCTGCTCCCCTGCACTGGCAGAGGGGTTATCTGGCTCCCCAGTAATTCAATTCAGCTCAATGAAAGAGCTGACTTTTTTTCCCCTAAGTTAGTTTGCCAACGGTTTGGGAAGCTGAACTGGATTGCTAACAGTTGGGCAAGCAATAGAAGGGAAGCCGCAAGGATGTGTAGCCGGATGGGGGCGGCAGAAGGGACACAACTATCTCTGCAGCTAGCAGTAAAGTTGGTGACATGAAACCATTCCATGAGAGACTTCTCATTCTCTTCCAACTGTCAGCTGTTCTGAAAACAGGGGAGAGACATCATAAGGAGGACTCTTTCCTCAGGTTGTTTTAACCTCATATATTAGTGACATAGGAACCAGGGCTTTTTCTAGAAGAGTTTGTTCACCCTGTCACCTTTTTGCATATTGATGTCACCATGCACGCACCATATTATTTTCTGCATAGAATCGCAAAACCACAGAATTGCTGAGCTTGGAAGGGACCCGTGCAGATCACCTGGTCCAACCGCCGTGTTCAAGCAGGGTCAATTAGCACACATTGCCCAGCACGGTGTCCAGTCAAGCTTTCTCCAAGGATGAGACTCCACTACCTCTCTGGGCAACCTGTTCCAGTGCTCTGTCACCCTCACAGTGAAGAAGTTTTTTCTCAGGTTCAGATGGAACTTCCTGTGGTTCAGTTTCTGCCCATTGCCTCTCATCCTATCACTGGGCACCACTGAAAAGTCTGGCCCCGTCCTCTTGGCACCATCCCTTCAGAAACTTAAACACATTGATCAGACTCCCCCTCAATCTTCTCTTCTCCAGGCTGAACAGGCCCAGCTCTCGCAGCCTCTCCTCATAGCAGAGATGCTCCAGTTCCTTCATCATCACAGTAGCCCTTTGCTGGACTCTCTCCAGCAGTGCCATGTCTCTCTTGTACTGGGGAGTCCAGAACTGGACACAGGACTCCAGAGGAGGCCTCCCCAGGGCTGAGGAGAGGGGCAGGATCACCTCCCTCCACCTGCTGGTAATGCTCGTCATAATGCAGCCCAGGATCCCATTGGTCTTCTTGGCCACAAGGGCACATTGCTGCCTCATGCTTAACTTGTTGTCCACCAGGACTCCCAGGTCCTTCTCTGCACAGCTGCTTTCCAGCAGGTCAACCCCCAGCCTGTCCTGCTGCCTGGGGTTATTTCTCCCTAGGTGCAAGACCCTGCACTTGCCTTTGTGGAACTTCAGGAGGTTCCTCTCCGCCCAGCTCTCCAGCCTGTCCAGGTCCCTCTGAATGGCAGCACAGCCTTCTGGTGTGTTAGCCTCTCCCCCCAGTTTAGTATCATCAGCAAACTTGCTGAGGGTGCACTCTGTCCCTTCCTCCAGGTCATTGATGAATATATTGAAAGACTCGACCCAGTAGTGACCCCTGGGGGACACCACTAGCTACAGGCCTCCAACCTGGTCCTGCGCCAGGACTCTGTGCCATTCACCACAATTCTCTGAGCTCAGCCATCCAGCCAGTTCTCAATCCACCTCACTGTCCACTCATCCAACCCACACTTCCTGAGCTTACCTACAAGGATGTGATGGGAGACAGTGTCAAAAGCCTTGCTGAAGTCCAGAAAGACAACATCCACTGCTCTCCCCTCATCTACCCAGCCAGTCATCCCATCAGAGAAGGCTATCAGATTGGTCAAGCATGATTTCCCTTTGGTGAATCCATGCTGACTACTCCTGATCACCTTCTTGTCCTCCAGACGCTTAGTGAGGACCTCCAGGAGGAGCTGTTCCATCACCTTTGCAGGGATGGAGGTGAGGCTAACAGGCCTGTAGTTTCCCGGCTCCTCCTTCTTGCCCTTTTTGAAGACTGGAGTGACATTGGCTTTCTTCCAGTCCTCAGGAACCTCTTCTGTTCTCCATGACCTTTCAAAGATGATCAAGAGTGGCCTAGCAATGACGCCCGCTAGCTCCCTCAGCACTCGTGGGTGCATCCCATCAGTGCCCAAGACAACAATATCAAGTATATTTAAGATACAAACAATCCTCTACTGACCTTTGGAGAAAAAAAAATCATCTCCATATGTCTTCTGCATACTAGGATTTAAGCAGGAATAGGCATACTAGTGAAATGAATATAAATAGTGATCGATACCCCATTAATAGTTGATATAATAATGGCCCTTCACAAAGCACATACCAACAAGAGACGAATTTTCAAAAACTCCCTTGCATCTTGCAGAATTTTAATTCCATTGATTTAAAATAAACACTATGCTGCTTGGCCCAAATCACTTGGCTGTTATTTTTTTAGACTCCAAACAGAAAAAAAATATTAGTTTTGCTAGTAAGTCTAGTAAGATGCATATACTTTTATTTAAATATTTTTAGGTTAAATATAATTTCTATTTTATAAATGTTTAAAAATGAATGTGAAATTATGACCAATTTTATTAAGATATAAGAAGGAATAAAATTCATTAACTAATGAATAGCAATGCATAGCATCAGTGAGCCATCCCCAATTTCCTGCATGGAGGATGCTTTTGGAACTTTGTACCGAATCAGTGGAAAAATGTCTTTAATCTTTTATGTCAACTCTAGCTTCATAAAAATGATATAGTTCTATGTAGTTGATTAACATAGTAGTGGAGAGGGCGCTAATATTTCTCATTTTTCCAACCAGCATTATTTTCCTTTTCTGTTGTGTATGCAAGATCTTGCTTTAAATTTTTTTTTTTTCAGTTTAACAGGCTCACATTAAGTTTCATTTCTGATTTTCATTCATTGGAGTCACTTAGCATTCTTCAGATGGGATCTCCATAGTACAGATGAACATATATCAGAAAGATCCTCTGTGGAGAATTCTCAAGCAATTGCAGTATAACTAGGTAAAACAAAAAAAAAATATGGCAAATTCAAATCTTTAAAAAGCATGTAATAAGCATGAAATAACATTATAAGAATTATTCTTTTGAAAGCAATGAATAGGAAATAATGTTGGCATAGGTGAATGAATTGAATCAGCTGCTTACTTGTCCTTTGTTCTAATGCATGTTCATTGCTTTCTTCTCAGCTCTTATCATAAAATATAGCACTAACTGAAACTTAATAATTGTCATGAATCTAGCTACTTGTTATAAATAGGTGTACTGGAAAGAGTATTAATTGCATGTGTTACTTACTTTAAAGGTATTTGCTAGCTGTTCTGTATCAGTGTTCCTTATGGATTTCTAAAACAATATTTTAACTGTCCAATATTTTACTTATTATCAAACAAACCTTAGGTGATGGCTGGACTCAGGAGTACTGAGAAAAATGATGAGATGTGGAAAGACCACCACAAATGGAACAGAGAAAGCTGCCCAACTATGAAGTTAAACAGCAGTTTGTAAAGAGGTAGATCAACAAAGCACTCAGTCTCATTTTCTTGTCACTATTCCAAACATAAAGTATTAAATCGGATGCCTAAACACAGATGGAGAAAATGTTGCTATGCCCCTGGTTATTACCAATCAGTCACACCAACCACCAAATTTTAATCACTGAAGTACCAGAAGTTTGAAGAAATATTAAAGAAAGTCAAAAATAATGGAACATATTGGCTAATTGTCTAAAATTGAAAGTGATTAAAATACTAAATCATTTTTTTGGGACAAAATGGCCTTTTTTCCCATAAACAAGATTATTTGGTTAAGAAACCAAATGAAAGTCGAGAAAGTGATAAATCCTATATTCTTCTTCCTGTTTAGAAATAAAAACAAGATGAAGAGTAGCTGATCTATTAATTCTAAACCTTTGGAAGACCTGCTCATCATCTGTTTCAGTTAAACTGTTAAATACAGTCAGTGTTGCTTTCATATGGCAGAGCAATTTAAACACCTAATTTTTTATTATTTTTATTAAAGAAGTGAAGAAGGCTTTCTAACTCAATAAAAAAGAAGTCTAGCTTTTATGTAAGTGGATCCTAATTTCCAATCAAATGTAGCTTGCCACAACCTACAAGTTACATACTGGTTACCTAAAAAAGAAGAAATACATTGCTTACATTTTTCTATTTTTAAAAAAATTTAAAAATCACTTATAAATATATGTTGCACTGCAAAATTTTTTAATTTAAAGACATTTTATCTTTTGTACATAAAAGTGAAGCATCAGAATCAAATGTAAAGGCTTATTTAATGGAAAGTCAGAGTTTAAGTGGGTTATATGGGGTATGTTATGATACAGGATCTTAATTAAAATGCAAATATTTGAAAAAGGTTAAAACAAATATCTAAACTCATATTTCTTGATCATTGATTAAAAATCAGAGAATTAATTTGCTTAGGTTAAATCTGGTTAGCAGGCAAAGATCAAACAAAGGATGAAGTATGTATTATGAAAACTGATACTTAATCACTATACCAGAGGTGCAAGTGAAACTAGCAGACTCTTCTCTGAGGATTCAAACGTCAAACTGCTGCTGTGCAAATATTAGACATGATCCTCACATTGCCTGTGAAGAATGTTAACTATCTAAACAAGTAAGGAAGTAGATTAAATAATTCCTAAACTGTGTTTTCCTTTCCAGTTGCAATGTTATGATAATACGGTAAAAAGACATATTAATTTTCCTTTAATCATGGATTAGTTAAGACATGGCATAGAATCTTCTGGGCTTCAATGTCAGTAGGTTATCAAACGCTCCAATTTGCTGGAGATTAAACCAGTGACATCAACCAAAGCCTTTTTCTAATTACACATATAACATAAGTAGTAAAGCCCTGGATTACACTACTTCCTAAAATAAAGCAATCTGATGTTCTGATTCTGGTTTTCACTAAGCTTGAATCAAATTATATGCATGTTAGACATATCCAAAATCTACACACAATTTCAGAATCAAAATAATTTTTCGCAATTGCATGCTGCTCTCTTTTTCAGAAGAACTCTATTTCAATAATGTTTTTTACTCTTAAGCAAAACCAGATCAATTTTTCATTAATCAGAAAACAGAAATAGCTTTCTTATTACATGTGGGTTTTTTTTTTCCTACTCAATCATACACAAGCTTGAAGCTAAATTCCCAGCCAGAGATGGCTTACTGAGTCATGTGTTGGCATGATGTAGCAGAAGGGCCCAACAATGGCTTTTGACATGATTTATTGTCAGGGTAATGCTGAATTCTTAATATTTTGGAAGGCCTTGGTCTTCCACGCTACTGAGAACCTATCAGTAAAATGCATATGTCAAAAACATAATTGGAGCCAGTGACTCAAAAAGAAGCCATGCCAATTCAAGGTGAAAAAAAAAAGGGGGGGAATGACGATGGGTAAGGATGAGTAGTTTTGGAAACAAACTATCATGAGGAGTGGTGACCACTCCATTTTTCTTACTGTTGATACAATCATGCCTGAATATATTTCTGGAAAATGCATCTTACAAATAACTGTGTTATTGAAGGAGGACCTCCGTGAAACTCTGGCTGTTTGCATAGACATTACAAGAAGGCATCACAGTCCCTTTTTTCCTTGAAGTGTATGTAGTGAAGAAACAGTTTAAGTATTGAGTGTTGCAGAAATGATCCTGCCTCTGGTTCTGCCCCTTTTAAGTCAAAACAGCTTTCATCTATGTTACTGTATTTGATCAGGTGTTATGTGCATGTCTGTGCACATATTGATGATAATTTTGATGATGGTAAATATTAGTTTCAAATTGAGGAAATTAATATTTGATTACTAGATACAGAAAAGGGAATCAAGTCTTTCTAAAAATTCTGTTTGCCTTACATTAAAGAAGAACCCTGCTGTTTTCATTTCTGTGTACAGTTCATGCAAAACATTTAGTCAAATACTCACTTCACTCCAGAAGAGAGACACCAAAGCAAAACCTGCTCAGGAAGGTGATGATACTATCTGTTGTGCTTTACTCAGGTTTCACTTTCTGGAATCTTCACCTCTTAAGAAATGAACTAGATCACGTTCTTAATCTGCAAACACACAATTTGCATTGTAACATAGCACACACATGGTTCAAAAAGCCCTTTAGCTGTCGCATTTCTCACCCCTCAAAGCAGAAGCAACCAATACATAAATTCGGGGAAAGAAAGGTCAGGAAAAGGGCAAGAAATATGTATATTTCTGGTTCCTCCATTTCCCAAGTGTGATTTTCACTAAATTTTAGTAACTGGATAACCAAAGTTGCATTTGTTTGAGCAATGTGACTGGCAGTGGACAGTAGAGTTTTTAGAGTTCCCTTTATTATCAGGGAACATACAGATACATG
This sequence comes from Struthio camelus, assembly GCF_040807025.1. NCBI lineage: Eukaryota > Metazoa > Chordata > Aves > Struthioniformes > Struthionidae > Struthio > Struthio camelus. The sequence goes on along the minus strand of NC_090942.1, from coordinate 35,959,683 downwards.
GACAGAGTGATTGCTTAACCCTTATTTCCTTAGAAAACCTGTGGAAGGATTCGGTGCTGGTGAAACCCAAACAGGGAAATCAACATTTATCACCTTACTCTTTTCAAAGAGAAGCTTAGCAAGATTTTTCCCTGATTTGTTTTTGGTCCGTTTAGACTCTACTCCAAGTGGATATATGTGCAAACAGGCGAAAATCACAAATACAAAAGAAGGCTGATATTTTGTACAATATATGACAAATGACTTTGTGCTGCTGATCCCACACACCAGATGGTATGCTGCCATAATCAAAACTGGTGCTGACATAAATATTGTCCATACTTGCAAATTTTAATTATTTTTGGGTGCAAGACATACATGCAATCTTTTTTATCTAGGAAGCTTTGTCATACAACTCTGAAACAAGCAAATACTGCTAATCAAAATATTGTCCTAGATTGTCAAACATTCTTAATTAGTTTGCATAACTGAAAGAGACAGAGACAAAACTATCTTTTCCTTTTTATTCTTTTCTTGCAGTGCGGGGTAATTGTTACTTTTTAAAAGTCTCTGATATCTTGCAGTGTTTTGTGATATGCTTGGGTGGATGTGAGGATAAACTGTAAAGCTAATTTCCCTGAGAACCTTGAGTTGTGCCAAGTTAAATCCTCGGGATGAATGGGTGGCTATTAGGAGCAGGAGGTGGTTCTCTAACTCGGTGGTAACATGCAGAGTCACGCATAGCTGAACGAAAGCTTAGCTTCTAGCAAGATCTCCTTCCCTTTAGCTTAGAAATACATAAAATAGGGGAAGGGATGGAAAAAGTAGGAAAAAAGTATATTTCTGTCTGTAGCAAAAAAGAGAGCTCTGTAACTCTAGTCAGATGCTGCACGCTACCGATATGCTTGTTTTACACCAGTGACTGATTCACAAAAAATTGCCATCAGAAAGTTCACAGAAAGTTGCCATCCACTGCCAATAGCTACACTAAAATTAACAATTATAACTAAGGCTAATAAGCAGTTTTGAGTGATTCAGAAGCTTTCAGATCTGGAAAAAACTTGTCGATCATATCTGCCCCGGCTTGGAGATCTCGGATGGTCTGATCTTGGAAAAGCTGAAGTGGGACATTGGAACTGGTTGCGTTGCTCAGAGAGGCTGCAACTAGGCAAGACCCTGAGCAACCTGATCTAACTTCAAAGTCGGCTCTGCTTTGAGCAGGGAGTTTGGACCAGATATCCTCCAGGGGTGCCCTCCAATCTGAATTATTCGAAGATTCTCTGATTTTTTGACAAACGTTGTGTTTCAGCAGAGAGTTTCTGATTCACTCTAATTGAGACACAACGCCTTGTCATATTTGAGGTAAAACCCAAAAGTGATTATGTTCCATAAAAGGCCAGTCATAATGTGTTAACACATTATTAAAATCAAGACCCAAATCAGGAAAAAACAGAATTAAGCTCACCTGTGTTTATTTTAGTTCATCCCCTTTCTCTGTGCCTATTTACAACAGTCATCAGTTAAAGCACTGCCTACTATTTTTCTGTCATCATTTTCCTCTCACACCCACACGCAAGCACTCTTCTTTACCTTCCCAGAAGCGTTTTGCTTCTCGCAACTGCTTGGGCCCACGGAGTGCTCTCAATAAACACGAAAGGGCAGAGTCTCAGTTCAGATGTCAGGACAGCACAATGCACAGCGTAGCCTATAGAAGCATTTTTTTCCTCTTGCTCCATCCCCCTTGCAGACAAAATCATCAGGGTATTTGGTTGGTAAAAAGCAAGTGGTCTCTTCAATATTGCACAAAGTTCAATTGTTCAGAGGTTTATAATTTGGCTACTTCCTCACAAATCCCTACAAAATAAGGAGGTACTAGAGCATTTCCAAGAAAAACTCACCAGACACGTTAATGCAGGCAATACCAGTTGTTGAAATTTCCTTTTTTCTAGACACTTTCCAACATGTTCCAGAAATGTCTGACACTTGCTCTTCACAAATCAGCTGAGACAGATAGCCAGCGTGGAAAACTTCAGCTCTATCTGTGAAATTTTCACAAGGTTATAAGCAACTGAAAATATGGGCTTACAACAGGAAGCACTCAGTGACCTCAACAAAGGATGGCGTTACTAGTCCTTCCAAAATTAATCCCTTAGCCTCTGCTTTTTAAAAATTCCCATGACAATCTAGACCACGAATTTACATGAGAACATACTTGCTTTCTAACATCAAGTACCCACCAACTATATTTGGTTAGTCCAAGCCAAACTGAAAACCAAGTTTGGCTAAAAGGAAATTTTGATATTCTTCCCTCTAAACACAAGCTCTAAACAAGACTGTAGTTTTTTCACAAACACTGGCTTGGCTTGGGGGATGCTAGCACTTGCAGGAACCTTGCCATACACAGAAGTTCCAGTCATGTTTTTACCTAACATATCAAACTATATTTCATTTTAAAAACAATGAAACTATTTCTCCACTGTTAAGATAGGCTTAGAAGAGCGTGAGGGAAGTAAAGAACTACTGGAAACTCACCATCAAAGGTGAATAGGCAAGGTTTGAAAATAGAAGGAGTATCGACTGTATCCTCCCAGTTTTCCACTCAGAAGATCTGTAGTAATACGAAGATGAAATCACCCTGCAGCTGCTGAAAGCACTAACCAAGCTAAGGAATGGAAAACATAGATGACCTGATAGCCTCAGTAAAATTATTCACATGTTCTAATTGAAGACATGCCTTGGTCTTTAGCTGGATCCAAGCCATGGGTCACATCATAAAATTCATAAGCAGCAAAAGGATAAAAGAAAACTCGCGGGTGCTGACTAGTTAAGAAGAGAAAAGTAGCAATGGCCAAAGATGAAAAAAACAAAGCTATTCCAAAATAAAATAACAATCAACTCTCCGAATTCACTTCTACAAGTTAGGAAAACTCTTCTCCTCATTTCAGATGCAAAAAGAGTACTACTAGTAAAAACAGACTCAGATTCTTACTTAGATCTTATTCCTGTCATTTTCTCCACTCACACCAGCCTCTGTGATTTCCTACTAAATATAAACATGAATGCAAAAATCAGCACTAGCAAATCCAAAGGTATTAATGGATTTATGTAAGGCCAAGAACAACCAGAAAAGATGCCTGGACTGTCATCTTCTTGCAGCTTCTCCCAGTGTATGTGATCATAATTATTGTAGCTATGCCAGCTCAACAGGGAGCTATATTTAAACCCCAAAGAAGATATTTGGAGATCAAGCTGCTAATCAAATTTACAGAGAAATGGAAGGAAACCCTGTATTTTATTGGCTTATTTGTGTTCATTAAAAGCAGATGCTTTCTGTAGCCAAAAGAACAGGAGCTTACAGCAAGAGAAAGCAGACTCGGTTGGTTAAAGCACAGCAGTTCTTTTAGCTCACCATGTGTTGTTTTTCAGGCTTCTAGCAGTCAGATGTCTGCCGGAAAAACACGGTCATCTGTGAGGGCATAGGATGTTGATTAAATAATAAAAGTTTCATCTGATAAAAGCTGATCTAGTTCCAGATGCAAAAGAATGAGAAAATTCCTTCTACAGGTTAAGACAGCATTTTATTTCCACTGCTTGGAATGTAAGCTTCCTGTTTAAAATACTTAATAATTCCAGTAAAACAATGCACTGACAGTACATTTTCTATTTCCTTGAACTTAGCATGCATATAATAATAAACTTATAACAATCAGCTGAAGGAGTATCTGACATTGCTCTCACATCAAGATTTGCTGCTTTATAAATCTCTTCCCTCTAGTTACATACTGACATGAACGATGGAGATATACGTGTCCTGGGCGAAAAATGGTAACTCAGACGTTATCATGGTCTTAGGTAGTCTCAAATTTGAGGTGGATATCAAAAGCCTTACAGCCAAAATATAGTCAAAAAAAGGAAGAAAATAGGATGAGTCCAAAGAAAAGTGATAATAATGGGATGAGTTAACCTGAACGAATAATGGATGGAGGGACGTCCATCCTGTCCTGAATTTTTTCAGCTTTTTGAATTAAGCAGATCAGAAGAATCTAAAGTGTCATTTACTAGCGTTATCCATTAGCTTTTTAACCTCAGTGATATCTACCAGTGTAACTCTGTATTGTCCTTTCCAGTTAAATTATTCTTAATGAGGCTATTTTGGCTCCTAAGTGAAAGTGCCTACAGATATCAACTATACTGTATGTGCATCACCATTAACACAGCTGACTACAGTCCTCCATGGATAAAGGCACAAATGGCAGAGACAGTACACAGGATCTTCCACTCTTCCATCTTCAGGATTTGAGTACTGTAATCCTGTGCTCAGCTGTTCTACTTTGAACATAGTATTTAAAGCATATAAGGCTTAGACTGTCTCTCTCTGTAGCTATCTCCTCAATGACTCTGTGTTTCAACCAAGGCTGACAGAGGAGTAGAAGACTCAGAGATAATGGCGGACCTACAAGCTTCATAAAAATAATCAGATAGGTAAAGGAGAAGTAACAAGCAAATGCTCTGACTATGGGAAAAAGAACCTATAAAGAGAATATGAGATTTAGAGCTTCACTAGAGATCTCACATGGACAGGACACCTCATAAATGGTCCAGTCATGTGAAAATCTTCAACTGGAGCTTCTAATGATGAAAGACACAGAAAAAAAGTTGTATTAGTGCAGGTGTTGAAAGAACTATTTGGATTTTTGGGGCTGCACTAGGAAAAGCATCACAGCAGGTCGAGGGAGGTAATCCTCCCGCTTTACTCAGCCCTGGTGAGGCCTCATCTGGAGTACTGGGTCCAGTCATGGGCTGTCCAGTACAAGATACGGACCTGTGGAGCAAGTCCAGCAAAGGCCACTAAGATGATTAAGGGACAAGAGGCTAAGGATAAGAGGCAATGGGCACAAACTGAAATATAGGCAGTTCCACCTGAACACAAGAAAGCACTTCTTCATTTTGAGGGTGGTTGAACCCTGGAACAGGTTGCCCAGAGAGGTAGTGGAGTTTCTGTCCTTGGAAATGTTCAAACCCGACTGGACACAATCCTGGGCAAAGTCTTCTAGCTCACCATGCTTGAGCATAGGATTGGATTAGATGATCTCTAATCCAGCAAATCTCTAATCCTGCCAGCCCCAGCAAATCTGGGATTCTGGGATTCTGATACACTGAAATGGGAATTTAAATGAATTGGGAGGTAGAGAGAGTCACATATATGCTCTTCCATGCTCCCAAACATTTCTGCTTTACTTAGCGTTACTGTAGACTATGGCAGTGGCTTGTGGAAGCTTCCAATTGCAGCAAACTTTTCTTCACAAGACTAAAAGAACCTTCTCTGTTTTATTTGCCAGGCAAAATTTTTTCCAAATATTCTTTTTGCCTATTTTAAAATTTGTCTGAAGTTCTAAATTATCAAAGTTTTTTTCCCAATACATTTGAAGTTCAAAGGACAATCTATTTTTAAATATCCTGAAGTAATTCTGAAAATGTTATTTTTTTCTCAGTTCTCAGTTTCTCAAAACCAAAGCCCTCAGATGCCACCAACCATCCAAATACCACTGGTGTATTGGAAACCAATCCTTAATAACAGAGACCATAACCTCAACTCAATATACTGATTAGGATGTGTAAAACATTCTTAAAATTTACTCCTTAATGAAAATGTATTCATTCATTCATGATTAGGGCAGCTTAATAAGACTAAAACCACAGGCATTAACCACTGTATTGAATCATAGAAGTTGTCAAGTTAGTGCAGAATTCAGTCTCAAGACTCGTGCCAGATCATACACCTCAAAACATAGCCAACTGAAAAAAAAAAACAGAGCGCCTTGCTCTTTGTACCAATAAAAAGGTTTAAGGGCAATTTTAAGCCAACCATCAATATGAAACAGCCCAGAATAGATTCTGGTACAGACTTCTACCTCAGTGCAAGACAAATGCCAGTCGGAGAGAGCAGGACTGGGAATTCCAGTTGCTGGAAGCTCACACAAACTTGGCAGTAAACTGTGCTGAACTGTGCTGTGATCATTTCAGCCTCTGAAGCCGAAGGGTCAGGAGGAAGAACACAAAGGTTCTCTGCAAAATCTGAAACGGGCCTGAGGCATGCTCAGCGTGATAGGCCACACCAGCACTCCCACAGGAGCTGCAAATGAAAAGGCGATACACAGCCATTATGATGAAACATTGCTGGATTTGACTGTCCATGCTTTGCAGCTGCAGCAGAAAGAATGAGCGAAACACTGAATGCAATTCCACATGTAAACTAAATTCTACCCTTACCTAAATTCTACCTTTGCTGATTTCAAGTTACATCGCTATAAATAATGGGCCAAAGTGTCATTTTGTTTCCAGCTCATACATTGCCAAAAGAAATAAGTAGCGAAGCGGCATTCACATCCAGGGCCACAGTGCCAGTTCCCAAGAAATATTTTTCTTATATCAACTTTTTTTTTTTTCAAAAGGAACTAATGATAATGGATGGTTGTGATCATCCCTGGTATTAATTCAAGTGAAATCAAAACAGTTTCAGCCTGGATTAATACGGATCATAAAAGCCTTTGCAAAGTAAGTACATTCACCAAAATAATATACAATTTTCTTTCTTTCCTACACAGTTTTCCTATGTTATTTGGCAACTGCTTGCTAAGTGCCTGTAGAAAAACTTCTGCTTAAAAAAGCACACCGGCTGGGAGAGTGGGTCATAATAATTGTTAAGAGCTAAATTTTGTTGTTTTACAAAAGGTAGAAATATAGCTTTGGTTCACATCTCCCAAAGCGTAGTTCCGGCACCTTACAGCTATAACACATTATCATGAGCAGTTGTAGAACTGTAATAGCCTTTTGCAGGAATTTGTGGGCAGAAAATTGTCTGTCTTTTCCACTCATAAAAGTACACCCACCAGAGCAAACTTACAGCACTGATGTATTAGACTTAGTGCCTTCATAAGTGCCTCTGAGCATCTTGCTTCACACGCTCTGAGCCTCCATGCACCTGGCCACAGAATGGAGACTCCTATCTAGTACCTTCAGTCATATGACGAGAAAGAGATGCAGACTAAGGCTGCAGGTGGGGGACTGAGCTTCCGGACAAGCCTTTTTTTATTATCGTTTCTTTCTGCACAGGAGGAGCTCTCTATGCAATGCACCGCCTCCTGTGCTCTCTCCCACTCTGTAAGTCCGGACTTCAGGCATAGCCACCTGACAGATCAGGCTGTAAGCTCACGTCGATCAGGCTGATCATTTGTGATCTATCGCATCTGGCATGTGGGGTCTTGGAGTACAAGAGAAAATGTGCAGAAAATGCATGAAAAGTATGAGAGAGAGCAGGAGGTAGGAGCCAACGGAATCACATACACGGTGTGAGACACTACAGAGAACCTGCCTGCCTTTCCTGCCAGTGCTGCATATGCACAAAATGGGTTTGCACTATGCGTCCTGATAAGTATCGCTGCTGTATTGCAGAGAAGCCTATGGCTACATTCATGGACAATTAAAGTCAAGAGGGTGAGATTTCACATCTTCCTTTCCCTTGTGCCTCATATTGCAAATTTAGAGATTATTCACAAATACTTCATATATTGCCACAGGCACATAGTATTCAAGTTTTAATAAAAAAATCCACTTGCATATTCTCCCTTTAGATGTTATTTTAGAGTTACTGCAGTAAATCACTACAGCCCTTTATACTGCAAAATGAATCTGGTGTTCTAGAAAAGCTTTCCCACTTTTATTTTGGCTATCCTAGAGACATGTGGTGTCTTCAGAAACAAGTTATGTCTGACTGCATTCAAAAACACCTCTTTAAGTCCATCAATAAGATGTATTTGCATAAAGGATTTTAAAGGTTAGATTACTTTTTAAAGGTTAGATTACTAACATTTTAAAGCATTTTAAGCATTTTAAAGGTTAGATTACTTACCTGTTATCATAGAAAAGCTGTCATACCGCTTTAAGAGACTGCTCAAGGCCATAACAAATTACTTTCACAAATGTTTTTACTATCAAAGGCTAAATTCAGTGAACCAATAACTTTTTGTTAATTTGCAACATTTTCTCAAGTTCCGCTTCTGGAATAGAAAATGAAAATAAATTATCTTCTAGTCCTTAACAAGGCCTTCCTTGCATATAAATGTGCTCCAGAGACTTGAGGACTACTTAACAGTGTCTCTGCGTGTATTTGAGATGTGGAAATGCTAAGACTTGAGGACTCTAAAAATCCACAGGAACACACGAGCCGCTGACACTTATATCTGTTGTTTTCTAAATGTCCAGGTTTTGATGACCAAAGTAAGAATGCATCTTAGAATGCTCATTCACTTTTCATAACACATATGAAGCACCTCTGTGTACTAGGAATACCTAGATTCAAGCTGTTTCAGTGTTTTAGAAATCAACCAGGATATAAATTGTACGGTCTGTATGTTATATACAAACTTGATGGCATCAGCACAAAACTAGGACACTCCTAAAGTAAACCAGTTCAGTTAGCAGACATAGACATATGTGTCTGCTACTTTTTTCCCATCTTCAGTCTTATAAAATCTTTGATAAGGCAAAGACACCAGAGAGGACCGAAAGTGACAGCAACAAATCTGCCCAATCAACGAACTGACATTTCAGTTCTGAAGAAGCATCTAAATGGGGAAAAGACAAAAAGTCAGGTCAACATCAATGAATGTAAGTACTGCAGTGCTTTTACCGTGAAGTGTACTCTCCCCTAATGAGAACCTCCAGCTCTCATTGAGGCCAGTATCAGCCTCTCTGACTCCCTGTTCAACAGTACTCACCAGCTGGTGGCAATTCTGAGGACAGAATGAGGAAAGTTGGCACTGCTGGGCAGACGATGCTCCACGGCTCTTTGAATATCCCCTCTAGATCTGCAGCATTATAAATCCGATAATAAGGAGCAATAGAATAGGTCTGAGTGACAGAGAGGAAGAAAAGGGAATTCTGAAGGTCTATGGGTGGGGGATGAGGAACCACTTGCTCTGGTAGGGACTGAATACTCCAGGTAGGAGTCCCAGTTATTGAGCTAAAGAATCAGTGTCTTATTTTCTTTCTGTTTAGTCTAATGAATAGCATCTATTCAATCATGGGTGTAAAAAAGAACTTTTCAGCAGGAAAAAGAAAAAATAGATTGAGCCTTTGGAGACTTAGAAACCTGGTGAATAGAGCACCCAGGTGGGATGAGACAGCTGTGTTTAGGTCCCAGCTGCAAACTGGGCAGAAAATGGAGTTGAAAGAGTAATTATATCTCTCATGCGACTGTCCTGATCATGATCTGATATACATAGCCAGCCCCGAAAGCCAAGCCTCCCACTGCCACCTCCGCCAGACCTGCCTTCTGTTCTCTCCATCCCCTGAGACACTGCAGTATTTGACCTTCCATTTCCTCAGATACCTCATGTTCTGCTTCAGGGCATGCCCAAAAGCATCGCAGTCTGGATAGGACCAAGCATCTGTGCATGTATCTCATGTCAAGGCCCTGCTAAGATCCATGGACCCGGTGTTCTTCACATCACTCCCCTAAGGGGCTTGATCCACCATGTGTAGTCAAAGTTGTTTGGTTTAGACTGTGTTCAAAACACAGCATCACCTACCACTTTCTTCTAAAACTTGAGTGGGGAATAAAAATAAATTATTCCCCTTACATACTCACAAATTGGTGCTTGAAGTCCTTGCGCAGCTTGTCTCCCTTCCTTCTTCTACCTGCTCAGAATTCACGCACACAGCCCACATCTCCCAGTTCCCTGATATACCCAAACTGCCAGACTGGACCTACGCTGAAACAATCTAATTCAGGACTGAGAGAGAGGGAGCACAGAAGGAATAAGGCTTTCCAACCTTTTCTATTGCATGTTATCTAATGGCTGTAATGTGCATAACTAGACCTTAAACTGGAGACGGGAACTCCTTCTTCCCATGTGAGCGCTATGGTAGAAAACCATGTTCTTGCTTGTGCCTTTTTCTAGTTTTTTTTAAAGTCAAGTTTAACAGGAGAAGGAGAGGACATTCCTCCCCTTTCAGTATCCCCTTGACTCATCCTAATTAGTCCCTAGCCCAAGAGTAAAGGTGCTTGCTCATGAATGGGGCTGTAAACTCCCTGGAACCAAGGTGAATCTAGATACAGCTTTTGAAAAATCAAGCCCTGTAATGATCATTTATATAAGTGTAACAAACTTGCTGTTTTACTAAAAACAGCATTTATTCGATTTTTGGTCGAAGATATTACAGGCATTTATGGATTTGTGGGTTTTTTTTTATTTCAAGCACAGGGGAAATATTAAAAGTTCTTCTCAAGCTCAGTCAGTCTGTCTGGCACTGTATAGGACATGAAAACAAGAACAGTTCCATCACTGAAAAGCTTTCGCTCTAATAGATAGCTTGGTAGAGGGGCAGGAAAACACAGGCAGTATCCTGATGTTTTTGGAAGAAGGAGACAGCGATCAGCAATTCTCTGTAATAAACACCTCTACTGGTGATGCCAGAAACCTTACATTTGTATAGCTTAGCAAGAGAAAGGTTTCACGTCCTAATTAATGCACTGTCAGCCTCACACAGTTTGTGCCCGTGTACGATCAACAAAGACTCTGGATAGGTACTGTTTTCACATTGGTACTATTTGGTACAAGAAGAGCAATTACCAATTTTTCTCATCCAAATCAGATTTTTGATTGGAATGAACCTTATAATGTTACTTAGTATGTAACAAGTGTCTAAAGCATCTTTGTGTGTGAAATAGCACAACGTATTAGATTGCATCATGCCATGGGTTAGCTTGTCAATATTAAACAGGAATGCAGAATTGCTGGGGTTACAACCGGCTGCTTCCAGACTTACAAGAATCCTGTAGTTCTAAACTGCCTTCAGACTGCTTGACGAATCCCTTATGATTTCTCCACAAAGTCTGCTTATTGACAGATGGACTCTATCTGTAAGCTGAGCAGATCATGTAAGGACCATTGCAACTCCCATCGATTCCTTGAGCATCTGGGCCCTGAGATCTCCACATAAAAAGCAAATCCCAGTCAGCATTAATGAGCAAAATAAAATTGGAAAACAAAATTCTAATTGCCTTAATTATTACACATTTCACTATGTTTTGGATCCTTCCCTCCCCAAAGTAATTATCTCCATGTTGAGATACTATGATTGGAATCTAAATAATTAATTGGCTTCAAGCCTTACTATCTTTGCTTCTTACTTACTTTGCACCAAGGAGTACTCCACATTTATCAAGGTCTGAACAAATTGCGGTTAACATTGTTATTATTTTTAAATCAGATTATTTTAAAGAAAATGTGAAAAACACTCACAAATACACAGCTACTCCATGTGCTACTGCAGACAGAATTTTCATTACACAAGAAGGACTTCAGGAAGCATTCAGGGTCAAAATTTTCAGTTTTGACAGTAGGAGAAGGAAACTAAAAAGTTAATATCATCTTCCTGTGATTGTGTTGGCAATATGATCAACTTAAATTTCACCCAGTATTTTAATACATCTAGGCAACTAGAAATGTTTAACGGTTTAGAAAAAGTCCAAATGAAGCCAACAAGTATCTTTAAACAAATGAATATTCCACTGGAGTGTCTGAAACCAATCAGTGCTGAATCGGTAACCTGGAGACTAAAATGATTTCACTGGTGCATCATCCAAATGCACAGAAATACAGAAATTAAACACAGCATGTGAACAACAAAGAGCAAACTGGATTTTTATGATAAGGTAGTGATCCAAAAGTCATTGAAATCAATGGCAATATCACCCATAGCTCAGTGGTCTTCAATTATTTTGAATCACATTTCTAATGAATTCCTTGTACCAAATTGAAGAATTTCAGTTTGATGCAGGGTGAGTTCGAGGACAAGGAAGATCCCTTGAGCACTGCATGTAGCCACAAAATGTCATATTAAAAATCAGTTTGCTATGTGTCCTTGGAAGAAAAACATGATTTACAACAGCTTGCACAAGCCTGTTTGCTGAAAGTTATTCTATAAACTGTATGCATGGATGACTATAAATCCAAAATCTCTGTTGTTTGCTAAACTAGTCCCTGTTCAGTTTCAGTCTCTAAATGTAGGGTACTTTAAATGATGGTGGAAATTTAGTGATAACTACCACCGGGGACTGCTAAAACCACCTCGGAACAGTGGGAAGAATGTGCTGAGTCTCTAACTACAGCTTTGCCTCTTCATTACCTGGTCGTGCTTTCCCACTCGAAGCAGCTTTCCCACAGATCCGCTGCTCAAGACAAGCTGGGTATATGGCACTTAATTTTAGATAGCCCCTTGTATCATTTGATAGCCTCCTTTGTTCTCATCAAAGCCCGGTTTACTGTGAAGCCTCTCTTGATTTTCATCATTTAATTAACCGGGGAATTGTTTTCCAAAGCCAGCACAATGCCTTTCAGATTTATCTCTGCGTTACTAACACCCTGCGGCTCTCGCTCTCCGCTCGTGGAGAGTTTCGGTGCGTTTAACGGGGGCCATATATTCCGCCGCGCTCTTTAGCGAACCCTGCCTCCCCCGTCTGCAGTGCAACCGCGGTGGCAGTCCCCAGCCCGGCAGCGGGAAGCTGAAGAGCAGGCTCGGGCTCGGGGGATGATCGGCGCGGAAGGGGCCGAAGCCAACCCCCGCGGCGGCGCGGCTCTCCGCGGGGGCGCTCGGCCACCACTTGGCGGAAAGTTGCCTGGAGAGCCGCAGCCGGGCACGGCACGGCACGGCCCGGCCCGACGCGGGTGAGGGCGGCGCGGGCGGCGGCTGGGCTGCAGCCGGGCGCCGGGCGCAGCCCGCGGGCGCGGGCCGGGGAGGCGGGGAGCGAGCAGCGAGCAGCGAGCAGCGAGCAGCGGGGGCGGAGCGGGGCGGCCGGGCGCTCCTCCTCCGGGGCTCCGACGGCGCCGTCCCGCGCCCGCGGAAGTCCCGCGGACCGCTTGCAGGGGGGGAAGCGGCTTTCGGTCCTGCACGGCGGGGGCGAGGGGGAGGAGGGAGCAGGGAATAAAAGCCCCAGCCCGCGCCCTGTCGCTACAGCTGGGAGCCGCTTGCCCGCCCTCCTCGTCCTCATCATCCTCCGGCGTCTCCTGCACCGCCGGGCGCGGATCCGGCCGCTCTGCGCCATCCCGCTGCCGGGGACGACCGGCCCAGCCGGGCCCGGTCTTGCCCGCCGGCGGGGAGCCGCGGCCCCGAGCTTGCGAGCGGCGCGGCGCGGCGCGGAGCATGCGGGGCCGGGGCTGGCGGCGGCGGCGGGGCCGGCACCGCGCCGCCCGCGCCCCCCGGCCATGAAGCGGCGGCCGGGCGCTCCAGGTAACGCTGCCCGGCGGGGCCGGGCCGGGCGGGGCGGCAGCGCGGGGTGCGAGGCGCCCTGCGCCGCCGGGGCCGAAGCTCCGCTTGGGCGGACCGAGGACTGGATCCGCCTGGGTGCCGTGTCGGTACCGAGCGCGGCCGCCGGCTCTCGCCCAGCCCGGCCCTCACCTGGCGAGAAGCGCTGCGCGGCCGCGGTGCGCTCGCAGCCCGCGGCGGAGGGGAAGGGGGAAGGCGAGGGGCGGATGTGCGAGGGCGGGGGCAGCCCCCGGCGGCACCGGGCACCGCGAGCGGCCGCGGCGCTGGAGGCGGCGGCGGGCTGAGCCGCCCGGGGCGGCGGCGGCGGCGGTGCGGGGCCGTCGGGAGCGGCGCCGTCGGGCGGCCCCGCGGCGCGGCGGCCCGCGGGGGGCTCGTGGGAGCCCCCGCAGCATAGACGAAGGGGCTCCCCTGGGTTTAGCCCGCCGGGATGAGCCGGAGACGGTGAGGATCCTGCACTGAGCAACTAAACTTCCGTAAGAGCTGGCATAGCTTGGAGACTGGTTAATGATACTGGGGACTGAGCCGCTACAGCTTGTCATAGGGAAATTGCATTTTAGTTCGTCGCTTGATGATCTCCTTAGCAACTGAAGTCGTATTTGCAAGGCTGAAGCTAGGATGCAGCTGGATTAAAAAGTAACACGGCAAAAAGGATGCACTGTGCTTTTCTTCCATTTGTTTCACTGAGCGTATTTCTTTTGTGCTCTGGGATAAGAGCTGCAGACTATTAACTTCGTGTAGATGGTACTGCTGTAGACAGATTGCTGTTGGTTAGCCTAACTCAGTCTCTGTGATACGTCACACAGTTGCTCATCTGTGTCTCAGTTTCTTCAAGCCAAGTAAGTTATCATCAGTACAGAAAAATAAAAAATCTGTCTTCAGAGAGATTCTCTTTAGTGAGGGATGAGTGGGAAAAGATAGTTTTATCTGGATGAAGTTACTTGGACAAATTCATCCCTAATCCAGTGCTGCTGAGGTCAATGATTTTACTTTATCTTGATGGATCAGATTTTCAGTCAAAGTACACTTTTATCTTCACAGCTTAAAAAAAAGTTGTCTCAGAGTAACCACCTTATGTTAGCTGTCTTTCTGCAAAAATACAATAGTACTACAATAATGCTCTAGTTTTAACCTGAGGCAAACTGGCACTAAGTGCTAATGTTCACCTTGTTAGCAGAGGAGAGCAATAAAGCAGGTTGATCATTCCAAAGGAGATAACACTGTTTTTTTAGCAGTGAAAATGAGACTGGAATCTACTTTGAGCTACTCTATTACAGTTGGCTTTCCACTACAGTATTTTGAGGCCGTGACAGCTAGATGCTGTCCAAAGAGACCACTTTATTTGCCAGAGTGACCTCAGGATCAGCTTGCTGCAAAAGTGATGTAAAGCCTTTTCATCACTGTTGGGTCCTGCATCAAGCACAGCTTAGCCCAGTTCAAGGATTTAGACCAGTATATCAGGGCATCACCCAGATGTGATTCAACAGCAGTCTGCCCTCTGCTCCTTCATGACACTAAATCTCAGGGATTGTGATGCCCAGACAATCCACATCTGCTCAGTCAGAGATGCTGAGCACAGCTGTCGGATGGAGATTGGATTCAGAGAGCGCCTTTCCCTCTGAGTGTTAAAAGCAGAGCAGAGCTTGGAAATTGGACTGAGGTGTCCACCAAGGGGATATTTCCTCTGACAGCATCCCCCACATGCAGTAGGAATGCAGGTTTCAGATCTTCCTTGTAACAGTAACATTTTCAAAGATTGATTGTTTAAGATGCCGCTGGATTATTTGTAATTAATGGCTCTATCCAAGTACATAAGCAGGATCCGTAAAGTTAAGATTAAAAGTAATAATAATTGTGTAATATTGTTGTTTTAAATTAATAAAACCCCATTTTAACAGTCATTATTTTTTCCTTGTTCAAGATAAAAAGATTTGTTACATACAATCCAAAAAGGGCTGCAAGGAATCAATGTTAACACTTTAGCCATTCTATTTAGTTTCATGTATTATTATAGTTAACTAATACAGCCTTGATTCATCTAATACCAGGCTGGAAGAAGGGGGAGAGGAACTGTGCGGGGGCTGGGAGGTGATGGGAATGTGAAAAGGTGGGCGAGCGATGAGCTAGTGACAAGCGGGCTGGTGAGACTGGGGGGATGGAGGGTGAGGAGAGTGAGCGGGGAGGGAGGAAGTGGTACTAGCAAGGGAAACAGCTAGCAGATGTTGAAGTGATGTGGACCTTTTGGAGGGTGAACTGCGATATTTCTCGTGTTTTTTACTGGCTGAGCTCTTGATTCTATAGCCTTAACTATTCCTGTAGTACAGGGGTTTTGTGCTCAAGTGTTTGGATTTTCACTGCGCAGAAAGTGCCAACCAGGCTTCCAATTGCATGGGACTATTTGTATCACCAGTGTACAGGAAGGTGTTATTCCTGCTGCAAAGCCCTGTTCAATCAAATTTGCTTAATATTGAAAAGACTAGTTAGTGGTAATGTTTGCAAAAGCACTCAGGTGACTTCAGATCTCCCATCTCATTCACTGCCTAAATTGGGAGACACAGTGCATAAGGATTTTTCAGGAAAGTCTCAAATGAACTGAGAAGTAGCTGGGTATACAGGTTTTCCTGGAAGAAATAGCCATAAGCCTGGAGATACTTAGAGGAGAAGTTGTTGTCAAGATTACCACTGTAGCATTAGTGGGGGAGATAACCTGGAGAAAGTGGGAATGATTAATGAAGGACGTAAGCTGATCTTTCTTACAGTGACAACTGATGGTGAGGATGCTCACAGCTGCCCAGCATCCTCCTTTTCCATGCAGCTCTAGGTGCTTATTACTTCCAAAAACATTAAAAAGATCAAAACGAAGAGCCAAATCCTCAACTGCTCTACAACTTGCTCTGTTGTAGCCAATTGAGCCGTTCTTGTCAACAGAGGATAATCCCTGGAATAGGCAGGATATGCCCTGCATTTCTCCTCAAACAGATAAGGAACATGTGCCCTGTTACTGCACAGATGATTCATCTTGGGAAGTACTGTGTTTTTGGCAGTGAACTTAAAAAGTATCACACTTTAACATCACATATATACCAATTTTTCAAAAATTCAAGTACCAAACCCCAAATCGTGCCTTTCACTATACTATAAATCAAGAAAGCTGTTTACCTAGCTCATTCGGAAATAATAAAGTACTATAGCCAGAGTCTGTTGACACATGTTAGCTGATAGTATTTAACAGCAATATTTCTTTTGAGAAAATATATAATATCGAAGTTCACAAAACAATACTTTTCTGACGTGAAGTAATTTTATTAAGATGAAATAATATGCCACTTATTAATATAAGATTGATAGCAGGCCTTATTCTTTCTGGCTACTTAACATCTACACATACAAACCCAGAATGGTGTTTTGAATCATTTTGAATAGGTTCAAATGATCACGTGTTAATATTTACGTTCAGCATGCTTGTGTTTGATGCAGAATAGCCTGTATAATTTGTACAGAAGTTTTCGTATTCCCAAAGGATGGAGCAAATTGCACTGCCACAGTGTTTTGGTATCCTTTACTTTTCTGGAGCTCTGTAGAGTATCCTGCTCTCCAAAAGGGCAAAGAGCCTATCAGAAATGTGGATGCTGCTTTGAGTGAGCAAGCGCTCACCAGCTAAACTGGCCATAGCCAGGAAGGTTTCTCCTTATCAGGGTACTCTCAAAATAGCCTTGTGTGGACACAGTAACATTGATGTCCTTAGTATGGCTTTGCCTTGCTTTGCAAGGGAAGTTCTCTGAAACAATTCTTGTTTGGCAACTTTAACAAACTTTGGAAATGGAAAAACATGTTTTCAGATCTTAGACTGTTTTTACTCCTTAGAACTCAAAGGTATTATGCTGATGCACACCAACTATGAATCTGTCCTTGGGATTTGATTGCAGACTGGCTCAGAGTTTCTGGTGAGAGAACTGTAGGTATGGATAGAAACAAACATGCAAGGCTATTTAGTGTATTAAACCTGGTCAGTGCCTTCCCAAACTGGGCACTGACCTAGTGTATCCCATTTGGAGCATCTCTAGGATTGCAGTTATATTCAGTACAGGAGCTGATTTTGAAAGTGCCATTCATCTTTTGCAAGTGCAATGATATTTAAAATTAGGTTGCAGAGGTTGCAAAATTGAGCATGCAAACATTAGTAGGAAAGGCAACCTATCTTTGCTCCTCTTTATAATGCTTTATAATTCAATATTTATAATAAAATTTTTAATCAAATAGTTTTATGGTAGACAGTTTTCAGATACCACGTTTCATGCAATGCACAGAATACTGTACTAACTAAATGAGCAGTTATTAAATACTTGCTTCTCATCTTTCAGCGTGTGTACCTTGTGCAAATCCATACTGGGTTAACAACATTATTTCCTGATAGTCATTTCTATAGTGCTTTCAAAGAACTCACCCTCTAGAGTAGCTTTTCTCTCTTAATTGTCTCCATAAAAACTAGCTAGCAAAAATACCCAAATTAACTGTTTTTGATTAGGCAATGTAAATGGCCTGTGTAGCGCTATCTTAGAACTGGATAACAAAAACTTAATTCACAGAATCAGAGAATTGTTGAGGTTGGAAGGGACCTTTGGAGATCATCTAGTCCAACCACCCTGCTCAAGCAGGGTCACCTGGAGTAGGTTGCCCAGGACCATGTCCAGACAGTTTTTAAATATCTCCAGGGAAGGAGACTCCGCAACCTCTCTGGGGCAACCTGTTCCAGTGTTCAATCATCCTCATAGTAAGGAATTTTTTCCTTAAGTTCAGGCAGAACTTCCTACGTTTGAGTGTGTGCCCATTGCCCCGTGTCCTGTCACTGGGCACCACTGAGAAGCTCCTTTTGCAACGCGCTTCCAAAATCCCTTTTGGTTCCTAACTCCCTGTTGAATTCCATAGGCAATTAGACACTTTAGTAGGATCTAAAAGCCTAGAAGACTTTATGAATCTTGATATTAACTTTTTATCCTGATCAATTCATTTATTTTTACAACGACTCTATAGTTAAGATCATGTTGCTATACTCCTTTTATATACAGGGAAGCAAACTACTTTTGACCTGGTAGCAAAAAGTGTCAAGCAGAGCACTTGGAATTTTATCTGTCCAGAGCGGAGTTCCCATGGATAGTCACAGCGGTCTGCAGTTCTCAGCACTTCTTCCGATCAGTCCCTCCCAAATTTAATACACAGAGGTTCCTTATTTTCCAAGTATCAAGCTGGTGACTGTAATGTGTTCCTTATCTTCTAAGACTCCAGTTGACATAATTTGCCAGCTCTCACAGAAATTCTGTAATAGGTAGGATATGTTCCAGTACTCAAGTATTGCCATTTACTTACCTTTTGATGTAATCGTTCCTTTTTTTTCCCCTCTGATCCAGTGCTTTGTGTGAGGAAGGGCTTTGTAGAAAAAATGTTAAATGATCGTGTAACTAAAGACTGCATATAAAATTTAAAACGGCACAAAAGACCTTAATTCTGGCACTTTTTGGTGTCTGAGCACTTGACTTGGCAGTCTTGCAAAAACCTCTTCATACAGTTTTTGTGAATGCAAACATTTAAAGTATATATAGATAGGTAGATAGGCAGAGATATAGATGAAGATATTCGTGGAAGAATTTTCCCCTCCTGCTGCCTTTATCTTTATCCTTCAAATGGCTCATTAGCAAGTTCAGCTCTTTAGATTCATGGTGCATCCTCTACCACTTATGAGTAGGAGTCTGTGGTCAGCAGAAAATAATAGACTGCCAGCTTGACAGAGGGATAGAGGAAAGTGGAATATGGAACTGAAGGGGAGTGCAGCTTGTTGCCTGACACATATCCTGGCTGGCTTGAACAGAAAATCTTAGAGTGATAAGTAGCAGATTCAAAATCTCCCGAGAACTGTGTTCTAAGGTTCGTCTCCTGAAACTCTTGCCTCTCTTCTGCTTAACTTTCTTCTTGTCCTTTACTACCTTCCCATCTCCTTTTCCATTTTTATCATATGCTCAGTCACTTCATTAGTAACAATGGTGATGCTCTATTAGCATCCTGTTTCCCTGATTTTGCCCTTCCTTCCCTAGGCATCTCCTACATTCCTTTTTTCCCTCCTCTGGCTGCTTCTTCTCCCCATTCTCCTCTACCCCTTAAATCTCGCTCTTAAGATTTCTGTACCAGACTCATTCTTTCTTCATCAGTCACCCATCATCAGACAGCACAATTTCTCTTTTTATTTTGCTTCCCTCCATTTGAGCTTGCATCCTTCTTCTCCTCCTCCTTCCTGTAGCCTCCCTGCAGTCTCCCATCTCCCCATTCCTGGACATAGTCCCCATTAGCAGCCCACAACTGCTGGACAGAACAGCAACCCAGCTGCTGGGGCTGTGCTGCTTGAGTACTGTACCAATGGGTGGATAACACTGGAGAAATGAGTATGAGGTTAATATGAGGAAGCTGAATATCATACTTGAGCTGTGAAAGGATGAGGATAATCAATACATGTGGATTCACCAGGGAATTTACTGACAAACTCTTAACAGGCATCCAGGGAGAGCAAGAGTGAACAGAAATGTTCATTACTATGCTAATTATGTGTACATTTTACTCGGAGATGGCAAAAAGTATATGTCTTGGCACAGAATAACTACCCTGCCAAATTTCAAGTCTCTGTTTCAACCCATAGTGACACTAAAATATTCTCAGGGAAGTGTATGGTTGGTTTTGTTCTTATTATTTAAGTATGAGCAAAATATTTTTCCTTTACTGAGTTTTGAGAAATGGCTGACTCGTTCTAACTGAAAGTTCCTAAAACTTCTGCTTGAGGTAGACACCATGCATAGAAAATTGTGTCCTAAACAGTTATTTTGGCAGAAGCAGAAACAACAGAATACAAAATATTCCAAAGGACATCTTGAATAACTTTGCAAATAGGCTGTTACTACTTGCAGTATCAGTTATTGAATTAAAAAAAAAAAAAGAAAGAAAAACTCGTATGACATTTAAAGACTTAAGTAGTCTGAGAAAATTCTGTGCTTGAAAATGTGTGACATTTTCTGATTGGGAAAATGTAACTGCTTCCCATTAGATAAGAAAAGAACATTTTTAGATAAGGCATTTCTTTTTCCTGCATCAGAAGTTTCCTTTCTAGGCTGGCCTAGAAATGAGTAAGGGATGGCATTGTGCAGTCAAGCTCCACAGATGAGCATTGCTGATGGTGGTTTTCTATGAGCTGTTAGAAATTGCATTCCGTGGTTCAAGACTGAGGAATGGTTACAGTTTTTTGAGAGGAAAAATCATGTCTGTGATGTGAATATTTAAAGACGAATGCAGAATTTTGTGTTTATATAAAAACAATGCTAAACCGTCACCTGAGAAGAACTAGATTTTAATGATGTGAAACAGAAAGGATTAATTTGCTTTATTTGTTCAAAAGGCACGCATAAGAAATCAGGCAGGGCATGAATCTTAAATGTTAACATGCTGTACCTCTGTATTCTTCTTTTAACAGTGATTAGTGCAAAGCTAACTACACGTATAATCTCTGGCAAGGAGCACTGGGACACAGCTAAGGGACAGCCACAATGTCTTTAAACTGCCGACCAATTCCTACTCGACTTGGAGTTTTTAAACTGAACTGCAAAGGGCTGGCATGCCTCTTGGTTTTTACTGTGAGTGTTTGTGGCAATGCCTCAGGGATATGTCCAACAGCCTGCGTTTGTGCCAGCGATATCGTAAGCTGCACCAACAAGAACCTCTCCAGGGTGCCAGCAAATCTTTACAAATGTATGAAAAGACTGGATCTGAGTTATAACAGAATTGGATTTTTAGAACCTGAATGGGTCCCAGTACTGTTTGAGAAACTGAACACTTTAATACTCAATCATAATAGTATTAGCAGCATTATCACTGGAAGTTTTTCCACAACCCCAAATTTAAAGTACCTAGACTTGTCATCCAACAACCTGAAGACACTGGGCAGCCCTTTATTTCAAGAGCTGAGAGCACTGGAAGTGCTCTTGCTTTACAACAATCAGATAACGCAGATAGAGTCTTCAGCCTTTGGAGGATTGTACAAATTGCAGAAACTGTACCTGAGCTATAACTTACTCTCACACTTTCCGCTGGACTTGTACGTTGGAAAACATAAACTGAAAGAACTTGTATTGCTGGACGTTTCCTTTAATCACATCCAGTCGATGCCTATTCAGCGCCTGAGTTCAGTGCCAGCCAAACATCTTAGTGGAATTTATCTTCACGGCAACCCATTTTATTGCGACTGTATGCTGTACTCCATGCTAATCTTTTGGTATCAGAGGCACTTCAGCTCTGTGGTGGAGTTCAAAAACGAGTACGCCTGTTTGTTACGATCAGATCCAAGAGGTAACAATAAACTGCCTTTACTGCACGACAACTTTTTGAATTGCTCTGAAAGCACCATCAACAGCTCTTTCCAAGCCTTTGGGTTTATTCATGATGCGCAGGTCGGTGACAGGCTGGTTGTACACTGTGACAGCAGAATCAGCGATGCAGGCACGTACTTTGTTTGGGTTAGTCCAGACAATCGACTGCTGGAGCCAGACAGGGAGACTGACAACTTTAGGGTGTTTCACAATGGGAGCCTGGAGATAACAGATGCCCAGCTAGAGGACTCCGGGCTGTATTCCTGCATTGCAATAAATAAGAAAAGACTCCTAAATGAAACCATAGAGGTTAGAATAAATGTTAGCAATTTCACAGTGAACAGATCCCATGCTCATGAAGCATTTAACACAGCTTTTACCACCCTTGCTGCCTGTGTAGCCAGTATTATTTTAGTACTACTTTATCTCTATCTGACCCCATGTCCGTGTCAGTGTAAGACAAAGAAGAGAAAAAGGAAGCTGAACCAAAGCAGTGCCCACTCATCCATACTGAATTCCACACCACCTTCCGAGCTGCCTGCTGATGAGAAGAAGGCTAGCACTGGTAAAAGGGTGGTTTTCCTGGAACCTGTAAATGAACCAAAACACAGTCAGAATGGGAAAGTAAAACTGTTTCCTAATGACAATATAATTGCTGAGAGTATCTTAAAAACTACCCGAACAAAATCTGACTCTGACTCTGTCAACTCTGTGTTCTCAGATACACCTTTCATGCCATCAACTTAGTTTGCTGCCTGTATTTGTATTGTGCAATTAAATTTCTGAATACCTCCTTTGCTTGTAGCAACCATCAGGAAAAACAAATAAAAAGAGGAAAAAATGTTTTAAAAATTATCTATTGTCAGTCATTGAATTGAATTGTCAGTCTCCTCTTTCTGAGTGCAGGACCATGCAACAAGTGCTATCTTACTTGAGAAGAGCAAACAGCATAGCATTAATGTGAATGTTTTCAGTGCAACCTTAGCCTTGACTTTTACTCTCTGGTCTATACATAGCATTCGGTCATGCGTGGTAACAGGTGTTGTCAGTGCGTACAACTGACCCTTTAGAGACAAAAGGAATGCTGATGCCTAAAACACTCTCAGTTGTTCTGGTAACCCAGCTTCTTTGCAGTAAGCATACAAGCAAACTCATCTCAGTACTGAGAAACGTCCTCAGCGTTGCTACAACTCCTTTCACAGGCCTATAAGGTCTTCGCATTAAAATCCCTGGGGAAAAAAGTCATGAGTTTTCCTGGACTGATGGGGGTGGGAGGGATTTGCCACTAGAATGCCTAGCAATGCTACATGAAGATTTATAGCCATAAACTGATAAATTGTTTTCCTGTAACTGCGTGAAAACGTTAAGTGAAAGGGGATGGTACTCTTCTTATGCAAACTTAATCAAAGTTAGATGACCAAATTCGTTCACAGGTGTTGAGAGGTAATGAAAACAAGTAACAGTAACATGTTTACTTTGCAATTGTATTGGTCTGGGAATGGATGCTGTCAGTCATGGGGACTTGACTAAGCAGCACTAGCTCATTAAGCTGCAATAACTTAATTGCTGGAGGTCGGTTGTCTTAACTTCAGCTGGTCACTGCACGCTTGGAACTGTGTGCTCTGAAATAGTGAATAAACCTCCCATTACCACCAGGACTTCCTCTTTAATCTTAGGGGAAGGTTTGTTTCTCTTCAGATATACCTTTACAAAGTAAGTGAAATACTTCATTTGATCCTTTTAATGGCACATATTTCCAGAAGTCTCATGAAATTTATTTTCTAAAGATTTTTATGTAAAGAGGAGGAATAGCATTTGGACCGGTTCCTGAAGAATGTAGAATACCCTCCACACAGTGAATTCAGAAAGCTCAGCTTTTCTCTGGTCTTAGCCCTTGTTTTCCACTTGCTGCTTCCTACACCTGAAATGGTGTAAAGTTCTTGACCCCAGAAGCATTGGCCTGGACTGAACTGGCCTGGCCTGCATGAATTGTTGCATTAACATAAGGAACCTATTGTTATAATCAGTTTCCTTTTTTTTTAGTTTTACTTACACTGTACCTGGACTGGACTTTGCCAACCTTCCTCGGATTGAATAGTACCAACTTCAGAAGAGTCTTATTACGAATTACAGCTTATTGAAGATTAATTGGAGCATGTTTTTCTTCATTCTGTCTTTGGAGCATGTATTGAAAGGGTGAAAGATAAACAACACTAGAGCCAAAGGGCCACATGATATAGGGGAGGGTAATTTATTTTTGAGAGGCTTACTGTAATAGTCACTTGCCAATTTTGTGATTTCTTTTGAGAGACATGTCATGATGCTAAAGCTTATATTTGGCTGAGCCAAAGCTATCAACAATTGATTTGCTATGGAGAAATCCTGATGTAGCTAATTATTTGGAAGAGAGCTATCTGGAAAACAGATTACATCAGGAAACAGTGTCGCTGCAATGTGCACAAAGTATGCGGAATTAGAAAACTGCAGGAGATTTTGATTCAGATATTCAGGGAAATGGAAGACAGAAATCCTTTTTGTAAGCGCAGGACAATAGAGATTTGGGAGAGCGAGATCACCAGGCATTTGGGTCCTTTATTTGTACATTTAACTGCACACATTTAAAAACAGCTGCTGCTATCACGCAGGTTAGTGTACTTTCCATAAAGCTATCTGCCTTTTCTATCTGCATACATTCATTAGAACAAAATCAACACCTTTACCTATAAAGTCTGATGGAAAACAATTGTCTTTGCTAAAACTGGTGATAGAGCTGGGTCTTGTGTCAGTGAGGGAAAGGCCTGACCTTTAAGACATTGTCTCCTTCTTGAAGGTTTTTAGTTTAAAAGATTTAAATAAGCTGCATGAACTGCTACTGTGCCATATATGTGGTTGTACTCCATTTTTTGGTGGGGGGGTTTAGTGGCTCTTAGACAAAGGTCTGAAACAGTGGTAAGACAGAATGGGAAACTGAGAGGCAGGTATATTTCATTGGAACTGTGATTAATTGAATATTCCTGGGGAAAGCTGTGCTTATTGGCTACAGCACTGGGCGAATATTATGGTCTGTTGTAATACATAACTTTAATTGACCTGGACTTCAGTGTTTACAAGAGTGCTGACAGTTGAATCCAAACTGGACTGAAAAAGAAAACAAACTGTTGTCAGTGTGGCTGAGAGCCAGATGTCCACATCTCCTTAAAAACTACAGCTGAGCAGATACACTCCATTGCCTGTTTATAACTCAATACACTGAAACAGCATACTGAATTCATTGGATGAATTTTAAAACTGTGTGGTCATCTTAAAGGAAAAAAGGGTAGAGCCTATAGCCTTCCTTCCACAGGGCTGTTATCCTACTGCAGGAGCATAAGGATTTGTGGGATCAGGATAATGCAGCTAGATGACTAGAGAAGCTGAATGCAGTTCTAAACAGTAGAGATTTACTATGACTATTAATTGGTTGTATTTCAGTGACTGCTTCAAAGTGCTCAGTGATGCAACTGTGATTATGAACAAGGTGGCAAAACTGAAGCTTCTAAAGGAACTTTGGCTTGTTTGCTGCTTTTTCTCTGCATGTATCACAATCTCTGAGTTTGGGACAGTTTTAGTAAGGATTTTTAAAGTCTTTGCATAATATTTATCATACAGCAATGGTACCACGAATCTGTAATCCCAATCCTCTTCTTGGACAGCTATGGAAAGCCAACGCCTATTGTTCCTCTTTTCCCACAGCAAAATAAGACTTCCCGAGTCTTCTGAGCTGGGAGTCAGAAGTGTTAGCCTGCTCTGTAGCCATGCAGCCCCCAGGAGAATCTCACAGACACAAAAGGATGCAGGCTGGGGGCTGGGATACCACACCGCAGCTCCAGTAAGGTCTGCCCTTGCAGGGAGCCTTAGTTGGCAGGCTCGTCTTTTGCAAGGTCCTGAATACTTTGGCTCCAAGCCAACCACACTCTTAGACTGGGTTTGCAGTACGGCAGAGGTACCAACCCACTGGCAAGAAGTCTCTGGTGATGCAGGGGGTCATTGCTTCTTCAAGGTATCCAGAATGAGATATTTCGCATGCGATTCAGACAACCACAGGTGGGTGTTACTCTCCCTTATCTTCTTTTCCATGCCTGAGACTGTGCCACAAAGGGTCATAGATGGGGCTCTGAGCTATAGCTGTTTCGTGGGGCTCTTTGGAACCTAGGTCCTCCACAACTTGAACTGTGGTGAGCAGCTTTGCTCTTACTCAAGAACCTGTTGCATCACATCCAGCTGATTTGCAGGTTAAAAACAAGGACAACAGCAGCAGATGGTTCTTGGAGGTTATGTCCTTACCTCTTTGTGTCTCCATCACCGCACATGTCTACAAGGCATAACTGTTGCTGAGTTGGTGTGTTGGAAACCAATTGTATGGCTTGCCCTGAGTATAA
Source organism: Struthio camelus (assembly GCF_040807025.1). NCBI lineage: Eukaryota > Metazoa > Chordata > Aves > Struthioniformes > Struthionidae > Struthio > Struthio camelus. Next base: position 35,933,561 of record NC_090942.1, on the reverse strand, counting down.
CTACTGCACCACTGTATTATACCTAAATTACCCACTCAGCACCTACAGTGGCAAGTAAGAGGGAACACTGCTTGTTGCCTCCTCCAGAGCTCAGTAAGGTTGAGTATCTGATTGTGACCATCTCACTAATGATGACCAATTGCCCCTCAAATATCTTAAAACTGCTACCAAAAAAGCTGAAAGCTGAGAGTGTACCAAAGTGCTTTCCTGAAGTCAGCCCTTAGTCTGGATTTGGTTATAACTGTTCCATGTCCTTTTAGCCCAGTTGTCCCCCACCAGCTTATTGGGCAAATAGTGCTCTGGGTTAATAATGCATCTATCTCCTTAGCATTTTTTCTTAGAAAAGATAGATTTCTGAGGCTGGCTAATGACAGAGTGAAAAGACAGTGGTTTATTATAGCTCTTGTCCTTCTGAGCAAAGTTGTGATTAGAACTGCAAACTTTGACCTGGGACAGCATAAGATTATTTTTGTCTACCAGAGTGAATCAACGTCCTTCAGGGTGCTTATGTACCTCTACTATGGCATGTTCTTAATAACCTCCCTCAGTCCTCTAAACTGAGAGTAATTCTACCTTTACGGGAAGTAAAGCTAAAGTGTGCTATTGCAGTATTATTGTGTAAAGTAATGCTGACTTGACAGTCCTCTGCAGACTAGAACCACTGAGCATCCCTCCAAACACACTCGCTCTCCTTAGTGAAGTCAAGGTGGTTTTAATAGCTGATTCTTTAGCATTTGGCTATGAGAGGTGCAGAGATCATTTCCAGTCCGTTCCTAAATAGTTCTCTGCGTAAAGACTGACTTCCTGAAAACAATTTCTAGATATACGATGAACTTGCTGGACGGGATCATTGTAACTGATAAATCAAAACAGATACTTCTTCCAGATGGGTTGTAAATCATGAGAACCGGCATTAGTAAACAGCAGCATAAGAAGATAGAATATACATTTCGTTTACAGATTGAGTAATTTAGATTTTATTTTTTGTTTGCTCTTTTCTGGTAAACAATTCTTGAAGCATTATAAATATAGAGAAAGAGTATGTGTTAAAGTAAAATTTTCTGTTTCATGTTCATATCTTGCTATTAGTCCAATGTGTCTCAAACGTGGATAAGAATACAAAGTTCATGATTAAGGGAATAAGGGCAAGCAACAGTTTTGATCAAAGTTCACTTGATACTTTAAAAAGGGATCATATCTAAGCTTTTACTTTCAGTGGGTGCATGGTTAAAGTCAACAAATCAGACGCTTTATATGTTTACCTAAATATAGACTTTATAGATATTTTGAAGGACGTGGCCCTTAACAGAGTTCTGTCACTTATGAAAGCAGGTATGAAAGCAATCAGTACAAAGGCAAGGGGTAAGAATATCGATTTCATTTTTGGAAAATGTAGAGGTATCCCAAAGTTGCTGAAGAGGTCACCTTTTTGTAGGTAAAGGACCATGACTCTGCCTTAGTTAATACAGAGCTCTAATTTTAATGTTAACTGAACAGTTACAGTGGAGAAAAACTTTTTATTGTGAATTACTGGTTTATATTCTCATTATGTTAGGTTTTTTTTTCTTTCCTTATACAAATATATTTTCCTTCCCTCTGTAGAGTAACTTACTTAACTGGAACAAGTATCTTCTTATTGTTTCTCCTAATAAAGTCTACATTTGGTAGGGGAGGAGAGAAGGGAAGGATCAAGAAAGATGTAATCGTTTTGATAAGACAAAGATATCAGTAAAAGTTAAGTGCCAACTGAAGTGTTTTCTTTGCTAAGAAAAAGCATGAAATTAACCATGCATAGACACGTACTGGTTATTTTAATTTAACTTAAATTTTCTGTCTGTTTTGATTAACTTAAAATGGCTTATTTAATCTTTTTAAGCCTTTTTTAAAGGAGTAAGACTATTGATACAACTTTTTGCATCAGCTTAACTACACTAATTTTAAAAACATCACCAATGTGAAACTGCTCTGTTAACATAAGGCAACTCTGGTACACAGAGTGGCTGTCCACTCCGTATAATGATTTCTGGTGACAGTCCAGGAACTTTTGCAAGTATTTCTCTGGCAAGCTAGAGCCAAATTGCATCATGCAGACCTTTTCTAGACAAGTGGGAAGATGTTTTCTTCAATCAGATTAGCTCGATCGACACACTCAATTGAAACCCTCATTTAGCCCTACCACTTGTAGTCTTTTGAGCTCAGTGCATTTCTTTCAACTTCTGAACCATGTGCAAACCATTAGTAAGCTACTGTAATCTGTGTCTGAGATAGGGATAACAGGAGAGAGGAAAAGCTACCTAATATGCTACAGCACCAGCTTCTCTCCTCAAGGGTTAATAAGCAATAGAGATTAAAACCAAAAAGCTCACCAGTACCAAACAAACCTTATAGACCTTCCTCAGAAGTCTCCAGGCGTGTCTGACGCCTCTGATGTGCGCCCCTTCCACTGAGCCTTAACAAGTGTAAGCATTGCCCTTTGCACAAGACAAAATGTCCTTTCACAGAAGCAAAAAGATTTCTAGCATTTTCTGTCATGGCTGAGGTGCTGTTGGCAAGAACATACCACAAAATAAATTAATTCAGATAAGCACCACTGTTGCCTGGAGCAGCTCAATTAGCCTTTTGCGCTTGGAGCAAAGGGTTTTATAGCACCAGACAGAGCTTCAGACCAGACTATTTCTGACTTTCGTCCTCTTTGCTCTTTTTTTCCGCTGGCACCAGAATCACTGCAAACCAATGCTTTTATTATATTTTTTAAACCAAGTGTTCAGGGCAAATGAAATCCTGAGCCGTTTCCCAGGCAGTCTGTTGTTTCCTAAACCTTGGTGGAAGGGAAACAAAGCTGGCTTTCTCCTCTGTTTTAGTGCCAGAACTAAGATTCTTTCTGATCTCAGCCGTGGCAGAAACAAGTGTTATTATAATGATGGTGTAACTGCTACTGCTAATATGCTCAGATATGTCAGTCAAGGCCGGATCCTGCTGAAGGAAGTGTTTTGCAAAGGGAAAGAGGGTGTAGGTTCATTCCTAATTGCTTCTTTGATGCTGTTTCTGAAAGCAGAAATGATTGTATTTGAGCTTTTGCTTGAAATCCTTTCAGGCCCTATTTTTTAAGCTAACATTTATGAAGGCAAGTGAATGACGTTTGTAATTGCAATTGCAATTTGTGTATACCGTTTTGTAAGTCTGGGGGAAGATAAATTTCCTTTCAGTTTATCTCCTCTCCTTCCTTTTTTGTCCATATATTAGAGAGATAGTTGATCTATTTTTCAGTGGATGTACCTCTCCTACCTTGTTTATTTTCCAGCACAGATAATCACTGCATTACAGTTTAAGCAAAGTGATCGTGTTGCAGTGAATGCTAACTACGAACCATATGTTCTGTAGAGATAAGCTGATTTGTTGACTATTTTGTGTTGCATATCATTTCACATTTTTAAAATATATTTAGATATGCTGCTATTATTGTTGCTACGTTTGTGGTATATAATTTTCTGAAAATTTCCTTCCCATTACAGAAAAAAAAAATCCAGTAAAATGTCAGAAATGACTGCATTTTCTAAAAAAAGTCATTTTTGTCCTTTAAAGCTTTTATGTTTTTGTCTTTCAGTAGTCCCACCTATTAATTCACACTTAATCCAGAGACAGTCTGGCTTTCAACAACACCTGCTTCCTATCAGTTGTGAAAACAGGCTTCTTCCCTTAACCTAGGCAAACACTTTTTTCTGAATAACAATACTTTACCCTACATCCACAAGATCTGTCACAAAATGTGATTCTAGTTGCAGTCTGTGCCTGGTTTAAGAAATGTTACAGATATGTAGAAGCTGTATTTTTGTCATTTCTTCTCCAAGAATTTTAATATAGGGTTAGTGTTTTGGCAGTTGGCATTACCATTTCGTATTAGAGAAAATGAATTCTCGTCAGTGCTCCATCTGTAAAATTACTGTTGCAAAGTGATCTATGCTGCATTCAGACTCCTTGTGATGATTTCCTAACTCAATCATGTGCCTGTCATGGCACGTAAGTCCAAGAGAGTGATAAGATTTCGCACTGCCTGCTCTGCAGGACTGTCAGATCCCGTTCCTTGTATGTTCAGTGAAGAGAAACCTCTGGGAAACAAGTCAGAGGAATCAACGTACTGTTTTTTTGGCATGTTCCTGATGATTTGTAATTGTTTCATAATAGAGAAGTTCAGCAGAAGGAAGTTCTAAAATTCTCATCGTCATCATGCACGGTTATAAATCTACCCTGTCACTCCTGTGATATTTTCATATGCTTCAAAAGCATAGGCAAATCTCTCGCTCCCTCTTATATACAGTAGTATCAGATTAGACCTATACAAATAACTCACAGAGTTATTGAAATATTTTCTGTAGCTCTTGTACAGGCCTTGCACTGGAAGGCATAACTCTTGCAGATTCGGTGTTTGATTATTACACAAGAATCACGGACTGCATTAGTTTTCATTATTAGTGCAGATATGTCCTCTGCTTTACTAAGTAGGATACATTTCATTACGATGACATTTTTGTGAATGTGCCTTTTTTAATGTTTGAGGCTCAGAAGTGGTACTGTTTCTTTGTCACCCAGAAGTGGTGAGCTCAGTTTATGGAACACAGGCTACTCGCTGCACTCACCATACAATTCATTTAAAATAGAAATGTTGCAGAGGGAACTTTTTGCCAGAGGAAAGATATTACCCATGAGTTAAAGGTGAGAAAATAGCATACTGGAGTCAGATGACAAAATAGAAAACAAAAGCAGTACCTAGACCTTGGTATGGACTCAGGCTTTTAAAAATATATTAAATCTTAATACTGTCTCGGTGATTTCCTCCTGTGGATGAACTAAAAGATTATTTGTTGTCGCAGTTATGCAGACGCAGATCATTTATCCTAGAAATGAGAAGAGTTTATCACTAGTAGAAAAGGAGTACTTTGTTTCTTATCTTTAATTGCCATTATGCCATGAGCTCAGGCTACTTTGCTCGCAGTAGGAAAATCATGGTAATAGTAATCCATGATCTGACTAAGAAGCAGTAGATAATTGGAGAGATTTGTAAGTGGCAGTAAAGGACTCGTGATCTGGGCGATCCTTTTAAGTTTTTGTGCTTCTGAGTAGATCGCTAACTATCTCCAAACCCTTGCTTGAAAAAATAAATAATTTTCAGGAAAGATGCAAAAATCTTGTCGTTGAAGTAGGAGTGTTTAGGATTTTATTTTCCCCCTTCAGAAAATCAAGTAACTGATTTAATTGTGGCATAAAGGCATAATGTAACTTTTTTTTCCTTTAACGATGTCTTCACTAAAGGGTGTGACATTGCAACACAATATATGTGCTGCTATCAGCTTAGCCAATTAATATTGCATCATTGTGGTGGGAGGAGGACTGGCACAGTAAAAGGGAGAAATTCATGTACATCTCTAGAGACTAAATATAAAAAGTTAAAGATGACTTTCCAAGGTTCTCCAAACATTCCTGGTGTTGGAATAAGCGTTCTTGTCAAAGTCAGAGGAAAAACATCACCAGAAACACAATACTTCCATCTGTTAACTGTGCCCAGATGGACCAACTGTAGCTGTCACCAGAACTGATTGATGCCACAAATTTCAGGTGATCCAGTGCTCTGATATAAAGCAAAGTAGGACAGGCTTTATCTTTCTTACAAGGAACATTTCTCCTTCCCAATGCTATCGGAGGAGTTTGACCAGACTTGTACAAGACTTGACAAAGTATGTATGTGCAGGAAACTGTAAGGCAGAATTTATGACTCCATCTATAACCAGAAATACTGTGTAATGGTATATTGGTAATGCCTAGTTTAATATCTGACTCCAAACAATGTTGTGGAGCTTGATGCATCAACAGCTGAAGAATGTTTTGATTTTTTGGGACAGGAAGCATTATAGTAGCTCATATTATACTACGATCTTTCCCCATTTTAGATGCTTCTTGAATACATTTCTGCAATGCAGCAAGTGTGCAGTGTACTTCAAGGAGAAAAAGCTTTCACAGGGAGGCAGTTACCAATATGCAACTGTGTCTTCAAATGTAAGATATTAGAGAAAATCCCCTTGCTGTGGCCATAACATTTTCACACAAGTACTGCCCGGTTCTAACTTTAGCCTGCTGCCATCTGCTTAGCTTCCTTCTGTAGTTAAAGAGAAAAAATTTCCACCAGAAGACAGTTCAGAGCTTCAAAAAACCTTTCTTTCTCCATTGACTACACAGGGAAACCAGGGAGGCTAATGTCATTGAACTTAAACTAGTTCCCATAACAGAACATTTAAGTTTGGCTTTCTGATTCCTCTCAAAGGCCACACTGTTGGCAGTTGCATGCACTTTTCTGCAACACCCCTGCTAAATGACTCTCCAAAAGCAGACGTGTAAAGCCAACCCATGGAACCTGGCTCAGTGCAGTAGTAGCCAAAATTGAACCCTAGCTGATCTCTGAAGATTCAATGCCAGCTGACATTTCTGGGCTGCCAAAAATGCTGATTTTGGCCGCATGTTTTCTGAGCCCCTCATTGCTGAGAAAGAGTTGTCACTAAGTGCTCTGTGGCATATTACTGACAATAATCCACTGACAAGACTCAAGTTCAGGCTCTGCTTTCTGCCAACTGTATTTCCTTCTGTGCATAACAAAATCTGGAAGCATTATTTTGTGCCTTGGTATTTTTTTTCACAACACGTGAATGTAAAACAGACTTGCGTTGCCCCTGTGCAGTCTCTTTTTCTTTATTTTCTCTTGTCTGTATCTCATGAGCATGGCTAGACTGAGGTTGAGGTGTGCACCCAGCAAGAGGTCCGAAGAGGACCTGGAAGATCCAAAGAGGTCTTTTACCCCCAAGATGTCCTCGCAAAGGTGAATAGTCTGGAACTGTTCCTGTAAGCTCTAACTATATGGAATACATGCTCGATCTAGGCCAAAGCTTAAAATTGTACTTGTCTTTCAAAGTCGGGTATCTGGAATGTTTCAGAAATCCCCTGAGATTGTCAGTAATATTTGCATGAACAATATACATAAATATACATGTCTGTGAGCAATGTTAATTTTGGCAGTCAAAGCACAAAGCGGCTGCAATTTTCTACCATTGTTTCCAGTTTAAGAACGTGAACAGCAAGACCTTCCAATGTACTTACCCACTAACCAAACATCACAAACATCAGTGACATTGCTAAGGCTGGAAGAGTTTCAAACTGAGTTTGAGAGGAAGGGACAATAAGTAAAGCTTAGAATTAAGTAAAAATAAGCATGACTCAGTAATAAGACTGGAGTACAGGGAAGAGGGGGAAATGGAAACTCTTAACTGGAGAGGTGAAAGTAAATAGCAGAACAGCCTTTAAACATCTGAGATGTCTATGCCCAATACCAAGGGAATGGACATAAACAGAAAAAAGTCTTCATACATAAGCAGTATGAAGTCTTAACTGCAACCTCTGAAAGAGGAAGAAGAAATGGTAACTTCTTTAGGAAGGACACACAAGAAAAAAAGTGTGAAAAGCTGTTGTCTTGTGTTTGAAGACGATGCATACATGTTCTAAAATTCATAAGGACATAGGGTAGGTTAGAAGAGAATCTTAGTGAAGAGTTAAAGATATTTACATCTTAGGAAAGGGAAAAAGAGTAGCAAAAAACTAGATAATGGACTAGTTAAAAATAGGCTTCACTAAACTTGGGGAACTGTTAGGCAGAGTCTCTCAAGTAGATAATCTAAGGGAGAGAGCAGATCAAGAAAGGTAGGAATTGCTGATAGGAGCTACATCAAATGCACAAAAATAAACTCTGGAGACAAGGTAAAAAATAGAGAGCAAAGTGCATTACAGCTGCACAAGGATCTTTTTAAGAACCTAAAATCAAAGAGAGTCATACAAAAAGTAGAAATAAAGAACATAATTAGCCTTGAGTTTAAAAGGAATCCCAAAACAATGTATGGATAAAGTCAAAAAGGCTAAGGTGGTAACATTACTGTGGAACGTTAAGGCAGCAAAAGACACACAAGAGATAATAAACACATAAAGAGCAAAATAAGGGCAAAGTAAAGGTTCATTACTCAGCAGGCAGTGCACAGAGCACTATAGATTTCGCTGGCTTCACTGAAAAGATAAATTTCTGATCAGAATCTTAACCACGTTAAATTTAATGTGAGAATAGGAGTATAGCTAGAATAGGGAGAAATTAAATTAAAGTAATATCTGGATAAGCTAAGCATAATTCAGGCCATCAGGGGCTAATGATATTAAACCTTGTATGCATAAAGGAGTAGGAAAAAATCTCTGAAATATTCACTATTATCTTTGAAAACTCTCAGATAATGGAAAGGTCCCAGATAATGCAAGAAAAGCAAATTCAGTACCTACTTTTTAGAAAACAAACAAGGAATTACGGATTATCCACTATAACTTCAGTTCCTGGAAAGATTCTGGAGCAAGTGGTTATATAACCAATTTACAAGTGCCTGGAGGTTCCTAAGATGATAAAAACAGCTGACGAGAGCAAATCGTATTGACCCTGCTCCCCTCTGACAAGTTAACTGGCCTAGGTTGAATAATAGGGACAGCTTTCCAAACACTTGGACAGTAACACAACAGGATAGACTACTGACTGCTGCTGCTGCATCTTTTTTTACTAGAATATTTTTTAAAAACAAGTTGACAAGCATCTTCTGGGAATGATGTAGATTCCCTGATCTTTCTTCATTGTAGGGGGTTTGGACTAGAGGAGCTGCAAGGTCGTTTCCAGTTTTACGTAGGCAATGTTCGTTTGGGTCCCCTTAACCTCGTCCTGTGACCTATGTTGCACATTTCACGTCCTGGACGCAGTTTACCAAAGACTCTTTAGGATTAAATAAAAATTATTTTGAATAAAAATGACCTGAAAAGGAAATGGTTTGTGTGTGGCTGTTCTTCACAGAAAATTTAGCAGAAACTAAGAAAACTTTTTAACCTTGAGGTTTGTTTTGGTTTTGCTCCTTAAGTTCATACACATTCAGAAACTTACTCTATCCCCATAGTATCTCTGAAATAGATGTTATACACAGGTTAACAAAAAGTTTGGTGGGTGGACAAACTGTGGTCATTCTGTCATAGGAGAGAATGCAACTGGCAGCTGTTTTCAGAGAAAAAGGAGGAATTCTGTGCTGAAGCCAAGTCTCACACTGAACACTAGCAGGTTGGGAAAATCTTGTGCCACGCTATTACTTGTAAGGCAGCTTCACAAACAAAGTTTCATTTGGGTTTGCTTTTCAAAGATTGCCAGATCACTGGACCAAGATACTGCCTTAGCTGTGGATGCTGATGGTTCCAGATGAACCTTATTCTTTCTCATAGTTTCTGTGAGTGCAGGCAGTTTTAAGTAGCCTTGAGATGGGAAACTTTTCAAATACTCTTGGGACCTCCAGTAAGTCTTAAGTTTGCTCTGTAGTGATAGAAACCTACTATGAGTGAGAAGAGCTGTCGGTGTGATTGCTAGCATGACCAAGTATTACTCAGCAGCAGGAAAACGTACAATCTCGGCTAGACTTCTGAAAATGAAAGTTCATTTCCCTGCTCAAAAGGTGGGCCTGTCACCATACAGTGCACCCAAAAAATGGATCACTGTACTCCTCTCTTCCTCCATTAAATTTATATGGTTGTAATAAGGTCTCGAAGACAGTATGACCACGGAGTTGCCTTCACTGTATATAATATACCTCATTTGACTATCTACTATATAGTTCAACTAGAGGTGTTTTTTCAGGTATTAAAATACTTCACCTCCAAACGTTAGGCACTCCTTTCACACTTTCAATCGCACTTCCACTAAAAGGCGATGTCAGTCTGTTGGGAGAGCAATGCAGAACTGCCTCACTATGGTTATTTACAGTTATCTTCTTACACTTTTTTCTTCCTCATCTTTTTTTGGGGGGAGTCCAATGTCTTTAGGACAAACAACTGTCTCATATACTTCTGTATACAGTGCAGAGTAACAGAGAACTACCACAGAAAGAGAGACCTATCACCATGATCACAGTCTCAATGCAAGATACTAAAATTTCTCACCTTAATAAATGCAAGATACTAAAATTTCTCACCTTAATAAGTAGCACATACAAGCATTTCTCTCAGACCTATCGTAAGTATGTCTTACTGGTTATCATTTAACAAAAACAGAATTAGAATCTGAACAAGCTTGTGATATAGAACGCTTCTGAAACCTCAGTGTCTGTGGCTCTTTTTATTATTAAAATAATGAGATCTTTTTATGAGCTAATTGCAACATTTCTTTTTAAATCGGAAGCTTTTAAACAGTACAAGATGTGTATCAGCCTCTAAGAGATTTAGAGCTTACTTGTTCTCCCTCATGCAGTTGCATCAGAAGAAACTATGCAGTAGAATGAAATGACCATAAACTAGAGTGAGAGCGGAATTAGGGTCCAGAGAGCAGTCAGTAACCTTTTGAGAGCAAAGCAACAATGAGATGGAGGTCTGCAACTCTAGTAATTTATTTCTTCAACTTTTACCCTGAGTGTGAGCCCTGAATGAGAATTTTTGGGCTTCCCACATTATTTATGTTCAATTACACTGAACTATTCAGGGCACATTTAGTCATCCGAAGCATGAGACTGGGTCTCTAAACAACTTATTTTACATACTTGAGAGAATAAAAAATAGATGTACAGTTATCAACTTTCAGCTGAAAAATGTCTTTTTATATAACATGATGTTTTCCATCCATTACATTAAGAACACTTTGAATTTGCGACACTCGGAGGTCCCTTTGTGGAAAGCTATACAGGAGGATGGTAAATGAAGAAGTGAACTTTGGAGGGCACCAGACTGACAATTAAGTTGACTCTGTTTTGGTTTAAGGTCCTCTATTGTCCCATATCAAAATTTAGGCAAGGAATGAGCCTTTCTCTTGTGATTAGCCTTTATCTTGAAATTATCTGTGTGATTTAAAGTAGGTTAAATTTATCTATGCCTGATAAAACACAGAGACTGTTAAGGTACTGATTTACAGTGGTGCTATAGTTACAAATACTAAGGACTGTCACAAGCCCAGGACCTGTGGTGATGGAGGGCACAGAGCAGGTTGTGCAGGGGGCTGGCCTTAGGCCACCAGCTTTGAAAGTCTGTGGATACCCTCAACTCATTCCTTCATGGTCCGTCCAAGTCAAGAGTGGGACCTCGTCTCAGCATTTTCTGCCAGGCTCCTGGAAGTGCGTGCCCGTGCTGAGTGCATTTCTAAGCCAGATGAAAAAGCGGAGATCTGGAAGAGCTGCTTCCTGGTATTAGGCAGATGGCTGGAAGTTCTTGCTCTGGACAGTTTTTTTTTTTTTCATTTTCTGTCCATTCTGTAAAGAAAAAAAATACTTTAAAAATGCTACTTTTTAAGAATTTCTCTTGAAAATATGACACTGTTGCAGAAAAGGGCAACAATTTCCTCAGGATATAGTCTAAATATGGTGCCAAAATCAGAACCCATTCACATCAGTAACGTCAAATTATTTATTTCAATTCACACAGGTGTAACTGAGATCAGACTGCAGCCTTTCGTAAGTGATCCATGTTCCTGTGGCTGAAAGTAACCTGCGTTTGTGTACCTTGGGTGCATCCTTCAGCCAGGGAACTCATCTTGTGAGAGATGTTTCAGTTCACTGAGCAGCATTTCACAAAATATTGCAACTACCTCTTGTATTTTGCAGATGCAATTTCCTTTCTATTATCTTTTCTCCTACACATTATTCTGAAAAAGTTATACAAGGAGAAAAAGCTCATCAGTAGTCTGGCACAACGCAAAACAATTTGTGATCAATGGAACGTATGTATTGATTAAGTCCCCATGGAGTCCTCAACTCCATGTCGTTTTTCTGAACACGAGATTTTGCCTTTAGATCCCTGATGTAGCTGAGACGTGTGAAAATTAATGTAAGCTGACAACTTCTTATTAGTTACACATCTAAAGAGTCTCGAGTGGATAAGTTATTCCTCCCAAAGTCAGCTGTGACTTATGCTTGCTAATTGACTCGAATGAGCCTGTTTTAGATACCAGTATAAAAATAACCACGGGCAGAGGGGAGCTAGCACTAGGGCTTTTGAGCTGTATCATGCCAAAACAATTTTCATTAAAACCACCTGCTCTCATCTTATTTCCTCGAGCCTAAATCCTTGCATAATAAGAAAACGGGTCAGAGCCAGCCCCGAGTCTCTGCTTTGCCAGGGCTGAAGGCAGGAGAAGAGGCACCTCTGCGAGGGGCCGTCAGCCCTGGGCTCTCGCAGCCCCGTCTTCAGGGCGGGCCCAGGGCGGGATGGAGCCTTTCCCACTCCTGACACCGACCCAACCAGGCAAGAGGGAAGGAGAGAGAAACAGGCAGGGGGAAGGAGGCAACATATAGAACAGGAATGGGATAAGAAATGGCAGGAACAAAAGAAGTAGTCTAGGAAAAGGCTACCATGATAGAAGAGGAGGAATTGTATTAAAAAAAAAAAGTCTGTAAGGTCAGAAAAGGCACGCAGAACGGTTGTTGTTTGGGTACTGTCTCTGTGCCACAGGAAATCCCAGAGAAACTGCCCTCTTTGACAGCCAGAGCTTTGCTTGAGCTGGTGCTTTATTTTGCCGCGCCAATTCATTCATTACACCAGTGTACCAAAGGAATCATTGTCTTGTCTGCATGCACTTAGCATGAATTTAAACAGTTATTAGCATTTATTTTGATTTAAGATTTTATAGTCATAATTTCAAAGTATTTTTGAAACTATGTAATACTACATAATAGGAAAAATGGATTTCATGTTACATTAATGTTACACCCAAGCTTTGAATATATTGCGAATTGAAATGAAAAACAATAACAATTCCGTATTTTTGTATGAGCAACAGAAAACATTGTGACACTATCATGACAATTTTATTTTTCCCCCTTTTATGATTTCAGTCACCTTTTGATACATTCCTGGGAAAGGCTTGTTCTCTGGAGCATTTCCAAAAGCAAATTACTCACTAGAAAATACTTCAGCCACTTTTATTAAAGCTAACCACCTGTAACTACAGTCCAAATCTAGCTTGCTAAAGTAAAATACATTCTCAGAGGAGTAAGTCTGAAACTGTGGGGGATATGGATTAAAAATGAATAGCTTAATAACGATGCCATCTCTAACTGATCTGGTTCCATGACAAGAGGAAAACCTACATAAAAGAGCCACATATTGGAAGCAAGAGAAGGAAGAATAAGTAAGCCAAGTGAAACATTTTGAGACATTTATTTTGTATATAGGAGGTGTTTAAAATAATGCATTAAATGGCATGAACATTTTTGTTTATAGTAACAAACATTTATGTTTTGTTTATAGTTAGAAGGCTTTAGTGAATATAACAGAAATGGGACATAAAAATAAATGACCTACAGGACCACTGATATGGAAAATAAGAGTTCATATATATATAGCTTCAGGTATTACATGGTTTGGTTTTAAGGGCTGACGTTAGCCACACACCTTTAAGCTTTTTTTTGTTGTTTTGGGATTTCCTGCACACACACCCAGGCAACAGAGTATTTAAGGCCTTTTTCAAAAAAATTCTGGCTAAAATATTGAAACCCCATCCTCTGTCACCATAGACTGCTCATTCTCATGCCCAGTTCCAGATAATGAAAATACTTGGCAGGGCTTAATATTTCTAGCACAAGCAACACTAATGGACATTTGGGTTCTGGCCAGGAGCTGAAGAACAGCAAGCTTGCATCTGCCTGTGAGCAGGTACGCAGGCATCCCCCAGCAACCCCCGTACGCCTTCAGTAAGATGGAATAAAGCATGCCAAATCAGGCTCTCTATCCTTTCTTTAAAACTATTGTACACTTTCCAGAATTTCTGTGGACATCCTTGAAATGGAAAAACTTTGCTGGGTTCCCTTTGTATTATTTTTTCTCTCTCTCTCTTCATCTGCAAACAAACTTCCAGTAAACAATATGCTCTGCTAAGGGCAATACAGCAGTTCTGAGATTTCAGGATAGATTCTGGTCTCAGTGTAAACCTAGAGTAACAGCTGCAAAATCAGTGCTCTTACTCTAGATTTAGGCTAGTTCAGGTGAGATCAGATTCCAGCGAAATAGGTGTCTGCACACATAGAAAATATATTCCTCTTTTTAAAGAGCTGTCATTGCAAATATAAGGAATGTGTGAATGCGAGGCTTATTCTGTCAGATTCCTCTGCAGCAGAGATTCTACGAGATATTCAAATAGTTCATTTATGACTATTTTCTGTGGCTATACTGTGACTCGGGGCAAAAATCAGAATTATTTTACTTGAAAATCTGAAAAAAAATGTGTGAGAGATGAGAAGAGATTATATCTCTTATATATAAAACACCACCTATTCTCTGAGCCACATGTCTCTGATTTCAGCTCAGGTCAAATTTTACAGATGAATTATTACCCTTCTGAAAAATGTCTGCCTTATGCGTCTTGAGATCTGCAACTTAAAAATAAAATCAGCTTAACTTAGTCTCTCAGAAGATTTTTCTCTACGAAGAATGGAGAACGAGGTTCTGTGATGAAGTTATTGGGAAGGGATTTGGAGGTCGTGGCAGATAATTAACTCACTCCAATATCCCAGAGCAGCACACTAATGTAATTCTTGCAATTCAAATTGGGAATCTCAAGTAGGAGTAGGACGATATGTTACTTTCCGAAATAGCGTCCAGTTCTGGTGTCCGCTCTTCAAAAGGAGCGTTAAGAAACTCAAGAGAGTTCAAAGAATAACGTAGCAGACTAAGGGGGAAGGGGAGGGAGAGAAAAAAAAATTAAATTCCTATACAGAGGGTTTCTAGCAAATTTGTCTGTTTAATATAGCAAAGTGAAGGTCAAAGATGATGTAAACCCATCTCAGAGGGGAATTTATTTCACCTGATTTTGGGTATTTAAGATTTAGCATAAGTTACCTATTCCAGATGCCCCTGTGTAATCCGTGGAAAGAGAAGGTATTATTACTGCAGGATGCTCTTACGCCAGCACAAAATAGATGTCCCAGACAGGTTGGATAAATCACTATCAGTCTCTGCTGGCTACTGAGGAGAAACTAACTGATTAGTTCAGACTAGTCATCTGATTCTGCTTGCACTGCTTGGGGAAAAAGCTCATGCAACAGCTCACCGGAACAGGCCAGGGTTTAACAAGCTCTGCTAGTTAAAAGTTGAAGTTAGACAAATTCAAACTGTAAATAAAGACTTTTAAAAACACAATAAACATAATTAAGAATTGGATCAATTACTAAAAAAAGTGGTAGATTTGTCATGACTAATTATTAAAAAAAAAATTAACTTTTTTTTCCTAAAATGCTTTAGCTTGGAAAAATAATGCAGAGAAGTCCAGCAGTTCACATCCAAAAGTCATTTTAGTAGTGAGATTCATTTGCCCAAAGTTAGGGATGTAAAAATACATCATTTAAAACTAAACTCAGTACCTCAGTCTTCCTTTATCGTGAAAACAGGCACCTGCAGAGGGTGATGCATTTAATCTTCACAACAGGTCGGACAAATCGTTTACTGGAGGCACCTGTTTTTTTCCACTAACTCCAAAGGGAGCGCTGGGCAATTCACATTAACATACACATTGAAGTTTCAGCCAGCCTATCTGAGTGAGGCTATTCTCAAACTAAGTGGTTTCTTCTGACCTGACAATTCATGAAGCTCTGTCCAAAATGATGGGCAGGGCCTCCACATTTGGTGATAATTTGTACATGCTTCTCACTAATGCAGATCTCTACATGGAACTCAAAATTCCATCCTGTTTTCTGTGAGCGTATCGCTGTCATCAAAATACACGTTCACTTACATGACGTTCAGTTACATTTAGGAACATCAATGTCTTCTTATTCACTGATGTGAATTCCAGCGCCCATCTTAAGCAACACTAACCTATTTCCACTTATTTTTATGAAAAATAAATAAATGTAAGCTCTTTCAAATTTTATATTTTTGAAAGCTCAGCGAAGTAGGATAAGCAGACCATTTTTATGAATGTATTTGCAGCTGAAGGAGTTCCTCTGAAGAATCATTAAACCTAGGTCATAATAGCATGACGACAAAATAATGGTTTCATATTCAGATCCCCCATGAGAAGAATATTTCTTCACTTCGATCCTCAATAATTTGACAAGAAAGTCACTTAAAGATAATGCTGTCCCTATCCTAGGCCTTGTTCTCTATTGTTCAGCCCTTTTTTTCACAGGGAATCTGAAATATTACTGTTCTACTGTATCTCATTTGGATGCATTCAGATGAAACTTCGCTCTCCAGTATCACATCTTTTAAAGGTAAGTATGTTTCTCAGATATGTTTTCAGAGGCATGAAACAACCTTTAAATGCTATCTTATGCAAAAAAGGCATTAGTAGCAGATGTTTATTCCACCCCTTCACTAATAACAATGTGACTTTTTCTGAAGTCTCCAAATAGCCCTTCATCTTCATTAAATGCAGAAGTGGTTTCAGAGTTCTCCTTCTCACAGGCTTTGGGAAAATACAATGAATCAGCCCTGAGGATGAATGTGAATAGCTGCAAGTTCACTCACCCCCACCATCAGCACCACCCTCTCTTCTACAGAACTCCTAAGGAGAAAATGATTGTGTTTTGCAGAGAGAAGCGTGCAGCAGAACCACACTCGTTCCTCTGCCAAAGTGCTTGATGCATCTGCAGTGCTGGGGCCAGATTTGCCTCTACATGACAATTTTTTCAAAATAAAAGCCATTGCTTTATAGATTAGTAGAGGAATATGTCTCAGGAAATCAGCCAGAAGAGGAGATCAGATACACTTCCATCTGTACTGGGCCTTGACATAAACCTTAAAAAAAATATCCCACTAGACTCTCATGACAAATTATAACATTCATCAAGCATTGGATAAGAAACCCCTAAGCACAGGCAGAATTGTGCAAGAGTCACTTTGTTATGATCTCTGTCAAAGTGCTAATGACACACACATCTCTAGCAGAAAACTTTTGTTATTATTGCATAATCAAGTGTACCCTGTAGTCAGCAAATCATCAGGGATTTCAGCCTGTGAGCAGATCAAGACAATACTCCAGAGCACTATGTCCTCTGCTGTGTTTGTGCCTACATCTCAGCTGGTTATCTAGATTTTCTTTGTAGATAGTGGAGAGAAATAGTTGCCTGATATGGGTCATATGTGTCATGCCCTAGGAATGCTTACTTTGCTCTGTTGACTAGAAAGTACATCTCCATCACTCAATCAGATGTAGATATCTGCATTACAAAGATCTAAACTGAAGGGAAACATATCCCACCTAAAACATCTGACTTACTGCAAATCCATCAGGGCATAAAACTACATTTGGAAGAAGCATCAGGCCCCTCTTTTATTCTGTGCTCAGGACAATAGCTAAGGCACACTGTGTGGCCTGTTTACAAGCTGAAGAGAAAGTCCGGTCCCACCACAATAGACATTGCTCCTTTATTTGAGGTTTGCCCACAGAATCAGGCTTTGGCATTGATTTTTTATAGGGTACCTTCACTCCTAATTGCATAAGAGCTAGAGGAAAGCTTTCAGAACAAAAAACTCAGATACTCCTCACAAAATACTGATTCATCAGGCCCAAAATATTACAAAAATGTACACGATCATTACATTGCAGGGAAGCCTAAACATCTCAGAGCTGCTGAAAGGCAGTTCTCATAGTGGAGGACCTTCTGAAGCCCTAGAAGCCTCAGCTATTGCCTGAACTCAATATTTCCGCTACTTTACTTGGCATTCTTTTTGCTCAAAGCAAAAAGCTGACAAAAGTGTCAGTCCCTTTCAGTTGATGCGAGAGTCTGGGGAAATACATGCTGAGTTGGAAAAGTTTTAAAGTTCTCTAAATTATAACAATAACCATTACTATCTTTCTATTTTTATTTGTGAAAAGTTTTAAGAGGAAAAAAAAAAAAAACCCTGTTTTATTCCACATCTCTCCAGAGCAAAATTTGAAAATATCAAACTTCCTAGAAACAAGAAACCCGAAGTTTGGGTTAGTTCCAAGCCAAACACATCTGAAATGATCCTCCAGAAGAACAGAAGTAAAACAGAAAGAATAAAGACTTACTGCCTTAAGAAGTCATATCCATAAGCAATATGTAATTTGCTCTTACACAAGTACTATAACATTTTTGCTGGCTTTTTCCCCTTTCTTCTCAATGAAGAGAATGTCCCTTCCTGACATCCAGGAAATTGTTTGGTCTATTTGAATGAAATTCATATACATTAGACAATTCTTATCAAATTAGTAGACTGCCAATCTTTATTTGGATTTGAACTTCATTCTTTATCATGACTTAAAATAATGAAAGACTCATCAGTTTTCCACTATAAACTATAGATATTAGCTACATCTGCATAACAAATATTATAGCTCTGTCTAGCCTTTTTGCAAAATGACATGTATGTATGCACTGCCAAAGTGCAAGCATAGGATTTGGCAAAGAAGCAGAGTAACCAAAGGACCAGCTAGATAGGTCCAGGAAATCTGTCACTGTCGATATTCCCAGGTCCCATCCATTTGCATAGGTGTCCCTCTAGGGTCCTTTTTTAGAAGCTTATAGACCCTTAGGCCCAGCTTCTGGGTACACATGATCACATTTAAATTGTAATTTTCATTAATTAAAAAAAAAAATCATGGAAAAACAGAAACATTAGCAAAGCTGACCCTGGGAAAATCAATACAGGAATTTCTATACGCAGAGAGAAACAGCAGAAGAAAGATGGGAACTGCAGCAGATATCCTTGTTACTCTAAGATCACCACCTTCAGGGGAGTGCAGCAAAAGAGTACAAAGAGCCCAGCCTGACTACTGAAGGAAGCAGACGTACCTTCATTACTGAGGCACTACAGACTCTTCTGACTTCAGGAGAAGACCTAATTGCTAGAGGAAAGCAGTCAGCCTTTCTTTCCCCAGCTGCTGTTCTGGAGGAAAAAATGGTTGGGCCCCCAGTGCACTCCGAGACTGGTCAAGGAGCAGCCACAGCCCCAGTGACCTGCTGAGCTCCCCAGCAGCCTCTTCACATGCTCTCCTGGAGACACGCTTAACAACAGCAGGAATTACCATCTAGATGGACCGCAAATCTGGATTTAAAAATGGCAATAGGGTAGCACTCGGAAGGAAACACAGACTTCTACGCTGTGTTTGTTCTGGAGATACACTCACTTCCTTTGCCAGCTATTTATGCATCTTGCACTTCTCATGAACTGCATGCAGAAATGTTTTCTGATGACGCAATACCCTCAGTAAGCCATGTTACCCCAGGCATTATATCTGCATTATCAACTAGTTCAAGCTCATATGGAAAATCAGCAATGTCAGATTTGCTTACAGCTTGCTATGTAAGCTTAGCTTCTAATAAAGTAACAAAATGATTGGCATACAAGAACTGATTAGAGTCAACATGAAAATATAGTCATTAAATGCACAGGTTCACACTGCAGTTTGAAAGAGGCCAAAAGACATCATGCAATGCAGAGCTGAGTTCAAACAACTCTCAACTGATTCTATGACGTCCGTTACCCATAGGCAAATTTGAATCATGCCACGAGAATTTCCTATTGTTTCCTTCTTTTACCCTCGATATTCTCCAAGATCTGTATTTAATGCTCCAGATAAATTGGGGCCATGCATTAGCTTTTAAATAGCCTCCCCCAATTCTCAAAGGAGTACCTTCCCCTACTACAAACTGAAGTTTCAGAAATGTCACCTTTCTCATAGCCTCAGGATCTCCTTATCCATCTACAAAGAAAGAAAAGAATACCACTGGCTCCTTAACTCTGTTTCCAATTCCCAACTGAAAAACACAGTCATTAAGCAAAGAAGCCAGCAACATATCTTCTTCATACAAAGAGCATATTGCTATTCTAGTGCTATTGAAATGTTGTTTCCTAGGAGTTGAGCATCCTCATCATTCCACTGGAACTTTCAATGTGTCATTTTTGAATAGCTTTTGAATATCTTATGACAAATATTCAGTCAATCAGGCTATTAGATTATGAAATCACAAAATGAGTATTTTGTCTATGTTGTATTAGAGTCTATGTTGAGAGAAGGTTTTTAAACAAGCATTTCTAATTTTAATGCAGTTAGAAATGTCGACCATTTTTTCCTGGTCAGTACTCTGAGTACTGTGCCCATTTATAACAACCTGATATTCAGAGTTTAATTGAAAAATAGGAGTATAACAGGTTTTTTGAAGTCTTCTTGGGTTCCATATCAGCACTTTTCTGTTTCCTCCAGTCACTGCTAATTGATTCACTGCAGAATTCTCAAAAAGAGTCTACCTCTTACCACTTACATTGATAGAATTATACCTGAAAAATATTTAATGCAAAAAGGGGGATCAATGTGGGCACAATGGCCAGATTCAGAGGACCTAGTTTCCATGTAGCTTACCCCTGTGTTTAGTGTTTCCTATTGACCCGATGACGCCAAAGAAAGATATCTACGCCCGGTGACACAGGAGGCATTCGGGCTCTGTGAGCGTGAACCAGTGGTGTAAATAAAGATGCAGGTCAAGATAGAATAAACAGGTAAGTTAGTGACACATTTGTGCTGATTCCTCAGGCTTTATTCCTTGATTATTTAATATAACTCTTACCTCAGTGATTCAAATGTCATTATTGCTAGTAATGGCTGTTACTAACTTGCTGTTGTCCTATCACGTCATCCGCTTTGCTACAATAGTGAGACTAGGATCTGCCACATCTAATTTAAAGGTTCAGCATTTAGTCTAAGCTAGTCAGGCAGCTTGTTCCATAACCAGTGAAGCATATCTAAATTAAGCATCTAGGTATCTTTGAGAAATTTACTCTGAGAAACTGTCTATTTTTCTCCACTTACATAATAGGGGCTAAATGGTTCTCTCTGTTAGTCTAGATCCTCTCGGTGTCCCTCACTTAGTCTTGGTGGCTACAGTTAGGCATAAAAGATCCTACACTGAAACATTAAATTGCTTGTTAGTCTCATGATGAGTGACGTGTTACAATAAGCAATTATAAGCTCCCCCATTCTTTTTCTAAAACTAAATATTCTAAGTGTTGGGCTCGGTAACTAATGTAATGGGTACTAATGTAAAGAAGTTGGGTAATTCATGCCTTAACATTGGCCTATCTGGACTTCACCACCTGTTAGTGAAAGAATGCAAAAGAACCATATATTAGGTCCAGTGGCATATTCTGTAAATCTAAGACAGAGACAGCAAAAGTAGGCATTAACTAACTTCTCACAGGAAGGTCAGGTGACAATTCAGAGCAAACAGGAATTCAGATAAATAGCTCCCAGAAGGTGGAACTACCATCAGCCAAGTTAGCCGCACTCCTCCTCATTCTGCTGCTACCACCGATAACATGAATTCAGACTATTATTATGCAAGAAAAGGTTTCATAGCATATTTCTTTTAAGAATTCCATTATTATAAGGATTTCTTTACTAAAGTAAAGATACTGAGACTTGAGTCCTCAAGCGACAAACACAGGCAACCTGTGAATGCAGCACATCTACCAAAAAAACGGCTGCTACACACTGGGTTCCCAAAAGCCACAACAATGAAGTGGCACAAGAGGAAAGCGTGAGAGACTGAGGTCATCACTACTTCCCACAACAGCACAAAATATGTTATGGCCTGTGCCCAGGAGGCTTCCTTCTCAAGTAGGAGACTGACTCAATAACAAGAGGAAAGAGCCTGCTGTGAAGGGCTCCCCTCGGAGGCTACAGCATCCCTATTATGCACAGCGAATACTTCCCCCAAGCAATTAATAAGCATTAGTTAACATATAGGAATATAATATGATATCTGAATTATAATAATCAGCAATATTAATAATTAAAAATCACTGATTTTCCTATTTAATGCAAGTAGTACAGTAAAGGTTACCCAGCTGAGGTATTTTCATGCCTGGACAGTTCTACCCAGGACAGCTTTGCATATTGGCTCAAAATGGGTACTAATAAAATTAACTTTTAAAAATAATTACTGCATTGCTTTAAGGAACATAGCTCTAAAATCACACTAAAGAAATCCTGTTCTAGAACATGTAAGGTGACTTGGCCCTCGGGTTTTTGTCCAAGACTTTATCCTGCATTATAAATACACAACAACTCCGCTTGCAAACAGCAGAGTTAAACATGTACTTTGCAAGCTCTGCAGCAGCTGGACTCCTGAAAGGTCAAGCGTGTGTGCAGTAGGTCTTACTGAAAGGTCACAAGAGATGCAAATAAGAATCACCTTTACCATGGTACACATCATTTCTCCCTTTGGAAAATGCACACTAAGTCCCTCTGGCCAAACATCTCCTCGGTCTTGCTCGGGGCAGAACAAGAAGGATGAGCATCATATGCACTTCACTGGTAGGTTTGACTATAGCTCTCTTGAAGAGAGAGCTTCTCTACAGCTTCTCTTGAAGCTCTCTGAGAGGTGTTTCCGGGCAGTAGAGTCTGCGGCACTGCCAGGTGACATTAGGACCTCAAATACATTACAGGAGTAGCCAATGTATCTTCCTTCTTAATTCTTTTCTGTATTTCTTTAAATATTTCTTCTGCTTGCTTGTCTTTTTAATGTGTATGCTACCTACCTTCACTGAGGCTCTGAAAGAAAAATAAACCTATACATATTAATATGGAAATATAATGGTGTAACAACCCTTACTATGTTTTAGGTCACCCGCTGTGGTTGTTCATGCCTCAGCTTAAACCCTCTAAAATCTAACACACAAGCTTCAGAGTGGAAACAATAAACATATGGGTATATAATTCAGGACTGAGGCCTAGCTGATAAGCTGGTGTCCATTAATCGTATCTCTTCAATCATATAGGAGTGCCCCCATGTACTTCACATCAGAATATAAATAATAAATGATAAAATCAAAATAGTAACTGATATATTTTTCCAAGTCTTATTTAAACTTATGAATTCAAGGAAATTTTACCTTGTCATTAGAGTTCACTACTGTACCTGTCAAAATCTGATTATTATTTTAAGAGCTGAGCACTTTACGATGGGAGTGGTAGGATTCCCTGGCTGACTGGCTGCTGAAGTCAGACCTTTCACTCTTCTTAAGCAAAACTACCTGGAACTAACGATAAATTATTCACAGACCATTAAGCTCAACAGTTTGTTTTGCCCTATGGCATAAATGCCTGCTGAATGTAGATTTGAGCCTAGATTTCTGCTGGGTTACCCAGGCCCCTGCACACTGCAGTCCTTGCTGGTCCCTGGGCATCTCCAGGGCACTGGGGAGTGGAGGAAGCACCATCCTACCGTGGCCATGGCTCAGGGTTGCTCTCCCCCGAGACAGTCTCCCAGCAAAGCCATGCTAAGACTACAGCCAGACACCATCTTCTGGATCCGGTTCTGTCAGGGGAAAAGATGACTCACTTTGCCAAATTTATGGTCACTCCCTCCTGGAGACTGCTGCCTCCCTAGCTCTGCCTGCAGAATGGTTCATACGAAGCATTTCTTAATCTGCTCCATCAGGCTAGGACTCACCTCCCATTGAAAATGTTGAAGCTCACCAAAGCGGAGCAGCAAATGCTCATGCAAACTGCACTGTTGGTGGGAACACAAAGAAAGCAGCCTCCAGCAAGGGGACTGGTAATGAGCAGGCTGGGCACGCGCGTCTCCAGCTAACTCAGCTCTGTGCAGAAGTGAAGGCCCATCAAGAGTCCGTAGCGGGAGACGATATTGTTTAAGATGATCTTCTGTTACTGAGAGAGCTCTTCACAACAAATCTTCCGTGTTTGTTTCACTGGAAATATTAGGTGAGAGAAAATGTCCTTGGAAGCAGCTGATGCTTTCTGATCTGTTTAATTCTGCTCAGTATTCTGTAAGCACCCTTTTTACTGATCCTATTGTTTGCATACCTATTTGAAGGTTAAGCTCTAAATCAATAATGGAGAGCTGGCTTCCTTTTTTAGAGTAGGTGGAATTAAATAAAATAATAGGCATATATTACACAATAGTAGATATAGAATAAAATTGAATGGTTACATTAAATCACACAAAGTTATAAAATGGACAAAAAAAAAAAAACTCTGTTAATTAAAGGACCTTGCCTATAAGCTAAGAAGGCAAAAGAAAACATTTCTATCATTCTAATCTCCACAAGCAGCAATGTAAAATAGACGAATTTAGCATATACCCAAGGAGAATATTTTCTAAAATCTATTCCGTAAGATGTGGAGCTTGAGAAAATGGAAATAAAGGGTTTTTTTTCTTCTGAGGAGGTAGTACAGCATTTCTGGCTGCCTCCAAGTTCAGAATTTGGGCAGAAGGGAGCTGAACCGGAGGTGACTGTTCACCCTTCCCTTGCAGTGATCTTGTCTTACCTCAGTTGTGCTGTTTTTGCTGCCCGCACTTGCAGTAAGCGTTCAGCTGCACTCACACAAGCTGGAGGTACCCTGAACTCCCTACAAGCAGCACCTCACAGCAGTGAGCTCCAGGTGCGGAGCTCAGCCGCGGCTCTCTGCCTCTTACCTCATTCCAGTGCACATCACTGGCAGCGGAGCCATTTATCTTTACGTTCCGCATACAGCTGACAAACACGGAGCTACCACATAGGGCTCACAAGTCAGTGGGACACAGATTTCAATTTCGTTTCACTAGATGGAAATCCAAGTTATTTCTATGAGCCATTTTCAGTAAGAAAGCCATCCACTCCACATGCAATCACAGCTAGACTTTTTTTTTATTGGATAAGGCCCTCAAAGATAAATGACTTTGCTATTAGTGCAGTGCAATGAAAATAAAATCGATGGCAGATGGTCTCCAAAGTGTCTTGTTCAGACACTTCAGATAAACATAGAGAATGGCAGTGAGACACAAGCGTAAAACAAAAATCAGTGGAAAAGAACAAAGCTGTGGGTTCACCTCTCTTACAGGCTCCTTTAACCTTTGGAAAGTCAGGATATTTCAAGATTTACTCCTTTTTGCTTCCTCCGTGCTATAAGTTTTATTTGATTATATATGATAACCTCTATGTACATGATAAAAACCTTGAATAAATAAAATAAAGCAAGAAATTTGGTTATAGAAGTCTAGAAATCTGAAATAGAAGTATAATGTAATATGCCTTCTGCACAGAAAAGAAAATAATAAAGTTCGTTGTTATTGTAAGAGTTTGCTATTGTCATCTAAAACACTAGTGATATGTTTCTGAGTCATCTTATCCAACTGTTTGGGCACGTAGTCTGAGCAACTGGCCTGAAATTAGAGCACAATGGAAAAATATCCATTTTTGCAAGCATTTCATAGAAACAAGGACTAGCTCTGTTGAAGGGCAAGATCTTTTATTGATTTATTTTATACTTCATTGAAAGCAAAATCCATTTACCTTTGTTAATAAGCAGATTGTAAGAGACAAGAATATATGATTTAATATTCACTAGTGTCTATGGACATTTGAGTGCTGATTTTATTTTAGTGTCTTACCATCAGCTATCTCAGTGTTCCAGCAAGTCATGGTTACCCCAGCCAAAAGCTGCCTATGGCGGGAATCATGATGATTTCCAGGCTAATAGTGTGTTGTGTAACAAAGCATTTTCTTTTATCAGCTTTAAAATGGCTTTCTTTCAATTTCGCAGTAAGTTGCCTTGTTCTTGTGCTATAGAGTTGAATAGAAGTGCTATTCTTGTACCATGTGTTACATTACATAATTTTGTCAAATCTCCTCTTTAAGCTAGATCAACCCTACTCTTTTCAGATTCTACTTGCATTTCCAGCTTTAATTGCATCTGTCGGACGAGTTTCTAGATTTCGATCGAAGATCTGCTTAGAGCAGCTTTCCTTCCTGTTACTCCGACTTCTAACTTTTGCTTCCTTATAGAAAGGAAAAACATATGAGATACAGGACTGCTACCCCTTCTTTTCCGTCTTCCTCATCCCTCTCAGCTTTTTGTCAGGGAAACCCCATCAAAATAGCCTAGGTACTCCACTGTCCTTTTTGTTTGTTTGTTTGTTTGTTTTCAAAAGAAATATCATGACGCTTAGACAAGCATTCTTGTTAGGAGAGAAAAAATTCCTTCCCTCAATATGATCTCATCAAAGTTACATTGTAAATAATTAAAAAAATTTCAGTTCTAGTTCCATGGAAGACCTAACTGCATTCATTTGCTTATTTCCCACAGGTACAGAGCACATCTTATCCATTTAGCGTAGAGCAGCAACTATGCCTCTGCGCCACAGAAATCAGCTGAAAGAGGGAATGCTGGCTGCTCACGTAGTCAGACAGCATTTAAACCTTCCAGGCATAAAAATCTATGATTTGTAAAACAAGACACAGAGGTCTCATTGCACTGCTGCTGTATGATATCTGTGTAGCATCATCTACAGAAGTAGCACCCAGTGGGGTCTCTATCAGCCGTAGGTTGTGGTAGGGAAAATTACAACCCACTTCCAGCTTCGATCCCTTCCCATCATGTGAAAAGATGGGACAACAGGAGGATCTAATATCAAGATGTGAGACAGAAATTTGTGGCAGGTAAGCTTGATCTAACCTATCACAATGACAAAAAATCAATGGTAACGATAAAGCAATGGAGGAATAAGAATGCAAGGCAGATAATTAAGTGTATAAACAATAAAAGGCTCACACTGTGAAAACTAAAAAGCTTTTATAGAGCGCTGCTCATTTCTCACACAGCACTGCGCGTTCTTACCACCACCCTTTTAATAAAATCTATAGAAGTGAGGTAGATCCCCAGACCACCTGCAAACTTCATGCTGTGTCTTGCAGCGAGCAGTTGTCTTGGGCGGGGGGCCCCATTAGGGGAACATGAGAGCAGGGCCAATGCACTGCTTACTGAAACAAGGGCTCTGCTAATTGAGTTTCTACATAGTAGGGAAATAAAAGACAGGAGTGCTCAAGGTGCCTGTAGTTCCCACTATGCCTTAGAGACACTACTGCAATTACCCAAGCTGGGAGGCAGCTCTAGATAGAGGACAACTGTTGGGGAAAAAAGTATGCATCTTTCAGAAAACTTTTCATAAATCTCTCTCTTTTTTCTTTTTCTTCCAGGGCTAACTGCGAATGCTGCAATGGCTGGAGGGGATGGCCTTGGTTAGGAATCACGGAGGCGGCTGCAGAGAGCTTCCCTTTGGAGCCCAGGTCACAAATCAAAATATTCTTCCATAGTGCAAGCATTAGGGGCTAAGGAGAGATGAACACTTACTTTATCTGTCCTCCCTCTTCCAACAATGCTTTCTCTACCTCAGTGATTTTGTTTGTTTGTTTTTATTTTTTTACCACTGCTGAAATGAAGTGAAAAAATTGCTGGCCACTGTGTTAAGAAGAGTTAGCTATTACTGTTAGAAAGCTGTCTTTTTATTTCTCCTCCAAGAAGACAGGAGTGTTTGTATTACAGCTATATCAGTGAATGATTGCTCCTTCCCCTTTGTTTACATCACCTTCAAAATCAGTGTGACTGTTTTTCCTATGACACACTTGATTGCTACTAGGCTTTACGCAGAATTTTTTCTTTGCCTTTTCCCTTCCTAATTATTAGTCTGAGTATAGCCTGTTTTATTCTTCATGATAATATGCAGTGCTACCACCTAACACGAGCAGCTAAGAAAATAACAGATTTTTTTTATTCATTAGCAACTACAAGATGTAGTAGTTTCATGCCAGATTGAAAACTGAAAATTTTGAAAATGTTGCTGAATCAAGGGGGAGAAACAGGATTATCTAGTTGAACAGGATATTTTCTTTTTTGTGGAAGCATAATAAAACAACATGCTTTCAGTGTTGTCCATTTAAAACAATGTAATGATTTTAATGAAATTAAAGGAGAGAAAAAATCATTTCAATTTGAAAAGTGACACATTTCACATTGAAAATGTTGAAACGAAACATTGTGACAAACGTTTTTGATTATTAACTCATATCTGCAAAATAACACAAACTCACAAAACCACTCAGCTTCTCTCCAGCTGCATTTTTCCCTCAAGCCTTTTTTCTACATTTTTCACCTAAAACGTGCCCTATTACATAGCTTCTATACTTTTATCCATACCGTTAACTGTTTTTTCCAAGTCTATTTTTTGCTTTCACCTCTTGATTGCTGAGACAAGCAGAAGGTACATATGGATGCCAAATAAAAAGCATTGGCTCTCTAAGCTTATCTGAAAAAATAATTATAATTGGTTTCTAGTCTTCACCCAGCACTGCATTTTGTAAAATGGTGAGAAAAGAAATCAAAGCAAAGCTGATACTAGTCCCAAACATAATTTTATGCCAGATCACTGATACTGTGCAAGTGAGGTGACTGTGCTCTGAGCCTATGGTCTGTGACAAGGTTTTTTTTGTTCCTGTTCCAGCAGAAACATTTTCCCCCAATGTCTCGTTCTTCAAACTACTGAAAAATTATATTCTTTTTTTCAGTAGTTATAAATATATTACAATAGATATTCTGCCAGTGAGAACTTTAAACCCCACACATCTTAAATATAGCTCAAATCCTTTACCTTTCTCAAATAATTTTCATTCTGTTGGACTATCAAGTCTATTTGGCTTTGGCTTTCCTAGATGATCTTGCATTTATATAGTCATCTCTCATAACCAGCAGTTAAAATAGACATTAAGAAATTCCACTTAAAAAGTTAGACTTTCTGGTGTGAAACTAGTTTGTCATGCATTTGTATCCACAAACGTGAACAATCGCAGCCCATGTGACTGATGTACTGAGAACTGCTAACTCTGCAAACTACCATGTGAGCCCGTTTCAACCAGTGCACAGAAACTGTATTCTCTAAGGAGTTTGGGAAAACTCCTTTAGGCTCTGAAGAGTGGGATTCAGAAGATGATTTCTAAGATCATGGCAAAGTATAGTCAAGGACGTCTGTAGAAGTAAAGGCATGTATTAGAACAACTTTTTTTTTTCTGATTCTGCGCCTAGTTAAAACACTGATTTCATATTAAAATCGATGGAGTTTAACAAAAGAATTAGATCACAACAATTATGAATCAAATATTATGCCATATTATTCAGTAATATGTGAGAGACCAAAAGTTCAAGTACATTTCCTAATATATGTGTACTCTACTTTTAGTAGACTAAACTTTGCATTTAATTAATTTAAATTATTATATCCACTGGAGTACTTTGGGCACGATTCCTCTTTTGTCTGCATTTGTTAAATGAGACTGCCTGAATAAAAGCATAGATTTAGTGACACTGAAATTTCTTACGAATTTGTGCTGATTCAGAATTTTTACATCAGAAAGTAAAAATTTTAGCTTATTAAAAATAGCTTATTTCTCAAAGCATTTCACTTTTTGATGTTTTCAGAGTGAAATCAATGGTAAAAAACCCTCATACGGACTCTTGTCTCTTGCTACTCCCAAGAGCAGCAAATTTTTTGTGATTGCAAATTCTTACAAGTTTTCCTAGTTTATTGTCTATAGTCTCATCATCTTTACAGAAGATACAGATTTCATAAACTCAGTATATAAGCCTTATCTCATTTTATTTTTTTAAGTTGCCCCTGTGTAAATATGACTCTTCCTGAAGGAGAGTGGAATTGCTTATGTTGAATTTAGTATGTCCATAACTTCTTCAGATCTTTATTGGAACAAACCCAGAAGTAAAATTCGTCCTTCAGTGCCTTTACTGCCTAACAGGGATGGGAGGAGAGGATACTGGCGGGGTGGGGGAGTCTCCTCCTCATAATTTTTCCTCCTTTTTAGGGTGGAGGTTGTCTTTGTTTGTTTTCTCCTACTTTCTTCAGCAGGCTGGCAGGGGCTGGATGCAAAGGTTCATCTGGTGCTCTGAGGTAGTAGGGAAAATTTCTCAAGTGCCTGAGTAGTGCACCTTCTTCTCCCATCAGGCCTGAGAAAGGCTGATGGGGAGGGTTTGGGGGACTTTGGGCTTGTCCTGTGCTCCACAGCCATGGTTCACCCGGTAGGATCGCCTAGTGGTTGCCCTTCACTGGCTCCTTCCTCAGTAGGGCCACAGGGGCTGATGCTAATTCGAAGGAGGTTATTCCTCCCTTAACTCTGGGTACTTCTCTGAGGTGCCTAAAGACAACTCTTCCCAGACTCCCAGCATAACTAACAGAGGGAGATAGGTTCCTCAAGGGAAGGTATCGAAGCGTCTCTGTCAGGAACGTGCACTGAGCTGCTGTCTGAAGGCTCATGTACCTACTGATGCGATGGGACACCACTGAACAGGAGGGACCACATACCCACCATTGTCCCTTACAGTGTGGAATGTTGTTTAGTTTTGGGGTATATCAAAGTTTGATCTAACCATTGCTTCTATCTTGATCTAATGTTCCAGAAGCCCTTGCTCTGGCTTGCTAGCTCATTTGATTCAATATATGACACTGATAAGACCATAGGCTGTTTCTTAAGGGTCAATCTGAGAAAGCTGGGTTCAAGGGAGGTGATCCTTCCTCTCAACACTGGTGAGGCCACATCTGGAGTACTGGGTCTGGTCATGGACTCCCCAGTGAGCAAATCGAGCAAAGGGCCACTAAGATGATTAAGGGGCTGGAGAATCTCTCATATGAGGAGAGGCTGAGAGAGCTGGGACTGTTCAGCCCGGAGAAGTGAAGGCTCAGGGGGTGTCAAGAGGATGGATCCAGACTCTTCTCAGTGGTGCCCAGGGCAAGAGGCAGTGGGCACAAACTGAAACATAGGAAGTTCCACCTGAACACAAGAAAGCACTTCTTCACTGTGAGAATGACTGAACACTGGAACAGGTTACCCAGGGAGGTTGTGGAGTCTCCATCCTTGGAGATATTCAAACCTAACTGGACACAGTCCTGGTCAACGTGTTCTGGTTGACCCTGCTTGAGCAGGGGGGGTTGGACTAGATGAACTCCAGAGGTGTCTTCCATCCCCAACTATTCTGTGATACATTTGGTAGCACTTATGACTAGGCAGTTAGCCCACAGGCATGTTTTGCTCTTTGGATGTAAAGTTCCTAGTGATTTTTCTGCATCTTTAATGAGGAAAGGCTGAAGACCTGGGGGGTTGTTTAGCCTAGACAAGAAAAGACTGAGGAGGGATGAGCAGCAGTCTTGCAAAGCGTGTAAGGCTCTTGCAGTAGGAAAGTGACCACTGTGGCAAGAAGTAACTAACAATAAGATGTTTCTAAAGTCTTCTGGCACAGAAATTTCACTTAGATATAAGAAACCCTTTCTAATAATAAGGCTTATTAGTCACTGGAAACATTGCCGGGAATGTTTTAAGTATGGTTAACCCTGCCATGGGGCAAAAAGATGAACTGGACAACCTCTGAAAATTCTATTTTACTGCTAATTCATGTGGACTAAATATCATATTTTTAATGTAAAGGGGTTCAGACTGGATATCTGTTCTGTCCCTTCTGATCTTAGGCTCTATTTAGCTGTGGAAATGAGGGGGACTATTTCTCTGTTTATAATCTGGCATAAAATCTGTTTCAAAACCTCATGCCTGTCTATAAACTACAGCTGCATCAACGCATCAAGATTGCTCAGCCAGAGACTTTACTGGCTCCGTTAGAGCCTCTGAGTACTTTTACGCAACACCTACCTTGGAAACCAAGCCACAAAATGGCAACAAAATCTGCCATGCTGGAGAAAAATAATCTGACGAGATGTAAAGTGGATGCGAAGTTCAAGGAGACACTAATTTTTATGAGGCTGCTACAAGTGTCCTGTCTACTGCATGGGATCAATCAACATGATTTAGCTATAATGATGTCACGTTTCTAAAAATACCTTTCTCCAACTGAATATGTTATCATTGATTAGCCTGAAGGAGAGTGAAATAAATTTCAATGCTATTTCAGAAAACTTTCTCCTTTCTGATAAAGCAATTATGGTTTTATTAAATGTGCTTGCTATTTTTCTCTAAACTTCCCTGGGGCATTATTAGGAGAAAAAAAAAAAAAACGCAGACACCCTATACTTGGAAGGAAATCTTGTTTCTTATCCAGTATTTCCAGTATTGACTGAGCCATACAATCAGCCACTAAACTGCAGAAAGTTACCCAAGAATATTTTATATCATATTTAATATCCCATTGTACAAACGCCAACGTCTTCCTCATCTAATTCACACACTAGACGTCCATGGAGATTTTTTAGGAATTTGTAAACCATTTACAATTGAAGTCACAAAATGAGTTCCTAAATGATGGGAGCTGCTTGCAAAAGAATACTCAATAGTTCCAAAAGAATAGGAGCAGGCTCTCAAAAGCATATAGAGGTTCAGAGCAAGCAAGTCCTTAAGACAATCCTCTTTTTAAATTAGACAGGAATTTTTAATTTTCTCCCAAGGAAAAACATTTTTCATACTGTCAACTCAACATAAGAGATATAAAAATAATAGATATTCTGTCATCCTGTCTGGCTATGCCCCAAAACACAAGGGTTTTAAGAAAACTACTTGGAACTAAGCCACATGTTTGGTACGAATATCCCTCAAGACCCAGAATATGCTTATGAAAGAAATGTAGAAGGAATTAAAATATTACAGAGCATTTTATAACTCCATTTATGCACTCTTTAAAAAAAAAAAAAACTGTTCTGAATTACCACTAATTCAAACCACTCCTTAACAGGAAAGCTGTATTATTTTGAGAAAAGAACATTCCCCCATAAAACAAATAAGACTTCTGCAATAGAGGACTAACCAAGAAAACAGAGTGGATTAAGCTACCCCTTAAAGAGTGACACTGTATTTTAAATGATTCAGCAGGGTCCTCTTTCTCCGTCCTTCCATTTCCTCCTAGGTCACCCACCATGTATGCTCTCTTTCCTAGTCTGGGCAGCGCGCTAAGTAGAGAGCACCAATCATTCCTGGCAGATGGGACTGAGAAGGGCCCCAGGAGGAAACCAGTGAAGGTGCTCAGGACATGGAAGTGTTTTATCCATGTTCCAAGCCCCTTTAGCCAGTATTTCCCCTTCTCTTAGACTTGCTTCAGCTGCCTACACAGTTTCTGCAGCCATTCAAAGGGTGCCTGCAGGGGGTAACTTGCCCCTGTGTGTCCGAAGAGTCCAAAGCTGGGAAAGGGACCTCCTCTGAAATAACTGAGCTCTGCCCAGATGTTCCCAGCAGCTGTGGTTTCTCCCAACCCTTGCTTATGTTGGCAGTTATCTGCTGCTTATATCTTTTCTCTTCCAAGTCCTGCAGCTACCACATATGTAGCTCAGAGACTTTACCCAGGAATTTAAAGCAAATGAATGTGAGAATTGCACGACCACATTGACAAGGCAGGTGAGATTCATCTCACTCAAGTCTAGATATAGATAATATAAAACTCATGTAGTCATCTGGATATCCTTTATGGTTAAAGGAGAGAAATGTATACTTTTAAAATATGAGCTACACAACATATTTTAGCCATCTACACTAAGATGAAGTGAATCATTTCTTAGAAGTGCCTTTTTTTTCTCTGCTTATCGTAGAAGGAGTTCAGGTGGCTAACTTAGATGCTAAAGTTACCTGAGGTGAATCCCATCCATTCTACCCTGCTGGAGAGTTAACAAGTCTTTCTATAAGATAAACAAGATTATATCAGTGTCCACTCATACATGCATTAGTATTTTCCTTATTACTGCTAATGAGGAAAAAATTTGCTTAAAAATATTACAAGGGAACTTTCATTCTGTAGTGTTCATTCATTATCGCTAATCACAATCACTAGCCTGGCAGCCATATATCTGTCTGAAATGTTATTTCTTACCCTAATGTGTAATTCATTTTGGAAAGGCAAAATTAACCCTGAGGGAAAGAACATAGTTTATGCCTCACTTAAACCCAGTGCAAGCCCTCCAAAAGACTGGGCTGGGTAAGCGCGGTACATTAAGTGGGTAACAGAGGTCAGTTTGAATAGCTACTCGTTACTCCAGAATGACAGGGCCACTGGTATCACACAGGTCATTTCAAACAAATGCCAATAAAGCCATTCTACTCTGCAGTATGTTTTCTTATATGTCACTGGCAAAACATTTTAGGAACATTTTAAGCAATTTTAGCATTTTATTATTGGAATCCATTTTGCCCTCTTTGGCCCATGCAGTCAGCTGCTTTAGCTTATCATCCATCAAATGATATAAGTTTCAGAGAAAGCCATAAAACTTGCTGTGACGTTTTTGTATTTTAGTTCCCAATACTTCAGACTGTTCCAGGAACAGGAGTGAGTGAACAGTTGGTCCCACTGATATCCTCTCTCTTCCTATGACCTGGGTTTTACTTTCAGTCCTGAAAGGGCTGCCAATAACTTCACAGCGTTTTACACCTACCTATCTGAATATTTCAGAGCTGAAACTATGGCATATTCATAAAGGGACTGGGAAGAGCAAATGGGAAGAGGAGGCAGAAGGAATATTGCTTTGGAATTATTTTTAAAATTGTGTGTTTCTGAACATGTTCAAAGGTCAAGATGTTATCCTAGATCCCAGGGAAATAGAGTCTAGGCAGGATAATCAAAGACAGGAAGAAATTCTCTATTCTTATACATCCACTTTTTCATTCCACAAATATAGATGGAAAAAATCCCAAACCAGAACAGAACAGCCTTCCCACCTACCCTATCTACAAGCAGAAAGGTACATTTTTCAAAATGAGCCTTTTCCTGTTCCTGAAATTATTTGTCCTACCCACTCCTCATTCTGAATAGCAGAGGGGACTGGGCTGTTTCACTCCTGAACAACCAAAGGTCATGCTATGTAGGTAAGGCTTAATGTTAGGCAGACATCTTCACAGTGGTGAACTGATATGAAATCAAAAGCCTCCTGCACACACAATCACACACACATACACTATTCCATATACGTCTGAGAGGTAAAAAAGAGAATGGACATGGGTGAAAACCTGATGCTGCTGAGGAGATATCATCCACTCCAAATTTCAGAAAGCCGTAACTCTTTCCTAGCATGTGGGAGTCATTTGGTGACACTGCCTTGCCTTTCCTGCAAGTCATATTCTCCTCCACATCCTTATTTTCCTGAGTCTGTATTCAGATTACATAGCAGTTGCGTTGGTAAGAGCAAACCCTGGATGTGCAAGAGTTCTGGAAAGCATAGTCACATCAAACGGCCAAGCTGATTTGTTAAGGTGGACTTTAGGGCCCTCTAGTGGTTTGGGAGAGAAGAAATTACGTGGCTCAACAAGAGAGGGAAGAAAAACTAAAACTTTCAAAAGGTTGGCAAAATGTTCTACTGCTTTCAGACCAAGACCCAAAGTATAAATAGCACAACTAGCACAACACTACTAGCACAACTGAAAGTCTACATTAGCTTGTTTACCTGCTTTATCTTCCATTCAGCTTTTCCTCTATGAAGCAGGCCTATATGGGAAGTTGCCACTTGCCATCTTTTTTCTAGGGCCAAAGGCTGATCATGGTCCTTCCAGTATAAATCCTAAATATCTGCCCTTAAGGTAAATGTAACACAGAAAAGGCGTTCCCCGACTGGCATGGATATGGGAAGTCTGTAAACTGCACAACCTGTTGAAGCTTACGCAACAAGAACGAGACAAAAAAATTGGCTTCCATCTTACTCTGCTACTGCTTACTCTTCTTCATTGTACTCCTTTACAGCACAGCTTTCCTGGTCCCTATATTATTCTGTAACCCCAAAACCAGAGAAACAGGAGGTCACCGGGCGCTTTGAACCTCTTCCTGCATTGCATGAGGAGGTCCGAGCACGTGAATGAAGCCATAACACTACAGCAAGGGATCAGCATCGCCTCCACCTTAAAGGGATGCTACAGCAGTCCAGCACTGTATCCCTTCAAATGTTACATAACCTGACCATTGTCCCATCCTTTGGAAAAGAGGCTACAGCTGGTTTGTGAAACTATATTCAACAGTAAAACAAGAGGCTGCTCTAGTATTTTCAATTAAACACGTCAGGATGTTTTTGAGAAATTCTGATAGCTGACTTTTTTCATCCAAAAATCTTGCAAAACTTTAAAAATTTCTGAGATCTGTTTAAGCATCTAGAAGGCTTGCAAAACACTGGGAAGAAGATTTATAAATACTCGGTCATAGCCCGTGGTAGCTCCGTACAGTCAGTTTAAATATTACTCACACAGGACATTCAGACTTCAGGGTAAACATCTTCTACTGCATAATCATGAGATTTTTCTTAAAATAATGACAGTATAACTAAGACAGTTTGAGTTTCTTTTTGCTTAACTTCAGCTTTCCATTCAGGGTTTGAATAATTTCTCAAAAATTTCCTTACGTTCCAGCTTGAAATTTATTTTTCTGTAAAATCTGAGATTTCTATAGACTTCTTGAAAACCCAGAGGAAAGCAACTTCTAGGAAAATCTCATAATAAAATCACATCTGGCACCAGAGTAATTTACTGCTTGTCCCTTGCTTAAAATTATATAGTGCCAGTGCTGTAAAGTCTTTCTCTTTTTCAAGGAAATTTTTATGCCATAAGATTGCCAGGTTTCAGAAGGGATTTTAGAGCACAGAAAAGCATAGGATGCTGTGGTGACAGGAAAGTCATACATTCTCAGGAACAACAGAGAGGTCATAATCTGTGGAGAGAGCTAATCTGTGGGAGCTTAGCTTAGGGGCTGCAAGCTTATTTCAGCAAGTGTACCGGGACCTGTGGGGTAGGTACTTGAGGAGACCCCAAAAGCACAGTTGTGATCACTGCAAAGGGGAAGGGTTGGGTGTGAGCACAGACAAACATCCTTCGCTGACCATCAGTGTGGCTGGTTCAATAATCATTACAGACTCACAAGACCTAACAATTAAATCAACGTGATTCTGCTTAAACTCTGTTCGTTGTTTTCTCATACGTGAAACCCTGATTTCCTGACTTGACTGTGACATTGCAGAGAGGATGCTGAGTTTAGCAAGATGCACATGACAACAGAGAGTACAGCTGCACAGCACAACAGCACGTCAAACAGAGATATCTAGCCCCTGGAAGCCAGGTGAGCAGAGCGTTTTGTTGTGTTAAGTAGTTGAGAGACGGCCAGCACTGCCATAGAACAACAACGCTGCCTCTGGTAAGACGCCTCTCTCTGCTGAACGCTTTGCTGGGTCCTCACTCTTCACACCTGAACTGTGAATCAGCAGCACAGGAGTTCTCCCACTTGGGTAAAACAGCTGTTTCTTTAAGTATATTTCCTGTTCGAAGTCTAGTTTCCTTTTTTGTCTTTTTTCTTTTCCTCCTTGCTGTTTTCACACCAATTTTCACCCCTATGGAGATAATAAAGCATAAGGACTTGTCCACACTTGAAAGTTAACGCAAATTTATATTGAGTGTGAATTTAAACCATGGTAGCTTTTTCTGAATAATTTCCTCCCACGCGTTGTAATATTGAAATAGCAGTCCACGTATATGCCCATTTTCCTTTGCGCTCTGATAGAACGTTATTTCTAAATGACCAAGATGGAAGAAAAAAATATGAAGAGCCTGAAAGGACTAAATTAGTGGAGAGTGGGTTAAATGTGCAACATTTTCCATTTCTCTAACACTCACAGGGGAAGAAATGAATCTGTGGGATATTAGGAAATGTTGTGCTAATTGACTTTTCAACTTGCTTGTGATATTCTCTTTTCAAGTCGACCATTAAATCACAATGTATGTGGTCAGCACAGGTAGCAGTGTATTGTTATTGTCACAGTGTTTCAAGTACTTCATCTGGAGTATGCTATAACTAAAGTTATTTCATTTGCTTGTAATCTTTGTACTTTTTCATATTTTTTCTGAGTCCCTAGTTTTTTAGTTGCACAAAAAGATGCTGTGGTAATTATTCTAATTGGAGATCTTCAAATGCTAGGTTTTTATTTTGCGCTTCTCAAAGCTTATCATGGCATTTAAAGCCAAAACTATTCAAGTGCTAAATTAAAGAAAAAGGGAAGCTTGGGAGGTAGCAGAATGATTACTAGGTAATTAGTGTATTTTTGCACAATGTCCACTCTGTGGGTGTGAAGTTCTGTTTCAAAGCCCAGTGAAGTCAATGGAAGTTCTCTTTTTGACTTTGTTTCTTTTCTCTTCTTTGAAAGGCTTAGCTCAAAATGTTTGGTAATATCCATCGTCAGACAGAAAAGATCTGGTCATGTTAATCAGTGGCCTGATACTTTTAAGGATTCTTGTGTGTTCTAAAATATATTTGCATTCTATGAGATTCACTAGGCCATTTTTCCGGCAAGTGGTTTCCTGGTAGTTACAGAGCTTCAGCATATCTGCAACATTCTACTGAAAACTTTAGTCCCAAGAGCAGTTGCAACTGAAACACAAGAATGTTAAGGGAAGTAAATGAAAAATAACCCTGAAAATATATACATGTACCTCTCTACATTCATTAGACTAGCATATCTGGAATACTGGGTGCACATCTGTCAACCTCACCTCAAAAAGAAGTTACTGTTTGAAGATACGATATGGCAAAGAACCATAAAAAGAATCAAAGACATGAAAAACCTCTGCAGAAGGGTAGAATGAAACAACTGAGATAACTCTTCATCCTAAAGTAAGCTATTAAAGGCATTGAAAAATAAGGAGGAGACAGACAGAAGGTGAACCAGACTTACCTGCTTGGCCTTTTTTATAGTAGAAGAAAATAGGGAACTCCAGTAAAATGCTACAATTTAAAATGGGCAAAGAGAAATACTTTTACTTGATGCATTATTTAGTGATAGAACACTTTGTCAAAGCAGCATAGCTGCCTTAGCAGATGAGAGGGAAAGAAAGAATTGGCTAATGATCCTGGTAATGAGAACTTCCCAAGATATACGTGATATAATGTGAAAAATAAAGGGATGGAAGGACTTGCGTTTCAGGGCATACAGCAGCTGCTAATTTATGTGGAAAGAACAGCTACCTTAATGGGAAGTTGTTTCTGTTACTCTTTATTACCCAGTCTCATGCTCCTTCCTATAAGGCATCTGGCAGGAGCCAGTGCTGGGGCCAGGATGGCTCTGTCTGGCTGAGACAGCTCTGTTGGTATCTATCAGCAGGGAATCATCACCCCTACACAGTCAAGGACTAAGGTCCTTGCACAAGTGCATGAGAATCCTGAGTGTGTATCTTCACATCACCTCTCTAAAATAAGAAGACGGGAAGCTCAAGCACAAAGACCAAGTGATTTGTTCAAAACCACCAAAATGCCTTTTGCAGAGTCGAGTGTGGCTATCTCACAGCTCAGGTCTACAGATCCCAGGCCGCTGGTTCGTATGTGTCCACCGCGTTGGATCAATTGCCCTGGACAAAGGCAGTAGCTGTAACCAAGCTGAAGGCCAATGTGCTCCATAGGAGGCTTTACACTCCTCTAGTCATCCAGACTGGGAACCTCTACATCACCTCCAAGTCCATGCATCCATGTTTCCTCTCTATGCTGTCAGGTAAGGCCAGCAAATGCACCTAGACCAGGGAACTGGGAAGCCCAGGCTTATCACCTGAGTAATGGTTATATAGCATCCACGATGCAGAATTGTTTGCACATGCACAATATATCTGATACATTGGACTTACTCTGTAATTTTGGAATACAGGGTACCAGGGTGTTCCTGCTGCCTTAAAACAATCTTGGAACAGGGATCTGCCTTGGGTTTCTTCTCAAGTGCTGTCTTAATATATCAGCCGTTGGAATATCTGTTTACTACTGCCTCATATAGGCAGTTGCTCTAAGCATGGAAAGAGTTTCACCAGAATGAATGTGGAGCTATGCAAACAATTAAGAACTCTGAAAGCAGGCTGCATTTCTGCTGTGATTGCATTTTCTTTACTCAATGAAAATCCTAATTTTCTTTCACCCCATGTCTGATCACCTAATTTAGTTTACTATTGCCTTATTCTGCCTAACTTCCACAGAAACACAACTCAGAATCTCATCTGCGATTTTTTTTCCTCCTTTGGTCATCTGTCCATCACGCTAAGCCTTAGGCTTATTCTCCCAACCTGCATAAATAAATCATGAGCATGATAAGGTGAAAAGAAAATAACTTGGTTTTGTGTTTAACAAATACTTACCAATATACCTTGCCCAGTGGCATTTAAACTCATATTTGTGTTTCCTCTCATTTCTCCATCTTGCGGTGTTTTCCTGACTGATATCTAGGAACTAGATGGCTCACAAATCAAGAATAGAAATTTTGAAGATTTAAGAGAGAGAGAAAATATCTTGTTGCAGACACCTGAATTTCAAATCATTTCCCTAGAGCTAAGAAAAGAACTCAAAAACGCTGTTCGTGTATACAGACACAGGCACGCACAAGTATAATTTAAAATTTTGGGTCAACAAACAACAAGTACTATGTTTCATGCCAGGAACGTGGACTGGAGCAGAGAGATTACAAACCTGAATGTGTGGCTAAAAATATCAGTACAGATGGGAGGGTATTAGAATCCATGTTGCTTATTCCAGAACAGATGGAGACTGTGCAATATTGGAACTTATATTTTGGGAAAACATTAAGCCATGCAATTCCCAAATTAAAGTGTAAGTACAACAAAGCAAGCAGTATTTTTTTTGTCAGCAATCAGACACTTTTAAAGACATAGATACAAAAAAGCTGCTGCATCACATGAGTAGTTCTGTTGCTTTCTCACAGGTG
The DNA here is from genome assembly GCF_040807025.1 of Struthio camelus. Taxonomy (NCBI): domain Eukaryota; kingdom Metazoa; phylum Chordata; class Aves; order Struthioniformes; family Struthionidae; genus Struthio; species Struthio camelus. The sequence continues at coordinate 35,893,035 of NC_090942.1, read as the reverse complement.
CTTAAGCTTTGGCAAAATCAGGACCTTAATCACCAGTTCCTTCCTTGCAATTAATAAGATTGTCTAAACCCCTTTTTGCTTTCAAAACATTGTTCCCTTGCTCAGAGCTCTCCTATCAGCATTACAGGGCTATTTTAGGGCACTCAGAATGATATGATTACATAAAAGACAGAAAAAAAAACACAATATAATAACGTGGCTGAACATCAGAAGAAACTTCCTGATAACGAACTCTGTTGATTATAAAACAACCACTCATTGGAAGGAGTGGGAACAATATCTCCTGGGACTAATTCAATGTAAGGCTAAGAAATAAATGATGTAACAGGTTACTGCTCCCTCTGATTTCTGTGACTCAGCAGCTGCAATTCCAAAGTGAGCTTCTGTGCAGAGTGCTGCAGAAATATCTGAGCTCTCCGAAGATTTTATAATCAGCTTTGTAAGAACCTAAGCTATAGCTGAATGAGGAGGACAGATTTGTTTTGGCTTAAACCAATCAAAAAGTCCTTTTCAGCTAAGGTCGGCAATTTAACCTGGGTGAGTCCTCCTGGGGTTTTTCACACAGTGGTAAATGGGCCTCACTGAGGCAATAAGAACAAGTAACTCAAGTGGCTTCTCCACCTGTGCTCTTGGGAAGAGTAGCTCAGATTTCCAACCTACCTAAAGCAGCTAAGTATAATGGGGAAAGTTTAACAGAAGAGGGGAGGGTTTCTAAGGCTCCCCTCAAATAAAAGAACTGATGTAGCTTTTATCCTCTTTCAGCAGCTCTCCCCTCATCTAGGTGACTCTGACCCTCTGTTTAATTACAGCTTTTTTCTCCCGCCAATAACAGTGCTTAGCTCTGAGCCACTACAAGATTAAAAGACACATCTCAAGGAGGTACCAGCCCATGCAAATTCTTTGTTTTCTGTCCTCCTACTTTTCTTCCTCTGTAAGAGGAAAGAAATGTAGAGAATACTTACGCAGAGTATTGGTGTCAGCACATAAGCAGCTAGTAGGGGACTCGCTTTACCAAAACTCCTAATATTTGATTTGAATTCCGGCCAGTTTGCTGAGTAATGCAAGCAGCTCAGAAAGACCCTCTGCAACAGCTACACCATATTCTTGTGCCATGAGATGAAACAGAATGTGAGAAGACAAGGACAGGCATAACTGAGAAGACATACAGAATTTTCTGCCCAATTTGATGGCTCTCCTGTAGTTTTTAACTGAGATTAGAGAGTTCAGGATTGACTAAGTTATATTATAAAAAGGATTCTTCTCTCTTACAGTCTTTTGGTTCTTATAGATACATTGTATGTAAACTTCATGCTAAATATATTTCCCGTCTCTAAATTTTGTACCATAGAGATTTCAAAGGTTATGCAGTTTTCTTCCTTATTTTCCATTTAATTTTTTGCCTCTGCATCCTGATAAAACTAAAAAGGATGATAACTTTTCTTGTTGTTGTAGTTAACAGGATTTTTTTTCTACCTCTAGGTAATACCAGGAAGCCCAGCACATGCAAGTTTATTCGATTACCAGATCAGCCAACTGGTATTCAATACCATAAAGGTGATCTTTCGCTCTCCTTGTTGTTATGCATCTGTTCCCCTCAGGGCTATAGCAGTTCTGATTTTCCTGTTCTCTCTTCACCACACCATGGCTGTTACCTTAATTTCCTCTGGGAACAACTTGTTGCACTGAATGCAGACATTGGCAAGATACCTTTGAAATATGAACCAAGTGTCTTGTTTTCGGGTCTTTTTGAGGTTCGGTGGCATGGACAGCTGGCTGAGACATCTTCTTTATCTAGGGCTAGATAAAAATTCATTCATTAACCAAACAATCTGAATTGTCAAATATACATGATCCATCAATCACAATACATCATGGTGGACCTTTCAGAAGCAAATGAAAAATGCTGGCGGCAAAATGGAGTAACATAATACAAAGCAGCAACGGTAAAGGCAATTCTTAATAGTAACCAATCAACATATCAGATAAACACTAACAGAGGCATTTGAATTGCAAACATTACAAAGCCTTTCTCCTCTTAAAAAAATAGTTTTAAAAACGTATATCTTGACTATTTAGTGTTTCTATTTAATTAAAACGTGTGCTTAAAAATAATGAATATACTTATTTAGTAGTTCTTTTATATGATTGTTTCTGAAGTGCCAGTGCTGATAGGTCAGCTTAGTTGTATACTGGGAATATTTTTAGAATTAAGTAAACTTCACCCTAAACAGTAATCTTAAAAGTGCAAGAATATAAATTATATGGCTCTAAAGAAACATTTTTATTTTATTCTAATTTCTGTATGACTACTTTCTAGCATGTGATCCAATGCTACTTCTCAGAAGTGTATTCCAAGCGTATTATGTGAAATAAAACTTGAATTAAATGGACAAAGGCTAGACTTTCACTTGTTCCCTTTGAATCTCCATCCTCTATGAGAATCATATCCTTTGCAAATCTCAGAAGGAACATAGCATTTTAAAAGCACTGTAGTACACAGTTAGGAACAGTATGCACAAATGTAAATACAATTAATTGAATTTCTAAGAAAACTTCCAAGTTTTCTTCTCTAGGTATTTGAAATGCTATCAAATTCAAAAAAGCAGAGTCAAGTAAATACATGGAGAAGGACTATTCCCACTTTTTCTCAGTTTGGTAGGGTGGGACCAGCCCCATTTTATTGATCTGTCTGCTCATATACCTAAAGTCAGGTATTTGCTAAGTACCTTGCCAAATTGAGCTTTTGAGAACTGCCTTTCAGATCATCATTGGAAGGTCACATTTCCATATCCCTTCTCCAGTGGGAAATGATACAGGCCTACACCTCTTCAAAGGGAACAGAAAGGAATGTAGTGTTGACCTGTTCTCATTTTAATGAGCAGCTTGAAGACTTCCTTGAATGTCATTCTGTATCTCTTTCGCCGTAGTTAGTATACAAGGATGCAAATGTATTGACTCTCTTTTGTTGGGAGAGAAGTTTATACCGCATACAGCAGTTGCATCATTTGCTGCTACTTCTTGCTTTCACCAGCTCTTCTAGCTTTGCTTTGCCATCATCTTGCCTGAGGGATCTGCCTTAGATTTTAACACAGCTTACTGTCTTATTGGCACCATCTCTTATAAGATATTTCTGATGGTGCCATGTCAGTTCCTCAAGAAAAGACTTTATTTTCCATCCATCGCTTCCCCTCTGTTTCTTCCAGGAAGAAATCCTGCCAGCACTGTAACTGTTTGTTTGTTTATTTGTTTGGTTTTTTTCCCCCGGTATAGTGTCATAGTATTTTTTGCAGAGGATTCATCCTGTCTTTTTTCCCTGCAGGAACTTTCCAGTGCCCAAGAAGTGATTTGTACTGAAAAGGATCAAGGTGAAGCACACCACAGCTGCTCTTCTGTTAAAGGCAAGATCTACAACCCATTGTTGTCAGTTCTGAGGCTAAATATACAGTACACTTCATCCAAAATTGTATTTATTTCTCTCATATTACTTCCAAACAAGCTTAAACTGCCAGCAATATTTCTGATAAATTCTTGTCCTTCTGCATGGCTCATACTCCTCAGAAATGGTCCTTGTTCTGCTGTTCGCACTGTCACTTGCTGTTCCAGCCTTCTTCACTACCCTGTAATCATCCCTTTTAAAAACACCCTAAAAATAGAGGAGCAGTCCATTTTGCATAAAACATGCAGAAAAAATGAACTGCCCATATGAAATGAATTTGCACTGAACTGAAATTTCCCCCTGTCACTTATCAGTACCTGTTTCCTAAAGTGGCTGTCCGGCTCCTCTCTCCTTCCCATCTCACTCCTTAGTGAATGCACGGGATAATAAAAGTAGCTTCATATAACAAATCACATGCATTTAGCATCCCTCTCCATTCACAGCCTCAGTCCTACAATTTGTGAAGTTAATTTCCTGTTCCAACTACTGCGCAGTCAGGTGAGAAAATTAAGCTATGAATCAGCTGAAAATGATTGTTTGCCCTTTTGAGTACAAAGAGATAAAAACAAGTCTCTCTCCCCAGTTTTCCTTTCCCTGTGGTGTTTTACATCAGAGTCTTTTCACAAAGCCAAATTTTCTCAAAGCAAGGTTCTTTTCTTCTTTCTGCTCATTTGTTTTTTCTCTGTTTAAACTAGAAATGACTGGCCGATCAAAATTGCCCGAAGTCCACTGTGGCTTGTTTGGCTGAGCATGCTGCCAAAACAGCTATTGAAACGACAGGGAGTTAAAACTAACCGATGACCATGGCTTCACACCGTGATTGTCTGGCTGCGCTGGGACTCTGTGCTGATGTTTCTGCAGCTTGTCTCTTCACAACAACAAATAAGCAATACCCAAGTGATGGCTATCCATAACACTAGTCCATGTACCTATCATATTTAATGGAGGAAAGAGCATGGGGGTTATTATAAGAGGGGAACATATTTCCAGCTGTTCTCTCATGGTGGAGTAAAACAAAAAACAGGTGTAACATACAAGTGTTGCCTAAGCCCTGACCTTGCTTTTCACTACTTCTCAGTTCTGGCAACTGCAGGTAATGGGTTGCTGCTTATGCCAAAACCCAGCCAGGCTCCCTTGACATTTTAATCCTCTTTAAACTAATTGGGGAACACTTCAGACATCATTAGGTCCCTTTTCCCACAGTCGCTCGCTTAGGAGGTGATGAGCTGCCCTTCAGCAGTGGCCTAGTACTGCTCTCAGGCTTCACAGGGAAGTAAGGGGAAAACGGCCACCGCCTCAGGCAGCCCGCTCGGGGGCTCTGCAGGGCATCGGGCAGCACCCAGCTCTCAGCACAGCTAGGTCAAATTGCCTGAGCGCCTCAGGAATAGGAAAAGCAGATCTGAGTAGCCCAGAAAGTGAAGCAAAATAGATATTCGCAACACCGAAGAAAAGGTTTAGAAACTTTTCTTAGCCCTTTCAATGGAAAACATGTATTTGTTTGTCTTTACGTTATTGCACGCGAATGATTTTGGAAGTCTTTTGTTTTGAACAAAATACCTGCTCTCTAGTGACCAGAATATACATGAAGAGGACATCAGTGAAACTAGAATGGAAGATGCAAACAATCTTTGAAGTCTGTACATTGACAAACCGTTTGCACATACAAGGCCAAAATCTGGTGAACTATGTAGAGTTCCTGTATATAAGTACTTACAAGTATAACATACAAGAGGCAGGATCAGAGGACAGTCAGCAGAAATTTTAACGTTCCTAATGGTTGTTCATCCCTGAAACAGGAATGCTTATGACTGTGTTAGCAAGGAAGGAAAGTGGTAGTTTTTATTCTATGAAGGAATGTTCCACCTCATTAGACTAAGTAGTGACGCTATTTTTTTTTAATTATAATTAAAGTATATGCAGCTACTTTTAAAAAATCTTCATTTCAAGAAAGTGGCGGAGAAACTAGTGAAAATCTAGAAGATAGAAAAAATCTACACTGAAGATTTAAAGAAAATAACTTATGATAATTGAGTTTATTTAATCTAGGGCAGAAAGGACTAAGAGGCATAATAACAGTCTTTAGATATTGTAAAGATTACTGAAAAGATGGAAGAAGTTGTTCTCCCTGTCCATGACAGACAGAACAAGAAGTTACAGGTTCAAAGTCTGATAGTTTAGACATTAAGAAACATTTTCCAGTAGCAGTGATATCGATGCACTGTGATGCCCAGAGAGGTCTGTGAAATCACCAGAATAGAAAGTTTTGTAGAACAGACTGAAAAAACACCTGTCAAGATCTTCTGAGGCTTCATTAATGCTATCTTGACAAGTCTTCTCATGGAAGGCCTACTATCATACAGACAATGCCTGCTGAAGTACCATTCAAGTTCTGTTTTTTGAGATTCCCTGATATTTGCATAAGAACAGATTCATTTTACTCTCATATCTGTACCCTTAACAAAAGCCCAGGGTAACACTAAAAGCAATAAAATCTAAGACAGAGAGCAGCCATTGGATCTACACAGGTGGTCCTCTTGAGGAACCTGTATCTGCTCGTGGAGAACCAAGTGGAAAGTCTAAGAATATACGTTAATTAATGATCATTGAGCAGATGGTAATGGACTTTTTTTTTACTACTAGAGTTCTAAAATCAAACAGCAGCAAAATCAGCTCATGTTTGCATTCTGGGCATCTGTGAGGAACTTTTTAATTGAAATACAACGTAAAACTTGTTCTTTACTATACCACTAGATGGCAAACTAACAGTGTGCTACACATCAGACTTGTCATCATGGAAACCTATGAAGCATACTGTAAAAAATGCGGGATATGTGTATGCAAATAAACAGAGGCTTGATGTGGTGCATGCTGATAGCGAACAAAGAGCATTTTTACTTTTATGTTTCAGATTAATTTCTGATATCTTAAGGTTTGACAATACAGATCTTGGAATCACAAAGATTTCTACGGGAAATGTTTCACACAGCCTTTCCGTCTCCTTTTGATTCCACCACAGCTGCACACCTCCCAGCTCCTTGCCTGGGGCTAGACAGAGCTAAATGTCAGCAAACTCCGTAGTGGACTTGATCTGGAAATGAGTGGGTGAGTTCAAACAGGATTATCATAGGGCCCTTGAAGGGGGAGTGTAATGCCATATTAAGATGTGTGAAAGTACTCAGAGCAGTGCATTCAGTCTCTTTCCATTTTGTATCCATTTTGTAGGAGCCTCATCATTATTACAAGCACAAAGATTTTCATGGGATTTTAGCAGCCAGCACAGCAGTGAATCAGAATAAACTTATCATCCTTAAGATTGCATCCTGCATGTACAAACATTTATTTCAAATATAACAGTCCAGGGAGCATTAAACCTGTGGGGAAGCTGCAAGGGAAAATCTGTTCTTTAACATTGTGTTTCCTCTCCACCATACACCAACGACCACTTATAATCAAAGCTGCTTGAGATTGATTTAAATTGGCCTTTCTACTGAGAAAGATTTTTTGCATTCACTGGAAGATCTCCTCTGTCATGCTTCTCTGTCATGTTCCCGGGTGCAGGGGCACCTAAGGGTACAGCACGTTTTGCAGGCGGCTGCTGCTGCTGCTGCTGCAGCAGCTTCCTGGGTACCCCTGGAGGGGCAGAGAAATTGGAAAGAGTCTACTAAAGAGAGGTGAAGGGCACCAAAATATTTCCCAGCAGCTCTTCCAATTTAACCTGTTGGTAAAATTAAGTCAGATAAGGGTGTAATGGCTAACACTTGGATTTCCAACTCACAATAATCTCTACATTACAAGTTAAGGACTGGAAATACAGAATGCTTCATAACCAGCCTAAAAATGTATGGAAAATTCAGAAAAGAGAAGGTACTCACTCAAGCCAAAATGCAATAACAATAGTGACTCCAGGAGCAAAGAGAAGTGCGTACTTGGACAGAAGTGAACCACTTGACTTACTGGTAGATATTCAGTCATTTGCAGTTGGTTTATAGAAGGAGGGAAAATGGTGATGGAAGCGGGCATTTCTTTGGACGTAAGTGAGGATTTGCAAAGTATGTGTGGAGCAGTCTTGCTTTCCTGCACACCAGGAAGTCAAAAAACAGAAAGCATTTCTCTTGATCACGGCTCCCAGAAGCTTCTTCCATGTTCTCTGGGCCTAAATCATTCCTTAAGCTCTTCCAGGGCCATAGCTGTGAGCAAATCCTATTTGGGGACTCTACCTGACCCTGACTCACAGATAAAACAACTAATCTCCAATCCTTGTGTTAGTTATAAGCTCCCACGAAACCCCCAGTGTCCGCATGTCCCAGCGTCTGTCCAGGATTTTATATAGTGTTGTTTTTAGGGGCCAGTTTCCATTATTTCAGTCATTACCAACAAAGACAGAATGGAGTTTCAGTGGGGTTCCTGTTTGTCTTAGACAAGATCAACCTACTTCCAGCATTCTGAAATTGCCCTTTGACTCTCTTCGTAGCAGCAAATGTCTAAAATATTCTCTTATTATTATTGTTGTTGTTAATATCAGTCTTGAAAGTGATTATCTTTGTTTCCTTTGTATTCATATCTTTTCATCTGGAGGATCAAGGCAAAACCAAAAGACATGCACAATTTTTTTGTGTATGGCACTTTTTTTAATCTATTGCAGTGTTTGGACTACAAGAAAATTGCTCAGAAGTAAACTACAGCATTTGCTTGCAATACTTTTTCTCCAGTTAGCCTGTGTGTTTAAGTGTTAATTCATTGAGACTAGGCGTTACACTGCAGAATAAATGCTTTCTTATGGACTAGGCCCTCTTGTCTGTTTAATAAGTACCTGAAGACTTGAACTAGGCAGATATTGGGGGAAGCAAAATAAGTATGCTTCTGCTGCCTGTTTTACCTAAGCCCAAGCTTTGGACAGCTGAGAGGGATGGGAGTGTGCGGGGCCGTGGGTGGCGGGCAGGGAGGTGTGCAGAGGTCCACCTCCTCCTCCCGTCAGCAGAAGCAATTGTTGCAGCAACCTTCGCTCTCTCCCTTTTGCACCCATTTTCAGCCCTCCTTTTTGCTCCTATCCCTTCCTTTTCAGTCACAGAAGCACATTAGACCCTGCCAGGATCCTGTCCCTCACCCTTGAGGCAGGAAAATTATTGTTTTACATACTTTCGGAGGACGCTCAAGCTGGCTCAGGGTATCACATACACATAAATAACAGACTACATTAACTGAGCGTTAGCTGCATTTCCGAAAGCAATGTGATTATAATAGCTTTAAAAGCTAGGACAGCCTGTAATTAGCAGAGGGTTTTTTTCCTGGTAATTACATTAACCTTTAGTTGAATGTTACTCAACACATCATGATGTTATTTTTATGGTCGTCTACCAAAGTATGCCTGTGTATGATTTTGAGCTTGTCTTGGTCAGTGGAAAATTCCATGTCCTTGCATAAATCTTGCAAGCGCCTTGCTTTGGTTCAGTGCCACCCTGCGCTATGCCTAGCAGAGATTTGCAAACAATGCCCTCACAGGCTGGAACGAATCCAGGCCAGTTAGTAGCATTTTCAGTCATTCTCCCTTTGTGCAATGAATGAAGAATGAAAAATGCAACTATTCACAGAGGCAATTTTGTAAGATAGTAATGGCTTGAGTACTAATGTAGCACATTGTTAGTCCCACATACTGTTCCGTATATTGCTATTTTCCATAGGATTTGTTTATATTTATGTTTTCTGAGCATGAAAGTATATATGGTGCTCAACAGAGGTCTAGAAACATACAGAGAAAACAGGGGTATGACTATAGTTAAAAATATTTAAGCTGAATAGATATGCAAACATTCCTGATAAAATAAAGTGAAGAGATTAGCTGCACAAATACACAAAAGTTCATGAGAGGTGGTCTGGCACTACAGATGCTTCTTTTACTCATTTAATCTGGTTAAATTCATTCCATATAATTGTAACCTACAATGTGGTAAAAATACTGCTGCAACTTAGCTTAGTTCAAGTATTAAATATTCATGAGTGCAATTTTGATAACAGAATAAGATGTAGGAACAAATTGTGTCGATGAGACATGAGAAAATGAGGGACTACAATTAAAAAATAAGTTAAAAAATATTTGTTGACATTTCTGCCATATCTCTGAGTGATAAATAAGAAGAAAGAAAACTTTGTCCAGTTTTGCCTGTTTTTCCTTTGAATTCTTAAAATGGTAGTCCTGCTGCAGAGCTTTGAATAAAGGAAAAGAAATATGAGCTGAAATAGTCGTGTAAGCTGCTGAGGATGGAAGTAACCCTTGGTGACTTAGGTCATCAAGCTCTGAGGACATGCTCTGATTTATCTCTGCCTCAGTTCCCTACCAGCTGACTGGGCATACTTCTTCCTTTGCCCAGTCTGTTTTCTGGGTGGACCATGATGTCCTTGGGGCAGCAGGTTACTCTGCTGCAAACATCTAGGTCTTCCAGGTGCCACCATACCCCTGTGGTAGCTGTGACAAAGTAAAAAGGGAGTTTCTCCACAATTCCTATCAGTACCATTCTGTGGTTTTCTTTCTTTTATAGTACACACCTTAGTGAAGTCTCCCCCACCAAGTGTGAAGCATGCTCCCCTTTGAGCCCAGCTAGCCAGTTCCTGGGGAGTCCCATCTCGGCATCGCCAGCTCCCGCCTTGATGCAGTGTCCCAGCCTGGCAGCACACCGTGGCTCACACAGGAAAGGGGAGGATCTGCAGGGCGTCAGCAGCAGTGGAGAGGCTTTGGCACCACAGCCCATTCCCTAGAGATTTGGGTGTACAGGTTCAAATGTTACTGAGGCGGGGAGGATGGGCAGCCTTCCCATGAAAGTGGGGTTTCCTTTGAAAATCAGGCTACAGACATTGTGCAAAGTAATGCATTTGGTTACTTATCTGCTTCATTTCTCAACACAGTCACAGCAGTTTGGTCACACAGTCACTTGACCCACGAATGCAAACACTTCTGATGAATAGATTTCAGGAGCAATAGTATTTCTTCTCTACTAATTTTTGAGTCTTCGCTACTTCATTCCTTGGCACACTGTCAACTTTTTATTTAACTGAACAGATACTTTAGTTCCCTTTCCCTCTTTCAGGAACATTCTTCATATATTTTTTCCCTGTAACGTGAAAGCCACTTGGATGCCATTGATGCCATTTAGGCCGTAAATCGTAGCTACTTTCTCTATTAAATACTTTACATCTTCCAAAGTGGCAGAATTATGGTAGTGAAGGGAGTATTATTAGCATCCTCTGTAGTAAGATATGCTGAATTTAAAAGAGAACCCCATAACTTTTGGGTGGAATTTATATTACCTAACTCAAGACCTTGAAGTTAAGTGTCTAAATTCATGTTATACTTACTGGAGAGAAATGGGCACGTCTGGAGGATCACTCAGCTCATCTATACTGGATGTCTATGCTAAGATTAGATGCACTGCATCCTAGAAGTACTGATTCATCTTTTAATGGCTGTTAAAGGTGTCTAGATGATTATATCACTTACATTCAAAGGCAGCATAGATGTCTAAAGTTGATTAACACGAATCCCATGCTGAAAGTCCTAATATCCAGTAACTTCTGGAACCCAGCTACCCCTCGAACATGGGAAGAGTGAAAAAAACAATATAAAGATCTCAAGTTACTCAACATCTTTTAAAAACATTTTTACTATTAAAAAGTCATAGATTCATGTCTTCTTCATCAAAGTTATGATGAAATCAACACTTTGCAAATTAAAAGTTGCAGTATGACAAAGGCAAAAGGTGATTTCACTAAATCCCAATCTTTCTGCATAGATAAGAGAAAAGAAAGGCCCTTCTGTGCTGTAATAACAGTGTGGTACAGGAATGGAAAGTTGTGAGGGATTCACATGCAGTGGTATGCCTGGTACCTAGGATGATAGCTTCCATCTGGAACCATTTCCTGTCTCCTACCTTCCTGAAAATTCCTTCTTTTCTCCACTGGATTGGATATATACATGAGTGTTCTTCGAGGTTAACTCCAGTTCCTGAAGCAAATCTTCTTCCAGAGCTAACAGAGAGAGGTAGACTTCTACAAAGGGTAGTCAAAATGTCTGAATGAAAATCCCTTTTAAGTCCCTAAATTCAGCTTGCATAGAAAAACAAGGGAGTGTAGGAATATTGGTCCCATGAGGCTGAAAGCCGCTTCTCCATGGCACACGCATGGCGTAAGTTCCTTGACACAGGAACAGCCTTTCTGCTGTTCATTGGCATAGTGTCTACCAGACCAGAGCCCTGAGTCTCTGTAGCCCTGAACTCAGCTGCTACCTAGGGCAAAATAACAAGAGTGAGCTGTCATGCACAGCTGTGAACAGAACTAGCATGAATGGTAACTTCTTGCATATGAACCTCCAAATCTTCCATCCCCAAAGAAATGTTGCATCACTGAAGCCTAACCTCCCAGATTAATAGTGACTGCTGCTTCACTTTCTAGAAAGGCTGAACCAAGCTTGCAACTTGGAAGAGTTTTATTGAAGGATGCGCGTTTCTCACTGAGATACATGCATTCACTCTGACTCAGATCTTTTCAAAAGCCCAGAAGTCAGCTGACAAAATAGAAAAGCTGACCAAATATATCTATTTATATAGATAAAGTACTTTCATTTCTCATGAATTCTCTCTCAGACAAAGAACAAGCTTGAATCCACATCACTTGGAAAATGGATTTGAACTCTAACACGAATATGTAGCTCCTTATTGTCCTTTGTTTTTGATTTTGTTTATATTTCAAAATCATGTGGGAGGAGTTCACCAGCATGTGTCTTCCACAGCCTCACCCAAAGCTAACATAAAATAAAAATTTTTTAGCCAATTTATCACCCAGAAAATTTAGATCAAGATCGTAAAATAAATTGAATTATCTCACTTAACCCAGCAGCCACAAGGATATAAACTTCATGTTCTCCAGTGACGTATTTTATTTCTGGCTAAAAGATTAAAAACTTCTTCCTATAGGTTCTAGTTGTTTGAGTCATATCAAGGAGCACTAAAATTTTACAGCCTTGTTTAAAATATATCATAACTGTTCGCTCTAGTTAATCTTCAAAATCCAACTATAATCTAACATGACTACAAAAGACACAGTAAAATAGTCCTTAACAGTTTTCCAACTCTCCTAACAGATCAGCATTAGGTCGCGAATTTGTGTATGTTGCCAGAAAACTGTGCTGCCTTGCTACAGTAGATACTTTGACAAAGATCATGGAAACTATTACTGCTCATTGAAAATAATGCATATTTGTTTGTCAGTAGATTTTTGGACACAGCTACTGACGTCCTCTTCAACACATCACACAGCCCTCGGGTACTGGGCCACCTTGTGCTCCCGTGGCTCTACACCATTTTTGTTTAGTGGTAGATTCTCTGTGCACAAACACACTGAACACCTGAATCTTCATGGCTGTGCAAGAGCCACACAGATGGCTGTGTGTGCAAGATCGGAGCCTTCAGCTCAGTCTTGCAAACCCCCTGTTCAGTTTTAGTGCCAAAGCTACCTGGCTGTCTTGGAGCATGTGGAAGCCAAACCCATGACTGGCTGTGTCTGCTCACACTGACATAGCTGTAGCCTTGTCTGTAGCAGGGATTTCAAAGAGCACTTCATGTGAAAACATATTCATCAAAAATGATCGTTAAAAAGAAAACATTTAGAGACAACTTTTCCCCCCAGGATGTTTCCTATTCAGAATTATTACCTTCAGTGTTTACTTAAACTAAAGATTAAGTTTTGGCAAGCCCAAACTAAATTCATTTCACTGCAATGAAATGAATGTGTTTTTAAGTACAATGGCAATCTCAGTGGAACATATGTGCATATGTGCTTTGTTTTTCAACAGAGTCAAAATTCACTACTGAAAATGTTGATGAAAAATATTTTCAAAGATTATTAAAATTTATGAAGTGTCTGAAGATGCTTTACAGTTTTAAGAAAGAAAAGTATTCTTCAGCAGAAGAAAAATATGATTAGTGTGATCTTCATTAAAGAATCAATGAGAACAGAGCAAAAAGTAAGTAGTAATCTACTTTCAAGGTCCGTAGCTACCATTAGCTAAGAAATCAGGTAAAATAGCTGTTTTCCTGTTTCATGATGAGCCTTACTTATAGCCTAGCTCTTCCTAGGAAATATCAAAATTCTCAGAGTTTTGTCCACTTTTGCTACCAACCGCGCGTCTTCATGTGTGTGGTTGTTGTCAACAGCCAACATGGCATGGCGCAAAGTATTGCCCATCTGCTAATTGACTAGGGAAGTAGGAGGGAACCATGAGGACCTCAGTGACAGCACAGCCAGAAATGTGTGGGATGGGGAGAAGGGCTATGGAGCTTCTGTGTAGACTTCCAGTAGCGGAAGCATCATCATTGCAGTTGCCAAGTTGTAGCTGCCCACACAGGCACATGCTGAATAGATCCATATCTCTCTGTTCTGCTGTGAATAATTATTTGTTTTCTCTTTATCTGTATTTTTATCTCCACCCTAGCACCCATTCAGTTCTTTTTATGAAAAGAATTCTTGACTAGGAGTCAGATTCAAGCTTTTTTTGTTTCTTGTTTGTTTTTCCAGAAAAAGGCTTTTTATAATTGTGCAGGCATTACCACAAGATTCCTTTTTCCTAAATTTTCATGCAAGTCAAATCTCTTTATATTGTAGAATTAGCCTGCATCTGCATTTCAGACAAACTCTGAGAATATAACTCTGTAGCACTCAAAAGTGGGAGCAGTGTGCTATCAGCAACAGAGAATTAGATCACAATTATACCTCAGATCCTGAATACTTTTGCCAGCTGAACTAAAATTTTTGGGAGTCACTTGTCGCTAACAACCACTCCACTTTTTTTTAATCACACAGAAATAGATTTTCCTCATGCTCATGAGTTTCTGGAAATCCATATCAGATATAGAAACCCCCATGATGCTACATACTGTGGCCACATGAAGTCAAAAGAGCAAGTCTTGCCCTAGCAGACTCATAACCTTGGTTCATGACAAATAGGAATAGCACACAAAACTGGATGAGGCTAGGAGAAAGTATTAGTATGTCATGTTACTCTCCTACAGCCCTACTTTTCTCTATATAACCATTAAGATCAATTAAGTTGCTCCTGAAAATGCATGAACACATGCGCTGAACTGCAATGTCAATGCAACAGTAAAGCAATCACTTGATAACTTTCAGTCTTGTTGAAAGACAAAGCTCTTTTTGCCATGCCTTTTTAGAGCGTGTGCACCATCCTCTTCTCATGCTTTTGATCTAGGGCATACAGGTATAAGTAAATAAAATGTTTTGCTCTCCCATTTCTAACCCTATATCTTGGAGATTTTCAAAGTGAAGAAAAACTGGTAGAAGATTCTTTCAGTACGGCTTGGCGTAAATTTTGTACCATATGTATCCACCCACCTATTTCCATTTTCTCTAAAGCCGAGTGACAAATAGTCAACTTTGGATGGAATCTCTCAAGTAAGAATTGCGGTCACTGGAAAAAGCAGGTAAGCAAAGATTGACCATTTCTAATTGGTTCATCTGAAATTTACACATTTTCAATGTCCACCTCTGAATTTTAGGAAAGTGAGTTTACTCAGTTATATGCCACTGCATTCCTGGTTTTGGGGTTCAACATGGAATAGTATAACAAACTTCAGTATTGCATTTCTCTGGTCTTTCTGCCTTTTTTCTTCAGGGATGGAACCTCTCAGTAACCCGAGGGTAACAAGAGGTACAAAAGGGCCTAAGATACATCAGGACATCAGCATGACAAAGGTGTGTCCCAAGGATAGCCCCTTTTTCCTAGCGTATTCCATGCTATAGTAGCAGCACAGAGGGAAAATATTAGAGAAGCCTAAAACCACCTGTGTGCCTCTACATGCCTCGTCTCTGCCAGTATAGGGCTGCTGTTCTGTGACTCAGTATGCAACTCTAGCCTAACAACCAATTTATTTGTGATGTGTACTCAGCAACTCAAGTTTTTGAACACTGTTGGGCTTTCTGGGGCAGGGAACCACCTGCTTCACTATCACATGAAAGACAGTAGTCTTCTTTTTTTAAGAAATGGCTTTGTATAAGCATAAACTAGGTTATTCCTCTGCTTCTGAGAATATTCTTGTTCTTTTCTAAGTCTTCTACTTATTAAATGGCATAGGAATGTCTCAGAAGTATTGAAGTTCAAAAGCCATGAAAAGATTAGAGAAAGCAACAGTTCTTCACACTAAGTTTTTAGTTCATGTAAACTCCATTGCTATAAGATAATTTTAGCAATTTAACTTAAAAGGCATTTTGAAGAAAAATGCAAAGAAAAACAAAATTCCTTTACTATTAAAACAGTCATTCGCCTCATCTTCCCAGTAGGCAATAGTGTATCTCTTCATGTGCTTCTTAAATTACGGCCACAAGGAACTGCTGGATATACAGAAAATAACAACTTATCTTCAATAAAAGCATATTTTCCAGAAAATCATCTAGTCCTGAAGGTACCAAAGGACAAGGAGTCCAACACTTCCTAGTGGCGGATCTACCCCAGTAGTCATCAGTGACAAAAATGTGTCTGCCATTTAACGTTCCTACCTCTTGTAAGGAAATACTTATTCCCTGTGAGGACAGTAAAGCAGTGGAGCAGGTTGCCTAGGAAGGTTGTGCAGCCTCCATCCTTGCAGGTTTTCAAGACCTAACTGGATAAAGCCCTGAGCATCGTAGTCTGACCTCAGAGGTGACCTCAGAGTCTTTGAGTGGGAGTTCGGACTAGAAATCTCCTAAGCCTGTAATAGGATGATACTGTAGTCCTAACATTATTTTGTCTGTCTTCAGGTTCCACACTCTGGCCTTGATTAGGCCTTTCTAGGCCTATGAGGCTTAGCTCTGCTGAATTACACACCCCAGGTGCTCCCTCTCTGGCCAACACGGAACTAGAGAGCAAGACTTGGCTGACCTCTTCGTCTCCCTACCACCAGCCTGAGACGCAAGGCTCTAGTAAATCCAGCCTCCAAAGAGTTTATCGCTCCAGGAGGTCTCCAGGCTCCAAAGATGCCTGATGCTGAGACTTAGGAAAAACCACATCCCTGGCTCTAAAGCGATCTGCACCACAGAACAGCCTGGAGCCAGAGCTCCTGGTCTTTCTTTGTTTCCCATCAGGTAGCCTGGCAGAAATCCTTCTGACTGAAAAAATACAACACGGTTTCCTGGCTGTCCCTGTGCAAAATTGCAAAAATATTTGAATATATTGCTTTATTATTAAAGGTCAAAGCTAACTCAGAGAGAATTAACAATAATCCCTTCAAGACATGATAATCAATTGTGCTAATACATGACGGGCTTTCTTATGTAAGAAATGGTAAGTTTTAGTTTTGAAATCTTGATGGATGGAATTATATTCCACATGGAATAAAGAAATACATTTTGAAGAAAAATTAAGTACCATATGTCATTTCAGGCCCCTTTTTGCTGAGAATTAAAACAGTAGAAATCAGAAAGAGATTTTTTGTTTAGGAAGCTGGAAAATCACAATAAGAAAAGGAAAAAAGATGAAGAAAAGCTAGTATCTTCTCTTTTATCTGCCACAGACATTCTTTACTGTTTTGGAGACAGCAATTAGTCTAAGTGAATTTAATTAAGTGTTTAATAAGATTTTTAAGAGGTCAGGAGGGCTGGAAGCAGACAAATAAGTCTAGACAAAATATTTCTGTTTAATGTAGTTATTTATGTCACCTATGAGAGAGGTGACTTGCAGTGACCATGCTTTGTATCATTTTAGCATGATTTGAAATGTCATTTGAGTGAAAGAACTCAGTCATTTGAGCTTCAGGGTATATAACAATCCCTCTCCCAGAGGCAATTTGTTTAATGCATTGAAATTAGTTTGAAGACAGAGGTTGTTCCCATTCCCTTTTTTCCTGCAGATTTTCTTTAGGCTTGGAGTAATATCTTAAGATATTCAGAAACCTCCACTCAGAATGGGAGACAAATCTGATTATATTTAAAATATATACTGTAATTAATATGTTACACTATTTTGGTTATTACTCTGCTAACTTCTGTAGCTCCTGCTTAGAGTTCGGTGCAGCACTCTTTGCAGCTATTGAGAGGCAGGGATTTTAAATATAAACTTTTACATTTCAGTCATGGAGAAGCAAGAGGTAAAAGCTGCTCTATAGCATCCAGGACTGGATTGTAAGTGCTATAGAAACATAATATTAACCTCTTCTCCAGAAGATATGGTCTTCACTAGATCAAAATCTGGTTAGGAGACAAGTTAAGTAATGATGAACATGAATGAACCATGATGAATTCATTCATCTGCTTTTCCCCATCCTACTTTGTTGGTTTGACCCATTATTTCCCAAGAAACAGCATCATTGCTTTGGAAGCTTTGTGACCCTTCATGGAGATTTTAGGCTCAAAATCATAGTCCCAGATGCCACCAGTGCACTCACCTGACCAGGTCTTCTTGCAAAAAGCTGACTATGAGTGTCTCCTAAGCCAAAATGACATCTCTTATGCTCCTTGTTCCTCACTAGAAGGTTCAGAGCATGCCTATCAGAATAAGACATGAAAAAGGTACGAAGAAGAGTTTGAATATGGCTGTCCTCTAGAGACCAGGTTTTGCTCTTAACCTTTCCCCATCTTTTCAAAAGCTTTGCAGGATACAGCAGACAAACCAGATTTACAAATCCAGTAATGCTGGATTTGATCCATAAAACGCTGACTGATCTCAAGCCAGACAGAAAACAATTCCCTTTTTGCTTTCAGCCAATCAGTTGCCATGGGTATCCCTGAAGAGCACTCCCTGTGCCTTGTACAGTACTACAATACTACACTCTTTAAACCACAATGCAAATAACAAATTATAACAGAAGAGAAAGTAAACACCTTGAGCATGCCATCTAGCCACCAACACACACACACACACACACACACACACACAAATATTTCAGAAAACAAAAACTATTAGCTTTCTTTTGATATGGTACATTTAAAAGTTCACTATTGAGAACAGGAAAACAGTCTCCACTATGTAACAAACTAGAGCCCATTTTGGCCATGGGCTAATGCCTAATGGTTTGTACTTTTAGATAAAATATAGAAGATAAAAAGTTGATTAAAACAGGAACCAGAATGGCATGTCTTATTTCTCCTCCTTTTATGTTTCTGATCAGCAACTTCAGCATTTCTTCATTTTTCTGGCACTGAAGTCTACAGCATCTTGAATTCTTGTCATTCACTTTCTCCTGGTGAATGAGGAATGCTTTTTCAGTCCTTGCCTTGCTTGTTAGAAAGTTTTCGCTGTGGTTGTTCAAAATCTTCCTTCTTCAGTCTATCTCATCAGTCGTGTCAAGACTGGAGAAATGCTTTTGGCAGTAGTGTTAATAAATAAGATAGAAAAGAAAACAAAAATGGTTTATTCACGGTTTTGCCATTAATCGGACACTCTTTTAAAAAGGCAATAAATGTTATCCTGAAATGGATTTACTCCTGAGCCTAGCAGAGTACCACGTGTGGTAAAGTACATACATTATGAAGGGTGACGGGTCATATGGAGTCTGGGTGTGCATTCAGATAATTTTTGTAAAGTAGGTATTAAGTGCTGATCTGGAACATACCTCCTTTTAATCAGTCCTTACTGCTTCTTCTGAAAATCTGTACAAAGCAGCAGAGTTTTGGCCACAAGAACCACCGAAGACTCAGAACCCAACTTTGGCCTCCCCTGCCTCCCACCACTACCACAGAATGACAGAAAAAATTGACAGGTCACAGAGCCCTGGAACCAAGACCAAGAACACAGCAAAAGACCAACACATAGTGATGCAATGTACTGGTTCAGCAACAATTCCAATACACTGCTGTGGCCAGCAGCTTCCAGTTCCAGACCACAGGCTTCCCGATGGCTGAATAAAGCCAATCACATACTAAGGCAGAGAGCTGCAATGTAGCTTTTAGGATAATGAGGTAACTATTAAATATCACTAATGAAGTAATCAAAATTTAAAGAGAAGTTTCCTGGGTGATATTTTTGGAGATCCTCTGAATGAAACCAAGGAGCATCTGCAGCACGTGAAAGATATGGAGGATGTTCTAGAAAAACATTACCTCTTGTTTTTATACAAAGTCGGCAACTCTACACATGGGGAAATCAAAGTTGTGCAGAGTAGGAGAACAAAAGATTTTGAACTTGAAATTTAACACAGGGTTTGAGTGGCAAAAAAGAATATTGCACAAATCACGCATAAGAACTAATAATTAAGGAATCCGTGGTACAGCTCAGGGTGACTGATTTACACCGATAATGAGAAGTTAAGAAGTTGAGAGTGTGAAGAAAGCAAGACGGTGGAGATCACTGTATTCATAGCTTAGACTAATGACCCAGCGAACTGGCACCACCAATGAACTAACACAGTTGGCATGTGATTGTGGTCTTCCCAGTGTCTCTGAGTGCCCAGGCATCCTGCTGATCAGCACAAAGGCTGTGTGGGTGCTGAACTCTGAGTATGGTCCTCAACTTTCGCCTCCTCCAAACTGGGAACCACGCAGATGACAGGGCAGGGCCAGGACAGTCCCTTTTCATTGCCTCTGTAATGCCTGAAGGAAAACACGAGAACAATGGCTCTATGTCAGCTTCTGCAGCCATTTCCTCCCCAAAATGCTGTGTGGTGACACTTACAGCAGGCCAATCTGTACAGAGCACAGGATGTAGCTATATGATCTCATACTTCACATCTTTATTATGGCCAGCACAGAACTATCCTTCCTGATTGACTATGTGAATTAAGTTCTACCTGCTTATATTTAAATCGTGTACCTTCTCTGAAACCAGTCTTGTTTCTGAGTCATCTTACACTCTAACTTGGCTCAAACAAGTGGGAGCGGACATGGAGAGGTAGACTGATTTGCAACTCAGATTTGTGGAATGACTGCATTCAAGCAACAAATAAAATGCTTAACCCTAATGATTATTCTTAGCCGTCCTCACCCTCACCAAGCCTGTGACCTGGAAATAAAATGCAAATGTTAATTCTCAGCTCATGTGAGTCATACTTTTTTACAATATTTAGATGACCTTTTTTTTTTGACTTGCTCCTTTGTCATACAATTGCAAAAACAGCTCTTTGGAAGCGGAGGGGAAGAAGGCACTTGAAAACACTTGATGGAAAGGGCTTTCTCCTTGAATCTGAGAGGAAAAGCTATGTTTCATGGCTAAATTTTTTAAATCTAAAGACATATAACTCTTACTATGAAAATAATGAAGAAAGAGGATTCCAACTATCTTTTCTTCAGTAACCCTGCTCTTGAAAACTCAGCTTTAGTTAGCAGAAAAAGTTGTTCTTACTTTAAGCACCTTTACTGAGCCAAATACAGTTCTCTCTGACAGATTTATTTGATCCTTCCACACTGCATTTTCCCAACTCACACCTTAAAATCTGATAGCTTTATTCACACTGAATGGCACTTAAGTCCCTAAGTAGTCATTGCTATTTCAGTGAGACTTCACGATGAAGTCAGCTTGTGCCAGCTAAGGTTTCTGAAACTGGCCTTGCATCAAAAATGTGTGAAACTAAATCAGTGGACTGGATCTCATTATGTATCCACAAGCTTGGTAATTCATTTCTGATTTTACAGATGTTTGCTGCTTTTGTCATACCTACCCGTTAAATATTGCTTCAGAGCTCAAGCTCAAAATGAAGCCCACATATGCAAAGCAAGACCTTCCTCTAAATGGCATTTATTTTCAGTATGTATACTGAAGACATCAAAGGACTTGTTTAACAGGCATGGAATTAGGAACAACACATATTATTTTTAATTGTGTGGTGTAAACTGAAAAATTAGCAATTTCAGGCTCTGAAACATAAGGAAGGGTCACATTCATTATCTGGAAATAACATTTAGAAATTTGAAAAAGAAGAAAAAAATCTTTTTTTCTTAAGAAGGTCTTGTAAGCTTCTTCTTGAATTGGAAGAGTTGAGGAAATGGGTGTTGGTATTGCACTTCTGCATATCTTTCAATAATAAGTTCATTTTAGTCATCTAGGCTGTACCTATACCTATACTTGCAATCAAGTTTGACCTTATAGTTGTCCCAGGCCTATGGCCACCAGCCTTCTATGGTTTAAGCTCAGGACTCACACCCAGATACAGATATATCTTAACATAAGAATTTCCACTGAGCTCCTGAGAATAAAATATACTTCTACCACATACTTCTTATCACCATTTTTACAGGATGTCTTGTATATACTCAATAAGTGCCCCACCTAAGCAGAGAAAGTCCGCCAGAGGCAAACCTATTTTTGCCCAGTTTGGCCGCTTTTGTCTTTCCACCAATCATTAGCAAGAAAATTCCTTACCTCTGCCAGTCTTTCAGTATTTGGCCAAATTTGTAAAGAAACTTCAATCCTTTTACTAAAGTATTTTTGAAAGAATTTTCTATTTTCAGTTATAAAGCATATCCATTGCTTCTAGACCTAATGAGTTTCTGAGGATGTTTACTGAATTTGTTCAAATAGGGAAATTCTAAGAGAGTTGAATTTGCATCCAAAAGTGCCCTAGAATTTTAGTCTCTGAGCCTAAGAGAAAGTGAAAGTTAAGATAGTTTTTATATATTTCACAGAGTAATTGTGGCATGTTATTTCATGAAAGCAAAGTGTGGAGTCTTGTTTCACAGCAGTGTGATATTCAAAAGCCTCTACAGATACTCCAAAGCAACATTTTCACTGGCGTGACTCAAAGTAAATAATTCTTTGCCACAATATTCTGGCTACATTTGCCTGGTGCGCATCAATGTCAGAGGGTCAAATGCTGGCTTAGAACAAATACAGACATGTGCTGAAAAAGGTAAATAAAATCTTTTGCACGGTAGGTAAATCCTTAAGGTTTAAGTGGGTGCATAGGACCAAAAGAAGGTCAGCCAATTGAACAAATATGGTGCAACAGCTACATCCTTTGACGTACCAACATCTTTTCTGTTATCATGCTAAAAGAAAAGTAGTACTTTGTACTCATGCTTTCAATTACCAAGGAAACCGTAAGTGTCGGTTTTTCAGAACTTAGACTGGAAAATAATAAGCTGTTTTAGAAAGATCTGAAAATATTTTAGATAATTTCTAGTTCTGAAGAGGGCAAAGAATCACAGTGGAAAATGCCTTCATTTTGTGCTGCATAGCTCCTGTTCTATCCTCCTCACCTTCTATCAAGAAGACGGTGCCTTGCTTTATATTCTTCATACATCATATTTATTAGTAGATTCTTTTTAAAGTAATCATTAATTAGTGATTAGTCATTTCTGCATAAGATCTCTTGAATGAAAGTCTTGCTGATTTCTGTTTCTTTGCAATTGCCGTAACTTACAAAAAGTTTGACTGCTTGCTTCTTGTATATTTTTTGTTCACAGTTAGACATTTACCATATAGCAAAACTTAAGTCTGAACGGGAATCTGACAGTATGTCCCACTTTACCTTAAGTAACCATAAAAGACAGCTAACTTGGTTTCTTTATTTAAAACGGCAATGACATTCATGAAATGATTTATGAATGTGGATATGCTTCATATAGCAGCTGTCATAACATTGCAGATTAGGCTAGCAGTTCTGAGATATCAGAGTCCCAGTCTTTCAGCTAGGCCAAAAACAAACTGCAGCATTAAAGCCTGAATTAAGAATTAGCTAAAAACTTTCTCCTAATTTTGGTCCTAATTTTGGAACCTTTGGAATGCTGTGAAATCAAAAACTCTGCATTCATTCACATATTTATACTCCACTTAAGACATATTTATGAAAAAGATGACTAGAATTTAAAAGAAAAAACCTTTATTAAAAGTTTCTGGATAATTTTGTTTCTTGAATCCAACATGTTCTTTTCTGATATTTATTTTAAGACTTCAGGGTTCTTCTGTACCACTCTAGTAGAACAAATTAAAATTCATTTTAAAAAGTATATTAGTTTAAAGGATAAAATAACAAAACAAATTCAGATTAGGTTTTCAGCCATCAGAACTATTTCATGATATTCAGATACTTCCTAACTCCAGGAGAGATATAATCTCCTACTAAAATATATTTTAATGGATTAGTCAGACTAGACTGGAAACCTAGATGCAAAAATCGTTCTGCATTTATAAATTATTATTGCAGAGAAGCAAGTTACTTGCCTCTTGCTCATATGATTTTATTGGAATACAGAATCACTAGTCTTCTTCCAAGAGTAAATTGCCATTTATGGAGCAAAATTTGACAGTTAAAATTGTGCTTTGGATAACACCCCAGGTTCTCTTTTGATTACAGTTCCCCAAACAAAACAGTTAAATTTGTACACATTTCAAGGCAAGACCTCCATAGAGAAAGCAAGCATAGCAGTGAGTAGTGTGACTGTTCCACATATGACAATCTTTAAATAGACAAGTTTATGAAAATATGGAACAGCAAAAAAAACCAAACAAACAAAAATCAAAAAACCTACACACACCAAAAAAGACCTAGCATGAGGTAAATATAAACCAACCTGTGCACATTTTAGAATAGTAGATAAAGCAAATTCTGAGAAAATCCGTGATTAGTGGCACTATTTGGTCGTGGAAAATTTTACAGATCATCAGTGCATCATCTCTAATTTGGATAAAACCACAGACTTCTGACCTCTCCTGTCAACCTGACTTGACCTGTACTTTCACCTCCCCATTTGTCTGATCAGCTGTTTTGGAAGGACAACAGAAAAGGAAACACTCAAACTTACCTATACTTAAAAAACATGTCATTTTGAATTTAGGGATAGAAGCTATATTTAATGAGATTGTGAAGTTTATATATTTTAAAAAATGGACAATTTTAAAGCGTGAGTTAATGTAAAGTTAATATCTATCTTCAACAAGAAATTGCAGAAGTAGTTCAAAAATTTTCCTAAGGAAAGACTCGTGAAGTGATTTAGGTGCATACAGTTATTTAGTAAGTTATGCATTAACAACTCCTAAGGACTTTGAAAATCTTGGCATGACACTTAGCATGCAGCATTTGAACAACCTTCCTTTCTTCACTATTCCTTAGCTGAGTTTTCTTAAACTCTATACTCTCCTCCTTGCCTTAAAAGGGCTTTGGACCAGGGGCAGCTATAATATTTCCCTCTCTGACCTGTCCTACTTGAAATCGGACAAGATAATCTTCAGGCCTGAGGACCACAGAGTACAAAAACAAAGGCTCTTCACTGTAACTTTGTCCCTTTACACTCCGAATTTGCAAAATTCGTTGTCTACTGTCAGCAGAAGCCAAATCATGGCAGTGATTTCAAACTCAAGCATGCGCTGCCTCAGCCTCTCTACTGTTTTACTGCTCTTGTCTTTTGAGCAGATTTGTGGGAAAAACAACAAGATGTAATTGACACTTTAATTGCTCTCTTTCATTACAAAAAGTTAGGAAAGAAATAGAAATTACTGTGACTGGCACAAACTAATAAGGACCAGAAAACAAGCAACTAGGAATTCAGCTGGGGAATCTGAGAAAAATCCATTTTATTCCAATACCATTTACAACAACAGACTAAATTTCCCATAACACTATGGAGAAAAGGTCTAATCCTTCCTACTCTCAAAGTCTTAAACTAAAGGGTAAAAAATTTGCATAGGTAATGTGACAATTTGTCTCCTAAGGCTACACATTAACCAGAAGGAGGTTTTGCACAGTTATGCCAGAAGAGATATAGATGCAGTTTCTGCTACCTAATTATTAATGGCTCCATGATATGGCTGATGCACACATCCTTTAAATGCTTGTGGGCCTCCAAGACTTTCACAACTTTATCCTTTGAGATCCAAATCAATGTCTCCCAAATCCGATAAACATTTGTGAAAATGAATGGGGAGAGCATCAACATTGAAAATGAATGGGGAGAGCAGGATTTCCTGACCTCCTTCCTTCCAGCTACATGTTTACACTCCTTATGGAGGTAAATAGATTTATGACTTTAATATTTCATCTCCTTTACCATAGATGAAGCAAAGCTCTTTATTTTACCAAGTTTTTGAACCTTTTATGTTTTATAATTGGACAAACCAACGGCAATGGACTCAGCATTTGATGTGTCTCCTCAAGACTTTGAATTTCTTACCATGTATTGATTTTTATGAATGACTATCCTCAAATGATCTGCCTCCAGATTCTTAAACGTGCAGATAATAAGAAAGACTGGACAAGGCAATTTCTTGGAAATATTTAAGATTCACTGCACTTTGTAACAATCTTGGAGGAACACTGCAGTGAAAGAGCTCTGATCAGAGCAGGTAATTTAAGTTTATTTTTTCCTTACCCACCATATTATGTGTTTATTATGATTAAAGAACTTTGCCAAAAATATAACCCTTATTGCTTACCACTAAGTATTTCCACATCCCTTCAGTTATGCTGGAGGTATGCTCCATGCCTTTCTGAGGAACCCTAACAAGAATTATACTATGACCAATAGGCACTGCTGCTTCACATGATGAAGACATCATAGAACAAAAGCTTTTGAAAAGAAGAAAAACCCAACCCTCATCCAGTCTAATTGGATAGTATGGCAAAGGCCACCTCACCACCATTTTTAAAAAAGGGAGTCACTGCTTCATGATGTATTGATCCTACTCTCAGCACCTTCTCTTCATGTATTTTGAGAACCCCAGCAGGGCTGAGTATGTCAAAAATACAGGCAGAGAAGCACCTATTTTCTGGCTTCTGATTGAGCTCAGAATTGACTTAGATGCCAAATTGTTCAGACTGCTCAGGAAGGTGGGTGCAAAGGTATTATTCTAGGTCTTCCAGGACAAAATGTGAGATGCCCATGGAATTTACTCATCCCAAGAAGTCAGGCAGCAGCTGAGCAGCATGTTCACGTGTTTTGGACACAAGCACCTGAATTCCATCCAGTCAGTTACTGGAATTAGGCCTAATCAAATATATAGAAAGGGAACATTTTCAGCTTTTGACAAAGAGAAGTGTAAGGACAGATGATCAATGTCCATGCTTTTTCCATGACTGCTGTGTCAGCACAGATCTGACGAGTGGGTTAAGAAAAAAACAGATCATACTTGTTTTCATTCAGCACCTCCTTTGGGAGACACTGTCTGCATCTCAAATGAACAGCAGATGCAGTCTGTGAAAATTCCTGAGCCCTGTATCTATTTCCCTGCTGTCCAGACTGGGGACCTACCAGAAACCAAGCTATGGAAGGCGCAGAGGAAAATGTTGACTGTCCTATTCTTAACTCGATATAAGGTCAGGCCAAAGCTGGAAAGTGCACGCAGACCTAAGTTCTTGAAAGATCTCTCACATCCAACTCTTTAGTCATAGCCACTGTCTGTGTCTCAGACCATGCATGGTGTGAGCTGGCTGAGCTTCAGGTGTTTCACCAAAAACCACAAGATTTCTCTGTATTTATATTTTTAACAGCTGGGTCTAAAGTTTGCACAGATGACATTTTGATCTGACTATGTATTTATATAGCAGAAAGTATGACAGATGGCTCTGAGCAACTTAGAAAAAAAACCCATACTGATGAGTTAATGCTAAATAAACAAGGCAAGAAGTTAAGTTTGTACAGGTGAAAGAGGGGAGGAAGAGTTAATACAGCAAGATATGCAAAGAGAGGCTGCCTGTCCCAGGAAAATGGAAGGGCAATAAGGTTCCTTGGAACAGCAAAATACCTCAGGAAAACACATCTCATGGAGCTGTTTCTGTCAATAACCAGCAAGTGCTATAGGGCAAAAATGTCCAAATAGCATGGACTAGAAGTCATGACAGAACATCTGAGACACACTACCGACGCTAACAAGAGTTGAACATCAATACACTTATATAGAAAAGGAAGGTCATCAGGCATATAGAAGCTTCGTATCTTTATTATGGGAAGCCTAAGTGTCATCAGCCAGGATCAGAACAGCAGTAATAAATCATACAGCTTTTAGGCTGGAGCTGGCTCACGTCCTGCTGGTCCAGAGCTTGAGCACACTCAGTTGGCAGCATCCTTCAATACAGCACTTAGACATCCCAGACAACGCCAGCTTTTCGTTTTAAGCAGGAGGGCCCTAGCCTGCATAACAATATGACATTAGTAAAATATTATCCTCCATGTTTAAACATGGACTGTAGATGTCACTGTGCTATAGGAAGACATGTATTAGCAATAATTATCCAATGCAGTAATACCAGAACAATGGTTTATAAAAGTATATCCAACCATCTGAATTTTCAGACTAGATTTTCCAGGCTAGACTGCAGAAGGGCACTCTCTGTTTCTCCCTTGGAAACAGGGCCGCTGCCCAGCTGAGATTGCAAAACCAGCAGAGCCAGGAGAGCAAACTAGACAGAAGCTGCCTTTAGACACACTGCAGGGGCTGGAAGACAGGCCTCCCCTTTCGCAGCTATTTATTGATGCTGCTGTTTAATATCGAGCATTCTCGGTTAACACAGGTTTCCACAGGGTACTCAATGAACAGATATACTATAAACACTGTACTCTTCTTGGCACCTCCAATAATTTACTGTCCAAGCAGCCTGGTTTCTCCTAAGTCTGTCCCCAAACAGAGCAGGAAAGAAAAGATGCATTTGCAGTTTGGAGCACAAAGAGATTTAGGGTGAGTCTCCTCTGCAGTCAGATTGATATGTGACCACAGCACAAATAGACCTTCCCCATCTCTTTGGGTACCAGTAGCAATGAAGCTACAGCCAGCCAGCCAGGTTTGGCGTACCATCTGTGCATACAGTGCCTGGGACTTACGTTCCAGCATTTCACTTGCTTTCAGTAGCTAACGAAAAGCTGCTCCAGGTCTGCCTACAGACCCTGCAATCATAGCCCTGCTGACTCATTTAAAGCCACATACTGAGCCTCGGTTGCAATATTTTACATGGGCAGGCCTGAGCCATGGAAAGGTAACGTGTTCAGCAGCACACTTGCTACCAGCAATGTTTGTCTATCCATATTAAGAAGCATTTGTTTTACCCCTGCACTGTCCTCCCCAAACTCTTCATAATGGTTGCTGTGTTGGCTTAAATTCACTTCCCTGGCAATATCAGCGTGTGGACATCTCACCAGTGCTGGGCAGTATACCCAGTGGAAATTGTCGTAGTAGAAACCCCATGGAAAAAGGAAGCCAACAAATCACAAAACGGCACAATACACAGTACTGTGGCCCACGGGTAACAGCCAAGCACATGGGTTGCATGGGTTCATCTTTGTGTTGTCAGGGAGGGGTCAGCAGGAGCTCTTCAAGTCAGCTTCACTCAGTCCACATACAGTGCAGCTCTGGCCTCGCTGGCAGCTGTGGGACTGTGTGCAATGTCTTGAAGCTTGTAGTCATTATTCATGCATGCTTTGGTTGCTGCGCTGTTGCTCTGGCTGCAGTACCCTGGCAACACAGGGTGAACAGCCTGTGTCTGAGTAACTCAGCTTGTATTTTTTTGCCTGTAGACAAGTCTGATGCTGACACAAGAGCCCCCCTCTGAACATCCTCTGGTGTTCTGCTGTGCTGGAAAAAGACAATGTGGTAGGATATCTCTCATCATGGACCTTTTTTAATGTCCTTCCCTTCTCCCTCATCTGTGTGGACTATAAGTGCTTCATCCCTTGATGGCCTTAGTGTCCTTAGTGTGACATGCAATATATCTGGGGGCAACATTTATAACAGCTCCTGTTGTTCTTTCAGTTCCCATTAAAAACTGGTTTTGGTTGAGCCTGCTTGTATTTACCTCATGACAGGAAAGCACGGACACCAGGAAGAAGAGCAGACCTTAAACTGGATATGGTGGATGGTGGACCTCTCAGATGTACACTGCACTGCAGCCCTTTGGCAGAGGGTCCCAGGGATGAGCTACAAGGAGGAAAGGTAGGGTGGAGCAACAGTTGACACTGGTCTTGATTGCCACCGGAAGCTTGTTCAGCTGCCTGCTGAACTCTTGTTTTAGAGCACAGTGTGATGACGCCTGGACACTGTGCGTCCAAGTCTTCTCTTGTGGATCCTCATTTGGAAAAAACATATCTTAATTTTGATTTGTATCAGTGTGACCAGACAATAGGTCAGAATCTCACTTAGCCTAAATCAGCATTGCTGATATGTCAATCTTGACCCATGATGCTATCAACTGTCTAGCTTCTGGTCATGGTACTAGCCCAACCGCAATAGCCCAAAGCTCAGTGGGACTTGAAACACCACCAAAAAATATACTTTAATAAATGTAAACTACCCCTTACGAGTCCCAAGCTGCATCCAGCCTGATGCTGGTACCCAGGGGGTTTAAACTAGCACTGTAACTGTACTAGTGCACTGCAATCATTCATGTGGCTGCTATTTAGATGTAGTGGTAATGCAATCTAAAGGCATTGTTATATTACATTTGGTATCAAGCTCCTTTTATGGCCATTGTGTTTGGTGTCAGAGTTAAATACGGAGAGGTCTGGATATTTTTATCGTAGATTTGTTCAGGGAGTGAGGGGAAAGGGAGGAAAAGGAACATCTCTGTGGAAACAGAGCCTCTGGGCAGTATTTTTTAGATGACTCTGCTCTGCAGTAGGTCTGCATCCCTTGTTCAGTGGCATTGCATCAGCTCTGATGATGATCTCGGACTGGCCAATAACCACAGTTTTCTGTCCTGCTATTGACCTGCCATGGTGTCATTGCAGCAGTGCATGTGTGGTCTCCAGAGGGACCCTCTGTGGAGGAGAAAAATCACAGAAACATCTCCCATCCATCTTGATTGTAATTGTCAGCAGAAGGCTGCACAGAGTCACACAGTCTGGGTTTGTTTCCTTTGACTCATGGCTGCCTCTGAGAACACCAAGCAAATGCAGCTGCTGAGTAGTCTTTTAAGCTGCTTGGTTGCAGGTTGATCACAATTGCTATCAGAGAGCCAAGCGATACAGAGCTTTTATGCAGAGTTCATCTGCAATATGTTTAGTAGCCCAAGGGAGAGATTTCTGTCCAGTGATTTTTCTCTGCACATTTGCTCACTTCCCTCCTTTTCTGCATAACTGTTGCTATTGCCAAGTCCTATTTCCCCTGAAAAAAAGAAACGAAGGAATCCCAGCAATGCTACAGAACCAGATCACTTTTTTACTCGGTGTCATTCAAAGAAGGAGGAAAAAGAAAAATCAAAGCTTTATTTCATTTGGTTACTTGATTGGTCGGTTCGTTGTGTGCTTGTAAGAGTCAAAGGCGGAGCAATTGCTGATCCCAGATTTAGCAGTGTCATGAAAGTAGATCGCTCCACAAGGAATTGGTTATACTGTTAGGTGGATTCATGCTATTACCTTTCTTCTGAAGCCTCATATGATATGTCAGGCACTCCTCCATCCTCTTCCGAGACAGAATACAGAGTTAAGGGGTCAATCCCTTAACACGATATATGTGTCTTTGGCACACTTGCTAAAAAACATCAGAATTAACCAAAACACAAAAGAGTGGCATAAAGGAGAACTTCTAGCAGTGTTATCTTCTTTTCTTGTACTATTACAAGGTCCCTTCCCTTTCTTTAATTTTTATTCACTAATTTTGAATTAAATAGTATAGCTATAAAAGATGAACACATGCTATGCATACTACTCTAGATCTGGCTTTATTTTTATAAGAAAATACCTCTCTGTGACCCTGTAATTATTGTAAACTTTAACTGAGATATAACCAAAGTACTGCCTGTTGGTCACACGTTGTCATTATACGATAACCCTTTATTCAACTGCAGGGATGCTTTGATTGCATTGACTAATCCAGTAGAGATTATAGACTAAAATTCGAATACCAAAATTCATAGCTACATGATGCAACTATTGTGTAGAAAGGGTAAAAGGGAGCATATCCCTAACCCTAGGAGTATTGTAATGCTTTTTGCATGCTCAGAAAGACAGGCAAATTCTGCCCCAGGAGACTCCCCCAGAAAGGAGTGGTTCTGCTGCTCAGAAATATAGGAAGTGGCCTTAGCAGTCTCAGGTGCACAGACAAATGAGTACAGGAGCACACACACCACATCGATGGGCAGGGAATCCAAAGAGTTCTGCGTTTCCTACTGCTCTTCTGGCAAAGTAAACTTAAGACACAACGAGGGCTTGGATCATCCCTGAAAACATGACCCTTCAACCCTGGGCTTGCACAGAGAGCAGAATAAGAGTCTCCAGGCCTTGGCAGAGCCCCCAGGGAAAGGGGTCGACTGCTTGCTTGCCGGATCAGACCCAAGCCTCCTCCAACTCCACGATGCTACAGCCGCATCAGCCTGTTAGGTAAAATGAGACAGAGACTATGGATATGACATGAGATCTAGAGTAAAATGACAGACTAGAGTAAATTAACTGGGATAAAAATCAGCAGATTGTTTGGACTGCGTTGTTTATATGCATTGCTCAGATGTTTCTTCTTTCCACAGAGAGTGAGTTACTATGTTAATTATACATTCCTCTGAGTTGATGGAGAGCAGCTTACAAGTCACTAGCTTACAAGCTCCTGGGCATGGAGATGGGGCTCCTTTAAACCCGCATCTCAATGACCTCTGCTGAGTTGCAATAGCACAGAAAGTTGTATACATTCATCTGACTAGTATTGTAAATGCCTAAATGATTGTAATGTTGCCTATCTCCCTAGTAAAACAGTCAGTTTTACACACACAAGAAAAAGCTTGACCTCGTTTCACATACTATTAACTAAAGAGATGATCTCTAGAGAGCTCATTCCTAGCACTTACCTTTTTTAAGCTGTCATGTGTAAGACTTTATGGTAGGCTTGAAGAAATCAAAGTGCAATATATTCTCTCTTCCACCAGTCCCTGTTAGCATGGCCAAGAATACTTTTCTGAACCTGGACTCTGAAAAATAAAAGACGCTCAGTTTCCATACTGGCCTGCACTGTAAGTGCATTGGAAACAGAGCACTTTTAAAATGGTATCCAGCTGTCTGTCCCTTACATTTGCTATCAAATTCTCCAAAGTCATATTTGGTGATGATTTTGTTCCTTAAATATTTATCCATTTGGAATGCAAGTCTATCAGTTGTATCATCTCACAGTATGATCAAGGCTTCTTAGACTATGAATGAGGCACATTAGATTTAAATGATGTAGGTAATGCACAAAGCTTCACCAAAGGGTGCAGAAGCATTAGCTCATTACAAGATCATTCAGCTTCCATACAGATTTTATAAAAGTGCATCACCACATGAAACTAATGACTGTTGCTGCTGGCACAACAGCAGAGAAATATTAATAGGCAAACCATAGCCTCTGAATGCCTGTAGAAATGAAGTCCTAGTAACCAAACACTGCCAAGTTATTTAAAAACTCAGTAAGGTTCATTAATGATTAGACATAAAAGTGTTATTCCACCTTTAGTATTTTTTCTAGACGGTTCTTCCATGAAAAAATTCAGGGTCTGTACCCACATAATGCTGAAAGCCTTCATCTCCCAGTACTAGAATGGCTTGGGCTATATCCAGAGCAGGACTCCAGTCCTTGCAGATTACACTTCCTGGTGCTTTCTTTGGGACACTGCTGATGGAGGACCCAGAAGCCACGGATGCAGCCAGCGTGGAGAGCTGGGCACCTCTGCCTGCAGCACTGCAAAACATTCATCCTCTTGGGCAGCAAGACAGATAAGATCAGCAAACCTGCCTTGCAATCACCTAGCAAACAGGCTGAACACAGAGAGGGAGGTATCAAATATAGCTTCTCCAGATTGCTGGGCATGACTGTCCTGTTCTTCGTATATCAGCACTTTATGGAGAGAGAAGTAGTAGCAGGGAATCACCAGGCCTGAGCTCCCTCACACAGAGGTCAGAGACTCCCAGGACAGGAGAGCAGAGGGGTAGCACCACCACCACCACACGGACCTTGCTGGAATAGGTTATGTCGGGCTGAGATTAGGGACAGGTTGCAATTTCAACAGGTCTTTTGACTGAAGTATCTTGATCCACCTCTAACAGGTATCCACCCCACTCAGCACCTGCAGCTCTCTCCTGAAAGTAGGAACTATGACTTTTCTTTCAAAAACTGAGCAGATGACACTCTTTAAGGTATACAGGAGGACAAATTGCTGCTTCCTCTTTTTACACAAGAAGTCAGCAATTACACTGTGCAGCTAAGACACAGGAGACCCCATTCAATTCTCTCCTCCCTTTTGGAGGATTTTAGTCTCCCCTGTGCCACTTCCATAGAGACTGCAAAGCTTTCAAGTTTAAATGTAAGTGAGTAGCTAGCAAGGCTGCTAGCAAGGTCAGTCTTCAGAGAGCGGTGGTAGCTGGTTGCAGTTTTGGTCTTATGTACAAAATTCCCAAATAATAGATTGATGATGGTTTTTCCAGTTAAAAAAAAAAAGTCTCTTTTGAAAACTTTTCAGTCAAATTAAATCTCAGCTACAGGAGACCCTATCCCATTAATTCAATTACCACAATAATTCAGATCAAAATCACAGTCTTATAATGAACTTGTATTAACAGAATTCAGTAGTCTGCATGACTGCGTGTTAAACCGCATGTTTACATTTTAACCCATATTTTGTTATTGTTTTTTAAATGAGAATGCAACACTGCTAGGTTAAGAGCTCATTTTGCTTGAAGCCAACAGGAGCATGTAGTTCCAATCACAGGAACCGTCAGTCTGTCAGATGACATCTACCTCTGCAATGAAAACAGCTCAGAAGGAAATTGTGTTGCTTCAGAAAAACAGTTTCCCATTAAACAGTCTAGTTGTCTTTTAATCAGAGATGAGTTTTTACGGCCTTCAAATTCATTATCAATTGGGTATCAAGTGGAGAATCTGCAACTCAGTTAAGTAGAAATAGCTCATGTTGTGCCTATTGGTGACCAGATCTTGTAGACAGGTAAAGCAATTAGCAGAGTTTCCCATCTTACTGGATGTGCAACTACCACAGCTGAAACTTGAACCAGAAGTATTCTATCATCACCAGACCAGAGAAGCTTAACAACAGAGAGAGAGTGGGTAGAAGCACTCTCTCCACTGGGTATGCTAATAAAACCGTTATGTGAAAATAGGCTCAGATGAGAACATCCCATCCCTGGAGATTTCTCCTCTTATTCACATTCTTATATCACAGAACTGCTTCCAACTCTCTGATAAGGTGAGTTTAATATTACCTTCTTTTTTGGATTCTTTTGTCTTGAACTGCATGAATTCTTCCTACACAAATAGCTCCATCTTAGCGGATCAAGTATTTTCCACTGATACTTGAGGGTAATTTTAACTTTTCTTGTAAACTGTTACCCGTATAATTAAATCTTCTGTAATAACACAACTGTGGAATAATTCAGGTTAGAAGACATCTCAGGAGGTCACTGAGTCCAACCTCTTGCTCAAAACACAATGAATTTTAAATTTAGATGAGGTTGCTTATGGCTTTGCTCAGCTGGGTCTTAAAAACCACCAAGAACGGAGGGTCCACAAACTCTCTGGGCGATCTGTTCCAATATTTAACTAT
Source organism: Struthio camelus (assembly GCF_040807025.1). Classification (NCBI taxonomy): domain Eukaryota; kingdom Metazoa; phylum Chordata; class Aves; order Struthioniformes; family Struthionidae; genus Struthio; species Struthio camelus. The sequence continues at coordinate 35,858,196 of NC_090942.1, read as the reverse complement.
CTTAATTTTAATTTTTTTTCCATATATCTACACCTTCACTGTTTCAGTATACAATTCTCTTGTCATCCCACCATGCAATGTTGTGAAGAGCCTGGCTCCAGTTTCTCGATAGCCACTGGTAAGTTGCTGTTGGGTCTTCCCAAAGCTATCCCGTCTCTGGGCTAGATCATCCCCAGTCCCTCAGCCTCTTCCCCAGGGCAAGTGCTCCAGGCCCCAGCCATTCGTGGTGGCCCTTCACTGAACTTACTCCATGTTATCATGTCTTTCTTACACTGGGAGTGAGGGGCAGGGGCAGCCAAAACCAGATCTGGTATTCCACATGTGGTCTAACTAGTGCTAGGTAAAGGTCTATAAGCCCTTCCACAACCTACTGGCTATGCCCCTTTGCACAGTCCAGGATGCTGTTGGCCTTCATCATTGCCAGGACACACTGCTGACTTGTGTTTAGCCTACTGTCTGCCAGGACACCAAGGGACTTTTCAGCAGAGCTGCTCCCCAGTCAGCCTTTCCCTGGCCCATATTGCTGCAAGGTCTTTTCCTTCCTAGGTGTAGGACTTTGCATTCGTCCTTAAGTATCGTGTCTGTTGTAACTGTTGGCTAGATAAATTATGGAACCATAAATCCATAAGTGATCAGATCAGACCAAAAGTTTTGGCTAAATCACTTTGCAATGAAATTCATTTTCCCTCATGTAATTTATGAACAAGAATATAAATCTGCTGAAATAATTCCAATGTTGTTAAAAACAACTAGCAGAAATCTATTTCGATGTTTATAAACAGTGACTGGTTTCTCTTTAAATACATGATACCTTCACAGTAGCCCTCAATTTCTTTAAAGCAGCACCTAAGCAATATAGTTCACATGCCATAGTGTGTCACCTTCACCTTTGTCATATCTAACAAATCTGTCAGTGAAAGAGATGGCTGACGACCCCCTTGGCATCCCAAAGGTGGAGCAGGGAAACCCCTTTTCTAGGACTCTGTCACTGCAATCTTATTTTCCATGTAAGAGTGAATTATAACCCTACAGAAATTGAAATGGTCTGATATAGACTGTGCACAATCTTTTTCTACTAATCCCTGCAAGAGAATCTAGAATCCCAGCAATACTTTTCCAGAGCTAAGCGAACGTGGACTCCACAGCTCTTCATTGCACAAGAAGGTCTCAGATGATCTTTTCTAAAGGGTAGTGATCTCAACTGACATGAGCTCAGTCTCTTTCCTGGACACATGAGAAAAAAAGCTAACAGTAGTGACCACACTTTTGTGTGATGCTAATCAAATTGAGTGCATGTAGACATCTCACTAAAGTATCTTTGAAAGTGTAGCATGGGTAAAGTGTCTCTTCAGCAAATCCTGCATTTGCATCACCTGAGAGCACATACCAAACATTGCTAACAAGTATGTCTTATATGACAAGTTCTCCATTTGGAAAGAGTAAAGCTATCAAGAGAGAGGAAGGTCAAATATTTTAAATTCTACTGAATCAGACTGACTCCATTTAGTCTGGTATCTGTCTTTAACAACACATGGAAAGCCAGTTTAAGAAAAGCTTATTAAAAGCAGACCAATTACACAATGCTTCTTTCATGAGAACTTCTTCCTTTCCAGTAGTTTCCAGTTTAGGAACATGCTGAGCTGAAGTTTACATTTGGATCAGGGTATTTAACAGGCACTGATGAGCCTCTTAGTCATGAATTGTCAAATCTCATTAGTGAGTCGTTTATATCTTTGTTTTCTATGACCTCCTATTGCAATGAGTTCTACAGTTTAATTATGCTTTAAATAGGTGAAGTATTCACTTGTAGTATTAACACAGAACTCCACTGTCCACAGTAAAGTGAAAATAAAATTTCTCCTTAAAATAGAAAAGTAATTTTATGTCATAATTTCTGGTCACACTTTCCTCCTTCTTATGATGCTGTTAAAACTGACTACTATGCTTTATAATGCTAAAATTGGGAGGGGTGGCAGTGACTGCGTAATTTCCTTTGGGCTGATCTCCTTATGTTTGATTCGGCACACCAGCATGTTTGTATTTTTTTACTTGGAAAGCGTTCTGCACTGTTAAAACATTACGCAGGGTGTACCCATTCCCCTCATAGCAAGTCACTGGCTATACATATTCCATTTAGAAAGGTTATGCTCAAATCATTTGAAAAAGACTGGAGACAGAAGTTGTAATCTTACGACTTGGGCCTTCTGCCACTGACTTTTGGCACTAACCTTGCTTTGTTATGTAGACCTCAATCAGACTTGAAGAAGTATGGCAATTCCGAAGAAAATATGTTTCAGAAATGTTAAGACTATTAAAAGGCTATTGCTGCCAGTTTCTATGCGGTGCGTTCAGGATTGTCTCATTTAACATATTTCTAAGTTGTACTAGTTAAAAACTTTTCTTTGGAAGATGTATAATCTACCTAGAGTAAGCAAAACACTAATTTATAAGATCAACTGATAGAACAGGACAGCCAATTTTTAGTTCAGGCACCGACGCAAGTACAATCTGTGAAAACTACTTGGTCTCACTCAAACCAGATTGGAGACAGAAGGTCTCTAAGTTTGCTGAGCCCTGCTCTTTCTGTTTTTGCAGAATGCGTGTTTCATTGTTATTTCAAATGTTTTTTATTACATGTTGGGAATACTGAGAGATACTTTTCTTCCTAATGGCACATTACGGTGGTTAAGTCCTACTAAAAAGAATGTATTCATACTGCGATCAGTCAAAATGAGGTAAGTGACAGAAGTAGGGGTGAGTGTGCAAAATATATACACAAAAGACTCATGAATAGTTATACTAATTAAATAATTTATCGTACTAGTTAGAATGAAAAGCAAGCTGCAAAGAATTGGTCAGAAGGACCACCGGTTGGTTACCATTCTTATTTTCTAGAGTTCTTTTGAAAAAGCATTCACGTGAAAAGAAAATGGTCAGAACTTAAGTTTAGCAAACTTTCCTGTATGTGACCTCAAACCCTTGGGTCCATAAGAGAAAAGAAGTTGAATTTATTCTTAGAGATGGACCAAAGGAGCTAAGCGCACCAAGAGTCTGGCACGCTTCTGTATTCATCGCTGTGTGTACGCCTCCATCATCCTGGTATTGACAGTCTCTCCATGTAGCACAGAGCTGTGCCGTGTATGAAAAGGTGTTCAATGACTCAGCACAAGTCGAGCAGATGGTTCAGCACTTCACCAGGGGCCCAGCAGAGTTAACTGGGCCACTGTAGGTGTTTGGTACTTGATTACATAAGCGAATTGTTAATTGATTCAAGACATGCTTCAGAGCATGTCTGTGAAGTAGCTGACTAACCCTGTTTCAGGAGTAAGGCACACAGATGAGGGATAGACTGATTTGGAGGAATGTGGTAGCTGAGACAAGGTCAGAGCAGGGATTTCCTAGGTGGATGGTGCCCGTTTTCACCATTTTAGAAACACTTCCAAATCTGAGGACATCTCTGTGCTTGATCTGCCAGATCGTCCTTCTTCCTTGAACACTCAGTCTTACGTTACTGCTTAATCCTATTACTAAAATTCCAATGCCAAAAGGAATTTTTTTTAAATAATCTTCTGGATTTTCACATTTTTTATGTCCTTGGATGGGAGGAAAGATAATGAAAGTACCAGACACAGCTGCATTGTGCAGCTTACTGACTGCTATGTCATAAAGTATGGAAAAGTGTAGCAGTCGTTTGTTCAAGCTTTTCTTTTTTAAACTCTTTCACTACATGTTGTCAAATGTCCAACGGTTACACCGAAAGTCCAGTCTTAATTCCTGTGAGGTAACCACTGCCTTGGCTGTGACAGTCACCAGCCTGTGCCAGGATTTGTGAACAACACTGAAAATAAGTGGTTGTAAATGCACTTAGGCTGGGTTTCCTCATTAGGCCTATTCACCATCCCAGACCATTCCCATTCCCCAGGACATAGCAACTGGTGCTCACAGTCATTCTACAAATCTACCTATCAGTAAGTAATGGAAGGTTTTGTTCAAATGAGCCTGCAGGACTGACCCAATGGAAACTACACACTCATTTGATTTCACTCATAAGTAGTGCCAAAGCACAGGAAGGACCTGAGGACACCTCAATGGGAGACAAAAAGCTCTGCTTATCTCGGCTGACCGAATGTAGCTTGTCTCTGAGTGAGACAGGGCTTCCTCATGAGCTCACTGGAAGCTGCTGAAAAGTCTTCTAGTAAGTGTATGTATTTTTCTATAACCTTTTTACGTAAGAGTAAGTAGGCCAAAGTCACCTAAGACCTCTAGCAGCCTGAAATAATAACATAACTTTTTTGTAGTAGATGTCATGAAATCTTGAGGCCAATTTTATCAATGAAATTTTTTTCTGCATTGAAGGCAGTGATTTATTGCATCTTTTTGCAACTTGGGTCCCTGAATCTTGGCTCTTGTGCGGTGCGGTTTATTTTAATGAGTCTTTGGGTAAATAGATCTAGAATTCTTTATCCACCCAATACTAAAAATGCCTCTTTATCTTTTAATGAAAAGATTTTGAGAATGTTATGTGTGTTCAGGTAATAGCTAGATTCGCATGATGGCCATATACCAGTCTGTGACTACTGATAGTTTTCAAATAGTTGTTTATAATGATCACATCCTAGATTTTGAAGGAAAAGTCCAGAGAAAACCTATTACCATTACACAAGTAATTTGAGTGTTCTTCACATCCCTACGTTTGGTAACAGTACTGTTGGTGTGAATAGGTTCCTTGACAATACATAGATACAAATCATCCTTGTGTCTTTGCTCTGAGTTCATATCATTAGCACATTGCTAGCACAACAATTACAATTGCTACCAAGCCCAGTGTGGCCAAAGCAATTCTAACAGAAGCTTTGCTGAGAGCGGCAGTGATTTAGCAGTAAATAACCAAATTGGTTTTGTTTTAGTGCTAAGTAATGAAGTTATAACACATTCAGTGTTCTGGGCTGGGCAGGTAAAAAGGGTAAATGTTTTATTACCCAAATGAAAATTGAGAAATCTCCATTTAGCATCATTTATTTTTGATATATCAATTTGAAAATGGAATAACTTCCATTTATGATGAATCTGGGTAGGCTTGTTTTAATTTCTACCTGCTGTGTAGAGTTACATGTATTACAGCATAATTAGAATTGTCTAATATCCTCTCCTGAGAAGTACCATTTGTCAGGCTACTTACCTCTATAGGGTGTAACATAGTCAGCCATACCTTCTTTGGTCTTTTTGCATGTATTAATCTATTATATATGATTGAGCTTTGTAAAGAAATAATTTGTGATTGAATTGGCAGAAAAAAAACTGAATATAAAAAAACCTTGGCAAAGGGCCCATTTTACAGTATTAATTCTGCCAAGTGCGTTGATGATAAGATTGCGCTGGATTTGAAAGATTAGAGAGGCTTAGAAGGACGTGAAGGTTAGATCCATAAAGCTTTTCAGCTGTTTAAAGGGAACTGGAATTTGAATCTTTGTCTGTATTTCTGTGATGAACTCTTTCTTTCAACTTCCTCAGTGGGGAAAAGGGTGTCAAAATTAAAAATTACCAAAAAAAATAGCTACTGATTTATTTACATTAACTTTGGGTGCTGAAATTCAGCCATGGGTTTCCAAAGTTTACTAGCTCAGAGGCTTGTGTGTCAGGGCCTGCCAGATAACTGATCGGGTGACCTGCACACACTGAGAGACTATTCAGATAGCTCAACTTTAAATCTTTTTATTTTATGCCACAGAATGGAGACAGAGGAACACAGCAAAATTAAATCAAAAAGGCCAGTGAGGGCTACCTTGTTGCTACTTCCACTGATTTTGCAATAACTGTTTCTGCCTATATTGACTGCAAGATAGACTGTACAAATGGTAGAAAATACAAATGACTATAGAAAGAACTAACTAAATGAGCAAACAGACAAAGCCCTGATGTGATCAGCAGCCCTCTCTGGCCATCAGGTTTGTCTGTATGATGGATGAACAAGCGCTGTCTGGAGTTTCTAATGCCTGTCTCGTATTTATCATTCACACATCAGTCTTGGCAAATTTAAATACATCTGCAATTTGATTTGGACAGATGAAGAAAAATGGTTTTTTTGACTGTTTTTTTAGAGCCACAGTATTATAAGGCATTGAATGCACCCCATTAAAAATATCTTGCTATTATTTGCTGACTGCATCTTTATATGCCTGCAGTTTTTCTCTACATCTATGGCATCCAGGTTAAATATTTCTCCAATAAACCCAAAACAATGAAGGACATGAAAGAACCAGAGTTATAGGCCCCATTCATCCAGATGTATGCACCAAGATGGATCAGACCTTTTAGTCAAAGGCTTGGTAATAGTAATTGTGGAAAGCCATATGGTCATGGCATTTGATGTCCACATACTTCCTAAAGTGAAGATTTTGGCTGACTTCCTGACAGTGTTTTTCTAACAATGTGGTTCAGGTAAATGAATCTGGAAGTTCATTTTTGCTCATGGCCTTTGGAGGGCAGATGGCTGGAAGGAGGCCTCCAACAGTTTTAGTGTCACTCCACGAAAGCTTCATGCTCTGCAAAATATGAAAGAAAACTAATACTCCCCTTTAATAGTCAAGATCTTATCAGGATTGTGATAATCAGCTCTGTGTCTTGAAAGTAGGAGTAAGTTATTTTAACTGTTTTCCAAGACACTACTGCAGAAAGTGCAAAGTGAAGAAAGTTCTCTGCCTTTTGGTTTCTCCTACCCTTTCTTGACTCAAATTAGAGCAATAGTTTAAGGTAGGCATTGTCCCGCAGAAACATCTCCTATTGTGGCCAACAGCTCAGTAAATCTGCATGTCAAGGGCAGAGAGGAAAAGAGGTAGGAGTCTCGGGAGCTGCTGAATAATCAGTCTATGTCCCCTTTCAGATACTGTATGATGTTCTGGCACTGTTTCTCTGTCAGACAAGTGACCTAGGTGCATGCAGGAAGAAGAAACCTCAATTACAGTTGTCAACGGCCTGATGTGCTGAAGGGTGGGAAGACACCCAAACAGCAGTAGTGTTTTTCCTCTAGGAGCTTCAGAGAGCTGCTAGACCATTTCTGCTAGCCCCCATACCTTGATGCGGTCCAGCATAGAGGAGCTCCCCGGAACGGCTCACAGCCATCTCAGGGCCTGGACTTCCACCAAGCAAAACAGCCTTCAGCCCACTTGGATGTTAGCTCCAGCTTCTCTGCAACAGGTGACGGACCCCAACGCCAAGCTGGCCAGAGGGAACATGTCTCTGTCCTGCATCCATTTCAAGGAGCTGATTAGACCTTTGCTGACAGTTCAGGCCTATACACCCTGGCATGAGCTGGAGAGGCAGGCATGAATCAGGCATTCCCTTTTGCCACCTCTGATAAAGGGGCTGTAAAATCCTGTGAGAAAGAGAAAATGTGATCAATGGGGCTGTAACGTTGTAAAGCTCCACTGCCAGACTTGCCAGAGCCATCAACTTTTTTTGTAACTAGCTTTCCCTGGCACCAGAAAACATATGCAGTAACCAAGAATTGTAGATTTAAGATTCATTATGGCTCTGCCTGTCATGACCTTGACTCCAAGCCTCACCTCTGAGCAGACCTCCTCAAGGCAGGACTGAACTTCTGCATGGGACAAACACTATCGGACAAAGGGCAGGACCAGGGCAAAGGACAGAGCAAAAGGTCTATCATCTGTTTCCTTTGGGCTTCTAGCATGGAGAAGATGCAAGGTCAATGTTTTTTACCACCTTCCTCTAATATGAACTGAACTTACAAAAGAAAGGTCACAAAAAAGGCACCTAACAAATAGAGTTTAATAATCCAAATTTTGGTCATGGACAAATTTTACAATCATAATGAATCTTAAAACCGATTATTATATATGCTGTTCAAGACAGAGCGTATTCATTTGTAGAAAAAGGTACAGAATGTTTTATTCATAAGCCTGGCAAGACCAGGAACTCAATCTGATTGACTGAGCTGACCTACTTTTCATGAATACCTGATCTCACATATCTGTGCTAGTTGTTTCAAAACTGATAGTACCACAGGTAAGCATTCCTTCTTGGCTACTTCAGGGTAGTAAACAAAAACATGTTTTTAGCTCCAGTGCTTTTCTACAGGTTTTATTTGAATTCATTGCAGTAAGAGAATGATTTTACTTTTATTTGTAGTATCCATTTTTGGTCATACCTGCTGGCTTAATAGTTGCTGAACGTAAAAAACCTTTAACATGAAGCATTAAAATAATGTTGTTGTCTTTCTTTCAGCCTGGAATTGTAGCTAGATTAGCATCCCTACCAATAATTCGATAAAGCACACATGCTAGTGCACTGCATTATAAAACCATGTCCTGTCCATAGGTAACAGAAAGGGGTACTCTTTTTGTTGCAGATTTCATGTATTGCAATTCAATATCCTAAAGGCGTGATTTATAATCAATTAAGTCTTTTTACAGTTGTTTTATGGATACTCTAATTAAAGCCATTTATTTGAAATCTCTTACAAAATGGACTTTGATCTTCCACAGAAGACCATTGCATAAAGGATGAAACTGAATTTGGCATTTTTATCTGCATTTTTCTTTTCCTTCTTCTCAGTAATAGGTTATTTCAGTATGTTTACTCCTCAGTGAAACACAGCATTCTCTCTCTTTTTTTTTAAAAGCAGCATGCTACGTGTTACATGTGCTAATGAATTGGCATTTATAAAGCAGAATGTATACCGTATCTAAGATGACTGCTGTGAAAATGCCTGAGTTGCTGCACTCTCTAAATAGAGCACAATTATGGCATACGGTTGGAGTGCTTTTATCTGTACTGCCACTGCTGGAAATTTAACTGTGTATGTGACCTGAATATTTAGAGCTCAATGGAAAATTCCATAAATGTAGCGTAGCTTCAGAGCACCTAACAGCTGTTACAAATATTATACCCATTATACACTATTGCCAAATGATACATACCAAGCCCTCTTCCATCCTGGATGTATTCAGTCACTTGTACTGATGCAGTATTTTAAGAGTCCCTTTGAAAAATGCAATGACTCTGGGCGCTAAGCAGCTTGCATAGTAATTAAGCAGTAGTTTTCCTGTCTGTATATTCATATTCTTTCTTGGCTGTATGCAGTTAATGTTCAAACCTGAAAATGCAGGAAGAAACTGTGTCATACGTAGTCCACGATTACTGTGTGTGCTTTTTGTTTGCTTAGTTTGATATACATGCTAAAAGCCACTACCTAACAGAGCAAACACAAAAAGAAAGGGACAAGCTCTTCATGGTCTTAGAAGGTGTCTTACTATACTCTGATAGAGCAGAGGTGTAATATTTCCACAGATGCTCCCTTGCACTCTAACTTGTTACAGCAGTGCACTCAAACCTCAGAGCACCATTGTAGCAGGAACTGCAGAAATCCCAAGTAAAAGAGTTTATAAGAGCACAAGAGAGAGTTTGCAAAGCATTGCATTCATAAGGGAGCAGTAATTTAACCAAGGTTGCTCATGCTGCAGGCTAGTTTCCTGTTGATCCTTCCTGTATTTAACTTACAGTCCTGTTCCTATTACTTTTATGCTGTTGGAAGATGCTAAAAGATTCTTTGCTTGCAGAGAGGATAAAAGCACTAAACATGGTGCAGCCAGCTTCCGTTTACAACTTGCTGCTTTCCACTGTGCCATCTGTGTAAAGGGAGAGCAAAGAGAAGAAGGCGTTAGTTTACATTCATGGGTGTTCATGACCACGAGACCCAGTCTTGGTAACATAAAGTTCAAGCGGAAGCAATAGCAGCTCACCTAGTTAAACCCAAACTTTGTGTGGCAAAGTAATTTCTGGGTGGAGGGGACATGGAAAGTCACAAACTCCATGCCTTTGCCCTCAGGCAGGACCAGCACTACCCGTATCAGTCATGACAGTGCTTGTCTCGCTTATTTTCAAAGCTTTCCATAGACTCCACCATCTCCCAGAACAATCTATTCCGGCACTTGACTCTCCTTGCCATTAAAAGTGGGTTTTTTTACTCCTAAAGTCTACCTTAAGTCTTCTCTGCTGCAGTATTTGCCCATCACTTCTTCTCCAAAAACAGCAGAAGTGGAGAACAGATTGTTCCCTTCCTCACTGCGGTATTGTCTCTGTAGGTTGCTCCTTGCAGCAACCCCTCATTAGTACTAATACGAATCATCTCCAAGATCTACGCAAAGGCAAAAAGAGGAGATTGGATGTGAGGCTTTGTCAGTAGAAATGAGAGACAAAGCAGGATGGAAAGACTAACCACCTAACTCAGGTAATGGTGCTGCCTCTGATGAATTATACAGCAGTGAGAGTACATGGGACCTGTAGGAGCAGAGCTAAGATTAATCCTTGCTTCTACAGGGATGCTCTAACTCATGAGGATTCCCGCAGGGGAAAAGTCCTTGAGCACTCCAAAGCATCAGGAGCAAAATTATAAGAGGCCCTTGTGAGGCTCAACCTTAGAGAAAGAATTTATGCAGGCTAGATTTGTTAAAAGCGCTTGCATGTGCACACTCGTAGTAAGATCTTTCCCAGGCAAGTCCTGTTAAATTAATAGGAGTTTAAGAAAAATTCTTGTTTAAAGTAAATCAGGACAATTATTTCATTTATCAGTTTACAGATTATTACCGAGGCCATCTCAGACTACAAAAGGATAGCATTAGCTAATCACACCATTGAAACTACAACTTTATTTTCCCTGTCCCTGTCTTCTTCTCAATTATGCAGAGGCATCAGATCGGGTTAATGTCACTGACTATCTCTGTCATTGTTACACGTTGCATCTTCTCCAGCTTTCCTACTAAAATCTCTAATTGACCACAAAAGTCAAGTCCCGTTTCAGGAATTAGAGTCATAACAAAAGTACCACATAGGGAGCACCACCCCCCACAGTCATGTAAAAATAATGTAGTCACATCGAAGCATCTTGTGGAGATTCAGCCAAAGATGAATTTGTCCTTAAAAATTCTAATGGCAGAAGACATAAAATTTCTGAGTGGTTAGTGAGACAAAAGTTTGGGGATATGGCAGGGGAAGTTTAACCAAAATGATTCTGGAAAATAAGATCACTGGTCTTTAATATAGCAAAGACTCTCTAGCACAGAAGACCTAAAATGCCACTGACCCCTTTGGTCTGACTTGTAATTGCGCTCACACTATCAACAGCTTTCTTTGTTCTGTAAAATGAACTGTGTGATGCCATTAAAACTAAAGTAGCTCATGCAACTTTGTGAAGCTGCACAAAAGTAAAATGTAATGGAAATGTCTTCGTGCAGGGGGGTACCTACTGTCCCCCCTCCCACCTCAATCTTTCCCCACAGGCAGGAAGAGCAGTGCTCATGGAGCAGGGACTATGAGCAAGGCACAGCTCTGCCTTTCCCCATTACTCTGCACCCCCTTGGGGGGCGATGGGAGTGGAGGCCAATGCCCAGTAGTACTGTGCACACACAGACAAACTCTCAGCTGTGTAAGCAGAGATAGTAACTCTGAGTCCAGAAGCTCCCTGGGCATATACAAGCCCCTCAGGGGGCACAGGAGCAAGCTGGGAACCCATCCTCCTCTCCCATGGTCTCAGGGGTGCAGGGAGCCTGGGCCAGTTCCCAGCATGGACCTGAGATGGAGGCGTTGTGCCAGCCCCAGCTTTGGCTTAACGAAACTTCAGTGACTTTTTAGAGATTATTTGTACTCATTGAGATGATAGCTCCAAGGTCCAGATCTTTTCCAGCCCAGAACCGTGTCATATGTCACCTATTTATTTCTAATTTCCATTACTGAAGTCATCTGTCATGGGATTTAAATGTTTTCTAAATTTCACTGTTACTATTTTTACATAATAATAACAAGTTTGAGAGTGACTGAACTTGTTAACTTAATTCATATGCAAAAAAGTATTTTCGGTGCCAGGCATATTGTCTTTTTATCACACTATTGTTAATGTTTATGCTCTCTTAAGAAATGGCATATAAATGCTTCTATTATAATGCAAAGAATATTCAAATTCACAGCTTTGTCTAGGATTGATATTTTTGGTTTTATTTTGCATTTATGACCTAAGCTTTTTTCAACGATATAACCTGCTGTCACCTTTGCTCCTGAGGGAACCCTATGGATTCATTGGAAGTCACTGCAGAATCGAAGCCAAAAACTCCGGAAAGCTGACCCTTAGCAGTGACATCATTAAAATACTATCATTGTCCCCCAGGAAGGCTGGAGCACAGTTTTGCCAATTCTCCTGATCTAATTGCAAGTGTCTTAAAAGCTCGGCTTTGCATTCATATGAATGGGAATGAGACATTTTACAAGAAAAAAAAATTATTACAGACTTGACAGTTGCGGTGAAAAATCTTGAACAGAGATGTAATATCACAATGCAGATAAAAAGGAGCTGAGTGGTATTTTAAAGGCTTTCTCATTTTAAAACCGGTTTGAAAATTTTACTTGTCTCTGACTCATTATATCTGACACAGGAAGCAGATCCTAAAACTGGAAATATCTATGTGATTAATTGCAATGCCTAGTAAATGAAATGCAATTTACCACTGTCATAGATGCATTTGGATCAGTGCATAGGGCCACTTAGTTTAAATAAAGGATTTGCTTTCATTTGAGAATGGAAACATAAAGTGTTCTTGGGTGCCACACCAATAGGATAAACTTGGCATTGCCACAGCACGTCATGTGCTTATCTTCTCCCTGCAGTCTGTCATAATAGTGACCGCACCACAAAAGAAATCTTGTCATCTAAAACTATTCTGTCCTGAATGACTGTTTGGGGTGAGGTTAGAAGGGAGGATGCCTGGCGAGAGCAGGAAGAGTTGAGGCACTGTTGAAATACAAAGCACGTTGCATATTGCCAATCCAGCCCAGCGCCAGCAGTGACTAAACAGCCCTTGACAGCTCTTTCATAACCCGTATGAAACAAGTTGGTGTCTCCCATCGGCTCTTTCCGTGCAGGTGCCTGCGGTGCTCAGCGGGGACACCTGTACAGGTGACCCTGACCAATATCCACGTTTGTGGCCTCAGTGACAGGCGAGTCCCCTTGGACCGATGGGGCTGAGCCCACATTGAAGCCTGGCATGGAGGCAGGTGAAGAGGACGAGGCAGCTGCACGCTTGCAGTATTGCCACAATTACTTCATCCTGCAGTGGCAACCAGCTACCCCAGCTGCAGATCAGCACCTCAGCATTTTAGGAGCTCCTGTAGAAATGGACAGTGGAAAAGTGATCTCTGCACCAAAGAACTTTCAGGCTAAATATTTGCCCTGTGCATAAAGAACTTCATTCCTTAGCCCACCTTTCTCAAACCCTTTTCTCACCTAAAAACATCAATGGGTATTTAAATGGATGAATATTGTTTCCTCTTTGCTGTCTGTTCCTTATTTCATGTCTCAAAATGCCATATCTTTATTGACCATTGTAAGTTTTACTGTATCTTGTGACTTCCTTTAGTGTTACTTTGTGGGAAATAAAATGACTTGCAATATTTGCATGGAAGTGAGACAGCAAAAAGCACAAAGGCAGAAATTCCCTATCCCATATTAAATGTATGCAGTAAGAATAAACAGCAGATGTCAGCACTATTCCAGAACTTGAAATGTTCACATGGAATTTAATAAAACCTCACTTCACTGTCTCCAGACTGCATATGCCCAGGCTGTGAAGAAACTCATCAAAATCTCTGCTTGGAAACATGAAGATATTTCTATTTAAAGAACTTCAGCAGTTTTTAAGCACCACTTCCACATAAGTACTCTTTAGCTAGCGAGGGAGCACATTTGTCTGGATAAGCTTTTCTCTTATCCTTTCACTAAAAATCACCAAATCCATGCACTTCTCTAAAAATGAAAATGATTTTTAACACCAGGCTTCAGGAGAGCTAGTAATTTGGAAAAGAGCAAGTGAAGATGTTCAAGAGAGACACAATGAGCAATTAGTAGGTCTGAGGCTGAAGGACAGAGCAGAACCAGAGGGCTTCAAGTCCAGAAGTCAAGATGGGGCCAGGGGCTGTATCTTGATGTGAGTATGAGGGGGCAAGTGAGAGAGAGGAGGAGAAGAGCAAGACAAACCCTGTCCAGGGGTAGAAGCAGTCTCCATATCTGCTGAACAAGATCTACAGGCCACTGAAGATTTTCTTGGAAAGAAGGCACAAGCAATTTAGCAGTCCAGATACAAATACAGTATAGAAGCCCTACAGTACATAGTGACCTGAATGAAGATGAGGGGGTCGAAGACAGCATCCTCCCTGTGTGGTCACCACTGCTTTCAGTTCAGCAGATGCTGGATTTTTCTGACAGACATGCAGCATATATCACTGTGCTGGCTCCCAAGCCCTGAAGACTTTTTCAGCTCTCGAAAAAGAAGGCCCGAGAGAAAACATTAAAATATTCCACAGATTGCATGGACATTAGCTATCAGTGCTAAACAGTGAAATTCCTTGGGTTTTGGCCACTCTCAATGCTAAAAAAAGGTAAAAGAATGTATTACTTATGACAGAGCCCAAGGTTGCTCTTTCCAATGTCTGTGACGGAATCTCTCAAATTCTGCTGTGGGTCTGATGCCTCTCACAGCTGATCCCTAATAGCTCTGCTCCAAATAGGAATCTTTGAGTCAGGATTCTGCCTAAAACAGGAGAAAGTTTTATATCAGTGAATAGCAATATTTGGTCCGAAGGCTGAAGGATAGCGATCACATATGGGATTTTATCTTGGGTGTTTTTTTTTTTTTCTAATTTTCTGAAGCATCTTCCACCTAAAGCAAAAAATGACAGGTTTAATGGCATTACGGCCTACAACCATAGCTTTATCTGCAAGAATCACATGTTCTTTAACTAGAATAGAAGAGGAGCAGAAATAGATCTATGGTCAACTACGCAGTAAAATAGCTTGGCTATTTTAGATCATATTGGTTCTGGTTACAAAAACAAATCTACATCCATTCATACTACAGACCTAACAGACTAAGATAGTTCCCTCCTGAGCTGAGTGCTAAGTTTCAGTCTGAACAAACTGGCAAGCTGCCTGTAGTCACCTTCAGTTTTTAGCAAACACCACCATAACATCCAACTGCCTTTCTCTGTCACTCACCAGTCATTGCTCTCTGTACTCCTTTTTTTCTCTGTGTTATTTTTGCCAAGAAGATGATTGGTTTTATTAACTAATAAAACAATTTACTTTGATTCATCTTCTCTGACCAGAAGAATGTAAGAGGCCATCAATCTAAACTTCTCTTGTCAGCACAAAGATGTCAAAAAAAGAGCTAAGCAGTGGCACAACTGGTGAAGGGGAAAGTGGAAAAAATCAGGATAGAATGAGAAATAATAAATCCTCTTTCTCAAAAGAAGGGGAAAGAAATACTGCTGTACTGCATTTCTGCCACCAAATGATGCTGTGTCAAGTTAGAAACTGAAAGGGCTCTAAATTTTGCATGCAGTATCAAAGACATCATGATACCTGGAAGGAACTACAGCCTTTCATGGATTCAGAGAAAACCTAGAAAAATAAATAAATTCCCCTTTGATCTCCACTTTTTTAATAATAAAGCCAAAGTAAATCACCCTTTAGACCATACATTTGAAATTAGTCATATTTTCATTGCAGAGTGCTCCAATGCAGGATTACAGTCCTCTTCCTCATTCACCTGGATGCTGCTCTCCCCAGGAGTTCTTCTCTCGTCTTAGGTGGTAACTGGCTCTTTTCCAAGTAGAGATACTGAAGACTGAATTTGCCACCCATTTCAACTTTCTTCATGTACACCAGATGTTTTTATGCAGAAGCCTGAGGGCTAGGATGAGCTCTATATCACACTCTGAAGATCAGCAAATTCTGGTGGCTCCATGAGTAAAATGAAATCATATAATCTGTCTACCGTAAATATCCCACATCTAGACTTTAGATGTACAAATTATTAGCAAAAACACTTCAGCTGTTCCGCGTTGCCATTTCAGGAATGACAGAATGAGAGCTAAATTGAAGTATATTGGCTCTACAACCAGTGCACTGCTCTACTTTTTGAAATCCCCCCTTAGCCAGAAGAAACTTGCTCATGGGTTGTCTTTAATTTAGCTCTTCACACACAATCTGAGAGTATTGCACTTTCCAACAGTAGCTCATGCCAAGTGGTAGGCAAAGTTAGCTCCAAAATGAACACAACATAACAACCTAGCACGTACAAAGATGGGCTTTCTGTCAGATTGAAAGTGATGTAAAACTTTAACAGCTGGAAAACAAGGCAGAGCTGCATATTATCTGTGTACTGATGGCTTTGTGGCCCAGGTTAGTTTGGCCCCTCCAGTGGTTTCTCATGCATGCAAGCAGAAGCTAGGAGCTAGACCTTGCAGAGCACTTCACCAGTGACCTCCTCTTCCTCTGAGACCTTTTGGGGACGAAAGAACAGAAATTCCTGAGCAGCCAGTGCCCATAGGTACACTTCAAAAAGCTGAACTTCAAAGTCTCCCACATGCAGCTGCCAGCTCTGAAAGAATGAATACCACTGCTTGACATCTAAGTGTGCTGAAAGGTTACCTACAGGACAGGTTCAATTCCCACACTATGCATAAACTCAGAGCCATACGGATAAACAAGAAAATCTGAGGACTACAAGGTGGCAATGTTCTTGTTATTTCAGCAAAAAAAATCTTAAAAAGTAAAAATTTGACCTATGGAAGTAGTTGATCAGATTCTCAAAATCCAAAGTCATGCTATTTGCAAATCAAATAGAATTCATTTTTTTGATATCTGTCTGATACATTTTAATCGTATGTGTGAAAACCTAGGTAAAGGATAAATGACTTCAAAAAAGCACTTCTAATCCTATCTAGCTTTAGCTAGATAGGGATTTAAGATCCTGGTGGAAGATAACAAAAGAAACCCCTAGTTTACTGAATGTAAACTTTTATTAGATTCCAGTTTCTTGTTTGTGTACTGAAATTAGTTAGAGCTTCTAAAAATATGTATCTATGAACAGTAAATATAGAAATACACAAGCGTTCTGTGTAACTTCTGAAGGGAACTCCCAAAAAACAGATACAATTTAAGAATGTAGAGCTGTAATTTGTGTGCAAACAAGTGAGACTGGTTGAAAATTGTTAGCCACCTCCATAAACAAGACCATGAAATGCTGAGTAAGTTGGAAGTGGGTGGTTCTGTCAGCAATGCTCTTAGACTCTTTCTTAGTGAAAATTCAGTAACTCCTTTGTGTGCCTTGTATTTTTCTCTGTGATCCCATCTGTGACATGAGACCCTCTGCATACTCAAATAATTTTACCTCTTATTAGACCATTCTAGTCTAAAAGTAGATAAAATATTTATGTGTCCAGCATATGCCACATGGTAGAGTGAAAGTGAATATGAGAGCAGTCATGTTCAGTCACACAAAGACATGACTTCATACTGGAAAAGATGTAACCTCCACCCATTTGCAGGAGGTACTATATTTTCTTGCTTGTCATGTTACATAAACAGTTTATCTGAAAAACGCATTGATAGGACTATGCCAGCTAACATTTCTGGGTATTACACATGGACAAATTTGCAGATTTTCAATACATTTCTCTATTTTTAAATATTAGTAGTGGGGCATATTCTAATAGTGGAGTCTTTAAACAGTCCTCTTAGGAGAGCAGAATTTAGCTCACTCACCCCTTCGGAGACATGAAGTGCTAAAGGGAACCGTGTTTGCTGTCTAGTAAAGAGTTTTATCACACTTTTTGTCACACTGTTATCACTTATACTCCTTTTTAATAACACATTGCTCCAAAGCCATAAGCAGCTATTTAATGTTTCGTTTTATCCTTGCTAGCTGCCCACTTCTTCAATGCCTTACCTAAAGACGGAATGATTCATTCCATCCCAACTATTGCTATGGAAAATATCAGGATAATACCTGAGACCTTCATGCACATTCAAGAATTTATATTCACATCCTCCCTGTGAGAAGGCAGCTATTATTGTTCATATCTACTTGGAGAATTAAAGCACTGAAGGACTGAAATCAGATTTATGCCAAATGCCTGTCTAGGTGTCTATTTTATGAAAATAGGGGTGTGAACGTTACAGCTCCTGCTCTAAGCATTGCTTTTGCAATATTCCCGCACCAAATAATTGGGATACACAGTCCAGGTGCCTCTTGTGTCCCCTATCTTTATTTCTCTCTCCCTGGCCCCATGAAGAGCCATGCTTTGCAGCAAGTTGTCACTGCTTTAACAGATCTTGTTCAGATCTTCCACTCCTTCCCTCCTTCCTTCCCTTCCACTCCTTCTGCAATGATTTATACTCCAGTTGTCAGAGTACCCTTTGGCCAGTGGGGATGAGGCTTTGAATGGACCAGGGCTAGGGGGAGAGCAGGCTAAGGAGGGATCTGAACCCAAACTTCTCGCTCCTTGTAAGGTCATTATATAAAAAAGCAACTACCATCACTAGTTGCAGCTACTTAATTTTGATGGAAGTTTCTTTCTATTAGACAGGATAAGTTTAACAATTCACTTCCACAGAGCTGCGCTTTGTTTCTGGGCCCCAATTGCTCTCAAAAAAGGGGTAGGTGCTGAAATACTCTGCATAGAGCAATTATGGGTATCCCCAGGAACAGGGGTCTCAATATCTGGAGATCCAAATCGCAGAGGAAGGCTCCTACTGAAGCCAAGTGCCTCTAAGGTATGGTGAAGAATTTGAACCACCATTCTGCACATAGACAGAGCCCCACTTTCCTCTCCTACATTCTTTAGTGGACTTAATTGTATAACATGAAGCATCTTCACAAAGGTTTTAATTAAAGGCTTGTATATTACTGTGTTCCCCCCTGAACTTAGAAATGTTTTGTTTGCTCCTTTAAGGTATCAGAAAGGATTTACAGATATCTTTCTACTCATTCTTTTACGGAGCAATACTTTGAACTTCAATAGCATCAAACTGTAGAATTTGTCCCATGGGAAATTCCAGATTTTTCTGTTGCGAATGAGCTGTTAAAGTATTAAAAATGAGCATTGATTCAGTTCAGAAAGAGAAAAATGATGTATTGAAGTGACTCAGAAAACCTGATGCTCCCCGTTCCTGGCCAGCCCATTCCCATCTTTTGTGGATCACCTACTGCCAGGTGACTGCTGTGACTCACTGTACAGCTTGGTCAGGGCAGGGCCTCTCTTGCTTCATTTGAGAAGGATCTTCGCTCCAGATGAGGAATCTGAACTGCAGTCACCATAGGCTGCTAAACAGGGGTAAAACAAAACTCCCAGCACTGGTGTAACAAATAGAAACATTCTGATAATAATCCTTCTCAGGTCTCTAGGTGGAAATTTTTGGTAACTTTTATCTTCCGTGAGAAAAAATCTTTGGGGAAAATATGGTTTTTTGCCAAGGAGTCATTTGACAATAAAAATTGCAGAATTATGAACATCAGTGAAGATTTTGAGAACAGAAGAGACCATTAGGGTCATCTTTTTGACCTCTGGCACATAAACCAACCATCCAGTAATTCCTGCACTGAGATCAGAAGCTTGTGGGAAGCTACAGTGTGTGGTCTAGAAAGTACACACCAGAATGCGTGATGTCCCGGATTTATCGCACCTTGCATTGCCATCTACCTCAAGCGCTTAGTTAGGAGTGAAGGTGTCCTACATGCTCTCTCTCAGGGGAGATATTAGACCTGAAACTCTCTGTGCAAATATCCACCTCACTGGCTACTGAAGAAGCCTTTGGCCACTAACTTTCGTACCTCAGCTGGGTAACTAATGCTAGCAGTGATAAATCTGAGCACAAATGGTGATGAACATATTGCAGGCTTAGTAATCTACTAACAATTCTTTATGATTTTAGTTACTTGCTTTACAGTTAACAATAAAAATTTGCACATTTTCAATGTAGAGAAATTGAAGAGTGGGACTTTTGGTGAGAGTCACAGTAAGTCTGAATCAGAGCTACTCTTGTACCTGGCTTCCAAGACGAACTGTATTCCCTTTACCTAAGCATTTCGAGGATATTTCCTACCCTGCACATTTTAATGTGCTTATTTTTTACTTCATCCCCTGCTGTCTTTGCTAACTTCTCCTCTAATCCTTCTTCCTCAGTCTTGCTCAGATCCTTTTAGCCGCATTCTCTGTGCTACTTCTGAATATTTTATTATTTCACTTTCTTTTTTTTTACTAGACCTACTCTTCTCCTTAGGTCTCAGTACCCCACAGAACTCTGTTCCTCCCAGGCCTTCATTTTCCCCTCATCCTATTTCCTCTTCTTCCACATATCCTCCATGCCATCTTTGTGCATCTATCTCATCTCTCCCTGAACAATATTTGCACAGAGATCGAAGGTGTTTTCTCTCCCTGAGTGGGCAGCTGCGCCCTGCTTTGTGGACGCAGAGCTCATCCGTGCCAGCAGCAGCAGCATGCAGAAGAGGGCTGAGCAGCAGATCGAGGAGCAGGGAGCACCAAGGAGCAGCTGCCAAGAGCGGCGCTCAGCATAGCTAATGGAAACAGATGGGCAGCCCTTGGCTTTATTGACATGTCAGCATTTGCTGAGACGGTTTCAGCAAAACCAGTTGGGATGCCAGTACAAGCCATCCAAACTTTTCAAACTGCTTGCTTTGCTCACCGAGAAGTAACACGAGCTGTTTCAATCCCAGGAGCTGTCAGAGAACCCTTCTTTCACACAGGAGTGATGCATCCTGTGTAATATTCAATTTCAAGCCAGAGGTGGTGATCTGGCAGCAGATCTCAGAAGTAATCAGCAATAACTGCAACCTTCAGTGCTTGAAAATTCATGAAATGTGCCAAGAAGCTTCTATTTTTTTAACCAGCAGTCTCTTTTGGGAGCCTGATAAGGGCATTCCCCACCAGCTCTAATGGGAGTATTGTCCAACATGTTAGACTTCAACAGTAAAACCTGAAAACTGTGGTATGCTGCTTAGCATAGCTTACCTTACGCAACGGACCTACCTCAACCTAGTTGACAACATGTCCAAGTTTTCCATCTTACCCCTTACATATGTAAATTTCTGTTTGGCATAAAAATATCAATTTTATTTCCAATAGATCATTAATCTATAGCATGCTTGGGTGTGATCCAGTCCACCTAAATTCTGCTGAAGTTAAGACACAAGGCCAACTCTCTTCAGGGATTTAGATAAAAATCCAGCCTGACTTGGCCAGAAACCTCCCCACTCAGCTCTGCCATCTCCTCCCTATTTTGTGCTGATGCATGCAGTGGGATGCAAACAGCCAGGCAACCTGTGAGCCCTTTCCTGTGAGCCCAATGTCCCCATCACTCCTGCCTGCACAACTGATTGTGTTCATCTTTTTCAAGACAACCAGACAGTGCCACTACTTGTATAAGAAGTGTGCAACTAAGAGTGAAGGTCTACCCAAGGTGTATTAAATCCAGATGTTCTCTATCTATTCATCAGGCTAATGAACAGCTTTTACACCATCAAGCAACCGAGGCCATAGGCTGATGTACAGGTGAAAGGCAGACTGGCCCTTGTCTTGTGCTTGGGATGCTCATTCAAGGAAAGGGGCAGAGAAGCATGTGGTCTTCTCCCGGAGGTGTTCTGTATTTTATGTGAAGACTTTTTAACATTCAGCCAAAGAGACAATCCTGAAGCCCAGCTGTGTCCCTCTCCTTCACAGCAGACTCCTCTTCCTTGCACACTGCCCCCTTCACCCAGTGACTCTCACTCCCAGCTGTGCTGCAGTGTAGTCTCGCCACGTCTCCACAAGTCTCCAGAAGCGTGGAAATGCGCTCACAACTTGTAATTCACTGCCATTTCCATACCTTGGGACACAGGAGACAACCAGAAGGCCGCGACTCTTCCACTTTTATAATTAATAGCACACTTATTTGCTGTTTTCCTACCACTTTGCACTTCATGGGCACAGTAACACAAACCACAGAATTGGGCCAGGGCCTTGGAAATGCTGTAAGATGTCATAACTTGGCAAAGGTAGGATATTACTTTCGATTCTTCTATCACGTTCTGCTGAAATAGGCAAAACTGCTCCCTAGTAACAATGCTGCAGCTGAAATCTGTACCAGGCCAATAACCCAGCAAGGGCTTTAGTGTATAGTTTTAGAGGAAATTCAATGTTATGAAAAAAGTTAGTGTTAAGTACCCAGATAGAGAAAACGAGAATGTTTAGCATATCTGTTTTCCCAGAAATAACTACAAAAGGTATATTTTAAATACAGCTAGAATATAAGCAAAATCTCAAGGGGACACTTTACATGACAGATGATTTTGATATTTTATATTTCTAATTTTACATCCTTTTCTGTTTGTTTTGGAGCATTTGGGAGGGGTGGATGTGTACCCATTTAAAAACAGTTTGAAAAGCAAGAATACTTAGAAAGAACTCAGCTGTGCCATGTAAAAAGGAACAGCTTTGATGTATTCGAGGAAGTGTTCCTGCTGATCTGGCATTTTACAGTTTATATCTATCCAAACGGAATCATTTTCACTGATTCATTAGCGAAGCAAATGTCTGTTCTTTGCCAGATCACACTTGCGTATGCCAAGTTAGTTTAGCCAGGCACCGCCGGATCCTGTACGTGGCGTGTGCAGAATGGTCATGTACTAATAATGCCACTGGCATAAAAACACTGGGAATGGTTTTACCTTTAAAAATGAAGGCTTCAATGTATTTAAACATTTGCTAGCATTGTACAAAATTGCAAAGGTTTTCAACAATGAAAATTGCAGTTTGCATGATAAACAGATGTGCCAAAATCTGTTTGATTAGCCATTGAAAAAAGATCTATTTCTGGATCAAACATACAATATGTTTTGGTCAGAGGCAAAATTATCTTTGTGCTAAAGTAAGGATATTTCTAACATGAAACTCTTATTCAGAGGAGACTTCATCAAGAAGTGGAAAACACTTTGATGTCATTTTTGATGTCATCAAAATCTTTCATAGCACTCTATTTAACAGATCTTTCCTTGTAGTCATATAACATTATTCTGCTTATGTGTGACAAACGAAATGATACTTAGACAAAAGGAAAAGATTTCCAAATAAGAAAGGGTAGAGAGGCAATGGATTGCTAGAGAGGTGGCCAAGTCTCCAACTTCAGAGATCTTTAAGGACAGGTCAGACAGACAACAGTCAGAAATGCCCTACAATGCGTGTGAATAGGTTATCCACCCTCCCAGCCCTCTTTCCAGGGTCCTCTGATACCTCTGACTGTCATCTCCATCTTTAGTACATTCACCATTCAGCACTTTCCCATTATTTATGGGAGCTTCTAGTCTGTCTAAGAGTTTCCACCTCTTCCCATGATTCTTGGACAAAGGAGATCATGCCTGTAGGACCATCTAAACAAACATGAGATTTTCCTGTTTTGTAAAAGGTCGTCCTTATACTGCTAGACGCAACAAGGAAGAAAACAAGTCTTCCTTTAGCAACTGTGTTCCTTAGCTTTAAAATTCATCAGCAGGGTCCAAATCTCCTGCTAGCTGCCCTGCTGGCTGCGTATGACATTTCTTTTATCTAAAACAATAGCTTATGTTCTAATTCTCCTCCTAATCCAGTGTTTTTAGTACTTAAAAAAAATGAATGTGAGCATGTCTATAAAAGGAAGGGAATATATTCTCTCTGAGAACCTCACTGGTGTTACAGAATTACAAAGTATTTTGGTTTGTAAGAGTTGTATCCTGCAGAATTAAAATAGGATCACTGATCATTTTTACTGGAGGATTAGTAAAACTGACTTTCCTATAACATTTCTATGTAATATGTTATTTTAGCATGGTAGATACAGTTGCAGAGCAATGGGGAGTCTGCAGAGTGGCATCGCCTTTTGTGCATTAGAGCACCTTATGCACAAGGCAATGTTTGAGGAAGGCTACCATCCTTGTTAGGGGATGGCCTTCCTGGCATACAGGTCAAAGCCGCTTAGCAAGTTACTGCCTCTCAGCCCAGCTGCAGTAACTGTTCATGGATGTGGATCTATCCTATCTCTTGGAGCCTTAGAACTGTTTAAACTACTAGATTTTACTTCACTGTTAGAGATGGATAAGAACGTTTTGGAGGAAAAATATCAACTGCTACATATCATCTGATAAGTTAAATTAAGAAGAGCTAGAACCAGTTTTGGTATAAAAATACAGTAGGCACTCTGGATGTCTGGGTTAGCCTATACCATTTACACAGAACTGGCTTTAGATTTTTTAAGTAGTTTTCAAATTTCTTGCATCAAATATCACTTTAACACAGTTACTGATGAAGCACTGAAACAGCACAGTACCTCCATATGTTCCAGAAAATTCTTAAAAATAAGAAATTCAATAGATGCTGCATTGTCCTGCTGCTGAGTGATACAACAGAAACATTCAACACCATATTTAGAAACACCATATTTAGAACATCTGTGAGACAGGCTGACAATTTTAAAATGCCTCTTGACCTGGATTCTGAAATTTCACCTTTCCCCTTGTGCTCTTTGCCCAGGAGAGTCTTGTTAAATCATCTAAGTTCATTGCATGCCTTTTTTAACTCTAGAATTATAATTGTTCCTTTGTAAGCAAGCTGAATGAGACTGGATATGGGAAGGTGCCGAAGTCGGTGTTCAGTTTCTTCCCATGTCAAAGAAACACACCATCAGAATAAACCAGACTCATCTGAAATTAATTTTCTGTCTGATCCCCCGAAACTGAAGAGCTTTTCTTTGTCCACTGTTTGTCTGCAAAGCTAAGTTAAATTTTCCTGTTAAATGTATACATGAGATAAATGCATGCTTCAGTATCTTGGTGATACAGGACTGCTTGACACAGGGGCAAGGTGATACTTAGCATTATAGACACGAGGAGCTGATGCCCCCCTCTAAACATGTGATTTAGCAATGCAGACAGGGCAAAAAGGACACGATTGTGTAGTTAAGATTTAGTGTCACAGGGGAGGAATTGAATTGCTG
Source organism: Struthio camelus (assembly GCF_040807025.1). Lineage (NCBI taxonomy): Eukaryota > Metazoa > Chordata > Aves > Struthioniformes > Struthionidae > Struthio > Struthio camelus. The sequence goes on along the minus strand of NC_090942.1, from coordinate 35,833,328 downwards.
TGCTTACTCCCAGCACCATTTTTGTATTGTGCATTAAAGCACCATAGCTAAAATGAAGTAAGTCACGGGAAAACAGACTGCAGTCAGGGCAGATACAACACTACCTGGGGAGACGCAGGTTGGTTTGTCTAAGATCCCTAAGATAAATGGCAATGATGAATATAACTTGCTCACACCTGGGCGAGTGATCCACACCTATGTTAATTATGCTATAAAAATGAAGGGGAAGGGGAAATTTATACAAAGAGATGCTGCTTTCCAAAGGCATAACTCAGGTAGCTAACTCTAGGGAAAGGTCTATGCTGGTAATCTCCATCGAAGAAGTATCCCTCCCTGCAAAACCAGTAGGTGCCAGCTCCCCGAAAGGTAAAAATGTTCAAGACATTAATTTATTAGGGCACTGGGAGCTTAGTGTTGGCTTTTGGGAACCCCATTCTAAAAGGTCCAGTTTTCCCCATTCTTTCCCCAGGTCTGGAAAGCCTGTAAGCCTGACTTGGGGATATGACTCCACTCAAGGACACAAGTGAGAGATCAACAAAAGGAGTAGCCATCAGCGCTCAGCCTGTAGTGCCTAAAGGCAAAGGTGGTGACACAGGGAGTCTCTACACTTGATTTCTCTTGCAAGGTTATGTATAGCTGAGGTTTCTCAAACAAATGGCATTCACTTTGAACATTTCTAAGTAGACTTCAAGGCAAAAGAAGACATCTTTAGGACAATCCAGGCTTGACACCCTGCCTTGGCCAGCATCTGTAGACAGACTACAGTATTTCAGGACTGTCTGCATGTGGTAAAACATTACTGTACAATTTGCTCAACTAATCATTTAACACAGAGATATTCAATATAATATCCTCAGCAATAATATACAAGGTCTTTTGAGGGCAGACCTGAGCTAGCTCTTCCCATATTTTGAGATGAAAGCAATGTGGTTCATCTAATGAACACTGCTCAAGCTTTATACTCTGTTAGCTGGGGCCAGACAGCTGCTGCTTGACTCAGGGCATGAGCGGAGCAAGGATCCTGCAGAGGATCATCTAGACATACGCTCACTTCTATTGCTCTGAATGTGAAGAAGTCATTCGATTCATAACTTATGTTAACAGGAATTTGAAAAACGTATCCTTTATATGCACAAAGGAAACTCTATAAGCCCATCAGGCTAGAGGGCTAAACATACTAAATTACTATCTTCTCCATCAGGTTATATAGATTTTCTAAAAAAAAAAAAAAGATCCATTGTAAATTCTGAAAGATTAAAAATTTATTCAAGCCACAAAAGGTAGTAGATTAAACCAGTTAAAGAAATAAGAGCATAATCAAGGACAGCCTCACCAAAGAGCAAGTCACTTTTTAGCAATATAAATGGAGAATATGAAAGCACTGATATAGTTTAAAAACAGATGGGATATGAAGCTTTAAAATGATATTTTACCCTTTTTGCTTCATGACTCCAAGGTTCTTCCAAAATCGAGTAAGCAGATGGCAGCTGAAGTAACAATGGGCATTTCAACTGGCTCTCTCCTTTTGCGTATATACACAGAAGAGAGGTGGTTCATGAGAATGGAATATGAATAAATAGAATTGCCTTGAGCTTACTTTTCTGTTTTACTCTCAAAGGCCATCAATTCTTCTAGGAAGTAAGAGTCAACTCTGGTTAATTCTTGGACATGTCAAGAAATTTTGATTGACATAAAATTAAATAGAAATTAAAGGCAAATGATGTATTTTAACTAGCAATTAAAATCATACTTTGCTCTTAAACATTCCGAACAGCTACAAACCAGGATCTAAATAAGATTTTAAGTAATTTCAAGTACTTAAAGTTCAACTAATGTGCATAACTCCTTAGCAGTGCATTCTATCTCCATATTCTAGAGCTCTTTTTCTTTTGTTCCTGTGGTCATCCCAGCATCCACTTTCCTTAATGCACTGGAGTCCAAAAGAGAAAAGAAAAGAAAACTAAAGCTCCTCCGTATATAGGCAAGTGAATGTGAGGGTAGATTTTCAAAGTACCACACACCTAACATTTCCGCAGTAAAACTTCTTTGATACCTGGTACTTTGGAACCTGAAAGCAAGCATCTGTATAAAAGTACTGAAAACAGTAAATTTCACTTTCATATAATTTTGAAATAAGTGGCAAATATGTAAACAGTACTTGGGCTTCCTGATTGTCTTTCCTGGGCTTCATGCATTGGACCATGCTAACTTCAGCTATTGGTCCATGTCATCCCAGGGTAACTGTAACGAAGGGCATATAATTCTGTATTTGAAAAATTTTCAACCAGATTTATACCAAACTGGTATAATAGCAGTAATAGGAATTATTATTACTAAAAGAAAAATCATTTTCTTTTTTTTTTTTTTGCTTAATTTTGTTTCCTTTTTGCAACAAAACCAGTTGCTAAAGTTTTATTCACAGCAGCATTCCCCTGCAGAAAGTATTGGACATAGTTTATAGCAAGGAATTAAGAAATAGTCAGGTTTCTAATAAAAAAAAATTATGTGGAAACACTTTAAACGATGCAATTCTTTAATCAGTATTAGAAACCTGCTTTCACCTGACTGAAAACTTCTGGAAGAGACTGCAACTAACTGATATTTTCCCCTGAAATTTCAAATATCAACAACATTCGGTTTTTCAAATAACTGCGGATAAAATAGGATGTTAAAAACAGTAATTTGACAGCTTTTTTTAAACAGCAAATAAAATAGTAAGCTATAGAAAACACAAAAACTGAAAATAAATTAGTTTCACCCAATATACTGCAAATAGTAAAGAATTTGAATTGCTCTAGCAAGGAATAAATATACTTTGTGTAAAAAATGTTCACATAGTGAGTCTACTTTTAAATAACTTTTCATTTTCTTATGTAAATTGCAATGTAACACCTTTGTATGATGACAAATTTTAATTTCTTTAAAATACCTTCAGTTCCTTTAGTGGAACTTGCAATTCCTTCAATTAAGCTTGTAATTTCCTTTATGCATGGGGTATATCCCTAATACTACTTTAATGTTTTTCTAAAATTTGTATTATTTGTACTGTACAGTGCCTCTGATTCAAGAAAGTGCTGATCAAGTATGTATTTGCATACTTTCCTGACCTGGGAGATTTTTTTTTTGAACTGGAAATAGAAATCTGAACTCGATATATGAACTGAGTGTTTAAATTTTTTTTCCGGGCTCCATGGCTGGATAGGCTTTTTCCCGTTCAAAATCCTGAAGGTTCCTTTAACTGCAATAACTAGGAATAATTATAATTCAACTGTGTTTTAACTATTCCACTTATTTCCCATTCTGAATATCATTACTTTAACATTGACAAGTATAACAGTCTGCAGGCCACCTCATATTTCAAATTAAAATAAAGCCAGAATGACTGTAGACAAGGTAACAGTTGCTGATTAATTTAACAGGCACGTCCCTGGGTTTTAAAAGCCAGCATTAGTCATTAATTGTAGCAAAACTTTTATGATCCCTTTGGTCAACAACTATGAGTTAATGACAACCACAAGGTAGGGCAAATATTCAAGTCCATGAGGTCATGTCCTTTACTTCTGAACCTGTTTGCATTTTGTTCTTTAGCAAGCCAAAATGGATTGTCTTTGGTAGTTGTTGTACAATTCTCAACTCAGAGAAAGTGTAACTTGAAATACAGCTAAATTATCACAAAATTCAATTCCTTTTTTTCCCTCCCGAGCAGATGTGAGACTCTAATGTTAGTACTTGTATAAATATTGGCCCCAGAGTAGTCTGTGGCAACTTCAGCAAGATTGTGTTCTATCATTCATTCGGAGATCATTTAACCCTTTGACATTGCTGCAACATTTGGTCAGTATTGAAGCAGTGTTTCAAAATAAGAAGTTTTGAAACTTACAGTTTCGAAAGTTTCTAAACAAATATGGCAGTATTTTACAAATTCTGAGGATATTTTAGGGATCAAAATGTTTCCCAGACCTGACCTAAACTTATGGTTGGTTTCAGCCCACCTCGTACAGCAGTTTCTAATCATCCTGGATCAAATACTGATTTGTCTGTGGGCTCAGGAAAAGACTGCAAGCCCCTTAAAAACTGTCAGCTGCTTCCCAGAAACCGCTCTGTCAACTGAGATGCCACTCAGTGGTTGTAGCTAACCTTTTCTTCTCCTATGCTTTAAGCTTTGAGATGTATTTCCAGAGCTCTCCAAGACAGGGAGGACCATGGATAGACCACGCTGTTGAAAATGGATATTCCAAAAAGAAATAATGAAAAGCCTACCAAACTAACAGCAGATTTGATCTCTCCATATTCTTATACTCATTATGGATTACAATTCAGACAGAACTGGTCAACATCTCCAGTGTTCCCACTAACTTCAGGCTGTCCAATACTTTCCATTGTAGATCTGTGATGTAAGTGGCTTCTGACTTTGTCTAGTTGTATTTGTTTAGGTTGGATTTTTCCGTGATGGATAACTAAGGTAAACACTTTATGTGTCTATACATAATTTCCGTACTGTAGCTGCTCATGAGTGATCTTAAGGGAAAATACAACTTTTGATAAGCCTCTTCAGGTTCTGAAATAAGAACTTTGGCTTTGGCAGGGGGATTAGTGAGGTCACAGATCAACCCTGTGATACTTCTAAGAGAAGCCTTCTACAGCCTGCCGCACAAAAGCCTCTGACAAATCTAAGTTCACACATACTTAAGAGAGACTTCTTAGTATTTGGTAGTCAGTTTCACTAAAGGTCTAACTGCTGCTGAGCATGTGCCAAATTTAGGTTACAGAAGTTCACTGGAACTTCCGAGGAGTTTCTTCTTCTGACCTAAGCACCTCTTTATTACTGGGCACAGCAACAGAGTATAGGGAAAGATCCCGTCATTAAAGGTTATGCATACATATAAAAGGGACATTACTTGGGATTTCACTGGCAGTCTTGCTCCTCGCGTTTCTATATTCTTTGACTGCTTAGTCTGGCAACCTTAACCTCTGCTAAGGGAGGTCTGTGTGTAAGCTGGTATGTATATTTCAGTATTAATTAGAACATTGTCTTTAAAGAGAGATCAAGAACATAGGGCTGCAGCATGAACTCAGGAAATATCAGCAGTAAATGGATTATATAAAAGTTATAAGAGCAGAACAAATAAGATGGTGCTGGAAAGATTCTGAATTGTTGCACTTGCTTGTGTTAAAGTGCTAAATTTGCTAGTGCTAATTAAGAAGACATAATTAAATGAATCTGGAGATTCATTTCTGTTATTCATTGTGAGGTCCTGAAAACAGGATAGGTGACTAGTTCTGCTCATTTAATCACTTGCGTTTCAGAGAGGCTTACCTGTGAGTCGGGTTGTGCAGAACGAGATTCTCTCTTCATCTTGTAACTTCTTCATTAGAAATGAGTATTAAACACATACAAAATAATATGGCTGAAGTAATATGGCTGGTAAATCATGTGCTTCCTCAGAAAAAGTGATTTATGTTCAGCCCAGCAGCTAATTAGTCCAATTGTATAGAAAACATAGTAAATAACTTGATTTTTAATCAGGAAGCCCTGCTGAGACCCCCATTTTACTTTCTGAAACTGGTTAGTACTGCAGCTACCCTAAATATAACCTGGCTCAAACTTATTTCTTGCTTAGGTTTTGTAGGATTCTATTATAATTAAAGCTAACTTATTTGCAGTTAAAATATGGACTAGAGTAATATCACTACTGACACTTGGAATTTTGGAATAACAGTGATATATATATATCAAGAAAGATAACACTGACTGCAAGAAGCTGCAAGAATATACTATATGCATCATACTCTTTCTCTAATCATCTTCTACCAGTTCCAGTCAGAGATAATATGCTGGTCATACAGCAAATCTTTGACCTGATATAGAAATGTTACAGTTCTTGGTTTTACTTCAGGATTTCTTTCTGAGACTCTACCTGTTTTGCAAGTCTGATTTTCAAAAATCTTGTATCATAGATAATAACGTGTTGCAGATGGCGTAATAGGTAGCTTATGCAGTACAAAAAGTAGATATATCCTGTTTACGCCTTTTGTAGTCAATTCTTGCCAAAGCATTTGCATTTTATTTACAGTTTCTGCAAAATTGTGAGGGAGCTGTGTTCGTCTCCCCCCAGTAGCAAAGGTATTTGATTTCAGTTCATCAGAACTTCAGAATGTTTTTTAGATAAAGTTGCCCAGCCTTCCTCTGATCCATCTCCTATATTCACACAGAAAATTAGAACTACTTTGTTCTCTTTAAATTGATTGACAGTATTTTCTGGAAGGTTGCTGTAACTGTCCTGCCTTGATTTGTGACATCAATAACCTAATAGTTTGTGTTACAGTTTCCACCTTCTGGTTGAAGTATTAATAATTCTGACAGTTTTTAACGGGGACGCAGTTAAATCCCAGAGCACACAATTTTTAATGAGCTCTCTGATCAGCATCTGACCCACTCTCCTAGGGAACATCCTAATCCGCTATTTTTCCACGAGCATGAAACAGTCTCTGGGAGGGCTCTGGTTTCATGTCTAGGGGCTGCACAGCTTGGGAGACCCAGCGTACTGATTGCTCCCAGTTGTCTTTCCGCCTGATATCCAGAGAGCTGAGCTTCTCCTGAGGCAGCTGTGAAGGGAGCCAGTTTACAGCAGAGCAAATTACAATTACAACGAATGCTCAGCTGGGCGACGGCAGCCAGCTGAGGACTGTGACTGCGTTCGGTGTCCCCAGCAATGCTGAGCACCTGTGATTTACTGTCCCAAATGGGAGGAAGACAATGTTGCCACCCCAGTGGACCCTATGCAGGGCGCTACTGCATCTAAATAGAGATAAAAACCCTCCTGCCTCTTCACAAACTGCAGTCATTTGAACCCATCCGCTAGTATTAACTTGCCCAGAACATGTAATTACGAGCTGTGCTCGCTGGCTCAGAGCGGTTTAGGTGCTTGACCTGATCTTCTAGTAATACACAAAGGGGAGTTTTGCTGACTATGGAGGTTTTAGGGTGGCTGCTTGAGACATTCAGGAATCTGAGAGCTGAAATAAGGTTTGGGGGATTTTTTTTTCTTGCTTCTTATTAGCATGTCTGTCCTTTAATAACATTTTATATTATTTCTCAAGTAAGTTTGAAGTTCAGGACAGATCATCTCTTGTTTCATGTACGCCGAAATGAGAATAAATAAATTAATAAACAATTCACTTATGTTGCTTACTTTATTCCAGATTAAGGTTAACATCTCCTATTTTTAAAACACAGTCATCAGTCTTTTGATATGATATTGCTCCAGATCATTTAATCTGTACAGTTCCTTCAGAAAAAATATTTCAGAATCCTTAACAAAACATTCCTGGAACAAGAATTCATTCTGCATTTCACCCTTTCAGCCTCAGAAATCAACTGGGTTTGTTGCATGTGTATATTGTTTTGTTTGGCTCATTTTTCCCTTAGTTTAGAGATCAGAAAATGAATCTGTATTGTAAAAATAAGCTTTGTGTGGGTCTAAGGAGAAAAAGAGGGGAGGGAATGGGGAGCATTCCATCAAATATGGGTTATATTTAACAGCTTTATTAACAGTGTGCTTTAGATACTTTGCATTAGAACTTAACATAAAGAATGCTGAATGAATGCCAAAATCAACGGTATTGTTAGATAAATGGAATCTCTGTGCCCACACTCTGATTTATTCTGACATAAAATTGCTTGCCTGCAATTTAAGTCTCATTATTCTACTCTAAGACATAAGTAAACACCGATCATAAGGATTTAAATTATCATAATGATTTGTATAAATTCTATGATCAATTTTTATTCACCTAGTTTTATGCTTCTAATTGGCATGACATATTCATATTAATATTGTTAATTGCCACAGGCACATATTAAATACTCTGTTTTTGTCTCATCCCAGTATCAGCCTGAATTTACTTACTTACAGATTGATTGTCTTCCACAATCTGTTCCATTTTCTTATTACATTTTCTTTCTTGTTCTATTTACTCACCTTTACCTTCCTTTGTCCACTGAGTCATGCTACCCTCTTCATACTGTAGCTGACATTTATTTTTATAAACAAAAACACAAGGGTGTTGAAAGGAAGGACTGAGGAAAAAGAGGGACACACTCTCAAAGAAAAGCACACACTAATTTTCCAAGTGCGAGGATGATGACATAGACACCGGAACATCTTAGCTCAGAACTCCACAATTATTTCATATCTACCTCTGCTATATTACCACATACTAGTAACTTCATAAAATTTTCCTCTTTCAGTCTAAAAGTTACCATTTGGTCTCTGACTGAAGGTGAAATGTCCTGAAAAGCTTGCGCAGAAGAAATTGGTAGCTTTTTATAAGGACTGTATAGAGACTGGAGAAGAGAAGACTGAGAGGCGATCTCATGAATGTGTACAAGTATCTCAAGGAAGGGTGTCAAGACGATGGGGCCAGTCTCTTCTCCGTGGTGCCCAGCGACAGGACAAGAGGCAACGGGCACAAAGTGAAACATAACAAGCTCCGTCTAAACCTGAGGAAAAACTTCTTCACTGTGAGGGTGACAGAGCACTGGACCAGGTTGCCCAGAGAGGTGGTGGAGTCTCCTTCCCTGGAGATGTTCCAAACCTGCCTGGACGCGATCCTGGGTAATGTGCTCTGGGTGACCCTGCTTGAGCAGGGGGGTTGGACTAGATGATCTCCAGAGGTCCCTTCCAACCTCAGCCATTCTGTGATTCTGTGAAAACAAGTCATGTTTTCTCAAAAATAAATTAATTTAAAGTTCCAAAAAACTAAAACTCTTCCCCTTTTTTTTGTATAATTCTGTGTTTTAAAAAGGGAAATAAATAAATAGGTGAACCTGAAAATATCACTTAATCAAATGAGCAAAGTGTAATGGCTATTTACCCAATTAAGAAATCAAGAGGGAGAAAATGCCAAAGGTTGCAAGCATAACCTTACTTCCATGAGTCTTTATTCTAGCCATAGCTGTTGGTTATCTGGTCAAAATAAACGATTCTGTTCCCTACTCCCTGTTTACCTACCTCGATGCTCAGATCAAGCTGAAGCCATGTTGAACAACTATTCAGAAATGGCTCCATTTCAGTGCATGGCTTGAAGCAATTGCCCAGTTTTGTCCACAGGACAGGTTATTTACTCACAAACTGGTCTTTTACTAAAGCAATAGAATATAGAACCCTACTTTACCTACTCTTTGTTTAACCCATTAACAAACATATGGTAATTATGCTAGTAAGGACTGTTAACAAAGTACATATTTGCACAGACAGTCCTAACTAAAAATGTTCCTCCATGTAGAGAGCTCACTCCACAATTCTTAGCATTTGTTTAATGCAGTTTTCTGCATGCAATATATATGCACACTAGTAAAAAACACTTACCGCCTCTCATTTATATAGACATGAAATAGTGAGATATAATTATATCTCACTAATATAATATATAATATATAATATATAATATATATTATATATTATATATTATATATTATATATTATATATTATATATTATATATATATAATATATATATATATAATATAATATAATAATATATAATTATATACCTGTCTTCCCTAAGTGCATTTCACCTGTGAGGTGTGAAGGAACATAATAAATATTTTGATTGCCAAATTAAGAAATAAGAAGTCAGGAAGGGCCATAACTGAGTTGTTCATTTGTCCTTTATTCTGTTGCTTTATATATTCCCACATATGTCATAGGATGCATTATGTAATTAAATGAGTATACATTCATTTTTCTTCAGGAAAATTGTACATTTGCAAGCTCTGCATGCAAAATATTTAATTCTTGTGCAGAATCCAATTACTTCCTGAAAGCAATTTGCCTGTACAGTCTTTTAAAATATTGGCCTAATTAATTAGAATAATCTAGTTGTATTATTCTGATTTCACTCTGATACTAAAAATGGTAAGCTCCTCATGCTAAAAGAGATCTCTTGTTTTCATTTTTCTCCTTTGGAATTTGTCTTTTGTACATCTAATTGCAGAGCATAGCTGGATATTTCTCAGTCTCTGTTAATTTGTCTTGTTGGTGGCCTTTGAAGATTTCATCAAATGATTTAACATTACCTAAGCAAGAAGTAAGTAACCATGTTCATAGTATTCTTATGAGCGGTTCAGCTAACCCCAGTGAGACCACTCATCTGGATAAATTGAACGGGATTAAGCTTTCTGATTGCTGACTGGTTTGTGTGATTTCAAAATGGATATGGGTGTAGTTTGAATATTAAAAATTGAGCTAAGGATAGAATTTGGATTCTGAAGACCATTCTTCTAATTTAAATGACTTTAACATCTCATAAAAAGCCAATGTCATTTCTAATGATGTAGCGTAGCAATTCATCCCTTCAAAAGGATAATTTTCTTTGAACTAGTATTTTCATTTTAGGACTCTGGCATAAGGAACGTCCTTTGATTACATTTGCACAGCTCCTAACACATAGGGTTACAACCTCAAGGCACTAAGAGGCAGTAGTTTTGCCATTAATCATAGAAAGACACCATTTGCAATTGTACCTGCTGAAGCAATAAGATGATGGAGGAGGTTACAGCAGAATTCACTAAACTCTGAAAATTCAAAATTAAACTCAGACTTTGCCCTTATTCATCAGATGCAGCAAGCTTTTGCAACAGATCTTACATAATCTACAGCAGATGCTGTAATCCATAAACAACCATGATGAGGTAAGCGAGGAAAAAAAGCTGTATTAACTCTGAACATCTATACTTCTGTGTGTTAGGTTTGACTTTTAATAATAAATTACCTGTTCGGTTATTTTTCTTTTGGGGTGTGAAGGCAGGGCTTTAGCGGAGTTCATTGTCACAGGTGCGTTTTCTATAATGTGCAAATGTTATCAAAACACAAACTTTTATGCCTCGGGCAGAAACAAGTGCACATTCAGATTGCTCTGATTATTAAAATGAAGTCTCAACCACAGTTTTGAAGAAGCAGTCTATGAAAATACGTTAAGAAAAGGTGCATCATACCATCCAAAGCAATCACAAGCATTACTTTTCCTTTTAAAAAAAATCTGCATAAATCTCAGCTTTGTTTAGGGGATGTATTAATTTTCTGGCTTTGTAATTGTCTTCCTTTTCTCTTAGTGTACATCAGTACGTATCCAGTGGGTCAAATGACATATAAGATCAAAAATTATGTTCCATTATATTTTGACTTCTTTAAACCTAACGAAACAGAGCTTATGGGAATCTGGTGAGGAAACCAAAACTACATCTAATTCTGCTATATATCAAACACTGCTGCATGAGCTCTGTCCTGTTCAAGTGTTCAACAGCACAAGATATACAGTGCAATGTCTCGCAGTGCAGTTCACAAATTTCCACTGGCCACCAAAGCACATACCAGCATCCCACAGGGATTACTCTGGCCACACAGACCTGCCTGCTTTCTCATTTCTCTCAAACTCTTAGACCTTAGCAAAAATGGACAGTTTTCACAAATTGCACCGACTTTCACAAAGCATCAGATTTCAAAGTAGATTTGTCAGGCAAAGGAATTGTAAATGCCAGCACACATCACTCGTGGCTCAGTTTCTCTTCTGTTAAATCTATCCTGTTAGCTAAAGTAAATAATTATTGAGCTTTGCTTCCAGATCTCAGTTACGCTCTCTGGGAGTTTTATGACAGAGAAGACCAGGCACAGCCCTATCAGAGCACCTTGCAGCATGCACACAAGCAGTAGGTGCAGACCCACCTTGCCAGGCATCAGGATTAGGCAGCTGATATTGCTACAAATCAGCAGCTCCCCAAAAGTAGAGGTGGGGCTATCTGCAAGTCTTCGAAGGGGAGCTGCAGGCCCGTGTCTCCAAGCGTGCCCAAGCACCCGAATCCCACCACGATGTCTCATTCCTGAAGGACGTTAGGCATCCTTCAGGGGCGTTAGGTAGCACTGTGGAGTTGCGTCTTCGTGCTTAACTCCAAAGCGTTGTATTTCCATCAGTGTCTCCCTGTAAAGACGAAATTTGCCATTTATGATATGGAAGAGAGATTTTCTAAAATATAGATTTTGGAAAGTTTAAGAAAAGAGCTGGCTAAATGCTTATCTTTGACCAGAATTTGGAAATAAAAATAGAAGATTGCCTTCCCTATATTTCATCTGATGCCCCACAAATACTGAAGCGGGATAGCGAGTGCATAGCCATGACCATGCAACGGTTTGCAGCACTGTGTTGTGCCCTGGCTGCAATGAAACAAACCTGCAGACTTCCTGAAAAATCAGCTCACTCTAATTCACGAAGCAGCCCCATACACAGTTGTCCCTACACAAGTGAAAGGATGCAAACAAAATAAAAGAGAGGAGGAAACACCTCAGTCCAGCACTGCCACCAGAGAAAAGGCTGTGTAACCACGAGCACCTCAGATGAGGAATTGCTGTGTACTACGAGTTGAGCTGGAAAGCCTGAAGGGGAGAAGATATGAAGGAAGGTTGCAGAGGGTGGATCTAGTAATGAGATGTGCCATTCCAGCTCTGCTGCAAGCATTTGTTTTCAACAGCAGCTGTTTTCTATAAAACTAACTTGAAAATTGGTATCTCCCTACTTATGAGAGAATTTGTTCACTTCGTCTTTTTACTGGCAAAGATATTGTTATTACTTATCATTCCTGCTAGCCCTGCAGAGCCACCTCAGCTTTGGGGAGGTGAACCAGAGTCTATTTTGGCATAAACCAGAAAAAACACAGCTTGATCTCGGATCCCAGGGTGAGTTTTCAGGGCTGGCAGTTAAGAAAGACATGGTTTTATTTGTAAATTAAAAGAGAGGTCAACAGGAAAGTCAATGGAAAAAAGGGGGGGAAAAAAGCAAATATGGAACCCTACCATGCCATTTATAGTCTCTTCACAGATGAGAGCACACTTTATGTAATGTAATTTGAGTTATGAATAATATTATTTTTTGTTTCAGCCAAAAATCTGTTGCTCATTTAATTAAGGAGAATGGATGTATTTGCGTTATGTTACTCATTACTTTATTGAAAAATATGCCTGTAATGATAATCTACGGAAAATTTACTGCAGTGGCAGAGAAAATGATAATACAAAGAAGTTGTTCAAAATATTTCCAGTAAGAAAGGTAACTGAAGATTGTTGGGTCTCTTTGTTCCCTTAAATCAAATAGCTGAAAAACAAATTTTAAAGAAAAAGAAATAAGGAAATAAATGTGAATTGATAGATTTGACTTTGGAGTGCAATGTTAGAAACTGACCATTTATAGCAATAACTGCATGGGAGCAACTTAGTCATTTTCTAAATCCGTTCAACACTCGGGGTGTCCCTTTCCCTCGGCTAGTATGTAGTGCATACTCAGTATTAAGTTATTACAATACAGTATCAGTCTCTTAGACTCACTTATTTTAAACATCACTGATGAGTAACTACTGTGTGATGTCAAACAGAAATATTTACTCCAAAAGAGAATGAACCACTCTCTTTCAAATACTGTAAATCAAAACACCATGCAAAAACACAAATATAAAGAAAAATATATCGTGATGTCCAGAAATCTAAGATGGCAACAGTGGAAGATTTGTGGTGCTTCTCTGAGCCACATAAATGCTGACATTTAATTTTCACAAAGTTGATGTGAATTTTTTTCGGAAAGAAAGAAAGAAAGAAAAGAGTTTTTAAGGAAAACAAAACATAAAACACTATAAAACAATAATTTATAATGTCAGGTCATGATATATAGAACAGATCATTTCCGTCAGGAGGAATACAGGTGGAGGAAAAGAAAACAGGAAATACTTTGTTGTGAGGAGAGGATACTAAAGCAGATGGATGTGACTTGATTTTTAATGAATGGATCCATTCAATGAATATCTACAATACTTATACTAGGATGTCATGCTGTATTTCATGGCTTTTTATTGTGTCTCCTTTCTGTGCAGGAGAAGAGGCCAGGGGGCACAAGAGTGACAGGGCACTTCACCTGGGACTCAAAGACCAAAATTCAGACTCTGCTATGTACACATGCCAAAGGCCATTTTCAATAAAAACAGCTATAAATAGAAAAAGTTAGAAATTCAAAGGCAACTGAATATGCTGATGGCCACATCACACCCCTGGGTGTCACTAATCACAGAAAATGGTATGCTTGAGTCCTGTTCATTTTAAGAGCCACATAGGCAGACCTTTGACTCCCTTGGATACAAACTGTAAAGGGTTTACTTACATGAATTTACATAAAAAGATACAAGCGATGGCATGGATATAGCTGCTGTGATAGTTAATCACAAAGGCCTCAGGCTAGAGCAGGAAAATCAAAGCAAAAGTGGCTAAACTACTTCCGTGGCTTAAATTGAAGTAAATATATAAACCTAGGTTTAGAAAAGCGACCCATTATTGTTTCAGTCACCCGAGGACCCCAACCAGCAATTTCTACTTTTCAGGAGCTAGCAAACCCATGGGGAATGTACACTGCATCAACCAGTCAGCTTAAAACCAAGTCCAGCTGGTATCGAAGGTTAAAAAGGAAACAAAAGGCAGCTAGTCCACAAAATGCAGAAACATGGAGGTATTATTGCTTGAGGACAGAAGATCAGGCAGGTCAGGAAGTTGCGGTGATACGTTAAAGGGAACATCTCCCGCAGCTCATAGGGTCTACGACAAATTGTGCTGCCCCTGGTCACTGTGAAACAGGGACAGGATTACAGCTATCTTTATGGTGACCAAAGGAGCAGTCAAAACTGTGCACAATGAGTAGCTTAAAGAAACTTTCAAATTATAACATAGCTAGAAATCATAATTATCTGTAACTGTTAATGAGACAGGCACTGTCCAGCAGTGTTTCCCTAGTGCCAGCAGGACCGTGTGTCCTCACTGGAGCCTGACAGTGGCTGATTTTTTATGGACACACAGTTATGGCAAGGGTGTTAAAAAGAGACATGAAATACAGCTTTTAGTGTAGCCCTTCTAGGAGGAGGGGAGCCCAGCGCCGTGGGTCTGGGGGGAGCCACCTGCCCTGACGACCTCCCGCCTCCTGCCCCTGAAATTGCATTAAAGGTGAATCCACCGCATCAGGTGCTTGTAAACACCTTTGGCACAGAAAGATGCAAGTTCATAAAAGGAAAATCACTTCATTCTGATGATATGCAGACATGCTGATTGATGATTAAGTCATTTGGTTTATTAAAATTCTTAGAGTCTTTAACTGAATGTCTGCCTCTGCTTTCAAAAATATTCACAATTTATCTGAGGCTTTTGCATTTCTATACCACAGAGAGAAGACCTTTCTGAACCATCTAATTTAGGAACAGCATGAATTCTCAGGACAAATGAAAGGTTCATGCCAAGGTAACAAATAGTTCACTGCTTAGCAGAGAGAAAGAATTTGGGAATTCCAGCATGGCAGCAGAGACCTCATAGACTATAGCAGTAGTTTTAACCTTTTAACTCGACTGAGGCTGGTGGCTTCTGAGGGCCCATGACAGGTAGCTAGGAAGTGCAAAGCTTCTGTCAGTAGGATCAAATTCACTTCAGAGAATCCTTACTCGCTAGAAATTCATTACGGGTCTATAAATAGTTAAAAGCTATTGCTATAATAATCCAGTGATAAATGTGACTGTAATCAGGTAAAGCAGAAGAAATAACCCGCATTAATGCAACTTCCAGAAGAAACGGTACTGTTCCGAACAAGTAAAATCAAAGCATATCCTAAAGGTTATGGTAGTGATAGGGATAGTGAACATACGTGTTTATTTTCATTCTAAAAGTTGCTTATTATTTCACCTACAACTGTCTACAAAAACTCACTTGTCCTGAATATTGAATGCAAAAATGATACATGATATTGAACATGATATTGCTCTCATCTGTGCTAATTGATCATTAGTACTCAGTATCCTGTCAATTTAAGTTTTCACGGTTATTTTAAATATATTTTTCTGTATTTTGAGAGGTCTTTAGGGTCTATATACACATTTTTAAACCAGCTGGTTCAACGAAATTGCTATGAAAACCGGTTACGGCATGATACACCCCAGACCGACTAGCTTAAGGTTAAAGAAGACCTGTAAGGTTTATCATAAAGCAGTCAAGATTAGATCTTTAGTGAATCAATGTACTGAATAACACAGAGTGTATTTATGTGATCATATGTTTGGGAAGGTATATTGTGTTTGTAGTTTAGCAATACCCCTCCAAAGATTATGCCCAAATCCTGTTGGCTTATGGGACTGCTCTAATATCTAAAGCCAAGAAAAGCAGCAGAGAATTCATCAGTGGACTCAAGCGGTGAGATAGGGTGGGCTTCACTCTTTGCAGGTCCGAAACAGTGGAGAACAAACTTGCTATTATAGGGGACTTTGTGCATTTTAAAAAAAAATAGCTTTCATAAAACTGTATCTATTCCTTGGCATATTTCTCTCTGTCTTTTGGTATTAACTGCAGAATACATAACAAGTATTTATCAAAAGATAACTGACATTTTGGGGCCTGTTGAAGCCACAGAGTGAATGGCATTGCTCCCACAAAATGAGGTAGTGCAAGTATGGGGAGAGAGCAAAAGGGGAAAACAGTTGTTAGAAGCCACCCAGGGCTTTGGTAAGTTGGCATCCAGTGTCAACAAAACGAAAATAAGTTTAGCTGTGCGTAAGTCATCAAAGCTATATTCCTTGACATTATGTTTTTTTGTTCCACAAATCCAGCGATGTAGGTTTGCAAATTCTCACAGAAGCTTGTGAGTTTGAGAACCTCACTTTTTTGTGTATCAAAGGAGAAATTACATTATCGGAACATGAAGGAAAAGGTATGTTTAAAGACTAAAATTTCAGTAATTTGATGACAGCATCACGTAAAGCCTAATCTGTATCTATCGGCACTTATTTCTCAGTAACAGTGAGGACGATGTAACCAAGGAAATACTGTTAGTTTTACTCCTGCTGATTCACTGCACCTTACCTCTGACAAAGCAGAAGCCCTAAGGAATAATTTGTCTGAGTCTGTTCCAGACAAGTCTTTTCCTATCTTCTCTAATTAGAAAGATCCTTTTTTGCGTAAAGCACATCCACATGTTTTGAGGATATAACAAATAATAGGTTATAGCTGCTTAATAGGATTCATTTTATTAATTATTATAGGACATAGAACTTCTGTATTTTAAAAGCTGTATTAATGCTTTTGAGATTTCTTTATTTACATCTATGCTATATCCAGGTTGTTTTTTAGCTAATATACAATAGTAGCTAGATTTTCACATTCTTTTTCTAGCAAAAACACGGGCATTTTCATAATTTTCAGTTGACATATAGAAGATTAATTTGTTCTGATATAGCTCAGGATTTTTCACTATTCATACCTGATGTAAAATATTTCTAATACATAATTCAGATTGTCAAGTAGAAGAAGATCAATCTAGGACATATATGAGCCATAGCTGTTGGATCTATTAATTCTCCTTTTTTGCCAGACTTAGGCATTTAAGAGAAATTTTATGTATTTAAGATACATGAACATTTTGGAGTAATATATTCTTTTCTCTACTTGTTAGTCCCAAGAACATGGATTTTATTCATTTATTTTTTGTTCAAGTGACTCTATTCTTCATGTGACTTTTTCTTCTGTGATTTGGAAGTCTTGAAATATGATTAAAATGGAAACAGTGACAGATGAACCCTTGCAGTTACACCTAAGATTAGAAATAGGGTTGGCCATACTTGTTATTTTAGAAAAATAGCAATACTATGTCATAGTTTAACATTGCTGTAGGCAGAGGTCTTTTGGGTTGGCTCAGGATTCAATGTGTATTCTGTGTATCTGTATACATTTCAGATGGGTGTTAGAGGAATGCAAAGTCTTCTCACGGGGAAGCATCTCTGTTGGCCTGCTGTTGATACTGAAGGTGAGGGAGAAGGCACTGCTGAAGTTAAAGAGAATTACTAAGTGTTGCTGGTTCTCTGTGAAGTGTTGAACTTTCTGCTGTGAAGTGTAGGAAGCAATTGCTATTGATGATTACACCGAATAATACTTCAGCATTTTATCAGGCAGCTGATTGCGTGGTAGTCACATAACGATGATGTCAAGTTCTGTGCTATTCTGTAGAAGAAAACTGTAGGTTTAAAACCCCCATTGTTCATATAGAAATTGAACATCCAGGTGTAGTGCAGTTTGTCTTGGTATACTGGCTCTAGCCAATCACAAGTGCAATGCCTATCGCACAGTTTGCAGCCAGGTGAACAACTATTTTGAAAAACAGCCAGCATAATCTCTTCCTTTCTTCAGACTATAGAGGAGATCCTAAAATACCCGGTTCACTGACAAATTGAATAATTGCTCAGTGCAAATAGGCTAAAGCAGACTTGGGAGAAGAAACAGGAAAAGGTAATTATACTGTGTAACTTTGTAATAGCAGTAATTTAGTAATACTAGACCCAGCAGCCTTCTCTCCATCTCCTCCTCCTCCATGAACTGTATGTGGAGAGTAGGGGAGCTTGTAGCCCCTGAGCTGCGTGCAGTTGTTGAGCTCACGTGGTGCTCTTGCACCTAAGCTATGGCACATAACCAACTGCATAAAGATTTTGGTAAGTGTCTCCCAGGATCAGGAGAGTTGGACAGCAGTGATGAAAGAACCTAAGGAGACAATTTAAAGTGGCAAAACAGAGTACTGGTACATTCCTTATCAATCTTACCAGGTAATTGAGAAAATGGGTGTTTTCCCCCTATGCAGGTGAGTTCGGGAAAGAAAGAATACGGTTCCTTAATATCAAGAAAAGATCAGAGCAGGTGAGATAAATTACTCCTTTTAGGAGAAAATTCTGCCATAAACTGTTATAAAGTGTAAGGAAGGTTTGGCAGCAAAAGTCCAAGTGCAGGAGGAATAGCTACGCACTGGACATCATCAGAAACTTGCTTTAGGCATAACGTAAGTGAACATTGATCTCTATGGGCAGGCAATCTGCCAAGGGTTTTGGTGAAGCTAAAGTCAATGATACCTCAGTGGCAACCCAAAACCTTCCTCTTTTTAAGATACAAAATAATACTGGATACATTAAGGATCAGGCCTCAAAAGGAAAAGTGCTAAAATTAAATTCTACACAGAGAATGCTTATATCTATCATAGGAAACTAACAGAAAGGATGAAAACACCTAAGGAAAAAAGAAATAGTGACTTTGACAACACAACGATTTTTTATTTATGCAAAGGCAGGAAGCCACCCTGAAGAAAGACAAATTAAAGAAATATATACTTAATTGTGTAAAATTCAAGGTAAAAAGTAAAAGCAGAAGGATAATGGAAACAAAACAGTCATACCCTTAAAAGAGGGTTGTGATAGAGTTCAGGAGAAAATCTACCTGCAGCCCTAGCTATACTCACGGAATTCTATTGAATACCTTATAGTGAACAGTAGTATTTTTTGCAAGGTCTCAGGACATCAGCAGGAGGAGTGAAAAGGCCAAGTAGGTCTTCTGGATTAGCAGGGCATGCAAGGATTCATATAGACATTTTGGAGAAACTGATAATGTGTTTGCCAAAATGTTTGTCACAGAGCTTTGGGGAGCCAGCTAAACTTACATTTTGCAGCAATAAACATGAGACAATGAAAGGTAAAGTCCAGTAATAACGTAGTAATTTAAATAGCATAAAACTATTCTCCTTTTTATTATACTGTTTGGCAAAGTACTTTTGAATCACAATTTGAAATTGATAGATGTTTACCTAATATTCATGTGTATTTCTTCAGAAACATCTGCCGTAGCTTAGAAGCAGCATATCTGCAATGTGATGCAGGGGTTGCCATGGTGAGTTCACATCTCGTATTTAATGCTGTACCTGAGCAAACAGACATTGTAACAACCTGTTAGAAGTGCTATTAGTAAATTTATGTCAGCATTTCTACCATAAATACTTGGTTTTGTGTTGCAAATTGGCCAAATTACCAAAAAAAAATTCTGTCTCTAAAGCAAATCCAGACAAGATTTTGCACTTCTACAGTGCTTGTCTTTCATCGCTTCAATCACTCTCTGAAAAACTGTCTTAGAAGTTAAATAAAAAAATCAGTGGGTTTGTTTCTATGCTTTATAAGCCAGCGATTTTGATGTCAGTTACAGCGCTTTTCATTTAGAAATATCTTCTGAAAAATTTGGGAGGCTAATTTTATTTTCACTGTTCCAGTCTGTGCCAGTGGGCATTCAGTCAAGCATTAATTGCATTACTTGTTTTACAGCCCTTCTGTACTGCCAGAGTGGCACAAAGAGACTTTTGTATAAAGGAGAATCAGGCCCCTAGCTCTTGTATTTAATTACTCAATTTAACTAAATGGCATCAAAAATTTAACTTGCAGACTCCGGCGCATTCTTTTTGAGCGATTACTTGAGTGTTCACCAGGATAACATATAAGAAAGCAGTGCATTGCTAGAAGTAATCAAATACATTTATCTTTTTGGCACTTATTTATTTTTCTAATCATTAACTTTGAAAAAGAGTAAATAACTTTCTGAGAAGGTTTTTCTTTATGAGATCCCCTGTGTATGTCAGGATAACTCTTGCATTATTCATTTGTATAAATTTGTAGGTTAGTCTGATTAAATGTTTTCCTTCCATGAGTTTCTTTTTAACTATAGCAACTTTTGTAGGAAATGTCTATACTCCTCAAAATCCTTTATACCAAACAGTAATATTTTTCAAACAAAACTTCTACAACCAAATTTTTAAATGCATCTATTTTTTCTAAAAATTGTGGGGTTTAAGGTTAGGGGTGTAAAAATCAAAATTTACGAAAAAAGCAAACAAACAAACATCCTTGTCCAACCTTCCTTCCTGTAAGATCTGACTGTTATGCGAGGTCTTGCATGTGAGCTTGTATGTTGACCTTATGAAGACTGCAGGTTTAACTGGAACTGTTTCTTCTGTGCTTCATGACAGCCAGTAACAGCGCATACTCATTACTGAATTGGCTGAACAATGAGACTGAACAAACACATCTTTCCCGTAAGTCAGGAAGAACACGGTTGGATGGAGAAACTCAAACAGATCATAAAGGTACCTCTTTAGCTGGTAATGAGAAGGGAAAGATATTTTTTGAGATTTTACTCCCATAGTCAAAAAGAGAGAGAGATGTTTCTGATGTTGCCTTGACATATCCTGTAGAAGCTAAGTTTTTACACAAGATAAATCAAGGCCTTTTGTGTAAATGGGGTCACAGAGATCCTTGAAATAATTTTGATAGTGCTATGGTATTTGGATGTTACTGCCCAACTAGTTGTTCAGTTTCTGCAGCACCACATAATAGGATAGACATCTCCACAAAATCAAATATCACTGCACTAGAAGAAGATCAGAAATAGACTGTGCACTTGCAACCTTTTGTTTTGAGGCCTTCTTTCCAAATACAATCCATTATCTACCATTGCAATGTTCAGGTCAAGAGCTACAACACTAGCAGATTTAGACAACACTATCTAAAAATACAAATAAAGGAATAATAGAATATAATGAACTCTACATGTTTTATGGTAACCAGCCACGAACAAAATATGACTGAAATACCAGACCATTCACTTTTCAAAAGAGTCATCACCATAAAGCACTAGCAATTAATTGTTTTTTCCATTAAGTCTCCATACCCACATTTTCCACAGCAGTTATTTTTAGGCATATTCATTGATGTGCAAAGAAATCCTCCTAAGATAGCAGGTCAGCATATTTGACTCTCTCTTTTATTTGTGTGTGTAAAACTGGAGCAAGGAGGACTGGAAGGAGAGGACTGAGTTCTACATTTAAGGATCTTCATCAAGAAAGCATAGTTTTTAGACCCCAAGAGTGAAGCACCGTCTAATATCAGCAGGGTAATGCAGAGCAGCTCTGTTAGTCTCGTTTACGATAAGACACAAATGAATTTTCAAATAAACGGATCCCAGAAAGTAAAAGCCTTTCAACTATTCTGATAAAATCAGCAGAAAGCAGTGTGATGTATTAGGGCAATGCACTCAGAGCAACCTCCACCATTCTTCAGGAAAAGCTGAAATAGGTGATACTTTCCTGGTTTCCTCAAGGACAGTCCCAACCAGAGTGCATTCAAAGCATAACCTTGAGATGACAAAGGCACGGATCATAATATCAAAGAGCTACAAAAGGTGGAAAAAATCTAAGTCCAACATACTTTAAATCCTGTTTGATATTGCTTATTGTATGTACCACTTTTCTGTGGCACAATAGGTTGTTTTAAACTTAACTAGACATTCCCATTGCTTTTGTTTCCTGATAAATCCAGCATTCCTTTGTTGTCACCACCCTCTTTACCCTTATGAAAGAAAATTTATGAAGTGCTGGAAATACTACCCCCTGTATTGCATCTTTAGAGACACAGATGGTAGATCTTGAAAGTCAGGTGACAGTTAACTTTGGTACGTGATTGGACAAGATTTTGGTTTGTTGCTGGAAACTCTTAGGACCAGAAAGCAAAAAAAATCAGAACCACAATGTGTTAGGGTTAATCACACTAAAAATCAAGGCTATCATCTGAGTGCATAAAGTTCAAAGAAGGGGAAGATTCATCATTGTGCCATTAATATTTTTAATTTCACTTTCAAATCATGGAAAGGCTTATCTGAGGTATCAGATGCTAGGCCGCATCATAGCTAAAGAGTTCAGAGTTTGATGGAAACAATAAAAAAATAAGAATTCTGCTGTTAAGAAATACTTAAGAATGTTAAGAAATGCTATATTAAAGTCAGATGTTCAACTAAAAGATGAGCACTCATACAACATTTAACCTGTCAAAGTGCTCTGCAAGCACAAACTGATCACAAACTGTCACAAAATCATTTGAAAATAGGAAGGAAATTATTATTACACTTTTCTGATCATTAGAGCTGAATATTAGGACTTTAAAATTATTATAGAACTGGTTTGCACTGATGCAAACCATTTTGCAGGCAGGTGGTAAAGATTACCACCTAGTCTTGATGATTCGGTCGATGATACAGATTTCATAACTACCTTGGATGATATCTCCATATACTGCTAACTCTATTAAAAAACTATAGAGCTAGCCTATTTTGCTTCAAAGTATTGACAAAGAAAGAAAATTTCATAACATTGCATCAAAAACTGTAACATCTTCCAATGTTTCTATCAATCAAGTCAGTACTGTAATTTACGGGACACTTTCAATTGCTGCTATCTCTATTCCTCATGTATTCTGCTTTACTCCTTTACATTATCCAGCACTATCCTTTACTCCTTTACATTATCCAGTAAAATAAATTGCAAAGGAGAAGAAAATCAATGAAAAATTAACCAGAATCAGAAAATTCCCCTTGAATCGTGAAATCAAAGATTGAAAGTCAGGGAACAAACCTTTGCTTCTCAAGATCACCACAAGTCCTGTTAGGAGGCATGATTTCACCCTTCTGCTTTTAAAATAGATTGGTGGGTAAAGTTCTGATTAAACTAAGAGGAGCAAAATTGCTAGTTGCTACAGGAAAACAATTTTTTTAGTCTTTCTCCCTTTTACAGTGTAAACATTAGAGTACAATAAAGTTACTTGGACAGAATTTCCTTTGCCAGCTATAAGAGTTTAGCCTGAATGAATATCTCAGGATTCAGTCCACGTTTCTACTTTATGGTTTATTGCCTACAGACAGCAATGCAGGTGAAGAAACAGAACAAAGCAGATAGCAAGTGGCTCACAGTAACTTTTAGTTTTGTTTACAATAGGTGTCACAGAACTCCCTCTCCTCTTAAAAGCATTTCATCTTGCACTTTTTCTGTGTTTTCTGCTATGGAAAACATGTGTTCTATTGTTTCTATGTTTTCTGCTATGTTTTATGGGTTTTTTGCTATGGAAAACATTGTTCCTGATCTAAGAAAACTTGTTTTTGCGGCACTTAGCATACTGTTAAATTAGCTCAGGTCTTCCAACATACAAAAGTGAGTTGCTCAGATGCATAAGTGGTACCCACATGAGTAGAAGGGACGTTGGACCAAGTCCTTTCTTACAACTTACATCCTTGGCTAACAAAGGAGGAGAACAGGAGCGACACCATCTCAACCACGTTCCATTAATATCCTGCCTTTTGTCACTTCGGACTCCTTTTTTTTAGAGCTTGAATTGCTGCAGAAAGTGGCAAACCAACTGCAAGAGAGAAGGAGCACTTGGAGAAATTTCCCGAGCAAATTAAAGTTTGGTGTTGGCAGCCTAAAAGGATTCCCATCCTGACATAGGCAGAAGAAAAGCTAGAAGAGAGCCCAGAAAGGAAGTGTAAAGTGTGACTGGCTCAGAAGACACACACTTTCACCTTTAGGTCATAGCATTGAACCTCGCCCAGGACAGAGGCGACTGAAAAATCAGTGCTGTCACTGGCTGCTGTTGAAGATGTTCTGTGAAATTAGTGAATAGCTAGTCCAGCTGCCCACATCATAAAAACCCTTGTTATCATTGTCACTGTTTTGCAGTTCAAGGTAAATCAGAATTAGATCTGAAACAAATCCCGCATCTTGGATTGGACGGATGTTCTCTATACAGCAGCTCTTGATTCCCTCTTGCCAAACTGGTGAAACCGAAGTAGCTAGATATTTAATATCAAGCCAAATATGGACAAGTAGGAGCCCTATATACAAACACCTCTAGAAACAGAAGTATATTCACTTTCAAATAGAAATATGACTGAGCAGTACACGCAGATACTGCATCTGCATAGGAATAGGGATGTTTCCCACATTCCTATTTAAATAGCGCTATAGAAAGCAAATTTCTCACTTACCACATTATGCTACTTGCAAAAACAAAACATATTTTATCTTCTGAGTCTCCTTGTTTTGCTCAAATGGAGGTGGGGAGAAATGCAGTTCAGTTCATCAACATGTTTAAATAGTGCCTTTGAGAAAGGATTCAGAAGCAAATATGTACCATTGCACTGGGCAGCTGCTCTTGTGGATTTCCAGTTAAACAAACATCTATTGCAAGGTATGTCTCGTAATGAGGTTGTTTTTTCTGGATTTTTTTAGGGTCATGGTCATAACCCAGGAATTGTGCTTTTCAGATTTACGAAATTACTAATCAATATTTGTGCAAAATTACACAATAGTATATAAATAATAGCAGTGTACAGTGTGCAGTGCAAAAAAATAAAAAGTTTGTTTCCTGTGAGAACAGTTGATATCCAGATTTTAATTCATATTGTACTTTATTAAATAGAGTCAGAAGGAACAAGTGACAAAACTTATAACACGATGAATACATTTTTACATATTATGCAAAAAGAGGCATGTAAACCAATGGTACAGAAGCAAATGTAAATATGATTCTGATCTAGCAGTACTCATACATCTAATTTTTTGTTACATTTAATAGGGAAGAGTGAAGTAAAGAAGCATATGTCTTTGCAGGATTGGTGACTGATCATTGCAGTGCACTTGCAGTCTTCTCTAGCATGTTCATTCAGCCTGCTGAGCCAGGAGAAAGCTTTTACTAATAGCACTGAATAAAAAGAAATACTAACTGCCTACTACAAGTCAAGGAACGGTTTTTCTTTTTAAATATTGACAAAAAACTACTAATATACTAACCAGATTTTCTCACTAAGAGCCATTTTAACTGGCATGGTAAATACATTTGCTTTCAGCTTCAGAAAGACAAAACATTCCAATCTGGATTTCCTTTCTGACTGTTTTTACAACAGTATGGAGTTATAACAGGTTCTCAACTACTGCCAAGACTCTATACCCTGCTTTTAAGTTAGGTGCTCAAACTGCAGTGAAGTGCCTGGCTTCATCTGTCTCTGATTTTCAGCAGCTGTGTTTGAACTGAGAGCTTGATTGACAATTATCTCACCTTGACAGAAGCTTGATTACTTGGTCTATGAAAAGATTCTTTGGGCTATTTTGTAATGCTTCATGATAAACAATCACTTCTTTATCCTGCTTCTTCACATTTGTTTGTGAACAGTCAAAATTACCATTTTAAAATGGGATAATCCCTTAATGGGTAATAATGTTCCTACTTGGTACAGAGCAGATTTATCTGTGCCCACAAAGTTTTAGCACTGATAAAATTCTAAATCAATTTTTTCTCAAGAGTTCTAGTGAGCAAGGATTGGGATAAACTCTGTTAATTTAGGATAGCAATAGGGGATGAGTAATGGAAAATGTTCTTGCTGTGGACTAATCAGAGTGTAATTGCTAAAGGAACCAATCTTTCATTAATTGGAAAGGCAGTAAACTCAATCAGTCACAGTGCCAAAATATTGCAGTTCAGCTGAAGAATTTTATTGAACTAATTGATTTAATTGTTTTAAGTAATGCTGTTATAAGATTCATTATTAAGAAACATTATTCTCAATATAATATTCTGAAACATAAAAGCTTTTTATGAGGCAAGTGATTTTCCTTTGAAAAAAATAACAATTTTGATTTAAAAGAGCGACTTCACTAGGTTACGTTTCATTTGAAATTATCAGTACTTGATTTTAGATGCCATCACGGATAAAGTGAAGCACTTTGCAAGTGAAGGGTACTTTAGCTATGTTTAGACTAGGTTAAACATTTCTGGCGGCATTTTCTCTGTATCGGAAAAATTGGCTGCATCTTATCTGCCTAATCCAGGTGTAATGGACCAGGGAAGTCAACTTCCCACTTTCACACATCCCATCCTCCACTGTTCTCTAGCCCTGAGGGAACTTTCTACAAGCTCTGTAAGCTCCTCTACAGCTCCCCAATCAGTTTAAACTGGAATAAGCAACCCTGGCTTACCTTCTGGTCCTCACCTGTGCACACTTATTGCTGCTTCCACGTGTCTCTCTCCCTTCTGCCAGATGTTCATGCAGCCGCACAGTGAGTGGGATCAGGGCAATCCTCTAGGTTAAAACTAGCCTTTTTTCCCCCTCACATATGTATGTATGACTATTTGCAGTTACCGGAGAAGCAAGGAGAGTGAAAACAGTGATTGGGTCAGTGGGAAGCTGGCACTGCCTCTTTTAGCATCAGCATTTGCTTATGTTGACTTAAGCTAGTTGTGGGACTATAGTGTTAGAATCGCTCCTCTGTGGTTCAAACTTAGCCTGCATCTGTGTAGCAAGAAGCAGGAAACCAGACACATCGGTCACTGGTTCCCCTCCTTTCCCAATAGCGTTTTGAGTGATTGAGGAATCCTGCTCGTTGGCACCAGTTCTGATGCAATACCACTTAAATTCAAAAGTGGAGGGAGAGCGCTTTATATGATATTGTAACCCTATATGAACTGCGACTACAGTGTGCTGACCACGTCTGTGTAATCTTGCTCAGTCTGTGACCGTGTCAATAAATATTTACATCACTGCAAAGCCAGGCAAACCACTTGGGAGGGTTTTATGCCACAGTGAACCTCTAGTGTGTTTCTAGCAACATCCCACTGGTTACCAAAGCTTAGACAACCCTCATGAAGCAAGATTTTTAGGGAAGGTAATGTAATTCTTTAGACCAAGTGATAGAATTCAGGAGGGAAAATTCACATTTCCAGACCCCAGGTCTGAAAGACAGAGTTTTGCATTTGTTAGCCTTTCATATAAGGTGCACAATTAAGAAATATCACTTGTAAATGGGTTTCCATAACATGACTTTCTTTGATCGTTATTTGTGTTCAGACAGTCACTTGGCAGAATTCTTGCTATCAAAAGTTGTGGATTCAATCTGGCTCAGAAGTCCAAAAGACTCAGTTAAGTGCTTGGAAAGCCTCTGAGCCAAGGTTTTCCATAAATTCATTGCAGCTGCAGTATGAGAATAGGATTGCCATTAGTTCTTCTTTATTATTGTTATTTTCAGTTATTATGTATGTCTTTCGCATTCTCCTCTTGATCAAATACTGTTATACTAATAATCATGCAGACAGGCAGAACATAACTGTTCCTATCGCACATTTGAGGAAAGAATAGAGCTTAAAATTCAGGAAATCTGGTGAACTAGGATTAGGACTGAAGAAGGAATCCTCCCTATGGAGTGCCTCTCAAAATTAGGTATGGTACTGAGAGGTAAAGGACAATCTGCTCGGTTAGATACAGGCTACCATCACGCAAGGTTTTTGAACTCAGTGGATCAATGGTTTGATCACAGAGAGCAAAACCTCACAGAATTTTCACAGTTTGGTCAGAGCTAAAGTATGCTTTTCACAAGGTAGCAGGAGGGATATAAAAACATGACAGTGTAATAAACATGTTTCAGCTAGTATAATAAACACAATTTGGAACCTTCAGAGCTGAGCCAGATTTCTCTTTTTAAGGAGGAAAACTGCACAGCCAGGCATTGTCTCATATGACAAATGATAATAATGAGCAATAACAATAATATGAATCATTGTTATAAGTCCATCTGGTGATTCTTTTTTTTTTTAGAAGTTAATAAAGCATTACAAAAAGTCACTAGCATGGGGTAAGGACCACTATCAAGAAAAGTATGTAGAACTGATAGAGATAAAGCTTTTCCAAATATGAAATTTCAACAAAAAAGTAAGAACAGGAATGTTTCACATAGAGTATGATTTTGATCTGTTTAAGCCAAAGGGGTTGGCTTTACAATATTATTCATTCTGTTAAATATAAGTTGATAAATGGCAGCCTGTTTTCCTTGAGAACCTCTGTGCTCCTTTGCTGTTCTTGTCTATATATCCAAGTGAAATAGGGATGTACTGCATTCCCCATTTTGCAGATGGAGGACTGGGGAACAGAGAGTGGATTAGGTCCATGAAGGATAGGTAGACATTTTATTCTGAGCTGCTATCAGTTTGTCTACAGGGTGTGTTTTGGGCAGACATGTGCTAATACTGCCCATGCCCAAAGCCAGTCAAACCCATGGGACTCTCAGTAGTCCAACATGGAGGAGAGTCAAAGCTTCATTAGGCTCCTGCGTGTCGTACCACTGTTGCGTGTTCTGAACATATATAACAGACTGGGCTGAAATGAGACTTGAGTAAAGGGATTTGGATTTTGTATTTTGTGGAGTCTGATTTCCCAGGTCCTAAGCTGCTCAGCCCTGCCTGTGTGGTGGCAGCGCTGAACAAGAACACTGAGTATCTCGGAGACCTCCCTCAGGGAAAATGCAGAAGCCTAACACGTTGACATGAGCTTTAACTGCCATCCTAGTGCCTAAGCTCTTTGTGAATGTGACGTGTTCAAGATGGCAGGAAAATTCTGCAGCAAAACCAGGAATTCAGTTTCATGTTCTGGAGTACCTATGGGGCCACCATGCTGTACAGTCTGAGGACAGCAGGTTTGATTACTATGTATACATCTCCTTCTTACTACCAGACGAGAAAAAAGGACTCCTGCTCTACTGGAGAATTAAGTCCTGGAATGTATCAGTTTCACCTCTTTGCTCATTCCTTTTAATAAATGGGAAATCCTCGTAAGCTGTCAACACCCTTGGGTCTCTGAAGGCATGCTTTTTCCTTCTTGCAAATATAAATCTTTTTAAGGGTAGTACCTCACCCTGATTTCTTTTAAAGAGCTGTCTTTGCTCCCAGGGTTTAAGCAACGTTATTGAGTGCTGCAGAGTATTATACTCTGTTCAGGCAGTACAAATCACAGTATTGCTCTCCTGCAGAGTCTGCTAAAGCAAGGGAATTCTGATTGTTTTCATGGACTGATTTTCATTGCATCTAGTTTATATGAACATGTTATTTTTATAAATAAGTTTTAATAAGTTTTATACAAACTTATTGACTCCTAATACAACAACTGAAAAACACAGAGCCAAATCATGGTTAACATGAACACCTTCATAGATAGATTAGATGGCTTGGTGGCAAGGCACGAATAGAGTCATGTAGGCTGGAAGGGGCCTCAGGAGTCCATTTGGTCCAGCCCCTGCTCAGAGCGAGGCCAACTGCAGCAGATTGCTCAGGGCCGTGTCTAGTCAGGTTCTCAATAGCTCCAACAGTGGCAATTTCACAACCTTTCTTGGTAGCGGCTTCCAATGTTTGACTACCTTCATTGCGGAAAAACTTTTCCTAATATCAGATCTGAATTACTCATGTTCCATCTTGTGTCCACTGCCTCTTGCTGTGCACCTCCAAGCAGAATCTGGCTCTGTGTTCTGCATACCTCCCTTTAGGTGGCTATAGACAGTAATAATATCTCCCCTTAGCCTTCTCTTCTCTTCTCCAGGCTGAACAAGCCCAGGTCTCTCAGCCTTTCCTCATATCCCTTGCACTCAAGCCCCACACTGTCTTGGTGGACCTCTGACCAGTTTGTCAATGTCTTTCTTGTAGTGGGGGGGCCAAAAAGTGAGATGTCATCTCAGAAGGGCCAGATAGGAGGGAAGAGATTATTCCCTCAGCCTGCTGGCTGCACCAGTGCTAGTACAGCCCAGACGGTTTTCTGAGAGCTCTTTTAGCCCTTTGCTCTGCGACTCTCAAATGAGGAGTGGGGTTGGCCAGCTTGTCAGCCCTGGCAGGCCATACCAGCTACTATGGAGGCTGTTGAGGGCTGTACACTGCCACATAAATATATACTTCTCCAATTGATAAGACATGACCAAAAATGTGTTCCCCATTAAAAGATGAATGATGAGCTCTTCCCAATCCTGTGTGACTGGAAGTGCATCTATCTCATGTTAAATAATTGTGTTCAGTCATGGTGGACACACACCTAGTCATGACATGGAACAGATACTATTGGGCCCCAGGGAAAGGAGGCAGGAAGCAGGTTATCCTTGCAAATAATCCTGCTGGGAACAGTTCCTTACTCTCATCTGAAGGGCCTCCATGAAAAATGGCAGCAGAGATGCAAGGACCACCCAGGTGAAATGTTCTGGCAGGTCAGATCTGATCTTGGCTGCTGCTGATGAAGAGCTGAGGACACAGAGGTCATTGCAGCTGTTACTGCAGCTCAAGATAATACCCAGCAGCAAAAATTGGCCTTCTCAGATAAGGATGAAGACAGAAATATTAAACCATGTTTAACTCCTTTTCACCTGGCAGACCTGGACCTGCAAGTGGGGCTCTTAAAAGAAGCACAGCTCCCAAAGATATGCCTGATGTGCAGCTCTGGATGCTTCCAGGGTCCCTGAGTGCCCATCACTCACTGCCCAAGTCACTAGTATATTCAAGTGCTCAATGTGAGTCTTTCACATTAGGACAGAAAGTGGCAACAGCTATGAGAAAACATAGGCACCCTTTTAGTCACCATAAAAGGGAGTTTTCTACATTTAGCAAATGGCATGGTGTAAAGAGATTGGGAAAATTGCAATATATAGCTCCAGATGATCAGGGATGTTAAGACTTCTTACACATACCAGCATATAAAGGGGATAGACTTAATTGATCTAACACTTCAGTGTTTCTCTATGAGTTATTATATTGAAAAATACTGTTCACAAAATCATGGTATTATCTTCCATATTATCCAGTGGTGGCTATTCGCTATCGAGTGAATTCGTCATTCCTCTGTCCTGGAGCTAAGTTTGCTCAGTCTCTTTCTGTGTAGAGCATGGACAATATGTTCTTCCTAGCACACGTGGGCACTTTCAGAACACAAACAACAGACACAGGCTTGCAGCAAGAATCTCCAGGTAGCCTCCTGCCCTCACTCAGACAAGGCTTGAAGCCAGAAATAGTTGTCCCAACAGTGCAGGACGTTCCCAAATGTGTTCTCAAAATAACGGAGGGGAGATCGGCATCACTGGAGTCAACTTTTTTATGTTAGGGTGTGGAACAAGAAGAAGGCCTGGGGTAAAAACGTACAGAATATGTTTTTGTCTATTTCTGACATCGTTAAGATAGAAAGAAGGTAAAACATGTTTGGCATGGTTAGTTCTTCTTTTAAATAGCATAAATAATATGTACATCCTTCCCATGGCCCATACACATCCCATCAAGTTTTAAGCACCTAATTGAAGTTTTGAAAAGCTGGCTGGTGACTAAAAGCCTCTTCTGTATTCAATAGAGAAAGAGGCATTTTCAGGGAGCTATACAGACCTTAGGTGAGCTGAACTGTTGTCTGAGATGTTCCTATATCTCTCTGTGGAAGGTACAGCGACCCTAAGGCAAACTGTCTCCTTGCTTAGTCATTGCAGAGAAGTGCCTTTTTTTTGAGTGTGGTGAATCTGAACTTCTTTGTCTTTACCTTCAGCCTAAAAATATTGGGCAACAATAAATCCTTACAGTCTGCACTGGCAGGAATCATTATGAAAGGAAGATGTGGTAAAGGTGCAAATAAAATAGCCAGGGCCATCTGTAGTCACACTTAGTATGGTAAGCAAATGGTCAAAAGCATGGTAGCAAACCAATTAATATGTTGCAAATTATAACCTTGGTTCTGAAACTTGTGCTTATTATGAGGAATCCTAGTTCTTAAAATGAATTGCTTGAGTTTTGTTAAATAGTCTATTTTAGCTCTTCCTCCATTTACTGTCAGTAATTGCTAGATGCAGCTTTTCATACTCGCCTTGTGAAGCTCGTTATTGTCAGAGAGACTGGCATAAACTTGGGGATAAGAAGAAATTATGGTTTTGGAAATGAAAAACAGGATATTGCAGCATTTTTTCAAACATACCACGGTTATACTGCTAGAGAACATACATTTAATACATTTACCAACTATCCTCAGTTTTGTTTGGCAAAATTTGTAAATATTAGCATTTTTAAAAAGCACTTTCAACTCTGTGTGGGTAGTTGTGTATTTACAGTGTACATGTGAAGACAAAATGATTTGTCAAGCCAAAAATTGTTGTTCTTTCTTCAGTAAATCTCCTGAAGAAATCAATGGAGTATTGAATTCCTCACTAAGTCTTTTTTTTTGACCTGTTTCTGATGCATGGAGTGTTGTTTACCTAAGGTCTGGCCATGTCTCACCTAATCAGACCCCTGCCATGAGTAGGTTTGAGGTTATCTTTAATATCTTTGCTTTCCTGTCTGTGGCACTAAGTAGTTTATCAGAATCATCAAAACACCGTTTGGACAGCACCTCTGGAGGTCATCTAGACCCACTGCCTGCACAAAGTAGGGCTGTCACTAATGCTGGGTCAGTTCAGACACGGCTTTGCTTTCCAAAGTCTTGAAAACCTCCAAGGATGACAATCTCCAGCCTGCCAAAGTAACGTGTTCCAGAGTTGCACTACCTTTCCAGCAAAAAACTTTCTCCAAATGTCCACTGTGAACCTCCCACACCCTAGTTTGTGGCTGCTGCCCCTTATCTGTGTTGTTCGGCACTACTGAGGAGTGTGTGGCTTTGTTGCTTTTGTAATTACCCTTCAAGTAGCTAGAATTTGCTCTCAGGTCTCCCCTTAGCCCTTCTTTGCCAGATTAAATAATCTCTGCTCACCTAACCTTTTCTAGCCTGAAGATCCAGATGTTTTAGTCTAGCTGAAGCCATGCCGCTCCTTGGATTTGCATGACCTGGGTAAGAATTCAGGGTGTTTGACATTACTCCTCTTGGCCCTAAACTTAATTAAATTGTAAAATAAAGAGGAAATGTATATTACTAAGGATACAACATAGCTAAATTCAGCTAAATCTGAAGTGATCCCTATATAATGCATTCTAAGACTTTTAAAATGTGGGTTTGAACTTATTTGCATTTAGATGTGTGTATAGGGGTGGGTCCTTTGAAAACAGGTGGTTTAGTGTCACCAGTATTACTTTTCCTTTAGTGTACCAAAGAACAGTAGACAGTCACAACTAAGCATCAAAATATGCTTTGCTTTCTGCTAAAGACTGGCTGTTTGAATGATGATGACAATTAGTAGAGACTGAAATATAAATTCAGAGCTCCAACAAAGTCTCCTGTGTCTTCAGAGGATGGCTTGTTGAACAAGAAGCATGCACAGACATAAGAATCTTGTAGCAAGAGGAAGGTAGCATAAGTCAGAGAGTAGCAGCTACTCCAAAACAGTCATCTTATTATTATTATTTTTAGTTAGAGGTAAGAGTGGGCTTTCCTGTTTGTAGAAAACAGGAAAATGCTAATAAAACATTTTCTATAACCTCACATTCTAAAACCCCAAGGCCAAAATGTAGTAGAAATATGCTTAGTATTTTGATAAAAGCGTCTCCTGCACATTCAGAATCAACTTGTTTTTATACATCCATCATCTTTTTGCCAGTCTAGGCTCCAGGCATAGGCCAGGGACTGCAATGCAGCTGTGACCAGCTTTGCCTTTGCCAAAATCCTAGAAATTCTGCCAGCATTTCCTTGGTCCATCTCAAGGCTGATTGCTGTAGCCCATGTGTGTGAGTCAGTGCTGGGCAGAACGCACTGGTCCCTGCCATCAGTGCTTCGGTGGTCCCCATGTTTGGGGGACCTGAAGTGCTGAGCTTGGAACCAGCAGTCCCCATTCACACAGTCAAACAAGATTTGATTGCTTTTTGCCACAGGTGAGTGCTTTGAGCAATGGTTGGTAGATTTTGTTGCAAGTGCCCTAAAGAATACGGTAGTGCTCAGAAAATGGGAACTCATGAAAGTGGGAGGCTGTGCCTGGAGCAAAGTGGCACTGAACCTCACCAAGTGGCACTGCCGTCACTGCTAATTTCATGCCTAGCTTAAAACCTCTGCTGTCCAAACGCCCTTCTAGCTGTAGAAGATTGTTGAGGGAACGCCTATTCTGAGCAAAAAATATGCCCTCAGTCCTTAGATATCCTGCGTCCGGAAATTTTTTCCTGTAAGCAAAGGCATGTATTACTGCATCATGTGCTGTCTCTATGAGATGCTAGCTAGCCAAAAGGCACTAGAAGAAGAAAGTACAGTATATGATTTCCCAGTATTATATTGCTCGTTCTACAATTCACTGAGCTTCTGCAGAAAAAGGGCAAGCACAGGTCTGCGTACTGAGGGGCAGGCACTCGCTGGTGAACTGGAGCACACTCCACAGACATCAGGACGACTATCAGAGTTTGTAGTATAGCCAGTTCCACAAACTAATAGAGAAATAAGGGAACTGTGGAGATTTGTTTAGCCACTTCTTTGGCCTTTGGTAGAAAACAGTACACTTGGCCTTTCCCCGAGTGCAAGCGGAGCTGCTCTGACTGCAGAGAGCTTGCAACTGAGACATGCCCTGCAGAAGACCAGAGCCAGCTAGAACCAGGGATGGATAGCATGCATAGCCCAAAGTTGCGTTTTCTCTTCCTTACTGTGTTCCCAACGCTATAATCAAGAACTCAGTACTTTTCTTTGCTAGAAAGCAAGAAAATATCTTTGCTTCTTTAAACGCATGCATGATCTTGAGTAATCTTAGCAAAGGTAAAGTTTTCTTCAGAAGCAGTAAAACCAGATACAGCAACACCGAAGACAAGATAGAAAGCGGTCTGCAATCCAAGGAGTTACTGTTTTTCTTCCTTCAAGCAAGATTGGGCAGTGACAGCTGCTCTGTGGAGATAAGTCCTTTTCTACTTAGGGATATGCAGAAAGAACTGGTAGCATCAAGAAACGCCATATTTTCACAGGTGACTCCTCTTCTGCAGATAAAATTGCTTACAAGCATGTGCACGCTTTATGTCACGTTTACCTGGCAGCTCACCACACATGGACTGGCATCTTTTGGCAAGAGCAGCTGTTGGGTAGGCAGAGAGGGTCTCAGTGAAGCCAGTGCCCCATCAGTCTTGATGACTCCACCCATGCATCCACGCACGCAGAAAAGATCAATCCAAGTACTGTGATTTGGCTACAGAGAAAATTGTGGCACGTTACTTAGACTCTCTGGATATCAAATATAGACATTGGTATCTGTGGTATTTGAAAAGGAAGTGAACTCTGATGTTGATTATTATTTTTTTAATTAGGTTCAAAAAATGTATTAGATGTAATTTTTACAGCTGTTGCTGGTTTGTTAGTACATCTGTCCCTAAATCCCCCCGCTGTTTGTTTTATGGTTTACAATCATATTTTCATTTGTTTAAAGAAATGTTTTTCTCTCCCCTGTTGTTACATGAGACATCCACATGAACAACAGGGCAATGAGGAAACTGCCTATACCCACAGTTCTGTCAAGTGTACAAAACAAACAAACTGCAGAGCAGAGCAGGGCTTCCTTCCCCCATCCCCTTTTGCAATTGTACTCATCTCACTTGTAGCAACATTAGAGAATATTTTGGTGCCAAAACATGATTCTTTCAAGTGATTAAAAACTACTTCAATTCATTAAGGACATATTCTGTGTTGTATGCTTTTTAGGAAGCGAACGTATCCCTCATTAGATCATCTAATGTAACGGAAAATAAGAACAGCTTTCAGACTCCAAGTCCTTTCAACAAGCCTCAACCCAGAAGTCTGCCTGTTTTTCCAGCCGTGTTAATAGGTAGAACGTGATACAGGACCTCTTGCTCCAAACTCTGTGCATCTTAATAAGGCTCTACTGCTTTTACGGCAGCAACGTGTTTTAGTCAGGTAGTTTTGATTTACATGACTGTCTTTGTAATTAATCGCATTTTCATGGTCATGTGCAGCTGAAAGAGATAGAGCTTATTTTTTTGAAACTATTCATATGAGTCTAAGATTTTTGAGGGAAGAGAGGGAAATCAAGCAGTGGCACACTGCAGTGCGCCAGCTGCGGCGAGCTGGCAGAAGCCCAGCTGCCCTGGCTTCGCCTGACACAGCGCTGTGTCAGGGTATGGGGCGTCTGCACCCAGGTCCCCCCAGCCAGGGCACCTAGGCCATTGCCACCACGCTGCATAAGAGCAGGGGCAGCCCCAGCCGGGGCAGTCCCAAGCCAGCCCTCCCCCACGGGAAACCCTGCGCTGGAAAGTGCCCAACCACTGCCCTACAGCAGGGCGAGGGTCCCATGGGTTGTCCTCCAGCTTGCCTAAAACAGCCTGAAACGCTCTGCGGGAAGCGATGGGAATTGAGTCACATACCCTCACTTGCCTTTCTGCCATCTCAGCCGTGCCAGCCTGACTGTTTTGATTGCAAAGTCTGCATGGGAGGAGGGGTGGAGGGGTTGTTTTTTTAATGATGGTCATTATGTGATTGGACAAAAGGGTATAAATTCTAAAATACGACAGGCACGTCAAAGACAAAGAAACACTTCTCCACAGGTCTTCTATATTGCAGTTAAAATGATTTATACCACACCAGCCCTCTGCAATAGCAGTTATGGTAAATATTTCAACTGGGAAACTAAGGCACAGGTCAGCTATTATATTTGAAAGTACACACTTCTGATCAATCCTACCTGTGCAGACCTCACTGCAATTTCAAGATGCATATTAGTGGCAGAGATAAGAAAATTGTGGGACCCCTAAGCTATTTATCATAGGCGATATTTTTAAAGCTTATTGCTACTGTGTTACTGCAAGTTTAGCGCACACATACATATCTTTCAAAAACCAAAATCATCAAATGAAAGCATGAACAAGTCCAGGTGAAGCATTCTGCAGATATGCATTTTGTAATAGTGCTAAGCTCAGAGAGCAAATAGCTCTGGTAACTGAGATGTTTGCCCTCAGTGTGCTCCAATAAACTGATTTACCTTTCTTCTTTTTTTTCCCCTTTTTTTTAAAAAGAGCTGACGCAAGTTTGTCAAAGGGAGTTGTTGGGGTGTAGCAGCTGTTGATTGGTTCATCTGATACACTCCCATTTGTCTTTAAATCACTGTCCAACTGCTCTAGGTTGCACATGAGCAAACTTTTCATTACAGGTGCAATTCCTAAAAGATATATCCTGCTTAGCAAGCAAGTAAGAGAACCTGTTTAACTCAAAGGTAAACCTAAAACTTTTACTTTACAAGATATAATCAATTTAGTGTAGACATTTTCCACATCTTTAAAAATTGAAAATTAGAAGAAAATAAAGCTTCAAAAATTTAATTAGTCTGTAAATATATGTGCAATGTGAATGATAGGGTCCTTAAGATTTGTTGTCATAATAATTTATGTTGGCAAGTATGTTTGTTTTTCTTCAGGCATGAAATTCAGTCTTTTTTTGTGCAGAAAATCAAAACCTAAGCAACTACAGAGGTAATAGGAGGTGATTAAAACTAACCAGACAGTTAAGAAATGGTATGTTTGCTTTCTTTTGTAGCCTTTGGCTAACTTCTGAGAATTTTTATCAAGGATCCTGATTTAGCGATAATGGAGTTGGTAAGGGAGTTCAGGAAGTGAATTTGTGAAAGCTGGCTTTGCATTTTAATTGTTTATTTCACAGTGATAACACGTTTTTTATTCTGAAGTAGCTGCACGGACAATGATTTGGTAAACTCACTGCTACACAGATGAAGAAGCAGGCAAACTCTGCTGATTCAGATACCATGACAGGGTTTTAAAATATTTATATTTAAAAAAAAATTAAAAACGTTAGCCATATCTGTGATCTGGCATTACTTGCCTGTCTGATGGTTGTCCATGCTCTTAATATCCTAACCGTAGACTGGAAAGATGTCCCTAACACTGTGAAATTAGATGCCAAAAAAGTTTATAGTTTTCTGAGTTATTTCTGAAAACCATTATTCAATAAATGATACAGAACTGTACAGAACCCTGTACAGTTTTATAGGGATAAATAACTTTCCTGAAATAATAGGTGAATCTTTTTTGCAGCCAGTATTTCCATTTTAATACCATATTTTAAGAAAAGTCTTCTCTGTTCAGCCAAATACCACAGGAGGCAACAAAAGCATCGCTGCATTGAAGCCAAGTTTAAGGAATACTGTAAAGCTAATAGATTTTTCTTGCATGTAAATATAGTGGGAAAATAGTATTGATCTTAACTAAAGGAAAGGAAAAATAAGTGGAGAGCTTTTTGTTCATGTTCACACTTACAAAAATCCTCTCTAGGGAAAGGAAGTCAGTCAGACATCAGCGGGTTTAGATGCCCAAAACAGGATTTGGGCACCCGAATCCAGAATTCTGAACCGGAAAGCAGGAAATCCCAGGAGAACCTCAAGCAGATGCACTTCAGTGTTGTGCTTTAAAATCCCTCCCACGACTGTAGGTTAGGCTTCTGCCAGGGTGCAGGACTGCCACGGCCCCGGGTGGCCACAAGGTGCTCGGAGCAGCTGGTGGTGTCACCACGCAGGTCCCCGGAGCAGGTCGGTCTGACGCCCGTCGTACAGACCCGTCGTACAGACCCAGGCATGCCACAGCCTCGGACAAGGTGCGAAATGTAACTGGAGCCAGTGTTTTCTATAAAATATAGCCAGCTAGTGCATCCCTTGTTTATAAATGATGTCTCGCCATTAGAGCAGCTACATGAGAAGTGCGGCATTCCTCCGTGTTCTCCCTGGCCTGAGCGATCATTTGAAGGGGTAGCAGTACCTTTCTTGTTGTACTGTCTTCTCCAGTACCACCTCGCAAGGCTCAAGGGGCTGGGGTGGGGTGTGTGAGAGTATAGAGGCCCATGCCTCTGGTAGCTGGTGGTTTGGACCCTCATCCCAAGGGCTTTGAGTTCATGGCAGAGCTGTCAGGATTCTTTCTTGACTTTTTTCACAGCTTGCTTAGTGTAAGATGTCAGTGAGCATGTGAGAAGTGAAAGTGGAAGGGTCAAATGAGCGTAGATCTCATACATTGCTTGTCTGGTTGACATGCCGGGATGTAGACTGTGACCTTGTAAGCAGCTTTAACCCTTCAAGTACTTTTGGGGAGCACGTGCTACCAGGACACCTGGACCTCGATGTCCTCCTAAAAACTTGTCAGTATTTACAATGTTAGAAATGTGAAGAAATGGATTTCCACCAGCTAAGGACCAGCTTCTGCAAGCTCTGCTGAAGGTCAAAGCAACTGTTGGTTATAAATAATTTTAAAGTTAATAGTGTTTGCGCGATTTGAACCTAACTCTAGCTCTGAGTTTATCTCATGGATCTGATCTTGCCCACATTTATGTCCGTGGTTTTCATCTCAAGGTCTGCAGACCCCTTGAGCTCTATCATCTTCTCCCTAAAAAGTTCCTGCTGCTGTGTTCTCAGTAGATTTAATTTTGTCAATTGCAGGTGTGCACCTTCAATGGAAAATTTCTGTGAATTCATAAGTTTAAAAAAAAGCAAATCGCTGCTCTATGCAGCAATTCTGCAGCCTCTTGGGATGACTCCCATAAGTCACATTACTCACTTGTGTAAATGTTTGACAAGACAATGTCCAAAATGATCCTTACACTGTAATGCATGATTCTGATCAATTTTTGCTCTCCTTTCCAAACA
Organism: Struthio camelus; assembly: GCF_040807025.1. NCBI lineage: Eukaryota > Metazoa > Chordata > Aves > Struthioniformes > Struthionidae > Struthio > Struthio camelus. The sequence continues at coordinate 35,793,276 of NC_090942.1, read as the reverse complement.
ATGTTTGCTGTGCTCTCCAGAATTTTTTTCTCAGTGTAATTGCTGTGTAACTTAACTCCTGGCAACTTTTTTGCTTACTTTTTCTCTGTTCCTCAGCTCTTTGAAGATCTGTATTTTTGAGGCTGCCGTGTCTGGAAAAGATGTTTTTCCAGCAAGCATTAGGTAGCGTGCACAGTGGAAATTTTAATCTTTAACAGAATAGGGCTAAATGTAGTCAGATTTATTTACCCGATTTTTACATAGCAGATTGAAAATAAATATTTGGAATCGATATGATTCTGTTCCTCAGACAGGACAAAGTTTGTGTTTAAAGTCACCTCTGTGAATGAAATGACAGTTGCACGAGCTTTTTAATTGTTTTGTCTCCTGGAGTTAGTCCATCCCGAGTGGGCAGGAGCATCAGGTCCCAGGAATGTAAGTAAGTCTGCCGGGTAGCTCTGACTTAATGCCGGAGCAGTCATCAGTCTCAGTCACAGTCCTGGAGTGGCAGCAGAAAGGAGTAAACAGAGCCGCTCTCTCTGGTAGGAAATCACCTAATACACTATGCTATTTTATTCCTTTTCAGTTGTTCATTCTGGTGAATGATCTTAGTAAGAAGCAAGGAAGTTGACTTTAATTTCTGACCTGTGGTCAGTTCTAGCTTCCAGAATCGGTATTTAAAGTTTACATTTACATTTTAAGTACACGCACTCTAACATTTTGCCACTATAAATAAGTTTGTAGATTCTCTTAGGAACAGCAGGAGATCAGCAGCAGAGGATACTGAAAGTCTGGTCATTGAAAGAGGACCTGTACATCTGTAAATGCAAAACCAGGAGACAGGCTATTGAATAATTGCAGGGTTAGTGCTGCAACAAGGCAGAAATAGAAGTTATTTATTGCAGTATTTGTTGATACTGTTATTATGCAGTGCTGCTCTGCATTTCACATGCGATATTTATGAAAAATAAAACGGATCCGGCCAGAGTGTCTGACTGAAGGTAGAAGTTAAAGAGCCAGGAGTCTGCAGTTCTGGCCCCAAGTGTGTCAGTAATGTGCTGCCTGATTTGTGCACGCTCCTTGCACCGCTGCCCGTCTTTGTCTCCTCAACTGTGGAACAGCAGTGCTGAGATGTGTCAAGGAATATCTCTGGGAAGGGAAAAGTACTATAAAGCTGCAAAATTTGTTGCACAATGTTTTCTTATCGAACCTGGGAAATGAGAAAATGAATGTAAAAATGTATTTGTAGTTGAGGTTGTAACAGGAAGCTGCTGTAAATGCTGGAGGCAAAGTCCTCTCTGTAAACTTGTTTTGTATTGTTTCCTTTGGTCCGTATAGAACTAGATTGAGGAGCATTCATCCACATGTTTTTTAAAAAGCTGAGAAATTTTCTAACAAGAGTTGAGATAGTAAGTCTTACACCTATATGACAATCCTGTGTGAGACAGATCTAGCTGTAGAGAAAGATGAGAATTAAACACAGATATACTGAGAAACAGAAATTGCTGTAACAGAATTACACCTCCCAGTTATCGAAGAAGTGACTATGCAGAGATGCTCTTCTGTTTGGTTAGATCCCAATGAAAGGGAAAAATTACCAAAAGCATTTAAACCTGTGACGATATTGATCTTACAACAAATGATTCAAAACACTGAGCATTTCCTTCAAAAGTATATATGTTTTGCAGAACTGGTAAAACTCTGATATACTCCCTTCATTTCTAGAGAAATGAGCTTTTCTGCATTACCATCCCCTTGCGATTCAAAAACAGCAAATCAAGAAATTATTTTCCTCTGGTTTTGTTATTTCACCACATACTGGCCATCCACTGTGCGTCTGCTGGTCACTGCATTCTTCTACCGTTCTGAGGAAGACAGAGGGGCCAACTGCTGGTATATAAAGGAACATTAGGCTCATACAGAATTTTCCCAGTCCAACACAATTTCCTCTCTTAATGCTATTACAAAGAACAAACACAAACCAAACGATTCACACACATTTGTCTAATTTGAGGAAAATTCTAATGAGTTCCTTTGTGTTTTGTTTGCAGAACAGAGTGTTCTGGCAGTCGCCACATGGTAAAGCGAACCCGCAAGCAGCAGGCGCAGTGCTGTTTACCCTGAAGAAGCTAGTGTGCGCACTGGAAAGCGCTGACCGCTCAAATGGATCGCATGGAGCTGCAAAAAGTCAACATCGAACTTGATGACCAGAGCAACAGCGGGGAAAGCCTCGAAGACAGCTACACGGAGATGGCTGATTCAGAAAAGGCTGCAATCAGGAGGTAAGCATTTCAATGGGAAGGCTGCTCCGTTAAGGCTAAAAAACAGCAACTGAAAAAACAGCTTCACCAACAGCATCTTGGACTCGCAACGTTTCGTAGGTAATGCATTGAAAGTAGTCTGATAGTTTAGCTGCTGTTTTCCTACAGCACAAAACTCTGCCTGTTCTGTGCCCTGATGAACCGTATGCCTCACATAGCAGGGATATCCCAGGCTCGCGCTTGCCTTTCGCTGCCTGGAGTGACCTTTGCAGGCTCCCAGCTCTGAGCACCCAGTTGGCAATTTGCAGCCACTCCAGTCACATAGTACACATGGAAATAGTATGTCAAAGGGGCAGTGTAACACGAGCACGCACCCTATGTGCTTCGGCCTCACGGGAAAGGTTTCTGGGGCAGGATATGGAGACGAACAGCAAAGTGCTCCCGCTGGGACTGCCCACGCTCAGGTATTTTCAGCAGGAGCCCCCACAGTGCCAGCATTTGGATGGCCTGAGAGAGACATCTCAAAACCAGCTATTGGCCTCTAGCCCTGAGCCTGCTGAGGCCCCAGCGTAGGTCTCTGATAGGGCAGTTGCAAGGCTCTGGGTTACACGGATTTGAACTACGAGCTCAGCTGAGCCCACTGCTAGCAGTCACAATTGTTACTTTCGATCCTCCACAATCAGATATTGTTTGAAGGTTACTAGTTCTAACAGAGATTTTTCCAGGCAGGACAACGATCCATTAAACATGCAACTGAACATGAGAGACTTGCAGAAGAAAAGAGTTTTGTTCTGAAGGACTTTTAAGTATTTAGCCCGATGCCAAAGGAAAGTTTTCGCTAATGTCAAAGGGCACTGACTGAACACAACGTGTGTCATAAGCTTTATCTAATGTTTTCTTATTTTTCTTTGTGTTCAGTCCATTTGCTAGTGATGACGCAGAAAGTCAGAAGTTCCTTACAAATGGATATCTGGGTAAAAAGAAATTGGAAGACTACAGTGAGGAATATGTAAGTTTTATTCATTTTTAAGGGTTATCACGAAATAAGAATCATTGACCTGAATCATTTTACAAACGTTTTTGTAAACAAAGTTACTCTGAAATTTGATCAGTGTAATCTTGGATTTGGAAGAGTAAATACATTTCCTAGTAATTAGAGCTGCAATTTTTTTCTGTTGTCTGGCAAGTACGACTGGGTCTTTCCTTCACAAGCAGTCATAAAGGTTCCTCAGGGCATATTCTGTCTTCAGCAGCACCTGTGTCATCTCACCCAGGATGTTCAGCTAAGGGTACGTTCGCGCACATACTTCTGAGGGGAGATCCAGTCCAGAGAAATTTTATTGCTGCAGACACAGGAAGAGAAAGAACTCAGGTGGAGTCTTAAATGTTGGGGTCAGGCTTACAAGTAATTGAAATGAGAATTTGTAAACAAAAAAGCCGACACTCCTTTAAACATGGCACCAACAATTCCATTTTTAGACTCTCATTTCAGGGTAGATCTAGGCCTTATTGTGTATGTGCTTGTATTGTTTATTTGCAGGACTGGTGTAAATGAATTTACATCCAGCTGCATTGCTTTAAACAGATGATATTTATGTTTAGTTTTGCAACGCTAAGCATTACACTCTTAGCACTCCTCAAACTCTCTAGGCAACTCCATGTGCAGATGGGAACACAGCATGTGTGCGTGTGTGTATTTGTGTGTGTGCGCATCTGTTTGGTCAGGATTTAACTTTATTTAAAGTTATATTGAATCTGATGACAAAGAAAGATGTTATTTTATTAGATATGTTACGGATTTTATTAGGATTGTTCAAATAAAAACATCCGATAAAAAGCGAAAATTACTGTTTGTAATTGTAAACTAAAATTAACAGTTGTATTTCCCCCCCTTCTCTTCCCTTCTCACCTGGTGCCAGATGCTACTCCCTGACACACACGGTCCCCTGCTTGCTCCTAGTTTTTAATCCTTTCCCGCTCTCCTTCTCCCAGTGCAGTGGATTCCCCAGCAACACAGTGCTTTCTTTTCTCCCACCACCCCTAGATACATTTTTAGCTCCCTAGAGGAGGAAGCACATCCTACTTGGATAAAATTCAATAATCAGTGGAATTCATTTTAAAAAATCATCTGAATTTGTTAAACTAATAGCTGGGAAACCTGCTGGATAAAAGCATTTATGTCCATAGCTGCTGGGCAGCGCAATCAGTTCTGGCTGCGTCATCTCCGTTGGCCATCTCTCGAGGGAGAGCTGGAGGGAGACACCACAAACACGTGCTAGCACAGCAGGCATTTGGCACAAAAGGACTTCTGAAGTGACTGTAGGCTCAGGAACCTTGATAAGCAGTAAGAAATAATTAGTCTGTTGCACTCTAAAACGCAGGTTAATCACCATTTGCTGTTACTGTTCCAACAGCACCGGGGAACAGTTTCCTTTGGGATGTCATCCTTTAACCTGAGCAACGCCATTATGGGCAGTGGTATCCTGGGGCTGTCGTACGCCATGGCCAACACTGGAATTATCCTTTTTGTGTAAGTACGCAGACAAAAAATGAGTAGAATAGAAGCAGTGCGCTATTGGATCTTGTGGTAAGAGAGGTAAGGTAGCTTAAGAAACCATGTTTTGTTAGCTGAAAAGTATTGTAAGACCTCTTGTAAAGAAAACGTTTTAGATGCACCACAAGAAACCATCCAGCGCTGAAAAACCTTTTTTTTAATTTGAGGCCTGTTTTGTATCAGGAGCACAACAGTGAATTGATTCTGTCCGGTCAAAAACCAGAGGGGAAGAACAAGTATACTGGTCGTAAAATAACAACAGAAATCTTGCTGGTTCAGTATGGGAATTCTACAAGGGCAATAAATCACCCATAAAGTATATATTTGCACCGTCCTAATTATGTAATCACTATGTAGAAAGGGAAGGAGAATATTCAATGTAAGTCTGAAATGGTGGCATGTTTTGACTAGAAAGGCACTCACAGATTTATTCAGATTTAATGTCACTCACTGCCTCAAGTCTATTTGTACTCAGTGTACTACCACAGACGACCATGGTATGTAGCTGACATACAGTATCTATACAAAATGGGTTTTGGTTGACAGTAACAGATAGCTGTGTGCAGTTTTTTAATCTACAGCTAACCTTGTCAAATGAGAGAACTTACAGAAAAATTGCTTCTCTCTAACAATTGGCTTTAATCTTAATTGGAGCCTTAATTTTAATCTTTCTTTAGGCTGGAACAGTGTACGACACTAGGTCATTGTTCTGAAATCTAAGAAGTCTCTAAACCAGGCGGCAAGGCTATTGCTATATGATTTTTTACTTTTGCAAGTTGTATAACTAGAACTGCAACAGTACTGCAAGTGTAACTTCCAGTTGCTAAGAAACACCTCCTATTTTTCTAGTAGAGTTTTTAACTGAAAATTAATTGTAGATGCAAATGCTACCACTCTCTGAGATAAGTACTTCTTAGCACCTGCAGTTGAATGGTTTAGATGTAGTATTTACACATACAAAAATGGAACCTAGTTCTAAAATTGACTGCATTAGAAACTGAAAAACTTAAGATTTTTTTTCCTCCACCTCCTTAGTTTAGGAACCTTGCTTTCTCCAAACATTTTTATTAATTAGTATGGCCATAAATTATACCACTGGAAAGAAAGCCATGGTATATCAGGCCTCAACAGTAAAAAAAAAAAAAAAAAAAAAAAGGCTCTGGTATATCTCTTTTTTTGAGGCTCTGTACATTCACAAGTGTGGCTGAAAAAAATCTGATGTGAGCCTAGTTACATTAGCTCTGTTGGCAATGCTAAGCAAAATGCAAGCCTTAGCCTTGAGTAATGCTAAAGCAACCCTATGGAGTCTTATATAGCAAAAACAAAGGACATATCTACCCAGCAGCTCATTTTCTTTTCTGTGCTACTTTCATACTTTGTGCATGAGAACATTCTCCCTTCTGGTAGAGGAAGGAGTTTTATTTAAAAGTACATAACTATGTGGGGGATACTGTTACCCGGATGGCATGCATCCACTTGCTGGAGGTTCTTCTGTTTTCACAAATTGTGACGTTAGCGTTAGTGGGGAAAAAAAATTCCACCTACTAAATGGAAGCTGCCGTACATCAACATTAATTCAGACTATGCTGGCAGCAGATGATTTACTGTTCTCATGTTGCCCAAGTACTCTCATGCTGGAAGATTTTCTACAGGGTGAAGGTGAGAGGAGGACTTCTAAAGCTCAGTAGACCCCAGGAGTTCCCATTAGCTCCTTCTCTCCAATGGGATAAGTGTGAAATTGCATGGAGCATGCACTGGAGCCTATTCTGCTGCCTGGCACAACTCAGCGGGTGCAACTGGGATGTCTTTGGTTTGCAAAGATGCACCTCACATGTCAGGACACGGAGACCATGGCTCTGAATAGCAGCTACACAGGTGCCCCTTGTCAGGAAGGCTGCCTTTTAATACACTGCAATTTCAGCCGTGAGACTTTAGCCAAGAGCCATGACTGCAATCTCAGCATGTATCACATAGCCTGTGTCCACAGAAAGAGACACGACCTTGTTCGCATGAAGTGTATGGTTCTGTTTGTTTCTCTCAGAGAAAGAGCCCTAAAAGAAACTTGTGATGGTCTGGTGGCCATCCCATGGCCCCTAAGCTGATGTCACTTCTGCTCTTAGGCCATAGCTTGCTTCGGAAGCTGGCTGTCAGTGTCTCCCATATCTGCACTGAACCTCATCTTCAGTGGAATAGAAGTGCTGGGGGCAGAACCTCCTGTTCAGCTACTGAATAAGGAACATAAGCAGATAGAGTAGATATTTCCTAGCTCCATCATGTTATCACCACGTCCCCTTCTGCACCAACACTTGTGCAAGCTGAAGACAAGATAGTTATGGTAACAAGATATGCTGCCCATGGTACTGTGGCCTGAGAATGTCATACAAAGATACATTTTTCACTAGCAGTTCTCAAGAGGCTGATAACTGAGATCACATAGAATGCAAATCTTGTGTGGAAGGAACAGGGCAACGGTCAGAATTAATAAATTCAGGTGCCCATACCTTCAAGTAGATTAGGCTAGAAAAGAATGCTGCAAGCTCTCTGAAAGCAAGTTTTCTAGTGTCATACCATGCTTTAGCATTATGCAAGATTTCTCCTGTACTTTGCAAAGTGAGTACCTCAAATTAAATTCCACAATTTCATGATTACGTGGTAAAATGGTCTGATTTTTAAAAGTATTGACTAGACAGGACTTGTCAGTGAAGTTGTTTCAATTCTTTTTTTTGTTAGGGGGAGGGGTTGTTGGGGGACACAGTTCTGTGTCAGGACAGATCAGGGAGCAAGCAGGAGACCAAATACCTGACATTTGCACAGAGATCTGTTTAAATCAGTAGGGTGTTGTTTAGATGCACAAGTCTATCTCTGTGGAAGAACATGGAATTGGCACCTACCTGCATTTAAACAAAGTCCGAGGGACTTTTGGGATGCTTACGGTCCAAGTGCAGCTACTAGTAAGCTACAGTTGACACTTATCTCTGCATTTTGTATCACAGGTCCAAAGCACAAATTTGCTGAGAACAATTTACCCATTGAACTTCTGAAGAACAAGCAAGCGTGAATTGTGCTCATACAAATTAACTGAGTGTCTTTGATGTCCTGTTTAGAATTCTGATTTCTGCTTTGCCTTGCAGAGTTCTGCTGCTCAGCGTAGCAATATTGTCGCTCTACTCCATCCACCTCTTACTGAAGATATCAAAAGAAGGAGGTATGAGGATCAGGCTGCGCCTGACTAAAAGTTCCTGTGTCCTATTTGCACATATTTTACCTTGGAACGCAATTCATCAAGCGCATCCAGGGTAGCGGCCCATATTTCTTTTTTTGTTTTGCTTTGTTTTTTTCAGGCTCGCTAATATACGAAAAGCTGGGAGAAAAGGCATTTGGATGGCCTGGAAAATGTGGTGTTTTCATTTCTGTTACAATGCAGAATATTGGAGGTAAGGGGAAAATATTCTTAGAAAAAAAAAAATTTCTAACTTCTAATGTTGTTCTACAGAATACCAGTGCTTTCTGCCTACATGGCATCAGAGGTGAGCAAGCCACAGCATGTGCCCTTCACTAGTATAGTAATGGAAGGACAGAAGGGGTTTATCTTGCCTAGTTTTAGCTATGTGACACTTTGGTGTCCAGTCAATGATAGTTGCCTGGAATCTCTCCATGACCAATGAACTCCGAAGATGGCTAAAAGGGCTTGGATGTCTCTCCTCATGGATTTGGCCATTATTTTTCGTTGACTACAGCTCAGACAAGGCATTTACCTGAGGTGAGGAAAGATGAATCCACCTAAAAGGAGGAAGAAAAAAAGAACATGGTTCTGACTTCTCTGTAAAAAAAAGACTCTTCAGGTCTTGGTTTTCCAATTAAATTCTCTACTTGAAGCCACATTTTGATTCTAATAGCTCTAAAATGTTGAGTGGTTAACAATGACCTTTTAAATCATTGTTTCACAAAAGTATTTCTTGTGAAATACTTTTGTTGAATAACTGCAGTGCACTCAGCACAAGATACCATTTACTTACTGATATAGATAGCAGCTGTGGGACGGGGCCTTCCTGCACTAAAACTTATCTCCTTTTACAATCCTATGAGAAACTTCTTAGGAAATTTCTGAAAGCTTATGGAAGTCTGCAATGTTTTCCAGATTTCTTAACAAGAGGCAGTAGAAATAATTTAAATGTATCACTAGTCAATGAAATATAGATTTTTTTGTGATCTCTCTTAGAACTTAGCATGTTTTGCAAATCTCCACAGGCAGATTACTAGCTTTAGTCCTTTTAGACTAAAGGACTTTTAGAGTAATTTTTTTATCCAGAGATGGTGCACATCTCTTTCCTGCAAGAGACTTTGATTTGGTTCATAAAAGTTCTCATTCCACAATCTTCCTTTCCTTACACAAGCTTGGATATCATATGTGGTTGAATTCAGGACGAATTATACTTCTCTGATAGAGAGGAATAGCTGGTCATCTCATTCAGTGGTTTTCAACCTGTTGTCTAATGTTGATCCATAGGTTTCCAGGGACCTCTCTGTGGCCAAAGTAAGATAACGGGGGGAAAAAAAAACGTGCCTGCTGTCAGCAGATTGAAATGAGGTATATAGAGGTCGACCATTCCACCAGGAATCATGACAATTAATCTTTTGGATCCGTGGAGTAAAATATTGAAAAAAAAAAAAGAAGTTAGAAATAGAAGGGCCAAAGGGAACAAGAGATTCAGAGGTAGCGACAACCAATGTTACTGCAGAAAGTGGACAGACAGTGCCCATTCAAAAAACATTTACATGGCAAAGCAAAAGGAAGACTGTAAATTCACATTACAAATGTAAAATTCATCGTAAGAGTGATTTATGTTTTTAATTCACACAGAATCACACAGAATCGTTTAGATTGGAAGGGACCTCTGGAGATCATCTAGTCGAACCTCCCTGCTCAAGCAGGGACCTCTAGAGCATATTGCCCAGGATCAAATTCCGTAATAACTATATTGTATTCTGAATACGATGCTGGATGAATACAGAGATGAATACAAGGCTGAATGCTGGATGTCATTCAGTACACTCTAGAAATAGAACAACATCAAAAGAACATACCATCTCTTTACTCACCCTGCTACTTAAGCAAAGTTCGTTTCTCTATTTTAATGAAAACTGATTCTCAAAACTGTGCTTTTCAAAAGTTTTTTTTAAACAAATTTTTTTTGAACTATGTTCTTTCCTCTAAAGGCATTTGTTTGTTTGTTTGTTTTTCCCAGCAATGTCAAGCTACCTCTTTATTATTAAATATGAACTTCCTGAAGTGATCAGAGCATTTATGAAACTTGAGGAGAGTTCTAGGTAAGTACCTTTGCCCAATTTCAACCTTGGATGAATATTTTCCACTTTAATGTCAATAAAAATGATTGTTATTTTTTCATTTCCCCTCTTCAGAGAATGGTACGTAAATGGGAACTACCTCGTCATATTTGTAACAGTTGGAATTATTCTTCCCCTCTCCCTTCTAAAGAGCTTAGGTAAGGTTAATGCCCTGCTTAACCTCATTTCTTATTTCAGCTAGTTCTGTGAATTTATGTGTGGCTAAACTGTTTATTTTTTTTTCCTTTCTCTCTGTCTCTCTTTCTTACTTCACAGGTTATCTTGGTTATACAAGTGGTTTTTCATTGAGCTGTATGGTTTTCTTTGTCAGTGCGGTAGGTGATTTTTCAGGCTATGTCTCTATGCAAGTATAGAGTCTGTAAACTGTGCAACACCACGAAATTCCTTGCTACAACAATTTAATGTAGATGTTAGAAAAGCACCTGCGGGTGAATCAAATCAATTACCCTAATGCCAAACGGAACCGGAATAAAAAAGATCAGGCTAAAAACAGCGCTTGAAAGGGTAAAACATAAAGCAGGACAACAGCAGAAGCAGGGTAACAAAAAATATTTCCGAAGCAGCGGAAGTGATAGCACTTGGTTTCTTGCTCCCTATCTATCCCCTCCCTCTTCAGTGTGCCTGTTTATATTTCTGTTGGCTTATCAAGGGTGATCATCTTAGCCTGCCTGTCAGGGCAGGCTTTCATAGGGGTTCCACTCTGCTCAGTCATCTGTCTTCAGAGAACGTGAAGGAAGTGAATATGTTGAAGGAATAGAATATTTTTAAGTCTATTTGACTGGGTTGAAATTACCCAGTGGGCTGAAAGGTTATTAGAGAGGTTCTGTCAGATACAGATACACACAGTTGATGATATAAAGCCTTGTTTTTTCCTTAAATAATCATGTTACAAACATGACATTGTGGAGCAGGGCTGAGTTGGTGGATCAGGGGCTGTAATCGTAATTGGCCGTGCTGGATAAAAAATTCTCACATTACTATCAACAGGTGTAAAGGTAATCTCTTATGGCTGTACTCTTGTGATCACATCATCTATTCTTATTGTAGGTAATCTACAAGAAATTCCAAATCCCCTGCCCTCTCCCTGTCATGGAGCATGGGGCTGGAAACTGGACCACCATCAACAACACCATGCCAATGCACCTGGTCATGCTGCCCAATGAGTCTCTCAATTCTGGCGTGAATTTCATGATGGACAACACAGCTGGGCACATGCCAGGCCTTGAGGAGCCAAGGGACACCTTCCCTAAAAGTGGTGTGGAATTTGAAGCACACAGTGACAGCAATGACATGTGTCAGCCAAAATACTTTGTGTTCAACTCACGGGTAAGGAAGATTCTGTTGAATTATCTTTAGCGATTCATACCACAACTAAACTGCTGCCTGCCGAAAGTCAGAGATCCAGTAGTGACCATTCTTACTAATGAGAGCTTTATTTTACAGACTGCCTATGCAATACCCATCCTGGCATTTGCATTTGTATGCCACCCTGAGGTGCTACCAATATACAGCGAACTGAAAGAGTAAGGTTCTTAAATTTTGTTCTATGCTTCCAGTTAACCATAGCGAGGGATCACTTTCTAGGCATTTTGCCTTACCTGCTAATATGTAGACACCCACCCAGTAATGATTTAGTGCATTCTGTAGTAAGCAGATACTGTCTTTGCTTTGACCTGATAATCATATCTTGGTGAAAGAGAACCACTATTCAGAGATCCACATTGGATGACACTTACTTAGGAAAGGAGCAATCTGGATAATCCTTTGAATAATATTAAAAACACTGGGGAACGTGGTTGCACAGCATATAACACTGAAACAGAGAATTCTGATTTCTAAAAATATCTTAATGAGTTTTCTGTCTGATCAGCTGTTGCTTACTCTTAAAGTTTCCTGGGATGTCATTGGTTTGAGTGTCTTACATATGGTCTTAACCTAGCTTATTTTGCTTATCATATATCAAAAATCAAACACATTTGCTTATCAAATATGAAAAATAAAATAAGGCTTAACCTAGCAAAAAGTTGTCAGTTGGGAAGGGCTAAAAAATGCACGTGCTCAGCAGCAGGAGTTACATGACAGGAGGTTGTGCAGCAAAATTCAAGAAGGCCAAGCCCCATTGCCTCCTATTTGAGCTTGTTCAGCCTCAGAAGAAATCCCAAAGTTCCCATATGATATGCAAGCTTACTTCCAGCCCCCGTAACCTGAAGGTTTTCTTATAGCACATTTTTAACTAAAGAATCTCTAAAGAAGGGATTTGACCTGCAGGAAGTTCTTCAACCTGCAGAACAGTTCTATGCTGATTTATGTGTATTCGCATAGAGCTGACTGAAAGCTCTTGTCTCATTACTATTAGCAGCCTCTGTAATTTTAGCTGGTCCATTTTTAATTCAAAAAATACAGTCTGAGATTGCTAGTGTTTAAATAATAATATATAAAATAACACGATGCATTTACATGTTGTCACTAAGTAAACAGTAGAAATTACGTCTGAGTACACTTCAATAAATCTGTGCTGTTCTGCACAGATCTGTGAAGCTTGAACTAAAGAGCCCCGTCTAACTAACATAGTTGCTATGAATTTACTAGCCAGTGAGGTGATGCCAGTAGAGTGAAGACTCTTCAGAGTACTTCTTGTACAACTAGAGGCTTTGTAAGAATAGCACTGTTACTCTCTTTCTCTCCTACTTCAGCCGTTCTCGAAAGAGGATGCAGAATGTCTCAAATATCTCCATCACCGGCATGCTTGTCATGTATCTTCTGGCTGCTCTCTTTGGATACCTTACCTTCTATGGTAGGTCAAGGCCCTGTTCTCTGCAGAATTTTCCCCATAACTTTTTTCCCCTAAGCAGGAGAGATGGAGCTTTCACACTTAGGATCAAGAGCCGTTGTGTTTTTGGTGGTCAGGAATACAGGTCTATGTGTTATTTAAAAATAATATGCAGCGTGTAATCTCCTGAATAAGTGGTGAGACATATCCAGCTGTCAGGCTGCAAGTTTCTCAGCTGTTGGATACTCAGCAGTACCTACTAGGGGGACCGGCTGTGTATCTGATTTTGTGAACTCAAACAACAAGCTGCTGTAAATTTGGCTCTTGGCAAAGACCAAGAGTGACAGTACTAAAAATACCCCAATACTCAAGAGCTTTGCGTGATACAATTAAATGCTACCTGCCCTAGCTCTAACACCAGTAAGTCAACTTCACCTATGCTGAAAAACAGGTGCAAATCATTCTAGTGTAAAAAAAATATGGATGAGCTGGCCTAACTGGAGGGTAAACAGAGTAGTCCCTATATTAGTGCACAGTTTTATGCAAACGACACCTCTTTTTACCTTGTTAGTTCCTCCATTACAGCAGAGAAGTGAATGACACAGCATAATCTGTACTCTATTGCTGTGGCAAGGGGGCTCTGTTTGAAAGCTGGGAGACTTGTGTGGAGGTCAGGAGATCTATTCCCAGTTCAGCAAGTTATTTTCTATTTCATATCAGAGAAACTATTTTGCCTCAGTTTCACATCCGTGTAATGACTTTGAGAAAGCATCACCTCAGAGCTGTACTACCATAGTCGATACTGGGTGAGGGACTTGTACCAGTCATACTGGGAAAATTCCTCTTTCCTGCCTAGCCCATAACACATATCTAATGACAGCAGCTGGGCCAGAGCTAGTCTTATCTCACTGCAGTATAAAGATCTCCCTTTTGCATGTGCAGATATTGCTTGAGTAATTTAACTCCTCTCTATTTCCCTTCTGTAGGAGAAGTTGAAGATGAGTTACTTCATACGTACACCAAAGTGTACACATTTGATACCCTCCTCCTGACGGTTCGCCTCGCAGTGCTGATGGCTGTAACTTTGACTGTGCCCCTTGTCCTTTTCCCTGTAAGTAGCAGAGTGGACAAAGCTGAAATCTGGGCTAGCCTGTACACGCTGACTGTGGTTAGCAGCTGCAAAATTTACGCAGACAGTCCTTAGCATTTGAGAAAAGGAAGCCTGAGCTTTAATTTGGGAGGGTCTATTTTCTCATCTATAACTTGCCTGAGGCAAGGATCTTAGGTAGTTAGGGTTGCAAACATTGAAAGACTAAAATAAATCAGCCCTCAGGAACAACTGCCCTGTCTCTCTCTGGCCCTCTCTGTACTACATTTAACAGAGCAGCAGTGTACTGCTCTGTACACTGAAGTACTAGACTTAGGGACATACTACAGCATCCAAATTCAAGACAGACACGTGCAGCTCAGGCCACGTGTTAGGCAGGGCTGCCAGACCTGGCTCCCTGGAGAACCAAGGTAGAGAAGTAGAGGCCTTGTGCATATTGCTTAGTGTAGGTGCCTAACTTGGATGTCACAAATATTATTATGTATATTATATGATCAAATAATGATCATTTTAGAAGTCTTATCCTTCATATTAGGAACAATTCTGGATGACGATATTGGGATTTGCATAAAAAAAAAAAACCCTTTGTTAAAGAGGGTTCGGGGTAGGCTCTAGGCACTGCTGTGGTTTTTAGTTTCAGCATTTTGGAAGGCTGCAGAAGTGGCTTTCCTCAGGCGGCACGATATAAATAAGGACCACAGCTCCAAAGGGGAACATACATACCATTTTACACTTCAATAGGTTTCCTGTGTGTTCCCACTTGCGGACTGACTCCAGTCAGTGAAACTGGGGCAACTGGCAGAGAGAAGTATAATGCAGCACACCTACCAGTTCAGTTCCTGCGCTCGCGCAAAAGGCTGTGGGAGCCTTCCCAAACCAACATCTTGAGTTGAGCCTATGGATAGGAAATGAGGCTAAGTGCCAAAAAACCAGATGCAGTCAAGATGCAGCCACACAGTCGGATATCTGAGCAAAGTGCAGAGCTTCTAGATAGTGTTCACAGGAAAAAATACAATATCCATAGCAGCAGGAACAGAAAGAGAAGCTAAATGGCTCTTCAGGGATCAATCCCAGCTTGAAGAGCAGACCTTTGGACTCCTGAACCTACAGCACTGTCCCTTATGTCCTCCCTGCACTGCTCTGCAGCAGGGGAGAAAATAATTGATCCTTGACAGTACATTTCAGGGGACTTGTGTGCCATTTTCTGGGGTCCATACAATGCCAGCATCATGCAGTTGGTGGGTTTCCAACAAACTGCGTTGCTCTCTAGTGTTCCTGTCTGATGGGAGCAGTAATCCCAGGGTCCTGTTGCTCCATTGTCCTGGATGCAAACACAAGTTGTGCAGAGGTACTGTTTCCAGGCTCACAAATACTTAAGAGCAATGATCACCATTCAAGGTTATCTGCAAAAAAAATCTGGAAATCTGGTCTGGTGTAAAGCTCCCAGAGAGGTCAGTCCCCCTGGCTTGCAGAGCGTTCTGATGCTCTGCCTTAAATCCGATGTTGAAAGAGATAGTTACGTGTGTATATTAGTCTTAACTAATAGATCATTTTTCAGGAGAAAATAGGTTCAGGGCCTTACAAAAACCTCTATCTGTCAGATGTTGTATTTTGCATTTTTAATTTTCTGTATAATTATTTTTATACCTGGATAGTGTACAGAGGCTTAGCAGTTACATACCACAGAACTAATTGCTCTATTAAAAGAATTCCTGAGAAGTTATCATTTATTTTAAAGCCAGTATACAATTAGATTGCGTACAGTTTATACAATTATTTGTATAAAATCAAACAATTTTATATGGCCTATCAAGATAGCCAGCTCAGCACTAGTGATGATCTGCTTACTCCAAATATGTAAAATAGCTGTACCGACTACTTTGTAATGAACTATTAGGTTTGTATTTTCTTAAAGTAGTCAGTTTATTCTCTTAAAAAATGTATTCATTGCACTGCAAAAATATTTTTAAAGATAGGTCTAAATAACATTAGTCACTACAAAATCTCTGTTTAATAACTTTGTTTCAAGGGCAACACGACAGCGGGAATAATACACAATATGCTGACAATGAGTGAGCAGGAATACAGAGCACCAGTTCACAGTGTACTAATGCTGTTTTACACTAACTCAGAGACTGAACTAGATTTTTGCAATCTGCCTCCCTCTTCATCCACAGCATTGGCTCACTTCACCCTGAAAAATATAAAATGCAAAATTCTTGCTGTGTTTTGCAATGATGGGCTCCGAGTTTGGCAGAACTCCATACATTTACAGAATTGCCAAACTCATCCAGAAACAGTTATTTTCAAATAACTAAACAAAAGTGCTTTTTGAGCTTTTTTTTAAGTTTAAAAACATTTTTATTCAATGCCTACCCTTCAAATCTTTTAAGTTTATCATGGTACTTCAAAGTAACTCTGTCTTCTGCCACCAAAGGGATTTGCCATTGACCTTTTTCCTACTTACTGTCTTTGCTGATGAAAAAGCAAGAGAGTCTCATATTCACGCAATAAAGTCAGTGGAACAAAAGAGATCCTCTACAAAAGCTTTTAAAAGTATAATTTCCAAGTGACGTTGTAAGATGTGCTTTTATTTTGATATGTATGCTTTTTTTTCGTAATGCAAGTAAAACAAAAGCTTGCTCTTTCTCTCATGAAAGTAAATGACAGAACTCCTGTGGGAATTTCAAAGGGATCAGGTTCAGGAATACAGCAACTCATATTTCACCCATGCATTTTTGCCTGTTGATTAGTATTCATAGTGGGGGTTTCTTTGGGGGTTTTTTGCTGATACTAGCATCTTTCAGTTGAACAGATTTCATCTCCCTGATTTTACACCCTATTTACTTGTCTTTCTTCTGCACTGCAAATATTTGAGTTTCTGCATTAAACTGTGAATGTAGTTCTCAAAAACCTTCATCAGAGTGAGATTACATTAAGGGAAGTAAAGGCTGAAAACACATTTCTTCAGTCAGAATTTCGCACCGCAAAAATGACTGGAATAGATCATTTAAAAAGTGAAAAACAAAAATAAATTAATTGTTGTTTTACTTTCCCTGGTGATTTTCGTCTTACAGATCCGTTCATCTATCAGTGCACTGCTGTTTCCCAAAAGGCCATTCAGCTGGATAAGACATTTCCTGATTGCAGCAGTAATTCTTGCTTTTAATAACCTGCTTGTAATTTTTGTCCCCGCTATTAAAGACATCTTTGGATTTATTGGTAGGTTTCATAAATACTTTGCATTTACTGTGCTAATCCTTTCCACAATATATTTACGTTCATGTACTGAATGACATTTCTCAGTTCAGGTCTTACAATGGAGTAATTTAAACACAGGTTTGAGTTTGTATAGGAAAAGTTAAAACGGAAGTAAAAATTCCCAAGTAGCTGACACACAAAGCCAAATTCTACCCAACTTAGCTGTCAGCCCGCAGAAGGCACAAGGAATCTAATAAATCTAGCATAAAAAAATGATAAGGAATTCACATTTTGATTAAAAAAAGGCATTTTGTGCGTGGAGGGAAAGGGGTTTTCAAGCATCTCTAACCGGTACAAAATGCATTGACTTGCAAACTGTGATGTTAAAAAGGAGAGAAAAGTAACATATTTCTTCTGAAATTCACAGTTCTCTCTCTACCTCTTTCTTCCAGTCAAATTTGGCACCTGATCACTGAGCAGGGAGCTTCCGTCCCCCCAAACTGCTTGAGGACTCAGGGACTGAGATGCCCTTGAGACTGGCACCCCCACGTCTTTTTCGCACTGGTGCCTTTTTCACATTTTGTGCTTCGTGCAGACAGCCAGTTTGCAGTTCCTTGCTTTTTACATCTGAGCTATCACCCTGGGCTCTGTTAAGGGCCTCTCCATTGAGAGGAGAGAAATAGGCACGTCCAGGGCACAACTCAGCCACCCAGTTTTATATACCTCCTCTCCAGGGCACTTGTACCCTGGAAGTGCTTATTTGTTTCCACTGACTACGGTGGCAGTCTGGAGGACCAGCTCACATGCATCATCTGTATCGCAGGCAGCTGCGCTGGATTCAACGGATCGTCCCATCACCAGGCTCTTTTCAGGCCCTGAATGCTCACATAAGTGTGTAGACACGAAAAGAGCTTTCCCAAGTCTGGGTCTCAGGAGAAGGAGGGGACAACGGTCCTCCAAAGAACACAATACAGGCCTGAAGTCAGCCCCATAAAGCCCAGTATAATTATTCCTGAGGCAGAGACCAACCTGAGACTTTTTTGTAGCCTGGAAGTGAAACTGTGCAAGTTCTGGGTGAATGTAAGACAGTTCTGCATGAACACCAAATATGAGATAGATCCTTTTTTGTGCAACTGGAATTAGAACAGCAGCTAGCACCCTACACGCTCTTTTTGCAGCATACACCACACTGATGTGTTTTCCTTACACAACACAGTACTCAGATCTAGTTTCTGTTCTAGGCGCCTCTTCCGCCACGATGCTGATTTTCATTCTTCCTGCTACCTTCTACATACGGCTTGTTAAGAAGGAGCCTCTGAGGTCTCCCCAGAAGATCGGGGTAAGTGGGCGGGCAGCCACTGCAAAAGGAAGGAAGGGAGATTTTGTGCTTTCCGCTGATCACAAATACTCAAACTTTGACTTGCAACATCTGGCAGCTGATCACAAATGGTAGCGTTTCACTCAAAATGCTTGGTGATTGTTAACCTTTGGGCTCTGATTTAAGACATGTGGTGATTCATGCTGAGCAGTATCTCCCTCACTCCGTTTCAAGTCTCCATGACCCTATAGTAGAGCGGGCAGAGCTTGTTGAGTGGCTGCTCCTCAGCCACCGTGTCCAGCTGGACGTGGACCCACCACATGGGACTGTGGCCTGCACCCGCTAAAGAGCGACGGCTCAGTGCCTGAGCTGCCACCTCACTGACAGGGGCAGGGGTGGGGTGAAGCATGGCGGTGGAAGAGGGAAGCGGGCGGGCTGTGTAATTCACACTAACCCAGAGAGCCAGCATCCACAAGTCAAAGACTTTGAGGCCCTGATGCTACAGATACCTTACTGCTGTACAGAAAGCTTCCTTCTTTGTGTGGAGTCTGACCAAAAGCTTTGGTCCCTCATAAACAACAGCATTCAGTCCCTCAGATTATGTATGCTCCAGAGATTAATTCTCCTAAAAAATTGGGAAGGGCTCTTGGCCCTGTTGAAGTCAAGGAGGGGCAGAATTTCACTGCTGAAGCATTTTTCGCAAATATTTATAGGGTTTGTGGTATTGTTCTTAATATGGATGAGGCTACCAAGTATAAAACCAACTCTGCCTAGCAAACCTATCCTTTTACTTACCTTGCCATGTGGATATTATTACTATCATTAGTGCAGAACAGCTTTGAGGGGTCAAAGACCTGGAGCAGGGCTGGCAGTGGTAAATGAAGCCACTGTATTGGTCTTGTTTGCAGTAAAGATCATGAGATTAGAGCAATGAAAGAATTTTCACTGTGGCACAGCTCAGAAGTGATATCAGAAACCAGGAATGGAGGACAGCATGTGTATGCGGGAGGATCCATCACAGTTCTTTCACACTAGACATAACAATCAGTGCAGGCGAAAAAAGGCTTAATACGACAAACCAGTCACACCTACTGGTGCTGCTTATTCCCAGCTGTCTTTATGCATCTCTGATGTAAGGGAATTTCCTCCATTCATGAACTTCTGCAGTCCACCTGTTCACAGAAACAGTAGAATAAGTCTCAGGCCCAGCTAAATTGTATAATAAACAGTATTTGTCTAGATTAAAGTGTGTCTTAAAACACTAGAAAAAGGCATTTATTTAATCCAACCTAAGGTTTAGCTAAGACCTGCACTTGTATAAATAATACCTAAATACTATATAAGGAGCTGTTGATTCACACTAGAAGGCCAGCTGCAGATTAAGAGGAAAATTTGAGGTCAAGGTTAAGAAGAAGCTTGTACTGCAGAGATAATGAAGTAACAAAGAGATGGGAGTTCCCCACTGAGATAGACTCATACAAGCACAGAAGATATACAGAAGATATATATAAAGCTCTATCGTTTATACACAGCATGTGTTTACAGGTCATGCTGGACTGCCACAGCAGTACCTTTTATTCTGAACATGGATAGCTATCTGCACATTTAACGGTATCTCTTAGGAGATGTTCTTTGAAAAATTAATTGGAAAATCTATTGATGAAATACATATGCAGACAAATAATGTAAATAGATATACATATCCACATCTATATACATGTAAACAACAAACGATGTACATCATTGACATGAAAGAAGTACCAACTGAATTGGTACATAATGCAAGTATAAAAGAAAAATCTTTACCATCATAAGATGTTTTCTGAAGATCATTTTTGAAACAGTTATCATTAGAGAGAAACTGTGAATATTTGTTCATGTCTGTCTTTGTTCATTCTTCAAGTTTCTGTGCTTTGATCATATCTAGAATTTCCCACCCTGTGCTAGGATTGCATGCAATATTCATCTTTGTGTTGTGAGGCAGAATATTGTTAAGTGTGGACAGATTATGGTAAATTAAAGTCCTGCTAAAGCAGAGGGGGAATGTAAGCACCTGAATCGTCTGAATATACACAGAAATGCTTTTAGAGGAGAGAGATGGATTTGCCTGTTTGTCTACTAAGGATGAAAAGGATTAACTATGAAACTGTTCTTGATATCAGAGACAATGATCCTTCATTGACAGCAGGCCAGTTTTTAAAGAAAAAATATGCTTCTCTTATATTTGTATTACTACTCTTACTAACAAAGTGGGTTTTTTTAAGGTCAGGTGTTCTAAAGCCCAGCTCTCTCAATCTGAAATTTATTCCTAGGTAGAAGCACAGGCAATGCAGAAATTACACTGAACTTCTATACAGGATTAACTTTGGTTCATGTAGCCCTATATGATGTTATTTAGGCTTAATCACAGAGAATGTCCTCAGTTCAGGCCCTGAGTGCTGTACAAATAAGATTCCCATGGAATAGCCAGTGAATTACGGTGCATTCAGCCATTTTCTTTATTAATATAATTTTATTTTCCAATTGCAGGCTCTAATTTTTCTTATAGTTGGCATAATCTTCATGATTGGAAGTATGACTCTAATTGTAATGGACTGGATTTACAACCCTCCAAGTTCCAGACATCACTAACCTGTAGAGATAACCACGTACTTTTTATACCATAAATATTTGTATTGTGTGCTCCAAAGGACATCTAAATGGGAATGTTATTCCTTGGTAATAACTGCAATATTTCGGAGACGGTTTCTGGTAACCTCACTAGAACCCAAAGGAGTACTACGTCATCCTTTCCACCGAGGATCGTTATTTATGCATTAAGAACCTGAGCTTAGCATTTCTGGCCAGGTTAGATGAAATGTGTGGTGTGGATGCTTTTTATTTCCAAAACCAAAATAAGAGCAATTGTGTATATAGTCCTCAAAAATAGTTTGGTGTCACCCTGTCCGACTCCAATCCCTCATCTGAATAACTACAGTTCCTAGAGCACTGGAAACGTAATGGCCGAAAAACTCGCTCATGCTTTGTTTTGTATCTGAAACTCATGGGAGCAGCTGTCCAGCTTTAAGAGAGAGGATACGGTTTTTGTTGGTGAGCTCAAAAGTGGCTGCTCCCTGCCGATCTTTCTATAAGAAAGGTGACAGCTTTGGCAAGACAGTAGACAAGGCTGAGCATCCGATTGTTGCCCAAATTCATCACCCTCAGCACACGACAGCTGTCATTCAAAAAAAGCTCTCTCTTGTACAGTCAGCTCTCTGCAAGGAGACCCTGTGCTGGCGCACAAGCTTAAATAACAGTTGAGCGTTAGCGGTGTTTTGTTGTTAAAGATGCCTGTGCTGGAAACAACAGGCATTTCTGGTGTGGGTTTTTTGGTTTCTCTACCTTTTTTTAATTCTTGTGTGAGCTTGCACCACTGAACAAGTTGTACCCTCCATAGAAACTTGTCTTCCATTCTCACAAGAATTTAAGGAGACCCCAAGGTGTTGCACAGCACCCTATCCAGTATTGTTCAGTACTTGTGTATTTGACAAATGTTCAGTGCGGGAAACTGTAATTTGCTATATATATGTCTATATATATATATATAAATATATATATATATTTATGTACATAATCTTTTGTTTTCCTCTAGTTATCAAAATGTTACCCTACGGTACATTATTTTTGATTTTTTTTTTATATGTGTCACTGTTTTCGTAGCCACACACTTTATATTGTTTTGAAGAAAACGTATTGGATTGGTGGGTTTGTAAAAGGTTCATTTTTATTCAGCAGTGTTTGAATTATACAAGCTCTAGCCGTTACACGTGTAGAAAGAAATTCAGATATTTACTACATATGTTACAATAAATTGCAAGATGCTTTTCTCCTGAGAATTTTTAATGTGTGCCTCAAAATTCTGTATTATTATCATTGTAAACTAAAAATTTGGGTAACTTCTGTTGCTGTATCTTAGCTTGCCTTTGTATACGCTAGCATTCAATGACATACATATATAATTAAGCTACGTCAAGGAAAAGACATTACTGGGAGTCTCAAGTGCATCACGCCGTGCAGCTGTGCAAGACCAAAAGAAAATGTGAAGTTCCATGTTATATGGATGATTCATTAATGCTCAGTACCCTACAGATTGTGATTTTCTCTGTGCTGTGGGGTACTCTGTACTCACCAGGAAAAACAATCAGTGAAGACACACTAATTCCATAGCATGGGGAATGAGTGGGGAGGCCCCACTCTTGGATCGAACATGCTTACACCGATCCAGGCTTATGTAATCAGAGTTTTCACTCTCCAGCTTAAAAATCTGTTGAGTACACACCTGTGAACTCAGAAAGTCATAAAGCACACAAATTTATCTCTGTTCACAAAATTGTGTGTGTGTGTGTGTGTGTGTGTGTGTGTGTGTGTGTGTGTGCGTGCAAATGCAGGTATGCATACAGATTAACTGAAAAAGCATCTCAAATATGTATTCCATGCTGACCACTATCTTTCTGGGCGGTATTTTATGCTCACTTAAGTACTGTATACTTAATATATTGGAGTACATTTCCTTGTGAATACTAAGTCTCTTTTTGCATTTTTTAGAGAAAAGGGCTGCAATAATATTTTCCTCTGTTTTAAGCAGATTAATGCAAATAATGCTGCATTAATACTGAAGAGACCTTTAACATGGACTAGAGTTAACAGTAATACACACACACACCCTTTCCTGTCGTTTTTATTGAGAGTTACATGTATGGAAGAATTGAGCTGTAATTGCATTTTCATTTTAGTATGCAACTGCATATAGTAACTGCAGTTGTATTTTGTAGCGCACCTAAAATGTGGATGAAGTCAAGAGAAATAACAGAAAAACTACAGGCAACAGTGCAAGTCACTGCCTTTTCACGGCCCAAAACTAGTGGTACCATATAGTGAATGACCTTCCATAACACAGTTAGAGAAAGTCTGTGAAAGGCCAGATTTTAAAGCTAAAGTATGCTGCTCGCAGCGTTATGCAGCTGCCATTCATACTGAGAGTAAAGATAGTATTGTACACTAACTTATTTAGCACTGCTGGGAATGGTGGATGTTGGAGTTACTCGTTCATTTTGTAATACTGACAATAGGCATTGTGAGGATTTTTATTACAAAACCATCCACTGATATACAATAAATGAACTTTTCAAAGATTGCAGATTTTCTTTTCTTCTGTTTTAGGCTAGCAGGAGAAGGCTTTTTTTTTTTTTAAATGAAGCACTGGCAAACTGATAGCCTTCACATTAGCATCACTAAAACTGCATTCCCTTTTAAGAGAGAAACTTGTGTATCCATAAATATGCAGATGAGCAAGAGGGCAGACATGGCAGCCCCTTCACAGAATAACCCTTTTACATCCCCTGTTTTGCAGCTATTCATGGAGATTCATAGAGATTGCAAGGTAAAGAATAGCTGGCATTAAATCTGGGGTTATCTGCAAGATACTCTATGCGTTGTTCTCTGGAGCATGGGATTAGTCAGGATACACGGTATAACAGCTAAGTATAGTCACTATTAGGAGTGCACACCAGATGGTAGTGCTCTATATAAATACTTCCTATAATTGCAGCTGTAGGTTTTCCTGCTGTCACATATTTGTCTGGTGTATAATCATAGCCCAAAATATACCAGATTATATGCCACTCTGGCACTGATGATCTCGTATGAGAACCACATTCTCAGACCCAGCAAGCCAGAGTTTGTAACCTGTCTGCTCATGAGAAAGGCATTGCAGACCCAGACACTTGCTAAACACCGGCTATGCTGCATGGACTGAGGACCACGTGTCCCCATGAGCAGAGGGACAGTGGGAGAAGCCACCACATGTTGCTAGCAGATCCACCGTCCATCCTCAGAGCCGAGGCTGAAGATGTGATCATTGCTGGTGCCTCGGCCCTGTGGCTCACAACTCAACCCAAAGTGCTTTAAATTAGGAGGCCAGCCTGAAAGATTAACGCATATTTGCTTCTGCCATCTCTGGCTATGGCACTCACTTCCAGCTAAGAGAAAAATCATCCTGCCATGAGTCTTGACTGGTGGTACCCGTATTGCGAAGAACGGCTGCTCTCAGCTTTGGCTCACTCTTCCTCATCCACAGTTAGCATGGAGGCCACACTGCCACCGCCACCAGAACCCCTCTTGTCCGGGACTGCAGGCCATTCACTGTGCCCTGGCAGAAATTCCTCACAGATTTTTCTCCCTGCCTTTCGGTTAGGTATCCTTAATTCCCTGCAGCATTTACTTGTGCCCTGCCTTGATGTTTCTTAAGCTGTAAGTTCCCTGTGGCAGAAGTTTAATTAAGTAATTAAAATTGTGGAAAGTGAATGAGGGAAGTTAAGGAAAAGGAAAAAACATGTCTATATGGACAAAAAAAAAGAAAGTATATTAGAAATTTTAGCTGTCACAGAGGTGTGTCTTTGAATGGAAATGGTAAGAATGCCAGGAATGATATAGAAAAGCAGAAGTGATCAATAAATATCTCAGTTCTGGCTTTGGAAAGAAACTGAACGAGGGACGCTCATTAGAGGGCAAAGTCATCTCTAGTCCATAAGTAATCAAAGATGATGTTAAACAACATCCATCTGAATAGAAAGGCAGCAGGCCTAGATAAGTCACAAAAGCAGCTGGCTCTCTGGTGTTAATTTTCAGTAAACCTTTGCATGCTTGGCTAGTTCTCGATGGCTGACATAATAATAATTAGAGCTAGTCAGCAATTACTCACTAAGAGGTTTAGTCGGTGGTATTGATGGAAAATTTCCATGACTTTAAATTGCAATGGAAGTTTTGCTGAAAATGTGCCATTGTAACAACATTCTGACAGAACCGAGGCAGACTCTAAAGGAAAATCTGCCTGGTTTTCTGTTAACCCATCCGCAAGGTGCTGAAGGCCTCCAGGAGCTGTAACTTCTGGTCTCCATGTACCCTGGAAGCTGGATCCTCCACAAGGCTATCTATCTGGTGGCTTGAGATAGGGCCAGCATGCTGACAGGGAGCCCAGGCAGCCCTGATGCTTTGGCTTGGGGTCTAGGGTGAACTCAGGATCGCAGATTTTCCTGCTGTGGAGTTTGGCCTCAGTGCTGCTATGACAATCCCTTCAAAACTCTCACAGTAATAATAATGCTGTCCAGTAGCATCCTGCAAAAACCCATTCTGGAGAACAGAAGCTGCAGCTTCTTTCTATTTAATTAAATCAGCACTTATTTTATTTTATAATTTTTTAACTATTTTATAAGCTTGCGCTGAAGCTGGGTGATAAAGACTGTTTTCATAAGAGTACAGGAGACACAAAGCTGGAAGGGATCTCAAGTAACTTTATACTTCAAACCTCTGTCATGGGTTAGATAAGAGCGTAAGGTTAGTGTTTACAGGTAGGAACGTTGGGTTCCGCTGCTTATTTCAGACATTCAGTACACTCCACGGAGAAAGAAATTGCAGTGCTAACTGGTTTCACGATCGCTACAGACTGTGAAGAGCTACTTTTTCCGGTCACACGGGAGACGCTCTTGACAAGCCTGAAGTCTGCCAGCATCCGCCCTCTGTACACCTGAGATACTACGACGGGCCCACAAATTGTCACGTGCAGCTGATTCAGGCAGCATGTCAGAGTGCTGCAAAGCTACAGTCTTTATTGGTGGAGTATAACAGTAAAAACAGCTGTGTAATATGGATCCTAAATGCCCTGTGCCAGTATGGTGAGCTAAGTTCTAGAACTAATGCACTGTGTAATGATGAATAGCTTTAGAAATCAATGCACTGTCCTAAATTTGCTATATAAAATGAGACGGAGACCTTGTTCTGTTACTAACAATAAAACAGAAAGTATTTGTCTCCCAAAAGAAGTCAAACTAAATGTAGTGGGACACTTGCTTGGCCAGAACTTTCTGGGACATATTGAAATGAATGCTTCAAGTTCCGCACATTCAAATGGAAAGTGTTCACAGCATTCATTCATCTTTACATAGCATGTGCCTCTTCTGGCACAGTCCTCTCAAGGCCTGGGAAAACTACCCCATCTTAAGTAACAGATTGTCTACATCTAAATTATTACCTAAATATTTATTCCCAACAGGGCGATCAGTACCTCCTTTCAGGCAGAAACTTGGTGATGGCAGGAAATGACAGTTGCATGCAGCTTCCTTTTCTCTATCCGACCAGAGTGAAACTCCTGCTTCTTCCATCACAGAACATCTGATTCATCTCGTCCTTTCTTCTTCAGATTTGTGGCTGCAGTTATTATACAAGGAGCTTGAACAACTGACCCATTCCAATTGCTACGGTCAAACTAAGCCAATACACAGTTTCACGTATATGAGTTAATACAAGTGCTGATAATATGGTTATCACTTTTCATTTGAATCCTCACCTTTAGGTCCATCCTGAAAAACCTAGAGGGCTTAGCATAATACAGGCCTTCAGATCCTAATATTTCAGAATCCCCCTGGGAAGAAGCAGCTTCTGAGGCAGATTCCTTTTCAGATAGCCCACGCTATTTGCTGTTTCCTACGGGCTTGCTTGGTGTTCTCCTCTCGGTTTGCAAGAACACCACCTCACCATTCAGAGGCACTTCAGCCTCATGTATAATCAGTGGACAGAAATAGGTGCCCTACTGACGTCCTCAAAACCTCATTGCAGGAGCTAGGAGCCACCTGTTTTCATCCATCACCTGCAGTGATATAGTCTTCATATATTTGGAACGTGCAGAGAACTGAATCTTCTGACCCTCTGGGGCCTGGAAATCACTTTTTGGGTACTTCAGTGACTGAACTGCATACTTGAACTGGGCTGCCATAATACACTCCTATGTCCCTAATAATGTTTTTGCATTCTACAACTCTTTGTATAAACTTCCTGCAAAATACAGTTCAGACCTTTTTTTAATCCACCTTCAAAGAAATCCAGCATTTCAACTACCTCTGGTTTTACACCTCTGAATAAGTGGGCAGATACAAGCACAGCAGAGAATTGTAGTCTCCCTTATTTTCTCCAGGTAATCATAGGTCGTACCCTAGACTGTTGTAGGGAACATGTGTGTAACAACCAGGAAACTCCTCCATCTTTGGCTCCTTATGCTACTCATCAAGGATCTGTTAGACATGGAATATCAATAACCTAGTCAGGGGTGAGTTGTGCAACACCCTCACAGTAAGCAACTAAAGCAACAACAGGCAATTAAAGCAACTGTGATCTTAACAGCTTTTGGGAAATCAAAGACAGGATTACTCAGAAAGCAAGTTTCCCTGAAATTGTCTCAAATGCCCAAGATCTCATAGTACTATGTGACAATAGAGTTCCATTTGGTCAGATAGCATTTATGGTCAGGTGAGTGAAGCAATCTGTTCAGGAATAACTCACTTTCTTATGTACAACTATATACACTGTCAGAGCCATGAACTGATTCATTTTGGTTAAATGGGAATATTTTACCAGGTTTCAGGTAAAAAAAAAGCACCAGGGCAAACTCAATATTCCTGTTCAAAAAAGAGGGTATATTGCTGGCCTCCAGACCAAAGGTGAGACCGGAACTGTTTCCCTGTCATAGACACCGCTTCACTAGCACCAAGGGGTGCATCGCTTAACATCCTTAGCTTCAAAAATTCGAACGGTGCAGTAAATACTGGCTAAATTTGTGCTCCAGACACTTTGAAACACAGCAACAACACAATAAAGCTGTGTTCAGTACAGGACAAAGGTAAATATAGTAAACACTGACAACCCAGCTTTGCTAAAACACTGGAGTCTAGTAAGTACTGAAGCCTTCAGGCAGCATCTTCCAGATTCAGTGCCAAATCAGAGAAAGGTCCCACAGCTGGGTGCATGTGTAAAAAAAAAAATTTACAATGCTTCTAACAGTCTGATAGAATATTTTGATTGATTATCATATAAAATGTTAGGACGAAAACTATTAAAACAGGAAAAAGAACAGTTTCCTATACTCAAACTGGACGGTTTCCAGCCACAAAGAAGCTTTTTCCGTTTCACTTGAACCAAGCAACGTATAGGTATTAGCGACAAAATGTGAACTCTAGCAGAAAAGGGCCTGCAAGGTGTGCTAAACATTCACTTCTCTCACCATGAAGTCAGATGCTGAATTTTGTCTTCTTTCATCAGCAGCAATACAGCCAACTTTTTTTGACCTGTTGGAGACAAAACGCAACGAAGTTGACACGGAACCATTTGAAATCAGGAGCGGATCACCCCAAATGTCCAAGTCCATCGTGCTTGCTACAAAATGATTTACAGCATTTCAGCCTCAGTTGCAGCTGGAACAGCTTTCTCTCTCTATGAGCAGAAACTAGAAATTGCTTGTTTTAGCCCAGATTCCTCTCTTAAAAGCTAAAAATAATTCCCTGCAAACCTGTCTGGGGAGAAAAACAGCAAAGGATAATGAAATGGGGAGAACTTCAGTGTTTTAAATGTTGTCACCGAGTGATTGGGGAGGGAAACAGGAAACAGGCATTTTTAAGCTTCTCTAAATACACCATTCAACATGGGGGAAGGAAGACCTGCAGTGTTTGTGCTCCCATGTCCTATGTGCTGAGGTTTCGCCTGAGCAATGGAAATTATTCCTTCTGTAATCTTCTTTGAGTCTACATTCTGGCTTTCCTAGCCTTTGATATTTGGAGGTCTATGCTGGTCACCACAGCTGTCTCAACGTGAGTTTTTAAATGCATCTAATGCAAAAATCTCCAGGGAAACGGCATTAAAAAACAATAGTTACATCTGTCCCTGAAAGGAACAATGAAAAAAAACTTCTCTGTTTGCTCTGGTAAATCAACCAGTGCGTTCACATTGGCAAATAGTTACGTTGAAGCTGGTGATCAGAAGATAAGGGAGAAAGAATGAAAGATGTCACCTTCCCGCCCTCAGTTTGGAGGGGAGACATGAATGACCACTTTTTCAGCTACGGATTAGAAGGCAGCGAACCAAGAAAATAGTAACAGTATTCTCAAACACCTGTTTAAATATCATGTGAATGCTCTCCTTATTCCTGGATGAAAAAATACTTTGCTCATGACAACTCTTGTGCAAGGAGATTGCCCGCAGAATGCTGATATGAAAATGAATTCACCAGAACGATCACTGCTGGTTGGGGAAGAAATACACTCCATGATGGATTATACGCAAACACAGTGTTCCTGCAGCAATGCTCACATTGATACGTGTTTGTACAAAGGTCCAAGTCCTGAGGGTCTCACTCAAGCCATCATGAAAAGTTTCAGGTCACCAATGAAAGAGCAGGAACAATCCCATGGGATGTAGACAGCCAACACGCCGTATATTGCAAGAATTACTAGTCACTAGGGACTGAAACAAGTCACAGGAAATAGTGAGAATTCTAGCATCTGACTAAAACTGTCCAGAACTAACCGAATAATGAATATATTCATAAAAATCCAAGTCTTCCAATGATAATTCACAGGAGTCAGTAAATGTATGGAGTTAATTGTTTGCCTTGAACAGTTGCGTCATCTTTGCTAAGATAGGCAAACTTGATACGCCACATATCAAGTACAGGCTGGCGTGAAGTTACTCTAATAAAAGCAAGTAGACAAATTCACACGCACACAAAGACAAGAGGGAACCAAATCACAAGAAGGAACACATTAAAACATGTTTCTGAAATAATTTCTTTACTTCTGTTTTGCGGATCCCTCATATATTATCTTTTAATGGAAAGAAATCATGTAAGTACTAATACAGATTTACTGTTAGCATGTGCCTTACTGCGTCAAGACCATCATCCCTATATAAACTATCAGTTTATATAAACTATCAGTTTATAAACTATCAGTTACAGCACAATCCTCTGGGCTTTTTTTCTGGGGCATGATTATTCTCTGAAATTCACTGTAATTAGGAACACAAAATATGATGTTCCTAGCACCTGACATATGGAACAAAATGTTGAATATTTTGAATTTTTCAGTTAAAATCACGTTATATTTACATTTATCCTGACTATGAAGAATTGAGTTGAATGTCAGACAAGTTTTTACGGATCTACTGTTAGTGTTAGGGTGTCCTTTAAAAGCATTCAGCTCAGCTGCATCCAAGGCTCAAAGAGATTTTAATCTTAGTGAGGTAAAATCCTAATCAGAAACCATAAGTATAAGTAATTTGTTGTTGATGTTGTTTTTGTTGTTGTTGTTGTTGTGGTTATCATCATCATCATCATGCAAAATTTTGCCCCATCTTCAGAAAGCATGTTTGTTAGACAGCTCTCCTCACTGGTCACATCTATCCATAGATATAACCTTACCAAAACCCGATGAAAGGCAGGGGTGCAAGTTGACAGCAGAAAGCCCATGAAACTATTTCTGAAGTTCATGCAGTATGAGGAACTGTACTTTGCATTTTCTTTTTCCACGTGCCTCATCACACTGACGAGCCTCATAACAACATCATTTTTAAGGCAACCCGCTTATGTAGATGCCTATTTTAAACATTGTTGGACAAAGCTACTTATCATAGTCATCAGGAGGTGGCAGGAAGCAGTAGCCCTGTGCACAGCATAACTGTTGACACAAGGCAAGAGGCCTTTCTTGATTAGGCACTGATTAGATCTTTGTGTGTTAAATGATCTTTACTGGGCAGTGGTCACTGACATCCTCCCTGTGAACCATTACACTCCCCAGGTCACCACAGCAGCATTTAACCAAAGGAATAGGAAACACTCAGACACTAGCCCTGCCAGTGCCTTTGAACAATATCACTTGTACTTCTGCCTGGAGAAAACATCCAAATGCATCCCTCTAGGAAGAGTTTTCAGCATTAACAATACATATTTATATATACTGCTAAAGATTGCACATTAAATCCTGCCATGAGAGGGGAGAGAAGTGAACCTAGCTACAAGGAGCTACTGCCAAGTGGGAGCAACCATCCTGGAGTGTGCGGAGCAGTTTGAACCAAGCCAGCTGACTTTGCTCTGAAACTACTGCCGAATGCTCATGTGTCCATCCCAGTGACTGTGCTGCGGCCACTGCAATTTCCAGCAAAGGGCAGTAACAGAGAGCAGAGGGAGAGTAACTTTTCAAATGCCGAAGCCCTTTTCCTCAATGTCTATCAGTGTATGCATGGTTACTGAAGGCAGCCAGCCAATACCCTTTAACTTGCAGTGTAAGAGTTGAGACAAGCCAGTATTAAAACCATTTGACTAATATCTCCTCTCTGAGCTAATCTGTTTATTCTAACCGACAAAACTGCATTCACTTGTATTTG
The DNA here is from genome assembly GCF_040807025.1 of Struthio camelus. Taxonomy (NCBI): domain Eukaryota; kingdom Metazoa; phylum Chordata; class Aves; order Struthioniformes; family Struthionidae; genus Struthio; species Struthio camelus. The sequence continues at coordinate 35,761,479 of NC_090942.1, read as the reverse complement.
ATTCTCTGTGTGAGAGAGGAAAATTTCTCTTTGCAGGTCTGGCAAGGTCAAACACCTCTGCATTCAATAATACACGATGTGCATGACAGAAATGAATATTTTTAAATATGCACATTGCTGTTTCCTGATTGCTTATGCCTGTGTAAAGAGTGCGACAAGTTCTTGAGTTTCTGCAGGGCATGACATAGTAATCCTCAAAACTGCTACAAACTAGCTGAGGTGAAATTTCTGCCATAGCCACTCCTGAAGTGATTGAATAAAAGCTGAGTACGCTTACACATCATACACACTCTGTGCTGTTCTATACCATGTTGCAGAGAGCATGGTCTTTTAACCTCTTTTTGCTGTTCGTCAAACCTTTTGATTCATGTTTCAAGGAAGATGCTACATGCTGCTGGGTCACGTGTGGAGGGATGATTTCACATAATTCCCAACAGCGACATCATCACAACATCTGAGGCAGTCAGTACAGATAGGATGGAAGAAACAAAGTTCACTTTAAAATGACACATTTCACAGATCAGATGCTAGAAGGAGGGGAAAAATAAGCAGTTCAGAGAAGATTGGTTTTATTCTATCCATGTGATTATAATTGAGGAAATGTCAGGCCAGTCTCTAACCTAACAAGTCATTGAACTGGGAGGGAGCAGGTGGATCCAGCACGACTCTCTAGGGAAAAGATGGGGGATGAATTCTTGTCTGATTGTTTTCAATTTCTGTCAAGCAAAAAAAAAATCTGTAGACAGGATTTATATAGGTGGAACAATATGGAACAATATTAAAATGGACATATGATGATCCATAAGTTCAAAATTTCTATTATAATTTTAAGATTAAAAACACACACGTCTCTACTGTAATAAGCAGTGAGAAAGGTAACAGAGCATGAAGCAATTACATCCAAGCGCACTAAAATCCTGCCTTTGCCTTGACTGGGAAAATGGCAGCATTGTATTGGCTGAAAAAGGTATTGCAAATGGCATTAGATTGCTAAGGAACAGGGTCTAAGCTAATCACAGCACGCATACACTTGGGGAAAATTATTCAAACCTGAAGCTGGATCATCCCGTTGGTCCAACAGGAGAAGATTGACCACTGAGACCTTCTATGACCTGTGTGATAGGGTAAGTTTGGATAGGATACTAATAGCCACATAGCTAGGCCAGCAGAAGAAGGGCTCCCCCAGCAATTTACCCCTCTGAATGCTTACTCAGGGTCACAGGCCAGTTTTGCAGCCCACACTGCTGGGACTGTACACTGCTATCAGTGCCTGGAGGAGGTGAACCTACATACATTGCAGACACACTGTGGAGCGCAGACAGCCCTGCAACCAAGCTTACCCTCAGCAACAGCATCGGTTCAGTCAGCTCTCAGCTACCAGTTAGCAGGTTATCTCTTCTGCAGACAACAGATGTCACAGGGTAGAAATATCAAAGCTGGATCTACACAGGGAAGTATATCTACAGCTTCACTTGCATGGAAAATGGATCTGAGGTTGGCCCCAAGGACAAGCAGTACCATACAGCTCATGGCCATATGGACAGATCGCTTCCACCCCAGAGTGAGATGGCCTTGTCTGCATTGCCTTCTGGGAACAGTGGCCAGCCCATGCTCTCCAAACTGTGCCAGTCCGCTCAGGTACAGGGGAAAATCATGCCAAGAAATGGATGAACAATTAACAGTATGGAAAGTTAAGGGCCACTGCTTGAGTCCACACTCTAGCTGTGTTTTGTTTAGTATCATTGAGGTACCTAGGACAGACTTTTTAACTCAAACAGGCCTTCATTCCTGCTGAGCTAGCTGGAAGCAGTACATCTGCAGCCAGAGCCCAGCACCAGGAGCCAGCGAGCCTGCAAGCGCTCCATACCTCTGCCCCGTGCTCCTTGGTCCTCGCTGCACCAAGAGGGCACACTAGCTCAGTCTCGAGGCCTCCGCTCCCATGAGACGGGGCTTGTGGACACTCGCCTGGCAACACAAAGAAGCTGGGGAGTCCTCTTGGAATGAGCGCCCCAGGCAACATGATGCAGAAATTTTCAAGCTGGCTTTAGGCAGAGCCATCCCGAGACACCCTAATACCTGTATTATCCAGGTCTTCCTGTCCCATTTTCTCTTGGATAACCAAAGCCTAGCAGGATATATACTATAACGGTACAGAAACAAGCAAAAGCTTAGGAAACAGATTGCTATCCAGAAAAGCATTCATTATGGCACATATAACATTTTAATTTGCACTTTCAGCTTCCATTGTACAACTTTTATTTGGTGCAGTTTCTTTGTCCTTCACTTGCACATTAAATGTTTCAGGGCATTATCCTGAAGCTTTTATGCCTTCATTTATTTTCCTGAGGCAAGGTGCAGTATACATGTACCTGTAGAACTAAGATCTAAGTGACCATTTCCATCTCCTTGCTTGTAATGTTTTGATCATCTCTTTGTCCTTTTGCCTCATTCTCCTGGCAAAACCTTTCAAAGCCAAAGGAAATGAAGCAATACTTCCCTCTACTGGAAGACTCGGGAATTCTAGAAATCAATTTGAAGTGCTAAATTTTTCTGAGCTACTTTTGCTGAATTGAGAAGACAGATCACAGCAGCAGGGGAAGAAGAAGAAAGAGGGGAATTAGACTTTTTTGTTTGATTGTTATCCATGGATAGTAGCTTTGGAGAGCTCCTGTGTAACTCATCCTTTTTTCCTCCAAATTTTAGTCAGTGTCATGTTTATGATGTTCATTATTAACACAGTTCTGAAAACTCTCATGCCACTCAGGCCTTATGCCCAGATTTTTAAAGTCTCACTGTGCACGCAGTTTTCTAAATCTGTTGCATGGTTATTATACAGATTTTCTCAAGCTACTATTGCATGGTTTCTTCTACGCCTCCTGTGAAAGGTTTGGAAAAAATCAAACAGCACCAGCACACATCTTTGAAGTTTCCATTGGGGAGTGAATCAATGGCTGGCAGGGGAAGGCTCCAGTGGATATGGAAAACTTCAGTTGTGGTTTATAGATCTTGTTGAGAAGGTTGTTCCACAGGACTGGAAAAGGTGATTCCCACTGTAGCTATGGGAGCCCTGAGATTTCTAGCTTTCTTTATAAATCAAGATCATATAAAGCAAGGTCAAGCATTCCACACCAGCTGTCCTACTCCTGATTTCCAGGCATCATCTATTGGCAGCTGTCCATAAGCTTTTCTATAGATAGAGGGATTTCTACTGCTTGGAAAGGCCAACAAGGAAATCTGATAACAGAGGAAACTTATACTAATTCCCAGATTACTTACACTGAGTATTCCCAGTTTTGTCTCTCTTGATCCTGTCAGGTTGTCTCCCAATCTCTCATAGGGTTCTGCGGAATAACTATATTACCTTGCATACCTTCTGATTATGCATAACTTACTGCTATGATCAAGTTAGGACCACAAAAGTAAATCAGATCAACTGGATTAACATCTACAAATATATTTTCATATAAAGTCTGAAGTGTCCTGGATTGCTCTTTAACTGGTGAGGTATCAGTATCTAACACCTCTTTAACTGGTGAGGTAACAGATGAGGTATTTTAGTCAATAGTAAATGTTACCATCTCTGGGCTGAAACACAGAACTAAGCAATAGCAAAACTACAGGCAGGAAAACAGCCAGAAAATAGCTTTTTCAATAGAAAACCAAAAGAATTTTAGGTAAGGACTCTGTGGTTAGATCCTGAGACCTTCTTTGGTACACATCCAGTTCTTACTGAAGGAAAGCTTGTACTGATTCAGTAATAACTCCCAAGGACAACGGCTCTAAACCAATGCTCACATTTTGCTAGGGCTCTGGAATTAACACCTGCTACTTTGGAAAAAGCACCATGGAATCCCTCAGAGGCTAAAAGAGGTCAGATTGCCCTCCTTTGCATTGCAAGGTCCCCTGAAGTCACTGGGTTAGCAAGCTGGCTAAAAAACTGAAAGGCGATAGCACAACTTTATTCATGGCTTTGACATAGTCGGCTGAGGACTCTTTTTCCCCTTTTTGCTCAGTTAAGACTGTTCATCTTTTTCGCAATGGATCTCAGATACTGCGTTTCTTTCCCACATCCAGCAATGTATTTGCCTGAAGTCTGAGAAGGAAGGAAAATGTACTGTTGCTAAAAATGACCATACCATACCATCACTTCAGGCAGGTCATGAGCTGATCTTTACGCCAGCAGTTAAGCAGTCATGCTCAGCTAGCTCTGTTCAATGAAATCAGGTTGCATGTATGAGTAACTGCTTACTCAGTCTCATACAGAATTCAAAATCTGGTCATTTAAAGTCAGAATCAGATATGAGAATACCATAGTAGATCACAAGGCCTAAATCACATTGTAAGAAAGGACTTTGTGTTCTCAGTTATTCAGAGCAGTGGGACCTCGAGTCTTGGCATCTCGTATCAAGCATAAAAAGGGACTTTTTTGTAAGAAAACAGCACACCAACCTCCCAGAAACAGCATAGCTGAAAGAATAGAGCTGGAAAGATTTCCTTTTAGGGTAAATCTCTCAGCCATTCACTGATTTATTATGAACATTCTTACTGCTGTTGTGCTAAAAGGCTCCAGCTAGCTTGGGTTCCACTGGGCTAAAGTGACTGATGACTTCATCTACAGCTCAGGGCTCAAATTCAGTCTGTAACCCAAAGCTCTAGATCATCAATACTGCACCCAGCTGAGAGATAACAGACTGATCCCTAAACTGGGAAACTGAGGCAGAGGATGAGATGTTCCCAGGTGAGGTCTGCCTTGTAGGCAGCACTGCTAGCTCAACACCTTTGGCTCTGAACTTGGGATATAACTTGAGGAAAATAGCCAAAAGCCTCAGTCTCTGCAGATTTTCAGGTCTGATTCTTCAGAGCTATATGCCTTGCTTCTGAATACAAGGCATTTGCAGAATGGGGGAAAGACTTCAACCAGCATCAAGACATGAGTATATCACGAACTGCTTCTAAAAAGTCTGATAATAAAAACCGACAGTATCTGTACCATTGCTCTCAGCGTGACTTTGCTAATTGTCAGTAACGAAGTTGTACATTCAACTATTGCAACATATGGGACTTTTTTTAAAATGGTAACCTTTGTCCTCCATATTGAGTCTGTTGAATCATTAACCACAGATGCCCGAACTGACACATCCCCCGAACGGCAGTCTTTCTGACTGACAGGAAGAAAGCTGTGCATCCCCTCCACAGCCTCATCGATGACTAACCCACCTGATTTGACTACGTTTTCCCTGCCAGAGGCACAATTTGAAACGACAAAGTCCCCAGGCTGATTCTATCTGGCCACTGGATCTCTCTGACCAAATGTACCTAGCAGGGTTTCAGTGGACAGTGTGCTCCTACTACCTCCAAAGTCCTGTCATCGCTGTTGAACCATGGAGTTGTGTTGCACGTTGGCAGGGACCAGCTTTGCAGAAAGCCACCTGAGCTTGCACCGTACGCCATTGAACTTGTACTTGGCTGGGTGCAAATTTACAAGGCTAAAGGTGATGTGAGGTAGCTGGGGATTATTCTTTCAGTCTGGACAGCAGTGAAAACTTGGGCTTACAGCAACTAAGAGCTGCTAAATAAGGCTTTTTTTGTTCTTGTGCTTGAAACCAAAGATGTAGGACCCCAATACATCAAACGGAAGCTGCAGCATCTGGGGGTTAGTTAGCCCCAGGGGTGTGTGTCAGGGGTACCAAATTTCAGCCTTTGGGGTACTGTAGGGTGGCATGAAACAGCCACAGAGACACTGAATCCTAGACGGTTCCGTTTTGTAATTCTGCCTCTGCATAACCAGGACTGATGACTTTGTTGTCAGAACAGGATTTTGTAGATATATACAAACATTAATCATGTTTAAAAAAAGAATCAAAGAAAGCAAAGATCAAGCAAACAGCATGTGGTACACTTGTCTGTGAAATCCTAAGTTCAGCAATTTAAGACCTGTGTCCCTTTAGTGCCATCCATTTTTGGTTTTGTGGCTCCCAGGCCATGGAAAGTTGGCCACTCCAGGAGTGTGCTCTTGCCATAGTGTCCAAACAGCACTGACTGCTTGGCTTTGACTGCCAAGACAGCCCCCTTAGATTTTACATGCCCTGCTTGTGAATCATTAGACTTCCCAACACAAGGGAGGCTCAGAACAGGCTTTGAACATAACATCCCACATTTTAGGGGCGTTACGGTGTCTGTTAGCGAGGACTCTAACAGTGCCACCTTAGGAGGAACCCATGTCCTCATGGGACCAATATAACACAACTTTTCTGTTTCCTGGTCAATGGTAATTAATAAATACTACATGCTGCCAGGGCAGTAGCACAGCTCAGGGGCTCCCCAGGGCCAGGGCCAGCAGCAGTGGGGCCTGACCGCCAGGGCCCGTCCGTCCCCCCGCCCCGAGGGTGCAGGGCCGGGGGGGCAGCCGGGGCAGCCCCAGCCCTGCCAGGGGGGCGTCGGGCACCACCGCGGGCCGGGGCCAGGGGGTGCCGTGTGCGGGCAGGGGCAGGGCCGCAGTGGGGCTGGAGCCGGCACCGCTGCAGCGTGGCAGGGCAGTGACCGACGGCCCCAGGGCTGGGCCGAAACGGGGCCGGGTTGGATGGGGGGAGCCCTGGGTGGTGGCGGGGGGAGCAGGGACAGGGACGGGGCGGGGGCTGTCTGGCAATGCCCTCGAGGCCTGGACACGTGCACCACTCACAGACTGTGCAGAGTAAAGAAGATAACATGCCATGTGAAAACTCTTTGTTGTAGTTGAGCCGCGGCACCTTATAAAGATTTCTTTCAAAAGGGAACAGGATTTGCTTTGGATGCAATCCTGGAAGAACTGACACACGCAGGTCCCTTGGCTGCCGGCGCAGGGCTATCTCTGACTCCAGCGGGAATTGTGCGTAGGCGGCCGAGTACAGACTGAGGCCCGAACAGTGCACAAAAGGGAAGAGCTGCTCTCCTGCAAAGGTTTCCTTATGCCGGTATGCAGCGTGAGGCGCTTCCACCCGCCAGACTGCCTTGCAGTGAAAGGACGCTCCGCCAGAAAACCAAGCAGGGTCTTACTTGAGCATTCCTGGAGCTTTGCTCAAAACACAAAAAAAAAAAAAAAAGACTCTTCACAGATTAAAAACAGCACACTGGGAGCAAACACGGGGTAATGTAATCAACGCCAGCAGAGTTCTCCTCGTGCCAGGGTTTTAAATCAAGGTGGTATGCCCTTCTGAAACACAGCCACACGACATCAAACATGAAGAAGCAGGTATTACGACAGGAAATTCTGGGGCCTGTGCTATCCAAACTAAATATTCAGAGGAGCTCATTTTAATGGCTACATTCTACACTACTTTCTTCTATCCCAATTGCCTTAAATAGAACATCCAACCTAAAGAATCATATCTTCTTCTCAGTCTTTTTCACAGGAGCTGTTTTCTAAACCTTTAGGAATTTCTCTTGCCTGTCCTTGGACTCCATCTAATTCATCTGCGTTTTTTATTCCAGATCCCACAACATTCTTGCTCATATACTTCTGAATCACATTTTCAGCCCTTATTTAGCAGCATTGGTTTTATATGGCAACTCCATAGAATGGGAGAGTAGGTAAGCAGTCTGTCTTTGCAATCATGTCAGTTTATGGCAGGCAGAAAGGAAGGATGATGCCTCCCCTTGCTTCCTACTCTATCTGCACATATGGCTGACTTGTATTTGGCTTGTGATCCAGTATCCCAGATCTTTTTTTTGCTTTGCTGCAGCATAAGCACTTACTCCTTTTTGGTAATTCTGCCTTTGATTTTGCCGTGCTAGACCCAGCATTTTGCACTTGTCATGAAAATAATCAGTTGAAACTTAATAACGACATTTTTCCAATTGCTTTCATTTGGAGTGCTCCTTCTGCTCTCCACAGTAATCCCCGTCCCTCTAAGTTTAGTGCCTTGAGTTTCTCCACCACTTGATGATGAAGTTCATCAGTTCCAGCTAAGGCAACTAATTAATTAAAATATTTGTTATCCTTTTGCAGTTCTAGCCCATACTCTGAGCCCCTCATGGGTAAAGTTGTGTTGAAACCAGAATTTTGGAACAAAACAACACATGGAATATTTCAGCCTCCTATCCTATACAGACTGGTCCAAGGAAGAAATCCAGGTGCTGATTTTTTGGCACATAGGATGGATTTCACCCCAGGACAAGGAAAAGTTTTCTGTCTTTGTCACAAGATTTTAGGGTTGAGGATTTTAAAGCTGGACAACCCAGCCATGTGAGAGTGGGTGAACTGGCAACACAGGACATTTGGGTCTATTACTGTTCGCTAGTCTTCTTCATTAAGAAATTAATCAATGTATTTCTTCACCTTCTAATTTTATGTGAGCTGTGACTCATTATCTGCCTGTATCTTTCTGTCTGCTTTTCAGGATTCATTGCTACATGTCTGTGCACAGTCAGCATTCATGCAATGCTCTTGTGTCTTTTTGTACTTTTCAGTCATTAAACCAATCTTAAAGCACTGTCTTTCCTATCATCACCCCCACATGAGGATAGTTTCTCTTAGAAACATCAAGATCTCCTGTAGTTTTCTTTCCCTTCTTATTCTATCCTAACTGATAGATTTTAAGGCCAGGGATTGCCATCTACTATCACCTCTGGAGACCACAGACCAGAAGACCCTCCAAATTTTGGTGAGGAAAAAAAGATAAAGCCTTGAGGTAAAGATTTCAGGTACTGGTGTATCTACCACTACAATAAGCAAGCAATGCAAGGATAGCTGCACTGTTGCAGGTAAATAAACGAGGCATCGATGTAAGTAAGTATCTGACAATCCAACAGTAGCAATGGGAAGAGAGCCCAGCTATTGTGTAGCCCCAGAGTCCAGCTCTCTATTCAGCGACACTGCCTCTGAAAATCTAGTCCTTTCCACTGTGCTTCTCTGGCTTGAAACTGAGCATAACCTACCAAATACTATTGATTAAAACATTGTGGTATCCTGTTACTTTCAATAGCACTCTACTCCAACCCAGAATAGTATTTGCCTTTGATCCTCCATACCGAATGTTTTCACTGGTCTATCCACAAGGACATCCGATTTCCCGAGTGGCTACAAATCATTTGCAATTCAGATTACTCTTCCTATATGCATATGCAGTATTTAATGCAGTATTGTGTCATTGTGTTAGGTGGCTTGATTTGGTCACTCTGACTACCGAGTTCCTCACAATCCTCCCCAGTATTTTTGATTAGCCTAGAAAAACTGTTATCTGCAAGAGTTATGGCTGATGGTCTTTACTCTCTCTTCCAACAGCTTAAGAAGCAATATTTTTAAAACCTCAGTCAAGACAGGTCCATGTGTTATCAAATCAACCCTTCTCTTTTTTTTTAACCAGTTACATGATCTGGCCTGACCTTTATCCACTTGTTTATTGAATTGTGGGGACTTTTGTTAAAATCCCTTTTGGAGGGAAGACATATGCACTAGCAGTACATCACTTATCTGGGTATTAAATTGCCATTCGTCTCTTCTAAACCTCAGAAAAAAAAGATAATTGAAAGGATAAGAGAGTAGAGGATGATTTAAGTTGTCTTACATAACTATGAGAACAAATAAGCATCTAATCATTCTGAATGGTCTTAAGCAAAAGACCACATCCAATGAAAAGTGGGGTCCATCAGTAATATTCAAGGGAGGCTGCCACAACTCAGTAAGGATTTCTCCCATAAGATCCAATAGAAAGATTCTCAGCAGCCTTTCTCTCGTTCTCGTGCTCTGGTCCAAGTGCCTCCATCAACAAAAGAACTTGAGCAGTTAAAAGTAGGATCTAGACTCTTCACTCAAAAAAACTCATTTCCTCAAACCTCTGTTGAGCTTCCACATATCTTGCGATACACAGAGTGACCTGGAGTGAAAGCCAGCCAGAAAACTGCTATTCTGCAAGCTGGTCCACTGAGAAGCCACAAGGTCAATTTTGCTGGCACAGAGGAGAGGGTCATGCGGGGTTGTAATGAGCAGCAGATGGCGGAGAAGTGTGAGGGCATAAAGACATGCTGGAAGCCATGGCCTTCAGTTCCGTAAATTATATTTTCTTTTATCTATTCTCACTGCTCATAATGGACTGATAGGATACCCCACTTCATGTTAGCCTGCATTCCCATTGAAAAGAAGTTTAGGCAATTTCTCTTTGTCCCTGCGTGCACCAGCTCTTTCTGCTGTTTTCTGGACTGATTTTTGCCATTTCAGACCATTCTGATAGAGCCTACCAGACTTCAAGAAATTGATGTTTCTAAAAGTTGTATGAAAATCAGTATCTAAAGAGAGAAGAGAGATCCCAACCAGTGCCTTCACCAGGTGGCAGATTGAGCCTGCTTTCTCTGGCCTATTTGACCATTTGACGTTTTTTCAAGCCAAACACAACATATCTCGCCTCTTGTCCAGCTAACAGTTGGGGGAAGGGGCAGGGTGCTATAGATAGGTGGGAAGAAGGAAATAGTGCCAAGAGCTATAAAGAATGTGATTTCTGCAGACATAGAGGAGCAGCCTAGCTCAGTTTGCACAGAGGCAGCTGCTTCCAGCTCCTCTGGGCTTCCACGTTCAGCAGGAGTTAGGAGCATCTAAGGCAAAATACTTCAGATGAAATAAAAGCTCCAGTTGAGCTCTAAACCACACCTCACTGCCTTTCCCCATAGGAGCCCTGCCTTTTCCACCCATTCTTCAAGCATGAGTACACAGTAGGCTCCTCCAGAGCCAACTCCAGGCTTCTTAGCAGTAAGGGCAAAGCTGTTTTTTGCCATCCTGCATTTGAGGGGTTGGCTGTTCTTGCCATGGGAGGAGGAAAGGATGGCATGAGGCAGAGGCGCAGGGGAGCCAGGTTGTCCGCTTCTGCAGCCCACGGGGACAGTGCAGCGAGGTGGTAACTGCTGCCACTGAAGTGGCCAGGTGCGAACTCAGCGTGGACTCCAGTGCATCCCTTACTGGCAGAAAGCAGCAAACTTGTCTTTCCGGGGCTTGGGCGTGGTCCAAACAGGCTGTAAGGCCAGGATTATTTTACCATCCCAAGGATCTGCTGTAGTCAGCAGCCTCGTCTGTGTGTACAGCTAGCACTGGGTTTCTTCCAGAATACAGCTACAGAATACAGAAGCTGCTGCTTCCTTTCTAACTGGATCTCGAGAGTAGGCTTTAACTTTGAAGTGCTTAAGCTTATTTTCTGAAGTCATTGCACATTGCAAGGAAACGTCACAGAGACCAGAGACGGAGGATGTGCTCGATGAGCTCTCCAGCTTCTTGACGCTTAGCAAGGCAGGAGAAGGCCTGGGTTCCTGTACCGCCTCCAAGAACTGTCTCTGCATTTTATCCGAACAGTGTGGGATGTTAAAAAAAAAAAGCATAAGTTTTCCAAAACCAGTTTGTCTGATGCAAAATGCTGTGAAAACCAAACTAGAAATTACTTATTTTTTCAATCTTAATTTCTCCCAATACAGTCAATAAAGTCAGCCAACCAACATAATCTGAGAAACCTCAGACATTTTGAAAAGTTTTCCTTGCCCCATTCAGGGACAGCAAAAGTAGGACAAATAGCATGAAAAATGAAAAAGATTTTCCACTTCTGCCTAAGGAGTACGCTAGATAGTGTTCAACTTTACATTTGAGGAAGAATGAATAGGGCCAAAGGTTTGATATGTGTTTTTGCAATGCAGAAAGATATTCTAGTGGGTTTTGCAACCACTAAAATGATGTGTTTCTGGTGAGGATAAACACTCCATTATCTGAGAAATCGAATCTTTATTCCTCAGCAGTAGTATTATGACATATTTTTAATTGGGAGCTTGTGTTGATAACAACTAAAAGTGCATCATCTTTTCCAGGAAGCTAGCCTAATGTAGAGATCCATTTGATCTTTTGATTTCTCTATCGACTCCGTGTTGCATGCCAAAATAGCAAGTCATGCCTTCATGTCATTGCTAGAAATGAGCTTAGCCAGAGTTCATCTCCAGACAGAAAACATACCCAAAGTCTGAAGGGATTTGAAATCACTACATCATAAATCGGGAAAAAATATCCGATACCAGAGCTGGGAAGAATTTGGGAGGATGAGGGTAAAAGTGAAAAAAAAAGTAAGAAATTGCAACAGAACTTAGAAAAGGAGATCAATGGAAGCACTTTAAATGCAATATGGTTATGATACTTCTTTAAGTAATTCTAAGTCTACTGAATGTGACAAGAAGAACTCGTGCCAACATGCTGAACATGTGAAGAATGAGTATGTTATTCCCAGTGCTTGTGGGGGAGGAGGGGGCGGGATTTTAGGGCCGAGCAGTTTGCCCTCCTGAGTAACGCTGATGCTGAGAAGAGGACCCGACTCCATGCCAGCTGCACAAATGGAGAGAGTTCAATCTCACTGTTTCAGTTTAGCTTTTTTTTATCTGTAACTCAAGTGAAGAAGCAAACTCTACTCTTAAGAAGGTATCTCAGTCATTCACAGTGAACCACCATCACAAATTTTGGTCAGTTTGCTCAGCTATGAAAATATCTTGAAGTATTTCGATAGCAACACTCTCCAGAAGCCTCTTTGGCATGTCTGACACCAAATGTCAAAGGAGATCACAGTGAAACTATGACCTGGGCAACACAAATAGGTGCTACATATAATATGCATGGCTTGGATAACACACACAGACTCCCTCCATCCCCCAAGATACTTAAACCAATACTGCGTTATGCCGATTCTCTTGAAGGCAGGTGAAAAGGGGTCCACATTTACCATTTCTATCGTGCCTGTGCCACAGAATTGCCACTAGAGGACACTGAATCAACATGAGACCTTGCCGGAGGGCTGGAGCAAGGGAGCTGCTTGGGGGGGGGGGGGCCGTGGGTGTCCACATCACTGCTTTCTCCCACTCATGAAAACTCTGGGAAAGGTGGAAACTGATTTGTGGAGGGCTCAGCTATCCTAGAGGTATTTTACTCCTCGAGGCTGTGACTTTTTTAGATATTTTCCAGGCCTTTGAGATTCTTTCATTTTATATTTCGGGTGCAGTTCTTATACTGCAGGGGATGAGAACGGGAAAATCAGTGTTATTTTGCATTGTGCAAACCTCGATGTGTTTGTTTATGATGGGCTCCTTACTAAGGAGTCCATTCAAAAGGAATTGTGAAAGAAACCAAACAGGAAAGGGTAGAACAATGATCTAGATAAGAAGCATCACAGGCAACTCTCAAACACAATAGTTAGATTTACAGCCTGGAAGATGTGACGGCTCAGCCCCAACCCCAGTGAAATCGTTGTTTTTCTAAGGCTGCAGATCCGGAGATCAAAAGGTAAAGATCAAGCCTGCAGAAGGAGCAGGGGAGAAAGGGCTGAGAAAGCTCTTTTAGGCTCATCCAGACTGACAGAGTCATGAAGTCTGCACTGGGTAGGTTGGAACTTGGTTTCCAAAAGAATAAAGTCACACCTAATCACGGGTATGAGGCTGAATATAGAACAGCAGTGTGTAAATATATTTCTGTTGTTTTAAATCCATTCCAAGTACTTTGGACAAATAAGTCATGCTTAGTTATGAAGAAGCTCTTTAGTAGTATGTAGCAACCCATAATCATCCGTGCCTGCTCCCAAGAAGAAATAGCTACCTTGCCACAGCTGTTGGGCCTGCGAGGGATCACCCTCCAGTAGCAAGAAACTTTATCCAGGGAACTTCTTGGGGTGCCTGGCTGCAAGGCACCACTCTAAATGCCAGCACCTCTGCCTTACAGCCGTTATGCAGGTGTATCAACAGCAGGGCTGGCTCCAGGTATAGGCAGCAGACTACGAACAAGAAAGCCAGAATAGTTGCAACTGCCAAAGGAAGGTTAGTTTGAGACTGACTTTGACAATATTGACTTTCCAAGATCCTTTCACTCAAGCTGGTATCCCACTGCTCCTTTCTCAATAGCCCTCCCTTGCCAATGCAGAAGCAACCCAGGCCTGGTCCACAATGGAGCAAAGGATGATTGCCCCACGAGTGGCCTGTAGCTAGCTCCAGACACAGCCCTGGCAAGGGGCCTGAGCAGAAGCCTGCTGAGACACATTACTGAAATTAAACCACTGTGTGAATGACACAGAGGTACCACTGCCACCTCTGGGAGTGGAGAATAAAAAGGTTCTCCATTAAAAGCAGGACACAGGCTCTGTGTCAGGGAAGAAGGATAAATACACGTGCATATGTCACGGGGAGATCTATGGCACTATGGCACAACTCTGCCAGTAATGCTATGAATCAGAGCGTGGTTGTCCCCTTGGCATCTTTCACAGCCCAGCAGATCTGCCTCCAGAAACCCACACTGACTTTGTGGAAGGCTTCATCGCACCATGTTGGACACAGAGTGCCTCAGAGTTGGCTTCAGAAAGACAAGCTGCTTTATGACACTTCTATGCCTTTTTCTTCTGAATGAAAAAATACATTAGGACAGAGCTGATTTCTGTTCTTCACCCTTAAGCTCTGCTACTGGTAAACCTCTGTAGCTACTAAAACCCACAGTAGGAAAGGGAAAGACATTAGAAGCATGAGGAGAGGACTGTCCTCCCCCACAGTTACCCACAGCGTCTTTAAAGACGGGCAGGACTTGAAGTATACTGAGAACAGGAGAGGGTGGAATAAAAAATTAATTGTTTTTATTAAAAAAAAAGAAAACTGAGGCTAAACATTAACCTTTACTCAGTTACTGTTTTAACCACGTCACCAGACAGCACGCCGTCATTGCAGAAGTTGAAGACCTTCCTCCAAGCTCCTGTTGCCCGACACATAGAACAGGCTCACAGAGGGGGAACAGGTCCAATTCAGAGCAGGGTTGCAAACCTCCATCTCAGGAAGCGTCTCAGCCAGGGGACTATGGGATTTTTGATGGGAGAGAAGAAAGAAGTTGGCTCCGCCACTCCCTCCCTCAGCCCTTGGCTCCTTTTCTGAATCTTACCATGTAGCAGTTTTGATTTATTTCTCGAGCACCAATCCAAACCATTCTGACAATTGGGAATAATTCTTCCATTTTTTGTTCATTTGCACGGTTAGCTAGGCTTGTCCCCAATCAATAGGCACTACTGCTAACCTAAAACTACATTTTCAGAGCACCAACAATTTGATAAGATAAAAACAATTTCCAGCCTGCCTTAATATCCAATTGGATTTCAAGACAAGTAATAGCGATTTCTTTTTCCAAACTTAAGGAAATAAGTTTCTGGAAAATTTGCCTATGTCAAGTTCCCCATAGTCACCAAGAGGCAAGAACGCAGCTCTAAACCACAGTGTGAGACAGGAGGGGCTGAACATCCTTGTCACGTATAGCCAAAATCAAGAGCCTGGAGGGACTCTAGATAAATCCTACACTGACGCAACTCATACTTTCTTTCACTTTCCAGCCCCTCCCAGGATTGTGTCAAGTTAGACTCCTTCTGGGTTATCCAAACTTTGAGTTGCTAACTTCTATGCGGGTGCAGCCTCCACCTCACCCATTCCTCACCTCTGCTCTCTGGCCCTGGAGTCCAGGGGAGTTCAAGGTGGAACCACATGCATACCTCAGAGCCTCGCTCTAGCATATCTAATGACAACATGTAATGCTTATTTAACTTCTGGGATTGCCCAAAAGAGCTATATTTAGGAGAAAAATCTAAAAAGTTGCCCCTTTGACTTGTGTTCTCAGGAAGTTCCCGGCTCCTGCGAGTCTAACTGTACCAAAGCTAACTATTAAGTTCTTGTTATTGGAGCCCATTTCAGTAACAGCAGTTGTCCAGTGAGCATTATATTTAAACTGCACAAACCTTCTGGAATTCACATTAACATATAAAGGATGTTTTGCTCTGTCAAAACACTTTTGCTTCTTAATTTTGTGCTGTTATTCAGAAAACTGAAATAGGGATAATTGGCAGCCAAAAATAAGTTTCACAGCTTCTAAAAGGTAATAGTTGTCTTAAAAAATATTGAATATCTTCCTAGAAGCAAACATGTACACATTTTTTAGTATTCATTTCTGGCTGACTTTTAAAAAAACGAATTTAAATTAAGACACCTGCTGGTATTCACCTTCTACCTAATTTCAGTTATTGCAAACACACAATAGAAAAGCAAATACTGGCAGTTTCAAATAGCACTAGAGTTTGCTATCATATTCAGACTCTTGTTTAAAAGTATGCTGGTCAGAATAGGCTATTTTCACAGAGGAAGAGTTAATGTCATGTTCTGATTTCATTTTTGTTGCATAAGATAAAGATTTACAAGACTTCAAGGAGCCCCGAATTGATCAGTTTTGAAACTCTGAAGCACAATTACAATTTCAGTTATACACATGTTCAGAAGCAACAAGCAGCAGATTTTAAGAGATATTCAGATGTACACCCTCCAATTATGGGATGAGCATTCGTAATCAAATATACCAGCTTGAAATTAGGAGGATTATTCATTCACCGCTTGTCCCAGAATTGGTGTTAATGAGAAGAAAAAAGCCATGAAAATTCCTGCCCCAACTAATTTACAGTTAAGCTTCTAGATAGGAAGATCAAACTTGTTATTTGAGTATATGTGAAAGGTAATGTAAAAGTCTCAAATAATGTTTTTAAGTTTGCAGAATCATGTTGTATAGAAGAGACTTGAATGGTGGCTCTGGTTATAAATAAGTAATCAAATATTTTAGATTTAAACTCCTTATAGTAGGCTGCCTCTCTAAGTGGGTTGCACTATTTGGAAACAACAATGGGCTGCATCATGATAGGCTTCAGCTGGTGTAAATTGTCATCGCTGAAAGGCAAAGAAACAGAACAATCTGGAAGACCTGAGTTTTAGGTGTTTAATGCCTTCTCAAACATGCCAAAAGATCTAAATGCACAGAATAAACATCTAGATAGTTTTCATTCCAAGAGGAACTTGCAAGTAGAAATAAAATGCTATCTATCTAGCACTATTGTGCTATTGATTGCATCACAGAATCAGTCACCAGCCATGTTTTTCCTCTCCCTTCTCAAATCATTTTCCAAATGTTTTCTAACAGGGATCAATAACTCCAAGATTACAGCTCTCCTGGTGCCCACAGTAGCATCGCTCATCCAGAGACAGACTCAGCCCCCTTAATATCTGCTGAGGGGGGGCTACAGATGTATATTGGCTTGCAGCTGAGCATAAGAGTACAAGACTGCGGCCGAACTTATTACAGAGTTGTGGAGAATATGTCCAGTCTGACACACATACATCTGAGCAGGCTGCTCATCTCTTAGCTCTGTGCTAACCAATTTGCACTAGAAGGATGGTACAGGCCATATATGTCCAAAGTTCTGCTTTTCCTTTTTGAGAAGTAAGTTCAGAGATGGTTGCAGAGAGCAATCCAGAGTCTCCCCGTGCCAATCTTCTGCAAAAAAAAGTATTCAGGCAAGTAGTAGTTTGGGACAGTGGGGGACCATGGCTCGCAGCTAGGGAGACTAGCAAGTGCGAGGTTTGTACGCACAGGCCAGGCTCCATGTCACCTTGTGCTAGGTGCTGCTTCAAGCGTGGCTTGAACCAAAGGGCTGCACAGAAAAAAGAGGATGCAAGAGGATGTGGATGGGTAGGAAATGAGCCTGGCCAAACCAAATCCAATGCTGTGGCTCACCAGTATCTCTCTCTCTTTTTTTTTTTTTTTTTAGAGGGGCGTGAGAATCTCTTCTCAAATGTGGCAATTGGCTGGGGGTATTTCAAAATCCATTTACGTATTTACTCTTTTAGCAGTTGCTTTTGTCCCCATCTGCAGCATGGGTGTTTAAGAGGCCATGTTAAGTAAGCACAGTCTCAATCGACTTTACCTTTAACTTTCTAATAGCGCAGATATCTCCTGTTCTCAGAATGCTATTAAATGTTATCTTTCACCAACTGCTTAGTAAAAGTATGCTTTATGTTGATATCAATGTCTGTGGTGTAAGCAGCCCCTCCATCCTGACATTTGCAAGTGACATTACAACTATGAGGCATGTCTACACAGAAGGATCTCTCCAAGATTTATTGCAGCCCCAGTGAGGTTCTGAGCTGGAAAGGGCTTCAACCCTCTGCAGCAGCCAGAAATCGTAACTCAGAGACAGGTAAAAACATGGCTTTCTCAACTGCAGACAGTTTATATTTTCCTAAAACCAGCAAAACTAAGTTTTATAAGAAGCAGTGGGAGGGGTCAGCTGCAGATTCACAATGGGGAAGAGATTCCAGGGTGAAGGTATGCAGCACCTCTCAAAATAAAACTGTGGTTGAAAGTGCATCAGCAATGAGACAGGCAGTCTATCAAAAAATATCTGGGCCTTGAGCCTAAAAAGACAAGATGGGCAGTGAATTCCCAAGGCCTTTTTAAACTATTTTGAAAAATTACAGATTAGAAATGGAAAGAATTTTAATCAAGCTTTCAAGCAGTTTATTACAACCGTATAAACCTTCTGAATATAACTATCATGAAAAGGTAGAGGTCCAAGTGCAGCTTAAAAGGTGATGGATGAAAGAATTACTGTTGGGTTTTCACCAGAAAGAGTAAAAACAAAAAAAGAAAACCCTCAAAAAACAGAAACCCCTACTTAATGTCAAAAAGGTAATGGCAAATACGACAAAGTTTTACTGTGTTGGAAAAGTTCCTGCTAAGAATGGAAGAAGAGGAACCCTGAGGCGAATTGGTTGGAGTGACCCAGTAAACTCAGCTTTTGGAGGAAGCCTTTCAACACCACACTGCTTAGCTTGTACTCTGCAGGGGAAAAAAAAGAAAAGGAACAGGGAGGATTATACCCAACAATATTGCTCCAGGGTTTCGCTCATGAAGAATAGCCCTAGACTTTTTTATTGTGAAGTAAACTCAACTCCTTGCTCACAGGCTGCCTGATGACAGAAGGATGATATAATAAAACATCACCTGCTAGGTCTCAGCAGTTAGACACGACTGCCCCCCCCATGTCCAATCAGCGTTTTGTTACTGCCCTTTAATGGAGGCCACCATCTTGCAGTTCACACCAGCACTGCAGTGTAGCAGGCTGGTCACAACACGCTGCATAGTTCTCCATTGGGCAGAACTGTGTAAGAAACAATGGACAACTGTGAGTACTAACTTCATCAGAAGTACGGCATTGTTTGGTTGACAACTTCTGCAAACAGCCAGCTCCATATGTTATCACCTCTTAGAAAAGATGGGCAGGAGGGACAAACCTGTCTTGGGCACAAGATAGCCATCAAAGCAAAACAGCAAAAATATGATATGAGGAAGAATGCACTCGGTATCTTCACAAGCAATGTTTTTAACAGAGCTTTTAACTTGAAGCTTTAATTCCCTGCCTCTGAGCAGGCAGCACAGCCTTTGCTCATGTCTTGTTAGCAGACCATTCCCCTGTGATGCCTAATTCCACAAGAAGAATTGAAAAAGACCCTTTCCAAAGGCCATCCAGCTTAAAACCAGTAGGATAGACTCTTCTGCAGTGTCTATCGTGGTCATCACAATAGATGTTTGTCACAAGCTAACTCTTCAGGAGAGCTTCCGAAGATGACCTTTGATTCTCACCATGTTCAAGGAGTCCCTCTCAATCTTCTCCAGTTGCCAGGCCAGTTATCTTGCACCCTTCAGCTTTTATTTCTCCAGCCCTGGAGAGGGCTCCATTCCTCCACAAAGTCCTCAAATGTCTGATCCGTCTGTCCTGGTTAAGAATCAAGGATGTACTGGGTTTGTTGTTCCCATTTCTAATCACCACAGCAGAAACTCTGATACCACTTGCTTGTATCAAATGGGTAATTCAAGGAAGCGTCTTGTCCGACCTTCTGAGAAAAACGCCACAACAATGCCACACAAATATCACTATTTTGGCTAACACAGACACATCAAAATCCCTCATGGATCAAATGCCACTGCTGGGACTCTTCTTGTTACCATGCATAACAGGTTGTGATTTTGAACGTGCAGGGCACTGATGAGCCAGCAGCTATCCTTCTTCCCTGAAAGAAACCCTCCCATTGAGCATATTCACAATCCCAAAGCACTTCAAGAAGCACCATAATGGATCTGGGGAATCCAGGAACACATTCAATGGTGCTAGCTACATGCACTTTCAGGATGGTGAGAAACTTTGATCATCTGCCTTCAGTTGTTAAATGGCAGAATCCTATAAGAGTCATTGACACTCTTGTTGGCCCAGCTCTGTTTTGGTGAAAAAGTCTGTAGCTCTTAATCTGCCTTTCTATATTCATGTTCCCAGACTGGTCTCACCAGCTTATAGAGCTCCCTCTTCTGAGAAAAATCAGGTAACAGCGATGACCAGATGCTCTCCTATCCATGAGACTCCATGCTCTTTCATTATGGCAGATGGCAAACTCATGGGAATGACATCCCTCACTTTCAAAAGCTCTAGGTTTATCATCAACAGCTCTACAAATGTTTACAAAACAGCATCACTTTTTAAACTCCTGCTTAGGAGCCTGCTGGATGTTCCCAGCCTCTCTCTGGTCTATACACCTCCAGAAGCAGTGCTGGCCCTTTCAGTATTGATAAGCAGACATCCTAGAATAAGCTTAGAAAAGCAATGAATCCTTCTTAAAGCTTCACATCATCTTTCAAAGTTTACCGCTTTCCTGTGGACTTTACGTCTACTTTTTCCTTTCCAACATCTGTTGGTGACTAAGAACACTTGCATCACTGCCGTATGTCCTATGAACTAATCGCACCTACAGTGGTGTCATAGTCTCTGGCACTTTTTCAGCCTTAAATTGTACACTAGACATACCACATTTCTTCATGTAATCAGATGCCATCCTTTATCATCAAGGCTTCTTTGCAAAGAGAATCAACACCCATTGTACCATAGACTAGGCAATCATTTCTATCCTGGTTCACTGGGGCTCACTTACCTGCAAACAGCACACATTACAACAGCACTCACACATTTACATAGCCTTGGCTCAAACAGAACTGTCTCTGAAAATGACATTTTTTTCAATACTCCAGTAGTTATATGCAGCGGAATAAAATGCATGTAATTACAAGGCACTGTGGATATTCTAGGTCAGTCAAATAAACTATTCTAAGGTACTCACCCAAAAGATTTAACTTGCTAGAGTTGCCTGTTCCTCGTTCTCAGCGCGTTCTGTCCCAACAGCAGCATCCAAGCTCATTTCTCTGTGGCTATGGTAATGCATCTGACTTTTCCCTGATTAAGAAAAACTTTAATTTCCTTGAGCCATCTCCCATCCTAGCAAGGAAGTCTTTGGGCAACTTTTCATAAGATTCCCACAAAAGCTAACCTATTCATTGGTTGTTACCCATACTATTAGAACGCAACATGCAAAAGCTCTTTGCCTGTTTTAAGTGAATATAAATAAATAAATCATTCTCCTCACATAGTTTTAACATCAGAGATCACAATTCTAAGTTCATATTTATCTTGCTCATGACAGCTTCAGCTTCTCACTTTTAACATTATGCAAAGCCCTAATCTTTTAATCACTATACCCTTATTTCATTATCTCTTTAAACCTGAGCTCTTGTTGCAGAGTTGCTCTCCTGCTCCCATGCCTCTTAGAGCACCGAGGTTCAAGTCCCTTTACTTTATATTCTGTGAACAGCTTTAAATTCCCTGTGTGGGCAACGTTTCCATACAGTTATTGGCCTCCTGAAGACAGTTTTCTTGAGAACCACTTACATAACCGGTACATGATGCAAATGCTCCTCAGAGTCTAGCCATTTTTAAGAGCAACGCTAATAAAATGCCTCATTGCCCCATAACACATACCACACATCTACTTTTTGCCTCAAGACAGGACTGTCCTCCAATGGCAGCCTTCAGTTCCTTTTTTTTTTTCTCTTTATGATCTTTATCCTAATGCTTTGGAATGGCAAAACACTTTCTTTTAGGCTCCATCTTCTGAAACCTTCATGTTGCATTGGACTCTGAAGAATAGAGCCATGTTGTCTTTCAGAAAAGCAAATGCGGTGTTCGATGTTTTCAAGCTTGACAGATCTGAGGAGAAGCCATGCCCCCTCGCCCTCCAGAAGTGCTTCCTGTGGATTCAGCACAAGGTTTCCACGTTTTGGCAATGCTGGTGACCACCCTACGAAGCTGTATGGAAGCCTTCAGAAGGAGTTCTTTCTCCTATTTAAGAACAGGGAGGTGTTCTGGCTCAGTGTCAAACACCATTTTCTAGAACTCGTAAAGAGTTGAACTCGCACCAAACTGTGATGAGATTTGCTTGTTTTCTTTTACCAGAAAGGATCTGCTAGCAATGAAACCTGGCAAGTCACTGATGAACAGTCAGAATATATGCTAGTTATTACCTACTATAATTTCAGTAATTATTAATTATCTGCTATTCTGCCATGCCAGAGAATTTCCTTTTTCTGACAGTCTTTTCCCCTTTGAGCTTATTAATGACTCCTGCCAAAGAACCTCTCCTGTTTTCTCCCTGCTACAAATGAATTTCTCTCCATATCATGTAGCATTTTAATAAATGCTATAATTATTTTGGAGCATATAGAAAGCTTTCCAAAAACATGCTACAATTTATAAAATTCACAGCAACTGTTCATAAGACTCACAGTTTCACAATCCCCACTGATTTTCCCCTGTGGCTACTTCCTTTCCCTGTCCCCAGCACAGAGAAGAAATCCTATTTTATTTTACATACTTTAATCTCTACATGACATGGGCATTAAGTTCTAGACCCAGTGGGAAAATAAGGCAAGCAGAGTCCCAAAGCAAAGTTGTCAGGAACCACACTGAGCACAGGGGTCTAGGTCCCTGCTTCACCCTTCTTCCCCACAGCCTCCGTGCCTCTCGGGCAGGCAGGATCCGGGCTCCCCCAGGCTCTGGCTGCCACATGGTGCCGGCAGATCCACAGCATGCTGCCCCGTTGTGCCTCCCACACTGGGTCCTGTGCTACCAGGCAGCTGCTAGACTCCAGGACTTAGAGAGATGGAGAAATGTCTACCTAGCCTTGCAAAACAGCACCCCCAGCAAACTCCGTCTAGAGCACGCACACGCATATTTTACTCACACTCACGGCATTCATTTCTGAGATAAAGCCAGTAATCAAAGCAATAAAGCCAGCTTTTTAAATTACACCCATGCAATGCACACAAACACGCAGACTTTCAAAGCATGATTTCAAAAAGAAAAAGAAATCCCTGTCATGGGACGAAGACTTGCTAGTACATGATCTTTTTCTATTTTCGCCCACTCATACTCAAAATCTTTGGCTTAGCTAACATAATAATAGTAATAATGAGCATTACTTCCTAACCACTAAGTTTGCTATACTTACCTAAACAAAAATAGACGTTTTAAAATAAGACTGTGCAACTATACTAAAGGAATGCATGCTTAAAATGAAATTTTACATTAATTTAACAAATGCCGGTGGGAAACCATTTCATCCTCAGTAGATGTATCACCCTGCAATAGACACATGAATTATTACTTGGAAAACATCCTACAAAAACAGAAAAAAGGGTATGTACACAGAAGTGGGGTCGTGAAACAAACATATATGTATTTCACAACCCATCAACAGTTCTGCCCGGGATACTTTCTGACACAAATGTAAAAAGATAGCCTTACTAACAGTAGCTGTCTCAGGAGGCGTTATTCCCCATCCGTCCTTTGCTTCAAACTTCAGCATCTGTAGTAAGCATGTTTTGTTCATCTCAGCTTTAACCAACACACAACTCACAAGAAGAAACAATGCACTTCCACCCTCTCCCCACAAAACTTGTTGTCATCTATGAAATAAAGAGAATATTTTCAAATGGTTGGGGTTTTTGTTTGTTGTGGGGTTTTTTAATATTTCAATGGAAAAGAGAGCATTAGTAGGCCTCTTACATCCTGAACGCTGGGATGGCCCTGCTTCCAGAGAATCAGGACTCTGGCTACGCAGACCTACCTCAAAACCTAAACTCTAGAGCTGAAACTATTCCTTCTATTGTTAAAATATTTTAAAGTAAAGCAATACAGCCTGCATCACTATTTCTTACACTGTCAGCATAGTAATCACCACTCTAAAAACACCTAAAGCTGCTCACTTTACAGATTGGAGCAATTTATTTCTATAGGTGACTGTAACTCATCAGGAGGGTGCAGTGAGAGGGATGGGATGGGGACCCGCACGTCAGCCTTGCGCACAGACCTTGCAGCAGCGTTCCCACCAGCAGCATCACCAGGACACGGGACATCAGCAAACCCTTGGCCGGGGGGGCAGGCGTGCCACAGGCAGCAATTTTGACCTGAGTCAACGAGAACAAGCTACTGCGCTCTCTGAGCCACACTTGACCTGGGCCACCAGTCTTGCGCTAGCTTTACCCATGCAGTGGGCTAGCAGCCGGGTGGCAGCACTGGGCTTTGGCGGCTCGGTTGGGCTGGTGACAGGCCTGGGTTTTGTCCCAGCGGCTGAAGATCTTGGCAGCCCCATTGTCCCCGCTCCCTGTCCTGGCCTCACCACTTTGGCAGGGCAGGCAAGGCCCAGAGAGCGCGCAGCCTCTCTCCTCCCTGTTCCCCCAGTTTCCAGCCAGTTTCTGTGGATGAGAGCTGCGACCCATGGTCCTAAGGGGGGAGGGGGGAAGCAACAACTGCTTCAATCACTGTGCCTGAATCCAGCGGGGACTGGGATTCAGGTTCCCATGGCCTCAACGGGATCTCATGCCAGCACAGCATTCCCAAAAGAAGGCCAAGGAAGCAAAGAGCAAAATCACTTGATAAATGTGTTCATCATGTTACCGACTTCATTTTTAATTCCTGTAATGAAGCACCAGTCAAATCTTTGCTACAGAAGCATCAGATTTGGACACCTTCCCTCCTTGTTGCCCAGGGAAGCGCTCTCCACTGCCAGGAAGAATCAGGCCACGTGGAAAAGAAAAGAAATTTTGCTAATTCCCTCTCTGGTGGGAATGTCCTCATTCACGAGAAATACTAATTTTAGCAAACATCACAATTTGTTTCGGTTATATTTTCCCCAAACACTAACAGGGAAAAAAAAAGTTGAAGGCTGCATTCCGTTTTCCCTTTTGGGGTCTTGATCTCCATGTGAGGAAAGTGACTGAAACCAAAAAAAAATAGCATCAGTCCCCTGGGGAGAGGCAAAGCACAGGGTGATTCACGCTGTAACGCTCTGCCTGGGAAGGCCTGTCCTCCCCCCAGCGTAACCCACATGTTGGCAGCCCCTGCAAAGCTAAGCCTGCAGCAGCAGCCAGCCTTAAAAGAGGCAGTTCTCAGAAAACGGAGCATCTGTTTTCAGTTATATCACTGTATAAACTGCAATCTCACATCTCGGCACAAGCTTTAAAAGCATCCTGGGGTAGCAGGGGGGGGGTGACAAAAAACAGCGTCATATTCATTAAGTATGGACGTGGTTTCAGTCGTCTGCTTTGTTGCTGCTTTTGCTCATCTTCAAACCGTGCTTTCACGTCTGTGCGCAAGCTGGGTGCTCGTGAAACAAGTAGGGTCCTGTGGAGCGAGGGGCTCCCGGCCGTGGGGCTGGCAGAAACGGCGCCAGGGTTTGGGAGGCCTCCGGGTTGCCTCGGCTCTGCCGCTGGCCAAAGGAGACGATCGTAGCCAGTTCCCTCCCCCGTCCTCTCTGACACAGGATGCTTTACGAGTGACTCAAAGACTATCGTTTGCAACCTACTAAGGAAAAGCACGATAAGGAAAACCTCAGGCCTAATACTATCCCAGGAACACACGGCTGGAGAAATAACACTGCAACTTTCCGCTCAGCTGGTGTGTCAGACCTGTCGGGAAGGCTGGTCCCAAGGGCTGAGCAGGCTCCTCTCTGCCTTCGCTGAGCGTCCAAGGCCTTTGGCAGGCCCCACCAGCAGCAAGGCCAGCTACTAATTACTGCCATCAGCGTGCAGCAGAGTGGCCGACCCAGGACGACTGTGCGTATTCCACATGTAGACAAAAATCTGGGGCAGCTCAATTGCTGCCGGTCACTTCTTCTAGTTTTAACCACAGGTGCTAATAACAGAATGTGTTCAAGGGAGCAGACAGCTGGTGAAATGGTGCCCACCGAAGAGAGCACAGCTGTCTCGGGGACACAGCCCTGGGGACGGGCTGTGCTGCGTGGGGTGGCGCAGGGTGCCCCAATGGTGGCACAGGGTGCTTGCCCCACACCGTGGCCTTCCCAGCCCCGTGCAAGAGGTGCCCCGGGGGTGCAATGCCAGGCATCTGGGGAACAGGGTACGCAAACTCTGGCCTAGAGAAAATGCCAGGGAAAGGGTAATTCCTGAACCTGAAGCCTTTGAAAAAACACCTAGATAACCAACGCAAGACAAGAAGGTGTTGCTGCGAACCTCTTCTTCCTCCCTCAGGAGGAGATCCGGCAGAGGCCCCACACCTATCCGTCTCTTGCAGATTTAAGGAGTCACTTGCAATAGGGAAAATAACTTCTCAGGTTATAGGAGAGACCAAGGAGGAAGAGCCCAGCTGAGGATGTGGCGGGAGTTCCTCAGGCTGGCGGCAGCTGTCTGACGTCTGTGAGGACGCATGCACCCACCCCAGAGCCACCAGCCAAGGACATAGCTAGCTCTGTGACCAGAGGATATGCCAAGCACTGCCAAACTCCATCAGTAGCGCCTCTCTTCAAAGGGCACATTTTCACATTCCTCCCGGCTTTCGCTGGCTCCCGGAGGGCTCAGCTGTGCTGTGCACGCTGCAGCTCATTTTCTCCCAGGTGCGTGGAAATCGTGCTTCTAGTAATTCACAATGGCACTGAGGCAACTCCATTTTGACTCAGCTAATCCCGCACTTGTCCCACAATTAAAATGCAGGTGGAGGAAGAAGCTGTGCTCCAGCCTTTCACATAATAGCCTAACAGCGAGAGCACTACTTTCCTTGAATGGTGGGAAGCTTCTGCCTGAGGCCACATTTTTCAGCTATAACCATCTCTCTTCAGAGATAAGCGCTGGCTAAGAAGAGGTGATCCAGTCCTCCCATCACTGCTCTTCAATTTTGCACAGGTTTTTAAAATGCAGTGGTCTTTTTTTACCCACTGCCTCCCGGGCACAGTGAAGAATGACACTTCCCCTTCTTCACTCCTACTCTCACAGGATGGTTGGTAGCCTGGTGATCAAGGGACTCACAGGAAGGAGCTGGCTTGGGAATCCTCTTAGGCAAAGAGGGGGCCCAAAACCCTGTCTCACACATCCCAAGCAGGCTCCAGGCGTGGAGCTACTGGATTAGAAGGGTGGCAACCAGCCAATTTAATATAAGATAAACCTCTCTCTGCAAATTCTCGATTCCCTTCCTTGCACTAGCAAGGGACCCTGGGATGACTAGCCAAAATGTTAGCCCTGCAGCTGGGGAGATAAATCTCACCATTTGCTACTGAAGGGTCTCAGCTGGGAGAAGCGCTCCGCAGCAAGCGGCTCAGCCAGCATGGCATCAGCTGGATGTGGTGCAGCACAGCATCAGCTGGATGTGGTGCACTGTCACCAAACTGAAAGCATCTCTGTTAAATTGCTAGTGAAAACTAGAGCATCTCTAGACTCTGGAATATGGTGGCAGTTTCTCCAGGGAGTATGTGTTTAGTTTCCAATGAATCATGTTGTTCAGGTAGAATTTAAGTATCTTTGTGGCTCTGGGTCTAAATATCTAGAAGTTATATTAAAAGTCCAGCAACAGGAGAGCTGCATTAGCACAACGCTGTACTTGAGCTAATAAGCCTTGCTGAGAGGCAGGGTACGTTAGCCCCCGGTGCTGTGCCATGCTATTGCAGCTCCAGGCCAGGGCTGGCTCCCATCCAGCTGTATAGGAGCGCAGTGTCTGTCCCTTCTCTCTGGCTACTCACACCTCTGCAAGCTGTACAAATGCCACCTTTGTCCTGCCCCTTTATACTTACTTCAATATACTTATATCGAACAGTCTTGTTCAATATATTCATCAATGACCTTGAGGAAGGGACAGAGTGCACCCTCAGCAAGTTTGCTGATGATACTAAACTGGGGGGAGAGGCTAACACACCAGAAGGCTGTGCTGCCATTCAGAGGGACCTGGACAGGCTGGAGAGCTGGGCGGAGAGGAACCTCATGAAGTTCAACAAAGGCAAGTGCAAGGTCCTGCACCTAGGGAGGAATAACCCCAGGCACCAGTACAGGCTGGGGGTTGACCTGTTGGAAAGCAGCTCTGCAGAGAAGGCCCTGGGAGTCCTGGTGGACAACAAGTGAAGCATGAGGCAGCAATGTGCCCTTGTGGCCAAGAAGGCCCATGGTCTCCTGGGGTGCATTAGGCAGAGTGTTGCCAGCAGGTGGAGGGAGGTGATCCTGCCCCTCTGCTCAGCCCTGGGGAGGCCTCAGCTGGAGTACTGTGTCCAGTTCTGGGCTCCCCAGTACAAGAGAGACATGGAGCTCCTGGAGCAAGTCCAGCGGAGGGCTACCAAGATGATTAGAGGGCTGGAGCACCTCTCCTATGAAGAAAGACGGCAAGAGCTGGGCCTGTTCAGCCTGGAGAAGAGAAGATTGAGAGGCGATCTCATCAATGTGTACAAGTATCTGAAGGGGGGGTATCAAGAGGATGAGGCCAGTCTCTTCTCCGTGGTGCCCAGCAACAGGACAAGAGGCAACGGGCAGAAACTGAAACACAGGAAGTTCCATCTTAAACCTGAGGAAAAACTTCTTTCCTGTGAGGGTGACAGAGCATTGGAACAGGTTGCCCAGAGAGGTAGTGGAGTCTCCTTCGCTGGAGAGAGTCAAAACCCGTCTGGATGTGATCCTGGGAAATATGCTCTAGAGGACCCTGCTTGAGCAGGGAGGTTGGACTAGACAATCTGCAGAGGTCCCTTCCAACCTAAACCATTCTGTGATTCTGTGATTCCCATCTTCAGTCCTGCAATCCTGCAGCAGCCGGACTGGTTTCTGTGCAGCATCCAGCAATAAAGCACCTCTCACCTTCCCTTCCTCCTTTTTCAAACCCGTGGAAATATGATTCACACCCTGTTGCACTGGAACAGAACAGAGCATATGGGCCAGACACAGTGATCAGGCTTTTTTTTTTTTCCTCAGATCATTCCATAAACTGTGATTAAGTCCAGTGTTCGCAACACGGTTAAGCCATGATCAATATGGACCTGCCATAAACTCACATGAAATGGTGCTTTCATCCGAGGAAACAGTGCCTAGCTGTGACCCCAAGTACTTCGTAAAGCTCTTAGCTCCCAGCACAATCCCTCCACGCACTGTCTAAACAAGGACAATTTCTTTGCATGACAGCACAAGCCACAAACATAAAACTGCTGTTACAATAGGTCACTCTTTCTCATGTGCTGTTTCTACGCAGCTTTATCTTTCCTGCCATTGCCAGAGGCTACTCGACTAGGACAGGGGGCTCTAAGGCAATGAAAACAGACCAATACATCAAGGAGGAGATGAATGGCTACCGCCTACCACTGCTCAGTTTCCTGTTCTCATTGGCTTGGCATGCTCTTTAATGTCATGCAAAGCCGAGTTAACTGAGGCATAGGGTTGCTGACATTATTCTGGCTCCTGTTGTAAGGGTACTAGCCAAGAAAGCAACCTTCCTGGAGAGGAGAGCACAGTTGCCACACTAAGGAAACAAACTGATGCTTCTGAACCAAAGAAGCCATTTAGTTCCTATTTCATTTCTCCAGAAGGTCAGTAAGCTAAAATAGTTGGCAGTGAAATCAACTGCCTGAGTACTGAAATCAATGCCACTCAGCCATCAGGCAGCTGTATTTAAACCTACCATATCTGATACCATGGATACCTGTGGTTTGTAAGCATCAAGCTTTTAGCTTCAGCCTTGCGTATTTGGTCACCAGTACATCCAGCTAATGCACATCTGCACAACTCCTCCAGCTGCCAGTTTAAAAGACAGATCTCTCACTCCGCAATATTTGCACTGTTCACCCTCATCACCCTAAATTTGACAGAGCTGGTCATTTGTGCCTGGGAACAGCTCATACTCCAGATCTGTTACAGCTGAGTTTGCCGGTACTGATAGGAGCAAGCCAGAGGAGCTGCCTTTCTGTTGGCCATGCTGGGAGAGGTATGCTGCTCTAATTATGCTGACACAATCAGAGTAACAAACTCGTCAGTGTACCATGGGCTTATCTAGAAAAGGCGCTTACAGGGATTAGGACTTCACTTCTGTTGTTAAAGTCAGGCAAGTTGTGCCCCTGACTTCAGGGGCTTGGGAGGTCACTCCAGGCCAAGGAGAGGCTGGCGGCAATCAGACTGTGGCCCCCGTCACAAAATCAATGGTGTCCATGTGGTTAGTGCTGCTATGTAAATTGGTGGCTTGTGAAACTGATTAACACAGGAACAACTCACCTAAAAATAAAAGATGTCATAACGAGAGGCAAATGCACTTTATCTTCCGGCATGCCTTAAACAGTTCTAAAAAATTAACACATTTTTAAAGATGCACACAATTTATAGATTTTTAAGTTTCTCTTAAAAGTGCATTAAGAATCATACACAAATATGGTAAATCCATTTGCAGAAATATGATAAAGTTAAACATACAGAGAGGGTATGCAAAGGTTCCCACTCCTACTATTGCTACTCCACTGTTGCTACAATTGTAGCTGAGGAGTTATTTTACTTTCAGTAGCTGATAACCTTCCAAAGAAGCTTATTCAGGAAGGCAGGTTCACAATATTCTTTTTGAGCAGTTTGTGCAATTAAGTGACTAAAAAGGCAATCAGAAAATATACTCAGTGACAGACATAGAAGAGCTCACAGGCAGTCTATGTTACACCAAGGAGTGGGAATCAGATCTGTCAGTAGCTTTTTTTAGTAAGTGCAGGGCCATGCAGGACTCACTGCAATGTTTTTATACGCTTTCACTTACCCGCAATTAATATTCTCTGTATCAAATTCTGGGATGAGGTATACTTCTGCAGTTTGTGGAGACATGCTTCATATGTAGACAAGTCCGATAGGTAGGCGTTTACTGTTTGTTTGACCAAAGCTGGCAGTCCCTATTGACGTGCTTCGTGTAAAACTAGGAAGCAGCTGGTTTTGGTTTCATATAAGTTACCACAACAAAGTTGCAATGGAAGGGGCAAGCAGAGACACACATTCAATTTGAGCACCCTTTATCCAGATCACAGCACACACTGTTCCTGAGACAGGCCTGTCCAGGAACCAGCCTTGGCAGCTGCTGTGTCAAGTGTTAAGGAAGGAATTGTGCACACCATGTAACTTAATCGGAGGCTGAAATAAACTGCGTAGTATAAAGAACTCACTTATGTCACCGTTAATCTACCTGAACTGCAAAAATCGACTTGCAAAATCACCAAATAGCCTTACATGAGCTTTCCTGCTCCTTCTCTTCAGTAGTGGTCTGCAAGGCCCTGGAGTCATGAAGCTGTGGCTTCGTGAGGGACAGTGGCCTTCAGGTGGATGCCTACATCAGCCAACAGCCTTCAGTGTAATGGCCAAGAAACTATGCAGAATTGAGAAGTCTGGGCCAAATTCTCCCTTTCTCCCATTGCAGCTTGTCGGCAACGCAAGTAGGGTGGGATTCCCTTCTCGCACCAGCTGGGAATTTCTGTGTTGCAGCATGAGGCCAGTCTGCATAGAGGTGCCATAAGCACCTTCTGTAGCACTGACTCTCCGAGCCTTGGGTGCAGTGAGCCAGTCACAAACCAAGAAGAAGATGTGACAACACAGCAGCAGTTTTCATGTGCTGTCTACATTGCCCAGACTCTGAGGGGAAGGATGCTGCGTAGGTAACTGCTGAGTTATAATCCGCTTCAAATATCCGCAGCTGAGCAGATCTTGA
This sequence comes from Struthio camelus, assembly GCF_040807025.1. Lineage (NCBI taxonomy): Eukaryota > Metazoa > Chordata > Aves > Struthioniformes > Struthionidae > Struthio > Struthio camelus. The sequence continues at coordinate 35,729,800 of NC_090942.1, read as the reverse complement.
TTACAGAAAAGAACTTGACCCATTGTGTGCATACAAATGTGCATGGACTTGCAGAAGGTATGACTGGATTACAATTTTAACTAACATAAATATTAGTCAAAGAGTTGTTAAGAGATTTAAAAGCCCATGAAGCTGCTACATCTAATTACGCATGTTGTCAGGAGCAGGATATACTTAATACAGACTTAGGTACAAGTACCACTAAAGAAGCCATGCAAATCTTTCTGTTTGGTGATCTCTGAAAACTGAGCGACTGGCATTTTTTTCAACTTAACTTCAAAGAGTATCGCTCTCCTTGCCTAGAATTTCAGGTAGTTTTCTTGGATTACAGATGGAGAAATTGCCCTCGTGGTACTAGCTCATAGGCAATCTTTTGTGTAGAGAGCTCACTAGAAGGGATTATTTGCACTAATCTTGCAGTGCAAACTTAGAATTGTTCTGTGTGGAAGAGAAAATAATGTGACTATCTGTACTCTGTGGAGCTGAGAACAGACATTCAACCTTGAACACTGGATGTCTTAAGAACGAAGCAAATTGCAAGGTAACAATGAAACCCCACAGCTATTTGGAGAGGGGCCCAGCCCCTCCACACACTGTTTTATGGGAGGACAAGTCCCTCAAGAACTGGGAAATAAATCTTTGGTTCTCCCACCTTTTTAACTTGCAACACATAAAAATGTTTCCTCAAGCTGGAACATGGCGCTCTGCTCTCATGCGGGATCTGCATTTCAACAACTCCTTCTGGGAGAGGAGCCTCCGAAAGGTCCCTGTGCCCCTGCAGGAGCCCTTTTCCAAGCCTCACTCCCCTTGCAGGTTAATACAGAGGTGCTATGGCCAGCAGCCGCCTCCTAGCACCATCCTTCCCCGGGGAAGAGCCCAAATGGCCAGGCATCCACACGAACGCCTGCAAGGCAAGCAAAAGGAGCTGGGAAGGGATGTCAGAGGCCTCGTTCTCCTGTGTCCATCGCATGCAAGAGATTCCAGCTCAATCTGATTTTATTCCTTCTTCTTTTATTAGCCGCACGCAACAGGCCTAACACAGTGGTGTCAGGGCCCATCTTGGGAAAGGTGCCACAACACTTAACCAGTGCCAAGAGACAAGCCATGGACTGGTGGCCCCAGCAGGTGAAGCTCCTGTCAGCTGGTACATCCTCAGCTGCCTCTTCGCACCAGCTCCCGCCCTGTACACTCAATTCAGCCACCGTGTTCAACACAATTACAGTTCAAAGCGTCACCAAAAAAACTCCTGAATGCACTTATTGTTAGCAGTTTGAAGCTGATTCAAACGAGCCAAAAAAGATGACTCAGACAGCAAAACAGAAGAGACAGTGTCTGAGGAGCTGGCCAGGTAGCTACCTGCAGACGATGAAAGCATGCCACAGGGAGCGTTCTCCTGGACTGCCTTGCAGAGAGTTATGGGGAAGTGCTGGTTTTGGAGGAGGCTTGATCTGCTGCTGTTCCTTGGGCTGCCAACAGTCAAGCTCAGTCCCTGGGGCGAAAGTGTCAAGGATACAGACAAGTCGTACTAAAATATTAGCACGGCAGTGACTTTTGAAAACAATGATTAGGTATAATGACTTTTGTTCCCTCTGTAACAGAGAATTAGGATACTGGTTTTACAGCTTTCCTAGCAGCTTTGCTTCCTCAAAGCAGCAGTTCATCCTCAGGAAGAAAACCCAAAATTAAACATTCAGTAGTTCTGACCACAAAAAAAATTGTCAGATGACAGAAAAAGGACAAAACAATTCCAAGTTTTGCCATAGCACAGCCTTTCTCCCCCTCTTCTCAACCACCTCTCCCACCAACAATGGAAGTTACTGGCTCCAATTTGGACAGCTTATGAAAATCATAGAAGTTGTGGCAACAAACACATCCTGAGGTTTGCATTGCTGTCTGCGTGAGGCTCGCATGGCTGAATCAGCTTTCCAAGCTATGGATCAGCATCCAGGCCCTTGTGTGCGCTTTTGGAGAAAGTGCGGCAGCAGCCTGGCTAACCATGACATTTCTACTGGGTAGGTTTGTGGAAATTGGCATGAGTTACCAACTTTGTTCAGTGTATCCAGGAGCCCTCTGACGAGTTCGGTGAGACGTGGAAGTAGGACAACACTTTAGTTCAGTTATACTTTTCGGAGAGTTATTTCCAGGCTGGTTCCTGCACTATTACTGCTGGGATCCTACAGATACTTCCCTAAGTGAGGAGCCAAATGCTCCATGTCTCCCACTGGGGCTTCACTTCCATCCTCTCCTCTCCTGCAACGTGAGAGGAAAACAGGTGGTTTTCAGAATAGATGAATGTGACTGTACAAAAACAAGAAAATCCAGGCCTACAAATCTCCAGAGTGAAATAACATTAATGACTTGCTTAAGTATTCTTAATGTCATAGTCTATTTAGGTCCTCTAACTTAAAGCCAGCAAAATGAGATACCTAATAATTTAAATAATGCTTTGGCTTGCAAATCTATCATTTTCCCCATACAATGTTTCTCTCCCACTCTGTAGGCTATAGGAAAGAAGTTTCAACTTTTAAGGATATTTTGACATTACACAGCAATGATACACATTAATTAAGGTGTTTTCCTTTCACTTAATAGAAATCAGTCAGTGAAAAGATATCTGAGACATTTGTCCCACGTGAAAAATTTAATTACTCACCTCTATTTTTACCCTTGTATGAGAACACATCTCTCTCAGCAGCCCTTATCTGGTAAGCCCCTATGCTCATTCCACGGATGCTGGCTATTATCCTGTGATCTTCAAAGGCCTCTCAATGTCCACGTGGCTGGGAGAGGACAAGAGAGCCAACAGTAACAAGGAAGAATAAAGGACAACGACCAAAGCTGCACAAACACACAGATGAAATACTACCTTTCCCTGCTGCAGAGGACCTTTAACTCCAGCCTCTTTACAGCTGGATCTCTTAATCCATGCTTTTAATAAATGGAATCTGAGCAAATCATCATTTGCTCTAAAAGCAGGGCAATAAGCTTTGTATTAGCTATTAAGGGAGGACTTAGACCAGGGCAGACCTGGCCTTGTCTAAGCTGGAGAACAGAGAGTGATATTACGGATCACAACCGCATCGCCTGGCACAGCAGTAAATATTGCACCAGCCGGCATTTGTGGGAGAGCAAATTACCCCAGAGCCTCCCCAGTAAATCTGTACCTGTTCATAATATCCTTACACGCAATCTGCACCAAAGCAGGGAAAAAAATGCAGCAACTGCCCCTGCCCCCGTAAGCTCAAACCCCAGGCTGACAAGCAAACTGCCCGAGGGTGAGATGCAAAGCTGCACAATTTCTCATAGATAGATACTCTCTATAAAGCAGTTTTCTCAGGGTCTCCTGTTATGAAACAAGTTTGTGATAACTGTGTCTGACTTCCCTGAATCCACTCGGTCAGTTGGCCTGGTTGCTCCTTGCGCAAGAAGCTGGGTGTCAGAGGAAGAGAAAGTAATAGCCTCATAGACCAGTTGGGAGCATGAATTGCATTTGCAGGGTGATGGCAAAAAGGGGAGTTATGGGAAAAACAAATTGGCAGGAACATAAAGAGCCCACGGAGAGAAAGAGCTTCCCCAGGGTCGCACATACATATTGCAATGGTTTGGGACATGCAATTTCCTTGCAACATAATATTTAATTGTATCACATTAACATTCCTGTGCTGTAGTAAAATGTGCTATTGTAGCATGTTTTGACACGAGCTCTAGGTTTTGGCCTGTTTTTGCTGTTAGTGCCGTATTGTGGCAGCTTGCTGTAACTACATTTTATCATGTGCACGCTCATTGTCTCAGAGCTGCTCAAAGCCAAGGAATGCAAAAACTTTTGTTTCAAAATCTTGTTTTTGAAACAAAAAGCTTCTGAAAACCACAGTTCCGCCTGGAACCCAGGAAATCTAGATTCAAGTCAATATGAGGAAGATGAATTTTTTCTTTCCTTACTGAATATGAGGTTAAAGTTTTAAAATCTGAGCTAGCGGGGATGTCGGTAGCTAGAGGAAGAAGGGGGTCCCAGGACTGTGCTATACCTGAGAAATCTTTCTGATGAAATACACAGCTGTTGCACTGATGATGATTTTTCTTTTGCTGTCTTTGCCATTTTTTAAAATGTTTCTCATGAAAGTTATTTATGTAAAAATAAAACAAATGAGAGTACTAAACTGGAGCACCAAGGTAGTGCTATACATGGCTCTCTGCTTATACACTCACCCAGTTTCAGAAGGCAGACCCAAGGGTATTAGTTAGCTTCTGGATGCTATTATAGAAGAGTAGCAGCAGTGAGTGAGGGTGGGTCATTGCTTGTGCATGGAGAGGAAGTGGGTTCGCTGGGGCAGGGAGTGCAGGCACACCCCTTCACTTTCAGGTCACTTCTCTGTTCCTTCTCGGACATTGTACAATCTCATTTCTTCAGCTTAAACTGCTTGTGCTCCATCAGTATGCTATTGCCACATTCCCGCTTGAACCCAATCCCCAAAGAGGTCTGTCTGATTTACAAACACTAGGGAATTTAGTGTTCAGCATTCCCTGGAGCAAGGAAGTCCCATCGCACTGCAAAGGGAGAGATGGCTGAGAAACAGGAGCACTGTGTTCCTGACCCAAACTCAGAAAGCAAACACATATTAGAACCTAGGACTGAATCCTGGAGTACTGATTCATCATCTTACGCAAACAGCCTACTTCCGTCCCCATCACTGAGCGTATCCCCAAAACCGAGATTTACCAGCTAAGAATTCTCCATGAATTGTGGCTCATAGAAGAAATGGACAGGTATGCAAGCTGACTAACTGTACCATTGCTGTGTGGAAAGCAAATTCCTTTCTGCCCTTGGTGAGTTTGTCAGCATTCGGAAATTTATCAAAACAGCAATTCTTCAGTACAGTTCTTAGTACAGTTCTCCACAAGAAACGTTGGAAAGAAGTAGCAATTCACTCCCAGAATTTAGTCAGTGTCCAAGTTTAGGCAAGGACAAATGTCACAGACCTTTATAGTATTCCAAGAACTAAAATCCCTCAGCTCCCTTCCACTCATTAGAGAAATAGCCCAGAACCTAGTCTCTTCCAAGTTTCAAGCCAGGAAAAATGCATTGGTCTCTATACATTTGTGTTCGTTCTGCATGTTCCTTATTTTATATTTTCCAAACTGATTTCAGCCTTCAGTCATCAAATTCAGATACTTGTTTTAACAATGGATAACTACATTGTGCATGTGAATGTTTTCCCACAAGTATAAGCACTAACTCAAGAGTACTGTCCTTGCAAACAATGCTATTGTAATATATAGTAACATCAAATATTTAGCTGGTGTACATGACACAGCTTCACTGGAACTAACAGAGCTACACCAGTTTACACCATCAAAGGGCTTGGTCTATAGCTATTTTACCACTACTGGACAGCCAGGGCGCTATGTTTGGGCCAACAGGATTTACGACCATTTTAAATAGAACCAATTTTATTCTGCATGTCAGGAAACTGCTAGGTTATTGGACTGCAGGCAACTGAGTACTTTTCCACTCTTTTAGCTATTGCTATCAGAAATTATAAGTTAGTCGATAACCACATTCCTCTGAGATGAGTTTGCCAGCGCGCTGAAGGAGATCTGTTCACACTGGGGGCATTGTTTTCTGGACTGTTCCAAACAATACAGAAAACACTGTGTTCTCCTTTGAGTACTATGAAGAAAGAGCTCAGTGGATGGGCTTTTAACGAACTAGCATATGCAATTTTATAAGCTATACTCTTTAAAAAAGAAAAACCCTGTATGTTATGTAGAACCAAATTATGATTCATTTATGGACTGCATCCAGCATCAGAAATATGGATTAGTTTTGGCTGGGCTTTCTTAGCAACAGAAATAAATATTTCATTCCCAGCAGAAAAAGAAAAAAGAAAACAGAGACTACACTAGCCTTTGAGGCCACTTTATTCTTATTATCCAAATGCAATGACAAATTCATTGAAATTAAACAGAATCAAGATATTTAGGATGAGACCTTGGTCCAGCTAGTTAACTCACTGCAGAGAGATGTTAATCTGCACATACTATACCACATCAGTTTTGCCAACCAGGTCAGAGGTCGCATTTCAGACACTTACTTGCCGCTGATACTTTAAATAGCAATGGAATGTATGTGCCCCTCATAGGGCTTGTTATGGGGAGCAACGCAAAAAAATATTGGTTTTGAGGTGGCTCTGCAAACCGGCAATGTCCTGGTGGAAAACAAAGTGGACAGACTCACCTGTATGGCATTCCAAGCCAGACACTAAGAAGTGGGCAGACTCCTCATTGCCCAAATTGGAAATGAATAAGTTCTATTTATGTGCTTTTTATCCTCGGTTACACTATTGCTCATACACAAGGAACTTCAGTCCTCAGATCTCTTTCCTACCATTCAGGATCACTCAGAGCATGTACTTGTTTTTGCATCATTTGTTCTCACCTTCTCTCTTACCTACTGATTTCTTTTATTTGTGAAGGTAGCTGGATCAGGCCAGAAAATAAAGACCAATAATTTTCTCAGTAGGAGTTCAGCATAGTCCAACAACGAAACAATGAAACAAGCTTGTAATGAGGCAGAGCAGACAGCACATGTGAAACAAAGTTACTCATTTTCCCTAAGTGGAAGCTTGAACTATTTCACTTACATGACTGCAAACCTTCAGAAACATGAGGATTTAAAAGCACAATTACATTTATGTCCTCTCATCCCCTTCTCTTACCCCCCCTTATATGCAAGCAACCTGAGAGGAGTCCATAGGAGATGAACAGACGGACTGTCTTTACTGAACGCCAGTGGGGTTGGCTGCCTGGCAAAACTTAGCTTATCACGTTCATGCTCTTCTTGAGAGGATCTGTGTCCTAAAGAGCAATTCCAAACCGAGATGTCTGCGTCACAGTCACTGCCAAGGAAAGTCTCCAGGCTGGATCATAGCCCAGCTTAATGCTTCAGCTTTAAAGGGGCAATTTCAATTTAGGATTTTTTTTTGCTTTGTTTTTAAATGTGGTATATTTCACATTGCACAACTATATGGACCCACAGTCAAGCTACATTGAGAAGAGGATGAAGGAGGGGGAAGTAGTGCAGAAGAAAAATAAGTGTAATGTTAAAATAGCGAGTGTGTTTTAGCAGCACTAGAAGTCGTCTGAACATTCTTGCCTACATGTTTTTCTCAACAGAATCAGGTCTGAGGACAGACTGTAATATTGATATTAAGCAGCATGATGGCTTCTCGGACCCCATTTCTAAGGGGACATAGACAGGAGCAACTACTCATTGGCAGTTATAGCATCTTCGTTCTTCTTTCCTAATCCACAATGCTGCATACAGCTCAAGTAGGCAAAATGGTCCTTCACTCTGTCAGCCTCAAGCGATAAGAGAAGCAGCAAAGGAGACCAGATATCTTAAGAGCAGTGAAACTGTGATATAGCACTTATACAAAATAAGCAGCATAAATTTTCAAACAGACATTACTGCTCTAAAACCACCAAAGGCTTCAACGGGCTTTTGGTTGGGCCCTAAGCCAGGAACAAGCAGAAACACCCAGTAAATTCCTAAAAGTTGTCAGTCTAGGTTTTATGTAAAGTGTTGTGAGTGGTCTTAAAAAAACAGAAAAGCAGAAGAGTGAGAAATATTGTGTCTAAGAAAAGGATTTACTTTTTTCTGTGAGGCTCATTCAAGATGGAAAGACTAGGAAAATGTTGGAAAAAGTTCAGAGAAATACTAGATTGATCAAAGGGCTCGGCTAGGATGAGAAATTAAAGGATTTGAGTTCTTACAGTTAGGAAAAGACACGGCTGCGGGGGAGGAGGTAGAAGAGACAATATGCACACGAAAAGGACCACTATTGCATTGTGAGCCTGAAAGGGAACTTAGTACGTCAGTTACAGTACATTCACATTACTCTGCAGGGCACAGATATTGCTCCTGATGAAAATAAAACATTTAACCACCTCTGCTTGAAACTAGTGCAGAAGTCTAACAGTGCAGTCAGAGCTTCGATCAGGCAACTACAACAGGCTAGCGGAAGGCTGGTGTTTACAGTCCCAGGCCGTGCGTCCCAGCGCTCCAAGCAAAGTCCCTGCAGCTGGTCCCCACCATGCAGGAAGGGTTTTGAGAGACGAGCTCTTGCAAATCTAGCTATGACACCTTGAGAAGTTTCCCCTCCAGCTCTCTGGCTCTGACCTGCTGCTGGGTGTCATTGTCCGGTGGCAGGACAGGTCACGCATTGCAGCCATGCCAGTACTACCGCAAAGCAATGTGGGCTTGAGCTCAGGTGTGTGCCTGAGGAAGTGTATTTTAACCCATTCTAGTAAACATAAATCACAAATCCCTAACATACCACTAGATATTAAATGTCAGCCAGTGCCTGCTAGAGAGTTGGATTTCTGCTTCTTGTCACAGCTGAGCAAAGTACAGTTGAGCTGATGCCAAAAGGGAAAGTCCTTGTCCTACCTCTTACACTGGCTTTGTTGCTCATCTAGCCTGCAAAATAGGGGAGAACTAAACCGTAAGAAAATTAAAATCACTTAGGTTTTGTTGTTATGGTTGTGTTAGTTTCCTGAAAGTTCAGCTGCCCGAAGATGCCTGAAGGAAGGAGGGAAGCAGTGGGGGCATGCAGCCAGGAGAAGAGCCACCCTTTTCATGCAGTCTCATCATCAGTTCTCTGTTTGTTGGTTTCCTAACCCAGTAAAAAGATAGGTTACCAATTTAGCTGGCCACATAGGCAGCAATACCTATACAGGGGAGACTGAAATAATTTCATCTGGGAGTAGGGAACAGAACCACAGCCTTTGGGGAAAGCTAGCACTTACACCAGACCATGAGGCTGCGGCCACACAGTGATCCCTAAGCTGACCTCAGTCAGTAGCTTGGAAGGTGAGGAAATCCAGATGTCTCCAAAAAGGGAGAAAACAAAACAAATACATGTTTACTCTTGCCTACACTGGGGGAATTATTCCCTATAATATTTCTCTCAGGAACCTAAGAGCGCCCAACACTCGCAACAGTGCAACTCTTCACATGTCAGCGGCCACTAAAATAGCAGGGGTGAACTAAGGTAAAGAACCGCAGGCTAAGCTGTGAGCCATGCATCCGAGCTCTAGTCTACAGCCATGCCTATTTTCTGCATAATGGGCCAGGGGAACACAAACCGACGGATCACTTGCACTATGTTACAGCACCCCGCTGTGTATGGCAAGCCTTGTAGCACACGAGCAGAATGAAATCACTACAACTCATTTTCACACAATCTGCTGGCAGCCTTGTTAGATTGATACTGCAGTAGATAAAAAGCTTAGAAATTTTTCATATTGAAGGTCATAGCAAAAGGTAATCCAAATCAACATCTTCAGGTGCTTCAGGGACGTCGTTTAGTTCATTGAAGTCTTTTCATTTTCTCTTTGTGCCACTGACAGATTCAGCTGGTACTTTGCGATTGTACAGGTGGCTCAACGACTATGAAGCGTTCGTCCCAAGTTGATACACAGTTAGAATAAGAAAAATACACTGGCAATCATTGCACAATCTAGGCACATTAATAATGCAACAAAGATCCTGCTTTCTTTCTTAACCTATACTAAAACTGTAGGGGAGACTACAGACGTCTAGCAACTAATGAACCTAAACCACGGGGTGAGGAAAAGCTTTAAACAGAACTCATATTTTGAAGTCTCAATGATAAGATATCTCTAAAACATACACAACTCTTTTTTTCTAATCTGCTTTGATTTGGTCAGTAAAATATGTTAGTCCCCTATTTGGGGTCTAGAAAGCGTATAGAGTCTGAACAAAGAAGCTGACTGAGGTTCACTTCACCAATAAAGGACCAGCTGAATCACCCAGGCAGGTCTTGACAGCACCAGTCAAATAGGGGGAGGGGGTAGGATATCCTTTATTAGTAACCTGGGAGGATGGCAATCTGGTTAACCATCAGCATTGCACTGAGTAGCACAAACTACATTCCCCAAACACCCACACATGGTCTCAGAAGCAGCGCACCACCAGTAGCCTGGGCTGCCACAAAACAACCGACTGGCCGAGTACGGCAGGGGGTGGTGTAGGCAACATGGAGAAGTCGTTCCATGTAAGTGCTACCACTGCTCGGCAGGCATGATTCCCTCTCTAAAATTAAAAACCAGTCTTTACAGTCTCATAACTTGTTAGGAAAATACACCTTCTGGGCAAGGTAGGTATTTGTTTTAGCTGGAGTTGCTTCCCCTTCATGCACCCTGGACCACGGTGGTGGCTGGCATCTGTGGAGAATTTCTACCTCCTGAAGAAGGGAAAAGGTTGTTTTCATGGAGAAAATCCCACATCCCAGGCAGATCTTGTCAGTAAATTGCTGAATGGCTCTAGGGAATCAGCTAGCATTTTAGAACCGATTTTTAAGAAGTGTAAATGTTTGCCTATTATTAAAACAACAGAGTCAAATATTTTCAGCCACCTGTAAGAGACTGGTAGATTTCCACGAACTTCCACCTCATTCCTAGATTAAAAATAAAGATCAGATCCTAAAGACAGCTTTTTCTGCAGAATACATTGAGTACTTACCTTCCTCACCCATATTCACCCCAGTCCAGGAAAGAGTTCTCTTATACATCCTATACAGAGAAAGAGAAAGGGGGGCTGGGCCCCCACACTATTACAGGGTTTGGTGTTGAATGCAGGAAAGTAGCCTCCAGATAGATTGACAAAGGGAAAAAATATGGTTCTTCAATACCGATTTGAATGCACTCTTTTTCGATTAGAGACCCCACACTTGCCAGCTTTAAATTTGACCCAAAGCCCACTTTGTTTTCAGTCTCCTTCTGCATCAGACATCCCCATACCTCTGGTTAGTCATCTGAAACAACTCCTGTGTAACAGTTAATTTGGAATGGGTTTTTCTAATGATAGTTTGATGTGCTGCATCATATGGGACTGGAATTATGATGCCACCCCAGAAAATACCTAGGTAGGACTTCACTGAGTACCCGCTTTTGACCATTTACGCTTTGTAGCTAAACGTGGCACGAGAGTAAAGATCAGGCCTTGGCAATTGTCAGTTCGTTATTAAAACATTAACAGCTCTGTAGTCCCCCCTTTTCTTTTGCTCTGTGTGCACACACATATACATACATACATACATACATGTGCACTTCGTGACTTCTTTTTTTTCATCTTGACAAATCCTTCCTCTTCCTTGCCCCAGTTTTCAATAGCACAACAGGGAGTCCACCAGGAAAGCTTTACAAGGCCTATAAAACAAATACGTTTAATTTGTTTCCAATTCATCCCAGATTTTTGTGAGGAAATACATAAAAGTGATGCAAAAATTACCTTTCTTCTACAAGACCTCTAGGCCGTTATTGTCCAGTGAAAAATATGTCCAATAGGGAGCATTTTTAAATACGTGTGCATCAGCCTGAATGCCTCAGAGCGCAGCTGCTTCCTATAAGGATTGCCATGTAAGGGCAGACTCTCTCCTCAACTTACTTAAATTGTATCATGTTTTTATACCTATAATTAAGTCTCCAGAAAGAGCTAAGCATTGTCTTTACAAATGGCTTTTGAAGACCAATATTAGCTGCAGAGTCCAACAACATTTCTGGGCTTCTAGAGATGCCATTTGTAAGTAACTAGCCCTCAGCTAAAATCGTCTCTTTTGAGGCTACTTGACACTGCACAAACTGAAGTGATGTGTTACGCAAAAACCCCTACGGTTTCTCATGTCACAAGCTTCAGAACAAAGACACTCACTTGGCCAAAGAAAGATTTCACGAAAAGGGGACTCTTCTCTCCTGCAAAAGGGAAAGGGCAGTGTAGACATGGCCTCCCACTGTTGCAGAAGATGCACTGGCCGCCTTGATATGGGAGTAACATCAAAAAAGACTTATCTTCATGGCACAGTGCCACACCGCTCAGGAATACTCTGCTGGGCTTTCCTGGGCTGACATAGCTCTGCTGCTTCCAGTTTCAAAGCAAACTGGGCTGGCACTAGTTCAGAGGTCTCATTGTGCCGTGTAGACGGGGCCCCGGAGTGGCTCTCCTGCAAGGCCTTCTGAGGGAAGGGATTGTTTTATTTATAAGACGGGAGGAAAAAATAAAGTTCCTGTATTGTTTTTCAGTTGGGATGAAGAGGAGGAAAAGAGTTTTCTTATTTTTAATATCTAAAGTGTATTCAACAAGAATTGCTTTGAAAAAGAAAAAAAAGGAAGCGTGGAAATTGAGCTTCAGTAAAACTTGCGAGTTTCTCACACAGAGCTTTCTTACTCAAGAATATAGTTTCTCATGAATCAAAACCTAAATTTGATTAAGTTCACCAAACAGTTCAAGAAAAACACATAGCTGAGCCAGATCCATGAAGCTGTGAGGCTGTTCAGCTCTCTGGGCACACATGCATTAAACCAGAGAGGAGAAATTTGCCCTTCAAGTTGAGAGGTGAGGATCTGCCCTGGAAGATGGGATGCTGCTCCTGCTCAGAACAGCTCGGTCACTAATACTGTCCTCTAGATGTTTTTTTTTTTCCCCCACACAAAACCAACTAGACAGTGAGAGTGGCCCACCCCAAGAATATGAGAATATCTATGGCCAGGGAACTCTCCTGGGAGATGGAAGATGTTAATTCAAAACAGCTCAGTTAGTTAAATGAGGCAATTCAACCAGAGGCTTCCACATCCTGAAAAGTGCCATAACCTCACGGCTGTCGGGCAAAAGCAGCAAGGGGGAAGGGAAGGATTCACATCCTCCATGTTGTGAATCTAACCCTTCATTTCTTTAGCTTTTCTTGCAACTCAATGAAGTGCTTTGTTTCAGAGAAAAAATGAAATGTTTGTTTGACCCAAAATGAACTTTTAGGTCTTAAATTCATCAATAAACCATGACAAAAAATGTTTTTTTGAGCTAATCCCTCCATTTTCTTCACATTTATGTGTTGACAGCCAAACAAAAAAATTAACATTCACACAATGAAGTTCTGTCTTCCGGTTGTTTTTCATTTGACGGAGATTACCTATTTCAGTAGCTGGTCCAGACAAACTTTTAAAGATTTTACTGTAAACTTAAATAGAAATACTTGGGAGAAGGGAAGAGTTAAGAATATACTAAACACGGATATGTTTTACTTAGCAACTCTGCCCCTTGGAGAAAGCTTAATACTATTTATTTATCTGCTACATTTAGCTGGATAGATTCCATGTTTCATCACAGTTCAGAAGTGATCTTCTTCATCCTGTAATAAGGATTCCCAGTTAATTAATACAACCAAGAGTGTTCGTTTAAACCCATGTATCAAAAATCACGGTGCAGAACTCAGCTCCTTAAGAATTAATGCAATTTTATTCTGAATTTCCATAAGAGAAAATAGTATTTTAAAGTACAAACTTGTAGGCACAATGGAAAAAGAATTCCATCCAGATGATGTAATTAACCCCCAGTATAAATAATCTGTGGTGTATATTGTAAGATGATAATGTGAATGTCCAAAAGAACTCATTCCCAGACCACATCTGAAAATCTACTGAGTCAACAACTGCAGCAGACAATAACAGCATGAGCTAAAGAAGCAGAGCTTTAAAAAAGGTTAGTTCAAATTGTATAGCATTTAAAATGTCACTGACAAGATTAAATATGACCATTCATACTCTGGTGTTATGTGAATTTACTCAGAAAAGATTTGATACGTAAGATCAGTGTGATAAGTGACAACTAGCTCAACTTGCTACGTCAAATTACCTTGCATGGAAGTTTATTTCTGCCTCTGTTTTGTGTTATCGCCACTGCAAATATTTTAAAATAATTTAGAAGGAAAATGATTTGCTTAATCCATTTGCTAAAATTTGTTTAAATTACATTAAGGAATCACATCTGAAGCTCACTTTCTTACACAAAGATTTTCTGTGCATATAGGATGTGGCTACAGAACAGATGTAAGGACTCGAAATGAAAAAAGGCATTATTATAGAAATAAATATGTTGTTTCAACTGTTCTCTCAGATCAAAAAAAAAAAAAGAAAAAAGAAAAACAGGCATTTCAGTGGGATATAAGTGACTCAACTCTCAACTATATATGTAGAAACAGCACAAGTGCCATATGGTAATAATTACTAGAAGTGCATAGTTGTTCACTTTTTCTTGACAAGAGCCACATGGCTTTTTTAATCTATTGTATCATATATATGATGTAACAGTATATCAATGCAAATCAAACAGACGCAAGGCAGCTTTCCAGCTGAGAATCCAGACACACAGAAGTCAGGCAGCTCAGACTTCTGCTTCCCATTCCCAGCTTAGCCCTCTACACACACATTTTCTGTTGCTATCATCTGTGCTGTTAAAAATGCACAGTTTCAGTCATCAGAGAAAGGAGAGAAACCACCACCACGTTTATTATGAATTCCAACACCACAGCAAAACTGAACGCAGGGAAAAAGAGCCTCTCTCCAGACACGGCCCTGAGTGCTCACCTCATCCAGGAGGTAGTTATCATTCCTTATTGACAAATCCACAGCAACTCCTCTACCATGCAGCTTGATCTAACATAAACCTGCAACTCTGCCCACATCTTAGCATTACAGCAGGGAAATAAAACGAAATTCAACAGAAGCTGTGGTGCTAAAGGTATGTGTTGCACTGCATGGAAAAATGGCCAAGTTAAAACGGCTGTAGGCCGATCCTCCTAATAATTTCTTAGGTTCCCTGCACTTCAGATTCAGTATGGTAATGCTTTAAAAATGAATGCTTTACTTGCATGTTCTCGATTTCTTTTTAAGCGACGCAACAATATCTTAAAGCCAGAAGAAAAAATGCCCGTGACACAAATACATTCATCTCATGCGAGTTCATGGAGCTAGATCAAAATTGCCATGACGATCCTAATGGGTTAACTACATGCCACAGGTCAGGTCAGACCTTTGATAAGGGTGCTCAAGGAATGGCACAAAAGTTTACCTAGCAGCATCCTAAATGGGAGTACATATTTTGGCATTCCCCGGCAAGGATTTCCCCTTTACCTAAGGCCAACAGCGGCTGCAGGGCCCTCCTCTGGTCCTACCTGCTCCTGCAAGGATCCCAGGATCAAGAAGTCCAACAAGCTGCCACCAGCTCAAATAAAAACACCCGCTTCGCAGATCATTTCCTACTTCAGGCATTCTCCAGTTTTATTTTCCCCTCTGGGATCTTCTTTTCTGGGTGCATAGCTAAACCCTGGGCCCTCGGCCAGCCCATTCCTTTCCTGCCTGGCTCTCAGGCACCGGGTCGGCCCCACCTTGACAACTTTGACTACTAGGAGGCTTCACGATACTCCTCGCAGTAGTAACCTGCTGCTCAAGGCCCCTTGCCCCAGTCCCCCCATCAGCTCCTTCTCTGCATTAGCTATAAGCTGCCATGCATGGTCCACATGAAGAGCAGGGCCTGCTTCCAACGTAGAGGGTCATGGCATGACAACGCAGCCACTGACAACGTTGTGATTAGATGCAGATTGCTGCCATTTTTGCATTGCTCCGGAGGAAAGCGAGAAAGAGTTGACTGAGATGTCTACCCTGAAACAGCCTGCTGTTGGCAATACCTTAAAGAGGCTGTTGCACTGGATGACAGCTGGCTCCGTGAGGAGGAGAACTACCAAAAAAATACCTCCTCAGTGCAATACTGCTCATATCCCACAGTAGACAGGGCAGAAAGCAGTTAGCTTAATACAGTGCAAGATGGGACACTTCACGGCTTGTGCCAGCCAGCTATTGTTGTCACATTAGCTTGCTCCTTTTGCAGTGGCCATTCAAAATCCAACTGCATACTATGCCTGCCTGACTCAAGCCTGAACCACCAGTTCTATTGCATTGCACAGAACCAATTTTAATAATCCCAGTTAATCCTAATTAATAGGGAAAGCTGTGGTAGCATCAGAGAAAGTAAAAGGCCTTCTTCACATCTGAGGTTTGGATTTCGTAGAATTTCGTAACTATACGTTAAGGTCAAACCAGCAAAGACAAAGTTAAGCCTAGCGTCTACTTCAGTGAATAGAAAAAAGGCTCCCATCAATTTCCCATGGAATCAGTTGATTTCACAAATCAACTATAAGATGAACACTTACAAACCCAGAAAAATGAACAAAGTCTCTCTCATTCTATTAAATCTACAAAGTTTGGATGTGGCAGGAAAGAGAGCTAATGTGAAATTATCTTTTGGGTCAAAATATCTATTTACAGTGTTCAGTTACATGATCATATTGTTTTGCACAGCCTTCTTTATATTGGCAAGCTATGAAAGAGCTTATTCAAATGGAACCATTGTTCTGCTACATACTCTAAGAATAGCACAGACTATATTTAAGACCTCAGCTCCAGAGCTGTGAAGAGCACCCAACTTGATAAATTCAGAAGTTTCCTATTACATCAAAGTTCCTTCCTCCTTTCTCTTCCCTGTCTCTCGCCCAAATGTTCCAGACATTATTTGGACCAAGGAGCCCCCTCACCCAACATGTATTTGGTACCGATTTTCTGTCTTTTCTTTATAGGAGAGACCACTGACTTTTATTATTTCCAAATTTGAAAGGCCAACTTTTTTTTTTTTAACCTTATTTTGCATAGCCTGTCACATGATAACAGGAGCAGGTGTTATCTGCAGGTCCACCTTTTCACTCACTGGCTAGGAGATGCTAACAGAAAGCTTTCCAGGGCTCCAGCTTGGACCATTCCTCTGTCCATCAGTAGGTGATGGTTTATCCACGGCTTACAGAGCAGCCAGCCACCAGCGGCACCTCACTCCTGAGCATATCTCTATGGAGAAGAAGACTGGAAGAGTATCTCTCTTCCACTGGGAAGCCTGCTAGAATACTCAGTTTGGGATATTTTACATCCATGCTTCTGAACACAGAAACAAAAATAAAAATGGTAAATAGTCCAAAAGCCTTTTGAGGCAGTAATGAAATTTTACCGTGCTTTCAGCTGGTGGAAGGGGGGGAAGGGGGAAGAATAGCTTCTTATTTTCTAGCTGGGTAAAGAAACTGTAAGAACATCAGTATTGATGAAGTTGTGAAGACGTTGTTTGATAATATGGGGATCTGAAAAAAAAAACATGAACTGGCAGAGAAACTAGATTTAAACCTAGAGTTTTGGCAATTTTAAATAGCCAAGAAACAGAGAGTCTTCTGCTAACATATTCATGATTAAAGAAAAGGTTGTTTGCCATTGAGATAAACCTCTCAGCACAATCAGATAGATGCTGTGTGATGACAGTTTATGATCTCTTTGTCTTTTTTAACACACTGCCAGCTCCATTTTGAATATGCATACCTTTGCCTTCTCTTCTTTTAACCTCCCCGTTGGGCTAAACCCCCCAAGAGCAGTAGAATGCAGGTAGCAATACAGATCTTCCCACTCAAGTGCAATTCCACTGAAATGCAATGATCTTATACAACACAATGGTTGGGAAATATGGGGCGAATGGAGGGAAATAAGGTGTGTCAGAGGCATGGTCCTCCTTGGCCAAACCAGCATTCTCCAACAGAGAGGGCAAGGGCGGGGCGGGGGGGGAGATGCATGGAGATCACAGAGGAAGCAAAAACTTATGAAAGCAGCAGGAACAGAAATACTTGCTCCTCTCAGCTATTTTCAATAGCTTCCCAAATCAGGGGCTCAGTGAAGCAAAAGGGGAAAGCTTGGCCTATTCAGACAGATTCCCAGGGCCCCCCAAGGGCAAGCTGACCTCTTGGGACAGGAGGTGCTTAAGTAAGTCTACTTTGCCCTCTGCCTGCAAAAGGCCCTTGCTTAAACCCCGAGCAGAGCAACAGCAGGAAAATGGACAACAACGGATAAAAAACAACCGTGCAAAGCTTTTGCTGTCTGTTAGGTTTGCTAGTGCTTCTCACCACCTCCTAAAGGACTGAAATGTAAAAGGAAGGGCAGTGTCATTTCCAAATATCACTAGAGGCTACATCAGGTGAATGTTTATCCCAAAGGTAGCAAAAGTACCTGACTGACGCCCGGGACAGCACCCTAAGGAGCCACCGAGAAGCCAGATTTCATCACAGTGAGTGGACAAAAGTTACAGAGTATTGCAGAGTATTTTATTGCATTTGTATAAGCTTTTAAAACCATGCAGACTATTTCCACGCAATTTCTTCTAATGTAACTCACTCTGCATCTCAGGCATGCAGGGCAGGAATGCAACAGTCTGGCACTAGCTGCTCATGAGGGGAAAGAGGACCCAGCTGCTATTTTTATATACTATACATGACTACCCACACTCTTTTAACAAGTGACTTCAGAGTGTGGCATGGATAAATATTTCAGTGACAGACTCTTATTGTATTTCAGTTTGAGAAATCCCACCAGCGCACTTACTGAAAAAAATCAGATCGTAAAAAAGCTGAATCTAAGTTAAAGAGCTAGACCTTTAAACCTTTAAAACCCTTAAAATCAGTTTTAGCCTGATTCTGGTCCCTCTAAAATCATCTTGGGTAGCACTCACAGTTGCTGAGAATCTCACAGACACTCCTACATCAGAGAGATTTCTTCAAGCACATACACTGATCCACTGTAGAGACATTTCCTGGATCTTTAAAAAACCTGACTTTTCTGGAACTGAACTTTCTGTTAAAGATATAGAAAGACTGATATACAGTTGCACACATTTCAATACATCCCACTTGCTGTCCTATTGAATCATGTGAAGTCTTTACATTGGATCAAATGGGACTTTAAGGGGAGCATCTGAATAAATAAACTGAGCAAAGCTTGGCTGATAGAGTATATAGAGTAACAAAAAACGGCTCTCACTAATGGTTGGAACGCTCATCACTTCAACCCC
This sequence comes from Struthio camelus, assembly GCF_040807025.1. Taxonomy (NCBI): domain Eukaryota; kingdom Metazoa; phylum Chordata; class Aves; order Struthioniformes; family Struthionidae; genus Struthio; species Struthio camelus. The sequence continues at coordinate 35,711,022 of NC_090942.1, read as the reverse complement.
TTTGCTATACTTGAAAATTCTGCATTGATCAATAATATTTAGATGGTTACTTGAACACACGGGCTATCTCTGTCCTCAAGCAGTGCACATCTGTGTAGCAGAGGGTTCTAAGAAGAAACAAGGTCCAAGAACATCTAAGAAAGTGGAAAGGAAAGGGAAAAGAGGAACAAAGATGCTGCTTCAACTGAGGTTTCTGAAGTAAGTGAGGAAATACCTAGCAAGTGTAAAGATATAAAATCTACCCTTCAGAAAGGAGGTTGTTCTGGATCTCAATGCAGTGAAGGACTCGAGTTGCTTCTCCTGGAAGTGCACCTTGGCTTTACTCTTACCACTGTCCCTGGATCGTTTGGCCTTTTCGTTGACTTCGGGCAGGATTTAGTTACAGTTGCTATACTAGGCTATATGCAAAATATAACATGCAAATATATTTACCTGGCACAGCTGAAACATAAGCAAGTAGCATCTGTTCCACTTGGGTGTAAGAGTCATCGACCCGTAGGAAGAGACAATTTGCTGAAAGCTGCGAGTCAAATCTGTGGGCGAGCAAAGCTGAGAAGTCAGACATTTATCATTTCTGAGAAGAAAAGCTTTGCGTTGGTGGCTGGCTACTTGCTAAATCTGGGGAAAGATGAGAGGGAGAGGAAAATCCTTTCTATTAAAACTAACTGCAATCCATACGTGTGCTGACTACAAAAGCATCACCAATGCAAAATGCATCAGACAGCTCGGCACACTGAAAGGTAGAGAGCAATAAACACTGACGCAAAAAATGATTAAGGTAAGTCTTCTGGATAATGTGATAGATCCTATAATTCATAATCATCCCAAAAATAAACTGCAAAACTGACTTCATTACTCACACCCATAATATCATCAGTCTGCAAGTGCTCGTGGCTGGTAGAGAGAAGTTACTGCTCAGTATGATCAAGGCAGCCAAATCACCTCTGAACACCTGTACACTGAAATGGCCACACGCTGGGCCCATTGGCACCCAGAAAAATCTAGAATGGGTCCGTTGGTATCCTTAACATTTCTAGCCTGTTTACAGAAGCTGAAGTGGATCTATAATATAAGTGGCTGATCAGGATGGACTGTATACTGTGCGTGTGCATTCTCTTCATGATAAGAACCAATTTTATCTTCTCAAACAGCAGAGATAATTTTGCTTGATAGAGCACTTTATGGAAATGGCTTATCATTTCACAGAGATAAACAAGAGGAGAAATGTCATAAAAATCATATCAAGAACAAGGCCGAATTAAAGAAAAAATAAGGGAAAAAGAAAAATCAATTTGAAGGATAAAGCTTTTACACTAACAGCTAAAATAGACAATATATAAATCATAGGAAAAGGCCAGAATAGGCCTGAGAAATCAGGTAGTCCATCCCTGTGCTTTAAGGAAGATTGACTGCACATCATGCCTGACAGATATTTGTCAGACCTGTTTTTAAAGGCTTCAGTGTTGGTTTCACAATCTTCAGGCAATCCCTCCCCACATTTCACTATCCTTCTCTGAGAAAGTATTTCCTAATTCCTTTTGTTGATGAAATTTTTTGCCTAAACTTTTTCTTCTGAAATGCAAAGCCATTAATTCTTGTCCTAGCCACTGTGGACAGGGATAATACCATATTCGGTTTGGTTCTGCAGTAACGTTGTACTGCTTTCAAGATTATCATCACGTTTCCCTTCACTCTTCAGAGAAAAGCGAACAACGGTGATCCTCCATCTTTCCTCATAATTTAGGTAGACCTCTGATCATTCTCACGATCTGGGAAACCGTAATCTCCAATCAATCCACATATTTCTTAAAATAAAGTGGTTTAAATTTAAAAATACATTTCTCCAGCACAGGGTACAACAGAAGGATCACCTCATATCCTATACGTGTCCCTCCAGTACGCTCCCAGTAAAATATGATTTTTCCCTCAGTAGCTGGGCACTGATTCACACCCAGCAGCCCCCTGCCCGCTTTAACGCTATTACTTTGGTCCTTTGCGTCCACCTCTCCCAAATACATTGGTTCATTAGCAACTCCTCCATCCAATAGATGCACAACCCAACAAGCACACTAGACAAAACCTTCAGTCTTCACATTTTTGTAAGCGCTTTCATTTTTCCTAAAATAAACATGACCATGCTGAACAGGGAACAGAGATTTCCAACAGGCTCTCCCCACTTGGCTGCTCTGCGGGCAGAGCCAGCCTCAGCGAGTGAGGAGCTGCACCCAGATGCTCCGGCCATCCCGGCACCACCAGCACACACGGGCAGCTGCTGAACAGACGCGCTCCCACCCGCGTCGGCTTGCAGCAGGCGTCTGTCACCGTGCTGCAGCGATCACCCCTTCTCTGCTGTTTTCAACCTCTGCACGAGGACTAGAGGCACGGTTATATTTTTAGGGACTGAGTGAGGCATCTGAATTCTTCCTCAGATATCTCGGCCAACACAGGGCTCATCTCCCGGGGGGTCTGGAGCACAGGTCCAGCCCCACCAAGGCTGATAACAGGTTGCATCAGGAGGTGGGAGTGCAGCAGAGCTGCTCAGCTCAGCTCTGCTGCTCTTGCTGCTGTGCCCAGATCAACAGGGGCATCCGCTGCTCCCGCGCAGGCTGAGCAACGCAGGGCATTTTGCCTTTCAACTCACCAAACAAGAGATCCTCTTCCAGCTAAATATATTGCCTCCCCCAGCTGCTGACCACCACTTCCAAGCACAGATTCACAAGTTGTGGAGATCCTGCACTACGCCAGTAGCAAAAACGCTCAAAACCTTTACTAATGCAGTAGCTCATTCACTAAACCACAAACTCCTTGCACCCTATCAGTGTAGAAGACAGATTTTATGCTTTGATCAGGGAACTTTCATGTGCCAGAATTACCATGGAAATAAATACATTTAGAGCTGGCTGACAGCGTTCGGCTTTAAAAATCTGAAGAGTGCAGCCTTCACCCCACAGCATAGGGCAACGCAGCTGAACGGCCCCAGGCAGGGTCCTGGGAGACACTACCTATAAATCCTGCTTCGATCTGTCAGCTGTGCCACGCACATCAGTTTGCTCTGTCCTGTCCATGGCACAGCATATGTGCATTCCCTCCTTCGCCGTGTTTTGTCCGTGCAGTTCTCCCTTTTCTGTGTTCCTTGGGGCTGCCCATTTAATCAAGGTATCATTACAACGTATGCACAGTGTAAGAAGCATTTTTGTCACTGAAATTAAGTGACCACCTGTTCAAAAGAATTTTTAAAAAGTGAGGAGAGGACTTTCATATCCAAGGCAAATTGGGGAACCCTCCCTGTAGCTGTGAAGGGACAGATTATAAACATGTGGTATATCACCCACATTCAGAGAGCTGATTCCTTTGTACGCATTGAAGGTGTCGCATGAAAACATGGTTAATGAATCTTTACTACATCTCTTTACCACTGAATTGTGTTTCTGCATTTGTTACAAGCAAAGGAAACTGTTCAGGAATCCTTTCCATATTAAAACTCTACTGGAGCCAAAAGGGAGGATTGCTTCTATATTATGAAAATCAGTAAACCCCAACAGTCTTTAGACATGCAAAGCCTCCAAGGAAGCCATCTCATAAAGACATTAAGGTCTGGGTCTCTGTCTGCATCCTTTATCTCAACGATTACAAAAGTGTAACCTCACAGCATAACGTGTGAGGACCAAAAGCAAAGAACATATTTCGCTGATAGTATTCCCCTATACTTTCATCTAATATTCATCACTATTAAAATGCTTAGCCACTGTCACAGATCTTTTATTTCTGGAGTACTTTACAGATACGAACAATGATGGTAGAGACTGTGGTAAGGAAGAAAAATAAAGCAGATCCACAGAAGCAACAAGAGCTCCCTTTCAGAAGCCTTTCATCTGTAATATGATACCTTCTGGTTAAGTGATCACCTCTGATTTGTTGAATCAGAGTCTTAATCACGTACTTGGCATCAAGCAAAGGAACTACTGGCAATATTAACAGGGTTATCCAGGATTGGGGGTGGAAGTCCCCATCCCCATTGTTTAAAGCAAGAGTTAGACTGTATTACCACATGATCCCCTCACTCAGAGTCTTTGAAGTGTTATGAAAACATTTTTAAAGCAAGACTTGCCACAGGGTAGTCACTCGTGCTATATCTGTCTTTCCCCTCCTCTTTTCATCTGTGAGCACCTCATTACCAGTGGATAATACTGATGCTGTAATACCACTTTCCCTTGGGAAAAAATAATAATCATATGTGTCATTCAAGAAGGATCTTGCTTGCACCTTTCTTTATGTGCAGTAATGCACAGTTATAAAGCATGCCTGGCAAAAATCACTATGTTCTCAGTTCAAGAAGTACAGGTACAATGTGTAATCATTTGTTCCTAGAAAGGGCTTTTGAATACACTTTTGTATGCACAAAAAGCAGAAGTACCTGCCCATTAAGAGAGAAAATAAAATTAAAAAGCAGGTAAATGGAACAGCAACAGTGCTGCTATTAGTATATTTCTATTTGTTTGATCTAAAGACTACAATGAGTATTTCTTTCATTAGATTTTCTATGCTCTGTAATATGATTTATTAGGACTCATGCTGTAAGGAGTTTTATCAGAAAACTGCAGTGGCCTCTTCAAACCACCTCAAGAAATCAAGAACAGAGTGAAAAAGAGCACTGAAGGCAAGACAGCAAGTGTCAGCAAAAGTGCTGAAATCTTTGTACACAACGTACTTGTCAGTGAGCCTCTTGCCCGATGCAGGCTGCACAGCTGTGCTGCGAGCTTCCAAGTCAGCAGTGCAGAATATGCATTCAGCTGCTGCAGCCTGAGAACGCCCACCGTTGTTTTAAACGACATGAAGGCTAGAAACACAAATTCTGCCTTTTTTTTTTTTTTTTAAAGCGACGGCATTCTTTCCTCCAAATCTTAAAATTGTTCCGGTTCTGTTTTGCTTTAAGATAAATGAATCCCAGAGAGTCATAAAGGGAACCTCCAAATATTAATGCAATCTAAGTTTATATTCAAAGATGGGGGTACCCTTCCATAAGAGAACAGGACATGTTTCATGCTGTCCCTTGCCCCAGCTCCATCTCCCAAAATACAGAGAGAGCAGCCTTCAAAGGACGGTGTCCACCACATCCATGCCCTCTCTCCAGGCAAAAGAGTGAAGGTCACCCAAGCCAATATAAGGGGGATAATGGGAGAACGGAACAATCTGAACTTAAGGTATTTTTAAACTTTATCATCAAGGGAGTTAAAATACTGTACTTAATGTTGGCTGTTGTCAGGATTAACTATAGTATCGTGGGAAAAAAGGACTGAAGTCACATAGTAATTACATGTACTTTGATGTTTATTAAGAACAGCTACTCTTGTAAAATTATAATGCTACATTCACAGATTAGAGCTTAGGTTTCGTCAGCACTTTCATTGTAATATTTTGTACTATTAGTCCTTTTGTTAATAAAACAGGCATATGATTGGACTGTGCTTTTTTAAAACGCTTTATATACAAGCTCTTTAACTTAAAAATAAATGACTGGTTTGATGTGATACAGTAAGTGCTAAGTGCATACACCACAGCGACCCTCATTCTTGTGTGCAAGGGTGCATTTTCACACATGGATTTCACTTTTTGGTAAATTTACTTCAAATTTTCTGAAGGCACTATGTTTGCAGAAGGTGAAAATCTCACTTTACTTAGAAAAGACAGCAAATATCCAAAAAGAATCTCATCTACTGTGGGTTCACAGGGCAAAACTTGCAGATGGTGGCTCATAATTGCTGTATATGGGAGAGAAAGCAAAGAGGGGAATGCTTGGAGCAAAATTGTTATTCCATGAATTCTCATCAGCACAAAGGTCCATCCAGAGAAGGTGGCAACTGTAGTTTTTGCTTCAGTCTGCTTCTCTTGAATCAGTAGCTACAGCAACTAGGTAACTTTATCATGTCTATACTTACTAACCCTCACTGTCATCACAGGTGGGTGTTTTCTAAGCCTTTAAGTATTCATTAAACAACATCCTGGAGAGGTGGCAATTGTTATTATTATTCTTTAATGGATGTAGAGGGAGGCAGAGAGAAAGAAAGGGCCTAATGTGAATGAATAAATAAATAAATAGAGCAATTTAGGAGAAATTTGGGCATGCACGTTCAAGCAAGCGATCCATAGGATCTCCACCCAGCTGCCTCAGCTGTCTGTCGGGAGGCCAGGTTCCCATCTGCCAGATGAGGCTCAGGCTCGTTCACGTTTTCCAAGCATCTCCAAACTCTGCCTGTAGACAGGACTGAGCCAAGCCCAAAATGCAGCAACCGCAAACACAGAGCTGGACACCAAGTCTGGCAGCCTTCCCCGTCCCCTCCAGGCATGGACCCAGCGCTCCCACCTATCCCACCCTGTCCCAACCATCTGGTGAAAGGCAAGAGATAGATAGCTGGGGATAGCCTTCCCCATCCTCTCTTTTGGGGCTTGACTGGTGTGTGGAAAGAAGTAATACAATATTCAGGCAGAGGATAAGTCCAGAGAACAGGGCAGCAGCCTAGTCCTGAATCCAGGGTTCAAGTCCCTGTGCCCTATTTTGATTAAGAAAAGACGTACAAAGGGTCAATTTAAGAGGTTTTAATAAAAAGGCATAGTTAGTTCTATTGCTCCAGTGTTGTTTTTTTAAGCCAACTTCAGAAATCTACACTAAACTTCAGCTTGTGGTACAGTCGTATTTAGAAAAGAAATGAATGGGAATGAATGGTTGAGGAGAGCTCCGGAGATGTGCAGAAGAGTGATATCTATGCAATTCACAAGCTAACGTTCATAGCTGTAAAGATGATCATATCCTGCAAGATAGGCATAGAGAGACAATGTTGACAAGGAAAAGTGAATGTTGTCTAATCGTTATTTTTATTTTTCGAACTTCTGGGAAATTATCAGAAAGCAAGAAAAATGGGGAGCACAGTTTTAGCTTTCAGATTTACTCACTATTAGTTAATGGCATCTTTAGAGGTGACTGTAGTGGAGCAGGAAATTAGGCCTCAAATGGGATTATGTATCCAGCCTGGAATTATTTCCTCTACAGCTCACAACAGACAGTGGGGCAACACAAAGTAAGTTGCCACTGTCATACCTCACCTGTCACAATGGAGATTTTATTATCTGGAGCTGCCACTTTGCACGCACCACATTCAGGATACATCTTCATTTAAAAAAAAAGCCCGAGTCCCAAAGGTCATCCAGCTGCAACAGCTAGACTGACAGATGAGCACTGTTTACATTCCTCCAGAAGGATGAGATAATACAAGAATGTCAAAAATTCAACCAATCTCTTCAAGAAAAAATTCCGTCCTTCACAAAACATTAAATATTGAGCAATGGGATTTTCCACGACTATAGATTGTCATTTTCCAATTTCCATGCTTTCAAATGATCTCTTAGCTGGTCTTGCACAGCTCTAAACACAGCAATCTGTTTTCAAATGACATTCCTTTAATTAGACACTTAGTTAATCTCCTATTCAGTTTCCTGAGCTGCAACTCGGAAGAATAGGAATAGCTGAGTTGGAAAGCACTTCATTTTGACATAAAAGACTTGTGATTCTTTTCCAACTGAATGAAGAGAATAAGTTCAGTAGTTTTCTCACAATACGGTGCACTGCTTAGGAAAAAAAGAAAAAATATACACACACACACACCATTTTCTCCTTTGCCTTCATCTTTTAAGCCTGTACTTCAAAAGAAAGTTCATATTATTATACAATGTGTTGATATTTTCTGATTTAAATGGTAAATGTTTGGGAACAAAGAGTCCCAGCAAGAATGATACTCTACAAGGCAACACTTCATTTGAATTTGTGATACATCTTTGATAGAAGCCATTACTATATGAGGCAGTTCTTTGTTTCTCTTTCCTTTTTTTTTTTTTTTGATAGATAATATTAAAACCTGACAAAACAGATTGAGGATGAACAATTATTTCTTTAGATTAATAAAATCTTACATAAGAGGCAGATCCTGCCCTTGCTGCTGTTGACTTCAGTGAAAGTCGGATCTAGCATTTGATGTGCATCCTATGCTCTGGGCCCAAGACTGCAAAAATTAAAACGCACAATCCAAAACAATATTAAGGACTGCCTATCCCGTATCATAGATGAATATCTACCAGCCTACACAAGAACAATTAAAACTAAATTCTTAAATGGAGATCAGATGGCATAGGAGACTACAAACATAATATGGGTCATTTCATCTCTAGTTTACTGATTTACATACAGCCCAAGTGAGTTTAGAACAAAAAAATCATTAGCAGCAGACATCTGCTGGTAGCCAAATGAGCTGATCTCAGTCCAGCTTTTTCTGGACACAAGGATAAATTGGGAGGGAGGAGTATTGAGGAGGAAAAGGGGGGAAAGCACCAGAAAAAAGTTACACATGTAGAAACCTTCTAGCCTCTTAGGGAGCAGCTTAAGGTCAACCCATCTCTTAACCCTTAAGTGCCTCACAAGAAGTTGATGAGCAAAGCACCACAGGCAGGACAGCAACACCTTACTGCAAGTTTCAGTCTCCAAATGCTTAAAGCATTTTTCCCAAGAGAGTCTACTTTTAGAATGGGATTTGAAAGTTACATAATAAATAGATTTCCTATATGAGAAGGCAGGTAGAAATTACTCTGTTCAAGGGCACACGTTGTTTCACAACAAGACAGGCTTTCAGACACTTCACCATGACTGTTGTTACATATCATGGGACTCATTTACATTTAAAGTGTAAACCTGGGTTCTACCATAAATAGGCATGACTTAGGTCAGAGCCAGATTTGAACTTTCATTGCTAGGCCAACAAGCTATGGGCAAGAACAAAACACAAGCGACGCGCTGGGGAAGACTGATATTCCTTGAGCAACTCAGAATTCATAAGTGCCTCTTAAGAGAGCCTCTTTCCTGGCAATGTGGGAAAGCGTTTTTTAGGATTCACTGAAAATTAATACATACACACAAAGACATGGCAATACACAACTGAAGCAACAGATCTCACTGACATCTAATACTAGGAGTCCTAAAAATGAGAAAAAACTATGGAGGAATGAAATGCTCCATATTGCAAAGTCCTTCTCCTTTCTTCCACTTACATTTTTTAAAATGTTCATGGACAGATGATTAGGTTACTAGATTATTCTTAAGTCTGAGATTAGGCAAATAACACAATCTCAGCCTACAGTCAATTTGCAAAGTATTCATTTTGCCTGTTCCCAGATAGTAGCATCCAGGTAGCCAAAGCCACAGAGCATGGCTGTAAAGTCTGGGCAGCATCAAACATAGAAACAACAAGAACAGCAAATAGTTAATATCAGCCAATAGCAAGTCATTGTTTTCAATTCAGGAATAATTATTTGAACTAAAAATTCAGACAATTCTTGAGCTATATAAGTACCCTAGTATAAATTAAATTACCCCAGTATGTACAAAGAATGAATAAAATGACTTCACAAATAAACAAAATACTCTTCATTAGTTTAGTTAGAAATATTTAGTAAGTTCCAATCCAATTTTCAAACAAGAAGACTGGATTCAGAGCTTGAGGAGAAGTTACAAATACTTTTCAGCTTCCTTAAAATAGTATTGTTAAAATAGAGTAATACAGGAACATTATGCCTGAAAAGTTTGGGTTTAATCACTCAGTTTTAATTTGAAATTAGGTTTATGAAATGTATATAGCTAAGTGACATGTAAACTAAATGTGATAATCGAAAGTGATGCATAACAGATTTTTATTGCTGTATTCTTCATCCCTTTGATTTAGCGAGCTAGTTGGTCAAATTCCACCAAGGTGGAGAAAATGCTTCAGGGACAGAGTACAAAAGATATTGATACATCTTACTAAATAATACAATCAACTTATAGACATACTTTTAAAGTAATAAAAGACAGCATTATTTTTCTACTGGAACAAGTTAGAGGCATGAACTAATCCTTCATTTCAGCCTAAGGGAAAGGGTTAGACATAATATGCGTTGTGGTGGGTACTGTTACATTTTGTTACAAGCTAAATCAAGTTTAAAACCACTGTTTAGACAATAGCCCAGTTGTCTCAATGTTAATCAGGCTTTTTCCTTTTAAAAAAGATCTTATTCCACTTTTTGTTTGTTTGTTCCATTGCTATTACAGTCAACATTCACATTTCAGTTAAGCGCATTCCTCTCAGTAATGTTATGAACCATAAACAACCTTGATGATGCACAAAATTTGTCAGGTAGGAAAGTTTTGTTGTTACTAAAGGCGTTACTTGCCATATGCTTTGCTTGTTTGCTCCCTAGCTTGTTTTGTGTTAAAAGGAATCTGTTCTTTTCCATCCTTCTTTTCTTTTTACTCAACTGCAATGTTCCTTAAGACCTAGAGTTGCAAGGTTTTTAAGGAACATAGGGACTGAGGGGAACACTGACTGCCCAGTTCAAGTTTAATTTTCATTTCTTTCTCTAATTATCCTTGGTTGAAATGCACTAATTATTGTTTTCAGCTGTTTGGGGCTGTTTTGTTAACAACTGATCTAGTAGAGAAACACCAGAATCAAAGAGAATAAGGAGAAGGAACCTACTGTCTGCTCCCCAGGAAAGCAGTTGCAAGGCTATTTCTGGACTATAACCTTCTTCCTGCCTTCAAATCAGCAGCTTTGTTCTGCACAAACTATTGTAGCCTTCCCTTTTTGGAAGTCATCTTTCAAGTACACCCATAAGGCAGTGGAGGAGCAGCTTGAGGGCAGCTGGTGTGGGTTCGGGACGTGGCTCCACAGAAAGGGGCAGCACTGCTCTCCTGCCCCTCTGCGCTGCACGTGCCTTCCCCAGCACCAGCAGCAGTACTTGCAGTGGGCGAGAACTGATCTGGCAGAAGGAAAACCCAAGCAATTAATAAATAGCTGTGATCAGTAGGGAGAGCCAGCCAACTGAAAACACAAGCCAAAACAAAGCATGAGGGGGGAACATAGGACCATTGCTTTCAGCGAGCACATCTTAAACCTCATCCTTGGGTGGAATAGCCCAAGAATGCATTTGAAACATAACCACAAGTAGGAAAGAGCACAGTCTTGGCAGGGATGCAACAGTCATTTCGCTGCGTGCCTTTATAAACAGACTATCAGCCTGACTGCATCCGGGATGGGGAAGGTGACCATGCAATGGTCAACGAATGAAATACGTGGGTCGAATTCTCTCGGTATATGCGGACAGAGATGAGTTGATCTGACTAGTGTTTAGCTTACTTATACTAACAAAGAACTTGTCCCATCAACACTGTATTTTATAACTAGCTATGCCCATTCTGTTAGCCAGTAACATCTCGAGCGCTGCTGGAAGGGCGCTGCTCTTAAATAACTCAACTCGTTTCACATTCCTCAACTCCGCATTCGCGCAGCCCAGCGGTTTACTTTACAGATTCCCTGGCTTCAGATGCAGCTATCATATTGCTGTGCCCCAGCCGTGGAGCTGCTTCACTCTCCTGTCTTAACAGTGCCTTTGTCCGCTGCCGCGCGGGCGCTGCAGTGGCTCTGTTCTAACCTGACACCCGGAAGCAGCTCCATGTTCTGCACCCAAACGTCTCCTGTTCTCCCCGTAGCCCTCCTCAAAAACACGCCGACCCTAATCTACTCCGCACATGGCCCTAATCGATTAAGAAAAACAAAAAGCAAGACATAGCACAATGTCAGCTAAACAAAGCCCAACCTCCTTCTTCGTCCATGGTGCGTTTATACTGCAGTCTTGCACGTTACCACGTACGAACTAATCCTCCAGAACAATGCAGCTAATTCCTTCAGACTAGCATGGATTGAGGCAGAATTTCTATTTTGCACTTTAATCCTAGACCATCTGCCCAGTTCTGTTAAAAAATGTAGCATTTTAGTTAATCTCACTGAACTGCAAATGCAAGATAAAATTAAATTAATCCCATAAAATGGTTTACAGTGATCAAACTACATGACAGATACAACGTGAAAGTGACAGTTATTTCTTAATACCTTTCACATTTGTATCTTAATTACAGTACAGGTAAAAGAAAATCAGCTCTGTGAATAGACATTTATAAAAGATGACACTTTCTATCCTGCATTTACTGTAATGAGGCCCTAATCCTCTGTTAACGTTACCATGGGCTCCTATGACAAAAATCAGCAACAGAAGGAATGGAAGAAGAAATATTTCATAGCCTAGACCAGTTCTGTGTTGACTCTAGGCCTGCTTCTGAGCTACTCCCACAGTTCAGAACAACGTATAAGATTTTGCCTGCATGTCACACGCAACTTAGCATTGCAGCCCGAGAATTTGAGGTAAAAAACACCTGACAAGGGTGGGTGGACACCCAATTCATTACTGTTTGTGAACACAGTTCACATCTGAGAATGCAAAGCTCTAAAGAAGTGGAAGAAATAACTGAATACAATAGGCTTGAGCCCATCATGAATAGAGTCCTAAAAAGTAAATATTTGTCTACCTGTAACTTTCATAAAGGCTATATTCAGCTCACTCTTCAAAGAATGGGTTGAAAGTACACTCCTACTCTCTATTCATTCCCACTAGAGAATACTATTACCCCTTTGGGCTAGAGTCTTTCGCTAACACTCTAATCATTTTTGTTGAGGATACCAAAGATTTAATTGTGTATGAACATGGTAACAACCCTGTTTATTTACTGAAAATGGGCATTAAATTGTATTTCTCCTAATACAATCATCAAACAGTAAGAAGGAATTTCTTTGCTCTTCATTCCAATCCTTTCATTCACTGGCCAGCACTTTACCCAAAAAGCATGAACGTCTTTTTTTTCCCCCTCTCTCTCCCCTCTCAGGGCCCCATTACTAAAGCTCATTTGACCATTCTTGGCTTTCTCCAGTGGCCTCAGCCTGCTTTTGTGGTATCCCAGCTGCATTGCCCACACACTGCTTTATCCAGCCCACACCCAGACATCCCCTATCCCTCTGCTCTTACTCCTTCCTGAAACGCCTGTAATCATACAGCTCAGCTCCCAGATGGCCTTAGACACATTCTGTATCATGGTCAATGGCCACTCATGGCCACTACCATGTCAGGTTTCCTACATTTGTCCTGGCTTTTATAATCATGAGCTTCCAGGAGACTTCACCCAACTTCCACCCCAATGATGCATGTAAGGTGCTCTGGGCTCTTAGAGTGCACCGCAGCAACCAGACCAAGTCAGTGATCTCCCCCACTTGGCAAGTCTCATATGGAGAACATCTACTTAATCATTTCTACTCTGTAGTTAAAATCCTAGAGGTGTAAATATGGCACAGAACAAATGAAGGAAAATGCCCACTCCTTTCTGCCAGGTGCCACGTAACATAAGGAAGCTTCTACCTGTGCCCATACCTGCTGCGAGACAGCTGCATGATACAACATGGTGGCTTTGGTACAGCTCCATCCAGAGTTAGCCAATGTTACTCTTACCTGCTGCACACTGCTTCATCTTTTGTCATACTACAGGAAGGAAAAAAAGAGAAAAAAAGAAGCTCCATCACTCACAGAGTGCACCCATACCGCTGCAACACCATGGAGGAAGAGGAGCCTTGAGTACTTGGGGCCCTTGGCGCCTCAAGCAACCCGTAACTGGAAAGGCATTACCATGGTTGCATCAGTCAGCTACTGACATTAGATGATATAGATAGCTTACTTTAAAACTGCTGCAAAGCTGTAAATATTTCACTATTGAGAAAATAATTAAGAGATGAGAAACCAAAGTCCTTTCAGAACCATTAGACAATATTTCAGGAGGCTTTAATCAAACCCATCTTACATGTAGTTTAGTTGCAGAAACAAAATTACAACTAATTCCCCAAACACTACCATTTTTCTTGCCCTCTTTGCTGCCAGTAAAGCCTAAGCAGTGAGAGTTAACGCTGGTTTTCTTGCCTCCTGAAGAGAGCAGATTCATTCAACTTCATGCTTCACAATCTACACCAATAAATTATGCTTCTTATGAAGCCTGCACAAAACCCTCTTCTCAGCAGAATTAAATTGACATGTTTTTGTAGACAGAGCAGAAAGGAAAATGAAAAGAAAATACTGGGTTTGTCAATACACAATCAGATCTGTACTCCAGCTAGTTCATTATCCCCAAGTAACACGACTACCAAATATGTAAAGGAAAAAAAGATACAAGTGCTCTAGCAATAGCTTGATGCAAAGGCTCTGCTTCCAATTAAACATATCATCCCAACCATTAAGAACTGCAGATTACTTCATACCCTGAGATTTTTTCTGCACTCCATCCCAGTACTTATTGTTACTGTCTCCCAGGTTATTGCTATCTGGCAGTTGCCTTCCTGAACTTACACATGAATCATTAAATCTTCCCATCTATTATTTTCTGAAACAGACAGTGGCAATGAGTTCCACCATCTAATCAGAGGTTGCAAAAAAGAGTTGCTGCTCAGCTTCCCACACTGAATTCAGCTACCTGCAAACTACATAACTTATGATTAAAGGACACACAACTATTCCTGCTCACCTTAGCTCAACGTATTGCTTCCTTTAGGGCAACATACAGGTAGAGTTACATCTGTTCCTTACAGATATCTTTTACTGCTACATTTGTTTTATTTCACACTTTGTTTTGTGCTTTCTCAGGCTGCAGCACATCTGTTCAGACACTGAACCATGCAATGTTGAAAGTACACCTAATGAAGGTAGAACTTTAGACATACTTCTGAGAACCTGTGAAGCAGTAAACAGTAGGTTGATAGCTTCTGTTATTGTTTGGACAAGATTTGAGGATGAAATTGGTAAGCTTTTGATCATATTCACTGAAAATCATTATTGGAGAGGTTAACTGAATAACTGCCATAAATACTATTTTGCACCTTAAGAATTAGTCTATTTTGCACCTTAAGAATCAGTCTGTTTTGCAGATGCATTGTAACACAACGGGCAAGGCATCACAAGACCAATGAGTACTGAAATAGTGTATATTTCTTTTTATTAGACAAGATTCATCACTTATCAAGTTTGAATAGGAATCCTAACATATACTAGAGAAAATTATTGTAAGACACAAAAAGTGGCCAACATACTGCACAAGAATTTGTCCCTTAACAGATGCACTTTCAAAGATGTGAAATAGCCCAATTTTGTCAGAAGGGAGTGGGCTATATCCTCATCCCAGTTAATGATGGATTTCAGTTCCCATGGAGTGGAATTTGGTGCAGTGTATTTAACAGGAAACAATAGATCAAACAATCTCATCGCCTGTGAAAATTGAACACTGTATTTTCATAACTAGGGAGTTATGCAAGGAATACTTCAGAGGTACGCAGTTATAAGAGCACCATACTCAGCAAGTACACTTTGAAGGATAAGGCCAAATGATAATTGCCTCCAGAACTTGGGAAGTATAGAGATCTCAAAGAATCATAATCCCTAGAGCATGTTAGTTTGGAAAGTTGTTCAATGCACTTTTGGAGAGAAGATGTGAGGAGAGGAAGGGGTGGACCAGGGGAGTGAAAAGGACTTCACAAAGCCAAGTTTAATCATTCTCGTTCTATGCGCACATACGCAATCTTTAGCTAGCCAAGCACCTTGTTCCCCTGAAAGTCCCAAAGCATGTATGTAGGCAACACATACTCATACCACTCCCATGCACAAGGTTAAACGCACCCCACCATTTCCAGGAGAAGAATCCTAGTCCCAGCTGTCTTCAGCATCACTGGATTGGTTGGGTTTCCATCAGTAAAAATATGTACACTTCAGTCATGCAAGACAGTGGGAATCACATACACGCCCTTGTGTGTGTATATTGGCTCTCGGAGCCCTCAGCCTAGAGCTCTGTATTCCATTTTTTTAAACTAGCTCTTTTTAAATTTAATAAAATATATATATAGTTGAAAAAAAATTATGAAAATAGTCATCCCACTGAGAAAGCAGATGTCATGGATGGTAAGGACTGAGAATAGGAGGTAGAAAAATTCTTAAAGAGTCCAGCCCTCACCTTTGTCCTGCTTGTTAATTCCTTCCAGACAATGCAAACATCAGGCCTTTTGGCCCACTCCGAGGTCTGCTTCATTTATTCCCTAAGTTCAGAGCTAGCCTGCTCATGACATGGAAAGCAGTAGTGGAAGCAAAATGTAAAGAAGTCTGATTTTGAGGAAGGACCTGAAGGAGAGCATGTAGCAATATGGAATGATCAAAAGGGAATTGGAGAAAGCTGAGACACAAACAATAGGAGAGATCTATGTTTGCAAGTCCTGTGCCCCAATAGAGGCAAATTTGTAGAGTAAAAGAGCCATTGCTGAGGACCTGGCATCCACACCACGTGCATTTCAAGGTTTACTTTGGATTAGCTCTAGCCTGACGCTGTGGACTGCTTGCCCACTCACAGCTGGAGCACGAGGTGTGCTTCTGGGGAACATCCACAGGATTAATCTCACACAAAAGGAACTCAGTCAGCTCGTGGGCTCCAAGAGTGCCTTGCAGCTCGATTCAAAGCATAGTAAGTGGTGATAATAGGAAGATTTGCTTCAAACAAGCATTCCTGAGCCAGGCTAAAATGCTCTGTAGGCATACTCTGTGGGACTTGACATTGCATAGAGAGCATAATTAGGTAAAACTGGAATTTCAAATAAGGAAGAGGCCTTTGAACTTTATATGGATGTAAGAGAACTTGTGCAGACCACACAATCAATTCAGAAGAAGTAGCAGCTTATTGTAATCATCTATATCATACAACAGAGACAGGGGAGAAGGGCAGATTTCAGTACTCTCTTACCTACAAACAGTAATAGACCTATTGCAATAGACCCTGTCACACCATGCTCCACTGTTAGGTATTCAGTCCATCCTTTTGCTGTTCCTATACCCCCATACCCTCTTGACGTGAGGGAACCTCCGAAGGTTTACAGTGCTACATATATGTTTTTGCTTCAACCTCGTACACGTTAGACCACAGCTTTTTAGATGCAAACGCAACCCAAATAAAGGTGCAAGTCCTCAGCAGACACTACAGCAGCTATATGTGACTAAGACTTATCACTGAAGAGCTTTTCTATTTGCTTGTGAAATGCATTGAATACAAGCTCTGATCTGACTTGGACAGCATACAGTTGTCACACCTCCCCAGAAATGCCCATTCAGGAAGGAGAAAATCCCTAAGCTGATTCTGTGTCTTGTCAGTTAAAATACTGAAAGAAGTCACTCAAAATATTACCCAGAAAAGTATTCTGACTTCTTAGGCTGCTCTCTGCGAGGCTGGGGCCACAGTATATCAAGTTGCTCCAGAAAATGTCACCCAGCTTTCTAAACACAGGATTTTTGATTCCTGATCTCTGAAGCAGCAGCCGGCTAATTCCAAGCATGGCTCCACCGTGGCCCTTACCTGCATGTAATGAAAATGGAGTCAGGGTCCGTTTTCGTGACTCAGAGCACTATTGCTGGATTCCTGCAGGACCAAGGGAAGTGAAAATACTAGACTGTAAGGAAGGAATTGCAGAATGAAAGATAAGCCTTCTCCCTCCTTCATTTACTCGTCCTGCATTGATGTCTGAAATACGACAGGTGAACCTCGTCTGTCTTTCAAGGGCCTCATCAGTGCCATGCTTATGGCCCATGTGAAGAGGAAACCTCCAACTCAACCCAAGGTGCAGCCAGAGGGTGCCCCAGGGGTGTGCAAGACCCAGGGCATCTGAGCGTGCCCATAGGCTCTGTACAACATCAGTCTCGAATAGCCAAACACAGGCAAATGCTCAAAGGAGACCAAAATGGGAGCAAGCAATATTCTCAAGGCCACTTTTGAAGAGCAATATAGATATCTTTGTAATATCTAATTATTATAATTAAACCTTAGGAGTCAATTACTCTACAAAAATTAATGGCTTGAAATAGGTGGGAAAGAGAAGCAAGGGCTGCATCTAATTCATTCATCTGACTTTCTCTCTGCGCTTAGAAACAATACGTTAAACCTTGACTCCTTAACAGTCAACGGGAATTTTCCCTTGACTTTCAGAGAACTTTTATATGAGCCTGTCCCTGCCAATGGAAAGAAAACACGCAAATCCAAGTGATATATAAATAGATGAATTAACAATAAAGAGACACTATTCACTATCGTCAATAAGTATTTATGATGCAGATATGAATCCTTCCAGAACTCTTCAGAGATGCTTGCCAAGAATCCCCACTTCATCAATGGAGAATGGGCAGAGGTGCAGAAATTCAGTTCATATTTGTGATGATAAACTTGAAACAAAAAATAACACAAGCTGTGGCATGCATGCAGGCATGTCAAAACACAATATTATATTAGCGTGCTCTTCCCACAGATACGGCAGAGTGACAGTCAGTCATCACCCTACAGTGTCAACCCACGAAGCGTCTAAGGTGCGGCTCTTCCTGAATGAACGTGAATAAACAAAGTAGTGACCATATATAGCTGTAGTCTCCTCCAAGCTACCAAACATCTTTCTGTTCCAAGGCACACAGTTTTTTTTCTCCAATCTGCTGGCTCATTCGTCACTGTATTATTCTGGTTTCATGCTGTTATAACTCTGTTAACACTAAGCCCATAGAAACTCTGATTGCCTGCTGATACTAAAAGAAAGCACGCATCTTTTCAGCAACAGAAAACCAAGTTTTGTTCTGTAGTTTCTTTCAAAACAAACTGTTCCACTGAGTTCAAGTTCATGACAGCTCTGTAAATTAAGTGCCACTTGGCAGCACAGCTCTAGAGAAGTTAAATAAAATGCATTATTAAAAGTCAAAACTTGTCTACATAAAGCAGCTATTTTTTAATCCCTTCCTTCTACATTGTTTAATCCCTGCCTTTTAAACAGACCTATATTTGTTGTACTCTTCTTTTGCAACCACAACGATAGAAATAATGGCTAATTCCTTTATTAGAACATTTAACATTTTAATGTAGGATATCCACTTACCACGCTCTCAAGAGGCATACAGAGTAGAACCTATCAATTTTAAAATCAATAAAGGGAGAGTTTTATTGTGGGCTTTCATTTAGCCACTTCAGCTGAAAGCAACAAATGAACAGCTAGGAACAGCTGAACCTCGTAGAACGTAAATAAGAGATCCTTGCCAAATCATTCCTGGTTACCAAACGCTCTACCTAGTTTTAAGATCCCATTGTGAAACCTTTGTACTTTATTTATAAGACTTTGAGTAAGCCGCTCCCTTTCCATATTTGTCTGAGTTTATGCCTGTATTCCCATGATTATTGCAGAACAAAACCAGGGGAAAGGTTGTTCTAGTTTCACATCAAAATTCATCTGAATTTTCCCTCTTTCCCAAAGATATTTTTAGCCATCGCTTGAAGCCCTGGAAGAAACTAGAAGACTTCAGAAAAGATACTTGAAGTTCTGTTTAAGTTTTGTTTTCCTCAGAAACAAGGCACCTTTCACAGAACAGTTTAACTGCACACTGAGTTTCAGAGATCCGGTTCTAAGGAGCTTTTGTGAAGTTTCCAAATGAAGAAAAACTTACTGTATTTTTCTCATTTCTCCAGTGGACTGAGAAGTCTTTTAATCAGAGTAAAGAGACCTGCTATCTGGATATCTTTTCGCTTCATCAGTGATACCTACACAGTACTGGATCTACTGCCAAAGTCCTGCCTGAACATATTCTGGGCTGATTTGTGCAGGAGTTAGGAGGGGTTCACCGAACACCAGCTTTCCTCTGGTGGCTCCTGCCGCTCTGCTGGGAACGCAGAAGAGCGTTCCCAGGGTGTTACACAACTTCGCCGCAGGTAAAGCATGAGATGCTGAGTGGGAATGCTAATTAGTAAAAATTTGAAACCGAGTGACCTTCCCTCAGCACTAACATGCCACATCATAGTACTAGCTTTGTCCTGACATGTGAGGCACCTCTGTGCTGTACCTAACCGAGGAATCTCTTTAGATTTCATGAATCTACATGCAGCGTGAGTCAGGTGTAAACAGAGCTGCCCAACCCTTTAAAAAATTCCATTACACCTATTCTTCCTGCCAATTAAAGTGAAAGTTTTAGGTAGAGCAGGTGGCCCACAGTCCAGTAACTTTTCCCTCTGGATTGAGAAACTGGGATGAAACAGGTAACTGGCTGACAGAGTGCAGATTACCGTCTGCACACACAGAAATCACTAGCCATATTTTCACAGCCCCCCAGCCTCGTGTTGTAGTCCTAGGGAGATACCCTTCCAGGCCTCTGATCCACTCCAGTCTCTGGTCAGCGTGGTCCTTTTGAGGGATTAGTCTCTCCAACTTAACAGAACAGAGGTTTCACCTGTTGACTCGCACCTTGCACTCACAACACAGGGGCTGCCCAGGCACCTTCAGATTACGCTCCCTAACACACAGGATGATGGAGTTGTGTGGCTTACAGAATAATAGGAATTTCCAAATCTCTATAATCAATGAGTCTGTTTGTCTTTTTTTTTTTTTTTGAAGTCCCATGATATTTCCTGACAGCCTTAAAGCTCCTCTGAAATGGACTGAAATTAGTTGATGGATTATTTCTTTTACTATAAAAAAAAAAAGTGGGGGTTAGGGGAGAAAGGGAAGGAGGGGATGGTCTGTAGATACAACCTTGCAAGTGCCTTTAGGCCAAAAGGCACAGAGCTGGGAGAAAATAACATTTTAAGGCAGAAAGAGGAAGCGTAACTCACTGTTTTTAAGTTTTTCAGATTGAATAGTAAAAGCTGCTAATGTTCGCTTACCTTCAGCACATGAGGAACTGACATAAAGGGTAACCATGGATTTCTCCCCAGAACTTGAAAGGAAGCTGGTTGATATAGACTAGAGGCTTGAACTTAACATTAAACGAGCAAAACAGAGTTCACAGGTATAACTGCTAAATAAGCAACATATACTTTGGGACATCCGTCCACTACTGCCACTGTTTTGAAAAATATATCCTTGCTCTCTGCCTTGTTCCTTCCTGAGATGCCTGCTGGCTGGTTACTGCTTTCTTCCCCTCACCACCCCACCAATGTAAAACAAAATAAAACTTTATCTCCAACCTCACTTCAGTGACTCACACCAGAAACATACCCTTTTCTACTTCCCTGAACTTCTGAGGAATTTCGAAGTGCAATCCTCAAAGCCCTAAGGGAAGTTTGGCATTTCATAATAGCCCAGGAGCCCCACCTCATGTGTGAAGAATGCTTTGAAACATGCCTATGATTAATTAATTAACATATTGGCACCTAACTAGCTCTTTAACACTCTGCCTAATGTTTTAGTTTAGAGCTGCCTGTGCCTGTCATAAAGACTGAATGGATTTATGCCATTACCTTGTAAAGAATAATGTGTTTTACATCTAAGTAAACATAACAATGTAACATAGATACAGCAACTTGCATTAAGCATTAACTACAATGATTGGTAGTGTTTAAAGAGTTTACAAAAGGAGGAAGCAATCACTTTTAAAGACTGGTTTTTTTGCTTCAACATTGCTGTGCAGTTGCATCATTCTCACTCCTGACAACAAAGCAAAAATCAGCGTATTAGAGAACAGCTCCACAAACGAGAGTCACCGCTCTGCCCGTAAACGAGCTTTCCCAAGCAAAGCGAGAGCTTGCTCTCCTCTCTGCCCTGGTTAGGGCATGCCTGGGAGACAAGGCAGGGCTGAAGCCCGCTGCTCTCAGAGCTTCCCAGGTATGTGGTGCTGTTGGCTGCACTCACCTGCAGGCCGGGCTGGAGGCCCCCGTGCTTATAGGAAGCTACAGTTATAGGTTAATCCAGAAACCTTATGCTGCATGCATGGGCATTGCAACAACCCCCAGACAGTCCTGGGAGTTAGGCCCGGCACGCTCTTTCATATCAGATAAGGAACAGAGCTGGGTCATTTCATTTGTAGAAAAAGATGCTATTTGCTCAAAGAGTGTGAGTTAAATTAAATCTTCATTTAAATGTTAACTAAATTACTTGGTTAATCAGGGCATTTTGGAATATTTCTGGTTGTTTAGGTAGGCGTAAAACGCACACAACCATAGTAACAAAGTACAAGAACAAAGTTTTAAGCACATATCCCTCTTTCTCCCCTTCTAGCTACTAGCTGAAATAACCAGATCTGTTTGTTGCATATGAGAGAAACTTAGGTAACTGCTAAATCCAAGAAAGGAGTTTTGCATTTAGCCCTGTGAGTAATAAGGTCTATGGCCACTCTTAATGTCTCATGGCAGTAAGCTTCACCGTGCTGCTGTCCCTTCGGGGAAAGCAGTCTCCTGTGCTGGCGGCCTTTCCTCCACTGGTCAGCAGCTGTATTATTCCCAGGGACTGCAAGCAAAGTGCTTCATCAAAGGATGTCCTGGCATTACTGCTAGTAGGTATCCTGATGGTTTTTTGGGTAGCTTTCAACATCTTGGGAGGGCAGGATCCGAGCACAGGTGGTAGCTGTGACTGCTCTCAGTTTCACACTGACTCCTTGAACAGGATCCTGTGCAGCGCTGGGAGCAGTTGTTCCTTTTTCTTCTTCTACTTTTCTAATTTCTATAGTGTTCTTTGGTTTGGCTTGACTACAGACAGCAAATTTCCCGGAAGACCAGAAATAGAAGAAACACTACAAAGCTATATACTAGACTGGGAGGCAGTTTGTAAATGTCCCACAGATCAGTCAAAAGCTCAGCTGTATCTAGTTTCCTCAAATAAACATGGAAGAAAGGTGAGCAGCACAGGAATTCTCTTTGGAAATGGTGCCAAGTCTAGATCTTCCAATCGTCCTCATCACAGGAGGCTGCTTTTCTGGCGATGAGTGAGATGCAAGAGAAAGATCAGCACTGGATACTGATCCAGAGTTGCACAAATAAAATCAAGAGATAAAAAATACTGGTGGAAAATAACCAAGTGAGTCTCAATTTAGAAAAAAATGCATATGGGAAATAATAACCCTAAATCCTTTGAGAAAAAGCAGCCCTACTAGAAGAGGCTGAGTTAACACTGAATGTCAAAATGTTTATGAGCCAAAAAATCTATGATTTAGTACTGTCAGTACAGAACTAGGATGTACTAATCTTTCTTGTATGACCTGGTATACAGATCTAGATACCTCAGTACCAGAACGACAGCCACAAATTGGAAGGAATTCAGCAAAGAGCAACAATGGAGATAAAAGAGCTGCACAGACTAATGTATGTTGAGAGAGCAAAGAGGTTAACACATAGCCTGAGGGGAAAAGAAAAAAATGAAAACTCTTACAAGTATTTGAAAACTGTGAACAGTAAGGAATTAAACTGTTTACATTGCTACAAGAAAATGGAGGTATGAATAGTAACCTCTTCTTCTCGTTGTATTACTAAAGAAATATAAACATCATGCACTGAGCAGTCTCATTTGAAGGTGGAAATATGGCAGCTGGATTTGTTTCAACTCTGTTGTTCCTATGTTTAACTTGCCCACTTTTTTTACACACCGGTGCAATTTTTTCTCTAAGAGTAACATCACTATAGTAAATTGGATTGCTCCCGAAAAAATTTTGCTCTCTGTCTCGGAATATACATACATGGTAGCCAGGAACGGAGAGTGGGAATTTTTACTGCTAATTAATCATCTGTCATTTCCACTTTTCCCACATTTCCAAACTGGGTAATCTGTTGGCCTTTTTGAGCAACAAAAGCATCACAACCACAGCCAGGTCACGGGTGCTTAAGACTCAGCTATGTCCTACAGAGATGAGTCTTGACCCAGCTTTATATTATGGAGCATGCCAACAGCCCTATGCCACTGTAAATGGCAACATTTTGCTCATGACTGCATGCTTGTTGCTAAGCTTGAGTGTACATTTGTAACCAGAGCCCCATCACCTTGACAGGGTCATAATTCACAGGCTAATCAAGAATAGCTGACAACAGCATTTGTTGTTCAAGGGAAGGAAATAGCCTTTGAAGGGCATTTCCACCAGTCAAACTTCATTATACAAGATTAAAATATGTCTTTCTGCACATTTGGAGATTTCAGAATCTCCTGCACCCTTCAGAAACCTGCACCTTTGTAAAGCACAAACTTCTCTCTTCCCAAAGGGCTGGTGGATAAGGAAAAGACTATACGAGGTAAAAATTTCAGAACCTGCACTTCCCCTCCTGCCCTAAAATTTTCACTGTCAGTGGTACAGTCTGAGTCTACAATATTCAGCTGACTTGAAGTTCGCCAGTATAATTATATTTTTGTTAAGACACTTCTCACTCCTTTTATACTCACTAGATCATAAAAAACACTGCATTTTCATCAAGAATCACCTGAGTAGAGAGATGTTATTAATTACTTAGGATTCTCAAGCAGTTCTGAAAAGGTTAGAGGAAAAATTTAAGGAAAAATAATAATCACAACTGCATGAAATCTGCAGTTTTCAAATTACCCTAATCGCAAGCAGTATATATTGACTATATCTTTGTAGAGAAATGTGGTCATGAAATACCATTGAGACACAAATTCAGTGTATGCTACAGATTTATTTCTCGAAAAAAATGCATTACCTAATTAAAGACCGCTTCTGATTTTTGTCAAGCTTTTGGGTAACAAAAGGCAATAGGAAGTTCTAGACTGTTCTTATTCTTCCATGTAGCTCCCCTTGCCACAAGTTAACCTAATAATACTACATTATCTATTAATTATAGTTTAAATTCTGCATAATGTTGGATTCATGATCAAATGCTGTAGTTGGTAGCTCAGAATAAGTCCTTTTGAAACCAAGAGGAATGTTGACAAACCATGACTGTAAATTTGCCTGCCCAGTTGTTTGCGTAAATCTGAAAACAGTATATAATTAATCCAAAATCTAAATTAAGAGTATTGATTTCAGGGGAAAAAAATGTCCCAAAAAAGTCAATGACACAATGACTTGCTTCTTACTGAACCCTTTTTAGCCTCTCAGACTTTTCTATGAATTCAGCTGTGGTTGGCAGCATAGAAAAGCTGTCGCATCTTCTCACTTGTTTGGTGGCTTATGTGAAGTACATTGGTGGTCTCCATTGGATAGCTGGCCACAACCAGAGACTGTCACTGCAGCTGGCACAATTTTGTGCACTTGTCCAGGGGCGGGAGGGCAACTAGAAAGGGGCTGTGTTCTCCAGTGTGGCCTGGGTGCGAGGGATCCTCCAGCGCCCATGCGCCATCTCACTTTCTCCCACAGCAAAACCTCGAGGGCGAGATCCTGAGCTCACCGGAGGTGACAGCAAATCTCGCACTGATTTCCAGTATGTCCTGGACTGGGCTCAAACCCTAGAATTGTCAATCTAGTATTTTTCATCACACCATCAGCACTTCAAAAACAGAAGCAGGAGACTGAAAAATGAAATACTGTCTAGATCAAAACACCAGGTTTTACCAGGCAGGGTGTGATCCCGCGTGATGCTGAGACCTTCCTGCACGCATCCTCCTCAGCCTCCCATCCCTGGATCCTTATGGAAGCATGTGGCGCTTTGCAGCTGAGAATTATTTCACAATACAAAAAGACAGATTTGTTTGTAGCCAACTCTGAAATGACTGATCTGTTGAATTGTCTGGGTCTGACAGGCGGAAGTATTAATCATTTAAGAGGGGGGAGGGGTAACCCGATAACAAGGAAGCAAAACTACACGGTCACTCTGCACACCCCGAGGAAGGTAGTACATTGTACGAGGCTGGACTCTGTTCAATCAAATACTCTGACCTTTGTAAAAGAGAAAACGCCTATTAGGAATTAATGTACTGCACATAGAAACGTCTGGTTGCATTCCTCTTTCACAGACATGTGTTTGGCGCCTGGGGTATTAACTTTCAGACTTTGTTTCTTTTTACTGCATATTCGTCTGCAGTACTGTTGCCTACAAATGGGGTGCAGTAGAAAAACAAGCTGTGTTGCCTTTGCTCTTTCCCAACTCACCCCGATGAGAAGGTGAATCATTCATAAGATCAGAAACAATCTTAATCTTTTGTCATATGAGATACCATAGTCTAATGAGGTTTTATTTTCAATTTTGGTCTGAACTATAACCCGCATTAAGTCTGTGTTTATAAGTAACAACATTTTCTATGCTCCAGTAGCAATAAAATAAACTGCATTGTAATGGAGTGTCTCTGGAAAACAAGAAGAAAATAATAAATGCTTAGACACTAAAGGCAAATCATTGTTATTTAATAAACATACAATTGCTTCCGAAAAAAAATTACATCCGTATCTAGTTCAAAG
Organism: Struthio camelus; assembly: GCF_040807025.1. NCBI lineage: Eukaryota > Metazoa > Chordata > Aves > Struthioniformes > Struthionidae > Struthio > Struthio camelus. The sequence continues at coordinate 35,684,919 of NC_090942.1, read as the reverse complement.
CTACATTATACACTATTTTGATTAAGCTTCTTGTATAAATAAAAACATTTCTTCCTGTCTGTAAGACATAAGAAATGAAAAATATATTCTACAGGATGTTTCTCACCAGCCATCCAAATGATAGTTCTGACAAGAACGCAATCTGGCCAATGAACTGTACAATTTCTGTTCTGAAAAGTCTCTACACTATAAAATAGCATTTGCTAAATTTCTTTAAAACTAATACATTTCTCACTTCATATATGACCACACCATAACTTCAACCTAGTCTGTTTTTTCTCAATATAGCAGTAATTTTAGATTTAGACAGTAATTTTAGATTATATACCCTTCTCTGTGTGCCTTTGCTTTTTTGGTAGTTCTACTCTTACATCCTTATTTTGCAAGAATCACCATGCAGAGCTTCTGTTTTGATATTAACAGGTTACCATGCTCAAGGCAGACATCAAGAATTGTGCAGCTTGATATGTCTGTACTCATGTATTGCTCTTTGTAAAATGGTAGCTAAAAACAAGCACATATATTGCATATTATATTGGTTTAATATTAAGCAAAAATTAATGTCAGTAGCAGGATGTAGCTACTTATCATCATTAAATAAAGGAAGTTAGAAAGGACATTTATGTGAATACACTCCAGAAAAGAGTAACTGGAAAGAGAATACTTGGTGCAGAAGTCATTTCACCATCCTTTAACATGATGGCAACTGTGTTTTCATGTATGCAGAGCTAGCTACTCAGTGTAGGAAAGTTGAGCTCAAAAGCTCCCATGCATGAATACATAAGGATAATGCTGCTAAAACTACTCACTCAAAAGGGGATAAAGAGGCAATGGGTCAAAAAAAGCATGAGATTTTTGTTAGCAGCATTATCTTCAGGTACTAACACAGTACCTGAAGACCCCCCTTGCCAGAAGTCAAAGCAACTTGACTTCTTGATCCCTGGGTGGGATGCTTCTGAATCCGCCCTTTAAACGATTACATCTCGTCTTCTGAAAAAGGTGAAGGCAATTGCTTCCCTCTTACATCCCTTCCCTGCTTTTAGCCACAAGAACGTGTGAGCAATCCCCAGACCAAGAAAATCCGATACATCCTTTCACTAATATCACTTCAGTACACTATTTTACCCTAACTAGTTCATAGTTATTTTGTAGATATTTGTCCAGAAACTTGTCTTGCGTCACTCGTTCGTATGATAACAACGCGCAGAAACTTGACAACACACAGCTGAACCTTCTCTTAGTTACGGGTATAAATCCCAACCTTAGCCTTCTATTACTACATTTCTAAGCTGAATACCTCCATTCCATTTAATTTACAACTTTCATCATCTATATTTTAAACTAGTATATTTTTTCCCCAAGTAAGGATGTGAAAGCTTTCTTTTTTTTTCTCTTTAAATAAGAACCAGACAGCCCTCTCTGTTCACAGAAGAAATAATATGATTCACCCATTATTTTACAAAACTACTCTCTGCAGAGCAATAAGATTTGGAGATGCTTAGGGGAAAAGAAAAGTCATTAAGAGAAAGATTATCCTCACCATCTCTATCAACCATCAACACCTTCCTCTCTTTTCTTTATGAAGGATTTGTTTTGCTCCCAGGAGGAGAACAGAAAGGATAAGAACAATGGGCACAAGTTTATCCAAAATATTTGAATAATTCTAAAAAAAAAAAAACAAAAAGACAGTTTTCATGGCAAATTATGATAGTGGCATGCAGGAGAACAGGTGTCACTTCTTGGCTCTCTCAAAACTTTGTGATTGACCATGGCTCAGACAAGGCCTCATTTCTCTGTGCCCCAAGTCCTTATGTTAAGCAGAGATTGTAATAATGTTGTCTTTGTGAATCATTTAGATAGTTCCTTAGCGCAACACCTCTCTCCTAGGAAGCTTATGCCAGGCACCTGGTATATTATCAATCTCATGTACAGGTTGACACCGCTGGATGACGTAGGCAATGATGATGATGCTCAACAACCTGCTGTGCAATATAGTAACTTCTGATACAGATTCATTTAACCTTGTGGACTTATTCAGCCCCAAATAAAGTAGAATCTGAGCATATTTAATCTACCTGTGCTCACCCACCTCAGGAAGGCAACTGCCTATGTAAGGAAGGAATACTGATATATAAGAAGACTAAGTAGTAGTTTCTGATGGGACCTTAGGCATCTAAGTTGGACATAAGTGGATATTAAACACCTAAACCCAAACTGCAAGTCTGGAAATACTCTCTTTCCTGCTATCTAATCCTGTAGGCACATCTGTCTCTGTCAGCAGAGTTCTTCCACTTATGGTCCTGTTGTCTGCATGTCACCCCAAGTTGCTGCCTGGGCACATTAGTAATTACTCTGCAACCTACATCCTATGGGATCTATGGTGCTGCTATACGTGATTCCTAATCCTGCATGGGGCATGAACACAGTTTGTACACCGACAGGCACAGACGCTGGAGGAAGTACCACAGCAATTGCTGTTTCACTTGAGTTTCCAGCCCTGCTCCAGGTACAATAATACATTAACATTTGTGTCATCCATAATGGTCAAACAGGGGAAGCAAATCTCCAGTACTCACATACACCCACACAAAGCTACATATACAAAGCTATCCTAAGAAAAATGAGTCACTCACATCATTTTTTACAGTAATAGTGAGCGCATCTTACCCAAAGGGGGACTCCAGACTGGAAGAAGGCTCCCACCTACAGCCCAGCGTTAGCTCTCGAGCTTGGGACAGAAATGGGGCTTACAATGTGCTTTATAATATAGAAAAATTGGAAAAGAATAAAGACGGGTGGCCAAAGGTCTGCAGCAGCTTCCGTGTAAGGAAATGTTTGAACAGTCCAGGACTCTTCAGTCTAGGAAACAGATGACAGCGGGTGCATGCAGCAGAAGGGTGTAAAATCATGAGTGTTACGGGGAGGGCAGTCGCACCCCAACTTTTCACTGCATCTTCCAGTTCAAGAATGAGGGGCACCAAGTGAAGCTCCAAATGAGAATTCAAACTGAATAAAAAGGAGTGGTTCTCTGGAAATGGGTGGAATTCCTTGCAAGCAAGGTCATGAATGCTAAAAGTTTATATGGCCTCCAGTGGTAATCAGATCACCCAGGGAAGAATCTGTGGTCTTCCCTAGGCATCCACTTAAGATTATTGGGAATTTAGGGGTAGGCATACATTTTAACTCAGGAGAAAATGCACACTGTCACCCACTCCACAAATCTTACAGTCAAGTTTCCTGGATGTACCTCACCCCCTGAAAACACCCTTCTTGATGATGATGTCTCCCTCCCAGACGAGTATCACAGATAGGCTGGGCTGGGTAAACTCTGATGTGACCCAGCACAGCCATCCTTATGTTCACTCATCTCCACCGCATCTCCTTAGACTACTTGAGTCCTCACTCAGCTTGTTGGAACGTATATCTTCATACACATCCTCACTTTGGAGCCAACTCTCCGGGCATTACAACTTCAGCACTTCAACTCTGAGTTTCACAAACCTTAGTTTCTAGTTGGAGCTAACACTTACAGCCACCTCCAGGCTACTTAAATAGGCAGCACAAAGCTCCAGACTACTTCAATAGGCAGCAGAACATCTATAAAATGGACGCTGTTTGTCTGTTAAGACACTAAGTTAGGGCATAGACAGCATGTGCAGTGGAGAAAGGCATTCCTGAGGAACAAGCTAAAAATTCTTGCTCAGTGGGGAGCAACCGAGAGGCAGCCAACAGGAAATTTTATTTAAGGCATAAACCTCTCTGGAGACTGGACACACTATATACTTCCACTGGGTCAAGATGTAGATCCTAAAAGGCAAATGGACCTAGCCTAGTGATCAGGGCTTTCAACCGTAATAGAGCAGTGATAAGGGATACGTGCTTAAATAAACATTCATCAGAATGCTTTAGATGCCTATGGTCTTGTAGCTTTACTGGTACTCAGGTTTTATACCCTCTTTACCTAACTTCTATGTAAATTGCATAGGAAATGTCTCGGTGCTATTTTGGATCTTGCCCTTAATACAAACACGTCTAGAGAGGAGAATCAGTTAACTAAATAGAAAGAGTCTGACGAAAACTTAATTAAAGTAGATGGAAGTAACTCCACTGTACATCTCACTCAGGGAATATATGAACCTTATGGAGTTTGAGTTTTTGTGAACCTAAGGGATTTTTAAATTCTCTGAGGGCTTGCAAAATGAATTTGGTCTCTTTTTACTCTGTCATTTAAACTCATAGCTTGTTTTATTTCATATAAGGATAATTCAATTTTTAAAAACCCACAAAAAATGTTTTTCTAGCTACAGACAATCATGTGCAATGTATTAAGGATAGAACAGCCTCCAAGTTCAAGGTTTGGCACAGTCTCTGTTCTAAAGACATACTTACAAAAATTAGGATTTCTTTTCTTTCCCTTTTCTCTGCTGCTTTCCCAGGGTATCTCTTTCTTTTTCAAACAGTCAGCTCTCTGCTTCTTTTCGCATCCTATTTTTCGGTGTATATATTTCTATCTTCTTCCTTTTTCATAGTCACCCTTAAACAGCTAAGAAAGATGTGCTCCCAATAATGCTGAAGTCAAGGTCAAAATTTTTAATGAATAATATTTCAGCAGGCATGAAATCTGTCAAAACGTTTTAGCCCACTGCTAATAAGAACAGGATGTCCATGGATTATTTCCAGCATTCCCTCTTGTGAGTTTGCCACTTCTGATTCAGAAGTAGTGCATTTTGCATAGAATTAGGCCGAATCTTCAAAAAATATTAACTCAAATAAAAACTCAAACTTGTCTGGGTGTCTTCATGCCCCCTTTTCTATTCACTCACCACGAGAATACGCTGATAAGTGAAATGATGACAGAACTGATCAGAGTAAGAAGTAAATTTCAAGAAAACTATTGGGAAGGATCCACAGACCAGAAAGAATTCCTAGAAATTACCTAGAAAAAAATGTCAATAATCTGAGAACATTGTAAACAGCAAATGGGCATTTCTCAAGAAAAAGAGTCTAATTTACATAGACCAGTATCAGTAAAATATTCAGCACAAATATTGTGCATTTCTTCATCCGAGATAAGAGTTGAATTTGTAGGTCGTTCAGCTACTCCATAACAGCAGTCTCATCTCCCACAAAAACATCTTAATCTTTAAAATCAAAGAGAGTTATTTGAAATAATTCATCCTGGGACACTGGAGGAACATGATAACATTTGTATGAAGGATGGAGCAAGAACCGCTGGTTTCAAAACAGCTTGCTTCCTAGACACAGATAATTTGAAGCATCTTCCCAGCAGGCTCTGCCCTCTGCTACTTGGGAATGGCAATCAACTCGGATGAAAAAGGAGTGCTGAAAAGGATTCAGCCTAATGTGCCTAATCTGAAAACTATATTCCCTCTCACAGAAAAGAGTTACTTTATAAAACACGCTTTACCAAGAAAGACCCCGAAATAAACTAGACAACTTCCTCAATTTAGTTCCTTTATCAGACCTGCTCCAGATTACTTAAAATTACAGCAGGTACAAGCCATTTTGAAGAAACTCAAAAAGCCGATTTTTAAGGAGGAAAATGTTCAAAGGAAGGAAATTTGAACATTTTCAAAGATAGATAATTTCTGAAGAATACTAAATAATGTGCTGTGAGAGGCACAAGTTTTACTACTCTTACTTTTTACGTAAAGAGTAAGCAGAAGGTGCCTTCTCATACCAGTAAATGCCATTGTTCCTGAACCTGACTTGCACAGAAGGATATGGTTTATGGGTTCTTTTTTCCGCCACAAAAAATATAGCAGTTTACAGACTACAGCAATTCAAACTTTCATATTTGAAAGACTAACCACTTCTCCAAACTGTTGATTAAAAGCCTTTTCTTCTGTCCAAATGCATAGCTTTAGGCCTAGCTGAACAGCAGAGCCACAGAAGGGTTCTAGTCCTGGCCATTTTGCATCAATCTAAATATCCAGGTGAGAAAATGGAGTTATGCCCTGAATCTGGGCATATTGTTTTTCATACATGTGTACATTTACAAACATGTTTTGCAGCAGAGCTACTGACAGAAACCAAGCGAGCAGACTTTGGACCGGACTCTTTTTTTTTGGTTGCATTTTTAAGGAAAAGGCAGACAAAACTTGTCAATCTAGTCTCAGCTTCCTATCTTTCAAAGCAGAGTGGTAAATTCCTTATGACTGACAGCAGTGGTAGCCTTAGTATTTGTCTATTACTACATTGCTTGGGAGCCCGTGGCACCAACCAGGATTCTGGCTACCTAAACGCTGCAAACGAGACTTGGGGAAGAAGGTCAGTATTAACTGTAATTATTAGAGCTAGCTTTAAGCAGAATCAGAGCTCAAAGGAAAAATTTTGGAAAATCTTGGGCCCATGTTCAGACAAGCTGCTTTGGCCATTTCTGTGATAACTGCTTAGTCTGCATTCTTCAAACCCTCAATTGCTCATTCTGCTTTGCTTTAAACTGGAGCCCCTTTTCCCATCAAAATGCCAAGACACAGAATCAATAGAAACCATGGAGGAGGAGAGAGTCTTATTCTACTACTTCAAGCGTTAACTGAACGCAGACAGTGAAATGTGAGGAAACTGCAGGTTACATATTGGATACATCTGAGAGGCTCTATCTCCTCCGCTAGAAGCAAAGCAGAGGCTGTAAGCACAAGGGCATACGGTAAAACTAACACAAAGTGAACGAATGGGGAAGAACTAAAAAAAGGCCATCACGGAGCAGTTAGACTCTTGTCTCTTCAATAGTTAATGACTTGGGATACTTGCGTAATCTCAGAATACTTTATTATTGGGAAACGAAAGTAGATTATTTCCTTTACAATGATGACAGCCAGAATATTTTTTTTATTATTTCATAGGAGGTTCCTTTCCTTTACAAAACACCAGGACTTCAGTCAGCAAACAATACAGTTCTGTTAATTAATTACCCAGCCTCACATGTGAAGTAATAACCCTTGTGATACGTGGCTCTTGCTCCATGAACTCTCTCACAAATAAATGTCTTTTGATGATAAGGATGCCCTGTCTCTCGTCCCCCTTGACTGAATATGTGTTAGTTTCACAGTATTTCTGTGCTACCACGAATCTAGAGGAAAGACTTTAGGTAATGGCAGAGATTTCACAAAATATATTACAAAATGCTTACATTGTAAATTCTTCTGTACCCACAGGTAAAAGGGACATGCAGCAGCTTGCTACTTTGCTGCAGGAGATCCTGCAAAATATAAGCAAAATAATGAAAGAAAATAAGCATTTGTAAGGACCTGATCCTGCAAGTTTTTGAGTCACCACCCAGTGATCTCCGCGGGAATGTCTGTGCTTAAAGTTAAGAACATACTTAAGAGTCTTGCTGATTCAAAGCCAGAGAACTCGGCTTCTTGCAGCATTTATATTTCTCCTCTTTTGAAGCTATAAAGATCGTCCTGACATTTTGTTAGCTGCTTTAATCAGCTCATGTATCCTAGATAAAAAACAAGGTGAAACAAGGCGCTTTATTTTTCATTTAAAACTATGCATTTTTTACAGTATGCGTAAATGCTATGATTAAAAAAAAACCTTCTCTGCCTAACCTCAAAAGGACTCATTGACTTGTTATTATATCTCACAACTAATTAAATGGAGTATTGTGAGTATAACGTGATTTACCGTATGCTTTGTCTGATTGCATTTGATCTGCCTTTTAATCAAAAGGGAAAATAGATTTATTTGTAATGAAAACATGACATGATTACCAAATCTGCCTTCCTTTCGAGAATTTAAAAGAACATTTTGTACCTAGCTTTTACAACTGTATTTGTGAATCATCTTTCAATTATAAATAGAGATGTCATCATGTTTATGACACAGTGTTTTCTTTTTCTTGCCCCAATTTCCGTTGTGACTTTAACAGAACAATTTAACCTTGCACTTTCACCACTGCTTCCTGTGTTAAACTCAGACTGCTGAGAATGCTTTGCTGATCTCTTAACCTCTTGCATGTACGTTTACTACATATTGCATAGTCATTATTAGAATCAGTAACATTTTCTTGGAAACATTTTTAAAGTCACTGAAGTATTTTGGATTGTTGCCTGTTAGTAATCGGCCTATAAGGAATACTGTAAATCAGTTCTTAGCCAGTTTAACTGTAATTGTTGCTCATATTTCTGTCATTCTCAAAAAACTGGGAGCATACCGCAGCAGGAGCTTCACAAATACAGGGAGAAACACTACAAAGGAGCTCACTGTTGCTCAGGTTTTAAAACTCTTTACCAAAAAGACATGCAACTTTCATTAATGAACAATGTTGTAATGGTTCTGGCATTCTCAGCCAGGATCAAAACAGCTGTTTTCTAAGAAGAGCACCTTTTCCACAGAAGATAAAATTATTACATAAATGTTGTAATTCCTATGGCTATGAAGAAAAACTTTTCCAAAGTAAATGGTTGCAATAATTAGGCTTGATACATCATACTGAAACGTACTCCGGATCTTAAAGCCAAAGAAAAATTTTGTTGCTCCTGTTTTATCATAGTGAAAAGCATAACGTACGTGCATATTCCTGGACTATTTGCCATAAAATGTTGAACCTAAAAAGGTTGAACAAAAATGTCAAACCTGTGCCCAGTCATCTGCCCCATCTTCCAATTCATTTATAGAACATTTTTACATATTTATCTCAGAATAATTTGAGAAATGTGATTATCTCAGGCAGTTGCTCCACTAGTCACTGGCTTCAGTGGTATAACCAGTTTAAGAAGCCTGGGCTTCTCCTCTTTCACCACAGCAGTTTACTTCCTCCGCAGCGAGACCTGTGGAGCCATCAGTGGGGCTCTGCGAGAAGGTGGGCTGCTGAAGGGCTCCAGGTTACGAACACGTCTTGCAAGGCTGCATGCTGCAGCGTCGAGGTGGGAATGACAGACGAGCAGAAGAGGCACGTAGGAGGCATGAGAATTCCTTGCATCAACCTTGCCTCTGCAACACAGATCTGAACCCTAAGAAATATCCTCTTGTGGCCTGGGACCAGTTACCAGGAGGTAGGAAGAATTCTGCTGCAAGCTCCTAACACCTTAAGCAAAAGGGAGAAGGTATTGGCTCTTTAACAGCAGTTTTGAATTTCAAAGGCTAACTAGTCATAGACATTTAAAAAAGTACGAAAGAAAAAAACAAAAGTTTACAAAGTACAGCTAGAAATTCCTCCTTTTCTTGGGATTTTTCATTCCTTCAGATGTTGTGATGTTATTTCACTGATGCTGCTGTCACCTTATACATTTTCCTTAACTGTGAGGCTAGATTTAAAGAAAAGGTTAGTCAGACAAACTACTTTGGTTGTGTTAGATCCAGTGTCAGTGGTTACCCATATAGACTTCCCAAGCCGCTTTTTCAGTCCTCACCACCCATCCCAGGAGAGATGGCTGCACCTTCCCATCTGCTGGCATCGTTGCGTGCCTAGTTTCCTCTAACCCACTTCTGTCAAAATTGATTCAAGTATTTTTTTAAAAAATCCCTCACTATGAAGTATTTAAACTCACTCAAATCATTTTGACAGAATAAAGTTAATGAGTAACCATACATTCAATTCTGCTGGAGCCCAGGAGGGTCAAAAACTTCCAGTAGGAAGACAGTGGCAGGCATGTGGCATAGCCTGGGTAAGTCAGTCCCTTCACCCTGTTTAGCAGCAGCCGTATGTAGGCTACTCGCATACAGGTTAGCAAAGCCTGACCTCAATCTTCAGTTACTCCTGACTGATGCTTTTCAGCCCATCAAGAGCATCTGTTACTCAAGAACAATCTAGACAAGACAACCCAAGAGTGCCTTAGCCCAGACAGTCTCTGAATTTGGGAGTAAGAAGAAAAGGTATAAAATAAAAAAGAAATTTAAAAATACATATTTTGAGCTTTTGTTTACACACCACAAAGTATAAAAAATCTAAAATATCAATCTATGTTTCAACTTTGCCAATTAATTTTAAGTAAAAATGCTTTGAATGAGAGTTGTACAATTACAGGGCGAATTAGTCTCTTAGGATGAACTTTTCTCAACTATAATGAACCATGGGGAGTCCACAACCTTATCTTATCTACCTTATCTTGCCTTTTCTTTCTCAAGTTCCTTTTTCTATCAAGTACATTTCAGTTCTGGGCACGTGTTACTGATTAGGTAACAACATTTCCTCTCTTTTGGACCAGTCTTGTACTAAGCAAACCTAGAGCTAAGGCCAGACCAGTTCATTCATAATTTGTCTGTGCTAGAAATGTAGAACTGGACCTTTCTGATGGCAAAAGTCATTACTGATTAATCAATGTACAAGATATTATGGACCTGATTCTCTTTCTTTTAACTATCCTGATATAAAACAATATTTTGCTTTACATCAGGCTTCATTGCTGTTGACGGAGTAACAAAGTAGCAAGACTCAGCTTCTCTGAATCATTTCTATCTTAAGGGAAAATTACCTGGCTGACACTTCATTCTTTAACATAATTCTTCCATGTCTTACTCCTTTCAAAGGAATTGCAGGGCTGTACTTTAGAATCACTGCAGTCCCTAACAGGTATGGTATTAGACAACTTTAACTCACATTAAATAAGCAAGTATTCCTAAAGAGCCCTTACAAAAATGCAGGTTTGGCCACATTAAAAGTCCTTCCTTACCATTCCTAAAACAGAGCGGTCATGTATCAGTTTGCAGTATTTTTGCAGCTCATTTCAAGGTTGACAAACAGGCACAAAGTTTTAAACTATTTGCTTGTGGATCTCTACTTTTTCATACGCTAGCATAAACGACAGAAAGTTTAAGTGCCAGTGCAACTATTTATCTTCTTGTAACTAGCCTTGGAAAAGAATGCAATCATTGTTATCAAGAACAGCATATTCATCCTCATCAGGAGTTTGGATAAGGAAATAATTTTACAGGAAGTTGTAAGAAAAAAAGTACTTCTCATATAGAAAAATACATTTCCAAAAATATATTTTCTTTTAAGGCATCTGTTTATTAGGTATCTGTTTTAAGGTGTCTGGTGTCTGTTTATTCGCAGCTATTGAAAAAATAAGTGTAACAAAAACATTAGTTTAAAATACATGAAATTTTGAAAAAACTTGTGTGAAAACTGAATATATTGGGTGGCTTGTATTTTCACAGAGGGCCATTGATGAAAATTAAAAAAACTCTTGCCATCCTTTTTTTTTTTTTTTTGAGCAAAATACCATTTCCTATGTAGGCATCCTATTTATAGAATTTATCTCAGCAAAAATGTTGTATTCTTTCAAAAGTGAAAATGAACAAGTTTTTTTTCCATGAACAGGAAACCATATACAGCCTGGTGTTCTATGGATCCACGTCCCATGTATCTCATATTCAAACCACCACAACACCTCTAGCTTCTGAATGTTTGTTGCTCTCTTCCAATTATACCTCTAATTCCTGTCCACATGCCTAACTTTCCTTCTCCTGCACCTTAACACCCAGCTTCTTGAGAAACTAGACTGAAATGAATTTAATTTTTCATAGAGCAGTTTAAATTACGAAAATATTTTAAAAATTCCTAGGATGGTATCTAGGGCTGATTTCTATACCTATGTACACAAAGGACGAAGGACTGTAGCAAGTACCACTTCCCTGGTCATGCAGAAGAGCGCACAGATGCTTTAGGTGTATCTCTTCAGCTTTGGGCTTCATCAGGGCGCTCATCAGAAGTGTTGAGGAAGGTGTTCAATCGTCCCCAGGCCTGGAGAATTTGACAAAACTTCACTCCGTATCTATCACATCTTGGCATCTCACTGGAAAAACTCTATCCCTTCTGTGTCTGTCCTATAGGTTTCTGTAATTAGGACCTGCTGGTCAGGACATTCCCTATCCATTACACTGCACAGTATTTATCCTGGATCTGGCACTTTTCAGTATTTTCAGTAATGATGATTCGCATAATGGAGTCAATAGCACTCTTATTAAGTCTGCAAATGATGCAATCCAGGAAAAGCTGCAAGCCCCACAGAGAGGACAAGGTTTGAATTCAAAAAGATAAACTGGAGAAACAGATAGGGTGCATTACCAAAATAAGATGCATGTGGACACTAAATAAAAAGCAATTCACTAAGGACAAATACAAAGTACAGCACTTGGGAATAATCAACTGAATAAATATAAGATGGAGGACTGACTAGGCAGCAGTTCCATAAAAAGGACTACAGGTCAAATTGGACTGAACATGCGTCAGCAATACCACAAGGTTACAAGTAAAGCAAATAGCATCCTGGAAAAGTGTCAATAGGGAGGCTTCATTCAGACAGAATTCAGAACTGTGTTCAGTCTGAAGCACTGTGATCGGGGAATGCCGGGAATCAAATGGAGATTGCGTGGAGGAAAGCACTAGGGGATATCTGAGCCTAAGGAACATTGTAAGGACTGAGGCTGTTCAACTACAAATGATAAGACTGCAGGGAGACATAATAATGGTCTTTAGGAGTGTAAAAAGCTGCTCCAGAGAACACAGACCATATTGGACTTAAATTGCAACAAGAGAGAATTAGGTTAGGCATTAGGGAAAGCTTTCTAACAGGTGGGCAGTGAATTGAACCGATAGCCTGGGGAGGCTGGACAGAGGTCTCTAAGGACCACTTGGGCAAATCTCTGCCAAAAATGGTTTAGACATAGTTAGATATGCCTCGAGAATAAGGATGGACTTTCAGCGGACTTTTCACAGGCAGTTCCATGCCTGTTTTCTATGACTTCTGTGATGCAACATTTGAATCTCTGCAGAAGCAAAATTCAAACATGTCTGCAGCTCTGGAGACATATTAACTTAAACATACACTGAAAAAATAATCTCCTCTTCTCCAATTAAAAGGGACTAGCTCCAAACCTAAAAATAAATGTCAAAGACCAACATCTCCACAGCAACTGTGAGAAAAGGTATGAAGCATAAAAATAGTTTCTTGCAAACCGACAGAGATATTTGCCAATGCCAATGACAAAAAAAGGAAAAAAAAAAAAAAAGCAATAACATCATGACAGCTAAAAGCATGCATGACTGCTAATGCCTAACAATTTTGTATGAATGCTAAGTATTTTTATAAGGACTTGTTTCATGACAAAATCGATCAATAAGCTGTAGCAAAACAGCCATTTTTCATGTAGATACAACATTTTAGAATACTCACTTCATTCTTCAAAGTCATTTTTATCTTGGAATGTTTTTTTCATAGGAGAATCTTAGCTACAGAGTTATAACAGATTAATTACTATAACTATTTCAACACTACCAGCAACAGGAATGAGTCTGGCTCCTCCAGCTTCCCATCCACCAGGACCTGCTTTTTGGACTCCAGGGTGGGCGCAGTGATTTATTTTTATCTAGAGAAATTCTAACTGGGCTTTAAATTAAATTATCCCTGGGCTTGGGAACACTGATCGCATTTCCTGGTATTGTCTGTGTTGGCAGGAGAAAAGAAAGTAATGCTTTGGGTCAAATACTTCTCCCGTACAGACAGGAGCAACTCTCTGTCATCGATTTTATTTCTAATGGCACATGTGCACAGAAAGGCATAATTTGGCTTTCTAAACTTAGGATAGCACAGATAGTTCGGGATAAATTCTCTGATTAGCTACAGACAATAACATTATACCAGCAGACAATCCACCCCAATGTCCTACTCTGCTTTGCATAGCTTGTATCATACGATAGCATTTGGTGTTAGTCAATGCCTGCGTCTCATTCTTATTATTATCATTATGTCGTGCTTACAGACTACCATAAAATCAGAGTAATTTCATGCTTCAGAATTGTAACAACAGGATATATTACATAAAATCATTTCACTTAACATTCAAGTGTAGTTGCCTTTGCACCAAAGTAAGACGGCTAATCATTAAAACAAAAGCATGTGGAAAGAAGTACATACTATGAAGACTATTACATTTCAGTTTAAGAAGAAAGACATAAAAAAACAACCAAGCCAGTTACCCAAGACGGAATTTCAGGTTTTGTATACATAGCACCCAAAATCAAATATAGAGCTAATTGATTGAGCAAGCCTCTGTGTAACTTTAAGCATATAAATAAATTTAAAATTTCACAGCAAGGTATTTATTTTCTCCACAATAACTGCAGAATAACTTCCTCAAAAATATACTATCCTAAAGGCTAGAAGAGGAAATAGTTGGTTCTACATCACCAAAAGATCAAAATGTAGATATTTTGTGTTCCGTCTCTATCGCAGAGAGGATTTATAAAAATCGAAAGCCAAGAGTATCACCTGTTAGTCGCGTAACTTTTTATTTATAGACTTGAAAAATGGTGAAATACTATACTTAAGGATACATATATCACTAGGAAACCCTACAGTAGCTCATCTTGAGAGACTTTTGAAATGTATTTGGCCTGTATATTTAGACACGGTATTAAAGATAACTGGTTGTAAAAAGGAATGAGAAATAGCATAGAAACATTTTGAAGTTTTAATTTTGATAGATCTTCTCCTATATCCCTTTGACTTATGTGACATAAGCAGCACTTGCTCAAATATGTGAAGAAAAATAAGAGTCTTATTAGACTTCACTCTCTTGCATTTTCACTAATCATAAAGAAGGGGACATTTGCAATTCATTACTTAAACAGAAAAGAAAGAGCTTTAAATGCTCAACACAACACTGGGCATGTGGGCCCAAATCCTGCTGTTCATACGCCTGCGAGGGACCCGCTGGCTCCCCCAGACTCCAGGACTGCTCAGGCCCCTCTGAAGGAGGTGAAGCCAGCAGCAAACAGAGACTGTATCACCCCATCCTGTCTCCTTTCTCCTCTTCCTTCTATCTGCACTCCAGAACACACTGTGTATCCAAATTCAGCCTCTAGGTAAGAAGAGTTCCCAGGCACCAGCTGTTTGGGACCATAAATCTAGTGAAAGATGCTGCGTCCAGAGCGGAGCTGATGAAAAGATACGTGAGCTTTCCTTATGCGTGTCATGCAAGGCAGCTCAGGTTAGTTTAAACTGTCCTGGAAAAGTACTGACTTTGCGCTGAAACAAATGAGAAGACTTCCCATGATCTGCTCCACCAGCCTGGCTGCAGGAGCAAGGAAAACCTCCAAGCAGCGCAACCATTTCTGCTGTGAGTTTCTTCTTGTGGCATTAATGTGAGCTTGGAAGCTGAGACCAGGCTTGGCTAGCAAGGACCGCACCTTCAAAGGCAGCGCCTAGGAAGAACTGACTGAAGAAAATCCAACTGCCTACCCACTCACATTTACACAACTATTTACATTATCAGTTAGGCATGCCTGCATACCCAGTTTTCACATGATTATCCAAAGGCAGATAAAAGGCAGAATTAGTCATACAAGTTCTGATAGTGCTTGGAAATATCAGAGACTGATTATAGCAGTTTCATACGTTTTATGGGCACATAATAAGAAGAATATTCGCAATTACTTCTAGCGCTGGAATATTTTTTTAAACATTCATGTGATCTCACATAGTTATGACCATCTGTGTACGGTAGCGTGGGTGTGTGTATTTATGTGTATGGAAGCATAAAACGAACAGGACAATGTTATAGAGTATTATAACCTTATGTACCTTTAAAAACAAGTGTTTGCATAGTCCTCCTTTTAATTTATAGAAGTACAATTTTGCGTGTTTAACATTCAATAATAACAAACAGAAAACCTTGAGAGAAAATGTTATACAATAAATGTACTGGCATGTTTTATATTCTATAAGCTAGTGTAAGACCTTACTGCCCTTCAATATTTCTTTCTTTCAGATTTATACCGGGTAGGAAAGAAGATCAGCTATACTTAAAATGCAAAGGCTGTCCCGAGTGCTGCATTTAGATGCTCACTTAGAGATTAACTAAACTATGCATTCCAAAATAGATCATCATAATCTAATATTGTCTTCATCATGATTTGTAAGCAGCTGGCACTTCGGAGTACAACTAAAATAAAAAACCAAACAAAAAAAAAAGTGTAGTACTCAGTAAGAAAGTATTTTGTTTACCCATAAAAGCTTGTAGTGACTCTACACAGGCAGACTCCCACACCTTCCTTTTATTAACTGCAGGACTGGGGCCAAATTCCTACCGAATGTCTTTGACTATAACCAACATAATATTACGTAAATACACACTCGCAGAGTAGTAAAAGGAGTCTTGAAGTGCTGTAAAAAATAGATGTTTTTATTTCCACTGCATGACTGTGTACTGAAAGTCATTATACTTCAAGAAATATATAGCTAACTGGCATGAATCTGTACCACCTTTCCGAGAATGATGAAGGTTAGTAGACTACGAAGGTGTACCTAGGAAGCTGGGCCCATCTGCGTATGCGCTCTTACCAAGCTGTTCAGCGAAATTAGGCAGCACCAAGGAAAGAGATGAATATGGTCTATTAATTTTGTTTTTAAATGCACTTTACTGTAGATTGTAAATGTAAAAGCAGCAAATAGGCTTTGAATGCACTTGAAGAAAGGTTGCAACTAGATGCTAGGATTTGAAAAGGAACAAAAGCTTTGTCCAGCCTCAGCTCTGCTGCAACTTGTTGAATCCCCCTGCTGCGCAGCCTCCCTGTCGGTTCAGCAGCTCGCCCCGCTGTACCTGGTAGCTGCAAGAAGAAGTGCCACAAAACCCACGGACCCCGGCCTCGGCTGAGCCCTCGGAGAGCAGCACCAGTGGGGCTGCCGCGAGGGAGGAAAGCCGAGGACCACGGCACAGGCAGGCACTGACCCTGACAGGGAGCAGCCTCACAGCCCCAGCAGACCTGGGGGTGGTTGGGGCACCATCCATCACCAGTCCCTAGCACGGCAAGGCACTCAGCCACGTCCAGTGCCTATCCAAAGCATCCAGCCCGGACCACCAGGAGAGAGGGCTGGAGACAGGGCTTCCCATATCACGAGTTCAAGGTCTGTCCAAGAAATAGGGCTGGAGAGAAGGCTACCTGTAGCTTAGGTCCGAGGTCCATGTAGAAAGGCAACCAGTAAGTCAGGACAACAGGGGACACAGCTAGGCAGACGCATCTGCAGCATTGCTCAGGCAGTAAATGGAGGCCTACCTACCAGCTCCCGGCTCGTACCTGCTTGGTAGCCCAGCGCTACCGTGTACTTCCTTCCAAGTACTCCGGGGGATTTTGTTAGCACAGCAAAGGATCGCTAGGCCAAGAGGATACGCAGGGGCACAGACTATTCTGGATTGTCACAGACTTTTAGGGATACCAGGAAAATACAAAAAGAGAGTCGTCAAAATAACTCTGGGCTAGTCAAGATGGCATATGATCACTTTGTGCTCGTGGTTAAAATGACACACACGCAGGCAAGAACCGAGGCTAGCCAGCAGCGTGGTAAGGGGGCTGTGACAAGTTCTTCACGGCAATGTAGTGAACCAAATGATGAACTCTCGATGACTCTCTTGCCTCTCCGTGACTCCTTTTTATGAGTTCTCCTCTGACGCTAGTCTTTTTTTTTCTTATAAAGCTTTATTATTGGTTCAATCCAAAACTTTGCATAAAATCAAAAACTGCAGAGAAGTATTTTTTTCTGTGTCATTAGGGTTTTATAAGGTGCTAGTATGATCCGAGGAGAAAGGCTCATGGATACTAGGTAGATATTGGGAAGTCAAGCAGACAAAGAACAATGGAATGTTCCTGCACTTAGCAGAGAAATTCAAATGATAGGTGTGGAAAGGCAGTGTTGTTCATTTTGTTCCGCTTTCTAAATATTTGTATGATTCTGTCTAACCTGCGGCAATACTGTCTTATACATCTTCCTTAGGAGAAAAAGAAAATGTCTAAATTTTTACGTTTTCTAAGTCCATTTTGGCAACAGCTAAGTTCTCAGAGTTTCTATCTTACAACAGATTGCATTTCTTATATTCAATCCTAACATTAACATAAAGAATATTTGTAAAGCACAGGAAAAAACAATAAATGATGGGCATGTCTAGTGCACTGATATAATAATTATTGGCTAACTTCCTTCATACTGCAGCAAAATTTACACTGAAATTATCTCAACATTTTTATTTCTCTGTGAGACTTGTCCATTTCGGACTGTTTACCCGAAAATTACAGGAGAATAGACCAGGAGGAGTTCAACTCCCTGAGAAGCTCTGTAAACTAACACCATGTTAAAAATAACTTAGCAATCAGAACAGAAAGGAACAAATTGTGTTTAATAATAGCATCCACTAGCCATAATTAACTCTAAAGTTCCATTAAAATCATGTTTCTCATTTTAAATATATTACCTATTTCAACACTAATTAGTGAGTTTATTTAACCATATCACTCACGATCATATGACCTCAACTTCTGATGAAGAGATGTCATCATACATTCCTTTCCGTAGCCTCCTTGTTCATTAACTGCAGCCAAAATCATCTGCTTGTAGGTGTGTTTGTGTGTGCTTATCTGTGCGTGCAAGTGTATGTATGTGGAACAGAGGCAGTGATGTAGACATCCTGTGTTTCTTAGTTTGGGGTGGTTGTGAGTTATGCAGATTGCGCCACATGAGCGCTGATCAAAAGATAAACTACAAAACATCATTATGTATTCTATATATGTTAATTATTTATAGAACTGTCTGCTATTTTAAAATTCTTCAGATAATTTGTAAATGTATAGTTATTTTTTATCATGCCACAAATAAAACTAAGATTTCTTATTATGACAAGAAAAAGGCCCATATCCTATTCCAGTGCTACTTCTTCAATAAGACATACTGCACCAGAAATACTACAACATGAAATCCACCATGTCCACTCCTGCAAAAGCTAGCATATGCACAAAATCATACGTGTGAAGAGTGTATAACACAGTGCTCAGATGAATAACTGTCCCACACAGGGATCTTTCAGTATTATGGCAACTGAGGTATTCCATGGGCTGTAGGAAAATCCAAACTTCCATTCCTAAAGTTAAAATCTTTTTTTTTTTTTTTTTAATCCAAGCAAGGCTATCAGAACAGTTGTGTAATAAGCACTTTCTTAGTGAGCAACAACCAAATAAATGGACTCATCCTTTCCTTGCTGAACTCAGGGGCAAATTTTTCTATGGGATACCATAGGTGTACCATAAATCTCAAACAGAAGTATGTTTACATGAAAAATTACAGTAAAATCCTTCATGGTAAAAGGTAGAATTCAGTCCCAGTTAAAACACTATACCTATACACTTTGCAAGGAAAGTGAACGTCTAAACAAAATGTAAAGTACCACACTATTTACGGAATAACTATGTTTCTAGCAGCTATATAAACTATCTACTTAAAAGATTTTAAAAGAAATAATGACTGTAGATATTTCTATAAATAGGAACTGGATTCTGTTTGTCACAATCCAAATATGTATCTGAGCATTCAAGGAAAAGAGCATTTTACAAACCCTATAGGAACGGGAAATAAATGTATTGGACAGATTTGTGATTCCATAATAAACCTTCCTACATTTATGAAAAGGAAAGCAATGTTTACAGCTCCTTCTAGCTTATTTTGGCCTTATAAACTATTCAATTTATATTATACAGGGGTATCATAAACTGTAGATTATCTAGATTTAGATTTAACTACTCTAGTTATGCACAGAATTTTCTCTATTCAGAAACCATAGCCAAGAGAGTAGCATGCCTCTCTCAGATTAAGAACTAGCATATAGTCAGGCAACATTCCCTCTGAATAACTGCACCGCAAAACTGCCAATTCAGCGTGCTGGAATGAAAACTATTCTACTATTCTATCATTTTATTTTAATAAAACGAATCATTACTGCCAGTAAATGACTTAAGGCAGGTAGATTTTGATTTACTTTACACAGCTGCATAAGTGCATTTCCATTCTCCTGCTTAGAGCATTTTCAGTGAACGCAGCCATAATGCTGTGTCATGCTTTCGTTTCCAAAGTAAGGGGTGTAACGCCGCTCGGCTGATACACAGCAGAGAAAGTCCACCAATTCTTAGCAGAAAGGCAGGTTGTCAGCCACTCAGCGAACGCATGACTCGGCAGCTGCTTGTTTCGTAGAAGTACTCTGCCCAGACGCGATAAACATAAGGGGCAATCTCTTTACAAGCAAAGGAATTCTCCAGTAGGTATATAAACAGAATTGTCCTTCCCACAGTACCGACTTTATGTAATAATTTTTTCACTAATTTATTTCTGGAATTTTTTGTTGCCTATAGGGAAGACTGCATAAACTGGTTCATCCGTTCCTAGCTTCCTCCTGACGTTAGAACATGCATATGCATATACATTGACTGAACACAGTCAATAACAAAAAATGTAAAGAAAAAAATCTGCTTACTGCCATTGTATAGGAGACTCCTGGTCTAAATGTTACTGTTGAGCAAATGAGAAGACACCTTAACAAACCTAATTTCTCTAGTACAGAGATCAATAGGAACTAAAGATATGAAACAGCTCCCATCCATCAAATTGACTAGGACTGCTCAGCTTCAAGAAAGATGACTATGCAAAGTGTTATAGCAGTCCATAAAACCAAATTCTTACTGTGCAAGAACATGGGGATCTCAAATGAACAGATCAGGAAAAAGTTTGAGGGAAAAAAGCAGCAGAGGGAAGAACTTTTTGCAAATGCATAAATAAGCTTTGCTACTGCTTATGATAAATATCAAATTATACATGGCTCAAAAATGATTCAGTAACGTCATGCAGGTAAGTCTATGAGGAACTATTAAATATACATACCTGAGGGAACACCCTCTGGCTCAGGAAATCCTAAATGCCCGAATGCTAGAAAATACCACTTCTCCTCTCATGCTCTTTCTTACGCTTTGCTCACAGAAGAATCCTCTGTTGGTCTCTGTGGGGGACAAGGTATCAGATTTTACGGACTCTTTGTAATTCTGTAAACAGCCTTCTTATGTTTTTGTTAGAGTAGATGAAAAGTGAAACTTTAAGTTCAATAGGTAATGGGTCTCATCCACATAGTAGGAGTCAATCCGCAAAATACTTAGGAACATCAGCTATTTTAGAAAAATGGGATAATGTGTACAATCTTACACATACTCATTTGCAGAATAGAGATCTAACTACAATATACATTTCTTGTTAACAATTTGTGCTATATTTTGACAAGATATACTAAGTTAGGGCCTGATCTTGCTGGTTCACTGAGGCTTTGTTTTCCACAAAAGTATATTCCTGGTCGATCTCCTGCCCTAGTTTGCCCTTTAACGCCCTCTACCCCATCAATGCATCCACCTTTACTCTAACAGCTGAAGCACGGAAATGTCTCGCTAAT
The DNA here is from genome assembly GCF_040807025.1 of Struthio camelus. Classification (NCBI taxonomy): domain Eukaryota; kingdom Metazoa; phylum Chordata; class Aves; order Struthioniformes; family Struthionidae; genus Struthio; species Struthio camelus. Next base: position 35,663,697 of record NC_090942.1, on the reverse strand, counting down.
TCTACACAATTATCACAGCTCTGGTCCCTTCTGAATACAGCTCTTGCATAGAAACTCTTACCTAGAGAACAAGAAACTCTTACCTAGAGAACACCAGCTAATTTCTTAAACTTACGCTATTTTTTATGGAACCCACAAGAATGCAAGTGACTGGCAAGATCTGAAGCAATATTTGGTTGACAAACAATATACTCAAAGATCTGCTGACAGAAGTGATGCTGATGTACAAATTGTTGTAATTACAGCGGAAAACATCTTTGAGAACCTAAACATATCTTAAATTGTATTCTCTGCTACCAGCACATGTTAAAAGAACAAAAACAGTAGCTGTTATTCCCATAAGGATCTAAACAAAAATATGCGGAACAGCTTATAGACAATGACTGATCTTCCTTTAATTAACAAATGCCATTCCTAGCACTTTTCTAGACTTACACTGTATAAAAAAAAATTAACTCAAGTTAATTTCATACAGGAAAAAAATCAGTGTTTGCTGCCTGGAAAAGATGAATTTTGATTAATGCACAAATGCTATTTTTAAACCCCTTAAGAAAATCTTACAGAATTGAAAACGTTAACGTAAAAATTATTTTTATAGCAGCTAGCAATGTCCATTTAAGGCTGACAATTTCTTGTGGATGAGCAGTATTATAATATAATATGCAGCACCCACTGCTTTGAGTTTATTGCGGTATAATAGCATAATCACATGGCTTAAAAACTCAGACTCACAATCTAGGCCTACGTTTGGTATAAATTCAAGTTATAATTACAGTAAATGTAATATTTTCAAAAAGAATGCTGTTGCTTATTTTCTCAACACAGTGATTTTGTTGTTTTCATATTGCAAAACTGAAACTAGACTCGGATAAACACAGAGGGAAGAAATTAAGGCTTAAACCAAGCCTAATATGTAACTCCAACTCACCATCATATAGCCCAAGAGGCAGGATATGCAATCCTGCATTCCTTACACGTTTCGTAATTCCTCTTGGCTTCAGTGGAAGTTTTGTTTGAGAAAGCATATAATCAGAACCTATAATTTCATTAATTGCATGCCACAGGCAGTCAATGTGAGGTAGGAATAATGAACCAATCACGAGCTGGTCAGAAGGAAGGTGGAATCCTCAGCCTCACCTGGACCTTTGTGGAGCACTGAGTCTACACAGTAAATCTGTGAATCCTGGTGTTTTCACCGTTCACCCACGCTTTCAGCACGTCCTTGCAGCGTAATGTGTCTGCCGTGTAAAGGGGACTGACTTCACTCGAGACACCACCTGGCTCTCCGGTCCCTGCTACTACTCTGCATTATGAACCTTCCTCAGCCTCTTGGCAGTATCTAGGTTTTCACCAGATACACATTACTGTTTAAGGATTTTCATATTATTCTTACTAAGTACCAGCAAAATGAAGGTTATGGAGCCATGAATACAGATTACTTTGACATAATATAGTACATATTTCATTATATGTCCTGTGGGCACTTCAGGAAGCATCATCTCAAAACCATGTGGATGGACTGGACTTTTAGAGTACTGCTGTACACATAACTTTTCAGTGCAAACTACAAACATAAATTATTGTACTGTGCATGTGCTACAGATACTTTCACAGTATTCCACAAGATTTGTTTATGTGTAGGAAGAAACAGTATGAAATAAGAACTTTCCATATTATATTGAAAAGGCCTTTTATTTGCTAAAACATGACCGAAGAAGAAGTAAATACACTTGCCAACCACTTCTTTTTCTAAACATAAAAACAACTAATCCAATTTAAAAAGAAATTGTTCACTGGCTGCGATTTGGCAGGCCATGTTAGAGCAAAAGGTGAATCTACTGTGTCAACTCAGCTGAAAACTCATATTAAGAAGCGTATACCAGATAGTTCTTCAACTACAAAAACCGGGTTACATTCCTGTATAATAAACTGAAAACTCTGGTTCATTTCCACTTATATAATCAAAGATAACTGAATTTCCGTAATGCTGTAATTGAAGATTAATTGATAGTTTTGTTCACAACATCCTTGCAGTAATAGGTCTTACTTTTGTTTATCAATTTTTGCTTTGTTTTGAAAGTGTAAGGACTCACCCCCTCAATCACTGTAAGGGGTTTCAGCAAGGAAAAGCTCACTAGCTTATTAGGAGCAATAGAGAAATCACCAACAGATATCACCAAGATACATTCAAGAAAATAGAGAAATATGTTTTTCAGTATTTTTTTTAATCTTTAGCAATTTTAGTCTCTAGAATTGTGCCGGATTCTTTTACGGATAAATAAAGTGGAAACAGAATCTCCACCAAAAAAAAAAAAAAACACCTTTGTAACTATCCTAAAAACTCAAACTTTATAAGGAAGCTTGAAATCAGTAGATACAAACACAAAGTAAAAAGGGAAACAGGCAGGGAAAAAAATGAAGGAATAAAGATGAGGGGGGCTAAGGGATAAAGGATAAGGAGACTGAAGATAAAGGGCAGAAGAAATAACAGGAACAGTGAGAAAACAACAAAGTAGAAAGAAAAGTGAGACTGAAAGAAAATAAATAAATAGTTGAAATTATGGTGGGAGGAACTGATTATCTTTATCATTCTGATTCCAAAACTCAGTTCAAAATTGGATGAAATACAAATTGTGTGTATGTTTTGCCAAGGACATTATTAACAATTGCGAACAAAGTCAAGAAAGTCATAATTCAATTAGTGAGGCATTAACTTAAAAGAGCTTAAAAATGGGCCATTTGAACCATCTGATAAGTTCTGTGGCTAAAGATTTTAAAGACTCATGACTCTGAAGAAGCGCACACCTGTACTCTATATGCTGCACAGTGAAGCTTCCAATAATGAGGCCAGTAGATAAAACAAAACAGCAAGTTTCCTTCCTAAATGTATTCTATCAATTTTTCCTCTTACAAATGAACAGAAAAATCTTATTCTCTTTTCTGATACGAGGACAGTTGCAGCAAAAACTTTTCAAACACATGTACAGTAAGATTTTTCTTTAGGTGTAAAATGTTTTCAACTTTTCTTTCTGGAAAAGCAGTGACGTTCACAGCAAATGATTTTATCTATGAAGACGGCTTCTGCATTTATCAGACGTGCACGGTAATCTTTACCATCCACCAAATTCGTGTGCTTGCCTTGAAAAGGGTGCTGCCATCAACATCTCCTACGGCTATGGTCCCCAAAATGTTAAAGACTGTTTTCACATTTGTTGTTATAATGGTAAAACCCGCAGTAAGCAGGTCAGCTTGACCTGTCTCAGGTAAACCGTAATGCTGCAAAACTGCCAACGCCTGGAGAAGATGAACGAGCGGAAAATGTGCCACAAGGCGCTTGCTGCTCCAATACAAAAGGTGCATGACCTTGCGTCTCCAGCGTCAACGTGGATTTACTTCTCTCACCAACGCGACTGTACTTTTATCAGGAGTCGTGGGGCCCTTCGGTTTAACCCACGGGACTGCTGCCAAGTGCCCACTGGTATATTCGGGTTTTCACGGGGACTCAGGGTGCTGGTGTATAGGCAGTCTGCATGCAACTTATTTAGTCACCTCACGGGTCACCTAACCGGAGCTTCGCTCTATCTGGAAAGCGGCGGGAAGGCGGCCCCGGGGGGCCCGGAACCGGCAGGGCAGTAAGCTGCGGGCCCTGCGCTCCGGCGCCGTGTCAGACATGGCTGCGAGGACGAGGCTGCGCGGCCCCCGGCTCGGGCCGGGCCGCGGGCTCCCGACGGGACGCGGCTGGTGGCCCGCCCGGCCCCTGGCGACCTCCGACCGCGGCCGGCCACCAACGGCGCCACCGGCCTCACCTGGCCCCGCTTCTCTCTCTCTCTCTCTCTCACACACACACACACACACACACACACACACACACACACACCCCGCCCCGGGGCAGCCAGCCCGCGGGAAGCAGGTACGACGCCGACGCCGCCGCCGCCACTGCTCTCCTCCGCCGCGGCTGCGCAGGAGCCCGCCGCGGCCCGGCCCCGCCCCCCCCCGCCGCCTCACGCTGCAGCCCGGCCCTGCGGCGGGGGAGGGACAGAGGGGGGGGAGCGTGACGTCACAGGCCGGATGGTGGCGGGGGGGAGGGCGGGGAGAACTGCAGTTGTGGAAAATTTTCGGTCCGGCGTCTGCTGCGCGTGCCCCGCGAGGCCCCGCCCCGCCCCGCCCGCCCTTCCTCCCCCCGCCCGCCTCGGGGCGCTCCAGAACCTTCTGTGGCGCTCACCGCCCGTTTCCCTTCGCGTCCGCACCGCGCCGCCCGGCAGTTTCCCGCTCGCCGCTGCGGCTCGTCTCCCCGCTAGGCCCGGCGTCGGCGGGAGAAGGGCTCAGAGCAGATCGGGGCCTCCGCGGGGCGGCGGAGGGTGCCGCTCGCTGCAGACCAGCCGTGCAGCCGGGTTGGGCGCTGCCCCTAGCCGGGCAGTCGGGGTGCGCCGCACGCAGCTGCACAAGGTGTTCCTGCCGTGGCGACCGGGGGGGGCGGTGGGGAGAAGGGAGAGAGGAGGATGTTTAATACAGCGGGATGAAACGATTTAATTACCCAGGCGTCCTCCTGAGGAATGAGACTCAGGTCAGGCTCCTGTCCTCCGGCTATGGCCGCTGGGATGGCACAGGGGGAGCAGTGGGTTGAAACCCACTCCCCCAAGTAATAACGGGTCCTGCGCTTCCCGAGGCAAGTCTGCTGACCAGAGCTGCAGTTTGCAGCCAATATACGTTGGAGATGGGAATGAGACGAACAGTTAAAGACCCACCACCAAACCCCCCAGGAGGGGAGATGAGCGGGTACAGCAACAAAGTCCGGCTGCCCACTTCAGCACACCCATCCTTCCTCCTCAGCTCTCCCTGGAGCCTGAAGACTAACATGCGGTAAAGCCCCCACCCCCCCCCCCCCAGCTGCAAGTCAGTTCCTGTCCAAGTCAGATACACGGGGGATTGAACAACAAAATCCTCAAAAGTTTCCGGAGTGAGTAATTACCTGATGGGAAGGAAATAAGATTTGTTTCCCTCTCCTCCTAAAAATGGGCTTTATCCTACCTCACATCACTAGAGGGAGGCCGTCATTCCAGATTATTTCCCAGAGGAAATGCTCTGATAGCTCAAATCTCAAGTCTTTCAGCTGTCCCCAAGACCTAGACTTCCACGTGCATCACAACATATATTAAAAATAATAAGTGACCGCAGCGAGTAACTATGGCTCTGGCTCGCTGGGTATGACTTTATCCTTGGGAACTTTTGCCCCGATGTAGTCGGGAAGCTCAATGTCCGGAAACGTACGGAAGTCAGGTAAAAGACAGATGGGAAGCTTCATCAGTGTCTAAATACTAGAAGGTCACACAGTGTGTACAGATATATATATATGTGTGTGTGTGTGTGTATATGTATGTATGTATTGCACTTAGCAAATGAAAACACGTTTTAGACAAAGCACTCCTGACAAACGCATTAGCTTCGCATCTCTCTTGTGAAACGTAATTATCCCCGCTATAAACACGGGAAAGCTGTCCCCGCGCGCCGCCCCCTCTGCCCCACCGAGCCTCCCGCAGGAGCACATGAAGATGACCGGGCTTGATAAATGACTCAGGCGCGCCCCAGCCCGCCGCTGCTCCCCCCGACACCCCCTCGCCGTTATCCGCGCATCCCCCGTTTTTTGGGGGGGAGGAGGGGGGGGCCGCAGCGCCCCCCCGCCCGCCGGCGCCGCGGGGAGGAAGGGGGTCAGTTGGGCAGAGCGGGCGGGGGGCGGCGCGGCGCGGCGGCGGCGGCGGGGCGGGCGCCGCGCCCCTCCGCGATGACGCGCCGCATTCCTGCCTGAAGAGCGGCGGCGCCCCGAGGGGGCCGTCAGACCGGGGAGCGACGCCGCTGCGCACCGCCCGGCTCCGACACTCCGCTCGAGTGCACCAGGAAAACGCTGGGGTTTTTTTTTTTTTCCTCCCCCTCCTTTTATAATGGTGGCTTTTTAAGTGTTTTTTGCCCCCCCTACCTTTATTTATTTAGGCTTTTTTTTTGCTGGCGTTTTATAGTTAAGGATTTTTTTTTTCCTTGCAAGAAGCAACAGTCGAGAAGGCACCGTAAGCCTCGTTATCCTGAGGCTTCGAGAGAAAACCTCGCTTTTGAGCATTACGTAAGGTAACGTATAATATCTAATATTCGCTATTACCCGGTCCTGAGAAAGAACGGGGCGAGTTTCACAGCGCAGCGCGGCTCGCTAGTGGCTTTGTTTGAGGGCAGGGCTCCGCACTTGAAAAGGTGCCTGAAGCCCTGGAGAGGTCTGCTCCTGCCTGCGGCCGTGTCGGATGCGTGCAGGGACGCTGCTGCATCCCAGAAGGGCAGGGAAGACGAGCCCCGGCGCACGGGCGCTGTTGGTGCAGTCTTGTGACTGATTTGCATTTTTCCACTGAAAATCGCAGGGATGCCTGATGCCCCTGGAGCGGAGGGAGGTGGGAGGTAAACAGCGGAGACCGGTCATGCGAAGGGGGAGGCCAACCGAGGCAGTGTGACAATCGCCCATCGCTGTTGCATCAGTTTTCCCTCGCGGGGGGGGGAGGGAAGGGAAGGTGCTGCTGCCTCAGACCTATCTATAGCAACGAAAGCTACAGCAAGGCGGCGTCGCCACTGCAGCTACCGCCGCTGCCCCGCCGCCGGCCCCCCGGGCGGCAGCGGGTTCGCCGACCGCCGTGGCGAGGCGAGGCGAGGCGGCGCGGCCGCCCGACCCGACCCGAGCCGGCCCGGCCCGACCGGAGCCGCGGCCGGCCGCCGCGGCGCCCACCTTTGTCTGGCCGCTGCCCCGCGCCCCCCGCCCCGCCGCGCCTGGTACTTTTCCACTCGGCGGGCGGGCGGGCGGGCGGGGGCCGTGGGCGCGCGCGCTGGCCACGTGACGGGCCGCGGCGCCCGCTGCGGCACTGACGTCGCCTCCCACCTCCGCAGGCGCGGCGAGCCCGCCCGGCCCGGCCGCCAAGGACAAAAGAAGCCGCCGCGTCCCTACCGCCACCGCCATGAGCAGCGCGGAGATGGGCAAGTTCAACATCTCCCCCGACGAGGACAGCAGCAGCTACAGCTCCAACAGCAACGACTTCAGCTACCCGTACCCCACCAAGCCGGCCGCCATGAAGAGGTCAGGGGGGGCTCGGGCGCTCGCGCGGTGCGTGGGCAGCAGCTGAGCCTTGGCCACGCGCGGCGAAGGCCTGCGCTAAGGCCAGCTTAGCGCTCCGGGTCAGACCCGCGTGTACCCGGTGTTCGCATGCACCGCGGATGACCGGGAACGGCTGCAGACGCAAACACCTACGGCAGGTTTTGCGGTCGGCGGGATGGGAGATCGGGTGGTTCTTCGGGGGCTGTTTGGTTGGTTTTCTCGTATCCCCTTTGAAGTAGAACGGAAACTTTCAAAGGGAAGTGAATGGACAAGTTGTGCGGGATGATAACTAACAATGAAATAATTTCTTACAGCCACTATGCAGATATTGATCCAGAAAATCAAAATTTCTTGCTGGACTCCAATGTTGGAAAGAAGAAGTATGAAACTCAGTATGTAAGTATGTTATAATGACGTTTCAAAATTGGCCTGCAAAACATTGGCTTTCTTGCCAAATAGAAGATGTTTGTTTTAATTCTGAAATAAGTGATAACTTTCTGTTAACTATTACCTGTCTCCCTTTCCTCAGCATCCGGGTACTACTTCCTTTGGAATGTCAGTATTTAATCTGAGCAATGCTATTGTGGGTAGCGGCATCCTTGGTCTCTCTTATGCTATGGCTAACACTGGAATTGCTCTTTTTGTGTAAGTATCTTTTAACAGTTCATCAAAAAGCTTTCTGCTTTGTAATCGATACTGGATAAATGTTTGAGGTAAAATTTGACCTTTACAAAATGCCCACTCGTTGCCGTAGGCACAAGATTGTGTTGTAGGATTTATGAAATGTTTTTTAATGAAGAAAAGAGAATGTGATGTATTCAGAAAGACTTGTATGAATTAAGCAGCTATATTGCAAGTTCTGCCATCTGTAGAACAGTTTACAGTAAATTTTCCTTTGCTTTCTTAAGCTGTGGTTCCTTCATAAATAACTGTTAGTAGAGTTCCCTTGAAAATTCCATTATACAAGTGGAAGGGAGAGATGCCATTTAACATGCTGAAATCTGTATTTGTTCTTCTCTCAGAGCCCGCTGATTTGAACTAATTGAAAAATTACTGTTGTCGTTAGTGGGAGTCATAAGTGCACCAAAAGAACGGGATCGGACTGTAGCAAATTAGAATAATCCTCATCTTCCCTAGATTTTTATTTAGCTCTTGCAAGTCTGACCTTGCTTACTCTTAAAGGCTTCTGTGGCACAGTTCTTCTGGCCAGGGATGTGGCGCCCCCCCCTCCCCCCCCAACTGATAAAAGTTATGCCTGCAGAGGTATAACACAAATCAACAAAAAATCATTTTTACTGCTGTCCTTTTAGTCAATTCAGGGAGCTCGTTTAAGCTACACCTAAAAAAAATAGCTCTATCTCCCTGCAAGGGGTGGGGTGAGTTACCAATATCTCTTTCTTGGGGTACCTATACTGGCAAAACCTTTGAAGTGTAGCATAGTAGCATAATTGGAAGTGACATGAGTAAGCAATTATGTGCAGCATTTCTAAATTTCTTAGGAAGGAGTATTCTTAGGAAAGAATAGATATGTTGGAGGCAGTTCAGCTCACACAACATGTAGTTTTAAGTGACTGAGTGTTAATGAGCATCCATGGATATGTTTCAACGAATTTCGTATTTTTACCCTGGAAATATATAAATGTACTGAATGTTCAAGAACAAGTGAAGTGTAATGTTTATCTTTAAAATTTAGTTTACTCTGTTGCTAGATTTGCAAGAAGTTGCAGGTTAAATTCCCTTTCAGATATTTCTAAACATACTGGAGTGATGTTTAGTTTCCTGCGGAAACCACTGATGTATAAAGTTTTGGTCTAAATGGTTTTATTTTAATTATTTGGTGTTATATTTATTTTTGCTAAGGCTTTGTTATTTAAATGACACTAAACTCTTATGAAAAGCTTAGCATAAATGGGGCATAGAAATACTTATTGACTCTTTTACAAGCCAATTTCGTGTTCTGAAGTTCTTCCGCAAAAGGCGTAAGATAGCTTGCATAATGCGCATTAGAGCATCTCCGAAAACGAAAAAAAAGTGAGGGGGAAAAGAGAATAATCTTAACTGATGTTGGAGCAGATTTGCTCCTAACCATGGTCCTTAGGTGTGTTTACTTTTCATTTGCAGATAGTGCATTCACATCTATTTTCATTAATATTGATTTAAAGGTGAGCCAGCTTGGTAAAACTTAAGCGTAGTTCAGATACAGGAAAGTGGAAATACCAATCACGGCTGATACTGAGGGGTTATAATTTAGAATAATAATGGCAGTACAGACATCTTTTTAGTAACTAGGCTACAGATTCAGATCTGGATGTAGTTGATGATGACAGTAAATTGTTAGACTGTGTGAAATCACTTGTCTCAGGGCTGTGTTCAATAAATGAATGTTCTGATCTTGAAGCCAGAACCGCAGTGAGCTTCTAGATGAATTTATTGACTGAACTATCAGCCATTCAAAGTTAGGACTAAGGTATCCAGAAGCTGTACTGTTTTAATCAAATGCAGTCCTTACACATTTCACTCTACTGTTTCTAGTAGATGGCTGAATTAGATCCCAGTTAATAGGTACCCTTCGCAAATACAGAGGTTGATTTGTGTGCATTTGCAGGTGTTGAATAGACATACTAACACAGGTTTCCTAGATTCCTTGTACAGACCTGTAAAGCTTTTCTCGCATGTTCTTGTTTCCAGTTTTCATGCTGTCTTTACTGCTTTCACCGACACTAAAAATCACACAGAAAAAGAAGCTGAAGGAGCACAGTGGGCACTCAATAAATTGAGCCTCAAGTTTTTGAGGAGATGGGTTATTTCTTACGTTTACTCCGCTATAGCAGAATGCTTGTTTTGCTATAAGGGCCTTTTTTTCCCCCCCATGTGTACGATGGACTGTAGGTTTCCTCTGCGTTCTTCAGCTGTAAAGAACAGTCCCCCCTAGTGTGCAGGAAGTGCATATGTTGTGGTTCATTTGAGAGATTTGAAATTTAAATGTAAAACCATGTTTGTGGAAATAGCATACTTCTCGCATAAAGCCTATAGGGAAGATAGACAAGCCACTAGCAATTACCATGTAAGCACACGTGAAGAGTAGCTTTTGAGCAAAGCAAGCAGTGTTTTTATTAAGATCGATACATCTTTGCCTTTGAAGTCAGACATGCTCAGCTCTTAACGCACCTTAATTTTCAGTCTGTTCTTTAAGACTTCCACAGTTTCATTTTGCTTTGCATTTTAAAAAAAGGCACACACACAGGTTTAGGCTGAAGAGCTCATTTGTCTTAAGACGGAGAGATAATCTTCACTTCAGCTACAGTTAGTCACAACTCTGATGTTTAAAAGAAAGACTCCTGACATAACTACTGAACCATGAAAGGAAGAGAATAGTTTCTTACAATGGCATAAAACCATTCCTATTGATATTTTGTTACATGATGTGTATCAAATATGTTCAGCTATAATGGCCTGATTCTTGTCCATGCTTATGCCACCTTATACTAAATATAAGTATTATTTATTCCTGCATTAGAATTCCTCTACGTACCTCTGAAATGAATTTTAATATAAAATCCTTGTTAAAGCAGACATCGATTGGGTTTTTTTAAAAACACTTTTAGCTAGCCTTAGAATGTACCGTTTTTCCTGGATTGTATTTTAATATGTATTTTTAATATGTATGATAAATACATACTGTATTTATTTCATATGGTTAGGATAAGTCATTTATGGCTGTTAAAAAGTTGTGTTTTTTTCCCCCCCCCTTAGGATACTCCTGCTGTTTGTCTCAATATTTTCTTTGTATTCAGTGCATCTCCTTTTGAAGACTGCCAATGAAGGAGGTATGGCAAACGATTATTTTGCAAACATGTTATTTCATACTACACCTGTCTACAATGTACCCTTTGGGTATATGGTATAATGAATTTTATTTTGTTTTCTTTAGGCTCTTTATTATATGAACAGTTAGGAATGAAGGCATTTGGTATGGCTGGAAAACTTGCTGCTTCTGGATCAATTACAATGCAGAACATTGGAGGTGAGGATAAGATTTAAAAATGTCTGTACTTTCAGTAGTAGTTGTTCCCTATTTATTCTTGGAGACTTTTTTTCACACAACATGCATTCATTAACTGCTTGTGTTCAAGTGAAGTTATGAAACATGTTATGTGATTCTTGCATCTTGTGCCATATTCTATATTTGTAATGATCTATGATGTTATTCACCTACAGCTATGTCAAGCTACCTCTTCATAGTGAAATATGAGTTACCATTGGTCATCAAGACATTTATGAACATCGAAGAGAACACAGGGTAGGTGTTAGAACGCCTCATCAGAGAAACTATTAGGAGAAAGAAATATGGAGACTGTATACATTTTTATATGAAGACCACGTTCGTTACACCATAGGGTAGCTTCTTACTCAGACAGAGATAAAGTAAGTTTGCCCTTCCCCAAGTGGTCCGCTTTAAATCCAGCGTGTCCTGGGAAAAGGGTAGAAAAATACAGGTATCGCATCATATTACAGAAAACTGTTCTCTAAAGAATGCCAGGTAAGTGTTGATGAATGTACCAGTCAGTATATACTCTCAATAATGGAAGGTAAATATGGTTGTGGTATTTTTTTGAATGTATTCCAACTCGTTTGGACTGATAATTTTGTTTTTATGATGTTAATATTGTGGGAAGTGATTGAATGTAAGATTAAGGTGCAGTTATGTAATGAAGGTGTTAAGGGACAGTTTTCAAAAAGGAGCATGGGGGCTAAATATTGAACTTCAGTAGCATTTAGATGCCCAAGACCAAAATGATAGATTCATTGCCATTTAGCCCTGGAGTCACCTTAACTCTATAGTGGCTTGACCTTTCTGCTTTACTTGAAAAAATGGGTTTCATGGGTAAGGTTCAGTTGACCTAACCGTAACAGTCTGAAAGGTAGATACTTCTTTTGAGCTAGTCATCTAGTCTCGCTTTAATCCCTGGAGAGAGATGACTGTCTCTAGTGGTCAGTTCGGCGCACCTGATTTAGACACTTGTTTTGGGCATCTCCAAAGAGCAATTTATCATATCACTCTGTACTGAGAGGGTGTGTCAGAACAGCTATCTAAAACAAGATGCCTGAGTTCAGATGGATAGAGTTAAGCGCTATAAATCTCACTCTTCAGAGTTGTACTTCTGTGCCTTGTCCTGAAGTGTCCCAGTCTTGAGAGGGCTGAGCAGCTCAAGACTCCAACTCACGCCTAAGCCTGAGTTCAGAAGGTAGGCATTTTTCTGCCTATGTTCCCCAAGGGGGTCAAGCCATTTGGTGTTCTTACAGTTTGCTAATAGATACTGTCAGGAAGACAGTGCTAGCTATCTTTTTTTTTTTTTTTTTTTTTTTTTAAATTACGGTCTCAAAGGGAAAGATTACCTGTCCCCTTTGCTTAACTGTGAAGTGGTTATGAGTTCTTTCCCAAGAAGGTTCGTTTCCCTTCTCTGGCTGAATTCAAGTCCTTATTTTCCACTTCTCAAGAAAGTTCCTATAGTAAACAATATTTATGAGGGGACTTTGAGACAAGTGCTTTTAACTGTCCTCCTCAGAGAAGAATTTGGAATCAATTATGGTTCAAGAGGCAGCTGTATGCTGACTTAAAGTAAAGCTTTTCTCAGTGTGCTGGCGATTGTGGACCCTGTTTGGAGGTAACTGACTCCATGCATTGCATGGGGGAGTCTGGGTGGCTACCGTTGACATGGATTCCACTCTGGCAGCCTGGTGCCTAAAAAATATAAGCACTTACACCTGTTCAAACGCCCCAAAATAATGCTTAATGTGGGATAAAATATTCTGGAACTGGGTGGCAGTATTACAAGTATTAGCTCAGTTAATTACAATTTACTTAAAAATTTTTAAGGTACTCCATGTACAGTTAAGCTGTTGCATTCTCATTCTTCGCTCTTCAGCACGGAAAGGTCTGAAAGTTCTGATTGCCTTCATGTGATCCATGCACACTAACAGTACACGTTCTTAGGACTGTATCAAATGCCATGACTCTGTGAGCTCTGGCTTCTTTTAAGTTTGCCAGTAGTCTGCATTTCCTTTTTAAAAAAAGGGGGGGAGGCGCAAGTGGGGAAGGTACATCACGTTACTGTCTTACACATCTGAACTTTCTAAAATCTGTTTCTTTAAATTTAGTTATACTAAATACTGGAATACTAAATTCAGTATTCCAGGTCAAACTGGAAAAGAGATCATCAAATTCTTTTTGCGTTTACTATGTAAATCCAGAGCAAGTCTGTTAAAGTTATTTCATGTTTCCACTAGTGTTTATCGGCTTAAAATTCAACAACCGAGTTTGAATGCCCAGATTTCCAGTAGGGCCATTACATTTTCTTGTTTATCTAAATATTATACAATCCATTTTGAAATGTATCCTTTTACGGTATCATCTAACGGTATTTCAAGAATTCATATTTGGGATAAATACTTACTTGAAATAAGTAAAATAAATAGTTACTTGAACTACCTAACAAATTAGGATATTCCTGTAGGATAAGATGAAGAAATCAGTTAACCTGCCACTGTTAAATGTTCAGTTCGGGTTTTCCATTAGTTCAATGAAATTGCTTCATAAATACCCTGAGCCAGCTTTTTCCTGTGTTTTGAAGGAAGATGGTGATTTTTGTAACATTCCAAACGTCTCTATTGGGGAAAAAAAAAAAAAAGGCTGCTTCTTCATAATTGAATAAATAACAAAAATTATCTGAAGGAGGAAAACTTCTGAGGTTCTTAACACAGTTTCTATATTAGAAGGGACTAAACGTGCCCCTAGTAGACTCCTACTGCCTATTGGAGTTTTCTCAGCTAGCAAGCTTGAGCTACTGCCTGAACTCCAGCCCTCATCTGTTTTTCTTTAACTCCTGCAGAGCACTCAGCAGAATTGTATTGTCATTAAAAGTGGATCACCATCCTGCTGAGGCCCTGCGAAATTCTAATACATCTGGAAAGTTGGGAACCAACATTTAACTAAAATACTGTTTTTATATGGTTAATCCTAGTTGGCTGTTTTTTGACCACTTACTTTTTCTTGTTTTCTGACTTCCAGATGCGTACTTATTTTAGAAAAGGACACTAAAGGAAAGGCACAATGCAGGTTTGGGGTGAGATGGGAAAGTACCAGGGGGGTTTTAGGTCAGTATAGTAAGCTGAATGCCAATTCTTTGTGATACCAGATTCTGCTTTTTTTTTGTTTGTTTGTTTTTTGAGTAGCCGCATGTTGTAGGAGAAGATAAGTGTGAAGACTAAACTACAGATATCATAGCTTTAAAATACTTTGATTACTTATAAATACTACCTTTTTCCTACAGAGAATGGTATCTTAATGGCGACTACCTGGTGCTGATGGTGTCTATCATTCTCATTCTTCCTCTCTCCTTATTGAAAAATTTAGGTAAGCAGTAAAGTACGATCAAAGTAAAACTACATTGGAAATATTTTGGTGAAACGGGTAAATAAGATGTTGGAGTCCTGGAGTACTAGGTGAATTGACAGCTGTCTCGCAACTTCTGTCTTTTGACAGAAAAAGAGGATTGAGATGAGTATCTTTTTAGGTTACAGATATGTTTGTGGAATGTAGAAGGACAGCTGATCAGGTAGCTTTAGAACAAGGGTCAGCAGTACCTTCTGTCCGTGTAGTTTCATTTACTTTTCTCTGGATGATAGTGAAATAGTATTGTTGGTTGTTAAAAGTTCTTTACTGTTGTGATTAACTGTTACGCAAGAGTCTCACAAGAGTAAGGATACTAGCCCTGAGCAGTTAAATTGTCTTTGCAATGTAAATAAAAAGTCATCCATTTTCATTTTGGTTCTAAGCAGTAGTAGAATATTGGTACCAGATGCCTTAATCTGAAATGACTGTAATTCAGTAGTATATGTGAATACCTTGGGTAACAGAATCTGTTCAAAGAAAACTAGATAATAACAGAGAGTCTCAGTATGAATTACTTCCTTGAGTTATTACATTTTACAAAGTTAAATGAATCAGTAAAAACAGAAATGGGGGCTAAAGAGTCTAACATAGCTCAGAGTGTATTTTGTTAGAACTAATCCTATAATCATTCTTAGTACATAATAACAATTTTATATAGGGTGTTTTTTGTTTTTTAAGGAATGAGGTTTGATAGTAGATTCTCGCTGCTGCATTTTTCTAATGTGTCTTTGGGAACTTTCAGGTCTGGGTTGAGATTAGCAGAAAATGTGAATGAGTAGTCAACTACTTATTTTAAAAAAGAGAGAAAATGGCAATCCAAAAATAATCACTTACAGGAAGTAATCTATCATAAAGTTTTTATGACATGAGTAGTATTTCTGTTTACCATAGATTTTATTTTTTTCTGTTTCTCGAATACAGGATATTTGGGCTATACCAGTGGATTTTCCTTACTTTGCATGGTCTTCTTTCTGATAGTTGTAAGTATAATTGTGTAGACTTCCAGTGCTTATAACATTGCATGTCAAAGTGAAATTAAAAACAGTATCTGGAAACTTTCACATGCTGCATTACGTAAAGTAACATAACAAATACGTGGGTTTGTTTCTAGGTAATTTGGAAGATGTTTCAGATTCCTTGTCCTATGGACAGTGACATCATGAACATGACTATAAATGGAACATTGGCACCTTTGATAGATGAAAACATAACAAGTGACGATATATGCAAGCCAAAGTACTTCATCTTCAATTCACAGGTAACTGACTAAAAATCAGATTATCTGTTGAAGGTAACTAGATATCAAGTAGGTCATTTTTCACTAAAGTAATCGCCCAGTGTAAACTTGGAATGTGCTAGCAGTTTCAGTTCCAGTAGAGTAGGGCCCTGTGCATCTCCTGCAGACTGGGTATTTCTGTGCTCTAAATGCATAGAAATTAGGGGAGCTTGATGCCTGCCTCACGTGAATGGCAGTAAACACCTCTCTCATAAGATTTTTCAGCACAGCATTTCTCAAGCCTTGTGTGTGGCACAGTAGTTCCATTCAGGGAGTTTAGAAAAGCATTGGAAAAAGTAGATTGCAGAAGAAGATGAAGTAAATGGTGTAAGTATGTGCATGGGAAATGTCTGCTAGGATTTTGATCAGGCTTTAAATTCCCGATCCTAGAGTCTTGGCTCTCATGCATACCTGCAATTACGGTGGTGTATCTCCCTTCCGCAGGGAAGGAAGTGTTGTGTGATAACCAATACCAAGGTCAGGCTGTAAAGGTTTAGGCCCGTGTGATGCAGAGCCTCTCCATAGGAATACAAAGTACATGCAGTTCAGAATGAATTTCAGTGAGATTTGAGAGTATTCAGTGCCTCAGAATTTGGGCAAGAAAAAAAAACCCAGGAGATGTTTAAACTTTTGCCAATGTTTCAGTCAGTTTCAGCTAGTCCCTATCAAAGGCTGAAGGAGATACCTAAGTCAAAAACTGGAAATTTACTGATGAGATTCTAATGTCTGAGATACCTAAAAAGCATATTTATGTTTTTCAGACTGTCTATGCTGTCCCAATCCTAACGTTTTCTTTTGTCTGCCATCCTGCAATTCTTCCTATTTATGAAGAACTGAAAAGGTAAATGTTGGGGACGTGTCTCTATAATTTCACTGTACAAACAAAAGTAGTGTAAAATAGTATCTTCTCACTGCTAACAATATTTCTCTTCCTCCTTTTATAGCCGAAGCCGTAAAAGGATGATGAATGTGTCCTACGTTTCTTTCTTTGCCATGTTTCTCATGTATTTATTGGCTGCTCTCTTCGGATATCTGACGTTTTATGGTGAATACTACCTTCCCTGTTTTCTTTTAAATGAATTATGCTGTACAAAACCACCGTGTTCTTTTTAAGTTGGAGCGAGCAGGCATTTAGTATCGGTTCTAAAAACACACTGTATTTCTTAATATTTTTAGAAGTGCACACCCAAAAGGAGATTAGTAGTAGAATTAGGCTAGGCCTAAAGCACAGGATTAAAATTGGATTAGAATGGATTCAATGCCTCCAACTTATCCCTGTGTGAAGTGGAGACATGCTTGCAGGAACTTGGAGGCTTTCAGTTCATGTTGCTGTAACTGTCAAATGCACTTAGAATTTTGAGCAGAAGTAGTAGTTGCTTGAGAAGTATGTTAACTACATGTAGTTAAATTACTACTGTTCTCATTACAGGAAAAGTTGAACCAGAACTGCTTCATACCTACTCTGCTTATCTGGGTGCTGATGTTCTTCTTCTTATTGTGCGTCTTGCGGTACTTATGGCTGTAACCCTGACTGTGCCTGTAGTTATTTTCCCAGTAAGTAATTTCTGGTTTATTTCATTGTTTTTTATTGTTTTTTTTTTTTAAGTCTTACTGCCATTTTTTATTTTTATCTATCTCCTGTCCTGCTACAATTGTTTACTGATTTGGCAGCTACCATTTATTAATATATAGAATTTTTCTCTTAACTGAAAAAAGGAAAATTCTTTCTAATAAACTCGATGAAATATCGTTATATACCCTTACTTGAAATAATTTAAATAAATAGGCCACGCTTAGAAAGCAGTAGATTCAAATGTGTTCCGTTGCATTGTATTTCTGATAGGGTTAAATTGAGGAGATGGAGAAGATTGTTATTTCTAAAAGTGCTTACGCTATTATCAGCATACAAGCGTCAGTGTGTTTTTGTTAGTACACTTTAAACATGAATTTGGGCCAATTGAGTGTATATTATTGAGTAGTATCCTTACATTTTATAAAAGAAAAAATATTTTTATAAAACATCTGAGTTTTATTTTTGTCGTGACAAGTTTATTTTCTTTTTTCTCTCTTATTTACTGTGCTTTAAAATGTAAACAATTAGCAAGAGAAGCAGAAAAACAGATCAGAAACATGTAGCTAGCTACCTGTGAAGTGCAAGAAGTAAACTGTAAAAAATAGATTTTACTTTCATCCCTTTCAGTTTCTATTAAAATCTAAGGTGTCCAGGAAAAAGATGTTGAAATACTTCCAGAAGAAAATTATAGTTCATGTGACAATCTCTTTCTCTCTCTCTCTCTCTCTCTCTCTCTCTCTCTCTCTGTTTTGTTTGTTTGGTTTTTTTTTTTCTTCTTCCTTCTTATGAAAGATCCGCAGTTCCATTACCCAGCTGCTGTGGGCAGGAAAAGAGTTCAGATGGTGGCGTCACTGTTCTATTACAGTTGCTCTTTTGGCCTTTACAAACATGCTTGTTATCTTTGTCCCTACCATTCGAGACATCTTTGGATTCATTGGTAAGTGTTTTCATAGAAGTTCAGAGGTTATTTCAGATCTCAGAAAATTCAGCTACGATCTAATTAAATTAAGCTTACCTGTTTCTAAATTATTTATGCTTTTCAAATACAGGCGCATCTGCTGCTGCCATGCTGATCTTCATACTTCCTTCTGCATTCTATATCAAACTAGTGAAGAAGGAACCAATGAAATCAGTGCAGAAGATTGGGGTATGTATAGACAAATATATAATGGTTATACTTGCTTAATAATTCAGAGCAAGAACTTCAGTTTCTTTCTTTATAACTTAAGTGTTTTGAAATCCTGGTGAATGTAGTCAGTGAATTGGCACTTAATGTTATCTTAATTAACATGGGTAGTTTTATTTGTATTCGAAACTGAGGAGAAAGCTGTCATGAGACTCAGTACACTTCAGTGACTTCTCTATTTTTTCCCTAACCCAACAGCAGTGCTACACTTAGGTCATTCTGTTGCTCACCACAACCAGTTTTCAACTGATTAACAATGAAAGCCATACAAAAATGTCTTGTGGTTATCCCTTAAACTTTCTGTGGAGACTGACTTACCTAACTTACCCTCTAAGAGTTGACCTCCACTTGATCATTTGGGCCATCCTGACTGATCTTGGTGCCCTTACTGATCTTAGACATACTGATTCGGAATCTGTCCAGTGCAGAGTGGCACCACCTCCCTGGTATCAGCAGACCTGCATTCATTTCCCTCAGCTGAGGATGAGGTCTGCTATATTGAAAATAAATGGATGGATTTATTTGAAAAAGGACTCCTAGTAGGAAAGACTGCTATCTCCTTATTGTTTACTGTGATCTTTGTCTTTTTTACTGGTCACGCCTTCCTTCTTGAGCAATTAAAATGTTACGCACAGGGCTGGGATTTGTGCCATGTATCAGCATGACTTTGTAGATTTAGTAGCAGAAACTGAAATAGTTCTTTATATTTTTTTCTTTTCAGGCTGCATTCTTCTTTCTAAGTGGTATACTTGTGATGACTGGGTGTATGACACTGATTATTCTAGACTGGACCCAGAATGCTGCGTCTGATGGCCGTTAACTGTCCCGGTTTAATCTCTAATGCTCCACTTCAAACGCCAGTGTTCCCTCAGATACATACTGAGAGTGAAAATGAGCTATTCAGCTTCCTTTAAAATGCAGATTCTTTGTTGCTGGTTCTTCTGACTGTAGAATACCTGAACTCTGTCTTTAAGAAACTATTCTGCATGATGGAAGTGGATATTAACATCAAACCACATGAGTGTCTGGCTGAAGGAAGTGACAATTTTATTCCATTCCAGAGAATGGACAGAACTCTCTGTAGACTTTTATCAAGCCGTGTTTGGCTTTTGTCATTGTTACTTGGATATTTTGTTATTTTACTTGAATGTGCCTAATGGAACCATTTGATGTGAGAAATAGCTCTTAATTTACAGCAAAGTGTTTAAATAACCAATGAGAGAGAGAGAGAGAGAGAGAAACTATTATTTTTTTGTACCAAAAATTCTTATGGACCTCAAAAGCACTATTTTGACTTTAAGAAACACTTTTCTAAAAAGAACAAAAGAATAACATAAAGAGCTCGTAAAAATATTTAATCAGTCAGTGTCCTAAATTAAATGTAGTTTGCCTTTCTGAGGAGGCAGAATTAGAAGGAGTCTTATATTAAAAATATTTCTACTGACCAAAACAGAAAAAGAACCAATTTAAGTCAAAATCCTCTTAATTATGAATACTTTCAATGGAACTCACTTAACTTGAAGAATAGTGAAAATAATTCTCGATGTCCTTTCTCAGTGTACCTAAGTAACTGCAATTATCTTAGTTTCCAAAAATGATATAGAAACTCAAATTTTCAAGCTTTAAAAAAAAATCAGCCCCTCAGAAGGGGTAGATTTGAGAAAAATGTACTTAATATAGAACTCATAAAGATGGTGTTGAAATTTCCCTTCTTGAGGTACTCAATAGTGCAATTGGGTGAAACAGGGTTTGGGGTTATTTTGCTTTTTATGACTTTCTTTCAGTTGCAGATATAAACTGAATGGCACTGGAGAGCATATCATGCCATTAATATAAAACTCCTTCTTGGAGTTCTGTTTATTAATGATAATAAGGTCCATTGTCAGTTGTAGCTGTGTTTGGTTTTCTTTCTGCCCAGTCTTTCTTGGAACACACCGTAGGAAAACAAAAATTTGTTAAACCACTAATGTGGTTTACTAGTTGTATAATATTCAAAAACTGTACAGTATTTCTCAAATTACTCATCCATTATTGGATTTTGAATTACTTGACTATTTTGTTTGTAAGTCAGATCCACAAAATAACTGCACCAGTATTTCATGCTTGGTACAAACTCTCTTCACATATGCAACTGGGATTCCTTTTGCAATTTATACTGTATAGTAGTAGTAAAGATAACCTCATAGACTGGATAGTCATCTCATACTTGTTTGCTTCAGAAGTAGGTAGGTTTTGTATGAGCCCTAGCTAGCAAGCTAATGAAACACGTGCTGTATGGTTGTGATTAGCTGTTTCGTTTCTAGTGCATGTTTACTCTTTCATTCTTATCCCAGGTTGAAGAGAAATAACACTTGCATAACAGTGTACTTGGCTTATAAGAGGTTCTCGAACACTACAATATTGGGTACAAGAGCCTAGATAGAGTTTATTAATGAAATAGTCATGGCAATGTGGTCAGCTGTCTTCATCTAGCATACTGTTTTAAAAATATGATTTACAAAGTTCTGCTTAGTAGCTGTGTCACAGGGAACAAGTAAGTGCATGAAATCCATTGATTATACGGCGCCTAAGATTTCTTGTTCTTGTAGAATCAATCGGGAACAAATCTAAATTACAGTCACTGTGTGGCAGGCAATGTCAGTCTCTGCCCAGCCATTTAAGATCTGTGAAAAAATTGCAGATATTTTGTATCAGTACTTCTGCATGACTATTACTACTGGTCACTACTTCTGTAATATACAACTATAATGAGGAGTTAGATTCCTCTTGTCTTGTTTGTATTTTTAGCCTGGTGGTACTCAACTGGCAATTAACAACGCTAGAGTCAGCACTGACTAAAGCTCCTTAGGTACTTCTCTGCCTCAGGTACTTTACACCCACGTTACCTGATCTATGTACAGGAGTGCTGAGCACAGGCCTCTGCACTTTGGCAGCTTTTCTTCTTCCTCTCCACGTACGTATAAAGGTGGAAGAGGGTTGAAATGTTCTCTACCTTTGAGCAATTTGTAGCACATAAGGGATGAAGCGCTTCCCTTGCCAGCATAAAAAAAAGGAAGTGAGAAATAACCTCCTTTCTCTCAGTAACCATAGAAGAGGAAGAAGTCTAGTTGAGAAGTCACTACACAATCCCTCTCAGCAGCCAGAGAGGAGGAAGATTTCGTGATGACACCTCGTTGTGTTACACCGTATGTCACCTAATTCTCTTAATGTAGCAATTTGTGGGTGATGTATCTCATTATTTGATGACTGACTCTCCAGCTGCCAGTTGAGTTCCACTTGGCTGGGCTGATTTCCAATGTAAGAATTTTTCAGACCTATCTGCTTAAAATTACCTAAATAACAAACCACCTGAAAGAGCAGCTTCAGTATTAAACCACTGTTTTGTCACCTCAGTTAGGCATTACCGTCTTCCATGCTATTTCAGTCATAAATGTAACATGTTATTTATAAAACATTAATCCATTAAAACTAAACCTATTTTTCAATATTTATGATAGTCTGTGTACATAAATTGTATGTGTGTATATACTGTAAGTATAGTGTATATAATGTAGGTTTGGGATTTGGGATCTATGTATATATTCCTCTCCTTATTGATTCTTGCATCATTTCAATGAGTTGTTCATGTTGTACATCTGTATAAGAAATGTCAAAGGAAAGGTTCTTTTACAGCAAAATGTAGTGCTTACAAAGTAGAAATAATGTGTTTACACCTAAGGTGTGTAAGAAAACACTAAGGTTGTATTTATTACAAATGTATATGTTGCAATAAACACAGGAGTCACTTGGGTCCATAAAGAAGACATTGTTTGGGTTCGTGTAAGCTTCTCATGTAAAATTTACCATGGATGTTGCGATTTCCTGAATGCAATGACTTAACAACCTTTATGATCTAACATATGTGTTAGGCCATCAACTTCAGGCATCCTACGGTACATCCTTGTACATATGTAAATATCTACTGTACTGTCAGAAGCCAACAGTCCAGCTCCAGTTGTTGGCAGGGAGTGCAGCAGTTTCAATGAAACATTGTACGTTTGTTTTATCTGAAATAAATAAATAGATAATCCTAAACCACACTGTGTGTTTTGGGGTGGGGAGGAAGTATTTGAAGGATTTTCTTTAAAGCTGATACTAAATTGTAGATTTAATTTCATGCTTGTTTAATTTATTTATGAGCACTTTTATGGAAGAAAAAAATGGGAAATTGCGTACAATTAAGTTGTTTTTTTTTTTTTTAATCAGTTGCCAAAGCAACAAGAACTGGACATGAAAGAAAATATGAGATGAAATGTTGCAAGGAACCTGTATTCTGTCAATTTTTACAGAATTGTGCAGGCATATGTGGAGAGCAGACTCATTGTGTTCAGTCTTGTATATGCACAATGGAAGAATCCTGCCAGAGTTTAAAAATCCCTTGCCCTTTTCTTGTAATTATCTGTAGGAGAATTACTGAGCTTCTGTAAAAATCTTCAAAACTGGGGCCCTTCTCTCTTCTGGTAATTGAATACAGATCAAGCTGTAAGTGCAGCATATCAGTTCTTCATTCTCTGAAAATCTGCATCAATTAGCATAAATCTTCAAACTTCCCCAATACTAGGAATTGTGTGTGAAAGAAAGAAATTGAAGATTTGACTCGGTATGATGTGAACACAACAAAACACTCCATTGAAAGGAATACTTAAGGAGCAAAGTTAGATACTCTGAAATCAGGAGGAAATGCCTCAATTAAGATTGCTTTAATTACACAATCATACAGTAGTTTTCCACCGGGACCTCTGCTTCAGTCACTGAGTAGCTATCCATTATTTCATTTTTTGTCATGTTTGATATGTGGTCGCAGTGCTTATGCGTCGCTCAGTATTCAAAGCCCATTCTCATGAGTGATGAATGTCCTCATTTTACTCTAGTGCTCATTGTTATATCACGTCTATGAAGCATAAATATTTATTCATTTTCACAACGTTCCAGGCATATGAGAAGGTGTTATTATCTAGTCTATGCAGCTGGGGACGTGAACTATGGAGAGTGAGCACGGTGAAGTAGCCATGCGTTTGGGGCACGATTTAAATATCTTGCGCCTGCTTATTTTGTATTTCAGCATTTATTTATATATGTCCAAAGTGTAACGTCAACTGACATAAGAAATGGGTTTTGGGTGATCATCGCTTCTTAGGATCTTAAGCGTCAGGTTAGCCACTTGGTAACAGCGGTCACACTTGGAAATTTTTATGCTCATAGCTTCCCTGCCATCACACAGAAATTTCATAGCGGTATAGAAGCCATTTCCTTAGAACACGTCTTGACTATTTGAACAATTAAGCCCGCCTTTCTGATTTCCATCAATGTAAATAATATATGAAATAGTCCTGCAGTCATAAGCGTTCTTTCTACATACTTCTCATTTCCTCCCAAGAACAAGCGCACCCTCTGTGATGAATGAGAGATGATTTTAAAAGAAAAGAGATCCATCAAAAACAGAAATTGCTTTGTGTGACAGTGTCTGTAAAATCACGTTTGGAACATCTTTACTCACTGCAAGAATAGGGTTAAGCTGTCACTTATAGAGGGTTTATTGACAATAGAGGAATGCTCAGACTGGGAATCTTGAGTCCTCTGCAGGTGAGAGACAGCATCTTTACTTTCTTCTGGGTCCCGTGAAGCTTACCTCTTCCTCCTCGCTCCCATCCCCCAAAGTCATGTCCAGTCACCTCATCTTCAAGCGTACGTGCATCTGTTAGGTCACAGCAGTTCATACCCTGAGGCGCTGATCCCCCAGCTATTTAGCTCATAAAACAGTTTGTACGGCAGCACAGCTCCAATTCCCTATTCAGCTTCCACCCTTCCACACTTACTTACCTTACCAAATCAGCTCCAGTTTCTCTGCAGTTCAAAATATCTTCCTCTGATTTTTCCTCCTTGCCTGTATGTTCTCCTCGTAGCCTCCACTCTGCAAGCCCAGTTCTCTTTTTCTCTGGCCATCCCTTCAATTCCAACATTTAAGCAGTCCCACGTGGGCATCTTTAGCAGTGCAGAGAAGACCGATTCCATACCCAGTTTGGGTACCTCTTGTCCTTCCATCCTTTGGCCAAGTTTGAAGCCCTGCTATAGAAAAAGGGAAGGGAAATTATTCCCAGGAAAAATTATTAATTTTTTACTAAGGGAGAAATGTCTTTTATTCCCTAACTTTATTCTCAAATGGGCCAAATATTTTTTTCTTTCCACACAGACACACAAAAATGTCACCCTGCTGCAGTTACTAGTAACGGAAAATTTCAGCAGAATTATCCGAAGTTACCAAAGGCAAAAGGAACAAACATATTGCAGTAAGAGAACTGCCAGGTAATCTCAGTAAGAGCTGCCATTTTCAATCATGCTTGAAAATGTTATTTAGATTATAAATAAATGTTATTTTTATTTTAGTCATTGCTTATACATATTAAATAGGAAAAAAGGGTTGTCCTATTGTAAAACCTGAACAGATGATAGATAATAAATGTTAAATACATACTAAAAATAACATAGAAATTCATTATGGGTCTTAGAAAGGAAGCGTAGATTGCATAATTATCTTTTCGAAGATCTTTAAATCTTCTAGACTCTAGACACATCGTTTGCGAACGGCTCAGACTGTAGCAAAATAAAATGGAGCAGAGAAAGGTCAGGCGCTATGGGTATTCCCAAGTGTTCGGAAGTTACCGGGCAAGGGCTAATGTGATCAACCATGATTCTACTTTTGTTAAAATAAATACCAGTTCATGAACAGCCAATATTGCTCCTTCCTGTCTCGTTCGGTAATTTCATGCACTAATAGAGTGTTTCTCAGGGCTAGAGCCCAAGTCACTATGAAACTACTACTCATTAAGGATTATGGACCCCAAATGAAAATGAAACCCATGAGAGAGATGTTTTACTGGAAAATACCGGAAAACATGTGAAGAAGCTCCTAAGAATGTCAACACTAGGAAACAGCAAGGCCAAAAGAATTTGCCAAACAGCTCTTGGGGGCTGTCGTTCTGCACAGGCATTTGTTGCAAAAGAGCAGCACCAGGAGCAGCGAGGCTGTTGATTGCGTGGATCCAGGGGGAGACATCAAGCCAAAATGTCTTAACTGCAGGAGATGAAGAAATTCGCACTAATTCAATCAACTTTTTATGGTAAAAGTGGTGCCAAAGTCTCATGAGAGACATGCACCATGTTCACATGACAGCCATCATTTCAGCAATGTTGTGCTGGGCTGATGGGCAATTCTCATTGCAATGGATGTGGATGAAGTGGAAATGTTCACTTTATTTGTCATCCTCGTGACATCATTGCCCAGGTCAGAGGGTTTACAGACTTCAGAAGGCTGCAGTTTTTAGTATGTTCTTCTAAGCAGGTTATGAAGACCACAAGTGTTTGAGGAAACAGCCTGAAATAAATGATTCATGCTTGAATGATCATGGTTTGGGGTGGCTCAGATCAAGTCTGGCTCTGAGTGTGTGTGCGCGCGTGTGCATACACTGTGAATAGAGGCTACAAAGGTTCTTCAAATCTACTTGGACTCACATGGAAAGACTGGAGAATAAAAGGTCAAGGAGAGAAGTGAAGCCAGCAAGTCACTCTCCTAGTGAACCAGACGAGGGTGAATTCTGTAAGTTAAGAGCCGATGCTGACGTCCAGGATTCTCCAAATTCCTGTTGCACATTGTACTTTTTGAAGCCTATACTCACACTATTAGCCAGCCAGCTGCCCTTTAATTCTTCTGTGAGAGCATTCATTTCAGGCCTGCCGTATTTCCCATATCTTGCTCCTTCAGATCTTGAAGAGTTGTCTTCAACCCCAAATTTATTATGAGGTGGAAATGCAGCAGCCTTTCCATTCCCAAGACCCATTCTCAAACCCTGCAGTGAGCTCTTCTAAACTATCAAAGGAAATACAAGCCATGTCATTAGCTGGGTTATTGCATATGAGCCATGTTTCAAAACTCTCTGAGTCAGCCACTTAACATAACACAAATTTTAATCTTTACTGCCACAGATTTCCAGCCCTTACGGTAGGTCAAATGCATCACTTAGCTATTCCTGCACTTAACAGAGCCAGTTTCCATCTTGTGGTTAAATTTCTCAACCCATTTAAAGAACTCATATCTTGGATCAATATGCTGCTTATCTCTGAGTCCCAGTGGAGAAGTCCTATGATGGTTATTATGTCTGAACGTGGCTAACTGCTAGAATATCCATATTGTTCTCTCCTGCAAATTTTAGTTTGGCAGAGAACTGCAGTCGTCTTCTCTTTTGTATTTTTTAGTGGTAACTTGACCACTTGACCAGAACTATACTTCTGAAGTTTCTTTCTTTCTCCACTATGTATAAGGATGGGAAAGAATCAGATCCTATCTTTCTAATCCAGAAACTTCGAAGTAGCCTGAAATCCTACAGGAAATTGCTTGTTCTAGCAAAAGGCATCAAAAACTACTTTGAGTAACTATTCTGATTAACTTCTGTTTTTATAAATACTGAAGAAACTTAAACATATGACATCTAAAGTACTTCTACAGATGGTTTTGTTTCTGTCAATTCTGCTGTCATCTGGCTGACTTGAGTTGCCCATATAGTTCAGGTTTCTTCCTCGCTGGGCCACCAGAAGTGACTAGACACGGGTACTTCCTCTGTTATATATGTGGGCTAATAACACAGAGATAAAACCGTAGCAGTTCTTCTGCAAGATCTTTCCTGGTTTCATTTTTTTCTCTTTTCTTCTGACAAATGCATTGTAGGTTTGTCTTCTCCCTTCCACCATAGGCATCCTTACATACTCACTTTTCCAACTCTCACAAAGTTTTGCAAACTTATTAGGACTTCTTTCCTCTAAAGAAGTGTCCTTACTTTTCATTTGCTTTGTAGAGATTCCCATTAGAAGATCCTCTTAGAGACTGTAAAGGAGAACTAATTTCAAAGGGTAAGTAAATACACCATTTTCTAGAGTCTTGCAAATACACTGTCCTGCAGTTTACAATAGGATTTTATAAAATTATAAAAGGGAGGGAATTTTTGAAACATATAATTTGATGTCTGCCGCCAACCAGCTTATCTGCAGACTATTTACTAACCAAACAAAACAAAAATTTAAATTGTATTGTATTCATTGAATTTATTTTTGTATTGCCTATGGCTGAATCAACTCTGTTTAGTTGGTAGAACCACAAACATCTTTTAATGGGGAAGTGTGGATTGTTACTTTTTTTAGGGAGGCATTTAGAAAAATACAGATTTGCCCTTAAACAGGGATAAATATTGCAATATCATGGCAATAAGTATGACAAACAAACTGACATATTTGTTATTAAACTTGTGGTTTGCCTTAAAGCTGGAACGGGTAACTGAGAATGTAATTACATGATGCTTTCGCTGTGTCTTCCTGCTGCAGCTGACTGCCCTGCAGCTATGCTGACCGGCTACCCTGAGCACTGATCTGGGTTTGAAATATTCAGCGACCGTGCTTTCTTTTCGTATAAGCTGAGTTATATCCATGAGCCTGCTCAGGCTGCAGCCTCGCGGGGAGCTGGACTGGCACAGCCGAGAGAAAATCCCTGGCGGGTGCAGAAACGCCTTGGGGGAGGAAGGGAGCAGGCAGGCCACCGAAGCTGGCCGCGCTGCCAAAAAGAGAAAGGTGTCTGGGTGAAAAAAGGCGAGGGAGCACCAACAAAAAGGATGCTTGGCCAGAGGCCAGGCTGTGTGTGTGTGGAGAAGCAGCTAAGCGATTAACCAGGATGATGGAGCATAAATGAAGGTAACAACTGCATTTTGGAGTTGGTAGTGGGGCTTGCGCCGCAGCAGCAAGCCCTGGGGAAGGAAAGAAAGCCAGGAGAAAGGCAGGAGGGAGAAGCAGCCCAGAGAGGAACAGAAAAAGAGAATCGTTTTATGTTTGCCAAGAAGAGAGAAAGTAGATCCCCTAATGTCTGTGCAAAATAGCAGAAAGCCCAAAGTGATTTCATGCTTTTTGTGTTTGTTTGTTTGGCTATTTATTTTCTCTTAAAAGAAAGGGGGAAGGGGGGAAAGAGTCTGTGGGAATGCTCCTGGCTGAGATACACGTTACACAGCGTGTGAAGAACTGAAATCAGCCAGCGCAGAGTCCAAGGGCCCAGCCGGTCAAGTAGCTCAATTCATAAATATTCATAATCATTTGAAATTATGTGGAAAAAGGTTGGAGAAAACCGTACATGTTGACAGTCTCCAAGGAAACCTGAGTCATTACTTAACTCTTGTTACTTAGTGCCCACAAGACTATCTTCTTTTCCACCGGCACATTAACATAAGTAGTAAAATAAATCATTATAAGCCAGAACCCTTTCCTGCCGATCATGAGCAATTATTAGCTTTTACATGCTCGGTGAAATCAAAGAGATATCTTGTATGAGCAATGTGGAGGTCCAGATCACCACCTGAAACTGGATTTTTAGAGTGAGTAACCATAAGAAATAAGCAAAAATGGATGAACAGTTTATTCAGATTGATCTGACTCTCGGCCACAGATACATAAACCTTTCCCTGTTCTGGTTTTCAAGCTGACAAGAACAAGCTCACCTTGAAAAACAAAGAAGCACTGACTGCCGTCGCAGCGAGGCGTCCTAGCGCAGCCGCGGCAGAGCGGCGCCGGCCGACGCAGCAACCTTGGTCCCTGCAACAGCCACGCAGCCCAGCAAGGGCCCTCGCACGCAGACCAGACCATTCCTCCTTTTTCTGAACAGCCACAACAAATCAAACACATGGATACGTGTGCGGCACTCTCCAGAAGAACATCCTGTGTCGTCCTGGAACGTTTGCAGTGATGAGCTTTGACACTACAAGTGTAAGATGTAGAATTGATTCATTCTATAGGGAAATACTCAGCTCAATAGATTATCGCATTTAGGGACCCTGGGATTGTCACTCAATAGCAAAATGTGCCAATGACGCTGTACACTTTCGCACTCACAGTCAATTAAAAATATTCAGAATCACAAGGATCATCTTAAAGTTGCAAAGTCACAAACAAGATTCTGACCTTGAACTAGTGACTTCACTTTCCTGAAAATAAAAAATTAGCAGAAAACAGTAGGTTTCATGCCATCTTCCAGTAATCAGGCAGGAAGGAAAAGAGCATAAGTATTTTTCTTAGCCAAGAGATTGATGCGGTATTGACATTTGAAGAGAGGAATTGACCTTGACTCATAGCAAATATCTTTGTCTCCAGGAAGCTGAAAATACCCTTTGTGGAATAAAATAGATGGTCTGACCTATGACTGTTCTCATAATATGTTTTGAGGATGAATAACTTTACCTACTGAAAAAGGAGCAAAGTAAAGAAGTATTTTAAATGGAATGTGAGGGCTTTTTCACTTGTCTTTATAGCTGGCTGCACCGAAGGCGGATGACAGTAGTGAATTGCTTCTAAGAGTACGGCAACACAGAAACTGAAAGATAGTAGATTGTGAATGATCAGTTTGGGTTACATTGCTGTTGTCGAATGTGCTCGCTTATTTGAAAGATACAAAAATGGAGAAAGTCTTTGCTCTGCAGATCTCAGTCTTACCAGTAGCAATCTCATGTAACGGTTGTACTAGCTGTCATAAATCCACCCCAGCTCACTCTTTTCAAACCTAACATAAAGTTACACGGATTTAATTGAGGCAATAATAGAAACAGAACTGAAAATCCCCTCCAAAGCCCAGCAAAAATATTCACTTCTCCTCTAACCAACCTTTCTACACAGAAAAGCTAGCGGTCAGGGCTTGTTAAAAGGTCTTCAAGCCTGACAGTATTGCCATTACAGTCCAAGGGCTGCTTCTTTGCCGAAACAAACATTTGTTCTCGAAACACAGTGACTATGCTGGAGAAGACCAAAGCCATGTGGCTGCGCCTGTCCACAGGCACCGCAGTGGCCTCTGCAGCTCTCCTTCTTCTGGCCGCCGGAGCTGGGGCCGCGCTGGGGCTGGTTGTCGGTGGCTCGTCACCTTGCTGCACACCGCGGCACGGCACCCGCGCGCCGCTGAAGAGCCGCTATTTTTTAGACAGTCGAGCAGGTATCTGCACAAGATATGCTGGCGAGAGAGCCAGCTCAGTGAAAATGCGTCGTGGTCTAACACAGCCAGGTCAGCCCAGCAGGTTAACAGATCTGTTCAATTTGGGCTATATATTTGTATGTACGTGCGTGTGTGTGTGCTTGTTCCTGCAGAAGAGGGGCCTCAACACTCAATGCATTGCCTCAGAGCAATTGCCTCATTTTTCATCAATTCCATGTCCAGAATGGATTTGGTGGCCAGTGCCATTGGTTTGGATTGTGCCCTTGACCTTTTACGTAGAGGCAGTATAAACACACACAACCACTACTACTCTGCTCTTTCTCAGATGCCCCACAAAGGTTTCCCTCAACTTCTTCAGGTGCGCGCAGCAGGTCCCCAGGAGCTCTCCTCTTGTTGGTGCTCTTTCTCTTTACTAGACATATGACCAGTCTGGGCAGCTCCTGTCATAGCCAGGTTTAGAAAGTTCATCTTTTTACTTATAGGCCAGCGGGCGCTCGATCCTGTTCTGTTTGAAATTCAAGGCAAAGTTTGTACTAATTGCATTGTACTTGGGCTCTGAGGATCCCAATTAACCAGTGAGTAAGTATACGCTTTAAGCAGCTTGAACGGTCCTACCAACTTTAATGCTCACTTTAAAGAATTTTTGAACTTGAGCCTAAATTATTCCTACATTCAAGTCCTCATGTATGGAATATATATACACATAAAAATAGAGCTCAAATTCTGCAGCAAAACTAGCAAGTGACTCAGATGTGTGCTGAGGAGACAGGCAGAGGGGTAAAGCCCTTATAAACCATGGCATGAGAAGAGTTATCCTAACTTCCAGGGCTTAGACCTAATCCTATTACAAATTGTGTCAGGATCATTACCAAAACTATTCTCCTGCTATTTTCCCTTTCAAGGCTAAAATGCTTGTGTGTGTTTTATGGCCTCACATATGACATCTGGAACACAGGGTACAGCTTCTAAGTGGCTGGCGAGACCAACTGTGGAAAAACAAGCTACATTTCTGGCATGTATTTACCAGGTATTTCGTCTTTGAACAAACTGTCTTTTCAGTTTTATAGGCTCTTAAAAAACATTCCCAGACGTTACTCCAGCTGTACCAGTCACAGAATTTCTCACAGATGCCCTTTCACAGTTCACAAAATGCTTCGATGAACTTCTGAGATAACCAAACTGAAGGCATTTAAAGAAAGAAACTGTCACTTTTGCAAGGAGACTTTCCAGCGTGGAAATTAGGAACGCTAAGAGAACCATCCCAGGGGGCCTCTAAGCAAAATATATGACTTCTGTGTGAATATTTTATTTAACTGTACATGTTACTGTGCTGCCGGGGAATGCAGCCACCACTGTGCCAAGTGCTGAAAACATACCGTGCAGAAAAGAGCTGCTCGGCCAGACAGCCGCAGCCAGGCCAAGCGCCCTGTGGCTCTCCTGGGCACTTTGGGCGAACCAGCAAAACCCGGATTGTGCATTGAACGAGATCAGATGACAAAATATTTCTGTGTTTCTTCCTCCCTGGCTAATTAGAGGCCAACCTCATACCTCAGGGAAAATTAGGACAGTTCTTGTATTGATTTTATTAAGTAGTATAATTACAAAAAAGCAACTGTTCCCTTTAAATTCATTTTTCATTCTCCTGTTATTACAAACATTTTTCATTCTGCTGTGATATAAAACCTTTTAACATTACTTTCTGTCTGTTAAGTTCCTTGTGTAGGAGGCACTGTCCTGACGCACTATATTAATCCTTAAAGAGGATCAAATGAAAGAAGATAAAAATTCAAATTTCAGAGTTATTAGAATCCTCTTGAGGATGATTTTCTTGTTTTCCATTTCCTGTCAGAATTTGATTTTGCAAATGAAGCTGACATACGCAAACTCTGATCACATCTTGTTATCAGTTTTGTGCTTAGACTTATGAGTGTGGTTCAGGTTTCATGTGGGACTGACAGAACTTCAGCTCCTAATTTCTTTAACTCTGGGTTCTGAAAAAAAATCTGGAAGGGAAAGCATATTTGAGGACAACACCACTCTGTATCAGTCAGAGTGTTATTTGTCATAACATGTCTGTATTAAAGATAAAGCACTTCCTGTTTGTCCAAAAAGCGTACACCTATCTCCTGGAAAAGAAAAAGGAAAAGAGACAAAAACATGTTTCCCAAATTGAAAGCATATCAAAACTGGGATGGAAAACAGAACTAAACTAATCACATTTTCAATTTAGATGCCAAAAAACTAACACTGATATCTTTCTAGTCACCTGAAATAGGACTGCAGAAAAATTGTGGTAGAGCAGAGGGACATATATTCTCAGAAAAATCCACTCTAAAATCTGGAGTGTCCCATAAAAATGATGACTTTATTTTGTTACTTTCCTTAGTTAACTTTGTCATATAATCATATCTTCTCCCTTACATGTTATAAAATGAAAAATTAGAACGTGCTATCATATGTCAAAGTAAGTACGCTGTATTCAGTACACAATTAAAGTGTATTGAAGGAGGTAGCGATATAATAGCCAGAAAGGCATAAGGCCATAAACAGGATAAGATTTGTAGGCAGAGATAATATCTTTTGCTGGACTAACTAGTCTAATTTAAAAACAAAAACAAGCTTGCAGGAGCACAGGCTCTTCTTCAAGTCTGAAATAGAAGCAACAAACATCTACGTTAAATCCAGACTGAGGCACTGATTTCATAGCACAGCACAATCTCCTCCTTTTCCACCTCCTCATTACCCAGATGATACCCTCCGTACTCCAAGAGATAAATGTCTCCTAATATTTATCAAAACCCTCCACTGCCATGCACAAGTACTAACTACCTTTTCTGCCAGATAGTTTATCTATCTAACTCATACCTAATTCAGCTTAGAGCAACTATCCTCAGTTTATGCTCAGCTTTGGAGTTTCCTTCTCCCTCCTGCCCGAAGAAGGGTTTGGGTGCTCAAAAGCTTGTCTTTTTCAGCGATATTAGTCAAATTTATAGCAAACACCATCTCCGCCTGTAAACTTGCCAAAGTATATTAAAGCAGCCTACCTGCATGAACTGTGTCCCATATTATTGTCACAGAGTGTGATGCATAAACACCAAATAATCCAAATGACTGGAAACCAGAGGGCAAGTTTTGCTATGCAGGCATGACAAAGATATAAATAATCCAAGTGTTGATAGTGGCATTTGCAATGCCCAAGTTATTAAATACAGTCAAGCCTCTGGCATAGGAGAAAATAAACACTTCCACCCTAAGAATTAATTTCTTAGGGAAACTGATAGGCCTGCAAATGACATATGACTGAAGTCAACCTGACCCAGTACTTTTAGACTGGTTAGATGAAGGTGGGTTGGCACTTTCGTTAGTTGCCTAATATTTTCCAGGGGTGCCAAGAGTAGTTAAAACCTAAATAAATAAAAAAAAGTCAATGTTTGTTTTCATTCTCCAAATTTACAGCTTGCACTCCAAAACTGTGGAAAAAGCATGAAAGTAAACAGCCATACTCGTACAGCCCCACACGGGCCTTCTAGGTTTTGCGTAACATCGCCAACATGAAGAAGGGAACAGTATGTGCTTTTTGCTCCTGCATCCTCTACCCCTTAGCAGCGGGTGAAGTCCTGATTAGCTCTGCTTCCCCAGCACGCTGGGCAACGCAGATGAGCTGGTAATAGGGTATTTTAATTACCAAAGTGGAAAGTGGAAAGAGAAAGTTATGTTTATCCTTAACTAATGCAATTCATGCTTCACCCTTTCACAAGACAACGATATAACTTAGCCCTTAGTAAAATGGAAAAAAAAGTAAGGATAAAGGTGGGGGAAAAAGATGAATTTTAATTTGGAAATTTTGCAAACATGAGATTAAAATGTTGAGGAAATATCCTTAATTGAGGCCAATTTTTAGAAGTCCCAATAGAGTATTGCTGCCTGCACAAGGCCTAAAGAAGGAGACCTCTGGTGGTGTTACTGTCCTCTTTGCGTTGCACAGCTCATAAACTCTGTTGTCACGGCATTTCCAGGTAATTGATTACCTGCTTAGGAAACACAACTTAATGAGTCGTGAGTGGCAGTGGTAACCATATGTTTGCTTATTCCAAGCCAAAAATTAACTGAAAAGCATCAGCTGCCATTTAAAACCAGCTGAACGTCAGAGAAAAGTAAATAGCTGTGTATATGTAACCTTACGCGCTGGCACTGAACGCTCCTCCTGCGTGAAAACCCAAAAGCAAACAAGGACAGCCTGGAATTCCTCTGTCTACAGACGCGATGTACGTACACGCAGGCAGCAGAGTCACCCATGAAATCGAGAGCAAATATTTGCCCTGCTCAAAAAATGCTCAGATTGCAATAATTGCATAATGGTGTAAGCATCTAGCTTCGAGAGCTTTTTGATTATTTATGGACACTGCCTCGCCACTTGTTGCATATTTGCTATGCGTAGGGTGGGGCTTTCTGGTCAGTTTGCCATCAGTCGCTGTTACGGTAGAATCCAGGGCATTTTCAAATAAAATTATGCAAGTCAAACATGTTCTGATATACCATGTTTTCAGATTCTTTGTTTCCTGTAGCACATGCTGCCGCGCTTGTTTATGTTTTTCTCATTGTAGGCAGCGGGCCTGTCCCAACGTTGGATCACTGCTTCGTTTAAGGTCCTGGTTTTGGCTTCTTAAAACCACAATCAAAAAATCCTGTCAAAATCTCCTACGCTGAGTGCACTCCGGGGACCACGATTAGGTGGTTTGGGGGAGTTGTGGGGTTGGATTTCTTTCGGTTCAGCGAAGAAGAGAGAAGGGAAATCCGTGGGTGAGCTTGCATACCTTCTGAGTATACCTTCTGCTGCTGGCGGACCTGCTCAACGTCACGCCTCTCAGCTGGCCAGCGCCACGCAAACAGGCCTGTCTGTGGCAGACCACCACCGGTGCCTGCCCTCCTGCCTTCCCCGAGCGCCCGGCGCACGACGCCATCCACCAGCGACCTCGAACGCTGCCCGAACTTCTTCAGTTCGAAGAAAAAGCACGGATTTCACTGCAAAAAAACTAAACAGTGCAAACAAACAAGGAAAACTGCAGAACTGTTCTGTTTACTCAGTGCCACTTCCTTATAGGTGTAGGTATAAATACGTATTTGTAATCCAGTGAGCAGCACAGGTGTTTGCAAGGCAGCAGCTGGAAGAGGAGGTGGCTGTGAGGACGGCCACCCCTGCAGCAGCCAGGCTCCTGTGGGACTACCGGGCACGGGTGAGCTCTCACCGTCGGGGACGGGAACTGTAGGACCTGAACAGCAGACAAACGTGTAGCAAGTTGAGAAGACCAGAAGCACGGAGAAAGCTGCAGCAGCGCTGCGCTTTCCCGGCTGTCATGCCGGTTCTCCCAGCGTCTGTGCTGAGCCCTGCTCCTCCACGCTCTGGGGCTGGACACAGGCATGCCTGCGTTCGACATTCGCTTTGGCTTTGGTCCACGCTGTGACTGTGCACGTTCACCGGGTAGAGCCTGCTCGTTTCACTCATCCTCTTCCTTGCAGCCCGGGTGCTTGCTCTGGCACTCGCTCCTGATTCTTGCAGCGAGTGGCTGCGACCTTGGCAAGCTGCAGGTACCGCAGGGGCTGTAAATCCTGAAACAAAGACAGAAAAATGGTTGTTATCTTTCCAAGTTGGCACATAAAATACCCTTTCTCACTTCTACATAACGTTTCTGTCGCCAGCCTCTTTCCCTGTCGGGGATGGTGTTGGTGGCTTCCAGTCACAGGGCTGACGCCCTGCCCCAGCTGTTGTGGACACGGTGGCCACAGTGCACCAAGGATGGATGGATCAATTGCAGTAGCTCCCCTTCAATATTGGCTACTCTGTTTTCAGGTAACTCTCACCAAGTTTCACAAAACTGTGACCCTGTCACTTGCCCAGGGTGAATACAGCAGTTACGCACCCTGGCCAAGCACAGCCCAGACAAGCACGTCCCAAGGCTTTGGAGATGCATGGTGAATGTGGCAAATTGAGCTCCTGACTATAGGCTGCGCCATATGCTAGGTCAGCTGAGGAGTCTGTCTTCCCAGGAAACAGCTGGGATATTAGTTCGCCTTTGGGTTTATAACTCCCTCACGAGCGATCCACAATTACGTGGTAGTAAGCTGGGTGGGCACGTGCATTGCTTCTGGCTTCACCCAGGAATGTACAACGCATTACGTTTTGCTCAGAGCAAAAATGGGTTGGTTCAGGGACGAGGTGCTGGGGATGCAGCGGTGCCGTGCAGCCGTGTATGCCAGGTCAGGGCTGCCCGGGGCAAGGCAGGCGGAGGCATGCGCAGCAGGCTGAGAAGGCCGGCACCTCCTCCCGTCATGCCCAGCATGCCCTGGCCAGCTCAGCAAAGGGCCCGGAAATTTCCGTTGGGACCAGGAGGAGGGCAGAGATATTGGTGCAAAACCTTGTAGTCAGCAGAGCATGTAAAATCTAGCAGTGCATCCGATTAAATAAAAAAAGCAGTGAAAACCCAAGCAGCAGCAGGCCCTCCTCCTCACTGGAGATGGCAGCCCGCCTCGTAAAATTCCCTGCTATCTCCAGGGGTATCTACTGACATTCAACTTACAATCAAACTTTTTGCAAAATAAGGACACCCTAGACATCGTGAAGTTTGTCTTGTCTTCCCTGGCCTTGCATGCACTCAGGTCCCTCCAGTTTCACCTGCAGGCACTTAGTGCCTGTGCGGTGGTGGGCACTGTCCCTCTGCACAGCTACCTCTCACCCTGTCTTAATCCCACAGCCTCCAGCGTCTGAGTACTTGCACAAAGGCTGCTTAGATCCCAGAAAGGGACCTGCTCTGGTAAAGGAAAAATAGCAGCTATGCAGGGATGCTTGAGCATTTCAAGTGGAAAGGGGACAGGAAGGGATGGGAAGAAATATTCCTTTTCCAGTGATGTGAAGTACAGTCCCAGAGCAGCCCTTCAAGGCAGCTGATCCGGGTTAAAAACACCAGTACAGGCTTTTGGGACAGCAACAGTGTAACTAACTGGCCTTTCTGAGAACAAATCTGAGCTAAAAGTTTGGGGGGGGTTGTTTCTTAACCCAGGTCCATTCCCCAGCCTGGCTCAGTGCAGATGAAACGTCTGTGCAAGCCTAAGAGGGATGTGTGCTTCTCCCCAGACTGCTGTTTACCTCTACATGGTTGCAACTTCTGAGCACTTATTTACATCACTACTACCTGGATTCTCCATTACGGACCAAATTTGGGAAAGTGTTTTAGCACATGCTACACTTAGTGTAGCTGCCTGTCTCCACCGACTTCAGTGAGCTTTCAGTCAGGCCCTAATGGTTTCTGGGATGACTGAGTGACCAACTTCCTCACGCCCTCCCACAACAGCGGAAGTGAAGCAGGGCGGTGAGCTCTGTGAAACTTTGTGAAACCTCCATCTCGATCCTTTCTGAAAACAGCATTTTTAGACGACATTCTTTTAGAAAAGTATCTACAACCTGGACTAGGTAACATTTGCTATGAACATCAATATTTTAAAACACACTTACAAAATGCATTTACTCCTTCCTTTTGCAACTACATTAGGCCATTACGGTAATCATAAAAACATGGCCAGGCAGTTTAGGGTATTCCAGTTCATAACAATATTTACAATATGACTTCAATACTTGAGTGAGCAATATTTGCAGGATCAGGCTATGATTTGCTGCCAAGGTAAGGCTTTAGGAACAGAGCATTTTCTAATGGCCATTTTGGACTGAGAACGCTCTAACAAAAATACAATCAAGTTTGTGCATCACATGTGTGGTGTTCTAAACCCATTTGTAGTTTTTTTGCATTTTTGTACTATATATAATCTACCTATAAATTTTAAATATGAAATAGTAGAATATATAAATTTACATATGCTATGTATGGTTGTAGGCCATCTGCCTTCTGTTTACCCAGAGCTTTAGACACTAGTTCTACTAGTGAAGCTCATGGTGCACCATGCTGTTTTAAGAATCTTTTCTACAATTCTATACATCAAGATAATTCCGTTTGAACCAGCATAGACTTTTATAGGCGTCTTAGAAATTTTATTGTGCTTTTCTTCTGATATAATTTTATTAACACTTTACTTGATTTCTTCATCTTCTGACGAAATAATATGAAACAGATGGACAAACAGGAGGGACTTGTAGATGAGATAAAGTAGCGGGAATCGAAAGTACTGAATCGCTTTTCCGGTAAGAAGGGCCTCTAATAATGTTTGAGTTGTGTATGTGCCGTTGCTAATTACTATCTTGTTTGCTGTAAGAATGTATACAATTAGTTGCATGTATTGCTAAGTGAATAGTACCTTCAGCTAACCCCCGTTTATCGGAAGAGGTTGTCAAAAAAAGCAGGTATTGTTCCACTCCTAAATCATACTGAGAGCCACAGGTCGGGCCTGACATAGGAGAGGGATATAAGTCCACAACTTTGGAACACAGCTTTAGGTGGATAAACATACGGTCACTGGAAGACAGAATGAAACAGATCTTGGTAGGGGGCAGGCTCAGCTTTCCGTCTCCAAAAGTGACAGAAGCTGGGTTGAAGACAGACCGACCTCTGTAGAGGCATATATTGATAATTAAGAAAGATATATATATACTGCTTTAAAATGTCTTTTCTCCTGTTATTCTGCGTTCCTTCTGTTAATTTTATCATATAAAACTTCCTGGTTACTATATTAATATAGGGCAGCAGCTCTTGAAAAGAAAACTTGCTGGTACCGTATCGAACTGGAGCTTGTGAATGCTCATGTTTTCCAACCAAAATCAATAGCACCAAGACCTGCATGGAAGACTGTTGATTTCCATCCTAGAGAAATGCAACGAAAGGCCTTTTGCTTGTAGGTTCCCCCTCAGAGACACCAGAGAAATGGGTAGCTAGTCTTGAACTACCTAGTCTTGCTCTGCCATTTGATAGGTAGCCCTGAACAACACATTAATTTTCTAATTTTTCCTCCAAGCTTTTCATCTGCCGTGGGACTACTACTACTTGCCCCTTGTAGTAAAATATTATGAGACTCTGAGATGAAAAATACAGTGTAAGGAAAATGTATTTATCATGATCAATAATTCTACAATATGACAGACTCTTCAATCAAGTGCACTTTAAAAAAAAAAAGGTTTGCTCTAAAGATCATTTCCTAAAGACTATCTTTGAAAGACTATCTCTGAATTAGAGAATTCAGATACAGCATACTTAACTGGATTGCAGGAAGGCATGTTGTTTCTAGCTCTGCAATTAGGCAACAGAACAAATCTAATCACTTCATTACTATAACAATAGCTACTATATAAAGCCTCAAAATAGAGATGGAAACAGGTGATGCCGTAGGTACCTCAGAATGTTTTCAAGCATGACTCTTAATAGAGCTGTATACTTCAGCATTTTTGTTTGCTATTTTCCTTTTTCAGTTATTTATAGCTTGAGTTCAACAGCATGTCAAGGAGGTGCGACTGGCTTTGACCAGGTCCATGCCGCAAGGGAGGCCCAGGGGAACAGGACACGCTAGCTTGGTCTAGACTTCACTTTCTTAAGCAGATCAGGAAGTTTTGGTATAACTTTAACAAGAAGTTCTGGTTAGCTTCACTGTATCAGTTCTATATGTTTTCGGTAGAACTTGACTCTTCCATATACCATGTGAATATAAGAATCACGGAACAAATACACACAGAGCACTGCTTTGCCCTAGAGCACTGTCACTGTCTTTAGGGCAGAAATTTCAAGGAGTACATGATATCCAAAGCCTCTCAAATCCTGGGTGAAATTCTGCTTCCACTGGCTTCATTTAGGTCGAATGGATGCAGTGAAAACAGAATTTGTTTGCATTGTAGAGAATGCAAAGTTTAATGGAAATATCAGAGGACCAATGGGATAGGTCCCTGACACCACATACTGCACCTGTCCACTTTTAACAACTTCAGCTTTTAAATAAGCATAGCATTTCTGCTGTATTTCAGCTGTCTTTCCTGACATGTCTTTCCCTAGGAATGTCAATAGCTTTATTTTATTTTATTATTTAAAAAATATATTAGCAGTCAAGATGTTTTTAAAAGACTCCATTTCAATTTAGTCCTCTACCTTGCAGCTCTTTAATTTGACAAAGAGTTTCTTATGTACAAAGCTGATTTTTATTGGTTGTTTGTTGACTGTGGTGATAAGAGTTCCTCCATTGTGTTTACCACCATCCTGAAAAACTTATTCTAGCTTACTAAATAGGATTTGTCAAAAATAAGAATTTGCACCTTTTTTTTTTCCAAGTTCACTAATTTCATGATGCTTCATGGTCCCATAACACTCCCAGTATACATTACTGGTGGATAACAATAAAGTCAGCATATGCAACTGAGATACATATACCTTAGCCTTTAATTTCGTACAGAGTCAGCTAAATAAGCACTCTGACTTCTAGGGATACTGAGTTTCCTCAGCCCCTGTAGACTTGAGAAGGAGTAACAGATTTCTAACAACTTTAAATACTTTTCATTAATGACATGGATTTAGATGTGTAATATTTGGCAGTCAAATTCTGAATTAAACTTTTTTCATCCTTTTTTCCTTTTTAATAGAGGAGAATTTAATTACTGAGGTGTACACTATCAGGCTGGTCCCTGACTGAAGAAATTATGCCCAGTATGATTTAATTCACAACAGTCATCAATTATTTCATGTTCCTAGTCACATCTCATTTTCTATAGCTGCACCTTACATTGGGACTAGGAGTCACAGGCTGCCAAGACAGACCATTTACAGCAACTCACCATCCCAGAGAATATCCCTGAATACACACAGGGGAAGCTTTTAAAGTTACCCTATACCAACGGGATGGCAAAAAATATCCTTTTCTGGGGGAAAGGTCAGAGGATCTCCCCTATGCATTGTAACACAACCCTGCATCATGGTTATG
The DNA here is from genome assembly GCF_040807025.1 of Struthio camelus. NCBI lineage: Eukaryota > Metazoa > Chordata > Aves > Struthioniformes > Struthionidae > Struthio > Struthio camelus. The sequence continues at coordinate 35,622,147 of NC_090942.1, read as the reverse complement.
ATATACTTTGAGTCTACTTATTTCAAAAGATCAAAGTATTATGGTCTAGTTACACTTGCACTAAAAATTGGCAGTATGAATCAACACCCTAAAAGAGCTTAAATTGAAAAAGCATTTTGTTACACATACTTTTAAAGCTTGTTTAATGAAGCTTTTGCTATCACTACCGTATGTGCAGATCTCTTTGTTTTAGTCACTGCTCTTTCCTTAGGATCATGCAAGAAATTTGAAACAATTGCATTCTAGCAAAACACTTGTTTAGACCAGAGAAAAGAGTCGGAGCAGACGGTCAGAAAGTAAGGAGAAAAAGCACGACTACCTGGTTCGTTGCGTGAATTCCTGAATCTAAAGAGGAAGAATAGAGGAGAACTCCTCACATTAAAGCAGGATTAGCCATCACAGTTGTACACCACACTTTGGCTAGGACACTAACAAACGATGTTATCTCATGCTCATGGAGTCACAGCAAGGCGTGCAAGATTTCACAGCCCGCAGAAACTGATTGTCTCAACATGCAGAGTTGGAGGCGGATGAACGCATGTTTAAACACAGTTGATGCTATCAGCATTTACGAATTCTACGACAAGTGTAGGCAGTCATTTCTGGAGTATCATGCAAGACCAGTCATGTACGGACCTCCCCACTACACATTGTAGTCAATTATGTTTTCCCTTGCTCAGCTGTTAGCCAAAATATCCTTGTCAACTAGTGTCAGCGAATCAACAGTGGGACCCTGCTAGCACCAGCGGCAGCAGCAAGTGCGCTTCCCAGAAGCCTTTCCTTTTGTCAGAGTGCAAATCCTGGCACCACAGACTAGAGAGAATGCGGATATTTGTTGACAAATTTAATTTACTTCCAAGAGGAAAGTCACATGGGGCAGTGCAATAGCTTGCTTTATCACCCTGGAAGAGTTCACACATGTCCATGGGTCCCAAGCGTACGCTCAGTGTGTTTGTGCTCAGTCTAGGGAGGTACTAGCACTTTGTTCGTCCTTGCAGCAGATCTGCTACACTTTTCCAGCAGAGAATCTCTGTAATGCCTCGAAGGGAAGGGGATCTCCCGGGTTAAATACTTTCAAAAAGAGGACCAGTACTGCCCCCTCCTGTGAGAAGCCCAGTGGTTTAGACACTGCCATTCAGAGAACAAAGTTAATGGGCTTTCTGTGGCAAACAGATAGAGAATTTAAAAAAAAAAAAAAAAGGAAATAAAAAAAAATCCCCCAAAGTCCGTGTGCTTTTTACTTCGGCTGACACAAGATAAATAGAGGTGTAAAAATAGTCACTGACTAGGTCCTGGGCTTCCTCATCACCCTTGGTCATTCTTGAAGACCAGTCCGAGACTTCAGAGACAATTCAAGATTACTTCCTGACATCAAGCAGCCTCTCTGCAAAACACAGAATTTCTCTCCTTCAGCTGGTTTTCTGCTTCTGATCTTCTCTCTTTTTTCCCCTCTTTCACACATGCGCTAACACTTAAGTACCAACATGCTAACGACAGATGCACTAAAATAGAGGTGAAAGAACTTTTCTGTAAGAACCTCCGCTTCTCCTGCTGGGCGTCTCTCATGGGCACCAGTGAATCGCCCCACCCCTCAGCTCTCCCCTGCGCTGTAGGCATATATATGCCCAGGGGTTACATAATTGAATGGATAATCATCCAAATTTAGTCTCTGTAGTCAGCTTTGTGCCAGGTGCAAAATTTTGCCTGGAATCTCTTTACAGCCATTTAGAAGCAAAAGACTGCAAAGAAGCCAACCAGGTTCCACTTAAAAAAAATGCACCCCAAATCAAACAGATTTCAAAAACTGTGTACAGACAAGCTTGTACGACTAAGTGACGACTTAGTCGAACAAAGAATTATTTGGTGTGTTTTGATTTCTTTTAAGCTCATTTTTATTATACAGGTATAGTTTTTCATTATGCAGCAGTTGTCTCTATTAGATGGTTTGGATCAGTCAATAAGCACGCAAGTTGGAAGGACAATTCAGAAAGGAATTTTACACACTCTGGAAGGACATTGTACTTTGGAGTGTAGTTCTCAAAATGACCGTGGCTGTTGATGCATTATAGGCAGCTGAAATACAGTCTAAAGATCATTTGGAATTTACAGGTCTGAACAAAGGAAGGATGGAAGCGGGCTTATCGGTGACAGGAGAGAAAGGCAAGGAAATACTTCAGACAAAAGAGAAGAGGATCCATTTTGACTAGATAAAGGTAAATTGAAAGGTATCCAAGAACAGAACAGACAGTTCCAGACGGACAACAGGAAGAAAAATGGCAGGCCAGAAATATAAAAGCAAATTCCTGAATCGTCAGTGTATTTCAAGCCAGATATAGGAATGAGATTGTATATAAAAAAGATATTAAAAAAAAAGCCAATACAGAGTGAATAAAGGCAATGGGGAGCGAATGACATTAAAATCTATAGACAAAAAAGCTTACAGAAATAGCAAAAGTTAGAGCTAGAAGCCACTGGTCACAGACATCAAAGTTTCACAGAAAAACAAGGAAAATAGAATCAACAATGTCAAGAATCAGAAAGATATTAAGAAGAAGAGTGGGAAAATGTGCAATATTAACCTTGCAACAAAAATACCCAGTAAAGAAGCTTTTGTTTCTGAAAAGCACTACTCTTTGTGGAGCTCTGTTAAGATATGCTAAACAGATTTCTCCCAAATTCTGTAAAAATTAACTACTTTAGTTCCAAGAACCAACACACAGCAATGTAAGATTGGAACTATTTTAAGTTACATATGTCTGTCTTTGCAGGGATAGCATTAATGGTGGTAACAGAATGCATCAAATTACATACTAGTCATCCGATAATCAGTCTGACACATTTTGTTTCAAAGAAAAGTAAAAGTTGCTTCTACTTCTCTACATCAGGGACACGTGACCATGTCCACCACTTAAATATAAGTTTTATTTAGCAGTTGTGGGGGTTGATTCTCAGTTTAAAGAGAAGTAAGCATAACTGAGTAAGAGTAAATTGCAAATATTTTCTTATCTGCTTTTTGGCATGGACAACAGTCTGGTGCTTTGCACACAGGATTGGACCAGGAGTTAAGCCCCCGACTTGGTATCTGACCCAGTATCTTTTTTGGCTATGAAATTTCCACGGGGCTACATGCATCGCTCATGTGAGCACTGAGAGAGGTTTATGCATACGAGGAAGCATTGAAAGACCAGCCCTTGGCTTAACGACCTTGGGCAATTAACTCCTCCTCAAGCCTCAGCTTCATTAGTGGAAGGATGTACATCTCTTCCTGGGAGGCTGCAGCAGGTGTTAATTAAATTAGTGTTTGCACAGCACTTTACATCCAAAGAATTACCCGGGTGGGGGAAAAAAAAAAAAAAACCAAACGCGGCACAGGAACCATAAAGGCAATCGGGCAGGTATATACAAGCACGGTGCTTTGAAACGCGCGGTTCTTGGCGTGCGCCCGGGCCATTTTGGCCTGCCATCTCAAGGCGCCTACGAGCGGTGCAGGCCGCAGGGCGGGAGCCCTCCTCGCTGGGGGACGCCGGCGGCAGCTGCCCCCAGCCCTAGCCCCAGCCCCCTCTGTTGCGCGGGGCAGGCGTAGTCCAGGAGGAAACGAAGGGGCTGGGGTCCACACTGTCAGCGACGAGGCCACCTTGTTTCAGGCTCAGCTTCCAAAGTTTTTTTGCGTTCCGAAAAGCTGCAAAAATAAGCTACTATGATGCTTTATAGCTACGGGAGTCATAAGCTCTAGCAAATTGTCTCTATGTTTAATAGTGAAGTTAATCCTCCTTTATATATGAAAACGTGCCTTGCTCCAGTTGAAAACACTCTGACCTTTCATAAAAATGGCAGCATTTTCAGTATATATGTTTTGCATGATGAAACAGGAAATTGGGTAACACGATGATGCCAGATCTGCCGTAGCCATTTCAAGAGAAAACACAACGAAAATCCCCCAATCTGTACAGCCAGGCGTGCCTGCCAGACAGCGCTCTGCTTCGGGCAGGCCAAAGATGAAAGAGAGAGAAAAAACGAGTTTAAAAAAAAAAAAGAGAGAGAGAGGGAGTTTTAAAAAAAAAGGAGTTAAAAAAAAAAAGGGCGGTAAAAATCTACCTCCACGCAGGAGGTCTGGCTGCGGCGCAGCGGGCGCCTGGCAGGCGCAGCGCGGCGCGGCGCAGCGCGGAATCGCTGCCGGCGGCCACGCGGGACCAGGCAGCCGCGGGCGCGCGGGCTCCGCGCCGCCCCGCGCAGCACCTGGCGGCCCCGGCGGCGCGGCCCCGGAGGCGCGGCGCGGCCCGGCCCGGCGCGCGCCCGCGCCCGCGCGCTCGCGCGCCCGCCCACCGCCACATGCACAAACCCGCGGCGCGGCGCGGCGCAGGAGCGGCATCCTCCTCGCCGTCTGCTTCTCTCCGCTTTAATTTCCCCCGCTTTTCCTCCCTTCTTTTTATTTTTTTTTAAATTTCTAAATTTGTTTTAAGCTTTAAAATTCCCCGCCGGCCTGTTCCCGCCGAGGAGAGGGCGGATTACAGCGAGGGGGACCCCGCGGCTCCTGGGGAAGGTAGGCAGCATCTGATGCAATCGGGGGGGGGGGGGGGGGAGCGGCTCTCCGCGCCGCCGGCTCCGCCTTTGTCTCCGACCCGCGGCCCGCGCTGCCCTCGGCGGAGCGGCCAGCGCAGCGCGCCCCGGGCCGCGCTTTGTCCCCGCCGGGCGCCCCCCCCGCCCCACCCCACCCCAAAAACGTGCCTCCCCGCCGGGCGCTTCCAATTTCAAAACCTGAAAGTGGGGAGAGGGGAGGAGGAAGGGGGGGAAGCCCCGCGGGCGTCGCGATGGCGGGCGGGGGTGGGGGTGGGGGTGGGGGGCGCGGTGCCATGCGGCACCTCCGCGGGGCGCAGGGTCCGCGCCGGCGGTGCCCGCGGGATGCTGCCTCGGCCAGCCACTGCAGCGTGCCTTAAATTTAACATGGCAGTTAGCATGCGATCCGCTTTCGCCGGCAGCGTTAAAAAAATAATAATAAATAAATAAAATAAAATAAAATAAATAAAGAGAGCGCCCACCCTGCGCGGTAGGAGCTGGAAGACGTGATCGCCGCAAACGGGCGGCCGGGTCGGGTGTGTCGCAGCCCCACAGGGTCCGTGGCCTCGGCTTTAATCCGGCCTTAGCCAGAAGCGTGCCTGCTTTTCGCTTAAATCCGACACTGCCGGCGGAGTCCGTGGAAGTTTTACGGTATTCAGAAGATGTAGGCTGGGCCCGGGGCGCGCACACACACACATATATATATATATATATACACATATATATATATATATATATATATATACATATACATATATATATATATATATATATATATGCGTGTGTGTATTTGCCCGTAAATATAGAGTAACAGCTAAGCTGCTTGCTTTGAATGAGCCAAAGACGAGAACAAAAAGGTGCTAGGTTTGAATGCATCTATACATACGTGCACGTGTCCATCCGTACGTGTAGCTTTCTTCTATGGCAGAGGTTTTGTTCCCTTGTTTTTCGGAGTTGGTAATGCAACCTGTAAGCTATAATTTATCGCCTTCATGAAAGAGGAGATGAGGAAGTGTGTAAACCTGTGCTTTGTTTATGTGACATTAGGAGAACTGAAATAAAACCCATGTCTGGCAGCTGGTTTTATTGCAGGAGAAGCTAGTGGCCTTCTCCTGCAGCCTGAACCTGCCACATAGCGTTGGATGGTTCTGTGACCCACATACTGCTTTGGGGCATTTCTGCTAACCCATATTCCAAATGATTGTTGTGGCTGCTGTGTGGTGCTTCATTCAGCTTTTGGGGTTTTTTTTGTTTGTTTGTTTACTATTGCTTGAAAGGCAAAATAACATTGACCAGTTCGTTGTTCTAAAAGTGAAGTACTAGCAAACACGCTTTTTTCATTTGATTTGAAATGCTCTTTTTTAGCCACCTAAAATCAAGCTACAGAGGGGGGGAAATAGCATTGTTCCATCCAACTTTTACTTCCGTTGTCACCAAAGTATGTACGTTCTGTAAAAAGTATCTAAAAGGAAATTCCATCTGTTGCTGAAGAATACATAATATCAATAACTGCCATTTTCATGTTTGGAGCCCATTCTGAAATTGTGTGGAAATCAATTGGCAGAACTTCTCTGAAATCTTGGAATTATCATATTTCCAGCAAGCAAAGGCCTTGTGGTGTGCGACTTAGCGGAAATTCACTGACTTAAAATGGAATCTGCTTCACGGTAGTGCTGAACGACTCCTATTTGACTTTGCCTTTTTGGAGGGTTTTTTTTTTTTTTCTCATTTTGAAGAGGCACCACAGAGCGAACGCTTCCCTGAGGCACGCTGCAGCATCCTCTGCCCAGCTGCTCCAGGCTATTGGGGCCATAGTGGGACCTGCTGGACTCTCTCGAGCCTGGCTGCGGATGGGAGACGGGCTGGGAGGAGACTGCTGCTCTCCACCTACCCCCCGTACAAAGGATTATCGTCTGCCTTGTTAGACCCTTTCTGCAGCGTCGTAGAACACAGAGGATCAATTGTCCTTCGTGACCAAATCCTGCTTTTTACAAGGATTTTAACACATGGAATGGGGAGGAAAGGCTCTCTGACATGCCTGCTTTCTGGCTTCTCATCCTGGGTCTTTGTCCTGCCTTTCGTCGGGGTTTTCTGCTTTCTGGTTTTGTTCTTGTCTCAGGAAACAGTGGTGACTGAGCATAAATGGGACTTTCCTTCTTCCCGTGTTCTCCCCTCTCCCTCTATCTTTTCCTCAGTTTCCTCATTTCTGTAGGAATAAGCTTAGCAAGTCGTCTGACAATAACTACTGCTCTAAAAATACATTTTATGAAAAAAAGCAAAATGTTGTGGGACTACTTAAATGTTCTAAAGGTAAACGCAAGTGTTTCCTTTCTGATCTGTATTTATTGCTTTAGCCTTAATCCAATCCAAGAAGATTGAACAGCCACTCTTAGTAAAGATGGTGGCTTTTTTCATGCTCAGAGTGCTTTGCAGGCATTATCCAGTTAACTTTACATAGATATTGTGAGTATAATCAGGTAAATATCACTGTGAGTCTCTTACAGATAAACTGAAGCAAAGAAGTTGCATGTAAACTGGAGAAAAAAAGAAATAAGGAAAAGCAAGTTGCAGACTGAAGCAAAGAGTTCTTCCTTCTGTAGCGCAAAAATTTGATTTCAACAGGAATTTTTAAGCTGCTCTTAAGTCCTTATGAATTCATTTTGATGGTGTGTTTTATTGAGGTAACCCATAAAGCACCACTCTCACAGCACAATTTCTGTGGAATACAAGAGTTCATGTATTTGTAGTGGTTTGTTCTGGGATCTCTTCAGCAAAGCCGAGAATGTTGAGAGGATTTCACAGAGAGATATAATTAGGAAAAAATGTGACTATATTCCTTTGCCAAATGCCTTCCCTAAATTTGCTGGGCAGGGCTCAAAACAAAAACGTATTTAAAACCATTTTACTTTATGGCTCATCTTTAAGTGTTTTGCCTAAAATAATGAATCACTGCGTGAATCAGACTGGAATTTTATGGTTTCTTATTTGCCTGCCTTTGATCAACTGAGTGGCCTGTCGAGACTTAATTTAGGACTGTCTCCCCTTTCTTTATGGCAATATGGAAGGGCAGTGTTGAAAGTGATGGGACAGGGCAGGAACATTTTCTTGTTGCAACACGAGGTCACCGTACAGAAGAAGGTTGAGAATTTGCATTTGTGTACATCTCTCCTTTTTTGTAACATCTTTTTCTGAGCTGCTTTATCAGGTTTTCTGTCACTTGGTTGTTTCTCCCCACCACACACACACCTTATCTTTTAACTGTTCCTATTCCTTGCATCTTGGGGCTGTGTTGGAGGACAGAGTCGCTATGTTAGCCAGGGGCCCAGAAATGAGAGGTTAGGGCTCACATTCAGGGTGTGCACAGCTGCAGCAGCTGCAAGGACTTCTCCCCACCACACTGCCATGGCCGGGGGTGTCTCCAGCCTCGGCACCTCGGGTGCATGCTGGCACCTCGGGTGCATGCTGGCACCTCGCTTGTTCTCCCTCACAGCCTGGAGCCCCATGGCAAGGGTGTCTCGCACCCAGGCACGGGTGCAGTGGGGATGGAAGCACAATGCTGTCTTGGCCACTTCTGCTCCCGTGGCTTTAGCCTTGTGGAGAGGGACAGTACTAAGTAGCTAGAGGCAATGACATTTTCAGCACCACAGATGTTTGCTCAGTGGATGTGAGTCAGTCTTTACTTTCCAAGCTCTTTGTTATCTCAATGGCTCTTCTCTAATCTCTCCATTTTGTCCTTCCTGTAGGTTAAGAGTAAAACAGGAACTTTATGTTCCAGATGTCAGGTGTCACCAATGCTGAACAAAAGGAGAGAATTGCTTCCCGCGCTTTCAATGTGACACCGTTACATATAAAACCTATTATTACTTTTTTATCATTTACGTGAGTAGTTCATACACAGAGTTTCAGGCTCAATGTTTCATTATACTGGTCACATTGCTGCTGTTTGAAGGAACATACCAAAATATGAAGAAAGAAAGACAAATCACATCGCAGTCTTTGCAGGAATAAAACAGCTGGCGTGAAACTCAAGCACTGGATCCTGATGACTTGCAACCTACCGAGAGGAGTTCTTGGCAGAACTCCATTTGAAGAGGAAGTTGAGTTATATTTCAGCTTTTAACTAAATTATCTTGAAGTCTATAGTTAAAATTGCTTAGTGTGTCTTGGATAAGTGCATCACGAAACTACAAGACCGTTTGACTGCAGGAAACGCAATGAAGGAAGCACACAGTGAGTGTGCAAGGTCATGTGACAAACACCCGTGCCTAGAAAGGGGTAAAATGGCATCGAAACTCACTGCTGCCTCCAAGCACCTCTTAGGTACTTGGTCAACTTTGGCGCAGGCATGCATCTAAGGTCATACTTTTGAATTAAGTCATTTCCAGGATATAAAAAAAACCCCTGTGAATCATGCCATCACCGTTACCTCCAGAAGTGATGCGACTGAATCAAAGCGTGCAAAAAAAGAAATCACAAAGAAATGCGACTTCTAGTGAAGAGTTTTCTGGAATTACACCTCTTCTGGGTATTGCCTGGAAAGGATTCCTGCTTAAGCCAGGAGAAGAAATAAAGTTAGAGTCTCCACATTTTCCAAATACACAAACTTTTCAAGCCCGCTACTGCTGTTGTGATGCTTTGATAGTCCAGAAAACTGGGGTTGCAGAGATTGGGGGCGGGGGAGAATGTTTCAGAAGACATTAGAGAAAAAGACCCCAGTTCTTGAAAATATGTTTTAATGGCCTGTGAAGGTCTCAAAGTCCTTGAGAAAAATAAATTCATTTTATCCTCTTGTGTCATCTCACAGTCCTTCATATGGAGTCTGTGACCAATTGTTATCTTTCTCATAATTTTAAGGCAGTGGTGTTATTTTGCAGGCAGCGCATGATAAATAAATTATCTAAAATAGGTTTTACAAGACATGTCATGGGATGTCTAAAGACAAAGGCAAGCTTCTAGCCTAGTGGAGTGCTTTTTCTACTAAACTGAGGGCCCAGCTCAGCTACAAAACACAGATCTTTGACGTTCCTTCAAATGTGGCATTAGTTCTTTCCTGGTTTTTCTCGAGGTGATTCATGCAGTGTTTGTCTGTCTCAGTGGAAAAGTTCCAAGTAAGAGCAGAATTCATATTTCTTGTCGTAGATTTACTTTGTGTATGTCTGGGGAGAGAGAGGTTTGATTGCCGGTATCTGGATATTGCTTTCCTTTTGTGGGGAGGGCGTTGAAGGTGGCAGGGTAAGTGAGCCCAGTGACTGGCATTGATTGGGATTGCTACCCTCACTGGTCAGATGGTTTTTTATTGCCTTTCAGAGTCAATTAAGAATCAAGCTCAGTCTTGGTATTTTTGCCAAAATAGCATTTTTATTTGAATTTGCTCTATGACGTTTCGTGAATGAAAAGGCCTTAAATACAAATACTATCGTGCTTCTTCCAGTATAGCTCCAAATCAACCTACGGAGAATTTCATTAGCTGAAACTTTTTTTTTTCTCTCCTCATTTTTAGTGACGTTGACGCTTGAGGTTAAGACTCGTTTAACTCGGCTATCTCAGTGTAAGGTTTCCAGTCAAAGTCGCTTTGACAAGAAGAACGCTACATTTGCAGAGAGCCGTTCAGCGTGCTTACAAACACCTCCCCTGGGCTGGGGTGAAGTAGTCTGGCAGGGCCAGACTCTCTTCTCTCCCAGCAGTGGGGTTCAGATGATGAACACAACTTTCAGAGAATAAAGCTGGTTGAGGTGAATCCTGCTCTTAGGGGTTGCAGACTTTATTTAGAATCTGCGTGCGATTTGTCACATCCATAAGTAGACATTTAAAATAGGCATTCTGGGGGGGGAAATCTTGTGACCACCTTCATACTTCACTGAACGTGAAGAGAGCCTGGAGTGATTAGCTCCGATAAAGACGTTACACTGTGCATATCCACAGTAAAGTCATTTTGGCAAAAATGGAGAGTTTTGCTTAGTTTGTTTTTTCTGAGTATCTCACATATCACACCTTTCAGCGCTAAGGCGAGTGCTTTACAAACTGAGTGTTATTATCACTATTATCACCTTAATTTTACAGATGGAGATGCTAAGGATGAGGTGGTTATCCTTCTCCAGTGAGCTGGAGAACTCTTGCAATGAGTTAAAGCTATCACAGCTAGCGTTTCAGTCGCCAGCCCCATATTTCTCTGTTTTTCTCCTAGTGTTTTGGCGCTGAGACCAGGTTTTCTCAGACTTGGAAACGCAATGCGTTATTTCACTCAACAGTTTTTTTGTTTCAGGATGTTTTGGTTTTTCTTTTTTTTTTTGGTTTTGGGGATTTTTTTTTTAAGTAGATCACTAAGCCTAGGAAGAACCTGATATACATTGAAAGATGTCGCCTGTCTTCCTGCTGCTGCAGAAGTAGCTAATCTGTTTTAAGTCTTGAATCTGCTGAAATTATTGCTCGCACTCCGGCCAACATCGATTGCACTAAGATTTTGCTCTGTCTTCATTCAGTTTTTCATAGAATTGGAGTTTTAGTAAAAACAAAAAATATTGGTACTTTTGCATTGTAAAGATTCCTTGCAAATAAGTCAGTGAACTGTTTTCCTGTTAGTCCGGCCTTACAGCATTTCAGCTAGACACCAGCAGAAATGAGAAGTAGGAGCTTCATGTCAGTGGGCTGTGAAGTCTGCTCTCCAGCACATTGTTTACCTCATGAAAGTGCTAATTTCAGCACTTATTTTTGGAACACTTTATGTGGAATTTATTAAGCGCAGGCAATGTCGAGGCAATTCTGAAAATCCTCTTGGGGTACTAAGATGCAAAACTGTACCCAAAGGGAAAGTTGCGGTGCTCATTTTATGTTATGTTTAAAATTTCCGTGGATGCCAATCTCTGTGCAGACATTGTCACTTCTGTTAAAGAATTGTTTTATTTTAGGAACGCAGGGTCACAAGAAGCTTCAGAATTCAGCGCGCCACCTCAGCAGTCGCTCTCTCCTGTGGCTTTATCCTTTTATAAAAAGATCAAGTTTCTCTTTCAAAACAGGTAGACTATTTTATCCCTGCTGCTTCTGGGAAGACTGTTCCAGAGTGCCACTGCTAAAACCACCTTCTACATACCAGTCTGTATTTATTTATCAGCAGTTTAAATCCGTTTTTTTCTTATGCCAACATTTTAATACCCAGATGTTTGCCCTCCTAGTACCTGTAGTTAAAAACTCTTGTGTAGGTGAGTTGCAAAGGACCAAATTCACATCCCACAGCACCTTCCTCTCGCCAGATCTGCCTCCCCGTGCTGTCCGCCCGTGTAACTCGTTGTATAGTGGCTCCTTCTGTAGAAATGAGCAGATTCTACCTTATCGTAAGTGTTTTAGGCTAACCTTTAAATTTATACCTTAAATTTGGACACACTGGGATACGTGGAGAAAGACAATTTTTTAAGACAATGTAAACTGCAAGACAAAATTAAATTTCTGAGAAACTATTTACAGCGAAAATGTTATTTTTACAAATCCCTTTTATATGTGGCGAGGATGTAGCATAAGCCAGAAATATTGGGTCCTGTAAAATTCATATGAAACAAGCAGCTGTCATAACTGAACAAGAAGTGAACTAAGGCCTGCCCTGTTTCCTTGAGGCCCTGTAAAAGATGGGGATACTCTTGCTTTCGTTGTACAGGAGTATTTTCGTGGTTTTGAGGTAGCTCTGACAATCTGATAATGTCCCCAAATGAATCTGATGTGTGGGCATTCATAAAGTACCCCAGGGTGAATGGCGAATACCTCTTTGGCATTACTGCAGAAAATTCGTTCACAGAACGGGAATTAAGAGGGTTGTGCTGTAGGAGCTCGTTTCTAAATAACATCCTGTGGCCCCCATGTTACGTCGTAGTTGAAGTTCAGCTGGGAAAATAGCGGTCTTTCAGTTGATTTGCGTTTTCAATGAGGAAATATGGCACTGGACCAGATTTGTCCTATCTACCTTGGTGTTACTCTAGGTGCTTTTGCACAACACGTCCGGCAGTGGAGAGACCAGCTGATCTCTAGGCAATGCTTGCTGGATACAAGATACACGTTATTTTTTCTTCATATGTTCCATGAGTTTAGGGATTTGTTTTTGTCTGTTTCTGCCCTTGCTCAGAATGAGTGTTTCGGCAAAGAGAATTTACAGAGGGTGCTTTATGTCTGATTAATCTTAACCAATTCAAATGTCAGGAATACAGATGTTAGTAGAACAGAATCCTGGAATAATTGTATCCCGCTGCTCCCTACACTTAGCAGCAAGTGTGTCCTTAGCAGGGACACAAGGTATGAAAATTATGAGAGGGCATTTTATTTTATTTTATTTTTTTTTTAGTGAGAAGCAGCATGGAGAACATACAGAGGATGAACAGCAAACAACTAACTGGGACTTGGGCAAGCAAAACATTTTTATTCTTTAATTACGGTGATTAACCTTTTTTCCTGAAATATTATTGGTTTGCTCACTAGTTTATAAATATAAGTACCATCTTCAGCAATTAGTTGTGCAACTGAGTAAATTTGCCTGGTTAGTGAAGTTCATCTAATTATGGAGTATAAAGTTACCACTCTTCTGCAAAGCATTCATTCACCTGAAGTGCCTCTAAAAATACAAATTGGTTGGTAAAGATGGTCTCTGCTGTCCAGGTTTCACTGTATTCTTCTGGTGATATTGTCTACTGTTGGTGGTATACATCTTGTTTTTTTTTTCCCTTGTGTTTTATTTAGATTGCTCACGTTGTGGCTGCAGTTTACTTGCAAGATACCAACCAAACACTAATATTTGGATAGACTCTTGGCTACGTACAGTTCCTCACCCAGGATGCCTTTCAAAGCTGGATTAGAACTGACTGAATTGCAGAATATGACTGTTCCTGAAGATGATAACATCAGCAATGATTCAAATGATTTCACAGAGGTGGAAAATGGCCAGATAAATAGGTGAGTATTTTTCCACTGACGCCGCCATTGCTAAGAAACACGCTATTTAAAAACAGCATTCTAATTTTCAGTATATGTATTGAATTATTCATTACTAAGTCATGCTCCATTTGAAGATGTAATTTGAATTTCATATGTGACATCTGTTGGGCATAGGCTGCAACAGCAGATAAAGCAAACAGAGTGGCAATTTATTCATCATTTTGAATCTTTCAAATTAGTCTAATACAGTGCACAAACATATAACGTAGGAAAAAGCCAACATTTTGAAATGTCTGTTTACATACAGGAAAGAAGTAATAATAATAAATACAATTAGACCAACAGAATAATTTTGGACAAATCACTTTGTTGACCTTTGACCTCTAGTATTACGGTTTTGACTCGCCTGGCCGCAGCCGTGTATTCCAAGCTTCAGGGAATTCACAGCTTGCGTTGCTGGCAGGAGAAGTTGTTCCAGGCCACATTCGCAAGCCAGCGAGATAACCTGTGCCGTGGCCGTTGCTCTCGAAGACAATGCAAGCAAGAAGCTGCTGAAGGAGAAACTTTACCTAACTGAGGTCACATTTCAAAAATACCTCTATTTGTCAGTTTCAGTAAAAATCAGTATGTGCTTGTAAATAATAGACCGTTGACTTGCTTTCTCTTTCTATGAGCTTTTTGTTAATTTTAAGAACAACCTGTCTCGCATTACAGCAGTCCTTCCAGCCTTTCTGTCAGCTAGCAGTGTCCAACAGGTGTGGGACTGTGTCATGTTTATAGCAAAGACCTGCTGATGTTCAGCGTTTGCCTTCTGTGAGCTCTAAAACAAGAAGCTGTTTTCCTATCAAACTTCCTGTTCAAATATTGCAAACGGAGGTGGAGTATGAAGGTTTCTGTTCAGGGATCCAGGTACTTGTGCTAGTAAGGAAGCCAGTGCCTGCACATAATCCTGTTTATTTACTGCAGCGCTGTGGACTGCTACTGCCAGTGTTTGTGATCTTTAAAAACCTGAACCAACCCTTTCCTCTTGCCCTTTCTTCCTTTTGGCAGCAGCTTTCGGTGGGCTTCTGGCTACTCAGTGAAACGCAGCTTCTAGTGTAAAAATGCAATTCTGAGCATTTTTTTCGCAAGCAAGGGTGCAGTTCTGTGGCAGGGGCCGAGCAGCTGCAGGCTGCCTGGCGCTCCTGGGCCCTGCACCGCCGGGCAGGTCACGCTCTGTTAAGGGGAAGTCCTGGGGCAGTTACCAGCTGCGAGATTTAGTAATGTGACCGCACTGCAGCTGCACTGATGAAGATTAGAACTGGGCAGGAATTTTCTGATGCAACTTCTTTGATGGAAAGTGCCAACATGAAACACCAGCCACTTCTGTAAAAATAAATAAATAAATGAAACAAATGAAATAAAAGAATAAATAATGATTGACAAGAAAGACCTCCAACTTTGCCAAAACAAAATATGAACCTGCTGGCTTTTCTACTGGTTCACTTCATAAGGTGAGGAGTTTAGGAAGCGGTAGCGGGAAGCGCGCTCCCCTGAGCCGGGCGAGGATTTGTACCCATGACAGGAGAAGGAGCGGCTGGGCTGGGCTGGCTGTGCCTCGGCGACTCTGGCCCCTGCCACAAGTAGCTGTTATGGGGCAAAACCTTGGTAGTGCTTCATTTTTCAGTGAATGTTTGTGGAGGGTAGGGAAGGAGAGCGCCATATATGCTTAATCTTTGACAGTCAAGGTGTGCATTGAGGAGTTAGTGCATGGTGAGCGTGGAGATGTCCCAGTACCCTACCTGCAAAAGCAAGAAGAAAAGTGGGTGAGGAAGAGTGTCAGAAACTGTGACAGGATTTCTAATTACTTTTTTGGCTGTTAGGGTAGACAGAAGCGTTCCACAATTTCCATTCCCTTCTGGGCGATTCTTTTTCCTTTGCGAAGCATCTCTTGGTTATAGGAAGTAGCCTGTTAAGGTTATCTATCGTCTGCCTGCTGGGCCGCTCACTAGATAGCTACTCACTCATGCCTACTAGGTAGTAGTATTTTGTCCTAAATGTGCAATGCATTCACATTGATATCCACCTTAAAACCAAGAGTTTCAAGGCTGTTTTTACCAGCTGTGGCCTGCCTGGGCGGCAGCACGTTGGCACCAGCACAGCTTCCCTTGCAGCCGGAGCCAAAGGACCCTTCGTGCCCGTGCAAGCTCTCATCCAGCATGTGTGAGTGCCTCAATGCCCGCAAGGGCAATGAGCAGACAGGTAGACCCTGTTCTGCTCCCGTGCCCAAACACTACCTGAAAGGATATAGTCATTCTCTTTCTGGGACTATTTTGGTGAATGCTCTCTCTCTGAGGAATAAGAGGTTAGTCGGTGCACGAAAGAGCATTTTTTGTGCTGTCTGACACATGGTGTAAGGCTAGTGAAACTCCACAGTCTGTTAAAAGCAGTGGGACTTTTTTTGTTGATTTCACTTGAGCTTTAGATTAGATCTGTAATTTTCAACTAACTTTTTTTAGTTGTTTCAACTTGTCTGATTTTGCACTGTTTCAATTTTAAACCTGTTTCTTTTCCCAGTACATAGTTTACCATGTTCAATGCAAGTCAGAGGTTTTAAGGGTCTTTTGGGGAAGATATACCAGTGAGGAGCTGATTCCAGGCCTGTGTTTAAAGCTCAAACATTTCCAGATCTTAGGGAAAAAAATTTTCTAGTTTCTTTTGGATTTCCAGCCTGTATGTAGGCCTATATATAAGGTTATATATACCACTGGGAGGGAGTGTTGGTTTGGGTCAATTATATTGGGAAGGGGTTCTCTTTGTATATGCAAATGTTAAATTTCTTCTGGAAGTGAAGAAGAAACTTGCATCAAATCCAGACATCCCCGTCTTGGTGTGCTGTTAACTAGGTATCCTGGGTATACAACTTTGCTATCTCTGAGCATGACTGTAAACCAGTGTTTAGATGACCTACTGCTTTGCGTGACAGGACAAAATCTGTTCAGCTGGTCATCATCAAATTTATATGTATAACAGTGATTAAACTCTCAGCCAGCAGCTAGCATGATACTGAATGTTTGTCTTGGTTTACAGCTGCTGGTAGATTAGCAGCAATCCTTGTTCAGCTAACAAGGCTGTTTGTAGGTATACCCAAATGTGGTAGAAGTTTCCCAGTGTAAGCGAGACCAAAATTTCTTTTACATTTCTTGTTCCTGCTTGCCTTGGAAATCTTTGCTGTTGCTCAAGCTACAGCTCAGTTTAGGAAGATGCCTAAGGATAGAGGTCTGTCATCTTGGCAAAACTAGATTTCGCTAACAAATGTTTAAGGCATTGTCAAATACCACTTTAAGTTAATTATGTTTAAATATATCTGAGATAGCTAAATGGTTTTAAGCAAAATGGTTAACTCAGCACCTTTATGAGACATTTCTCATATAAGTAAGTCCTTTAATAAATTTAATTCTGAAACCATAGTTAAACATGGTCTTTTTAAAGCCACTTTGCTAATAAGACTCATTTTCTACCTTGCACTAAATGAAACAAGAAAAAGAATTAGACTAACAGATTTTCTGTAAGCCAAGTATGAGGATGAACTCATCACAAGGATGAGCTGATTATTTTTGGCCAGGATGTTCTTTTATAAACATATCTGAGAAGTTTAGTATAAACTCTTCATACTCAGCTGTGATATGTGAAATGCGACTAGAAAGCAGAAGTACACAAGAACAGGTTATGTCTTTTGATGATGAATAAACTGTTTGCAATGAAGACAACAACAGCAACAGCACAAATGGATTTCATGCTTGTCGGGGAGTCACAAAGCTTTAATGACATGGACCGTCCTATTGTGCGTTTCTACAGCACCTCTCACAGTGGCCTCTAGTCCTTGTGAGGGTTGAGAGAATATGGAGCAAATAATTGTTTCACTTCTTTCCTGTCATATTTATAAAGATCAAATATGCAGCATTCTGTGACAGTGAATAGTCCAGTTTCTCAGAACATCTGTTAAACAGCGCAGATGCATGTAAAGGTTTAACTAGAAATTCCAGTATTGCAACATATGTTCCCTTTCATATTGTAGGAGAAAAATACCCTGGAATGAAAAAGTTTAATGTTCATAAAAAGCAAAATCTTGGGAAAATTTTTTTGTTGAATTTGCTGGACTGCCTTCCTCCCCTTTTTTCTGTTTTTAGTTTTTTTTTTTTTTTTAGTTCAGTAATACATTCCACTTATGGAAAACTTATGGTGTCATACAGCATGTCTGTACCACCTACTGAGCGTGGTCCCGAGGCAACCTTCTCGTCTGGACTTGCAGATTATGTTGACTGCAGTAATGAATGTGGCCACAGCTGGAGTGCAGCCTCGAGACCAGGCGGTCTCCTGTGCACCCCACAACTGCATTGCTGCTGAGCTTTCCGCATAAGCAGTCCTGTGGCTGGGAGGCACTCTCTGAAAAAGCTACGCCCATTGCTATGTCCCTCTTAGAAGTCATGATTTGGATGGCTGGTGGCCCTGTTCACACATACAAGCCACAGTCCTTTGTCTGACGTTTGTCTTTCAGTCCACATCACACGGCAGAAATGGAGAAAAATCTGCAGTGTGACGTGGGAAATGTGGCATGGGTGAGCAGCCCAGCTTATCACAGGAGAAGAGAGGCTGGACAGCAGGTCCAATCCAGTTTAATGTAGGACTAATTCAAAACAGTACTTTGGATCAATTTATGAAATCAGATTAGTTTTTTCAAGCTCAATCCAGAAAGAAATAAGTTGTTGGTGCAGAAAACACTGATTCTGGAGAAGCCATTTTTTCCCCTCAAAAATATTTTGCTTAAAAATTCCAAGGTGGCTTCATATTTGAGCAGTATGATTCAAGTATTGTCTTTATCATTGTAAACTCTTTGCCAATAATTTTCATTGAACTTTAGTACCAAGCAGCAATAAGAATAGTATCTACAACATTACTATTTCTGTAATTATTAAGCAGGAGCTAAATAACTTGGAATGAGCAGAAAGGGGAGGAGAGGAACAGACTAGTTGCTTCTGTTGTAACTGACAAAATCTAAAATGACACAGGATCTCCATAAATGACAGAAGAAGGCAAAGTCCACAGATGTTCCCAGCAGCACTTCAAAATCGAAAGGAGACAAAACTCTTCTCTTTGCTCCTGACTGTAAAATTGCCTGCAGGGTATTTCACAAGAGAGCTGGAATGTCTTTTTCAAACTGTTCACACTCAGCTGCCTATATTCAAGAGATGAGCTTTAAACAGAAATGAAAAGAAAATATGCAAGCTCTGAAGCTGTAGAAGACCAGTTTGAGGTTTTATTCCATGAGGGTAAGCTACCTATGCGGTGAACTTCAGAAAGTTAATTTTGGATCAGTCTACCATAGAAGTGGTTGCTTTTCACTTCTTACGACAGTGGAGGAGGTTCAGTCATCCCTTCCGACTTCTTTAGGACTGCTAAACCTTTAGGACTGGATGTCTGTGTGTTGCAGCAAATTAACTTCTAAAGTTAATAGTTGAAAAAATACAGGAGGAATCTGTAGGTGGTTGTTACCTATATGAAGACAGTCAAAGCAGACTGATGGGTAGGAGTCAAGTTTGCAACAAAAGCAGCAGTAATACTATACTTATTGACAGATTTTTCCAAGTTTAAGGGATAAACTCCAAATGGAAGTACAGAGTAGAGAAAGGTCAGACTTCTAAAGACATTTGCTATTAAGGATGTTTGCCTTTATATCTAAAGACTGTGCACAAGGAACTTTATGAAAAAAATGTTGAAGACACAGGGCCCAATGTGTCAGCTGTGGAAACTGAATCAGTAGCATTACAACTGTATCAATTTGGCATAAACTTAGAAACCCTGTTCTCATACATTGCTAGTAGTTAGGTCAGAACCAGGGTAGTAAGGAATTTTGACAGAGCTTTATATTTATGAATTCCCTGTCTTATTACCAGCCTGAATATCCTTGGCTGCGTTGAAGTAAGACATAGTCTGAGTCAGAGTGTGACCTGTCTGTCCCTAGCCAGGGGACAGTCCCAGCTGTGGGAAGAGGCCAGTAGGGCTGTTCTTTACGTAAAACAAACCACAGGGTTTAGTTTATTGTTTGTTTTCATTTAAGAAGAGCCACCTTAATTTATCTGCAGCAAAAAGGGTCTCCGAAACTCGGTGACAGCCGCTGGCTAGGAAGGTAGTGCATGTAGCGGCTGATGCAATAGCCCCGGCCTCAGAACCGTCTGTAAATTAACAAAGGTGCCGGGGACTTGCTTTTGCATAAGCCTTCAAAAGCTGAAAAGTCAAGCGAACGCAAACTAAAACATTCGCTGAAGACAGGATCTGGGAGAAAATAACACCAACCCAGATCAGAAGCGTCATAAATGCCAAGGAGGCAGAAACACAGAGGCAGGAGGCAAATCTTGCTCTGGCGACAGCGAGTTCCTGAGGGGTACGTCTCAAGGACGAAGCACAAGTAACGACTGCCGAGAAGGAAAAGCTTTTACTCCGTGCTTGCCAGCACAGAAGTGTTTAATTCCGCAGTCTGGTGAATTTAATACTTGGATTTTCAAAGACCCTCTAATGAAAAAGTAGTAGTCCAGAGCTTCCAGTATCTTGACAGAGCCTGCCGTTGAGCTCAGGATGGCCCCAGGCAGTGGTGGCTGCGGGCAGCACTTCTTCCTCCTTTTAACTCTAGCCTGGTCAACTCACGGGTGGTAACTGGAGGGTTTCAGTACCCAGGTGCTACAGCCGCCTTCCCACAGGCTCATCCCGATGTTGGACGCCCTCCGGCTCGGTGACTGGCGAGGGCTGCAGCGCGCCGAGAAAACGAACAGTGTGGCTGGGCGCCAGCTTTGTAGCTAAGGTCCGGTGGTGGCCACACCTCTGCGGGGTACCTGGATAAGTCCGTTAACAGGGCCCTGTTAATGTCTGTGCAAATTCATCGTCTTCCGCTTCGCAAAATGAGTGCTTTTGCTTTGCTAAATCTCCTGAAGTACCATTCTATATACATTCATTCTGATCTTGTGCTAGTGTTACCTTTATTGGTGCCCAATGTAAGCTCGTGTAAGTGAAGCATGAGCTGGCTCATTAATAGTTATGAGTTTGACCTCTTTTCTCATCCAGCTTTTATACATTGCATATTTTGTAATTACATGCTGCTCATAGAATTAACGTGTTTGCATTTTATAAACACTCCTGCTGGAAATAAATCCTCTCACCTCTTTCAGCAAGTTTATTTCGGATCGCGAAAGCAGAAGAAGTCTTACAAACAGTCACCTGGAAAAAAAGAAATGTGATGAATATGTAAGTGGCTCTCGCTGTTATTTTCTCTGTCAAAATGAACTATATATTGTGTATATGCACAGCCTTTAGATGTGGTCTTCAGAAGTGCTGAACACACACAATTATAGCTGAAATTCAAGTTCCAGTAGGAACTGCTCATGCTCAGCACTTTAAAAAAAAAAAAAAACAAATAAAAATAAACACCAAAAAAATCAAGCGTTTTGGTCCAGTTCAGTCAAGGGAGGTCCTCTTTGCCTTTGTTAGGCAGGAAGTCATGGTGGTTCCTTATGGCTTTACAGTGTATAAATTGTGCCTAAGATGTTTCACAAACATAGTGAAAGATGGATTTTCAAACTGGAAGTGTACTATGATTTATATATTGCCTGTACCATTTATGTCAGCTTACACAGTCTATAAACAGTGATCAGAATGTAGCTATGAGAAAGTTCAGTGACACCTTTTCTCTTTCAATCCTTGCACTTCTTTATTGATTTGTTTCCGTAGCAGTAGCTACTTATGTTTGATACATCAAAAATATTGCAGTTCAAAGTACAGATGCATTTCTCTGCTGTGTTCCAAACTGTTACTTATATGTATATTTTTCATTTCTCCAGATTCCAGGAACTACTTCACTGGGAATGTCTGTCTTTAATCTCAGCAATGCTATTATGGGCAGTGGAATTTTAGGCCTTGCTTTTGCATTGGCCAACACAGGAATTCTCCTTTTTTTGTAAGTATCTGTGTGCTAAGTAGCAGGTCTCTGTGCAATTTCATTGTGTTTAAAGAATACGTGCACTGCAAGCAAGTGAGGTGATTTATAGTCCATTTAAAATGTGAAGTGCTTTTTTACTTCACTGTAACCAAACTGTATAAATAGCTTGGATTTCAGAGAACTGATGGATAGGTCAGTTGTTTAGTTATCTAAAGATGGACTCAGATGCTCAAGTATAGCTTTCAAGATTAAAAACGTTGGTTACAAGCTTCGGACATGCTTTTTTATTCAAAATTGTGAAAGAAAAGCCACTAATTGTAGTTGTAGAGCAAATTAAGTCCATGTTATTTACTACTGACCTAAGCCTAGCCAGGATTTTACCCATCGTCTACAAACTGCACAAATATTAGAGATAGCATTTTTATTCAGTAGTGATAGCTACGGTGTGGTAGTACCTGCTTCTTATTTGCTTTATAGAAGCTCTAGAGCTTTCATCATGCCTGGTACAATAACTACCTTTTTTGTCAAGAGAAAAGAGTATTTATACTCGTTCATATGTTACATATTACGTTTTCATCTCACTCCCACAGTTTCTTCAATTTGTTATGTGTGAGTCCTTAGAAGCCAATATAAATATAGCCAAGATTTTAGTATGTAAAAGGATGTGAGGTAGAGTACTCAACTCCACCAAAAAAGAGGCGTTTGGTAAAGGAGAATTTTATAGTTTAAAATGAAACAGTGCCAAGGAATGACTAAGAGACAGCATACTGTGTTATTTTGGATTGCAGTATGAGACATTTTATTGTGAATAGTGATTGTTAAGAAATCAGTTGGGAATTGTGCACAGATTCCAGTAATACATGTTCATTGAGGGAGGAAATATAATAACTTACAGTATTTGAGAACTGTTCAACCTTTACGGATAATTCTAAAGAGATGTCATTTCTTGAATGGCAAACCTGAAAGTCTAGGGCTTTGCTGTTGCTTAGATTTTGGAGAAATATTTAATGGAAGTTCCATATAATACAGAGTGGATAGCCAAAGCAGTATGTAGAGCCGGGCTTTTGTGCCAGGGTAGCTACATCTATGCTGCTACTATATAATTCACTGTGGTTGGGTTAAATCTTGGAATAATCCAAGGAATTAATCCACTTACTTACGTTAAGAACATGCAGTCTCATAATTGTGTTGTAACCAAGCGAGGCTATAAAGAAGATTGGTTCTAATTTACAGAGCCCAATTTTAACTTAATCTTTCTTATAAAGAGGGACTGAAATTATTTCATTTTTGCTGGGTATTTCTGGACAGTAGTCTAACCTGTCTGTGATACTCCACCCATGTTCTAATAAGCAGACCTGTGAGAACACAGTTTGGTGTTTGCAAAAAGTACTGTAAAATGTTGCCTCTGCTCAGCTTTGTTGTTACCTCCTCTGAAATGAGATAATATCTCAGCTAAGAAATAGTTTTTACCAAAGATGATCATACTGCACGTACAAGATCTCCTTACTGCTTTAGTTTCCTATAAGTAATGCCATCCTCTTCTCTTTCTTTCAGCAAACACACTGATTTTCATGAGAGTTTCAGTGAAATGTGTTTGCTTTAAAGGATGTGAAAGGGTAGCTTCTTTTAAGTGAAGTAGATCAGACTAGTGATTCTGAACACCAGAAAACTTCTGAACGTCTGTGATAGTGACTGGGCTTCTCTTGGTGCAAGTAGTGTGTGTGTAGGTCTGTACCAGCAAATTTTACCAAAAACTGCCAAAGTTGAATATTTTATAGCGATGTTATGCAGTAAATAACAGCATTATTCTCTACAGAATAATGTAACTAACTAACTGTGTGGCTTTAAGAGTGGATAAGCGGTTTTGTTAGCTTTATAATGCCTTTAGACTTGTTGGCCTTGAGCTAGATCAGCCTATGGCGATCAAAGATAAGGCAGCTAGCGGGAACTAACTGACCAGGCTAGCAGGGATTTCACCTTTGAAGCCTGGAGATGCAGGATCTCTTCATGTGGTGTCTGTAATTAGGCCTGAAAGCTGAACTGCTTTAAATATTCTTTTACTATGCAGTAGTGTCAGAGTTAAATCTAGTCCATCAGGATTACATTTTTCCCACACTTTGATTCAGTACATTTTTCCAATAAATGTATAGTTCTGCTGTCTCTATCACCGGGTAGATCTTAGAACCCTTTCTGCTTTACAAGTGATTAGAGTCCTAGCAATAATTTAATTGCTTATTGCACCTGAGAAAGCACTCACATTCATTGCTGTTAAGTTACATAATTCGGGAGTGTTTCAAGGTTGCTTTGTCCAGGTAGTCTGTCTGCCAGTATTGGCAGTAGAAAAGTAGAAAACAGAGGTGTAAAAATTAAAGGAGCATTTTAAGCGCTAACAAAGCAGATGCAGGTTGATTTCCACTCTCACAACTTTTGCACTGCTGCAGTCTGAAGCATACACTACCAGGGCTGTGGATCAGTTCAGATCCTATATTCTTGGCATAGGACGTGCAAAATAAGCATGGCAATGAATATATATTCTCCGTACTATTTGCGTAACTTAGTGCCTTACTGAAGTGTCACACTTTCCAGTCCAAACAACTGAGGTAGGAACTCACCCAAAATTCAACCCTAATATTGTTAATAGCTACAGCCTAGGCCAAATAAAAGCATCCTTTCCTCGTAAAAGGAGAGAAAACCTTGCTGCAGAAAGATGGCACAAAAGGCTTAGAAGGCTACCGCTGGATCAAGGCACCTGCAGGTGACAGGAGCACTCCCCGCAGCTAAGCTGCCTCTGCCTGTGGTGCCACCCTGGAGCCCCAGGACTGCAGCGTTGAATCGCACTGCGGAGACATCGGGGCTGCCTAAATGCAAGGTGCCTTTGATGTGATGCAGTGCTAGACTAAAGCACCGCTCCAACAAAGGGCTACTAAGATGATTAAGGGACTAGAGCTTCCCTTATATGAGGAAAGGCTGAGAGAGCTGGGCCCGTTCAGTCTAGAGAAGAGAAGACTAAGGGGGATCTTATCAACGTATATAGGTATCTGAAGGGAGGCTGCCAAGAGGATGGGGCCAGACTCTTCTCGGTGGTGCGCAGTGACAGGGCGAGAGGCAACAGGGACAAACTGGAACACAGGAAGGTCTAGCTGAAGATATGGAAAAACTTCTTTACTGTGAGGGTGACTAAGCACTAGCACAGGTTGTCCAAAGAGGTTATGGAGTCTCCATCCTTGGAGATCGTCAAAGCCACCTGGATGTGGTCCTGGACAGCCTGCTGTAGGTGATTCTCCTTGAGCAGGGGGGTTGGACTGGACCGTACTGTGATTCTGTGATGATCTGCAAAACTGCTGAGACACAGGGCAAGTTAGCTGAGGTATAGTACGAGATTACAGCCAGCTGTGTGTGGGTTTGGCTATCCCTGCCCTGCCCTGTGCATTGGTGGCACGCTCTGGGAGGTCACACGGGGGGATACTGCAGCCACGCCAGGCCGCTCTGCCCTGCTCTGCCGCAGCCCTTTCCTCACGGGGGCCCAGCGCTGTTTTGTGCAGTAAGGCAGGTGACTGCGCGAGCTTCGCAGGTCTTGTGGTCGCAAACCCTGGGACGCCACAGCGGGCTGGGGACAGTACGTATGTCAGCTCTCTTGGTAAGGTGGCAGCTGTGAGCAAACAGCACTGGTGTTGCAGGAACAGTTTGTTCTTCCTAATGCTATATCAATCCCGTACCCTAAGTTGTTTATTCTAGATTTGTGGAGGGAGGCAGATTTTGCCTGTGCTGGTGTCTTTATGTAGCTGCCAGCACTTCTTTAAAAGTAGGCAAAATCAGAAGGGGAGTGCTCTTGAGACTGCAGGCCAAGCTCCCCTGCTTCTGTTTGGAATTTGTGCGGAGAGCGCGGCATGGACGTTTTCACTCCTTTCCAAGGGGCGGTTCTGGCGTGAATATCCTTGTCCATACCACAGGCCTAACACAAACAAGTTTTTCATACAGCGTTAATGAAAATGCCAAGTGTCTCTGTAAGCGTCCCCTGGGGAGGTAAGGACAACAGATCAGATAAATCCTTGGCTGCTTGGAAGTGTTATTTTTACCACTGCAAAGACTCCATGAGCTCAGTGCCTGAAAAACAGGAGCTTTTAATATTAAAATGGGCTTGATTCTGGCTCGTAGAGCCAGAGCCATTTGGGGCTGGGAGTGACTCAGTGGGCAGCCGAGCAGCAGCGGCGGTAAGCGCCGTGCCCCCCACGCTGCAGACGCGGGCGCGTGGGTCTGCAGGGAGCACGGGCAGGAGCGGCGCTTAGCCAGAGCTTAAAAAATGGAGCTCATCCTGTACGGTCTCCTCTCCCTTCTCCACCCCCGCCAGCATTAAGTAGTAGTTAGAAACACCCTTTGGGGTGTGCGAAGTGCAGCGTTATTGTCAACCATCATTCTCTGCTGTCAAAAGAGTAGTTCCTTATATCCCCCCTTCATATTTCCCCTGCTCCTTTGGCCCCAGGAAACTTCGGGGTCATTAATTGGCACTAAAATATTTCTAGTCTAAGATAATTTTAAAAAGAGAGGGGAAGGCTTCTTATCCTGTTCTTTCTGTGTATTACTATGAAAAAGATGTGTTGCTGCCTATCTATGGTAGCAGTTTGTTTTCTGCTGAATTTTAGTTTTGTTTTTCTTGGTGTCCTGAGGGCAGTTGTCATAATAAAGAGAGGAATTGCCAGCAGATTGTCTGAGTGCTCTTCGCACACATCATGAAAACATCATCAGGTCTTTGTGTGTCAGGGTGTCGGAGGGAAAGGCACACATGGTGCTTGGCTCAAAGTCCTAGAGCAATGAGCAAATGTGTTTTTATGCACTTAGCCCCTAGCACTGACTAATTGTTATATGTGCCAGCAAGTTCTCTACGCAAACGGTTTGGTCATTACGTTCTGTAATTCTTCTGTGTGTAAAGTCGAATTATGGATCACGGCAGAATGGAGAGTGTCACCAGTTAGGGAGCACCAGTCCCTGCCTGGACGGGGTGCGAGCCTTCAGATTCTGGTTTTGCTCCTGGGAGAAGCTGGTGTTGGCAGGTCTTGGGGCAAGGTGAGAGGGTAGGTACAGGCTCCACCATTGTCATGCTCAGCATTTAAAGCCCCGAGGCCACAACTCTGGCGATCACTCGGCATGAGGATAGGGCTAGTAATGTTGCCAGGATAAAAGCTAGAGAGAGCACATCTTTTTCATCCAGCCAAACTGTGCTAGCCATGTCTCCTACGGGAGACCCGTTTGTGGGCGGAGAGCAGGACGACTCTGGGCAGCGTGCTAGCCTCCCTCCTCTCCCCCCGTTGACAGTCCCTGGGAAGCACATAAAACCCCGTTCCTATACACCTTTGGTAGCACATGGACCATGACGTGGGAAAAGATGCTTCCCTTTGGCTTGGAAGTCCTTAAATGGATGACTTGCCTTTGAAATTTTTTACTCGACTTCCAGAGTAAAACTTTAGACTGGGTGGCGAGGAACATCTGCAGCTTATTCTTGCTCTGATTAAATCTTAACTTTTATGTAACAGGACATCTTGTAAGTCACTAATAGGATGCACACACCAGTTCTACGAAGTAAGTTGTACTTGCTTGAATTCTTGCGCGTACAGGGCTTTGTATGTCCAGTGCAGTGTACTGAAATTGTGAACGGCACGTAAATTACATTTATTTTTAGGGCTCTTTGCATTGTCAGAAGAGTATAAAAATCATCTCGGCATCAATAAGAATATGACCTGACACATAAAGCATTGCAATGTTACATCTCAGCTCTAATAGTAAGAGAATGCATTTTTCATTCTTTTGTAGGCTGCTTTTGGTTTCAGTGACGTTGTTATCTATTTATTCAATATATCTCCTGTTGGTGTGTTCAAAGGAAACAGGTAATTTAAAATGTTATTATACTATTTCAGTACAACTGTAAAGAACAAGAGGTGAAAAGTAGTCAGAATCAGGCCAGGGGCTTTGTGAAAGATGGGTTGCTTTGCTGACATAACAGAAAGACCTAACACTTTTTCAGTCAGAAGCCCAGAATTAAAAAGAATTTTTGCCATGGCAATGGAGAGCAGCATCTAACCATCATTACAAAGAGAAAAATGTATGAAAAAGAGTGAATTCTGCTATAGTGAAATTCCGCTTTCAGAAGGAACATCTCAAACAGTTTCTCTGCATTACAAAGCCAATTTCAAATGGATTTTAGTGAATCTTTGTTTATAGTGAAGCTTACTTGGAAATGCATTTTGTCATTAATCGGTAGTGGTGAAATTTCTGGTAGCCTTGGTGGTGTAGTGGGAGCTTTCCTAGAAGAAGGTAAAAGGGAACAGTTGCTACACCAAGAGAATTGTATCTCTAAGCAAAATATATTTCTAAACACAGAAATTAGAGATTATCCATACAGTGTTAAATGATTTCGTATTCTGAAGTCCAACAGTCTCTTTCCTTAGGGAATAATCTCTGAAGCCAGTTTTTGAAAATTGTGTGTGCACAGGAACATTGTCGTATTTAAATATTTAATTTGGACATACATGAGTTACTGTTATAGTGTGTATAATGACAGCAACTGCCTATTTCAATTAGGTGCCTGCCTAATTGTGCACACATTTGTGCTCTGTTAATTCTCAAAATATAAGCCCTGGTTTCTATGCTGCTGGAGATGACATTACATTTAAGCTCAAACTTAGTGTTTATACAAGTTTCAAAGAAGAATTGTCAGCTATAAGGAAGTGTAGGGAAATCCAAACAGTGAGATAAATTTTTAAAATAGCCTGTTGAGTGTAACATCTGCAATATTTCTCTCTCCGTTCTTGTGTATCTCACCCTCTTCACAATGTTCACAGCTGATGGAAGAACATTTAACAGAAACACAATGTAATTAATAGAGGAGCTTCTTGAGCTTGACAAATTTTAAAAGTGAAGTTTTAGTTATAGTTTACGCTTTTCCCTGCTTTTACCAAAAACATAGCACATTGAGAATTCAGAAGTTAATGCTTCAGCATTAAAAACTGTAAATCAACACATAAACCAGTGGCTGCCTTCATTTAAGTTGTTTAGTTAAACCAAGCAAAATTACAGCATTGTGGGTCTGTGTCTTTTTAACTTGGCTGCCAGTGCTGAATTGTGAATCCTGCTGGGCTGAATTTTGTCAGGAGAGAAGACTTTCTACCTCACTGTCCTTGAGGGTGCAAACCTAATATGCCAGAATGGGGACACCAGTACTTTAAATGTCACAAGAGGTACAGATGGATTCATTAAAGGGGCATAATAGCCTCCTTAAGAGCTTAAATTTCAAAAGTGATTGGTAGCGAAACATAACATTTATAGAGGTCAAGAAAACATTCCCATATAAGTTTAAGCCCTTCTAGTTACACGAGAAAGCTCTATTTATTTGGAAAGGGCACAAGATATATAATTGCACAGATGAATGGTTAGCTGAAAAGGAATCGTTGTTTTTTTCATTCGAGAGCTTTTGTTGATATATTAATTATTCGTCTCCCCGTTCCTTTTAACACAGGCTGCATGGTATATGAAAAGCTTGGTGAGCAGGTCTTTGGTACCCCAGGAAAAATGATTATTTTTGGATCTACATCTCTTCAGAATGTTGGAGGTAAAAAAGATGAGGGGTATTTAAAAAAAAAGAAAAAGAAAAAGAAAAGACAAAACCCAGGGACATCTTAGTAGTGGATTCATTTATGGTTACCAGCCAGTCAGATTCCTCATTCTCTTGGTGGTGTCTTAGGATTTTCTAGCTCCTTCATATGGCTCTAGCTACTATTTTGCATTCAGTCTTTTTAAAATGATATATTACTGTTTGATGAGTAGTTTACAGTCAATTACAGTTCTGTGTCTTCTATCGTTAAGAGGCTGACATGGGGAAAGGTTCAGGATGCTTCTCTGTGCATATTCCACAAAAGGTCATGTCCATTTTCTAAAATGACTTTCTTCTTCCTCCAGCAATGTTGAGCTATCTCTTCATAGTCAAAAACGAGTTGCCTTCTGCCATAAAGTTTCTAATGGGAAAAGAAGAATCCTTTTCGTAAGTTTAATTCATTTTGGTGATTTGATTTTAGAATTTAACTTTGTGTCGATAAGCTTAAGCATGTGTTTATAGAAGCTCTTAAGTGTTGGATGTTCTCTGTGCTTGTCCACAAGAGATTTTCACAGGAATATCTCCATGGGTTAATAGAAAATAAGACAGCTTTGGGAAGGAAGGAAGGAGGGAAGGGAAATAAAAGTTCAAGTCATCAGTAGTCACTGCCTGTAAACACCAGATTTTCCTTTAAAATTAGAATTTATAAAAATTCACATCATGGGACCCAATCTGGTACAGTGCTAGGCAGCACTTGAAGATACTGAGCATATTCAGCACCCATTGGGAACAACCCAAGTTTAAGATATTAAATATTTCCCCACATTCTTAGCATTTTATAGGATTTTGCCCCTGAAGCACAGTCCACAGTACAAAATTCTTCAATACTCATCATACATGACAATAGCAGAATATTATACTTAGATTTCTGCCACTTATTACTCCTTGACGTTTACCAGCATCTTTAACAGAGGAACAGTACTTCTTTGTAGTATTAAATGTCCTTTGCACTGGATTTTGTCATGTGTTATCATGCAGCAGAAAAAAACAGAAAACCCATTCCTCAGGTTTTCATACAAAATTGAACAGAACAGTTACTAGTGCTGTCCGTTTTCCCCTTTCCTGCTTTGCAGCAGGACAAGGTTTGAAGCCCTTTGCTGGAAGACGCAGCCCGTGGCTGGGTAGCACGTGACAGCCCGCAGCAGCCCGGTTGGCAGCTCAGGCATGTGCCCAGGCGGTACAGCAAACAGACTGCAGTGGGGCCCCCCCCCACCGTGCTGCACTGTGCTGCAGGTCTGGCCCTTTGCATGATCCTTCCTCGTCCTGGCAGGGTGGCTGATATCAGGTTGCGGTAGATACTGCTCCACCCTGTGGCCCCGGTCACTGATCTCAGTCCTAGGGTAGTATTTTGTCTAGCTTCTTTGAAAATCTGCTGTGTCTGAGGCAAAACTGTGGCATGTTTTACGAACTGGATGCTAAATGACTCCAGTACTCTACAAAGATCAGACATGGCCCCAAACTTGCCTTTTGTAGGAGCTTGTAGCGTAAGAAGACCAAAGATCACTCTGTTACTGTAGCAAATAAAGAGTGGCTGATTCAGTATAGGGAAAATCAGAGAGCGTTTTAAGGTGTGTTCATGGGGTTTTTTTTGATGTTTTATACAGGGCATGGTACGTGGATGGAAGGTTTCTTGTTGTCGCTGTGACGTTTGGTATAATCCTCCCTTTATGTCTCCTTAAGAACTTAGGTAAGGTGCAAATGTCATTATGGGAATAAAATAAACAAGTCTGGACATGGTGCCGCTGACAGTCGTACCAACAACTCAAATATAATAAAAAAAGTTTGTGCTCTCCTTGTAATCTGAGCAGCTGCCTGGCCCAGGAATTAGCTGCGTTTTGAGCGTCTTGGAAGAAGTAGGCCTAAATTGTCAATGGGTGCACGCAGTACAGATGAGCTTAATCCGTGTGATTAAAAAAAATTGTAGTTAAAAGGGTGGTTATTTTATGAGGTAACTGTAATCTGGGTGGAAACTGTAAGAATATGTTTACAAATGGTGGGATTGCAAAAATTGCTAATTTTTCTATAAGTGTTACGATTTTCATTGGTCAGGTTAATTGGAGGTATTAGACTTGTAAAGTTACATGCGTACAGAGGATCATATTTTGAGTCCACAGAGTTGCTGATGAGTACACAATGTATTTTTTGAAATAACTTAACAAGTTTTGGCGCTGAACTTATGTTGGGCTCTTTCATTGGAGAAACTAACTCACAGTAACTTCACATTGCTGCATGTCACGGAATTCGGTTTATGTCCCGATGGCAGTTTCCCATTTTCTAGTTTGTTTCAGTTATCATAGCTCTCTTCAAAAGTAAAATTACTCTAGCTGCCATAAAGATGACCTTTAGAAAGATTAGAAAATAATACGTAAGACAAACCGATCAGACAAAGCTCTGATGAGTTTGAAAGCCAGGAGCCTCGTGAGGTGAAAGGTTCCCAAATCAATGACAGACGCTTTTGTGCTGTCCAGAAGCTTGTGATACATGTTAAATAAATTTAAACTTTTCATAAAATAATCAAGGGAAGAAGAAAAAACAGATACGGAGAGTAAAATAGTTATGGATTAGCTTTCTTTTGATTTTCTTTCAGGGTATCTTGGCTATACCAGTGGATTTTCATTAAGCTGCATGGTATTTTTCCTCATAGTGGTAAGTTCATTCAGCTTGCTCTGTTGGCTGGATTAGAGTTGCTTCATAGAATATTCAGAATTTCTCAGACATTTTAATTTTGATTTGCCTATTATTATTATTATTAGCAATTAGCTGTTTTCTGCTCTTCTTCTAGGTTATATACAAGAAGTTTCAAATTTCCTGTTATGAACTGGGGCTAAATGCAACATCACCTATCTTATCAAATAGCTCAGAACATGAGCATATGTGTAAGCCAAAGTATGTTATCTTTAATTCCAAGGTATGTTTCTTTTTATGATACTTATTTTTAATGCACATAATATATGCACTCGCACTCCATGTTTTTAATCAATCAAAAGTATTGGGTAGGGCCTGATTCTGTCATCCTTCCACACGTGCGCTGAAAGCGAATGCACGAACAGTCTCCCTCCCCAGTTTTATGGAAATGCCATGTTGAATTTAATTCCTTGCAGTCTTACTCTGCCTCTCTGTTCCCCAGGAAGCTGAGCTAGAGTGAGCTGCCTTGGTAGTGGATGTGCTAAGGTTGTCAGCCCGAGCTGTCACTGGACAACAAACGTTTTCTTTGGGAGACATTCCTTTCTGCTGCTTCTTAATATATATGCTACAACTGAGCCTTTAGACTGTAGTTGAGCAGAAACTGTAAGCCATTTTTTGCATCCAAAGCCTAGAAGTAATCCCTCTGTCCTTCTGCACCCAAACCGCTCCTTTGTGACACAGTGTGTTTCTACAGCCATGTGGTCAACTGGGTTGGGAAAAAGATACAGTTGAAAGCTAATTCAGGAAAAGTCTGCTTGCTTTTCAACTGGCTGCTGTCCTCAGTCACTGCACAGCTGCAGAAAACGTGCCAGGGTAGGGGAGAAGGCACGAGAGAGCAAGCGGCTGTAGCTGTGGAAGCAGTAGGATTGCTTCTTTCAGCAGTGCCAGTCTGAAGCGTTCGTTAAACTGCGTCCTTATCGAGTAGGGCAGGGTCCTCTGGGTTTTGCAGATTGCATCTTGGAGAATGCACAGGAATAGTATATGTGTGCAAAAATCATATTTTTTGTACCAGCTTTCAGTTCAAGAAACCTAATCTGAACTAATCTGAGCACACTTTTTTTTTTTTTAAGTTGGGGGGAGCCATCAGCCCAGATGCAGTGTGACTAACTGAGAGTTAGTCAACTTGGTGCGTGCAACATTAGCTTAGGTGTAGATACGTTTTTGATAATTAACCTTGAAGGGCAATCTTGTTCTCCAAAAGTAAACGTTAGTATTTACTTTAGAGTCAAGAGATGCGCTTCAGAAGGCTCAGTCCATCGGAATTAGGCACGCTGGATCCGAGCTCTTGAGATTTACCCTCGGGGCCAACTATTTGCCAGTCATTTTAGCAACTTTGGTGTGTGGCAGGACAGCCGGTTCCCCTGTTGAGGAACGGCATCCTGGGAGAGAAAAGGCAGCCCAGGCCCGGGTGAGGAAGGACCTTTGGAGAACAACCAGTCTGTTTTCTGAGTCTTACAGGACTCGGGTGTACCCTATAAGGCAATCCCAGAACTGCTGCTGTGGAAATGGGATTCCTGTGACCAAGGCAAGGAAATCTCAGGGCACTGGGGAAAGCCGCACACCAGGACTGACTCATTCTATCCTCACAAAAGGACCTGTTTTTCGAGTTATCTCAGCTCCTACCTATTTCTTGGAAAGAATGGAAGTGTTTGAATGCTGAGATCACTTGTAAAGTTTGGCTGTACGCTGACAATTGAAACCCACTGGATTTTTGCTTGAGAAATGGGTGAGGTTCCCCCCAGAGGCCTTCTGCGCTTAACAGTGACGTAACGGTCTCTCTCTTTCCCCAAGGACTGATCATGCTCCCTCCACAGTCCTCCTAGCCCTTTTGTTGGCCTGGGAAATGAAGGGACTGAGTGTGGTACCTTGAATTATCCATTTATTTGTAAGTTCTACATTCCTCTTCTCTTTTCTTACAGTCTGGATATGGGCTTCACCTTCAGGACTTCAGCGTTAGCACCGCTGG
The DNA here is from genome assembly GCF_040807025.1 of Struthio camelus. Classification (NCBI taxonomy): domain Eukaryota; kingdom Metazoa; phylum Chordata; class Aves; order Struthioniformes; family Struthionidae; genus Struthio; species Struthio camelus. The sequence goes on along the minus strand of NC_090942.1, from coordinate 35,588,424 downwards.
TGCAAACCCCACTCCATACCAAGGCAGAGTAGTGTAGCGGTGATCCAACATACATCCCCTTTTACAAGTGACTATATATTAGAAACAAAGGCAGTAACTGGGCAGGGAAACCCATTCCAGGGAACAAAACCAGTAGCCACATGGCATCCACTACTGTGCTCTGAGGACAAAGTCCGACTTGAGTTTGCATGACCAACGTGAAGATTTTGTCCTCCCATTAAAAGAGCACTGTTCTCCGTGTTGTGTTAAATACGTGCTAATCGACAGGTCTTCTGCCTTCCCTGAATAGGGCTCTCAATGTTCAGTTGGAGAGTCCAGAAAGTTGGGAGCTGAGGTAGTTGAAAAACACTGATCATTTCTTTATGCCACTGGGGGAAACATGTATTCTTCTTAACTTTTTTCCTGAAATTCTCTTTGAACAGACTGTGTATGCCTTGCCCACCATTGCTTTTGCTTTTGTGTGCCACCCATCAGTCCTTCCCATCTACAGCGAACTTAAAGAGTAAGCCTCCTTTTTTTTTCAGTCAATTGTTTTGAACTGTTTTGTATGGAAAATGTTAGTGCAGAGATGCTCTGAGTCATTCATGCCATTCAGAAGAGATGTGCTTTACTAAAACCAAACAAGACAAGGAGCATGGCTCTCAACTAGGAAATCTGTATTCCCAGATGTGCTGTTGGGGTGGTGGGTGTGGTTGAGGCTAATGCAATATTTTGGGAGTTTCCTCTGGAAGTACACAGCAGTTTGGGAGAGCCAAGTAGTGTAGATTATTATTTTGCATAGGAGTCGCATGTATTTCAGCTACTGGCGTCTGTTCCAATGTAACTGAAAATCTGTTGCAGTACTGGAAAAATTATTCTCAGCCTTGCCTGTGCTAAAACATCTTTACCAGTATGACTGTCTTAGTGAAACATGGAAGAGACATGGTTTATACCAGCAAAGGGCTTCTTTAGTCAGTCCAACTATATCTGTGCTGGGACTTTGGCCAGACAGACATATTGATCGGTGCTACGACATTTTCAGGCTTCCAATAAAAACAGCTCTGGTAGGAAAAAAAAGAGTGTGACCAGGCCTTTGTCTGTAAACAGTGAGTTTTAAAAGCTGTTAGGGATGGGCTGTGTTGCTGCAAAAGGAAACGATACCTCATGATGTGCCTATCACAAGCAACTTATTCTTGTGTAAGAAAAAGGCCATACATAGGGTGTCCCTTCGAAGGGCGTGAGGATGCCACACGCAGTACCAACGCCTGCTTGCAGCGTGCAGGGCCCTCGAGTGTCGCTCACTGAGCGTGGGAATTGCACGTTACAGTCCCTCCGGTGACCCAGCCCACCTGCTTTCCGGGTCAGCTTTCATTTGCTAGGTGCTTCTCTTTAAATTTGGGCAGCAGCAGCTGCTCCAAGATGCCGCTCTGAGCAGGGGGATGCCTATTCCTTTCCCAAGAGCGTTGTAGTGGGGGTTGTACAGGCTCTTGACCACCCCCTGAGGAAGGCTGTAAAGACTAAGGTCTCCAAGCGAAGAGCGGTGGTACAGCCTGCTGCACAGCCAGCCTTGTGGGTGCTTGTAGGGGCGTCTCTGAGTCGTGCCAGCGGTCAGGATATTCATTTGAGGGACAGGGACTGTCCTCGTGGGTCTTGATCCCAGGGCTTGCTTTGGTTTCGTAGCGTGGGGATGCTGCGGCGGGGCTGCAGCCGGCACCGCTGCGGCATCACGGGGCAGCGACCGACGGCCCTGGGCTGGGGGGGCAGCGTGGTGAGGGCTGGGGGTGTCCGCAGGGTGCAGGTGATTTCAGTTTCAGGTGCCTCCAGCGGGTTCTTAGCTGTCTATTTAGGGCGTCTCTGTGTGCACTTAAAAGGCTAAGCATAGCATGAATATTTCAGAAAAAAATATCTAAAAATGAAATGTTTATACTTGACCCATTTTAAAATAGTCTGCAGTGGTCTGTATATTTTCATTATTTTCTGCCCATGGGGATACAAAAGTTTTTCTGCAAACATTCAGAATATACTTTTTTCTGTGTATATTTTCCCTCTTCCTTTATTTTGGCCCAATTTAATTTAATTACTGAAGTGTTTACAGGCTGTCCTGTCCACTCTGCTTTACCCTTCATTCATTTTAAAAGGCTAAGGAGACAGCCGCAGGATGGTCACAGTGCTGCTTGGCTCAAGCCCCGAATAAGATCCATTTCACCAGTCTTTCCGTTCCTTGTGCAACTGTCAAAGAATTCCTGTTTTAAATGAAAATACATTCATGATTCTCTCCGGAGTTAATTAATATGTTGATGCAAAGACTTAATACATTTTTGAACAGCTATCCAAATATCGTCCAACCATTTTATGTGTTTTTTTTATTCTTTCTCCAGCCGTTCACAGAAAAAAATGCAGTTGGTTTCAAATATCTCATTTTTTGCCATGTTTGTGATGTACTTTATGACTGCCATATTTGGCTATATGACTTTCTATGGTAAGTAAACAGCTTTTGCTCATCAAAGTAGAAAGGGAATGTATGTGAAATCAATAACATTATCGCAGCTGGAAAAGGAAAATCCCATTCACTTATATTGAAATACTTTTTCAAATAATTTTCCTTCACGTTTTCATATTGAAGGTACAAATCGTTTGCGCTCTTCCCTCTGTGGATGAAAAGTGCAAGTGAAGGTATTATTTACAAAAGGCATATTCAAAATGTGAGCAAGAGATTTGTCTAAAGGAACTGGGGATTAGCTGGGCCCTATTAAGTTTTCTGTTTCAGGGCCATTACCTGAATTTTGTGCACATTAGTTATAATTTATATGTGACTAGTTCTGCGTATCTATATAAAATGAGACTGATTTGAGACTAGGTCCTGGGAAATGAGTATCAAATCAGCCATCATAGCTCTTTGATTTTCTTACTGACGCTGTCATCATAGAAATAAAGGACCAGAAGTTTTCCCTGTGACCCTAGAGTCGGTCCCTTCAGCTCTTGGTTCAATAAATTGGTAGGGTAGCTAGGGAAGTGTAGAGTGTTGTCCCAGCTCAGCAGCCGAAGGATGGTTGTTTCAGTGTCTGAGACTTGAACCATGTCTCTTGTCATAAATATTAATTCACTTAAAAAAGCAAACAAATTACATTGTATCCCTGTCAAGTGAAGTCGGATAAAATATGACTGTTGCCCAGGAAGCTACTCCGATTTCCCAGTATAATGGAAATCTTGAAATGTGGTTTGGTTGTTCATGGTGGACCATTAAGGGCAAGGCAGACTACAAAACTGGCCCTTGTCAAAAGACCTCAGAATCACCCAAAGGTCATCAGTCTTATTCACTGTATTCAAAGTAATTTTTTAGTTACAGCCTCCACATTCATGATAGCATTCATTGACAGCTACATGTTGCAAGGGAGAATAAATAAATACGAAATTTGGCATTTTTTTCAAAGGTGTCCCTGTCTCGTAGTTTGTTTTCTTAAGCTGTCGTTCTGATTATGAGACTTGGGTCTGCATGCATTAAAATAATTTGAGATCATCTGTTCTGATTTTCCCAACAAAAGTGATGGAAGGGAGTGTACATATACTACAAGTGACAACAGCGACAGCTGTTCTCATCCAACACCTGGGTGTCAGGTGCTGCTGTCTCATGCATCTTCATAGAAATGCATCAAACGTATTAAAATTAAAGGTCCAATTAGTAGCCCCAGGGAGCAAGTGGGTGTAAATCAGTATGAACCCATTCACTTTAGCAGGGGGGAGATTCTGATGCGATTGCCCCAGGGATCTGAGGAAACAGATCCAAAAAGCTCACCTCCGGGAATCTCCCGCACCCCTCGGGGGCCAGGGCCTGGAGTCCATGGAGGTGGGGCTGCCTCTTTCTTGTTCTCCCAAAAGGGGATGAGAGAGTCATTTGCTAGTATGTCTTGTGTCCCTCTCCTCAGATCAGATATTCATGCTCCTGAATACTGAGAGCATGTGGATGGAAGCTGGGTGCCTTCATATGGCTCCACTGGGCTTGCACAAACATTAACAGTTGCTGAATCAGTGCCCTGAGAGACAGCAAAAAAGAAACCAAGGGAAAAATGAAATTCCTCCGCTTTTATCCTTCTTACCAGTGAGATATCCTTCTTACCCTTGATATCATTCATATGTTCACTTAGAGTTTTCTAACTCTTTCCTCTACCCTTACCTGGGTAAGAACAGCATTTTTATTTTGGCCATTTCTTTTTTACAGCAATGCTACTTGTCTGTTTGCTATGTTCTCGAAAGTGTTACAGTTATAACTATATTTATATTGCAGATTTACAGAAAAGAGGTGGGTTTTTTTCCCCTTAAAAGGTCACTGTGGTTGGGCTCTGCGGTGTATCTAGCTGACAGGAAAACAGACCTTCAGCTCAAAGCCTTGCCTTTCACTTCCTACCTGGCTGCAGTCTGTGAGTGGTAGCGAAGCTGCAGGCTGTGCTTGCAGGAGCAGAGTAAGATCTGTGTCACAGAAGCTGTGTATGTGCTTGGCTTGAAAAATCCCACTCCTAATCTGCAGGGAGGTGGGAAAGCATTTTCTTTCTCCTGGTGGGAATTCAACACTGTTGACACATGATCTCTCCCTGGAAGGGCTTCCTGTGGGGAATTTTGCTGCAGAACACTTCTCCCTCCCTTCAGAAATACACAAGATTTTGCCATATGTCGAAGATTTTAAATGGCATGTGCCCATGAAGTTCCCTTTAGGGACTTTGGTTTCAGAGCTATTACGTTTTACTATCAGCTTTCTAAGATTAGCAGGCAACAACAAAGCATGAGCTTTTCTAAAAAGTGGCAATGAGCGTGCTTTTGTGGTAGGCTGCACAGCTGCTTCCTTAGGTTGTTGTTACTAGATATCTTAAAGATGCAAGACGCATGCGTAGATCTCACTGCAACTTGTTTTTCCTGTTGGTTAGTGCGTGCAGACCAACTCTGCAGTACTTATCACAGCTTAAAGAAAACATTTTTGCAGGAGGTCTTGTTTAAATATTGTCAGTGGCCTCCACATTAGGCACCCACAGCGATTTGTCTTGGCTGCATTCAGAGCAGGAGTGCATGCGGGGCAGCTGGCCAGCGTGGGGCCGAGCTAAAAGCACTACTGAGGAGGGAGGGCAGGCTCAAGAGAAAAAAATAGAAGGGCATCCCTCCGAGGAGCTGCAGAAGGATTTGAGTACAAATGTCAAAATGTCCTGCTGAGAGTTGACCTAAGATACACTTTGTTCTTAGTTGAGAACAGAAGCACTGCTTTTTGCTGGAAGTTTATTTGCTGTTTATACTAATTTAGCTCACCCTTGTCTTTTGTATTAAATTCAGCCATTGCAGTGCACATGGTTATTTTTATGTCATTTGAAACTTTTTTTTAAAAGCCCACTTTAGAACCCAGTTAGAAAACTCCAACTGGGAATAGCTTCTTTTCACTTTACTTATTTTTTGTATATTTAAGCAAATTTTGATGTATGTCTCACTGTTGTCTTTCCTATAGTGAAAATTACCTTAAACTTAGACATGTACTTTCTTGACTGAGGATGCATTCCTAAATCAGGCCTCCAAAGGATTAATCTGGGATAATGGGGTCATTCGGATTTGGCTCAAAATGCTGTTTTACCTCAAGAATATTTCATTCCATACTCTTTTGTGTGCAGATAAATCACTCGTTGTTCAAGAAGGCCATTGTTAAACGATGGTTTCTGTGAATTAATTGCCTGTTTGCTAAGACACTTATCTTATTGTCTTTTCCATAGACAGTGTGCAGTCAGATCTGCTTCACAATTACCATAGTAAAGATGACATCCTTATCCTGACAGTGCGTTTAGCTGTAATTGTTGCAGTGATACTCACAGTGCCAGTGCTGTTTTTCACTGTAAGTAATAATCTCTACACAACTTCGAAACAGGTAATGTCTGTACACAGTGCATTTTTTCAAAACACAGCTCAGCAGTTTCTGAATCAGTGAAGCTGCCGCTACAGAAAGAACTTGAGCTTATATCAGTATTTTCCCACACCACACTCTCACTAACTTCTGGAAGAGTTCTCCCTGCCAGAAATAAATCAATCACTTTTGGTCTTAAATCTGTTTTAAATTGAATCCGCAAGGGCCCTCTCTTATTTCTGCTAGGCGCAGGCTCAGAGGTGAAATTCATTTTTAAGTGCAGAAGAATCACAAAAGGCACGACAAAGAGAAATATCCTGCTGCATGTACACCTGCAGTTTTGAAATATCAAACGAATTGCAAAGATTATTTCAAGGGGCATTACACAAAAGACCCCAGAATTTCTGTTGATTCTATGGGGAGCTCGTTGTCACGAGAAGAATCAGTAAGAAAAAACACGAGAAGTTTTGAATTGGCTTTTAGACTATTCCTGACAAAGAACTTTCTTTCTTCCTGCAGGTGCGTTCATCATTATTTGAGCTGGCTAAAAAAAAAAAATTTGACCTATGCTGTCATGTTTTGGTTACTTTTGTTCTTTTGGTTATCATCAACCTGTTAGTCATTTTCATCCCAACCATGGAGGATATTTTCGGAGTTGTAGGTATGGTATCCTGGTTTTGTACTACTAAAAAGATGTTACTAATTAGCGATATAAGAATTAGCTGTTGTTGACAACTAACAAAACTCATTTATTTCAATTTTGCAGGGGTTACTTCTGCCAATATGCTGATTTTCATTCTTCCTTCATCTTTGTATTTAAAAATTACACATCAGGATGGAGCAAAATTGACTCAGAGGATTTGGGTAGGTGTTTATTTCCAGTCAGTGCAATGCTTTTATTTTGTCCTTCCTTAAAATGTGCTAGTATTGAAAGCAGATCTGATTTGGCTATCTGAACGTATTTGTGAACTTCTTTTTGTTACTTTCCCTTCTTGCTTCAGTCAGTTGTCATCCTCGCTTGTCCTTTTTCTTCACCTACCTTGTGAGCCTTCCAGTGTTGGGTCCTTACCGTGCAGAACCGCTTTTGTTCCCTGGGTTCTCCTCTACTGAGGAACTCGGCCCCAGCTGGGGAGCTACAGCTTTGCAAACAGCAGTAGCTGGAGGCAGGGTACCCTTCTAGTACCATTTGGCAGCCCTTTCAGCAAGACAAGCACTCTCCATTTCAATGCACGGAGCATTCTGTTTGCAGTGTTTCTTGCTCTGTTTTAGGGGACCTGAATCCAGTTTAGGGTGCTTCCATCAGAATAAGCCAGCTGAAATGTTAACCCTTAACATGCATAAGCGTATAGGACAGAGCCTTGAGAAGATTTTCCATGAGGCCAAGAAAAAGTTTCAGCTGAAAAGAGACAACACTCATGTACAATCCCACTCTAAAATTTAGCAAATACTGTGTTGTATCAGAGAGAGCTTTTGCCAGTTTTCCATTTTGAGAGGAATCATTGTAAATTCCATATAGCTTCTGTGGGACGGCTGGGTGCACTATGAGCATTCTGCAGTCAGTCCTTTCTGCTCTGAAGAGACAGGCAGGAAACCCATGTTCCGCTTTTGGCTATATCCACAGACTCCAAGATGAAAGGGCTGAACTTTCATAGACACGTACCCAATGGGGAAAGCCACTTCCATGTGGCTTTGAAAGGAGTAGAGCTAATGAGTCCTAAAAACAGGCTCGCTTAATCCTCTTCAGCGATAATCAGCATTTAAGAAGTGAATTGGAAATAGAAAACATTGGTTTTGGTGTTCAGCGAATAATTATTAATGACACTAGTCTGTTTAGTTATCTATAGGTCTTATCTTTACCAAAAGTGCTATTCCGTTTTCACTGATCACTTTGATACATCACCGTGTAAATCTCCTTAAGAAGAAGAAAAGTTACCATATTTCAATTAATTGTTCATTAATTTGCCTTTCTTTTTGTTCCAGGCTTCTCTTTTCTTGGCACTGGGGATAATGTTTTCCCTAGTGAGCATTCCTTTGGTCATCTACAATTGGGTACAGTAGTGCCGAAAGCCACTAAAAGCTAACCTCGTTATGAAAAGGAGACATCCCTGTTTGCTACACACCAAAATCGCAACCATCCGTTCTGTTATCTATTCCATCTTTTGTGAGTTTACTCAAATCAAATCCAAATAATGACTATCCAGTTCTGAAAATACTGTTGTGGATGCATTTGCTTGCAGTAAACAGACCCATTTTTCGAACAGACATATCACCCTGTCCCATGATACCGAGTTATCAGATCAGCGTTAGGTCTGTGTTAATTGTCTGTGAGACAATTATAGATAGAGCGTTGCTCATAGGAATTCATCATAATTAATTTGTTTTTCCTCTTCCACCCCTGAATTGCATTGTTCCGTTATTATTCTTAGCCCTTAAACCATAAGCTCTGCTCCTTTAGAGCAAGCAGTATTTGTTGTTATCAGTCCAGACTGGAATAATTGTTCCAAATGTTGTCAGTTCACACCCTTCCACTCGCCTTTTAACCAAAATTCTACTCTTAAATTGTATGCATTTGGTTTGTTTGTTTGTTTTGTTTTGTTATTGTTTTGTATACCATTTGCCTCACCGAGTAAGTGTAGCATTCTGGATGTGAATGTGAAAAGCACCATGAGAGCGTAAATTAGCAATGTATAAATGTAGGTCCTAAATATGGTGCTCGTCTTTAAAACATTGTGATGGAATAAGCCAGTCACAGGACTTGGCTGTTTTGTCACTTTGGGGATGGGTGTGTGTGGGTGTGTGTGTGTGTGTGTGTGTGTGTGTGGCGTGCCTTTGTGTGTGTGTGTTTTTATGAAGGGGTGCAGGGAGCAGAAGGAAGATCATCACCAGCTACCATTTCCCTGGTATATTTCAGTTTGAAACTGACCAGAAATAGACTTCACTGAAAGCAAAGAGTACTTGAGAGTGAAGAAAAGCAGATATTTCAAGATTTCCATAGGAAATCTGCATTTTCTTCAGCATTAACCTGTTTACTAATGCCCCACTCTTTTCAGGAAAAAAATGGCAAGGTCCAGTTTTTTTGAAACCTACAGATTTAATCATACTTTATGCCTTTTGCATTCTGGCATTCATGTGTACATACCCAAGGCTGACCTTGTAAAGACTGGCTCCTCTCCTATGTCCTATCCTCCTTCCATTGAAGTCAGCAGGATTTTTGACAGCAGTGGGAGCAGGATTTGACTCACCCTGCTGGATTTCTAATGGAAAATGAAATCTTTAGCACTTCTTTAAACAAACATAAACACTTTCTATTTTTAAAATGTTTCATTTACATTTCTCATCCCTCAATTCTCCATAACAATTAAAGACAAGATATTAAATTACTACTAGCAGAAACACTGTAACTTGCATCTGTTGTCCACAAAATAAGCATTTGCCTAATGCCTTATAGCTGGTGTAGAGAACTACTTACAGAGATTCAGATGCTAAGCAGGTGATTGTTAACCATCTTAAGCAGACAACTTCTATTAGTGCACTGCCAGCTACATAAACGTGTTCGCTTTGCATCGTTTACTGTGTGGGTTAAAAAGTGTCTTGAGTTTTACTCTCAAAGTATGAACCCGGCTCCTGTTGAAAGAACTAGTGGCTAAAGAGAGCCCTGGTTCACGTTCAAGGGCTAAGTAATGCCCTCTCTGCATTCACGATGTATCTGTCAGTATGCAGTGACTCTCTTGTTCCCAGTAGCTGATTCATTTTCAACTCCCATTGTAACTATGGAAGGAGACCATCATTAGCAGTGCTGTCTGTGGGTATTATATGTCATTGCAACTTCTTCTTTTTAAGGTTAGGGATGGAGAATTCAAGATCTTGGGATTTCTGTGAGCTATTGAATTGCCTCAGTTTCCATTGCATTATCCTACATTGCTTGAAGTCACTGAGAGTTGAGAGCACAGGGCACCTCTAAGGACCTTTAAAGTTGATTTCTAAGGGTAACATCCAGAGAGGTTAGAGGCCTTCGTTGGAATTTAGTTGGAAAAGGTTAGTTAGAAAGTTCACGCTGCAAAAACTAAACTTACTAAATTTGGCTTCTAGATCTGTATCTCAGTCTAGACATTAAGGTACTTAGCTCCTGCCGATACTCCTCTGTGATCCAGAAATAAGAGCAGCCAGATCCAGACGTGTGCCTAAAACATATATATAGTGCAGTATATATATATAGTGCACATATATATAGTGGCAGTGCTGAATCCAGCACAGATGCCTAGCGTCTGAGTTCTTTTGATTCAAAAACAAAGCAAGGGAGAAAGCCACCTTTCTGAATAATAAGCTAGCTAGGACAGTACTCCTCCTGGGAATGAGAGAGGTGGGTTTTATGTCCACCTCAGCCTGTAGAGAGGCAAACTCTCATTTCAACAGTAAGTCATACAAACTAGCCAACTGGACAAGGGACTAACAAAATGAGTGATGGGTACGGGTTTAAGCTTCCTCATAAATTTTAACTTACATAGTTACTGGCTTTAAAGGAAGAAGAAGAAAAAATCGACCCTTGTCTATAAGGAAGATCAAAACTAGAAGTCTCTTCCCTTTTAACAAAATGGCCTTTTGGACTACAGAGTCAGGTTTTCTTTAGTCTTTTCTCCTTCTGATCCATTAAACTTCCATTCCTTGCTGCACAGGGTCCCAGCAAGGTCACAAGTGTGACATCCTTCCCCCAAGGTATTCTTAATCTAGCATTTGAAATACTAACCGCTGAGTTATGTGGGACCCTGAGGCTGAGTCAGGTTGAGAATCCAGGAGCTTGTACTTTCCAGCAGGGAAGGTCTCATACCCTTGTCAGCGATGGCATGGGTCACCAGTTCTCTCTGTACCTTCTCTGTATGTGACTCATTCCTGCTTAGGCAGGCCCATATTCACAGGAAAGAAGTCCATACCATAGCCTACGAATCCAGGTGTTAGTCAAACTCCTGTGCTTGGCACCTCCTTGCAGCTAGTTCTGGGCATCTTCCCAACTCAGATGGGTGCAAGTTTGTGGCTCCCCTTTCACAGGCACCCAGCTCTCCCTGATAGCTATAGAAGGAGCCTAGCATCTAACTCTGTTCTCTGAATCAGCTTGCTGGGGTCACGTTTTAGGTTTTGAGGTGCCTCTCTGGATCTCATCCCAAAAATGCTAACTTAAACCTGAGAATACTGTACAAGTTATCCTCAAAATGTTCCAGGGCTCTGCTGCTTTCCTTCCCCCTTTATCTTTCTTCTGCTGTTGATTTATGAGCAGTGCAGCTCTGTGCGTCAGGGAGTTGCGAGGAGGGAGATCCTGGGAGCAACTTTCAAATAATACCCAGATAGGAGCTATAGGTCTCAACTGCTGTGCAAGGTCCCAGCAAGGTCATAAGTGTGACATTCCCCCATCCCCACCAAAGTATTCTGAAGTCTGGTGTTTAAAAATACTGAATTTTTGGCATGGAGTCTTGGCATTCAGCCTCCTTTGACTTGAAGGGCTGTTGGGTGACTGGTTGCTCCTTGCATCTTTCTAAATCTCTTTCATCACTATCCCTCTCTCTCCTCTTTGCTCCTCTGTCTTCTCCTTTTCCCAGTTTATTTGTATACTGGAGTCTTCCTAGATAAATAGGGAGAAGAATGAGGTGGGTGTGTGCACGGAGTGAAATTACCCAAGGTACTGGACCATCAAAGCATATCTTAGATACTGAAAAATAGACGCCCAAAATCCTGAGTCTTTAAATAGGCTTTGTTTCTGGGTCTCTGAAAAAGAGGGAATTTTGCTTAGACTGATTTACTGACATCATATTTATAGATATTTCTGGAAAGGAATCATGTGTTTATTGATGTCTGTGGTAATGAACGTGAAATAACGTGCTTTTTGTTTTCTCATCAGGTTTATACATTCTTAACAGAATGCAATAGACCCTGCTGTAACTGTCAACATCAGTGATGGATGACAATATTTGTATGAGGTTATCTGTAAAATGTACTGCTGTTATTCAGTTCATTTGGAATAGTGAACTTGTAGCCAATGATGTACGAGTCCCACATTTTAGCTAGGATTTTAAAAGCACAGTGAAATGCTGTAGGAGTTTCTCTGTTGTAAAATTAATAGGATCCAGAGTACCGTATCTACTTAGTAGGTGGTAGCATGCTTTCTTTTCATAGAGAGTTTATCACTAGTGTGAGCACTGCAAATTTCATAGACTGGATGCAAAACTGCTCCTAATAACTACAACAAAATACTTGAAAGTTATTGTGTGCATAATAACAACAATTGAATGGTGAGGGACAAGGAAGGTCTACTTAGAAACAGGGGCTCCTAGTGAGATTGTAGGAGTTAACCCTATGCTTACAAGCTGGCCTTGCTGCCTCTCCTAGCCCACAGCACATTGCAAAGAAAATACTCGTTAGCTTAAACCACCCTTACGGTTGCAGAATACAGCTATTGTTCTCTCTCTCCAGTGGTAAACATGCATAATAAAGAAAATAGAATAAATTGTTATTTGGGAACAATATCTGGGGAGTAGTGATCTCTCCAGGTGACACTTTCTTCTGGTCAGAGGGCCAATGGCAAATCTGTGCACCGGCTCAGACCTTTTGTAGAGCCAAAGCGGAGCCTGAGTGGCACCCAGCCCTAGCACAGGCAGGCCTAGTGCAGAAAGGCCAGGCTCATCCTGTGAGATCAAGGATACCTGTCTACGCCCGAGGGCTGCTTTCCTGAGCTACGTAAAAATCCATAGCCTGTGCTCCTCTTGGATAGGTCAAACACGTAAATGCAGGCTGGACAGCGTATGGAGATTCTGTGGGTTTTGTCTGTATGTCTGCCTTACAATACATAAGCGCCATCGCTATTTCTGAGATGGTGCATTAATAACTAACAGTAATAATTAATGGTATCTCTAGTTCATCTTTAAATCGATACGTTTCTTTGCTTGAACCTTACATTAAGGCTAAAGAGCATCTTGGTCAAAATAAAACTCTTTCCATGTGGTGTTGTCCCACCTCCAGTCCTACAGTCCCACCCCTGGTGTCTTTAGGAGAAAGGCACAGCAGAATGTATTCAGTTCCATCAGCAATTCCAAGAAATGGCTTTATCAGCTGATACCACAGTGCTCTCTTAAAAAAATTCCCAAGAGCACTTGGCATCAGGAAAATCTTTATTTCCTATAACCTATACAAAGAATGTTTTATTTGTATCTAATGTAAGGATTTCTGTAACAAACTGTGAAAAAGATAAAGAATTAATAAAAAGTACAGGGCTGGAAAGGTCTAGAGTTCACAAATTGTACACATGCCTATGTTTCTGAAGACAAATCTATGCAGTTGTGTTGTATTGTAGGAAATTTCATTTTTATGTATATATATATATTGTAAATAAATAGGATGCTGTATATTTTTGCAGTTCTTTATCCCCTATGATATAGAAGTGTTGAAATAGTCTCTGCATATTAAGAATAATTTTAATAGAAATACAAATACTTTAGCTTCTGACTTAGCAAAATGTATATCCTTTCCTTTCTCCCAAGAGTTCACAAGTTAAATTCTTAACTTGAAATTATAATTACATTGCTTAACACAACAAATAAAAGAAAAATAAAAGGTCCGATGAAATTGCTAGAATTAATTCCAGTGCACGTCTCCCTGTTTTCTCAATAGCAAACTATCCAGTCTTGCTGCTGGGTAAGATGTCTCCCTATGTAAGGGGCCTATTTAGCACCCAGATACCTCTTACTTCCTCAGCAGATCTCACATGGCATTAATGTGCAGAAAAGGCCTTGTGCAGAAACTGGAGCAAACTGCAGCCAGCAATTTGACCCAGCGCTATGCCATGTTGATATTTCAGGCATGTATACCAATATTTTCCACAGAAGGCAACTAGTACAAATAGAAGTCGGATCAGGACTTCTGCGTTTCCCTTTCAGCCACAAGACGTGGCTGTAGTTCAGAAAAAGTACTCTAAGCCAGGGGTGGGCAACAACCAGAACAATTCATGCTGTTTATAGCCTGCTCCCTGCAGCTCCATTTCTGCAGAGTCCGGTGGCTGTTCCTCCATCTCAGATCCAGGCATGCTGCTATCTTGTGGCCAAAACACGAGCACCTCCCAGTTGAGGAGAGGGCGCTCTGGCCAGCTGACAAGGGACTGCTTGCACCTCCCGTTACACAGGGGGGCTTCTTAGGCCATGATGGGGTGCCAGTGTTTTGGTCTTGGGATACGTGCACATCCAGGGGCGGAGATGCTGGAAGGGGGACAGTTGTGTATGTCCTGAGAGTGCCTCCATGAGAGCCCAGCCTCGGCTGTAAGGTGAAGTGCTGCTATAGGCAAGTGCCGCATAGAATTTCTCACTTGTAAAACACAGAAGTGTAATTTTCAGAACTGATGAAAAACAGAGGTTGAGGAATGTATCTAAAAATAAATGTATTTTTTCCATGTTTGCTTTATAGTCTTGGATGAAAGTGAAACTTGAAGTAACGTTTGTTTTCACCACGAGCACAAATTTAAGGAAAAACTTACACGCAGTCACTTTTACAGACCTTTTCAAACTAATACAAATGTACATTTCGTTTGCAGTGTTATAGCCAACAAAATATAAACTGTAAAGGTATTTTTCCACAAGACTTGAACTTTGACTTGTTTATATAAACCTGTTTTTAAGAGTCCCAAGGTATGTTAAGGCTCACCCAGATCCACTATAAACAATACTGTTTGAATGATGTACACTTGATATGAGCGCATCTCTAGTAGATTGTTCAAGTGAGTCATTGTAATATTTTGCTTCCTGCTAACATCACCATACTTTGTGCTGTTCATGTTCAAATAAACAATGCAGTTTTTCAGTTTCTGTGTGTAAATAAAAAATGTATTAAGTTCTATAATCTCTTGTTACCTCTATAGTTTTTAAACATTAAAACTGTGATCTAAAGTAATGTCAGGGTCTTGCTGTTTTCTTTCAAAGGGGTGAATATACATATGTATATATATACACACACATATATAGACACACATATATATACACACATTATAATCTCTTAAACAGGATGGGCTTCCAGCTGTTACTCATGCGAGTAGTCTCACTGAACTCAAGGCATGCAGCTCTGCAAAGCTAATACATTAGACTGTGCAGTATATAGAGCAAAGTATCAATACAAGGCTATGGAGCATTTACATAAAATTTCCAATACAGTTTTAAAGGGACCTGAAGCCAGAGGCATAGAGTCACCACAGGTCGGAGTGGCTGAGGACGATACTGTTGCTCTAGCCCAGTGCTTTGTCCAGTCTGTTTCCTGAAGGCTGTCCAAGTGTTCCCCTGTCTGCTTCAGGGTAAAGCCAGGTGATTTAGCTTCAAGAGCCTCTGTATTTGGGTTTGAACTCAGATGCCAAACTAGTGCCTGGAGCGGATTAACCCCTGTTGTACTTCCTGGGCTACGGAAGCAGAATCTTCTAGCAGATGGATGAGATATCTGAGGACAGTAATGCCTTAAGCATTCCCAGCAATATCTGCCAAAGTGCCTCTGTCAGAGGCTTAGGAGCTCTGGAAAATGTTAACTTTTTGCCTTAGAGCACTAATTTTAATAGTGCTCAGGTTTTAGTGACCACTTACGAAAAGAGCTCTTGGCTAGAGTCCTAGCCATAAGATATGTAAGCCATAAATGGCTTACTTGACTGAACAGGGAGAGATAAGCCAATATCTCTGTGGCATTATTCCCCAAGTCCTCTCTGCAGCAAAGGCAATGGGAGGATTCATGTATGAGAGGATTCTTGGCAAGCCAAAACCAAGGACCTATCTCAAAAGCCTTGCTCCCGGAAGCACAGAGCTACAAGCTCCTGCACTGACCGGAGTTAGCAGCCTGTCCCATTTGGCCATTTGCTCCCACATCTCCACCCAGCAAAATATAATCATCTCAGAGCCATACCTTAAGACAAGGTTACCACGGGTTGTGGATTAGAGCAAAAGAGCAGAAACTGCATTTATTTTCTTCCTGAAAAGAGGAAACAGCTGTCACCTTCTGAAGTAGACTTTCCCAACTTCACCTGAAGTTCACCTAAAACCACACAGCCAAAGAAGGAACGCCAGCCTCCTTTCCAGCCACACACTTCTGCCTTTGGCTTGGCACTGGCCTTCTTGTATCCACATGGTCAGTTAGATCTCTGAGTTCATCAGAGCACTCCCTACTGGGAAGAAAAAAAAAAAAAGGAAAAAAATAAAATTACCTTTCTCTAGGGCAAGAGAGGCAGCTCTACCTACGGGAAGAGCCCCCTGTCTGGTTCAAGTGTGGTCTTTGATTGACTTAAGCTCATGTGAAATTGCACACTCAGTCTTAAAGATGAAGTCTCCATTCAGGCCACTATTAAGGTGTTTTATTTCCCAGTGTGTCAAGGGCTGGAAGTAAGTCCACCAACTTTAAGAAGTGTGGAGAGAAAGGAGATGGTAGCAGCTAGGATAAGTTCATTTCCAAGCCTATCCTATCATAAAACCCTGATAAATTGAATGTGGACGTAACTTCTTACCCCTTGTTCTCCTCGGATTCATGCAGGACAATAGCACCAGCTGTTTTGCATTCATTTGTGCCAGCAGGCCCGGTGGCCATAATAGGACCCTCTGACTGTTTTCGATAGAGATCCCAGTGTTAGAATTTTTCAGGCAGCCTGGCATCTGTCATATGAGAGCTTGTGTTTTACAAATACTAGGTATCATGCATTTCTGCTTCAACTTGCAATTAGGGAAAATGAAATCTCTTAAAGCTGTTCATATTACACTGCTAAATGTCATGGCTTTGGCAAGGGACAGTTCCACTGGCTTAATGTGCCTCAGCCTTGCCGTGGCTTATTGCTTGAAACACCTGAGGTTATTGGGATTCTTGGAAAAAGGTGCAGCTGGGTTGAGACTTAGACAATAGGGCTCAGGAAGTAAACTGGTATGGGCAGGGGAGACTCTATTCCTGAGCAAGAGCCAGTGCTGTCAGTGAGAGCCAGTCCACAGAGCAAAGCCATCTCATGATGCTGACAGTGGTTCCCGGCTGACTGCTGCCCTCTTTGAGATCCCTGTGCTATTGGTTCAGCTGTGAGCCCTGCCACACAGAGATTACTTCCCTGGAAAAAATGGGGAGAAATATATCAGTAGGAGTCAGAACATATCCAGGACCCACATTCCCTCCCTGGAGAAGGCCATCCAACTTTAAGCCTCGAGTCCTTTTCCCAGAGGTAATTGTCTCTAACAGTTAACCAGATCCCCAGCCTCCTGCATGTTATGTTCATTCAGGAGTGTGTTTGCCTAGTAGTCAGCAGATTTTAAGCTGTGTCCCATTGCCATAGATGTAAACGTGGTGAAACTTGCCTACTTCTTGGTGGAGGTCATTACTTGAGATCGTGCCCTCTTGAATCAGGCACTGACCATACTCACAACATGCTCCTATGAGTTCGTCCTTCCTGGACTCCTTCCGGGGACTTGTGTTCAAGCAAGTTCGAAAAATTACTTGTTCCACTGTTTTCTGCTGTTTTCCCAGCAATGCTCACTTCATGCAAGCTTTGCAAAAACTGGAACATATTGCTAAGTCAGGTAGCCTTGGCTGCTGGAAAGATATAAAGAACAATCCTAATAGCAAGGGAGGGGATCAGATACTACTGGATCTCTCCAGGGTCCATGTAACATAAGTCATTCATCACTTTCCCACTGAATGATAACTCACTGACCTCCCACCCCTGCGGACAGGACCCACATAGCATTCCCTATGTAACATGCACAAGCAGCAGGTTTCCATTTTGTCAAAGTAATAAAAACTCAGCAGCTGAAAGAACATGCATGACAAATTTTAGCCATGCTTCAAGTCCACTTGAAGTTGCTCAGATGCTACTGTGATGAGTGTTAGACTTCAGCACAAAGCTGCCAAGTGCTGCTTGCTCCTCTTACTTTCTTTAGAAGGTGGACAACCTCAAATCCCTCAAACATGGCAGAGCAATAGGTGACATAGAGGTAGTCACCGTGGGAGATCTGATGGGTGGCAAAGTGTTCCTGGCGTGAGGCAATGGAGTGAAGCCAGTGTGGATATAGCAGCAGGGAGGACATAACCTTGCATCGAAAAATACTTTGGGAATATTTCAGGAATTTACTACCAGATGATATCCTCCTTCTGAAATAATGTCCCCTTGCAGCTTCTGTTTATTTGCATAACATACGATGGCAACAGACTTTGTGCAGAGGTGTTTCACTGTGATTAGAAAGATGACAATAAAACAGCAAATGCAGTAGCATCGGCAGCTGCCGTTTCCTCTCTCCTTTCCATGGCAGGACAGCCACAAAAGCTTGGTCAGGGACTCCAATAGGCATCCACCCTCTCCGCTTTGTTCCCAAGATCTGTCACAGGCTGCTTTGCCATGGACGTGGTGTTTGCCTCCCTAGCTCGCCACAGCCTTCTGCTCTCCTGTCCCTGCACCAGGAGCAGCACAGGGCCAGTCTCTCCGAGAGCCTTGCAAATGCCAGAGGAGGGGCTGAGAGGAGAGGGAAGTGGGACCAACCTGTTCGCCAGAACTATAATTATTTTCCTAAAGTACCTGAGACAGTGGTAAGAGACCCAAATGCAGAGGCTCCCATTTATCTCTGCTATTCTACTTCATCTTTTTCCCTTGCGTTTCTATAGAAACCAATCTCACCTCTGCTCACTGCTAACAAGGCAACACGACAGCTACCAGGGCTGTGGCTGGCAAAAGCAAATACCCTTGTGCAAGGTCAGTGTCTTAGCGCCGGGTTTGTCCTGTGCCTCTCTTCCCCATCCCCGGCACACCGGTATGTGCCAGGGGGGCACTGTATGTCTACAGTTCTGCCCCTGCTGTAATAAGGTCATCTTCAAAGTGGCAATATTCCCGAACATTCAGGTCCCGGCTCTTTCCTAAGGCTCTCTTGTGACCTTTGCAGGCACCAGCTCTTTTCAACTTGCCCATCTGGAGGTCGCCTGCTGTGCGCAGATAGAAGAATCCAGGGGTTCAAGGGGCTGCAGCAGTGCTGGTGAGCTGGCTGGTGAGGTCAGATAAAGGAGGATGTGGCCTGTGAAAGCTCATGCGAAGGCTCCTTCGGCCTGTCCTGCTGTGCTGGAGGTGACTGTATGGTGGCAGCACCAACAGCTGAGTTAAAACACATGCACAATTTGTCCTCCTGCACAAGTCTTCTCAGAGCCACAATCTGCTCTCACTTGCACTGATGTCGCTGGAGTAACTTCATGGATGTCATTGCAGACGTCTATAATCCTTTTTCATCTGCGAATCAGTGGTGGGAGGAACACAACGCAGGAGCAGAGCTTTTGTGCTGCCAAGCTTTCAAACAAGGCTCAGAGCAGAAGGAGTCTGTTGGCCAAATGTCTTCCCAGACCAATTCTGCAGAATTCCCAACTGCGTTCCTGGATGTTCAATTTACCACAGAAATGTGGTGAACATGGTGCTCTGCAACACCATTTGAAAGAGCCAAGCATGTCAAGTATAAAAAAGTAGTTGTTCTACCCAGGGTAATTATAATGGAGTGTAGCAGAGTTAGGCGCCAAGGTATTGGAAAGTGTTATGATAACAAAGAAACTCATAAAGAGGGTGGAGAAATTTTTACGATGTGAGATCAGATTAATGACCTGTACAACGACTGCAGTAAAAACAGCAGCATACAGATGCTACAACATTTGTAGAACACATTTCTTGAAACCATAACCAAAGCCTGTAATTTACTGGGATGTAAAAAAAAAAAAAAAATTATATGTTCACTGACAAATCTAGTTCTTGCACACTCTGAAGTCTTCTCAGGCTTTGTCTAAGCAGCAGTTCCCAATAGTACTTTTACATGAAGGCTGGCTGTCCTACTAATTTTCAGATACAGTTTGTAGATAAATCAGAAAAGTACCAGATGCTGGAGAAACAACTTCCCTGACATAACAAGGAATTATATATCTCTTACAATTAGATCATCATAAAATAAAAGGAAAACAAGCATCAGTCTGCCATTCTTGTATTCAGTGGCATTTAAACAATGAAAGCAGTCTCTTTTACTACTTCTGGCAGGCTTCCAGCAGCACTTTGAAAAGGCACTGTGGCCTCCGTGTAAATTGATAAACAATCTTGTTGAGCAACAGGCAGAGGAACATTCAAGCCTTTGTTAAATTTTGACTTGAGTGGAGCACTAATTGGCATCTTTCAGGGCAGAACAAACAGGGTCAAGTCCTTGGCTTTACACAGGCAGATTATTTTAACTAGAATCCACAGTCATTCCCGTTAATTCAACAAACCCCAGGAGCGTGGGCACTAAGAGATGCAGGAATTGTTTTGTTAAAGAGTTCTGGAGGCGAAAACTATCAAAGCTGTTCTGTGAAGAAGCTTGAATAACTGAATTCTAGTTTCGCTAATGGCTTCAATGAACCTTCAACATCACTGCAAAACCAGATGTTTCATCTTCACATGGAATATAGTTTTCCTAATGTAAGATCTGATCAATTACTGTGACAGTCAGGATCAACTTAATCCAGAGAAAGGACCACATTTTGATCTTTTTTGGTCTGGAAGATAGAGAAATGGCCTGAAATCTTTCTCATAGGGCAGCTAAGGTCCTCCAAGATGCAGAGTAATCTTTAGAAAGTGTGATAGACTTGCACTCGCTAATTATCTTTTTTTGTCCAGTGCTCTGGCATGTCCCTGCCTGCGAAATTATACAGAGGGCAAACTTTGCTCTTCTCTCTTCCTCTTCCCAGTTGAACAGAGCCCGAATCTCACCACATGGAAGATGCACCCCAAGAAGTTTGTAAACCCCAGGCAAGCACCTAAAATACTGAGCAAGTAGGTGGCACAACAACACCAGGCAAACACTGAGACTGTGTAAATCAGCAATACTTTGACTTCTCTGGGGACAATTTCACTTTCCTAAATACAGAGAAAGATTATAAACCAGTTAATGCAAGTAAGAACACACACATATTTACATTACAACCCTCTGCCAAGCACACAGATAGTCCTGTTTACTGCAGAAATAACCCATACTTCCTCTGAGGGCATCTGAACACCACTCTGGCTAAGGACAGTTGTCTAAAAATGGAAAGTTTTTTTGATTTTGGTATTTACAAGCAGTCCAGATGCCAGTAAACAAAATAGGTCAAAACTAATAGCTAGAAAACATGTCTTGCAACATACTCTTTACCTAGTCACCTACCTCTGTGAAAACACTGTGGTTAGCATTGCTCAGCAATGAAAACAACATCCACAAAGAGCAAGAGTCATCGAAGCTGGCTCCAAGAGGTGCCCTTTTCACAAGGAAGAGGCATGACGAGGGCATTCATCCACAAGAAGAACACGCAGTGATTTCAACCCCACTATTTTATAGACATCCATCGAGACAGCACCTATAACCGTCTCTAGAGCTCCACCAGAAAGAATCACTGTCCCAGCACACAATTTGTACCATCTCTGATACCTGGCTGAGAAGTATTGGCTTTTTGGGGTGTCTTCTGGCTCAGAGATGCAAAAGAGGTTTCGTGTGTCCTTGCTGCTGCTCAGGGATGAGCCAAAGGCAGAACACCCACAATCTAGTTACCGTAGACCAGATTAGCTATATAGCACCTATACAAAAATGCTGTACATTTTCAACAAAATACAAGCTAATCAACTGCTAATAAAGATGCCATTTAGAGTGCTGAATTTTACAAGTGAAGAAATTTAGCCGCTAAGATCTTGGGATGGGACAGGGCTTCTTTCACAAAGGTCACTGGCAGCCAGTGTCAAGTGCTAAGAACACTACCGAAAGGCACCAGACTAATTTACTAATTAGATACACAGTGCTATTCCCAGCCAACACTTCCACAGACTTTCCAAGGTTCACAGACTGCTGCAAATTGATTGAGGTCCACTGCGCCCGAGGGAGTTACTCTCAGATTTATACAGTCTGAACAACTGCCTTAATAGGCCTCTACAGAGATACTAACCAATACATGAATTGCTTGGTGATTTTTTTTTTTTGAAAGAAACATTATGTACCTTTCAACGCTGTATCTTCTATTACTGCTACAGAAATTACATGTTATTGGTTCCAACCTTGATAAGGAATGAAAAATTATCTAAACTCACTCTGAAAAGATACAGAGAACCAACAAACTGCCAGGAAAACAAATAACAAAAGATGCCAGTGTTGCACTGCTGATGAAAACATTTTAAGGAATGAAAACCACTGTAACCGAGTTGCAGGCGTTCCGGACCTTCTAGGTCAACATTATTGCAGAGTGCAACTAATCGAGAAAAAAAATTAAAGGCAAGTGGAAGCGCAGGTGTAAAGTTTAATGTAAAACCGGACCTAACATGTGAAGGATGGCTGCCCATGCTGAGATGAGGTAGGCAATATGCCTAGCAATGGATACTGAGGATTGCACAACTGGCACAAGAGTCTTCTCTGTTCTTGAGTCAACGTTGCTTTGCAAATGCACTCATGTTTCTCACTGTTTCTTTGTCTACTACTGTTCTTTTTCCTCATCTCCATGCTCTATAGAGCAAAAATAACATCAGCTGTATGTTTTTCTCCTTGTGGGCTACATGCGCAGGCTAATCACTGACACAAATGTATTGTTCTTGTCCAAAATCAAGTGGCAAATCAACATGGACACCCGCATTTTGACACTAAGCCAATAGGCTTTGCAGCAATACTGCATGCTATAGAAAATACATCTGCTCCCACCCCTGGTGAAACTAGGTCACCAGAAGTATTTCCTCCCGCATTATCATTTTATATCTGAACACACAGAAACTGAACTGTTACTCTACCTACCGTACAAGCTCCTAAAGACCCGTGGAACAAATCTACCTTTCCCAGCAAGGAAATGAGGCAACTGCAATCTACAGTGGCGCTCACAGCATTTTTCACAGGACAAGGTCTGGGACAAGCCAGACGCTGAGTGTTTTGCTTTGACATCTGAAAAAAGCAGTCGTAACACAAGTCCAATGTGCTTGTATCGTTTAGCCACCCACCTCGTGTCTTGCGACAGCCTTGACCAGCTTGCAAGATGCTGGGTGCCTGCTGCTTTTTCCGTTTCAAGTCAGCAGATGGTGCTTTTAGCTGGACTATCTTCCGTCTAGGCTGCTTGAAAGCCAAAGAAGTTTGGTAGGGCCGGTAAAGAGATGATCCAGCAAGCTGCAAGCTATCTGGGAAGCCTAGAAGTGGGAATAAGAGGAAAAGGATCTTCTATGAATAACCTCAGTAGTGGCTGACGTAAAGAAAGTCTGACACAAAGCTTTGTATTAAAATACAGGTGCCTTGAAGGGCCATACTTTCATTTGACGCACTACTCTATCTTAGTGTTTTGTACTGCTCTTTGTGAACAGAGAGTCTCAAACTGCCTCCAATGCACAGTCAGTAAAGACAGTGGACTCAGTTCAAGCGTATCCTGCGCTGGAGGAGTAAAACAAACTGCAAAGGGAGAAAGTGCCTGCCTAAGACTACTCCTTCCTGAAGACTGGCCCGGCAAGGGGATGCAGGCCAGAAGGCCTGTTTGCCTACTGTTCAGCATCTGAGGGCCTAGAGGAGGCCAGGGGAAGAGAATAAAGCAGCTCCGTTTATTTATAACTCCCTTTCTTCTGTCTTTTTGTGACTAACTGAGCCTGAGGTTGGACTTTCAGTGTCAAAACCTGAGCAAGTTAAATGCATTTTAATAATATTATTGATAATATTATTGACAATGTTATTACAATAATATTAACTCTGTAAATGTGATTGTTCATATTCTTTAAATGTATATTCTCTCTGCCTTTTTATCAAAAATTATCTCTTTCTTAAGCTTTTACAAAGATTCTGAGCGCCTCTCTGTACCTCTGCTCTCTGCCACACACAGGTGCTGCAACCCACAGCCAGGGAATCGCAGGGGCAGCTCAGACCTGAGGTTGCCCTACACCAGCCAGGATGGGCCACGTGCCAGGGCGTCCCACACACAGCTGAGGCGGAGGCACCGTTGTGCTCTCTGCCTCCCTGCTCTTATGGGCCAGGCAGGAAAGGCAGAACTGGCTGCGTGGCCCTCAGTCTAGTTTCTAAACCACGTGAGAGCAAAAATAACTTACTGCGTTTGCCATACAGGTTCACTGAACCATTTCCAGACTCCTGGGACTGACTGCCCCACTTGTCATCTTTCCCTTTCTATTCTTGCCATAATAAAACTGTAATTTTTCAATCATTTCCTTTGTTCTTTCGAGGGACTGCCAGCATTCTGGCTTCTGTAACACTGAACAGAGCAGAGTACAGGGACAACCTGTCCACACTCATAACCTGCTACACTGCCCTTTCCTTTCAACAAGCCACCCTCTACCTGCATAGCCAGCTACTCATTTTAAGACTGAGCACTGCTGCACCATAACCTGGATGGCGTCAAGAACAATAGCCAAACTGAAGGCTCTTCTCAAAGGTTTCCATTTGACGCATGTACTTGTGGCATCCTGATATTAAAATAACAATAATAAAAAACAGAGATATGCCACTTTCAAAGGTCTTTTGTAGTAACTGAGAACTAACACAAATGTTATTCTAACATCCTCTCAAGCAAATCTGTAATATGTTTCAGTCCAATATGGAAAATATTTCAATGCATGAGAAGCTCTACAGCAGTTTCCTTGTTGTTCTACAGAATAAACATTGTCAGAAATATTTTAACTTTAGCCTGGCTGATTGGTGATATTCAATGTGTTTCATAAATCTAGCAAAGATCAAAGCAATTGAAGTCAAACTACAGAGTGCTCATTGGATACTAATATGCAGGGAAAACCAGAGACAGTTGTTAGTCCTAAGCACGTAGCAGCTAGCCAATATGCCTTTCCCGGTTTACCGCCACAGCAAATGACAATGCAAAAATGATACTAGGCAGAAGACTGGCAGAAGATCTGCAAACAGCATAAAGGAGTTTGGCTCTCCACAGTTCTCTTAGCTGTGCCTCCTGCAGTTTGTTATAACATCATTCACACATGGAAGCAGATGGTATGCTACGTATCAATTTACTATGCCTCTCTTTCACAGATTTTTTCAGCTCCGTCTGTGCATTTTTATTCAAAAGGGGACCATATGGTCCCTGTGAGGTAGTTTATAAATAATTGTATATTTACAGTAGCAGTCGAAACCAAAGTCACATGCTTACCTTCAGGAAAGCAGCCAAAAGTAGCTGGGTAGTATAGGGTTTTGATTGAGTTCTTCAGTACGGCACAGCAATATGCAATTAATAATTAAACAGAAATTGATTTCACATGGCCTTCCTGGCTGCATTTCTTCTGCTATTGCTGCAAAACACAAGGTTCCTAATAGTGCTGGTCAAAGAGAGACGGGGCTGTGCAGGCATCACCTCCCTCAGCAATGGCCACAGTGATCCCACTCCCCAGCTCTGCCAAGTGCTGGATTAAGCTCTCGTGAAAGAAGGTGTAAGAAAGATGGTGCTATGTCACTAGAAGACCTTCCTTTACTCCATCCTCAAAGTCTGCAGGGGCTCGTTTGAACATCAAGGCCTCTCCACCCCCCAAAAGAGCTGTTTTCCAGGTACAGACAGCTGGAGAACAGCAGATATCCAGCTAACAGCCCTCTGGGGCTTCAAGGCCCCTGCAGACAATACTGTGCCGGTGCCTCCTTCTGCTTGCACTTCCCACTTCTTCCCCACATACTCATTAACTGCATCTTATTTCAGTCCCAATGAAAAGCAAATTTACCTTAATAAAAACACAACTATCCAAAGAGACGAGATCAAAACTACTTGTATAAAGCCTCTACCTTTTTCGGTGTAGTGGTGACTGAATTAATACCCATCCCTGCCCTGAAAGGTGAATGTTTTCAGCACTGCCTTTTTTTTGCATGTAAAGAATCAAAGACACAAAACTGCACCTCCCAGATATCACGGGAGGCTGCGCAAGGTCAGATTTTCCAAATGCTTGGTCTCCTCCACTAGGGATAAACTGCCAGAAGAGCTGAGCTCCTACTTACAGACATAAATAAAAGTAAATTTTTCTAAAGTGCCTCACGTTGCTACTGCTGGCCAGGATGCCAGTGAGAGCTCTCTTCCTGCGTTCAGTGTCTCTTTGAAAATCCTCATTGCTCATCTGTGGGCTTAACTGGGGATGCTGGGGTAAACATGATGTTCTGGCTCCTCACTCCCTAGTCCCACACCTTAAGCATAAGATCTGGACTCTTCTGGTCACAAAAAATCCTGTAGTCCAAATCTACTTTATTCTCCCCACCCCCAGACACTGTTCTCTGCGGTTTTTTTTTTTGTCTAGGAATTAATACCATATAAAAATGAAGATAAAATTGATTTAATCTAGGCAGCAAAGTTACAATTTGCTTTACATCCCATTCTCTATTACTTCCACTGCTGATCGGTAATGAGATTTTCTTTTCATCACGATCCTCTGGGTTGATGCCTAAGAAGTGGGCTGTGGGATGTGATTTACAGAGCTAAGAGGTAGGATTAGATAGGTTATGTAAGTAAGACAGCTTAATCAATCATGAACAAAATTTAGACTCATTCTGACGTTGTATTGAACCCTGCCCTCTCCCCTCCAGCCTGAGAAGAAAAATTGCAGATATCCATGCAATAATTTGAGAAGTCACTTTCAGGCACTGTCCTTCGTACTCTTTTCTAGCCTTGCTGTTAATGCTGCCAGACGCTGCTGAGATTTTTTGCTTCAGCTGTCCAGCATTTTCATCAGTACGACATATATTCATACATGCTGATGAGTTCCTCTCACACCAGTATGAAAGGAAAGTAATATAATATACACATGCAGTCCCCGTTGATTCATGGGCTTCAGTGGTAAGTAAATTTGGATGCAGGCCAGGCCAGAAGTTGCCCCACCGAGCACGCGGTGACCACGCGGACAAGCACAGCCAGCCAGAAGCTGTCCAGGGACGATGGTGGGGCTAGAAGAGAAGGAAGGGGCTGGAAGAACAATAGAGCAGGCAGAGTTGCCCGAAATTGCCACTTTGTGAGGTGGTTGTAGCATGGTCTTCTCAGTAAAAGGGCAACGAGAGTTCTCCATAGTGTGTGCCTATGTGTGCGAGAATACGAGGTGGACAGGCCGCGTAGGCACCAGAGGAGTGCGAGATTTCCTATCCTTCCCTGCCCAGCAGCTGAAGGAACTGAGTTTCGGTTAATTCACTCCACAAACCGCTTGCAGCAGCTTGAACCGTCATGTGGAAATCTATCGCAAAGGACTTAATTGATAAACTTTTCTTCACTGGATGTAAAGTTTCTGCCCGCTTTCACACCTTTGTTATTTAAAAAGTGAGAAGGATGGATTGTTTCTCATTGTTTTTCTTTTACAGCCTGCAACAACCAGCTGCTTCACCGTAACCGAGCGAAGTACAGATTAGGGTGTTTGTAGTATATCAGGAACTAATATCTGATTCCACAAAAATGTTTAGGCTCCTTGTAATAAACGTAGACCGCAGGCTCGTCCTAGACTTCAGAACTGAAATACCTCTGAAGATTTAAGCGGTCATATCAGAAAAACAGTGAAACTAATTATACACAGAGAGCTATCATATGCATAAAACAGTTTAAAAGTAGATTGCTCCTTGCTAGTCTCTTTCACTAGCAATTATTTTGATGCTTTTTGTGCTAACTGTTCAAACTCTTTTTCACTTTACGGGATTCCCCTAAATGTTCCAAAGCAATGTTAGACACAAATACAGCAGAACAGGATTGTGCTTCTGTAAGAGATCCAGAGAGTAAAAAACTGACATAAAAATGAGAAATATAATTTTTTGTCTAAACTAATTTACTATGTTAAAATAAGAAAGCGACATACCTGGAAAATATCGATTTTTTTTTTTAAGTATTATAGCTTCCTGTAATCTGTAATACGATTGATTTAGCAATCTTACCACTAAGGGGATAGATCTGTTTTTAAACATATGTGACCAGATGGTACATTGCTGTAAATAATGATTTTACTGATATCACTGAAGTTGGTTACCTTGGGGTAATTGACAAATTGTTTCAATAGTGTCTGTCCTCTATTTTTATCTTTACTCCAAAACTCCTGGCATAGCAAAATAACACCTTCCACAAAGACAAGAAATTCATTGACTGCATATTATAAACAAGCTATTGTTAAAATAAATTGAAGTCTCTTAACTCTTAACAATAGCAGGTCAGACGTATCCGACCTTTGTGGGTGGGACTTTAATTATGCCCTCTATGTTTAAGAAAGTACAATATTGTAATAATATTATTCATCACATACCAGGAGTTCCATCAAAGGCTTGACAATCACAGGAAACAATGCACATCCTCACTTACAGTACCATTACAATGCTAAATATGTCGGGTCATATAAAGCCTGATCCTGTGAAGTTTTGGCGTCATCTAATAGGAACTAACAATATCTCTGCTGGGCCCTTTCCCTGAGGGACTGTCATTGGGCTCAGTGCCCCGTTGACAACTTGCAGCCTTTAACCCTCCCCAGAAAAAAGAGGATAACTGGGATAAAACTCCAGCAAAAAGAAGTGTTATTGATCCTGTAAAAGAAGTGTTTGTTGAGGAAGAGAAGGAAGGGGTGTGAATCAGAGGTTATCTCAAGGGGAAAGGCAGAGACAAGTAATTTATAGCCTGTAAAAGACAGAAGGCGTGTTGGAAGGATGGGGATTGTAACGTGACATTAAAGTAGTGTCTCGCCAGAGTTTGCGGTTTCTCATCAGCAGCACAGTTATGAATTTTCGTTCCCAGACACCAAATAATTTTCTCAAAGAATGACATGCTGCCATCTGCTGCTTAGGGGTACTAGTGCATGACTGCGATTTCATCCCGGCACGGACAGGGCTGTGCATCAACACAGCTCATCGGCCGGGCAGCCGCTCATCTCCCCTGGGCAAGCTGTGGTGGGCTGAAGGGCGCTCCCAGTGATACTGGTGATCTATGAATCGAGCGGGTTTCAGATCTTGTGTCACCTCGGTCTAATTCACCGAGAATTATCTATCTCAATTCACCTGACTGGAAGTGATGAGCAATAAAATCTGATCCCTCCTTGATATGATTTGGCTAATTACTACTTGCTTGCTAATTAATTTTGAAACAATGCTATCATAGTGAACATGACTGTTATCTGAAAGGAGCTACTGTAGCAACCTTTTTTTGCTAGAAATACACAATACTGCAGTACACTTATACATCTCGTTCACAGACAGTACTATTCATAGAAACAATCACAATCTAATTTTTAACTGTAATATGAATTTTAGTTCCTGTTGAAATACTGTTCGGGTGGAAATTAGGCGTTCCATTCAAGCAGCTGGAAAGTTAGATTTGTTCTCTAAACTAATGCTTTAACTGTAGCTCTAAACCAATGCTGGGTCTGTAGCTGGGGTCCTACACCTGCTGGCATTCAACCCCTTCTATTTAGCTTGCTGAACAGCTTGCTAAATCCCTTCCCTGTGGAGAACTGCTTTTCTGGGTTTGCTCTCTATTTGAAGGCCTACTGATCACTTATGTCTGGAAGAGACCAAGCAGGATACCTGCCAGCAGTTTGGGAGGCAACACTCCCTCCAAAAGCGAGCAGCATCTCTCAGGACGCTTTGGCCTTCCTCTCCCCAAAACCAGCTCCACCATGTGGCCAGTTCAGCTACTTTTCATTTTCTATTACTCGAGTCAGGTACTGGCCCCTTGCTGACTGCTCTACAGGAGCTGCCCGGGAAAGACTGTCTGAAGTATGTTTCCAGCTGCTCCTCCTGACCTCCATTTGGAGAAAATGCCTATTGAAGGAGGATTTTGCATCTTTTCCCACAATTATCTAAGTAATTAAAGCCTTGGAAAATACGGACAATTTTAGCTAGAATATACATCTTTTTTTTTCCATTTTAAATTTTCAAGAATTAATAGCCATCCCAGAGTCGATTGAACAGCCATTTTCCCTCTAAGAAAACAGAAATCTGATTTCCTGATACTTTCCTGATCTGTTTCACCAGAACTCACTTAGAAATCTCTGCAAACCACTGCTGCAGGCAGCTTTCCCAGGCAGGGTGGGCGCCTGCTCACAAACCAGCTGCCCCGGCGCACTCTGCAGTTGTCTCCCACCACGTGCCAGCGCAAGGGCTTGGCTTGCTCGGCTGCCACAGTGGGGTGGCGTCACCAGAGCATGAGCTCCATGCATGGGAGGGCTGCTTGCCTCTCCTACTGCAAAAAAGGAAGCACCCAGAAGCAGGCAGGTGCCTCCCAGAAAGCTGGTACATTGGCCCTGAGATAGGGAAGATGGTTGACAGGAAAAAATAAGCGCCCTTATACTAGCTGCTTAAAATGTTTGTTTTGAGCAGCAAACACTACTGCACCAAACCTAAGGACCGTCACACCTACCGGATGGACTCAGCCACGCATTGAATGTCAAATTGAGCAAGTCACTACTGACTCCACAGAACAGCTTAGTGCAATTAACACGCACAAAATCTAGATGTGCTCCCTCAGCAGAAATGTGGCTTTCTATTTTATTAAAACTTTATAACATGTCCTTCCTACCAACCTGAGAGGATGGCATTTATATGACCTACTTGGCCCTCCAGTCTAACAATCTGGACTTTCTAAAGAAGTTCATCTAATTTGCTAGCATTTTCTTTTCTTTTTTCCTGTATCCACTTGAATTTTTCCTGAGAAACAACTCGATACACAACCATTCAGTATGGATCAGAAGGATGCTTTCAGGGTGCTAAAGGCCCATGGGCCATGACAGGCAATGCCTCACCAAAGGGGTTGCTGAGGCCTGGGCAGAGGGCAGTGAGTTGAAGGCACACCTAAACAGGTCTGCAGTAACAGTGAGGTATTGGGCTAAGACGATAACTAAGAGAACGTTGGTTCCTTTGATAGTTGGGCTAATTGGGTTTGATAACTCAAATCCCCTCTGATTTTTGGCATTATGTGATAATTGCAACCCATTCATGGCTTTTTATCTCCCGGGTCTGATGAGGAGAGAATGGCTTTTCCTTTCAGACGCTACGCCAAATTTCATCTCTGAGTCCTGTGAGCCTTGCTTGGGTGACAGGTTCAGATCATGGCTGCCCTGCCTGCGGCATGACCCTGAGGCTGCTCTCCCCGGCAGCCCTGAGGGCCACCAGGAGAGAGGCTCTGCTCAGCCTCTGCTCAGGCTCAAGGTTGGCTCAGGCTCTGCTCAGGCTTTGCTCAGGCCCGGCCGGGGAGCTGGCAGCGCGCAGGGAACTGCACCCTGGGGCTCAGAGTCTCACAAGACCTGCCTGTGGCCACTCTGCAGCAGAAGGGAGCTTCAGTAGGTACCCAACTTACTGAAATCCTATTGGAAAGGTTATTTTACTATTTTTAGCTATTAGTTACGAGTGTAAAGGTGCTTACAGCCTTGGTTAGATTTTCTTTTAGCATTTTAAATTCAAAGGACTGAGAAATGTCAGGGGGAAAAAAGCCCCACTGGAAAAGAATCCTAGCTTATCTGCCGAGAACCATTTCTGAGTGTAACCATAGGAGAACAAAATAAAACAAAATAGCCTACAGGCATGTGATGATGGGCCTATGAATAATTATTTAGGTGTTTCATTTTATACCCTGTGAGTCATCTCAGTGATTCAACAGATCTCTTCACAGTGCATAAAGTTAAGCAGCCCCTCCAGTGCTGCCAGGACGGTGGCTGTGTCAGCTTGCACGCTGTGTAACATTAGCAACCCGTCCACCTAGCTGCATTTTTCCATAATGTCAACCCATGCAGCTACAGACAAGCGGAGGCTCGTTGAAGCTATTTTGGGGGAAGTGCCAGAAACTATTTCTTTCAACAGACTTTTGAACATATTGCACTGTTATTCTTAAAGTATATTAAGTGGGCTACACTTACAGCGGATATTTAATTTTTGTTATGGGTAGAAAGGCTGATTATTACGCACTAAAAATACACCACCGGTATCATATATGATTAAGGGATGTTCTTTTCAGTGGTGCCCTTATTAGTGAATGTGCTATAAAAACTGCGTTTATTAGATGGCTAACAGCACTTCAGTTTATATTGGACCATTAGCCAGCAACCTCATGGGTGACTGTACTGTTACCGGTTGATCAGCTGCAGATTATTGTCTAGGGACTGCAATAATGTAGCCCAGTTTTGGCGCAGTAAATCACCAACGTCCAAATTATGTCATCAACATAAAATATTTGATAATAATATAAAACAAAGAAGCTGTTTGGAAAAGGTGACAATGGTAGTTCGGGCACTGATGTAATTCATGTGGGCTACGTAGTAAATATTTTGAAATATGGAACTTAATTTTTAAGTTACGGCCAAATTTGTTCTTATTTTAGTAATTTGGATTATTGCCAATTGTGCTGGGACTTGTCATTTGCTGAATGCATTTAAAGAATATATTTGAAAAAAACATACATAACTTTACATCTAGTTAATAGAGGAAATAGTCTGAAAGTCCTCTGAGAACCTGCCCCGGCCCTCACAGCTCGTACCTCAGAACAATCACTCTTTCCAATTGTGCAGTGTTCACCCACATTTCTGTTTTCCACCTTCTCTGTGAAAGACCCACGCAGTCAACAGAGGAAACCAACAGGCTGACTAGACAGACTCAGACTTGCCAAAAACATGAAATGAGCCATCTCAAGAGAGAAAGAGTCTAGTAGAATCAGCTTTCCTTGATACTACTTATGCAACTCTACCAGCACTACCAAAAGTGACCGGGGATTGTCTCCTACCATGTCTGGGTGTCTCCAGACAAACTCGGGTGACTTAGTCGGGGCAACTGAAGAGGTTCCCCCCTCTAGTTATCTGTCTTTCCCTTTCGCTGAAGGTTACCACCTCCAGAGTCAGCAGAGCCATCTTTTCAAACATCACCACCATTCATCATCCTGCATATCAATGTAAAACACTACCAGTTTGAGATTTGTGGTTGTTTTTTTCCTGAAATGGTACTTTCAGAAGAGGGACAGCTTACAGAGGAGGGGAAGGTAGCTTCTCACATTGCTTTGGTATGAATGCCCAGATATTTTCAGGCGAAACTGTCCTGCGTCAGGTTCTGTAGCTTCCCCTAGATCCAGTCTAGTGACATGGCAGGTTGAATTTCAGAGAATCTTGTTCGTACTGCAGTTATTGTAGAGTTCCTCAACAGCAGCAACTACAACAGCAGTAAATTTTGCAAAGAAGTCTAGAGTCGCTAACACCTCAAGGAGAGGGAAATGATACTGCAAGACTCAAAATGCTGTAAAACTGAGGAGGAAAAGGATTTCAAGACAGATTTGTTTTGTTTTGCTTCATTTTCTGAACACCTTTGAACTGTAGTAGTTAATATTTTGGAGAAAATAAATCTATGGTAAAAATTCAGCATTTTAAATGAAGTATGCACAGCTGTTTTGCAGCAGAACCAGCAAAGGTCAAAACAGTGTTTCTGACATCTCAGAGATAATACAAGGAAAAAGATCAGACAAATCAGCCTGGCCCCACTTGTAATGTAAAGAAGCAACTAAGAGACCTTTTACATCTGTTTAAAAAATAAAATACTTTGTTCATCATCTTTCAGATGCTCATATGAGTACAAAAATATTGATTCAAGCGGGAACAAACATATTAAATTGCAGTGTTATAATATTCTCCAGTAATGGTTCAGATTGCATAAGCTCCTGATAGATGCTGTGTTTTCATCCCTCAGAGTAAACAAAAAGAAGAGGAAAAAAAAGATAGGGAAGGAAAGCTGTTTTATAAGTTTATCCATGCAAGAGATTGCTGGTATCCAGGAGGAGTAGTGCTTGTGTCCATGGAGCCCACCCGCACGATTAAAGTTAGGAGTCAACCTGCAATCAATGTTACTATGTGACAGCCTTCAGAGAGGCTTAATTTCATAGGGTTCCTCCATTTCCGCAATAACTCCTGGTTACACCTAATTTATTACTCATTTGTAATAAAGATATAAGCTAAAGAAGCTGAATTACAGGATCACAGAATCGTTTAGGTTGGAAGGGACCTCTGGAGATCATCTAGTCCAACCTCCCTGCTCAAGCAGGGTCACCTAGAGCATATTGCCCAGGATCACATCCAGACGGGTTTTGAATATCTCCAGCGAAGGAGACTCCACCACCCCTCTGGGCAACCTGTTCCAATGCTCTGTCACCCTCACAGTGAAGAAGTTTTTTCTCAGGTTCAGATGGAACTTCCTGTGGTTCAGTTTCTGCCCATTGCCTCTTGTCCTGTTGCTGGGCACCACGGAGAAGAGGCTGGCCTCATCCTCTTGACACTCCCCCTTCAGATACTTGTACACGTTGATGAGATCCCCTCTCAATCTTCTCTTCTCCAGGCTGAACAGGCCCAGCTCTTGCAGTCTTTCTTCATAGGAGAGATGCTCCAGCCCTCTAATCATCTTGGTAGCCCTCCGCTGGACTCTCTCCAGGAGTGCCATGTCTCTCTTGTACTGGGGAGCCCAGAACTGGACACAGTACTCCAGGTGAGGCCTCACCAGGGCTGAATAGAGGGGCAGGTGCTCATCTTGCACCTGGCAATTGCTTTATCCAACTGAAGCATTTTCAAACACATGAGAAAGGTGCAGTTTACCCATCCTCTCATTAATCAGGAATATTAATGGGTATATTTAGAGTCAAAAAGAAAGAAAAGACAAGACCTTACATGAAGTGTATTAAGACAGACAGACATTTAAAATTCAGCATATAATTTTAATGTTCTTTTTTTTTTTCCTACTACTGCATGGGTAAGTACAAATTCTTTTAATATTTATATGCTTTGCATACTAAGAGGATTACAGTAAAGAGTTTCCCAAATAGATAGCTGAACCTACAACAGGCATGGGTTGAGACTGAGCACCAGAAACACTTTCAGTGCTGGCTGAAAAGGAGGCATCAAAAGTTGAGTCTTGCCAAGGGGCACATTTAGATAAATGATGAAGATAAGAGCAACCATCTATCTCAAAACCACTAATTGCTATTATTTAAGTAAATAAAAATATGCAGAGGCCAATGCAAAAGATCAAGGAACTAGAAACATGAAACAAGGACTAGTACTTTTTAAAAGGAAAATATGAAAAAAGCAGAAACGTATATTGCTTTCTACTATTCCTCAGTCTTTTCAGACTGCAAGGGTTTTAGAGTAGTGGCCTATGTCATTAAATGACTGCAATCCTGTCCCACATCCTTGGGCAGCATCTGAAGGTAATCATAATCGCAGTTATGCCCAGAAACATCCAATCCCCTGCTGTAGCTCATAGTGCCACCAGTTCCAACTGAAGTGTTGTATCTTCAAAACGTACAGCTTGCTTATGTGTCTCATGCTAGAGTTATCAAAGGTTTTTGTGACACACGTGTGGTTGACTCACATAAGCGCATACGTGTTATGCACTGTCACCCCATTTGATGAAAGTTGGACGGACAAATAACAACGTGGGAATCTTACAACTCAGTAGATGAAGCTGATACTGGAGGAAGGAATCTTTTGTTACATTTTTGCTTATTCTCTGTATTTGCACAAATGTAAAAGAGTCTGCTTCCCTAAATATTTCAGCTGTATGCTCAGCTTTTTCTTGGTGTTATGAATAACTGCTCACCCTCTCCTTCTCCTTCTCTCTCTCTCTGCCACGTGCGCTCACAGAGCAGTTCAAAACAGATCACAGCAAAACCTCTCCACCCAGAGAGTTCAAGTCCATGTATGCCTTTGATTTGGGTTTAACTTGGCTTTTACTTAGCTATCTCTCTTCTTTTAAGAGAAGGGCGGTACTTACACCCAAGGATTTCAATAATATTTATCACAACCTGTTACAGCAAGTTTGAGTGAAACACGTAAACCTGTTCAAGGTGGTAAGGTGCACCATTGCATAATGTGGTTCAATTTAAGTCTAACGTGCTAAATTAGTTCGACAAGTCACCAACCCATAAACTACAAGGCATAATTTGAAACAAGGAAAGACGGCAGGCTATTTTTACTTAGGAGTGCACTCCTAGTTTTTCGTTAGAATTTGCAAGGTATGCATATATTATACTATTGGTGTTAAATACTCCAAGCATTTTTCTGTCTTAAGACTGTGAATGAATATGGTTTGTCACACCTTAGCTGGAATGTTTGCAAAATGCTCATGGGAGCTCTTGGAATAATTAAAGAATGGTGTTTCCATGACATGAGGGTAACACCCATCCCATTTCTTCCTGGGGAAACAATATGGTTATATATTATAAATTATGGCTAATTATCTCACATCCTGTTTCCTCATTGCCCTAAACACAGGAACCTTTTCTTCTTCATGATATTCAGTCTTGCTATTAATAACATCTTTCATTTCTACAGCGGGATTTATTCCAGGGGATTCCAATGTATCTCCACGGAGCACAGTCAAAATGTGACCGCTAACTGGCATAGTGGGAGAAGAACGTTTTAGCCAAGAGCGTTATAAAATTCCTCTGATCCTATATGAAAGGATTGCTGCCGCCCACAAAGAACGGAGGATTTTTATTTTCTAGGGTTTTATCCAAGATCCTCCCCCTCAACTTCAGAGCCAGAACATACTTTAATTGAAGAGGAAACTGTCAGGAACTGACGCCCGGTTCCTGGATATGGAAATATTGTGAATCTGAAATGTATGCTGCCAAATTTTATCTGATCTGATCCCACTCGTCAAATTGGAGTTTTGCCAAAGATTATGCCAACAGAGTTTTTTGTATGTAGTTTGTTAAATGGTAAACATGGCTGTTTTAAACAGCAACAGTAGAACCAAAAGTAGCTGATTAATCCTGTTTAGTAAGTTATAGGAAGAAAAAAAAAAATCACATTACTCTTCCACTGAGCAAAAGAAGTCTGACCCCGATGTCTGAAAGAGACAGATAGGCTGGGTGACATGGGAGAAGGCTTTTAACTAGCAGTGAACCAAAGCAGAGACTTAACTCTGACAACTGTAAAACTTTTCCAGCATGGTCCTTAGCATTTACTAAAACAAATACACGAGAAAAAGAAAGTTCTCTAAACTGACTATAGACTCAAAATAGATTTTCTTCAGGTGCTAGACCAAACTTTTGCAGGCCAGTCTTTTACAAGCCTCTGCTAAAAAGCAGAACTCTTGTATTCCTCATTACCTGAGTATGTCTTGACTCATCCTGAGTAATTCCGCTGACTTTTACTTACAGAACATTATGCTATATTTCAGAATAATGAAGCTTACAAGCGAAGACATGCCGCGTGTAAATAAAAAGGCATAATATCTCAATCAGCCAAAATTTTTAAAAGAAGGAAAAATTGAAAAGCTCTAACACTAAATAATTTTATCAGTGCAGCCAAATATCCAGGGTGTCTTGAAAGACAAACTACATAACCTACGTATTTGTGTGTGTGTGTGTGTGTGTGTGTGTGTGTGTGCGCGCCCATATATATACATATATATAGTGTGGTATATATATATATACACACACACACACAAAAGACAGATTTTAAAGATTAAAAATTCCCTAAAAAGCAACCAGAATGCAAGCACCAAACACAGAGACTTCAGAAAACAATGTGATTAGAAAAATGAGATAAACCGCATGGTTTATTTCCAGTAAATTTAATGTTTTGCCTAATATATATGAACACCAGCCAAAGCTGAATTTGAAATGAAAGTAATAATCAGAATTCATTGCTGGAAAGGGGAAGAAAGAGATTCCCAGAAAAACTGTGGAAAAAGTAATCAAGCAACCCATTTGTAAGTACTTGGAAGATAAGAAGAAGATATGTAACAACCAACATTGATTTTTCAAGAACTAATGTCAAACCAATCTCATTTCCTTTTGTAGCAGAGTAATAGGACCTTTGAATAGGAGAGAAACAGCACTCCAAACATGTTTGATTTTAGCCTTTTGAAGTTGTTTAACCTAAAAAAAAAAAGAAGACCAAGATTGAGAAGGAATTTTAAAAAGTCAAGAGCAGATAAAAATCACCTGTTGCAAAGAGAAAGAGAATAATCTATTCCCTCTGCCTGTGGTGGACAAGACTAAAAGTACCAACTTATGATGTAGCAGCAAAGATCAAGGTTAGGCATTGGGAGCAGCTTTCCAAAAGTGGGAATTTTAAACCAGTGGAATAGCGTGCTTGAGGAGCCTGTGGAGTCCACCAGCAGAGATCTTGGAGAACAGACTCAATGAACAAGTAACACACACATGGCTGGTCCTCCATGGGGGCAGGGAGGGTGAATGAGCTCTGAATAAACTCTCAGAGTCCACCTCACACTTTTTTTGTATCATTTGAATATATTTACATGTATTTACATTCTTCAAAAGCTCAGAATCCAGTTGCCAAAATAGATGAATTGTTCAGTATTATTCAGAATTTCAGAGTATCTGAAATTGGACAGCAAAAATACTATGTCATCAATGGTTTTTTTGTTTGCTGGATGTTGAAAATTTCAATGGCCTTAATCAATCAATTCCAAAAGTGTCTCAATAGGAAGAACAACCCACTATTCTAAAATTTATTTCACTTTATCTCTTTCAGAGATACAATGCAGTACCAGCTGCAGCTTCAACACTCCAGAAGTAACAATTCAGGCTGCTTCAGGCTTACTACGTTGAGAAAGTAACAATAATAGGGTCAGTTGCCTGTCCCTTATTTGCCTTTGCTGCAACAGTGTGTAAATAGTAAATGGTGTGATAACATTTAAAAGGTGAAGGATAGCCTAAAGTTAAGATTTCAAATTTGCAACACAAAAATGTAAGTATTCCCATCTCCCCCTTGGCAATACTAATTTCTGCGCTCTTGGGTAAGTGCCATTTTGTTCGCTAGCAGTCCCATTCTTTACCATGTCCTACCTCCCCGCTTTCTTCATCCACCCCCGCCTCTCCTACGCTGTCTACCACATTACTATCAAAATATCTTGGGGAATCTCATCCTTTCCCTCCCTCCCCTAATAGCACACTTACTTCTAGGGTCACACTCCCTGTTTTCCCCCTCTGCAAATTAATTTGCCTTCATTCACACAGTTCTCCCTGCCCCTGACTGGAGTCTTCCAATCTCCTCTTGGCACGTTGTGTTTCTATCCGTTCTCACAATTGCATTACAAGCTCTGCTCCAGTTCATGCTTCATGCAAAGCTATCGCCCCTGGAGACCAATGAGTCAGTAAGAGTCTCAGCTTCAGGTAAGTTTCCAGCTCTCATGGTTGTGGAGAAATTCAAAAAATGGGGAGAGAGTACATCCCGCAGACAAAACAAATGACAAACAAAAAGGGCCTCCAAAGTACTTTTAAAATCATATGCCTCTTTCGGCCTGAGTAAACACCCATGATTTTTGAGTAGATCATTCCTGAGATAGCTGGAAAATGAAGAAACAGTCCCATTTAAGTCTAGCTACAAAACAACAATAGGCAAAACTAACTGCCTTTACTAGTCCCAGCCTTTATCCACAGAGGAGTTCTGGGTAGTGATGTCTATCTTCTTCAGGAATAACCTCTGGCTTCAGTCACTTTGAGAACATTCAAAGCTAAAGACCTTAAAACAGGTAAAAATAGAATTAAGAGATGGTGTTTTTACCAATCCTAAAGTGTGAAAAAAAAGTGAAATGCCAAAAATCACAAGCCTGGCTCCAAAATCATAAGATTTTTTTAAATAAGATTCTCTTTTCATTGGAAGATTCAGCTAGAAAGACTACCTAATTGGCTGGTGCACCCAGCTTTTCCACTACAAAATTGTAATGAATTGTAATGAATTTTCTTTTCCAGAAATTGTAATGAATTATTTCTGTAACCATTCACATCAACTTTGTCCCACTTTAATACATCCCTTCCTGCCATCTTCATCTCAATTCCCAATGATTTTTATCTATCCCCTCAGGCCAAATTATCCTCTCTTCTAAATTTCAGTGAAAAATACTAATGAATGCCAAGTGAGCCTGACAAAACAAATTTATGAACGTGCCTGTAATACACATTGCCCAGAGTAGCAGAGGTTTGGAATTAACAACCTTCTGCTTCTATATCCTTATATGAAACCTGAATTCCTCACTCCTTTCCTCAGACACCGAGCAGACAGAAGGAGCCACATCTCAACCTTTGTCTTCCTCCTTTGGCAGCTCTGATCGCCTGCTCACCCTTGATGAGTTAGTTCTGGGAGCAGACATCCAACTAGGCAGCAGTGTTCTTCAGCGCCAGTAGGACTGGAGATCTCTGAGAGCTGGAACTTCATGGACACAAGGAAAACTCAAGATATATTTGCCTGAGCTAGTAGCAGCAAACTCACAGATTTTTCTCTACCTCATGAGTGGTCTGCGGTATGCGCTCATCTCAAAAGGCAAACAAGAAAAGGCCAAAGGGTTGTATCTTCTGATATCTTGAAGCTGTGTGAGTAGCGCTAGAGGCCTGTGCTGGAACGGATGCTTTTGTTGTACTCATGTAAGATACAGAATCAGAGGATCAAACCTCTATGACTAGCACCTCAGAAGTGAGTGGTTTCCCTTTGTGCACCTCTCTCTCACAGTCACCTCTCTTCAGCTTCCCTGGCTCCGCTGTACAACATGGCCTGTGCAGCACCAGCAGCTGATGGCAATGTCTTTGTGACTTGTGACTGAAACAGTAAATACCAAGGCTTTCTATGCATTCTTGAGTCCCAAGTGACTTAGGAATCATTTTAATTACAAGACTCAACAATAACAAATAAATTCATAAAGCAGTTCTGTAGAGTAGGTCCTCCTTTCAGCAAAGGCATACCTCAAAGCCTGGAGAGTCAATCACATAGCTGTTTTTCTCCCATCATTCTCCCTGCTTAATTGCTTCAGTGTCTTGTTCTAGGGTCATCCTAGACTTCAGTGTATTCAAAAGGCAGCACTGAAAGTTATCTTTCTTACCTTATAACAGGGCCTTCTTTAATCCCAACCTTCAAAACAGCTTACTCCTTTCTTTAGCTGATTTCACTGAAGATTTGGGGAGTTCATTAACCTTAACTACCTTTAAAATTAGACTTACTTTAGACATTTCATCTTTGTTCTAAAGTCTGTGCTTTCCTACCTACGGCTTTAGTCTTGCTTCTTATTATATTTCCCTGCAGCCTGCTAATGAATCCAGTATCTTCCTTTCTTCCTGTGACTCCTCTTAGATGCTGTCCCTACAGGCTACTCTTACTTAATTCAAGTTCTGCTGAGTTAATCCTAAGTTAATATTCAGTCAGTAATCATGGCAACTAATAAAGTACCATCACTCTCGACACAAACTGATGTTGACACATATCCTTCTCCAGTCAGGTGGTAACAATGTCATTCTGGACATGACAAGACACTCCACCAAGTCTGTGTAGTTAGGGTAGCGGTCCTTCCTCCCATGCCTTTGCTGCTAAACCAAATGCTTTGTGCTATGGGTTCAGTTCATGGTTTAGTGTCCCACAGGCACTCCTGGCTCTCCTTCTGCCTCTGAGTGAGTCTGTGGGGAACAGTTACCCCGAACAAGCAGACTCAAACCATCTGCTAGTGCGATGACAGAGATGTATAAACATAACTGACATACAACAGAAGCTGCTTCATTGAACAAATTTTATGTTTGTTATAATCAGGACATATGGCAGTATGGCACTCCGCTCAGAAAACTTGGCTATATGAATATATAAGGATTGAATCTCGCCACTTCCGCAAGGCCTGCAAGCGCTTACCAGCATCAATCATTGCTGATACTACTTGAGTTTTAACAAACTCTTTGGGTGCTGGTATTGCCAGTGTTGCATCTTTCCACTTAGCCACCAGAAGCCTTGGGGGCAGGAATCAGGCTATTCCGAATACTCTTGGTGGCTCACAGCAAACGAGCGCCAACAGAGCCAGGCAATCTTTTGGGGCTGCACCCCCGAGAGCCCCGAGCCTCTCTGCAAGCACGCAGGGGGGCGGCCGGTTCCCCAAGGCCCAACCTCTGCCTCCCGCCGGCCACGAGGCCTCTGGCGCCGCCACCGCCAACGGCCGCCCCCGCGAGATGCAGGCCGCAGGCTGTGCCTAGGCTGGCTGCTCAGCCCACCCCCTTCCTCTCGAGCAGGACATAACGCCATAACGCCCCGAGAAACGCCCTAACCAAACATCCTTTCACTAACTGTATTTGGAAACAAAAAGGAAAAAAAAAAAAGTGCTTTTGCAGCAGGCCGCCCGCCGGCGCTGTTAGATGACGTCACCCGCCCCCTCCGCCCGGCGCCCCCCCCCGGCCGCGCCGGCCGCCAGCAGGGGGCGCCCCCGCCCAGCGCGCCCCGCCCCCCTCCCAGCCCGGCCTCGGGCCCCCGCGCCCTCCTCCCATTGGCTCTTTCCCGCACGGCGGCGCCAGCGGGTCACGTGGCTCTCTCTCCCTCCCTTCCCCCCCGCCCTTTCACGTCTGCTCCTCCCTCCCCCCCCCTTTCAAGAGGGATCTGGAGGACCTTTCCCACAATGCTCTCGCCGGCGGCGCGGGACGGTTTGGAGGCGTCTCGCTGCCGGCTACGCCGCCACGCCGCTGCTCGCCCGCCCGCGGCGGAAGGCGGTTGGGCAGCGCCGCCGCGCGGCCCCCGCGGGCGCTGCGCACTCCCCGCGCACGCGGACATGCGGCGCGGCCGCCGCTGAGCCCGGCGCCCCTCGGAGCACAGGCGGAGGCGGCGCGCCCGCCCGCCCCTCCCGGCCGGGGCAGGCGCTCCTCGGCCGCGGCGGGCGCCGCTCTCGGAAGCCCTGAGGCGGCGGCGCGGGCAGCCGGAGCCCCAGCCCCCCCCTCCCCCCCCACCCTCCATGTTGGTGGCCGCGGCGCAGTGACCGCGCGAGGGGCCGTCGCGGTGCCAGGTAGGCGGCGGCGGGAGGGGCCGGGGCAGCGGGCGGGCTCGGCGGGAGCCGTGCGGCGAGGGAAAGTAGTTCGGGCCCTTTCCTGACGGGGGGCGGCAGCGGCGAGGGGTGCGGGGAGCGGGCTGGGGGGGCCCGGCGGGCGGTGCGACCCCCCCTCCACACACACACACAGCCCCGGCTCCCCCTGGGGCCTTCACCTTCGCTCGGAGCCCGCCGGGGCGGCGAGGCTGCTCCCTGGCCGCGCTGCGCGGGCAGAGGGCGGGGTTTGTTGCCCGCTCCCGACCCCGGGCTTTCCCCTCCTTCCCTTCCCTTCCCCTCGCCTGCCCTGCGCTGCTCGGCGGCGTCGTGGCGCCGGCCGGGAGGCTGACCGCAGCCGGTGCGGCGTGACAGGCCGCTGCCCCGCCGCGGGGCCTCCGGGGCGGCTCTGGGCCGCCCGGCTCGTCTCCTGGGGCGAGAGCGAAAACAAAGCGGGGCAGCTGCCGCCGGGGCTGCGCGGGGGCGGTTTGCCGCACCCTGGAGAGCGCCGGCCCCTCGGCCTGCCCCTTCCTCGCTTCCCGGCGCCGAAACCGCCCGGCGAAAGCTTTTGTGAAGTAGTAACAACAAGACGAGGAGCCCTGCGTCGTGGTGATGTGTGAGTGAGATTCACGTGGAGACATTCTTGTTGCAGCGCTGATGTGAACAAAGATCCTATTCAGGGGATATAATGCTGGTCCTCTTCTCTGGAGCGAAAAGCTTTCTGCAAAGCGGGTTCTGAATTAGCTGCTTATAAATTTTAAATATCGGCACGTTTACTGGATTACTGGTATTCAGGTAGCAAGAGTTACTTTAAGGCTTTACTGTTATGGAGGAAGTTACATGGAGAGACCAAAATAAAGTCCTGCTCTGCTCTCTGACTATTGAAAAATCGAGACTAACAAAGTTAGTCGAGCTGTACTGAGTAACACTGGAAACTGGAAAAGATAACAACTATCAAGCCAGTGAGAGACTTTCTGTTTTATGTTTTCTAAAGTATGCTGTGTCCTAATTTTTTTCCTCTAGTATGTATTAAAGAATATTATTAGACTGAGCCCCAAATATATCTTATCTTTGATAAACTCCATGTTTATAATTTCAAAGCGGAATGATTTTAGGTAAGACTAATCCTGGTCCCTTTCCTCCCATAATACTTTTATTCTAGACTGCAAATGGATTTTAAGGTTTTTAAGAAGAATGAAATACAAATAACTGTGTGAAGAGTCAGGTACTGATGTTTAATATCAGTAACTAGATATGGTTGGCAAAGAAGCATATTTAAAAAATGGCAAGAGCTTATTAAGGCTGTTCACGTTGAAGTAATGACTTGCATAACAGATTGAAATGCTGCTTATTAGTGAACAGCTATCTTAAAGTTGTGATTCTTATAGCCTTTTACGGCTTTGGTAATCTTAAGTGGAGATTGAGCCACGTTACTGTATGGTGTAACGTTTGTATATCATTAATCTATTTGGCTTTTAATTCAGCTTCCAAGGATCGTAGTTTTAAGTGAAATGTAGTTTAACTTAGAGTTTTACATGAATGTGGAAAGCCTCTTATGCGTGGAAGAGGAAGAATGGGAGAAATCTTTATTCCTTTTGTCATGGTTCCTTTCTATTTCAACAGAAATAAGTATTAGGTTTCTTAAACGAAGTCCGTATTGTTTGGTTTATCATCCATGATAATCTTTCTCTTAACTGGAATGCTGCAGAGATTCACAAAGTAGAAAAACAGACTAGCATCCTCTTTAGCTGTATAAAGAGGACCTGGAAATGATCCCAAGTACTTTTTCAAATGTTTTCCTTAGAATTTCTAGAAATATGATATCTATTCTGTTTTTGCCTCTATCTCTTACAGGAGATGGGAAGTAGATTGGGGAGTTGGTTTGTTTGTTCAGAAGCGACAATGTCAAATCTCTTGCAGCTTTCCTTCTAGTAGCTTGCAGTTGCTAATGTGTCAACTTTCAAAGCAATAAATGACCCAAGTAAGAAATAGATCACTTTTGTTTCATGTTCCACTCACGTTGAAGTGCGTTTATGAATAATCTTCAGGCATATGCAGAATGGACAATAACTTTGCAGCTTTAGGAGAAAAATAACCTCTCTCATCCAAGTGGTCCTAGAAGAGGATGTCTTTCAGACCCACTGTAAACACAATAAAACCATGATCACCGGTTCCTTTCATATTCAGGTTATCTTTTAAGATCAGGAGTGCTTCCTCAGGAATTTGGTGAGTGGATTTTTTTTAAACTACACTTTGACATAGTATGTGAGGACTGTTGAGTTTGACTTAACACTGAAATTGAAATATATGCTACTGTTACTCAGCTATCACTTCTGAAACATCCAGATGATAGAAGTTAACTTCATGCTCTCAGTGACTGTAGTTTGACAAACTTTATCTATGACATCTAGC
This sequence comes from Struthio camelus, assembly GCF_040807025.1. Lineage (NCBI taxonomy): Eukaryota > Metazoa > Chordata > Aves > Struthioniformes > Struthionidae > Struthio > Struthio camelus. The sequence continues at coordinate 35,543,460 of NC_090942.1, read as the reverse complement.
CTCTGGTCTTACAGAACTTGTTGCATATGGTGCTGCTCCAGATGCATGGTGGTCCTGCTCTGGTTACAAGCGTCTGTTTTTACCTATTACAGGAATTCTAGAGATTCAGTGGAAAGCTAGCATAAAACCTACACAGCTTCTGTCTGGTATCCTTTGCAGAATGACCTCAGTTTTTCTCACTGTCCTGATTATTATGAAACAAAACAAAATAATTTACTAAATGAAGCCATCTTTAACTAGCTTAAAATGTAAGTGTGGCTTTATTTCAGTTAATGAAATTTAAAACCTTCATATATGATATTAAAGAAAAAAACACAGCTGGGGAAGTTTGATAGCTATACCAGAATTCTTGAAGCCTTGCCTATTACAAACCCACTGGTCAGTGGTGAGAATTTTCTTGCAAGTGACCTCAGATAAGGGTGTGGAGGAAACATTCCTTTTTAATAGTGATAAAACATCTAGTCCAGTTACTGCTAATAACTAAATCAATTATTTAGTGCTGACAACCATTGTTATCAGCTTAGATGAACAAATTCTGAAATGGTTGCAATTAATCAGATAAAGTTTAGCTAAGATTAAAGTAGATTTATACGTCTCTGTTGCTGAGGGGTTTTTGCCTCTTTTGCAGACCTAGAATAGTGTTGAATTGATTTATAGCTTAAAGTATTCTGTGAAGAGCACTTCAGAACAGGGTTAACTTGTGAATTTTCAGCCATGTAGGCACATTTTGTTTCTTCTGTACATACTAGTCCACCTTTGTACATACTAGTCCCCCTTGGCCAAAAGGACAGTGACCATGGTCTGAGAGGATGTGAGAGTGCAGTGAGATTGCCTTCTCATTTTTCTTCCCTACTTGTTTGGTCCTCTTCCTTCTGTCCTCACCCCCCAACGGTGAGGAATGGTGCATGGTTTACAAGCAGAAAGACCACGAAGGCCAGGAAGGTTTTTGGGTCTGAGAATCACTTGATCTTTGTATTTTGGACCCTTTAAGTAGGATGATGGGAGGAATACAGGGACGTTGTCAGAGTGTGCAGGGATGCAACAAGGAAGGCTTAGGCCCAGTTGGAATTAAATCTGGTAAGAGATGTCAAGGACAACAAGAAGGAGTTCTTCAAATACATCAGTAGCAAAAGGAAGCCTAGGGAGAATGTGGGCCCGCTGTTGAATGGGGTGGGTGCCCTGGTAACAAAGGATATAGAGGAGGCAGAATTATTGAATGCCTTCTTTGCCTCAGTCTTCACTGCTAAGGCCAGTCCTCGGGAATTCCAGACCTTGGAGACAAGAGAGGAAGGCTGGAGAAAGGAAGACTCTCCCTTGGTCGAGGAGGATCGGGTTAGAGATCTTTTGTCCAAACTTGACATCCATAAATCCATGGGCCCCGATGGGATGCACCCACGAGTGCTGAGGGAGCTGGCGGATGTTATCGCTAGGCCACTCTCCATCATCTTGGAAAGGTCCTGGAGCTCAGGAGAGGTGCCTGAGGACTGGAAGAAAGCCATTGTCACCCCAGTCTTCCAAAAGGGCCACAAGGAGGAGCCAGGGAACTCCAGGCCTGTCAGCCTCCCCTCCATCCCGGGAAAGGTGATGGAACAGCTCCTCCTGGAGGTCCTCACTAAGCATCTGAAGGACAAGAAGGTGATCAGGAGTAGTCAGCATGCATTCACCAAAGGGGAATCACGCTTGACCAACCTGAGAGCCTTCTCTGATGGAATGACTGGCTGGGTAGATGAGGGCAGAGCAGTGCATGTTGTCTCCCTGGACTTCAGCGAGGCTTTTGACACTGTCTCCCATCACATCCTCCTAGGTAAACTCAGGAAGTGTGGGTTGGATGAGTGGACAGTGAGGTGGATTGAGAAGTGGCTGAATGGCAGAGCTCAGAGGGTCGTGGTGAATGGCGCAGAGTCAAGTTGGAGGCCTGTGGCTAGTGGTGTCCCCCAGGGGTCAGTCCTGGGTCCTGTCTTGTTGAACTTATTCATCAGTGACCTGCAGGAAGGGACAGAGTGCACCCTCAGCAAATTTACTGATGATACAAAACTGGGAGGAGTGTCTGACACACCAGAAGGCTGTGCTGCCATTCAGAGGGACCTGGACAGGCTGGAGAGCTGGGCGGAGAGGAACCTCCTGAAGTTCCACAAAGGCAAGCTCAGGGTCCTGCACCTAGGGAGGAATAACCCCCATGGCCCAGGACAAGCTGAGAGCTGACCTGCTGGAAGTAGCTCTGTGGAGAAGAACCTGGGAGTCCTGGTGGACAACCAGTTGTCCTTAAGCCAGCAATGTGCCTTTGTGGCCAAGAAGGCCCATGGGATCCTGGGGTGCATGAGGCAGAGCGTTGCCAGCAGGTGGAGGGAGGTGATCCTGCCCTTCTCAGCCCTGGGGAGGCCTCACCTGGAGTGCTGTGTCCAGTTCTGGGCTCCCCAGTACAAGAGAGACATGGCACTACTGGAGAGAGCCCAGCGGAGGGCTACCAAGATGATGAGGGCACTGGAGCCTCTCTGCTATGAGCTAAGGCTGCGAGAGCTGGGCCTGTTGAGCCTGGAGAAGAGAAGACTGAGAGGGGATCTGATCAACGTGTACAAGTATCTGAAGGGGGGGTATCAAGAGGATGAGGCCAGTCTCTTCTCCGTGGTGCCCAGCAACGGAGAGGACAAGAGGCAACGGGCAGAAACTGAACCACAGGAAGTTCCATCTTAAACCTGAGGAAAAACTTCTTCACTGTGAGGGTGACAGAGCACTGGAACAGGTTGCCCAGAGAGGTAGTGGAGTCTCCTTCGCTGGAGATATTCAAAACCCGTCCGGATGCGATCCTGGGCAATGTGCTCTAGAGGTCCCTGCTTGAGCAGGGGGGTTGGACTAGATGATCTGCTGAGGTCCCTTCCAACCTAAACGATTCTGTGATGCCCTTGAGCAGGGAGTTGGTCTACAGCCATGAAATACCAAATGGAGAACAAGCTCCTGAAAAGATGGAAGGTGAATGTGTGCATGTCTTTCTGTTCCCTAAAGCTGCAACTTTGCTGTCCTGAACAGTTTTCCATTGCATTTCTTTCTACACCTAGGTCTGATGGAGAGCCAAAGCCAGGGTGACTACCTTGGAGAGGCTCTCAGTGGTTGAATACATCACCTCTAGTTCAGTGGCCCACATCAGATTCACCAAACAATTTTTCTCTGTCAAGAATAAACAAAGTTAAGGAAAATGCCTCTTACTTTTGGAAATGTATTGCTTTCCTACAGCTTGTCTCTATGGCACTTCTGATTGATACGTTTTCCTTAAGATGTTTAGTTGGCAAAGCAATCAAACTTCAACCAAATGTGGCAGTTGTCATTTATAGGCTGGGGAAATAGTAAACTGACTTGACAAAGGATGATTTGATTATCTGCTGAATAGGAAAGATAAATATAGTATAAAATGCATTGAATCAGGTAACATATATACAAATCTAACGTCTGTATATGTTTATGTTGTGCTGAAATTACTATTTTTGCCTTTTCACCTAAATCTCTGGCGATATTATCTTTTTATGAACTAGTGCTCTCTCTCAAAATATCTTGATTAAACAAGTAGTATTAGTCCTTCTTTCCAGGAGATTGTAAAATATGAGTTGTATCTTGTCAGATGTTGGATCATTTTAATTTGGAGTTTTCTGCAGTTTTCTATAAAGTTTTATTTTCCAATTCTGTATTTGTATTTGAAGAGTTGAGGACAGACTGGTTAATGATCCATGGATTGGATCATAGCTTGGTGCATGCAGTGATTGGTATGCAGTTAGCGCTTATTCCATCATTGCGAGAAACCTAAGAAGATAACAATTTTGTGTTTCTGTGGCCAGTGGCATTTTTTCCTGAGTCTTTCAGATTTTGCACAAACATGTATGTGTGTGCGTGTATGTATGCATATGTAGGTAGGAAGGAAAGATTGTGTGCTTTTTGCTGTCAAGCAGGATGTTGAGGAAATGTTTTCAAGAAGCTGTCATCTAATGCAGTATGCGGTGGTTAATTAGTAGTATCTGATAACTTTCTAATAGTCTCAAATAACTGTGTGGATAGAGATGTTATTTAAGGATTGGTATACTCCCCTTGAAATGCGGTCTCTGTTCCACTGTTGTTACGTCTTTAACTACTGCTTAATTGTGACTGTCCTTCAAAAGTAACATCTGTGAGTAAACCTAACTGATGCATTTTAAACTTTCCAAGGTATCTCATGCTAGTTTGGAGAGACGCTTGCTGTCTCTGCACTTACTACTTGGCTTTTGTTAGGCTGCCAATGGTAATAACGGATGTGAGAATCCATGGGATTAAAGTTTGGATAGAATTCTTCATATGTTCCCGCATCCTTAGGTAGCAACACAGATCAGAACCGCAGTAGCGAAGACTTCTACCTGTGTTGCTGTGCCTTAGCATACCTGTGTTGCTGTGCCTTAGCAGATAGAGAAAACCTCACCCAAAACAGCTGTGTGATATTCAAAACTTCAGTTTTAGTGTAGAAACTGAGGATAGCTGCGAAGAATAGGTAAGCTGTGCTAATTGGACTGCTCACTATCCAGAACAAATTACTACTTTTCTTCTGAAGACACAGGAAGGAAAGACAATTAAATCTTTCTCTACTTTCTGTACAGCCACTGAATAAGCACTTGGGCATTTTTTTTAACATTCTGAATTTGTCACTTGCAATACAAAAAGTAGACCCCTGTGGATGGATAGGTGTAACAAAATGAAGTAATTTGAAGTCCTGTGAAACAGTTGGGGTGGGGGTGGGGGGGGGAGAAGTAGTCTGTTGGGACTATCTTGAGTTTGAGTTTTGTCTTAGATGTTGTCAAAGATATCTATAAAAATTAGGGTAAAGTATATCCTTCTCCTTCAGCCTGGGTGACTGATTTAAAATGTAGCTTTATCAACCCGAGAAGAAGGGCAGCTAGTCCAGCTCTTGAGATGAGTCAGTTGGTACTAGCTGGTTTGCTGTGGCAACTAGCTTTGAAGAGTGGGGTCCATCATTGTATGTAGCTTCTAATATTATTGATGTGGGAAACTTAAGTTCTTTTTGAAGCTTTACAACAAGGTAAAATAATCAATATAAAATAAGGTTGATTATTTAAGAATTCACAATAAAGTCCTGCTTTGTTATAAGGGAGTTCTTGATACCATCTGTGTGATGAAAGTGGCCTGAATGATGATGAGCATATTTTTTTGTTAGCAGACTATTTTCACAAGTGGAAAGTAATAATGATGGTGTTCAAGTTATACTTTTCAGCCTAGCTCTGGCTTTTCTCCCTTTTTGTGTTAACAGCTTCTGTTACCTTTTGTCTGTTGCTATTGATGTTAAATGAAGAAAACCTTCTCTCATGTGTTCATGTTGCATTATTGGCAATATTTTTCTAGCTTTATTTTAGCTATCTTGAAAGAATTCACTGAGTAAGGACTTTGAAAGCAAGACCAACAGTAACTGAAAAGGCTTATTCTCCCACCTCTGCTTCATAAATGGGGTCTAATGCTTTATTGTTCTATAAAGTATTTTAAGAGGTTCTGTGTTAAATACAGTGGCGCTCAATTGTTTCAGTTTTCATGCTGAATACTTTGCAAACTTTTTTCCACCATTTTCCAATAATCAAGTGTTTCCTTATTTTGTCAGAGATGTAGAAAAGGTTAAAGTGTACGTCTCTGACTTAACCATATAAAATACTGTTGCGCAAAGTGAAAAGGAAATAGAGGACCATGTTTCAGGCACCATAGCTTTCATCTAGTGCATTTTGTAAGAGTACGCCTGAACAAGGCAAAACTTTTTTTTTTTAAAAGGGCTTTATTGTCTTTGTCTGTCTTGTTTGCTTTTAAATGTTTGTATATTTTGCTTGTAAACTGGATTTACTTTTTACAGAAACCACCTTTTTTTAAATCCCAAAAGAGTATGTATTACTAGACGCTTACTTTGATGCTTAGAATGAAGGAACAGCATGCTTTTGGTAGGGGACTCCGAATTCAGTATCTTTTTATCTTAAGGGTGTATGTATAGCTATATGTCACTTTCTGTAGTGGGTTTTTGCTTTTAAATACATAAAATGGTAGGGGAGCCTCTGCATTACACAGATTCTGTTAGAGGAACACTTTTCAGTTTCTAGAGTTTCAACATTTAGAAGCTGAAAAATAAGACTAACATGATGTGCTTGGAAGGAAAAATAAAAGTAGTCTTTAATTAGGCCACTGCGTGCTGTTTCTTCCATTCCAAAATTCAGCCCTTCTTCTTCTGGCTCTGTACACCTTTCTATTCCATTGTACCATTAAGTTTTGCATAGTAAGCGTGCTTCTTGCCATTGCTGCACCTCCTGAGCTTTGTGTTTGGGTTCAGTCTCGCTCTGTTTTGCTCTTACCAGTTTTGACCACCCTTTCTTCCTGTCTGTTGATTTCAAGTCTTAGTTTTCCACTTCTCACTATCTTTGCCAAGGTCTTTTGGTTCAGCTCTTGCTTCCCTGGTGTTTGAGTCCGGCTGTTTGGGCATATTTAGGATGGTATTAAAGAAACGTAAAGATGGTCTTCCTAGTTTCTTTAGCATCAGAGCAATGACTGCACCAAGTCCTGCTGTGTTGCCATGGCACTGACTGGAGTATGCTCATTCATCTTGTGGGAATGTGGCATGTGCAGCATAGCTATGGGATAGGAAGTTCAAATTAGTAGTGTATGCTCAGTGGAGATCCAATCTATGATAAAATTAAATGTAATGAGCAGCAAAGATTTGCTGAGTAAATATAAACTTTACTTTTTTTCAGATCTGTGACTTGGCCAGATTTGGAAGGGTTGCATCTGCAGGAAGCAGATTCTTGATCTCAGTGACCCACTGCCAAATTCCTGCTCTTTGCTGGAAAGCATGAAAGTGTTGGTGCTTTCAAGGGGGTAACAATCATAATGAATGTGAGAAAATGACCTTTTTTTTCCCCCAACTATTCTTGGAAATGACTGAGCCATTTTTTGCTGACATTGGTCTGTAACACTATCCCCTCCAGCTGCAAAAGTATGCATGTGACTAAGGACCCTTCTGCAGCTGAAGACAGGGTCATGAGTTTACGCTGATTTGGTTTAGTTTTGATTGAACCACATGCACCATGACAATAGTATCTAATCCCTAATTAGTTCCTGTTATTTCTAAATCTCAGTTTCACACAGTTTAGTTGTAGACTACGAGAAGAAACACCTAAGCACTGAATTCTACATTTGTGAGAATGTTATGCAAGAGAAAAAGTACATCATATTGTTTTTGGGGTTTTTTCATGTTAATCACTACAGTACTTCGGTGTGTTATAAGTAGTGTGTGAAAATGCATTAGTTACAAGAATGCATCTTCTCCCAGTAGGGGTAGTTATGATACAGTGGTTGTTTTGGTTGAGATTCTTGTTGTGCACATGTGAAACAGCACAAAGCACAAAGCTTTAATAAAAATACCCTTTTAGAAATAAAAAATAGATTGGTCCTCAATTTCTGTGAGTATTTATTTCATCCTCTTGTTTTAGAAAGTTGTATTCTTTTTTCCTGTCCCCTTGCTCTTGCTTCGGAGCACTTAACTGTGGTTCCATGACATAATATGTGAACCCCAAAGATTGTTCTGTCTTATCACTTTTGTGGGCCTAGTCATAGACTTGTGTAAAGATAAGGCCTGGGACTTGACTCTGATATTTCACAATGTTTCTAGAAAGTAGTTTTATGCGTGGCACTCTTATTGAAGACTTACCTTGCAGAATTGCCTTAGACCAGTGCCTAGGGAAACTACACAATTTAGTCCCTGATACTTTTGCATTCCCAAGAGCTGACAGAGGCTTGAGTAACCTAGGTTATCCTCTGCTCAAGTGGAGAGGAGCCTTCTCTTAAACCTGAGAAAAGTGACAAAGAATCAATAGGGACACAAGCATAGACTAGAATTGCAGGTTGGATTGAGCAACTGTGAATACATCCTTTGAATCGAAGGAGACCTCACTGTGACAACTAGTTCTTAAAAGTGCTGGGTTTTGGTTTTTTATTTTTTCTCCCTTGCAAAAAATGTAGGTAAGCTTCAGCCAGTTCTCAGTCTGTAAACTGCATTTGTCCAAGCACTGGGCCATCTTGGTTGTCAGCAGCCACCCTTAATGTACCAATAGTACTAGAACTATTGTTTCTCTCCACTTCAGGTGTGTAGGCTTGTGTGGCCTGATCAGTTAACCTCACAGCTGCAGGCAGATATTGAAAATGCTGGAGGGATAATTGACTTGTATTGTTCACTTGTGGAGGGAATCTGCTAAGATAAAGTTTCTCACTGCTTCTTACTGGGTATGAGCCTTTAGAATGTGTCCTGAACTCATCTTAAACATCTGTCACCTATCCTCATGGAACAGCACGTTTCATGGTTGATAGCTAGCGCAGAAGGATGAGACATGAAATTTACCTTCTGTAGGTAGTTATGCATCAGAGCCAGTAAGGTAACTGGTGATTCAGTACTGAACTCAAATCTGCCATGTCTGACTGCCTTACTAACTTGTCATCAGCTGTTGCTCTCACCTCTTCATGAGCTTGCTTAGAAAAGGGGGCTCAACCTCATGTGATAGCATGATGAGAATTGACGTCTATAGGGTAACTTTGTTCCATGTGTTTTGGAGAAAGACATGATTGAAATAGAGCAGATATTCCTTCTTTGACTGAAATAATTAAAACATCAAATGTAATACCTTTCCTGGATTGTGGAAGTGTCAGTCTATGTATGGACTGTCCTAATAGCTGTTATGTTGATGCTGGTGAGCAGATCTGCAGACTGAGGGAGCCCTTACATATGTGTTGTCTTCTGAGGCATAGCAGTAGTTCACAAATCTTGGTGCATTATGTTGTCCTAAGTCATATACTAAAGACTGATGAAATGGCTTGCTCTTTTTCAACAGTTTCTTGAGATGGGATTTGGAGTTTCACTGGAGACTGATATATCAGTTGAATTTTAGCACAAGGCTTTTGGATTTGTCATTTTTGTTATTGCATATTGCAGTGTTATTGCAGTGTTAATGTTACTATTTTCTATGTCCTACTTCCTTATTTTTCTTTATTACAGGGTACAAATCTGTGAATTGTCTTTTGTGTGGGAAAGGAACACAAAGACTGGTAGATCGGGGGACAGGCTAATGTATGACTGGGATTTTGGGGTGAGGGGGTGCTTGTGCGCAGGCTACTGCCATCAGCAGTACAGCAGGCTTAGATTTTGTTGAAATGTTAAGTGATACTGGACTACTGAATTTTTCTTTTGCGTGAGAATCGGAAGTTAAGGAGGTGCTCTGTCAAATACTGGCTAGCTGAACTTAGGAGTTTGGTCCCGACGATAAAGCTAAACATAAAATCTGGAGTGTAATGTACTGTGTGGTGTTTTTTTTTTTGCCTCTTCCAAGTCATTCAAAACTACTATGAATGTCTTTATAGTTTTAAAAAAAAAAAAGTAAACAAAAACAAAGACCACCCTCAGATGTTTTCTAATCTGGCAATCTTGCCAGGATGTGTGCTGAAATCTCCCAGCACAGAAAGATGTGGGATGTTCCTTAGTAGACAGACACCTGTTGGTGATACTAACTTCATTGCTGTTCTTCAGTCTCTCGTGTGTAAAATCTGTTTGTTTTGGCTTTGATAATTCTTGTTTAAGAGCATTGTATCAGCAGCATGCTGTTATGCAGGTATTAACAGCAAAGCATGCGGCTTGCAACACAAAGGTGTTTTCAAGTTGGGCAGTATGTCTGGTTTAGTTCTGGGTCATGCTGAAACTTTTTGAATAGTGTTTTTTCTAAGTAAGGCTAGCGTGAGTATTCGTCCTTATGCAAATGAATAATGTATCACGTACATGCTAACATCCCTTAGGTGGGCTAGTAGTTGGATGAGTTGTTTTTAAGTTAGTTATTGTTAGCAATTGTAGATTACTGAAGAAATCTGCAGATCAGCATGACCTGTCAAGACAGTGATGCATACACTGGTATTACATTGTTTGGTTAGCTGCTTCTACTGTCCAGTAAGCTGGCATTTAAAACTCTTTAAAGTTTTAAGAAGCTAGACTTGTAGCAGCATCTTGACATATAACACTATATAAAAGTCCTGTTGTGCCCTATAGTTAATAGAATACTTGCAAATATGTGAGCTATTATAAAAGGACATCTTTTTCAGTGTCCTAATATGTTTGGCATGTCTTCCAGGTGTTAAACTTTAGTGAGGAACACTGCCTGCTTCCTTTGACTTAACATGAGAAGGTCTGTATGGCAGGCTTTAAGCTGGCTTGTGATTATAAGCTTTATCTAGGACGGAGATTACCTTGTGTGCGTCTGCTGTAAGGTTTTAAATCTTCCCTGAAACTCCTGGCTCTTTTGATGGTCAGATGGGTTACCAGATGAGATAACCTCAACATCTGAGTCACTGTGGCAGTTCCTCAAGCTGTGTTTGCACATATTTCCCTTGAGTTGTACATGCCTCCCTTGCTTAGGAGACAGTTATTAATGTTGTTGTCTTGTATGCTTTTGTAAATGCTCACTGGGCACACAAGCATTGAGTGTCCTCAGCTGATATTCAGCTCATTCTTACTGAGGTGTCCACAAAACTGAAAGTGCTAAATCTAGTTTGGGACATAGCCGTAGCTAGAATATCTACAATGTAAGTATGTGTACTAGTTCCTTGCTGCTAAGAGTGTGGAAAAAGAAATGCTGAGAAGGCTATCCATTTATTACGTTTCCCTTTTGTGTAGGGAGGGGGAAGGTAGGCAGAAGGGCATGTACTACTTACAGTGGCAGAATTCTAGCTATTTGACTTCAACAGTTTTATCCTGTGGCTTTACCTTGCATTTTCATGGGGTTCACAGGCCATCTAGGCCATGCTATCTCATTGAAGGGTGCAGTTTCACAAGAAAGTTCTAGCTAATCTTGCACCTTGCTGCAGTGAGCAGGGGCAATCTCATTTTCTTTTTCTCCCCCCTTCTGTCATTTGCAAAGCCTTTAACACATGTCTGGCTCTTGGTTAGCTGAGTCTGCTCACAAATAGTGAGAAACAGGGCAGCTTCTTCTGTCAAAAAACTATTAGATTAATTCTCATGGGTAATTCTCATCCTTAGAGAGCTTGGAAAGACACTAAATCAGCAGTGTCTCCTTGGCTGAATAGCACTGATTCTTTCTAAGACAGTGGATCTGCCGGAATAGGCTTAAACCACCTACTGAAAAAGGTTTCTCTTCTAGTCCCCAAAGCACAGCACTGGTCTCTGTTTCTTCATCTTGTTGGTTCTATGGCATTCTGTTTGGGAATGCAGGCAAGGTGCAATGTGAGCATACAAGGAGCAAAAATCCTCCTTAGAAGCCCTCTTTTGAGTGTGCCTCTTGGTTCTGTTCTCACTAAAGTTCCGGGCCATGAGATTTTACTACACAAAGGAACAAATCCAGGATAAGTGCTTCCAGATCCTCAGTTACTGGAGGGCAAATAACGTTACTGAATTGTTACTTGAACCTAGTCTACCTATCTCAGGGTCTTCAGGCAAATTAGCAGTTTTTCCAGTTAAGCTGTGAAGGCTTTTGATGAACAGCTGGAAATAGCCAACAGTTTCAACTCTTTTTTTTTTTTTTTTTTGAGTATGTATTGTGCTAGACAAAAAAGTGATACTGGTAGGTGAAAAGCTTCTCAAATGTTCGGCTGAGATCTGAAGTAGTGATCTGAAATACTAAGCACTTCCTCAGTCCATCTCCAAGATAAAGTTGCTGGGCCTTTGGCAGAAGACTTCAAATTAATTTTCGTCACCGGTTAGACATTTGTTCCTTAATGGTTCAGAGGTTATGGGGAACTCAAGAGCATACTCTTGTTCTACCATTAGTAGCTAAAACCTTTTAGTTCTGCAGATGTCTGTTTTTCAGGTTGTGTGCTCCTTAAATTTGCTTGCTGAGGGACAGTCTTAAACATCCTTCTGAAGTTTCTTCAAGACCAGCAAAATGCATATGGCAGGTTAGACCCCTCCCCCCCCCCGAATTATTTTAATTGCTGCCCAAAATTTTGATAGGAGTAAAGAGTGTTTGTGTAATTTCATTAAGCAAATACATCTGCTTAATGTATAATGAACATACGGTTGACTAAGCCTGAGCTAATAAAGAAATCAAAACACAGCTAATAGAATTCCACAAATCTTTTTCAAGAGACCTGAAAATACTTTTAAAGAAACAGGTCAAGTCACTCCTAAAAGTAAGTATTGATGAAACGTGTATCTAAGAAGTTGGAAGTTGCATAGAAATATTTCCTGAGACAAATCCCTGAAGTTAAGGGAGCAAGAATAAACTAGTCTTGGACATCCTTTTGCACTCGGTTACTGGGGGTTGCTTTGTTGCATGTGTTCTTGATATTTCCCCCATCCCCCCACCTGGTCCCTTCCTTCCTCCTTTTCCAGTTGAACAAATTTTAATTCGGTGTAGATAGGGCCCCTAGACTTGTTACACTCGCTCTCCCCTACAGTATTTAGCTGTTGCATTTTATTTGTAGGACATAAAGAACATTTTTCAAAGGCTTTATCTTGTAGCTACACCAATCAAAAGGCAAAAACATGTCACTTAAGTGTGTCACTTGCTGTTAGACTATTATACGTTTTCATCATATGTGATGTTTCTGTGTCTATTTGATTTAACGTGACAGATTTTTAGTTCAGTAGGAAATTCAGTTGCATGACTTTGAACAGACCAAGCTTTTTCTTTCTGCATGCGCAGTGCATGAACGTTGAAGTTTTACATCTGTATTTTTAGGTTATAAACTGTAAAATATTATATATTAATATAAAACCACACTTTCTTGTGATATAAAAGATTATGTTTAGTGTGTAACTTGCATTTATATCTGTTTGTTTTATAGAGTTATATAAGTAATCTTGAGGTCTATGTTCCTTAGACTGACAGAGATGAATCTTCTGCTGCGTGCTATGATTCGCTCTGTTTAAGCGCTTTTGTTGGTGAGTGTCTCTGGTATCTGTCTTCCTTGAAGACAAGAACTGGAATTTCCTTTGAGCAGTAGCTTAGAAACTTAAATGTTTAACCCCTTAAAAATAATGGGGGAGGGAGTGAAAGTGTCCTTGTTCACTGTTTTCAGTTTGATACACCACTGCGTTCTTGCTTTTTGTCTGGAATCTGAAATGATTCAAGGAACTTCCGTTACAAAGTAATTACATTGAAAGCTTACTAGAAGCACCAGAAAAATATCATGCCTGTAACGCTCTGCTTTCAATGTTATTTTTAAAGAGAGAAAATACTTATTTAGAATGCATGGGGGAGGGTCTGTTTTGGAGCACTAACATAGTATGGTACTTGCTGTCTTGTCAAATGTCTGTCTTGTGTGTGTTTCAGGGTGCTTTTTAATACTTAGCGTCAACAGCTGAGTGATTGTAACTAAAATCACAATGTGTTGGTTGTAGAAGTCAGTGGAATTCAGTATAACTGTTTTTTAGATATTCACGTTCTTCCAACATGTATTTGTCACGTTGGGCTTGGAGAATCATAAGACTTGGTAACTGGGAGAATCTGACAAATGAAAACTGATCTCACGTCTTCCACCTCCTGCCCCTAACCAAGAACATAGATTTCTTTTGTAGCATGCAACTGTAATGAAAACTTAGGAAATCTTAACCTAAAGCAATATATTATACTTTGGGATACATAAAATCCTAATTTTCTGTGCTGTCTGCTCTACTTGAAGTACTAATTTCTCTTCTTTTAAAAACTAATTTTTTTATTAAAACCACTATTATTTTTATAAACAATGTTGGTTCTTTTGCTGCTCCACTGCTTCTAATGTCCCTTTTCAAATAGTGGATAAAATAGTCTTTCCAAGGTTCCTTTGTTAAATAATATGTACATTTTGATAACATCTTATGCTTTGTTTCAGTAGTAGTAAAATTCCTCTGCTGCTTTGTGAGAAATGCAGTGTCAGATTGGCAAAAAGATTATGATGATTCAAGTGCATTAATGGAACTCTGTATCTGTTCAAATAATAAAAGAGGGATGTAATACAACATAAATGTTTTCAGTTGCTGCAAATTTTTACTGATTTTTTACTAATGTTGTGTCACAATCTTAGGATCTCTGTTTTGCTAATTACTGTAACTCTGCAAGAATTCCTGGGATGTCTTTAAGAGTGTAATAGATAAAAGGTTACACTGTCTATTTAACAAAAAACTAATATGAAGAGCTTCTACAGGTTCTATTTCTGTAAACTACCTTACTGATCTCAAGATCTTTTATAAGCCTGAACTCTACTGCTACTCTTTAATTATAGTTTAGTTTCCACATTGTGACTGTTTAAAACATTTTCTGTGGATGGATGCAGATCTCGGTCTTTTCTTTAGATGTGTGCTGGAACCTTCAGGGCTGATTCTGCTTTTGTAAAGGATTGCTGAGGCTTCCTTAAAACTTAGTAGGCAAGAAGGTGTTGGTGGGTGGGTGATGTGTGTGTGTTTATGTATATATCCCAATCAGCCTTAGTCTAAAATCTCTGGGACCAAAGCTGCTTACAAGTCCTCTTACCAACAAGAGTGAAAACAACAGAACTTGATCTTATATTTAAGTTCAAATATTGGGTTTTGGTGGTATTACCCATCCTAACTTGATGCAGGCTTCGCTTGTTTAAGGCATTAAGCTTTAACTTGTCAGTTTGGCTTGTATTGGGTTTCATCTTTGCTTACCTATAAAGGCTGTTACTGGTAGGTGGTGTTCTGGTTAGTGGCTGTTTTCTTAAGAGTTGGCATGCAACTTGTATTAATACTGATTGTGTTACAGGGAATGCTGTTTGTGTTAGTAACTGTTCCAGAGCTGAAAAGACTTATCGTAATGAACATGTGTTCAGCAGCTGCTGAACACAGTATTCTTAATGAAAAGGTATACAAAATTAACATGTTTCAATTGTTTCAAATATTTCTTTAAATACCTTTTCAAGCCATTTTTTGTATCAAAATAGGATGACTAACTATAAGGGAATTTACCCCTATATTGGTAGGTTTCCATCTTCTCCCCTTCCCTTCCCCCCTCCCCATCGAGTTGATTCACAGGTTCCTTTAGGGGAAATGAAAAAGTAGTTTCTAATGGGAACATTGAAGCAATTTAGAGTTTTAATTGCACATTTCTGATTAATTTCACAGTTTTGCCCCTGTCTTTAATGAACCCTCTGTGTTTATGACTCGCAGATGAGTCCTGCTTTCCTGGATTGCCCAAGAAAGTGATAAGTGCTATGTAATGGATATATCTGCAGGAGCATTCTTACCCTCAGTAAAGAGAGATGATCAACTCTACTACTTGATCTGGGCAGCAGGAAGCATTTTAATGATCAGAAGCAGTTTTGGGAGGCAAACACTGTCTCCCCCTCCTGGATATCCAGGTAGTGAAAGCAAAACCAGCGCAGTTTAAGCGAAACTGAAGATGAGTTTACAAGTGTAATCATGGTGTTCTCAGCTCTTTCCTGCCAAGAAGATTCTTTTCCATGCTTTTGCTAGCAAAGGCATTAAAGAGCCTTGAAACCTCAGTCAGCTCTTTTCAGGTATGAATGCTTATGTAACAGATCTTGGTAACTTATGACTTATTTGATCCTTTGTGAAGTTTTAGCTCATTCTTAAATTTATGTGGATGTCTGAACAAAATTGCTGGTCCCTCTAGGGTTGTGGGGTTGGAGTTTTAGGTGCTTATACAGTTTCTGCTGTGTCTTCAGGCATTTGAAATGCAAGAGATTTACTCCTTGGTATAGTTACTTCTTCAGGCATCTCATTCTGCATGTAGTAGGCAAGTTATTTAGAACATATGCTTGCTATTTCTTACGTGATACCAATTTCTTTGAACCTATATGTGCATCACAAGGATAGTCTGTATTGTTATCTTACTTGACACTACTCCTTTGGAGAACAGTTGAAAGGTGTATCCTCTTTGTTCCTGATTCTTAGTTGTGCTTGTGACCTGGCTCTACTTTGATCGTTATATCCAGGAAAGAACGCAAGGAAAGCTATTAATAGTTTAACTCTGTGACAAAACTGAAGCAAGCAAACATAGCTACTTTCATTTTTCTCGCTTGCCCTTGCCACTGCGATTGTGGGCACAAAGTAACTAAGTGGCTGTTCTGGTTCTTGGGTGGTCTTTAATTTTTTCTTCCTCAGTGTTTTATGAGGGACAATTTGCAGAGATGTTTACTGTGGTGTTTTGTAGGGTGGTTTGCATGGAAACTTAGCAGTACATTTAACTTTTCAAAATAGAAGTGCTTTATGGTCTTGAAACGCTACAAGAACTTTGCATTTTTGAATGAAAAATTTCAGGTTGGAAATATCAGTTGATGGAGAGCATTAATGATAGTCATTTCCAAACAGGTTGTAAATGATCCCCATCAAACTCCTTATGCCATGCATTTCTTCTCTACCCATGCATAATGAAGCGGAGAGCACTACTAATTCCTCATTGAATCCATAGTGGTCATTTTTGCTTTCAAGTTGCATCTAAATGTAGCATATAAATGGTTTATGTTTTCCAGACTACATTTTCTAAGAAAATGAAGAAGAGAAAGCAACATATTCGAAATGCTGAGGGCCAGGAGCATGAAGACGTGGAAGGTAATGTCCATGTGTGTAAATATTAAAGTATATCCTTCAGGTCCAAGCTGTGAAGGTCAGATTTTACATTTTTTTCCCCTCTTAATAAGTACGCTGCTGGTTTTGAAAGAAGGCATGTAAACAGTGATTATCATAGCAAAGTCTTTTTTCTTTTGGCTGATAGGGTCTCGAGGTTCTTTCCTGTGACTTGAGGTTTTTTGCTTGTTAGCTTCTAGCATCAGACAAATGGACTTTGAGTAAAATTGCTCAAAGAAAAGCTCTTGCATGTTTATATTCTAGAAACAAAAATCTAATTTTAACAAAACTAGGAGCATTTTTAACATGCAAGATTAGATTAATATTTGAGGATGTTCAGATTAATTGTAAATGTAGAAAACTAAAAGGTGTACTGTATGGGTGTATAACATGTTGAATATGAGGTATGTTGATTTAATTTATTTTGTGGAAAGTGCGAACTTCTGAGGAGCTCAGGAAGAATGACTGAATGACTTTATGATAAGTAGGAAATAATCAGTGATGCTTTCCTTAAATAACATGACAGCTAATTTTCCTTTGTTTTAATGAAAAAATATTGATACAGTAATTCTATTCTATGAAATACATTGTGCAATTTTTTTTATTCCTGTAACTGCTCCTCTGGCCAGCATCTTGACTGCATTATACCTGGAAATCTGATTAATTTACTTCTTAACTACACAAAATTGTACCTTAAATTGTTTTATTCAAATCTACAAATGACTTTGTTTCAAAAACTGATGAAAATCAGAAGTGTCAATGTTAATAATACCAGGTGAAGAAAACGAAGAGAGCTGTTCCTGTTCTACTGCTTTAATACATGATGAAGGTGACAAGTGCCCCATTTGTCTGAACTGCCTTCTAGAACAAGAGATTGGTTTTCCTGAGAACTGCAGTCATACCTTCTGCATGACTTGCATTCTTAAATGGGCAGAGGTAAGTCTAGGAATCAAAGTTGTGTTTTCTTGATCTACCATATCTAATAACCTGTTTTCTTAAAAATCTGTAGATGTGCATTCTAGCTTTGTACAGCAGTGTTTCAATGACCAGTTTATAAACAGATCTTAAGGAACGTTCTCTGTAATGTAGTGAAATGCTTTGTGATGTCTTTCACTAGATATCTTGCTCTATTAATGGCTATTAGAGATTGGCAAAAAAAATGGTTTGGAAAATCAGGTGGTATAATGTATATTTTACTTTTAATGTATACTTTGTAGTATTGCAATATCATATTTATACAAGACTGGCTTAATCTTATCTTACTATCATCTGTTATGCTGTTCCTTATACTGTGAATTCTCAGGACTGGGACCAACGTGTTTCTGTGCTAATCTCCAATGAGTCTAATGAAACCTTAGTTTTCTAACTCTGCAGAATTCAGCTAAAAGGTTTAGTGCTGTTCTGAATTAAAGATTTTAATTCAGATTATAGTTTATTACCCAGCAGCCACACGTCAATAACTAAGTCTTCTATTACCAGACTGTCTATTCTGCAAATGATTAATTGCCACGCTTTCATTTA
Source organism: Struthio camelus (assembly GCF_040807025.1). Classification (NCBI taxonomy): domain Eukaryota; kingdom Metazoa; phylum Chordata; class Aves; order Struthioniformes; family Struthionidae; genus Struthio; species Struthio camelus. The sequence continues at coordinate 35,525,366 of NC_090942.1, read as the reverse complement.
GTGGTGAACAGGAAATTCTCATCCTCAGTTTTCCTTTGACTTCCTTAGCTGATTGCTGTTATGGCAGCTGAAAGGCAATAAAGAGTAAAACGTACAGAAAAGCAGTACAGTAGGTTGAGGGCTTGCTGCTGGCCTTCAGTTTGTTCACACTGTCTAACAGATACTTTTAAGCCCAATGAGGAAAGGAAGACTCTTTCTTTTAAAGAGGCAAATTAGTGATACAATTTCTTTGTCAGGTCAGATTTCTTTTTTGACATGAAGTACTATACAAATAGAACAGAAAGCAACTTCAACCCTTAAGCATTTATTGCTGCAGTAGATGTGATGGCATAAAAATAGTAGGTTGTTCCTTCTAAAGTTACTTTAAAATACTTTAAGGCTTCTACCTGCTTCCTTCCATTAGTGACATCTGATGGTGGAACCACCCATCCTTCATCTTCTGGGGATACTTGACAGTTGGACCTAATCAGTTCATGAAATTCCATTGCTTTATTTGGTAGTGTAACTAAACTAAAACAAGTGTTTTGAAAATGATTAACAGATGTTAAGACACTCAGCTGTGGCAAGCAGATGAGGCTTTATAGCTTGGATGGCTAGAAACATATAAACCGTTTGAAGGATGCTGATGCCACGTGGCTTTGTGTCCAATATTAATATTCAGTAACTAATTTTTGTTTGGGGGGATGTTTTTTGTTTTTGGAGGGGTATTGCATAATGTTTGTTTTTTCTGACCGTTCTTGGCTGATCATAAAATAAGTGATTATTGATTATTTAGGAATTATTTATTGATTAGTTAATTTAAGCACTCATTATCCAGAGTGACTTAACTGTTCTTCTAAAGTACGTTACCAGTTTCTGCTTTAAAAACTAAGTGTTTTTCTCTGGGTAAAAATAAAGTGGTTTTAAAAATGCTATTTTCCTGTTTCCTTGTAAGAGAATAAGTTAGTTGTGAATAAGATTCACAAGCAAAATGATCATCTCCTTTAAAAAGCAGTGAAGTTTCCTTCAAGTGCTCTTGTGTGGTCTACTCTAACTGCCATTGTAGTCAAAGGCTTTTGCCAGCAGTTTGTGTTCCAGTTGGATATCTCCTCTATCTTTCTGCACTGCACTCAGACCTCAAAACAGGAGCATCTACTTCTCCAAGTTGTTTTCAAATTGTATGTAAAACTCTTAAAAAGCCAATTATTACGACTTTTATGCAAAACTGAGCATTTTAATTAAAAACCAAGGTAGTTTAGGCAAATAGTAAGAGTGAGTTTACAGTTCTGTTTCCCCTTTCTAGCTATGGGAGACTTTCAGAATTACAGTTGCGGTTAAGTGTCTTGTATTGAAAGGTTTTCTTTCTGCAAGCAGCAGCCATAGTGCTTTGAAGGTTTTTGGCTTTCTAAGGAGATATGTGTTGCTTTTAAGTGAGCATCTGCTGTTTGAGTCCACGAAGGGCTAAAAATGGATAGGATGTTTGCTGAAGATGACCTGATACACTAGGTCCTGATGGCTACCTCTGAGCATTTGGTTTGGGAATTTGGTAGTGTTATTTAAAGCTTTTATAGTTAATTTGAAGTGCTGTATTTCCCTTCCTTCTGAGGAAAAATGTCCAGCCTCTAAAGATGAGGTAGAGACTAGAATTCCCACTAAGAAACTACCCTCCAAATTTACTTTTTTAAAATGTGTTATTTTATCCTCTTTAGCTATGTCTGGTGTAGTTAATTGCGGTGTCCAGTATTGCTCATTCTGTTAGACTGCCCTGTACTACTAGACTGTCATCCTGCATTGCCTTTGGCTGCGCTAAGCAGCGCTCTCACGGGAATTACTGGGCACGATCGGTCAGATGGAACAGTCTAAGGACTGTTTTCAGTAGACATGCAGAGACTCGCATGAATGTCACTCATCCTGTGCTAGCTGTCCTCAGCTTTGGTAAGCTGATTTTTTTTTATGTATTTAAAAGCTCGTAAAGAGTACAAGGCATTTCATGCCTAAATCTGGGGTTGAGGCTATTCGACGCCCCCTTCAATGGGAACAGTGAAGGACAGTATAAGTAGAGGACTGGCTCACTGCAGAGAACATCTATATGATAGCATTATTTTGCCCACATGACAAAGGGCAAATACCCTCTGCTCGCATACAGAATAATAGCTGCAGTTCCCTACCTAGTCTTCAAGCACCATCGGTATTGTGTTATAGCAAGGGAAGTAGTTGAGTGTATTTCTTGTGTCTGTCGTAAAGCTGGTAGAACCAGTTGGGTCAAAAGTAGAAAAGCTTTTTTTAAACATGTTTCTTTTGTAGGTCTGTTTTGTATTTCAAATCGCTAAGCATGCGTGTTTGTAATAAGCAGTACTAAAACCATTTAAGTAAGGCTAATGCGAAGCAACATTAGTTATGTATCTATGGCAAGCAGGTGTCAGATTAGCAAACACCACCTCATCTGACAGTTACAGTAGCAGGAAAATATCCTTTCTGGATGCCTTAAAGGAAAGGAAGCTCCTTACCCTTTTTTTTTTTTTCCAAGCCCTATTCAAAGACAACAATCTTAGTTAGAGATTAAACTTAAACTTTCACTTTGCTTTACTGTACTTATATTAGCTTCCTTCAGTTCTTCAGAATGTTATAAATATACTGGATAAAGAATTCCATCCTTGCTTTGCTGTTAATTCCCCTTATAGGAATCATGAGAACAGAAGGGTGCTGAAGAAAAGATGTGTTGTGATAATGCACCTATTGTGGGCATTATTACAACTGCCATGTAAGAGAAGTTAATTTGAGAGGCCTTCCCTACAAAGCTTGTATCTTTTACCCCTTGGACCTGATTTCTGTCACTTGTTTTTACTCATCTGGATGCTTTGAAAGTGGATTACATTCAGCTGTGAACTATCTGAAGCATCAGGGCACATACAGGTAGGCCTTGTGCAGTTATCAGTGGTTGCGCCAACTGTATTAAGTCAAAGAGCTGCCCTGCATCACATTTCTAGTAGGTGTTCTGTTTTTAGAACAATCATTCATTAGTATAAGATTTGGATCATTGCTTATCTAGAGTACACTGTACACGTATGTTCTTCTGTGGGTAAAGAGGGAGTTGCCCATATGGTAACGGGAATTCTTGATGTGTATTTTTCTTTCCGATCTGGATTTCTTTGTTCTTGAGGATACATGGAAGAAGTAGCTGATGTGGCGACAAGTTCCACAGTGCTCTTTGTTTGCAGTGCAAAGCAGTGGGCATGGCTGGGGTTCCGCTGATGGACCAATGTATAGTGTTACAAAAGAAACCCTAAACCTAAAAACTAAAACATCCCCTTGCCCAAAGGGGGGGGGGGGGAAGCAGCCTTCTCTAGTTTGAGTGTATTCAAGGCAATGCATGCATAAATGACATATATGAGCTGCTGCATAGAAAACTATTTTAATCAGATTATTTTAGAAAATCTAGACCTCTGATACTTTTTCAAATTACATATTGGCTTTTATGGTGTACAGTTGTTTTTTGGCATATTTATCAGGCAAAATACATTCATGCAGCAACTTAGGAATGTTAGCGTTGTTGAGGAAGCACAGTGTGAAATTGTTAATGCGTGAATGTTCTTGAGGTTTGATTCACTTTTTTGATAATAGTGTCAAAGAAAGTACAGTGACACAGGGCCTTTATTACCATAGAATCCTCAGTTCATAACAAATAAGTCGTTTCATCCTTTCCTAAAAATGGCCACCGTTCCAATAGAACTTGTTAGCGTTTTGTGGGATGTAGAAGCAACATATGGCAATTTTGGATAGGAAGTGAAGACTAGCCAATCTGAGTGGTGTGGGTGGAGAGAAAAAAGCTGTTTAAAAGTGTAACTAGCAAGTGCTGATTGGGTGTTTAAACTAGACTCTATTCTGATGTGCTCTATTTTATCTTTACTATCCATCCGTGATATTTGTAGAAAAAAAAAACTAGAATCTCTTACCAGAAACAGCGCTTTTTTAAAGCTCAACTGCAAAAATATTAAATGTGCTTTATTAAGAAGACTTAAAGTCATCCTGGGATTTTACTCGCTTCTAGAAATAGTGTAATTTTTGGCATGTTTCTCTCTTCTCTCTTCCCTGCCACTGAAATATGGAAAGGTATTTCTCACTTTATGCTTTCTGATGGTCTTCCTTCTCACTGAAGATGGAGGCAGAATTGTTGGGGGCTTCTTTTGTGTGCTGTTGGTTACTGGGTGGAGTGAAAGTTTTGGATGCTATTTCTGCAATATAAACCTTACCTTTAAGCCTGAATTTAATGGTGAAGACTTGATGTTTAATATTGCTTAACAGTTTCTCTAATAAAGGAGCATTACACCATGCAAGACCATATTTCTATTTATTGAAAGTTGACCTAAAAAGTGGAAGAACGGATTTTTATTTATGGGTCCTTGGGAAAAAATTTTGATAGAAGGGATTTGTTAAAGAAACTCATGCGCTGTTACTAAGTGCATGAAACCTCATAACATGGAACTTGATGAGATGGGGCATCTGCCAAAGTTTTTCTATCAATCAAAAATTTTTAGGTTACCTGTCTGGGTAACTTTCTTAAAAATTCCCATCTGGAAGATGTGTAACCGCTCTAGCCTTTTGTGTTTATGGCTGGCTCTGTGTGTATGTGTATTCTGTGGGGGTTTTGTTTTAACTGCATCACTTCCAACAACATTTGAAGTTAAGATACAGGCCACTTCCTCCTTGAGATTACCAAGATCACCTTTTTGTGGACTTGTAGCAGTTATGAGAGTATTGGACATCAAGTCTTGCCTGTGGAGCCAAAGTAATGTTTGGATTGGGTTGGTTTTTTTTTTTCCAGAAGGCCTTCAAAAAAGATCTAAATGTTTTGAAGTGTGTTTTCAGAGAACTTAAACAGACGAAATCCCATACTTGCTCATAGATAGCTTTCCAGGGGTTACAGGCTTCATGAATACTTCCATACCTTATGAAGAAGGCTCTCGGGATATTCAGGATATCACAGGATAGGCGAAAGAATGAATCGCTTGAGTTACCAGTTTATACAGGAAAGCTATTACATAGTTTCATGTAGAGAGTAAAACAACCAAAGATGTTTTGAACAGTATGCTGGATTACCTTTCTGGGCTTTTCCAAGTAAAGCACTGTCAGGAAGCAAAAAAAAAAAAAAAAACCCTCAAGAAATACCAGCTGGGCTGTTCTAATCATTTTAATCATTGTATTAAATACTACATGTTCTGATTTTATAAGACAGCTGTGTTTTTTTAAAAAAAAAAAAAAACAAAACCTAAATGAATACTACTGCATGTAGTTAAGATTGCAATTTTTCTTTATCCCCTCTCCTCCTCCCCTCCCTTTATGCATAATAAAAGTGATAGCTGCTGCTTGGACTCCTTTCATCTTCTATCTTTAACTGTTTGTTTTAATTTTTTTCTCCTCCGAAATGAGATATTCACTATCCCTTAGGATGCTTCCTGAATAGAAGCCTAGGTGGAAGGGAAATGCTAAGTGGGCTTGACTGAAGATTCTTTGGTTACCCAAGCATCTTTTCAAAGACAGAAGACCCTTGCTCCTTCCTGTAGCAGCCCAAATTCATTCTTGTTGGGAGGAGGGGCAGGGGAATATATGGTTATTTTGGTTTATGAGGGGTTTCCCCCCCTCTTCCATTTCTACTTTAAAGGCTTGGTCTTAATATATTAGCTGACAGGTGAAAGCTGATGTATTCTTAGACGAATATACAACACAGAGTAACATCTATCTTCCCTCAAGGGCCCCTGACAATTGTAACACTTAAACTGTCATGTCTTTACTAGAATATCTCTTCAGATTTGCTGCAAACTATCAGATAAAGTTAGAGCTATGAAAAGCAGCTGAGCAGGAGTAGAAAACAGCATCTGCTGCTTCTGAACATGTCTGAACCTAACCATAGCTTTTGATTCTTCCAGAATGTTTTCTTCTTTTTCTGCTATGTATAAATGTATGTAACTGTTGAATATCTGTCCAGTTCCTCTGAAAAATAAGAGTGAACATGTTTATAGTGGAACAGAAATGCTTTGATTTGCTGCTAATGCATGTAGTTCTATGATTACATTTCATAGCATGAATAAACAACTTACCATGACTTAAACCTGGGAACGTAACTTAATATTCCTGTGTAAATTTGAAATATAGAAACAGACTTTTCTTGAAACAACTTGTTTTTCAGATCAGCTTAATTCTGAAATAATTTAAAGTAACCAGAAAATTACACTTTCTTCTACCTGTCTTTGACAGTCTGGTGTATCTAAGAATCAAAGTATGTACTGTGATAAGCTTGCAGCTGCTTCAGTGGTTGCAGTGCATTGCATACTGTCAGATATATCAACTGAACAACACTGCTACATTACTCTGCTCTCTGGACTAGCTTTATGTTAGATACCAGACAAAAAAGGTCTTCATAATCTGAGTGCTTAGAGAACTGGCTTAATTACCCAGGCTACTATTCGTCACCAAGGCCACAACATTGCAAATTACAATAGAATTCCCCCAATAGAGGGGAGGGTTTAGGTAAGGATATAAAATATCTCCTTTTGAAGCTCTGGTGAGGTAATGGCTTTGTTCTCACCTTTGTTCAACAACTTGTTCATGCAAGGATATCTGTTCTTTTAATAAATAAAATCTAACTCTGTTCTGGGTACTTCAGTCGAAATTATAAGCTATCTCAACGCTCAACAGTTGGGTGCTGTTAGGCAATTGAGAAAGAAGGTGGGTGCTCTTTGCAGCTGATGATGAGGAAGAAACAGTCAACTGGAAGAGGAAAAGCCCCTATCAATAGACAAGAAAAGTTCAGTCTTTAACTTTACAGCAAAGTTCATATGCAACTTTCACATAGCTGCTCATGCAATTCTAGTTGTAAGGGAAGCATTACATCTTGCTTGTGTAAATTAAAAAAAAAAAAATAGTAATTCCCTGATAACTCTCTTAAGGGCAGAAGTTATGCAATTGAAATAATGGTTCTTGATTAGTGGATGAATTAGGGCTAGTAGAGGCTGGATTTCCCCCACTTCCCCACTGTCCCCAAGATTTCTGAACAGGGCCTGTAAAAGACCGCTGAAGTGAGGCGGGGGAGTGAACATATATGTGGAACTAAAATTAATAAATAGTTCTCTAGCATCAAAAGCTAGTGCCTGATCTCCTCTGGATTTCTCTGAAAGCTGATTCACTCCATTGCCTAGTTGGGTGGGACGTAGTTGATGCTTCCCTGCTCTATGGTTCATAATACTTCATTATTTGGTGTCTATTCTCATGTAGTGCAGCCTTTTCCTCAGTGAGTGGGCATTTAGATGGCTAAGGAAAGGACATTAAATCTCTATTTCTGTTGAACTTTGAACGTGTAATACACTGGAGAGCTCTGCCTCTGTCAGATTTGGTTGAAAATGGCCAGTAAGTTCAAGTTATTCTGGGGAGAAGGAAAGGAGGGCAGATGACATGCAGGTGGGGGGAGAGCAGAGCAGATGTGGACAGAGTTTCTTCTAAGGAAACTAAGCTAAAAACAGCAGACAAATTCTGGTTGTGAAATGAATTTTAGATGCTAAATGGGAACTGACTGTGCATGCAGCTTCTCCAATATAATTGATTATTATTTGAACTTGAAATACCTGGAGCACGCTGTTTAAAATGGATCGGTTTTATGACTCAGTAGCCTCAGTGGAAAATGTGCTAATTGTATTTTTTTTTTTTCCTAGCTTATTTTTTTTACCAAAGTGATTCTTTTATTTTTGGCTCCTTATTAAAATACGTTCTTCTAGTATTTTTTGTATCTTCCTGAAGAAGGCAGAGCCTGAAGAATGCTTGATTATATGATAAGACCAAAGTGAAATGGTGTAACTCCTGCTGTCCTAGGTTACTACTAGGAGTGAAATAGTCTCCTTCAGGGCCGTTCTGTTGAAAACTGCTTTACAAAATGTCAGTTGTCTCGAGCATGGGAGTCTGTTCTTTCTACAGATTGCCAAAAAGAGAGCTGGAATGTTTTAGACCAGTCGGTCAGGCAGCCTTGCATCACAAAGAAAAATTTTTAACCTATTTGCTGTTGGTCTGCCCAAAAACAAACCAACACACCTACCCACACATGACCACCCACTCACCCTGTGGTTTTTGGCTTTCCTTGCAGGGATGTGGTTTCTTTCTGTTCCTTTCCCTCCTTTTATGCGACTTTTTTGTGTCGACGCCAACGCTTTCCCATTGTTATTAGATATTAGATCTTCATTTTCAGTCTTTTCTGAAGTTAGAGCTATGGGAGAACCTGGTAAGCAGAAAAAATATTATTTGTCAGCTGTTCAGCAACAGTGCCAGAATACTTGATGACAAAGTGCAATATGCAAGTATATATTGGGCATATTTGAAAACTTGGTTTTGTGCTGATGCTTCTGGGACAATATTAGAAGAGCCACAGTGTTGTGGAAATCAAAGGCTAAATATGAAAAGATTTCAGTAGATAGCAGAGAAGCATGTGCAAATGATAGAATGGTGGTGCAGAGGAAGCAAGTAGGTTGAAAAGTTGTAATAGAGACTAAAGCAGTAATCTTTCATAAAGTCATTTGTTTGACTTCTATCACAAGACATTGAATTTAAAAGTTTAGTAGCTAAGAAGCTGAGGGACATGTTAGTGAGTTCCACCACACTTTGTATTACAGTGTTGAAACAGAGGAGCAAGTGAAGCTGTTCTCCATGGTATCTGTCCCTACCTGTGCCCAGTAACTGTATTACTTTCTTTTATTGTTGCGTGCTAATCTAAAACTAGAGTTACCTACCTAACAGGGATTTAAAAAAAAAAAAAAAAGTCATAGCTAACTTCACGTAAATGCTTTTCCTTTTTTGAATGTAACTTCTGAGTTATGTTCTTGTTTCTTTTGGATTTTCCAGTAAGGAAAAATGTACTTACAAAACAATATACTAAATTGCATGGTCAATAAATTCAAATAGATTCTCAATGTCAACAAGTTGTAATTTTGCATACTTCCATCAGACTACTGTAACCGTGAGTAAAAGTACAGAAAAACATTTTTTTACTAGCTTATAACAAGAAAAATAATTTTTCAGACCAAGGCCTCATGTCCTATTGATCGTAGACCGTTTCAAGCCATACGTAAGCTTGATGCGTTAGATCAGATAAAGGTAAGTCTCAGCCTTTTTTCTTAAATAGCTGGCATTGTAGGAACATACACGCTACACTGCAGCCTTTTATTCATATGTAACTGTTAAATAAGGTTTCTTAATATAATAATTACAGCTGTAACGCTTCTGTAAAATATTTGAAACTTAGAATTCTATTAATTTTTCCAAAACAAATGTTTACAGTAATAAAATATAAACAAAGTAGCAGCTTCATGATCATATTTGAACATTCTTGATATACCTAAGGGGAAAAGTAGAGTATCATTCTTGAAGTTTTTTTTTCTTAATTAGGTTTTGTAAACAAATGTTACATCAACTAGCAGTCAATCTTGCCTTCTTTAACTGAGGTGAGTCTTACCTGTTCTCTCTCTAATATACTGGCAAGAATAAATTCATGAAAGCAGTTGGAGTGAATTAATGTTAAGCCTTGCTCAATTTAGACTTCTGAATCTTTTGACCATCCAACTGTGCTAAGTAAAGCCACTGTGGAGAACAGTCTATCAATTAGGAAAATAGAACTTAATTGCGATAGATGTTGATTGCTGATGTTGAAAATATGTGCAAAAAGATTCTGGTACTTCTGTGTATAGTTTCAAAATTCTGAGATGGGAATTATTTAGAACCATAATTTTTAAGTTACTGGTTTTGCATTTCACTGTGTTCAGGAAACAGGCTCTTTGCTTTTTTTTGCTTTTGGAGCCCCAGGTAGCCAGCTGCAAAGGAACCAGACTAACTGCTGCAGATAGTTTCTTTTCATAGGGAAACATACTGACATGTTTTATCTTTACTTCTGAAGAACCAGGGAAGCAGCTGAAACAAGATAAACTGAAGACTTTAATGGGAATAGTTTAAAGGCTCTATTAATTTTACTTACTTTTTACATGGGATTTCTTGTTCATAGAACTGCAGTGTCAACAAGTAGACAAACTGAACAAAGAGGGGTCCTGCTCCAAAAAACAGGTGCTGGGGCAGTAGGGATAGTTGGAGGATGTGCAGAGAAACATTGCCACCGTGGTCAGTATTAGCAGGGGCAGTATCAGAAGCTGACCACTTACCTACTGTGATTCATGATTAGAATAACAGCTGAAAAACTATTACACACAAAGTCAAGATTCTAGAGTAAGAAAATACAAGGTATCCCATGAAAACAATTGAAATGTAGCCGTTGAAGTAACTTCATGGTTCAGGTTTTCACTGTTAAAATTCAGTTTGTAACAAAAATGGTATTTTTTTCTATATTTTCAAAATTCTGTTATATGAAATCCATAAGCTACTTTACTCCACAGGAGAATGTTTTTTCTTTTTTAGGACGAGGAAGTATTTGGAAGTTGAACTATAGTTCAGCACTTTTCCAAAGCTGGGCTTTGTGTAGTCCCATTAACTGACTTAGTTCAGAGACCTTAGACTTACGGTCTCATTGGAAGATGCATAACTTCTGAGATGCCTGCAATGGCAATTTGGATCTTCAAGGAGTTGTGATTTTGTGGAATTTGTATGAATCTTTGGCATAGCCTATGTACATATCAAGGTTTTCTTCCATTTTATGAAAAACAAATCAAAATATCTTTAGATCTGTGAACTATGAAATTAAAGCAGCTATGATTTGAGGAGGTTTCAAGTCCTTCTATTTGAGCTTATTTGCTGGTAGGCCTTTAGAGATTTTGCATGTATTTAAAGCTGCTATTTACTGAGCTTCTAGATTGAAGACTGACTTTATTTCTCAATGCAGGTTCAGGTAAAAAAACAGTTAAGGGAGATGGAAGAAGAGGAAATCTGTGTCCGCAATAAGGGAAAATATAGCCATGCAAAGATGAGAAGTTTTATGAGGTTAGTATTGCACTGAATTTAAAGCATTCTAATTGGAATATCCAAAATGTAAATTCAACTGTCATTCAATGTACAACTTGGAAATTATTTAATTTTTTTAATTTATTTTTGAATAAATTACCACCAGTGGTAAGCTAGCTTTTACTTTTATCGCTGATGTAATTCCCGCTAGAACAAATAGTAAGTAACGAGTAAGGAGCAATATATTCATTGCATTGAGGTGTGAAAGTGGAAAGTGGTGGTTTTCAAAACAAATCTAACAACTTTCTTGTTAATTTGAGTTGAGGTTGTTTGGCTAGGTCACGTTTTGACAGTAGTGATATCTTTCTTTGGTTATCTAAACAGACAAAACCCACCGTCGCATATTATCATGCTATCATAGACGTTCTCATCCTTTTACCATAAAGTGCAGTTATACTCAAGAACTGATTGCGTTTTGGTGAGTTTGAGGGAACTGTGGAAATACCCTTTCTGTGTTGAGAAACTTTATCTTGTCACATTTGCTTTAAAGAAGAGTTTATGCTGAAGCGTCTGTTTACAAAAAAATAATCGAGATGTGTAAAAGAAGCAGCTGCTGATTTCCTGTTAAATCCCTCATTTAGTTTTGGAGCACTAAGCAAGGGACAAAAATATCACTTCTGGTGACATACTATTTCGCTAAAACTCTGTTCTCTTTTTTCCTTCTATGTCCAAATCGGAAACACAGCTAGTAATTTTATTTGACTGTTCAGAAATTGAAGAGGATGGTGAAAATGCTGCTGTTCTATGTCAGTGATGTGCTTGTTATGTCAGCTTAACCAGGGCTACGGTCATACTGTATCTCAAAGGGAATTGTCTGGTTTTTTTTCCCCTAAGAATATATAAAATTGTATTTATTATAGGTATAAAATATAGGAAGCATATCTGGATATTGATCATTAATTAATCAGCTGTTTCAAGTATTGGCATGTTTGCATGTTGATGGGAAATTCAAATATTGAAAAGAATGCTTAAATCAATGATATTTCTAATAATTTACTCTCCACGTCCTCAGTTTTCAGAAACGAGGCGTGCTACCTATGCACCGTATTTTATCTCCGTTTCTCGTGGTTCTGTACGTTTGAGGCACATTGTTTTCTTATGTTTCACATCCCATAACCAATTGGCTAGTTTCAAAAGGAGGTAACTTCGGTTGTATTACGAAACTGCAACTTTTTCTTAAGGTTACTTCTCTCTAATTAAATTCTGGGTGAATAACAGATTAAAAAAATAATTTGAAATGCTAACCTGTGAGCATTTGCATACGGAGGAAACTTAGGAATGCACAGGTACGCTTCACGAAGTGTTCATAGCTTAAAGTCATTGTTCAGTTGAATATATGATGCATAGAGCACTTGAGATTGGATTTTAAGCAGACATCGCTATGTATTATTTTGAAAATAAGCAAGACACTACGGAGAGAGACCTTTGCACCTCTCTGAAACACTGCTGACTTTGGTGGTACTCTACTAAGTATTTGCGCGTGTGAGTTGTGACATCCTTTACGCGTTCCACTGGAATCAAGCAGAATAAAACATTCAGATTTAATACTGTTTGTTGTGTAAGTAGATAAGATATTTTTCCATTTGTGAGCTTTTTGAAGCTTTATCGTATTTGATGTACAGAATATGCTACACAGCATGCAAGTCCAGTTTTAATATCAGTTAGAAGCCTTGATGAATTTTATGTGCATGAAATAAAATTTTCCCGAAATAGGAACTGGTTTTGGTTGGTTTTATATATCTTAGGGCACACCTAATCTAGGAGTATTACTGCTCCTAATATCTTTGGTTAATCTTGCAGAAGAGCTGTACGTCCAGAGAGAGGGCCGTTAGCAGCAAAATTAAACAAAGTTGTGAAGAAAAAATACAGTAAGTTGATGTCTTTTTTCTTTTCCCCCACCCCCCTAACCATTTGTTTATACCTATTAGAATCACTGTTTTTATTATGGAACTTAACAATAATTTTGCTTGTTGAGCCAAACTTTCAGAATTTTTTAACTGCTTACATTTCCACATCAAAATCAAATACCAAGCCATAGGGGCTTGGAACTCAAGAGGACAAACTTTCAATATCTGGAACTACTATACTTTATTTGCTGGAAAATCTACCTCCTTAATTCTGTGCATTTAGTTTCAGCCTAAAAATCATTTTCTGCATCACGTAGTGCATAGCTAACGATAAGCTTTTGTTCACAGGAAGTCTTCAGTGACAGTTCGGAAAGGAGAAGCCTTAGCTATGTTTCACGGTTCTATATTGTAATAGGTATTGCTCTTTAAGTGGGTTCATAACTTACAAAACTTAAGCAACAATCTGAAAAGGTGAAAACTGCTCAAGATGGAAATGGCTATTGTGAAGCTGCAAGAATTGTTATTTTACTCTTCTAAAACATTTCAGAGACTTATCTGTAGTATTTATAATATCTCTATTGGTATGTTCTCCAGCCCAAATAGTGTTTTATAGTAGGTCTCCAAAAGAATTGGAGCTGAGTGAAAATCTGAATTTTTTTTTTTGTAATTCATAACTAAGGCTGAGTGCAATCCAAATGGAAAGTGATATTGATGAAATAATAATTTATAAATTAAGGAAAGAGTATGAAGCTTCATATTTTTTAAGAAAAAAATGCAACTCTTTTAGATAATATCCTCTTTAATCTGGCTAAACACAGATGAAACTGAGGTGACTTCATATTAGTCGCTTGAAGAGGAAAGAGCAATTTAAAGTCAGTTTTGGGTGTTAATCTTTTTTTTTTTTTCCTTGAGATTTTTAAAAAGCATTCTCGTTATCTGATAGTGAAATGACTACACTTCAATCCTTCTTTTCCTTTAAGGCCTAAAAGGATGAATTGATCATCTAATCTAATCTGCATTTTACAGGTCATTAAATTTAACCCAGGTATGCCCCTAAGTGCAGTAATTTGTATCTGACTAAAGCTTACCTTCCTCAGAAGCATCCAGTTTTGATTTGAAGAGATAATACATTCATAGATGTTCTAGGGTGAATAACCCTTCCTGTGAGAAAATGTCATCATTTTTTTTTTTCTTGTATGTAATTAACTTGAATTTACCAGGCATCAGTCTCCAGCCATTGAGTCTGTTTTTTCCCAGCAAAAATAAAGAACACTTTAGTACCCTGCCTTTTCTCCCCAAAGTAGGTATGTATTTGGTATAATGAAGTCAAATCTCAGCTTTCCTCTTTGGAAGTTAAACAGATAGACTCTTGAGCCTTTTCACAGCAAGTTGAAAGACTTGCTCTTTCCTTTAGTTGTTTGTGTGCGACTTCCTCCTAAAAGATATAACAAGAAACTATTTGTTTGCATTGCTAACAGTTCTATGGGTTTGTAATGGTTTGTTGCTCCACAGGCAGTTATTCCCTGACTGTAGTTTAAGAATAATTGTAAAAACTTGTTACTTGGAGGTTTCTAAGTATTGGAACGTAAACTGAATTTATATGTAAACGCATTGTAAATACACGTTGGATACGCTTTCATTAACATCTCATTACATTAAGGATTTTAATGAATAATTAAAAACTAATGTGTAAAAACTAGAATATTAAGATCAAAGTGTATTGCTGCTTATTTCACACAGGTGAAGGGTTGTGTGATAAACGAAACAAGAAAGCTATATCTGTGAAGATAAACAAGGTTGGTTCTAGTAATGAAACATTGTAAACCTTTTGTTTCCATTTTCTAAAACTACCTTTCTGCTTATTCTTTAGTTAACTTTTCTATTTGTTAATTTTAGTATGATCGGAACGTAATTTTTACCTTTTTAGTTTGTCTTTTTTTCACTTGAAGAAAGTGATTAGAGTGTAGTACTAGGTTATATGACCCTCTCTCCCAAATTAAGTTTACTTTTGTGATGGTAAATATTTTCACTTATCTTATAAAGCGAAATACTAATCTCACTACACTGTTTTCATCTTTAATAACAGCAATTGGTGAATACAAAAATATTCAGCAGTTGTAGTCAACTGAAGTAATTTGTTACATAGATAAACCATTAGCATTATAGTTTGCACCAAATTAATGGGAGAGTACTCTTAAGAACGTTTTTTTTTTCCAGACTTCTTGTTTAGTTCATAAATTTTATCCTATATTACAGATTCCAAGTGGAATTTTTAGGACTCAATAAGGGCTCTGTTGTTTGATTTCTGTCTTCCCGCACATTCAGCCATATTTCAGGTCTTTGGAGTGCCAGTCTGTGATCAGTACTTCTTAGTAATAATTATACTTATAAGCATATTTACCCAAATCTATTCCGTGCAATAATTTAAAATTTTAATGATGTTGTTCTTGGTTATTCTGTCTTACCTAGATTTTGAAAATTGGAAGAAAAACACTGTAGTCCATATTTTGCCTGATGCCTTGCTTGCTGTAGGATGTTAATACTTCCTGCATCGTGTGACTTTGAGTAGTTGGTTGCCTGAGTTCTCGTTTACTTTGTACGGAGTTTATAAATCACAGTTCTTATGGTTATCTTTAGCACCAGACTTTCTCTTCCAAGGCAGGTCTTTACAAGTTTTGGTTCCCTTACTGTGTAAGGTCAAAATTAACTTTCGCTGATGCTTTGAAAAGCATATGAACTGGAAAAATAGGGTTTAATGGTAGATCAGCCTTCAGTTGGGCTTCAGGGTTGATGAACACTTTTATATCTATTTATTGTGCAGTGCTGAGTAGTGTTAATGTCTCAAACTGTGTCTGTCACAAAAAAGGTAGATAAACAAAAGTAGACTTATTTAAAAATAAAAACAAATCAAAAAACTCCAACTCTCCCATAAACCTCAGTGGGAACTTACATTATCCAATGTATGTTCAAAGTTTAAAATAAAGCACTAGTTTACTAATAACCATGTCATAAGCATATTAATGGAACCCTTGGACACCTTTTTTACATGGAGGGAGAAATGTTAATTTTTGAAACATGTATTTGCGGGAGTGGAGGGACTTAAAAATGGTGGGTTTTTGGCAGAGGCTCACTATTTGCATGCTGGTGAAATAAGGCATATTCAGGGCAAAACCAGCTTTCTTGCCAAAGTTTGATAGAGCATGTAAAACATGACTCCACACTTGAGAAATCCATTTATACACGTCTTATTACAAAGAGGCTTTTTTCTACAAAATAAATACATTCTGAAAGAAAATGGTGGGAAGACCCTGTAAGTTCCATTTTTAAAATATCAGTGAAGTGGAATGAACAAGGAATGTTTCAGCCAGCTTCCAAATGTCATTAACCCTTTAGGTGATAGGACATAAATTGCAAAAAGAGTTTAATATACATAAATATGTCAATCTGGTAATCAGGGAAAAGTGTTTGGAGATTTATTTCTCAGCTTTTTTCTACAGCCAGCCTAGTGCATAGCAATACCAGCAAAGTCAAGTGGTTCCCTGAACGCAGTGCGAAAGGCAATACACTGATGTTTAGGGGTTTAAGTATTCCTAACAATTGAAATAGAAAGTGGTATTTGTTGAAATATGAACCGGATTCTGAATGTTATCCTTTTGTGTGGGGGTCCAGTAAACGCACAATACCAGTCAATCTTGAATTCTCTAACTCTGCTTGAAAGGCAAAGGAGAATCCCAGCTACTTAAATCAGGTTTTCTTGTTATTTAAACACCAAACGTTCATTGAACTTTTGTGAAGTGTTGTCAGAAGATGCTGCCGTTGTACTCATTTTGGTTCACTAGCTAGCAGAAATGGGAATTGTGAAATAGTAAAGATAGGGTTCATTTATAAATTGTTTCTGTACAGGGTATTAACAATTTTCCTGTGGAAAGCCTATGGAAAATGAGATTTGTCTGCAAAGAGCATGTGTTTAAAATTTGAAGATTGAATAGTTACAGAGCTCAGTGTAGTATTAAGTATGTAGTTGCTGTGGTGCCTGCTTTTGTGAGCTAGTGTCTTGCTGATATAACTTAATTTCAGTGCTTTGTTATGTATGAAATGCTAATTATTTCATTTTTGGGTCTATTTCATTTGTTTTGTAGCCCAGAAGAGAGACCTGCTGGCGTGAAGGATTCAGAACTAATTTCTACAGTACGGTTCCAGCTGATAGGAGCATTGATGAATCCTTTTTTAGCTGTAGAAATGACTGGTAAGTATATACTAGTGCTTGATACAAACCAACAAGTTATAGCGTTATGGATGCTATAGTTCTTTCTGCCTCCATCTGTCTACTACTATCTAGAGATATTTTGAAGGATGACTACTTTTATGTTCATTGATAAACAGCAGTTAAAGGATAAACAAATTATAAAATGAGCGTTGTTAAGGGAGGTCCCAGTTAGCCTGTTGTCTATTCAGGATAGTACTTAAACATATGCTTTTAAACTCACTTATAGGTAGTAACAGAATACCTAATTTTTAGCATATATTTATACTCCTTGCTAAATTGAAGCCTTAAATAGAAAAGAGACAGTCCTGTTATTACAGCAGCCCTTAGCAACACAGCTAACAGAAACTGTTTCTGCTACAAAATAAGAAAGAGTTATCTTTTACTGTGCCTTGACTCCAAGAGGAATACTTTAGACATTCATGGAGCAACTTTTGCTTAATGAGCCTAGTACTTAAGAACATTCATAAAAACCATATTTGATTGAGAAGGTGGAAGTGGGGAAAAAAAATAGTTGAAGTAATGATAGATATTAAAAATCTGTAATAATGTCTAGAAAAACGTTATTTGGATAGTATGGCCTTATTCTGATAAGTGTGTGTAACACACATCAGTGTGTGTGTAACAGTCCGTAAATGGGGGGAAGAAAGGAAACAATTTTTTTTTTCTGCCGTGCATGCAACAGTATTAATGTCAGGGATACTAAGTTTCTCTGTCCTTTGACTTCCTTGAAGACAAACTTTGTCTGCTGTTTCCTCTTCTCTCTGCCCCATTTATTTAGGACTTCTCTCCTCTGATTGCTATGACTGCTTTTCTTTCTAAACAGTACACAGATACAGTTTGATCGTTACTCTTGGAAGTTCTAATACAGTTTAATTTAAAACATATTAACTGATAGAAGCAATCATTGAAGTGCAAAGCAGTCATAATACAAAGTTATTTTTAAAGTGATATGAAATTTGTATTTCAGTCCAGAATTCACAGAAATCAATACAGTGATCAGACAGAAGAGACGAGAATTGGAATTGTCCTGTCCATCTGTGCTTGCTAGAGTTGAAAGGTACATGTTTAGTATCTATACTAAAAAAAGGATCTTAATGAACTACTTCAAGTTTTGAGTTTGATTAATTCAAATGAATTTTTAGATACAATACCTAGATTGTTTGTGCAAAACTTTTTAATTTTGTCTGTATTTTCTGCATGCTACTTTATGTAAATGAACTTTTCTCTGTATATCTTAGTGCTTTCCTTATACTCATCATAATACTTGGCCTAGTAAGTTCACTGAGCTGTGCACGTTCATGTGTCGCTTTTTCACAGAAATGCGAGTGTAAACATATTTTGTGTTAGTTAGGAAGTGAGTGTGTTTATATACTTTTAAAATTTTCGGTCATCAGAAATCAGAGTACATTTGCTTTAACGTCTAACTGCTGCTTTTTTCCCTGCATGGGTTGGTTCTGACATGTTTTTCTGTAACATGCATTTCATGGTCACTGGGCTTTTTATGTATTTTTGTTAAGCTCCCTTTGAAACAATTTTTGCTCAAGTAAAAATCTGAAGATTGTATTCGTTCCTGAGTCACTAAATATGCAGGATAATTTAGAAAAATGTATTAAAACATCTTTATTTTACATGTATATTGTTTCTCTTTTTTTTTTTTTTTTTCCCCCAAAACAAGCTATTTTTCTGCTGAAGTGCTAAATCAGCGTTACAAATTTTGTTTCCAGTAGTATAGCTTACTGATTTGGCCTAGACGTTTTGCTGCGGTTTTATGTTTGGCTTTTGAAGAATGACTTTAGCATAACACTGTTCAAACTGTTTTAGTAGATTAGGTATTAATGTAAGCCTTGAAATACATTCAGGTTTGTTTTAGATGTTGGCCTAATTAATGAAGAACCTTCAGGCCATTCTGGAATGAGGTTTCAGTCTCTGCATTTTTTAGTTCCAATATGTTAGAAAACTTTTGTGTTTAATAATAACACTATGCTAGGATTATATGAATGGGTACTCGGACTTTTTTATCGACTGAGCTATGCTTAGTGTTACAGAAATTGCATCAATAACTCTCAATTCTTCAGTAGCATTTTTAGGTTTAATGTCTTAATATTGAGTTGAAGGCCAGAGTGATGTCATTATTATGTACTGGAGAACAGATCTTCTCATTGCTTGCTGCAGGGCCATGCTGCCATACTGCTGCCATGTCTGATTTGTTGGCAAGATTGTTAGAAGTTAAACTTTGTGCCTTAATCAGTGCATGTCCATTGAAAAAAATGTTTTTGAGAAATAGTTTCATCCTCTATCACTTTTGCCTTTCTCTAACTGTAACTACACTGGAAGTATAATGCCTGCTTTATGTTTTTGTTAACACTGTTTTTGTCTTATTTCCAACATTTGTTACAAACAGTTAAGGCAACTAATGTTAATGCTTTTAATTTTCCAGAATTCCTTTAATGTCTTATGGAGCTGAAGCTGAGACCTTTCTTCTTACTCCTACTACAGTGCCTGGGACAATTCTTCCAAGAAATATCAGGCCTTTGGAAAACATTGGTAAACTTTTTTTTTGTAAGTTTTATTTATAGTTCACGTAGAGTATTGTAAAAAAAACCTGATTCTTGGAAAACTAAACAAAATACTTAGCTATGGGGGTGATGCAGTTGTGACGCTCTTGTGATGCAGTCAGGTACTATTTTGAAACCAGCTGGTTTATTTCTGGAATTGTAGTATAGAAGATGAGACAACCACTCCAAAACTGCCATTTTAATCAAATGAAGATTAAAATATCAAGTGCTTAATATAACTTAATTGCATGTTTAAATTCCATATTGTTTCTTTAATCTTACAACTTATTTTTCTCTTGTTTAAGGATAAACACGCTCTACCGTGTGTTGCAAATGTTTAGTGAATTTAGAAGTTTGAGTCCAGGAAGAGGGCTGTTAAGATATTTGACGACTGAGCTTATATGCCTGAGATATGTCTAAGAATGAAGCCAGCTATTGCTTTTTGAAGCAGAGAAGAAAGATGCAGGAGAACTAATGGAAAAGGTGTACGTGTTTCTCCTCTTAGTCAGGCTTCTTTGTTGATCTGCACCAAAGCAGAAAAAAATGAAGAGTTAGTCTTGAAAGTATTTCAATAAATCCCGAATTATTTTTCAACGTTAGGTTATTTAGGACATGCGAATAATTAGTTTTAATAGTTTTGACAACTGATCTGTGAGTGCTGATAGCTGTCAAATCCTAGTGCAGAGCAGAGAACTAAAATCTCTTATGCTGTCTTTTGGGAGAAGCAGGAGACTTTGAGCCTCAATCTTGACGAGGAAATTATTCCCCCCTCCCCCCCCCGATATTTTTCTTTTAAAATGTAATTAAAATGGAACCTCTTCATATTAAAATGGAATCTCTTCATTTGCTGTCTTGATTAGAGCTCAGATTTTTTTATATGTAAACATTCCACTTAATCTCTTAAGTTGCAATTATGAAATGTGAAATGACCAGGTTAACAATAAGCAGCAAATAACATGAAAATAACTTAATTTTTTACATGATCTTGCCTGAACTAAAGGGTTGGATTCTGGACAGGGAGCCTGAGAAATGACTGCCACATTCAAGGAAGGCAGCAGGCATGCAAATTACCCACTCCTGAGCTGGGGAAGTAGTGACCAAAAAAAAAAAAAAACCACACAATACAGGACTCTTTTGAGGCCCTGTAATTGGAAAAGTTCAACTGTTTTATGTTATATTACTTCTACTGCGGACAGAGTGCGTTGCAACTACAGATTGCAGTATATGCTAAGCTAGGAGGGTTGAAGCATGGAGAGAGACAATCATCAAGATCGAGTATTGGAACATTGTTGAACACTGATACCGAATACCGTACTTTTCAGTATTTTTTGTCCTGACATTAAAGTTTTAAGTGATCTTCAAGTTTCACTTGGAGAGTTCCTACTGATCTGCAGGAAATAAAAAGGTGCAGAGCCTTCAGATTTCCTAGCAAAACTAGTGGATGTTGGATGCCGAGATGTCTCTTGAGGATTTTGGCCACGCTCAGTGAGCTTGAGCGTTCCTTCCCCCGTTCATATAGCAGCTGAGGAGAGAAAAGACACAAAAAGGAGTAAGGACAAAAGCAAGTAGAAGCCTGAATGAGAGAGACATGGCAAATACATGAAGGAGGGAGCAGGGCCTTCTCTTACAGGAAATGCAAGAGACGAGGGAAAAGGCAGAAGATGGAGGAAACAGAGGGAACACTGAGACTTAATACAAAGAATTCCCCCCCACCCGCCATGTTCAGGCAAACTATTATACGGAATCTTTTTCCTGTGTTTACACAGGAGCTCAGACTAGGCAATTATGATCCTGTGCTCTATTTTGTCCTTTTAAAGGGATAAATTCTGAAGTGTTTGCAAATTACTTTTCTAAGACTATCAGATTATATATATGCAGTTAGTAAACAATGATATGTTTGACTCTGCTAACCAAGTAGCAGAAAGAGTTTGTGCTGTTAAATACTTCTTGTCTTATTCATTGGCATCTGCTTTCTCTTTAATCCACTTAAGAATACATTAAACTGAAATATTTTAGTGCAGTAAAAGCATGGGAAATAACAGCCCTGTACAGAGAGTTAGAATTAAGTATTTTCAAGCATGGTGTGATAAATTCATTGCAAAATCCAGGCCTTGTAGAAGCTAATGTCTTAGCAAGTTTTTGGTCTTTGTGTATGAAAATGAAGCTGTAAAAAGAATGAATTTAAACAAATTCATGATGCTTTTCAAAGTCTGCATGACATCTGAAACAAGGTAATAGATACCTCAACAAATTACATTTAGTTCTAAAGCCAGGTATCAAGAGTATCTTCTATGTTCCCTTTGCAGTGAATATAATCCTTGACTTTCCTACGATGACTTCTGTGGCACCACTAAAAAATGTTTGTGGCACCTGTCAACTACATTGTGAATAGTGTGAAATAAGCTTAATACAGTGTCAACTCGAGAGCTCTTATGCTGCTTGGTACAACTTGCTTTCGTTCTTAATAGAGCTTTAGTTTTTTAACTTGCTACAGGCTGCCACAGAGTTTACGCTCTTCTTCCGGTTAGTCAGATACTGCGGGTACCCAGGGAGCCTTGCAGCAGAGTTTAAGTCCAGCATGCCATGGTCTTGTTTATAACCTGTGAATGAGCTTGCACTATCTGAAACCAGATTTCGTAAGGAGGAACAGTGTTATGGCTACTTCGGATCAACTACTTTCCATGGGTTAATCCACTGATGGCTGTTTAAAAATGCATCTTTCTATGGTATTGAGCTTCACTGTTGACCTGTCAACAGGCCATCATTTTGGAATGACTGGAACTGCTGTATGTTAACAGTGCCTTGTGGTTAATTTGTTACTTTACTAATGACTTAATTGGTGACTGTTTAAATAGCAATATCGAACCTTCTCTCAGTTCATTGTGAATGCCATTACTCCATGTAGCAGCCCTGATGCTGCTTCTAAATTACGTCTTTATATAGCTAACGTGTCACTTTAGTCTGATTCTGTTCTTTAAAAGAAAGTCTATATTAAAATATGTGGTTTAGCTACTTTAAGCTGTGGCAACATTTCTTACCAAATCTTACACTGTATTATTTGAGGGTATCTGTTAAACCAGAGAATCTCATTTTATGTTTTGGGTTGTGTTTGGATAAACGTTATCCGACTTTAACTTATTCTACTTGTGTTAGAATCTTTAGGCAAAGGATATGCTGTTGCATGTACCCAGGAAGGAGAGGAGAAAAAGCAAGCTTCTGGTTCATCTGGCACTAGAGGAGCTAGAAAGAAGTCTGTTAACACTACTCCTAGAAGAAGATCTGCACGGAACAGCAAAAATGAGACTCTTAGTCAGTCTCGGAGCTCGCCTCGATCCAGCAGTTCTGGGTGCAGTGCTCCTGACGGCAATAACACATCTCTGAATAAATCGTCTTCAGAATCAGAGAAGGCTCTTCCAAAGCGAAAATCTAAAAGAGTAGTTAAACAACAAACACCGCTGGTTAAAAAGAAACTGAGAAGTTCTGCACGTTCTGAAAAATCTTCCAGTGATTCAGTGGAAGGTGATGAAGTTGCTGAATCTGAAGCGGTTCTAATGTTAGATAAAGACCACCAGTCAGATAACGAAAGCAATAATCCAAGCCTGCTGCACAGAAATAACATGGAAACAGAATCTGCTAATGGATTGGAAAGCTGTAGCGAACATGCAGAAATTGAGGAAACTGCAGGAAAATGTGACAAAGATGAAGATACTTCAGGAAGTGCGGATACAAGTTTGTCTGTCCAAGTCCAAGAACCTCCGATACGAACTCTAGAGGGAGAAAGTCTGGAATTTGAAATAAAGGATGTTACTGAGAAAAATGTAGATATTAAGAACCAGGACATCTGTGAAGACTCTCTTGAACAAGTGGAAGCAATGACTATTCCCAGAGATGGTGAATTAATTGAGCGTATGACAACAATGGAAAAAGATCAGACGTTGTGTAGTCCTCAAAATGAATTATTGGCTAATGCAGAAACTTTGGCAAAAATTGATCAACCGATAGTTAGCCCAAAAAATGAATGGGTGGAATATCCAGAGTCCTTGGAGAAGGGCTCTCTAATGGGCAGTCTCAGAAGCAAATTGCATGAGCCTCCAGAAGCCATAGAAATAGATGACTCTGAGGCTGCAGAAAGGACAGTAGTAGACTGTGTAAGTACAGATATTCCAAACTTAAAATCTGTTGAAGATAATGAAGCGGATATGTTAATAAAAAATATTAATTCAGGCAGTGCATCAGAACAATCCTTAAAAGAGAAGGCTCTGCCGGAAAGTGAGGAGGGTAGAACTTCAGAATCACCCCAAATAAATTCTGAACATAAGCATTTTGGTGAAGATAACAATGAAATGATACCGATGGATTGTGACTCATTTTGCAGTGACCAGAATGAACCTCATATTGAACAGTTACCACTAGTTGACAGTATGCATCAAGGAGAAGTGAGCTCATTACAGAATGATGCTGGAAACTGTACATCACTTTCAGGACTCTCTGATGAAAAAGATGAAACAATTCCTCAAAGAGAGCATCAATTAGAATTTAAAAAAGATAAAAAGACTCGAACTAGAAGGTCTAGATTTCACTCTCCATCAACAACTTGGTCTCCTTCTGGGAGAGAGGGTAGGAAATCCCAATCACCGTCTCCTAAAAGGGAGGTAACCAAAGACAGGAGCTCTCGATCACCCAAAAAGGAAACTGTTAGGGAGGGAAAGAGATCCTCATCTCAGTCTCCGAAAAGAGAGACACTCAGAGATGAGAAAAAAACACCATCTCGATCTCCCAAGAAAGAAACTATCAGTGAGAGCAGAAGATCATCATCTCAGTCAAGAGCTAAGGATTCTTCTCCAAGGCAAAAATCTAGGTCTCGAAGCAGTGATAGAGATAGTCAAAGAAGAGATCGTGACAGAGAAAGAAGAAATAGGAGATGGTCTAGGTCACAGTCACGATCTAGGTCAAGATCACGATCTAGAACAAGAAATAAAGGTTCTTCATTCTCTAGGAGTGAGAGGGATGGTCATTCACCTCGGTGGAAAGAGAGATGGGCAAATGATAGTTGGAGAAGCCCCAGAGGAAATGATCGATACACAAAGAGTGATCAGGAAAAACAGAATGAAAATCTTAAAGAGAAGGACAACACAGAAAAGCATAATGATGATCAGTGTTCTTCAGACAAACGTAGAAATGATTGTCCAGACTGGGTAATGGAAAGGATAAATTCTGTTCCTGAAATTAGGAACAGAGAGCGAGACAAACCACACTGGGAAGACTACCGGCATGATAATTCAGGATATTCTTGGAATAAAAACTTTACTTCTGGCTGGATTTCACATCGAGGAAGAGGGCGTGGGAGAGGGGGGCGTGGAAGAGGTGGCTTCATGTACGGCGACCAGGGTGAAAATCACTGGCAAAACAGAAAACCCCTCTCAGGGAACTCAAATGGTTCTGGGAATGAAACTTCAAGGTTCCCAGAACATCAGCCATACAGACGTAAGAACGAACAAGATTATTCTTTTGATACGCCTGCTGATAGATCTGGGTGGACATCTGCATCCAGTTGGGCTGTAAGAAAGACTTTACCTGCAGATGTGCAGAATTATTACTCAAGAAGAGGACGAAATTCATCAAGCCCACAGTCTGGATGGGGAATGAGACAAGAAGAGGAGACGCCTGAGCAAGGTATTCATAGTTTTGAAAAATAAAAGATAATTTAGTCACAGCTGCAAGAGTTAAATGTTAGTCACACTGTCCCATCTTGAGTTTTAATTCTTCAAAATAATTTGGAGTGAATCCGTAGTCTTTTTCTGATACAAAGTTTTTAGGTGTCCAGTTCTGGTGGTTTTTTGGCAGGGTTTTTGTTGGCTTTTTTCAAAAAAGTGGCTTTTTGTTTGTTTTTGCTTAAAGTCACAAGTTTTGTATCACAATTTACTGACTAAGTATCTGAGGAGCACTGTTGAAGTAAATAGATTAGGCTGAAGAGAAGGTATATCCTCTTCATGGTTACTTTTAGCATCTGCCCACCTTTTTAAAAAAGGTAGTTTTTGCAAGACTTACCTTTGCCTGTGAAGACCTCTACTGTAGAGTGTAGAGATGATAAATCATGATGTTGACTTTTTCTTCCTTTTAAATAAGCATTTTCCTCTTTAAATGCTTTAAAAAAGGAAATTGATAAATGCAAAAACTTTAGTTTTACTGTACTTCAGCATACAGATTCTCTAAAGCCCCAGTGGAAGTCTAATATTTTTGAGTTTTATATTTACAAGCTAATTGCCTGGACTGGAATAAACTCTTTGGTAGAAAGTGAGTTAACTCCAGATAAGATCCTGAAGAACTAAGAAGTTGCCCACAGATTATTAATGCTTTGAAATAAATGGCATATGTGAGTTATAAATTAAAAGCAGTATAATATCCAGTTCTGAAGAAGACCACTCTTGTACTTTCCTATTGTCTCCTTGTTTAATCTTCTATTTTTATTTATTTTCATGTTAATTGTCAGCAGTTTTCTTCCTCTGTTCAGAGATGCATCAGGGGCTTCTCAATTTTGAGGCAACTTTGATAACCCTCAATTTGTTGCAGACAACATTTATCAACCCTTTAATTGAAAGGACTGTTTGTGTGATTTGCAGGCTTCATGTCACATAGTTTGGGAACAATTGCACTATTGTGTTCATCTTTGAAACCTGAATTTGGGGTAAGAATAGTACAATGTTCTCTCAAAACTAGGTAAGATGTGCTAGGTTGGCATGATTTAGGGTGAAGCATAAGGAGCTGAATCCTGGTCCTTTTGAATTAAGTGACAAAATTCCTCATAGGAATTCTAAGGGAAGGGAAACGCATCTGAATTATAATCCATCAGCTGATTCTCAAAACTAGTTTCTTGACTTTTGGAAGACTTGCTGCTTGTATGTAAATTCTAGCTTTTTGGCTTCTTTTGAAGATAATGCAAGGCTGAAGTCAATTTTAAAATAAGCTCTTAGCATGGCACTTCTTTGCTTCTAGGCTTTTATCTACTTTGGCAGTAGTCTGGTGGGTTTTTGTTTGGTCTTTTGGAACAAGTTCTTTCAAATGTGAAGATCTGTGAAATTGGTTGAGGATGGTTATTATTCAGTGAGACTATACATCAGAGTGTTTTTATAGTTACCAGAAATGGCTACAGTAACTGTGTAAATCAGGCAAAGGGGAGCAGAGAGTTGCCTATGTGATAGCATGTGTCTAAACTTCCACAACTGCAGAGGCTGGACAAGTTATGCTGTCTTCCTACCCTTTCGGTGAGAATTACTGTTTCAGTGTAGTGTAATGGATTATTAGCTGTGCTATGGGACAAGTAATAAAAATGGAAATTCAGAACATGTTCTTCTTTAGTAATTGAGGGTTTTTTTTAAACTTGGAAACTAGCATTTGGCCCCATGGAATGTCTGGTGATGAGCACTCCATAGTAATGTAATACAGTATCTTTAAAATATTCAGGTTATAGATACTTCTTTTTGATACTCTATACTTCGTGAAGAGTTTGGACAGCTGGTTGCACTTGTGCTTTATAAAATAGACTTTTTTTTTTACTTTATATACTGTCTGTTTTTTCTGATAGATCCAAACCTCAAAGACCAAGCCAACCAGCAAAGTGATGGTTCTCAGATACCAATGAATATGATGCAGCAACAAATGAATGTAATGCCACAAGTGAATGCACAGCACCAACCTATGAATATCTTTCCATATCCGGTGGGTGTCCATCCTCCTATGATGAATATGCAACGCAGTCCTTTCAACATCCATCCTCCAATGCCCTTACATCTCCATACCGGAGTACCTCTCATACAGGTAGCTGCTCCCACAAATCTTTCTCAGGGATTACCTCCGCCTCCACCTCCACCCCCACCATCTCAGCAAGTCAACTATGTTGCTTCGCAGCAAGATGGGAAACAACTGCAGGTATGCTTTATCAGAAACCATGGCAAGAGCAATATTAAACTAACATATTAGTTATGGTTTAGTAAAAGGTTTTGTGTATTTAATAGTGCATACTTGATTAAATTTTACTTATGAGTTTCTCTCTCTCTCTCTCTCTCTTAACTGTCCTCTCTTCCCTCCCCACCCTGTACAGTAGAACTGTTCATGAGGATGGGTTGGTTTGAGTTTGTAGTTTTTAAATATTAATACCCAATGCCATATCTGGGTATTTGTAGTAATGAGATGTTCCTAATGATAATGGAGCGCTGAAAATTTTCTTCAGTATTGTCAATTAACTTTTTCTTCAGATCCAGAAATAAGGCACACTTAAGGTTTCCCCTTCAAAACCTGATTCAAAGCTTTAGGAAATGCTTGAATCCTTGCTCAGCAGTGTGTAGTAAGCAGACCTCAACCTCTCGTTGGAATTCTCTTCATTTGGAGTATATTATTAGAGGAATTTTTTAAGTACTGCACGGCACCAGTTTGTTCCACAGTTTCATTCTCCAACGGTCACTGTCTCAGTACATTGTTGTCCTCCCCACCCCGACCCCTCCCCATGCACTTTCTATTATTTAATCTTTTCAGCCTCTTTGAGGATTTCAAAGTTATTTCTTTGCTATATTTTACTTCCCCCTTTTTGCCTGATTCTCCTGCTTGTACATGTTCTCTTTGAGACTAAACTTCATTTCTGCAGTTTCCAAAAGACTCTGCTGTGCTCAGGGCAGGTCAGACCATCTGTTTGTGCCTTCCAAGACAGCTTAAAACAGCCTCTATGTATCTGAGCACCTCCTGTAGCCAGCTGTTTATATTATATTAAGAGCTTTTATATCAGGGAAAGGAATATTAGCAGCTTCCAATAGAGTCTTGCAAGGAAACATAACACTGCATCCGTGGTGTGTAAAGGGTTCTTATGGGTTCGACTGAGATTTTTGCACTCCCTCCCCCTGCTGTTTTAGGCCACTAACTAACGTAAAATGCTTTTACCAGCATTCCAGGTTGAAAAAGAGGTGTTTCAGAACAGTGATTTCTAAAATTCTATTTTCCTGTGTCATCTTTAAAAATGTGATGCGAATTGATTAATGACCTATATTCTTTCCACTTTCAATTGCTGTTAATCATTTATGTTCATGAAATTACAATAAAAGGAGATAAATTCTGTGGGAAATACTGATTGGGTTAGAGGCCATATGAAATACTTCAAATATTGTGCAAGATAAAACAGTAAGGTACTATTTGAGCTAAAACACTGGGAGATTGCTTGTTGATTTTGACTCAAGCCTGTTGTCTGTGATAAAATATTTTCACAATTGGAAATTCAGAATGTTTAATCTCTAAAATGTAAGAAATCAGAATGTGTTCTATAAACCTCTATCAAATTTAATGATCTGGTGCAATAATAAATATTCAACAAAGATTGAGCATATTGCTTCAAAATGCAGGTATTTGTTAGTAAAGCCTCTGTTATATTTGGCTCTTCTCCTCTTTTGTGGAATGGTGTCCAGGTACCTGAATGATCTTGGGAGCTACTACTCCTTTTTCTTTTCACTTTCATTGAACAAGTTCTTGGTGGCAGCACAATAAAAATACTGAGTGCTGGAGGATTCCAACCTATCCTTTCCTGTTCAAGGAAGATGAAGAGATAACACTCGCTAGTTCTAGCCTACTGATTATAACAGTTCAATATCTGTGTCTTCTCCAACGAGCTTAAATTCCTGTTTTGTTATATCCCATCTGGATAGATGCACACCTGCAAAAAATAATGGTGGTTACTTGCACAGGAAAAAGGGACATTTAGGGTAGCCTGCCAGAAACAGTGTTTGTAACATGCATGGGGGATGTGTTCTTGCTGTTGGCTAAAACTGACCTCTGTCTGAGTTGTTGAGAGCTACTTCGTTTCCTAATTCTGAAGTGTCAGCAGTGTCCGTAGTCTCTTTAGACTGTGTGTGGGAATGCACAGAAAATAGCCTTTTCTTAAGAACAGATCCCAGCGCTCAATCAGTCTCACCCACGGTTTACTCAAAGCTAAAGGTATGTTTACATTTGAAATTCACTTGCAAGTTCAAGCTGGTAACAAATGTGAAAATAAACCTTTTTGGAGAAACACTGTTACGATGCATGAATGCAAATGTGTGTTAAGCTATTTTTTGTATGCATGTTTTGGTGCTGGTAACATCATCCATGCCTATTTGCAGGATCCTGCTTCAGAGTTGTGCATCACTGGGATCTCCCTCCGAGCCAGAATCTAGAAACCACAATGATGACATGCAGGATACATTGCTTTTCAAGCTTTATTTTTTCCTTTGATTCAATGTGATATTACATGCACATCTTCTATAATAATGGACAGTGTGGAAAGTAGCTCATGAACCCAAGCATGTAGTACTGATGTCATTTCTGTAGCTGCCGAAACTTCCAGAAAGATTTATTGACATACTGAAGAATAATGTATTAACTACTGATAACTTTTTAAAACAGGGAATTCCAAGTGCTCCTCATGTAAGTAATAACATGAGTGCTCCAGCCTTGTCTGCTCCAACAGCAGCCCTGGGAAATGTGGGAACAGTTCAGGGACCAAGTTCTGGTAATGCAACATCATCAAGTCACATCAAAAGCTCTAATGCTGCTGTGAAAGTGGGAGAAAACAAAGCAAGTGTAACAGTGGAAGCCAGCGCAGATAGCTCAAAGAAGGACCAGGCAAGTTTGAAATTCAGAGTAATATATATATAATTGTCATAGTAAAAGAGAGCAAATTATGAATACTTTTTGTGTAGTATACTCACTACCATTATCTTCAAGATATTTCAGTACTTCGGGAGGTTATAGGATAAAACAAAGTAGCAAATTGACTTTTTTAAATGTAGTCTTCTTTAGAGCAGCACTATTGCAAATATTTTAGTTGCTGTGGGACCATATTCTGCTGTTAGTAAAACAGACAGTTGTCATTAGTGTTAAAATTTGAGCAAACTGAACATGTTTTCCTGGTTTGTTTAGAGTAACTTTTTATCTGCAAAGTTTTAATTTGTGATTGATTGAAACTGTTTTATATCATTGCTCTCACATTAAAAAGATGGATATGCGTGCATCTAAAAATAACGCTCAAGTTTGATCTTTCTTCAGAAATTGTTAATTCAAGAAAAAGCAGCACAAGAGGTCAAACTGGCTATTAAACCTTTCTACCAAAACAAAGACATCACTAAGGAGGAATATAAAGAAATTGTGCGGAAGGCTGTAGATAAAGTAAGTTGATGTATACATCTCAGATTTTATTAATGAATTTCAATTGAGGTAGGATTGAGAGAGCATTACGTGCATTTTTGGGACAGCTGCTGGGAAGGGAGACAAGAAAAACATCTGTGAGAGCTTTTTCAGCCCCTCAGAACGTAACTTACACACAGCACGAGAAACGTAACTCAGATCTGTTCTGCTGGCCATGGAGAAGCTTGTTATGGGGAAAGTAGATACGTAATGTAAAACAGTGGCAAATCAACAAAAATATTTCAAATACTTTTTTTTTCTCCTTAAAACTGCTGCAGGTTTGTCATAGCAAGAGTGGAGAAGTTAATTCTGCAAAAGTGGCAAATCTAGTGAAGGCATATGTAGACAAATATAAACATTCACG
Organism: Struthio camelus; assembly: GCF_040807025.1. NCBI lineage: Eukaryota > Metazoa > Chordata > Aves > Struthioniformes > Struthionidae > Struthio > Struthio camelus. The sequence goes on along the minus strand of NC_090942.1, from coordinate 35,494,175 downwards.
GAAGAAGAATCCAGAAGAGGCAGTCTCCTGTGAAAGAAAATAGATCATGTTTTCAGGTTTTAGTTTTATTCTATCTGCAAAGTGCAATTTCAACATGACCAGTTAACTGAAAATTGTACATGACTGATTTCAATCTGGTTTGGATAAAATTATTTTTCAATGTAGTATATAATGTTTTGTTCTAAAGAAATATAGATCTACAGTGCAACTTCTTTATTCCTTTTTTAAAACAGATATCTGAAAAAGTAAAAGGTGTAAAGGAGAGAGTTATTGGGATTGTACGATTGTGTGGATACTTAGATGTACAGCATTTTGACTTGAATAATGGAGTGCATTAAATTAGAAACTTCTGTCTGAGTACATTGGTTTTGGAACAGGTATGTACAGTACATGTAATCAGTCAGATTAAATTTTTTCTTTTGATTTCTCCCTAATTATAGCAAAGATAATGTATTGCCTTGACAAATATTTCTAGTATTAACTGGACAGGCTGAATGCAGGGGTCACTGTATATATATAAAAAAAAAAAAAAAAAGCACACAGAGTTGTCTGAACAGAACTGATTAGATTTTTTTTAAAAATCCAACAGTAAGAGTCAGTGCCCAAAATCAGGGGCACTACACATCTGTTGTAACACCAAATAAAAGTTAATGCTGCTTGTTTTTGTTTGTGACGTTTTTCAATTTGTTCCAAGATAGTGGGATGAACTTGATTAATTTCTATGTGTTGAAAGCCCTCAGTCATGACACACTGACAACCTCAGTTCATGTCTAATCCTGCCGTTAGCTAGTAAAATGACATAGGTGGTTAGCGTGCTGTGGAGTTGGATGTTCCTGAAAAATAAGCACTAGTTTTTTGTAACTTCAAGGAGGATGAAGAAAGCTGGAATTTGTGATCGTCTCCCTGTTGATCAGAGACTGCCGGCTGTGCCAGTCTGATCTGCATAATGTTTTTCTTAGTCCTCTGGGGCCTGTAGCATAGATCACCGATTGAAAGTGCAGAGTCTTAAGTCACATGCAGCAGCTTTTAGACTTCCCAGAGCATGCTTTTGTAGTGTTTCATACAGGTACCAAAATCACTTTAAAAGCAGATGTGAGTTCATTAAATGTGCTAGAAGAATGCTTGCACCTGATGTCAAACCTATTTTACCGAAATAGCAGAAGGTAGCTTTGCTGGAGCACAGATCATTGCTAGCTCCTTATGGGAAAAGCCAGCTTGGGATCCTTTGAAAATTTGTATGTACTACAAGAGCAATACAGTATAGAAGGAATATTAGTTCCTTTCTTTTAACCGGATAGCGCTACTAAAACTTCAGCGTTCCCTTTCGGCCCTGCTGTGTGGTAACAGCCTTTGGTGCTGGCTCAAGATCTCAGTTCAGCTCCAGCCAAAAGCATGAATACGCTGTTTTGGCAGAAAGTAGCCATCGAGGTTGTTTGAGAACTCATCTCATAGTAGCCAGTAGTTACCCAGGTGAACTTTTCTTAGCATAAAAGTAGTATTGCCTTTTGCAGCCTGAGGATGAAATAAGGGATATACACCCATGTGCACACACATGAGATAGATATAGAGAGATATATATATATGTGTATAGATATATATGTGTAAAAATGTGATGCCACAACAGTTGATCACTTGGTTTTAACTATAACTTTCTACAGACTTAATGAAGCATTTGACTGTCTATATTTATTTTTGTGTGCCTAAATAATAGTATGTAAATTAGAAACCAATATACATTTTCTACAGTCCAGCCAGGTTCGAGGGTTGGTTTTGTTGTTGGTTCCCCCCCCCCCCCCCCCCCCCAAATACTCAGTTTTACACTGTGGTAGCAATTTGTATGATCTCTTGAACACTTTTAAGCTAAAATTGGTTAGCACTTTTTGAAAAATGTAGCAAATTGCTATGTCGATCCTGGTTGATCACGCCATGCGTACGTACTACATTTTTTGTCTCTGAATTTTTGGATTTTAATGACTTTTTATAGCTTTTTACTCTATACAGTTGAGCCTTGCTATAAAGCTCCTTTCAGGAGCCAGATAGATGTCCTTTTAAAAGGAGAGGTGGAAACTGAGCGGGAAGGAACAATGGAGGATTTAAACTGGGACCAGGAGGGGTCATTAATGTCTTGTTTTGCAGCTCTTGGCTGGAAGAAAATATGTCACTTGCTGCCACATTGTTGGGGCAGTGACTGTAGTGATGCTCCACTGTATTTCAGATCCTGATGAAGGATATGATAGATTAGAATGTGATCAGTAGCTTTTTATTTTTTACAATGAAATACTTAAGAATTTATCAAAAAATATGCAGTTCATTACAATTGCTATGTTGAATTTAAAAAAATGCATTGCCTTAATACATAGACTCTCCTCCTATTTTTCCAGAAAAGCAGCAAAGTCTGTTAGTGTTGACTGCCTGAGAAGGCTTGTGCTTTAACCTTGTAGTCATGTTTTTGTTAAGATAGAATTAAAGCTGTATTTCTATTTATTGAAACTCCTTGTATTAAAATTCCAAACATGCACTAGTGCAGATGACAAAATGATGGGAAATGCTGAGCCCAGTTGAGGGTTTCAGTAATTCATTTGATTTAAATTGTCTTAAGGGAAAAAAAAAATTATGAAATTGTATACCTTCTGTGAATTTATGCAAAGTATAAGGGTTTTCCTTGCACTCCTCCCACTGTTTCACTGTGCATGCTGCTTGAATGTCTCATCCTGAAGATGTGTCTTAGGAGCACAGTGGCTATCCAAAGTCAGTAATATGGTGTTTGTAGTGTAAGGCTGGAGTGCTGTCTACTGAAAAAAATACTTTAAAACTAGTTTTATGTAGTGCTTAACATTTTCTAATAAATTCTTTTGACTAAGCTGTAAATAGTCTGTGTTTGGTCTTAAATGATACTGGCTCAAGTGGTCTAATCCAAAAAGCAGTGTTTTAAAATTGCTACTCTTACTTCTATCCGTGTTGTTTTACTTTGTCTGGACTCTCCCTCCTAATTGCATCCTGTTTGTATTCGATTAGTCTGTCATCACCTTTGCTTGTCTTTCTGCAAATATCAACCTGATTTTTAAAAAAGTGGCAAAATGTTGCTGTACTGCAGCAGTGATCTTAGCTGCTAGTTCTTGTAAAACTTAGTGGATCTTGGTTTATTTTTCAGTCTACCACATGGCCCAAGCAGACTCAAACCAACTAGGCCCTGTCCTATGCCTTGGAAGTGCCAGAGGTACTGATCAAAGCAGTAGCCTTAGCAGGGCAGGGGGAATTTTGCACACATCCTGCTGGGGTACCTGCAGGCCTGTCCATGCAGCTGGTGCAAGAGCCTGCTGTGATTCGGGGCAGCGGGGAGCTGCCTGGCTCTGTGCTGTTCACAGCTGCATTAGGCTGGTTGCGGCCTATATGGAGGTGACTGGCGCTGTGGCAAAGTGCAGCCTTAACATTGTCACGGTTTGCACTGGAATGGCAGACGCACCAGTTGAAAAGCATCCTTAATTTAATTACTTTGTTCAAATTGAACATACGAACTAGATCCTTTTGGTTGCGGTAAGGGTTCTTAACTTAAATGATTGGTTTTACAATAACATTTAATAAAAATGAGTAATAATAACAGTTAATAATGCGCTTAATATACTATAACCCAAGAACATATTTACAAGAAGCTTCTATGTTTATACAGAACAGGAATACAAACATACAGAATAGACAGGTGATGTAACCTCATAGTAATAGAGACAGTGCATCGCGTACAATAAAAGAAAAAGGGGGGGAGGGTTGGATTACGTCACACCAGTAAGCGTACTGGCTTTATATACCTGGCCACAGCGGAGCAGGGTAGGCCGGCTCTCAATATAAGCCACAGGCAACTTGCGTGTCCGTGGTGACTTGTGAAGGATCCTGGCTTTACTAGGACCCGGCCTCCTGAGCCTAGGGGCTGGACAGATCTGCTCCTCCACTTGGGTGGTGGCCAACTGCTTCAGCTTCAGATGGTCTGGCAGGTCTCCAGCCAGAGGGAGAACCTTGATCAAGGCTGCTGGGCATCTTCTAGCCTTGAAGAAGGCTGCTCAGCTTCTCCGTTCCTGGCATGTCAATCTTCCTGATTTTCAGCTTGTCTTCTGCCACTGAACCGCTAAAGTGTTGGGCACTGCCGCTTGAATGTCCAAGTCCCCTTGTGCAGGCAGGCATCAGCTACGTTTGTGATTGCTCCTGTTTTGAATCCTGGTTTTAATTGGATTAACTTTTGGTCCTTTGCTTGAATATTCCAGAACCTTCCTTTGATCAACAGTGGCAGCTGCCACCGGCACGTGGTGTCTCTCCGCCTATGATTTTAAAGCAATGTGGCAGGAAGCTGTCTCACTCCACTGTGGTTATATGGAGATCACCCATACATTCCTGTGCTGGATTCAAAACTTGAACCTTTCAAATCATCTCAGCAATGCTGCTGCTGCTGCTTCTCGCTTGGGAAGCCCAAAACTTGGTGTCTCACTTCTGTTTGTCCTGAAAGTGTCCTGGTAGCTGGGCCTGGGGGGGCTGCAGGGGGAGCACACCAGTGCGGGGAGCACGAAGGTCAAGAACCAAGGGGCTGGGTGAGGAGGTTCGCTTGGGAGCCTGAGACCTGGAGGCCGTGTCAGGCTGTTGAAGCTGAGACTCTTAGGAAGGAAGAACAGGTAGGTAGAGACAACAGCTGGAGCATCTCGGTTGTGTCAAAGCATTTATTGCATCTATAATGAACTAGTAAAGCTGTGTTAGCACACAGCAGAAAGCATTGTCACTCATGATGAGTGTTAAGTTACCTCAAGCAGATGAAGATAGAGTTATTTAGATCACTGGAAGGTGTGCTGAAGGACACGTTATTTCCCCCCCAAAAAAAAAAAGAAAAAGAAAAAAAGAAACAAACTCAAAAAAAGTAATTTAAACCAGTGGCCTGCAGCGTTGATTAAAAATTTATTGTTAAGTTGTAAGCCTGTCTGATTTTCCACGTACCGCCTTGGGCCCATGGCCCTTTCAGGGGTACTAACAGCAAAAAATGAGCATTTCTACTGTTGCAAAGAGTTTTCGTTACATTTTTAAGTAAAAGTGTAGTTAACTATAACTAATGTTATGTTAACTGTAAATATTTTTCTATTTTGTAAACGTTGAAGTCAGGCCGCAGGGAGGTTCTCTGCATTGATTGTCTGCTGATCCTTCACTGTTCCCCCCAGTAAGGGTGAGCTGAAGTTTGCCAGCAGTAGAATGAGAAAATACTGGAGCGATTCTGTTGGCACACATCAGCTCGAGGTCCAGTTGTCTCAGCAAAGGAACATCACCCCGTATTTGTACATGAGAAATAGCACTGTTCAAGTTACCCAGCACTCAAGACTCAGGTGTGATTCCTTCATTCTCCTTCATACATGGTTAAGTGTCAACAGGATTTCCATACGTGCAAATAAAGGAACAGTCTTAAAGGTTTATGGAACAGTGCTGGGCAGTGGATGCCAAAAAAAAAAAAGTTGATTTGAAAAGCAGTGTCTGTGGTGTGCTGCTGTCCTGAAACAGATGCCTGCCTGGCTCTATAGCTATAGCAGACTTAAGCAAGGTGTGAGTCGCCCTTTTAAGTGTCAGCTTTACACGTGTGAGTCCTTAAAAAGAGACTAGCACTTTGTCAGCAGCCTTATCATGTTAGGGGAGTGCCCACTGTCACTCAACGTGTTCCTGCCTGTGCCCTCTTGGCAGTACAGCAGGCAAGCTGGAGGGCTGCCAAGGGAACCACAAAGGGTCCCATGTCAGGTCCCACATCAGCCACTTGTCCCCTCAGGTGTCACCAAGACGTTGCTGTGTCCTATGCTCAAGGCTATGCTGCTCAACAGCATGGAAGTGAGCAGATAGCAAAGGCCAGGTGTTACTCCTGAGAAAGCACGTGAGTTTGAACTACAGCTCAGTCCCTGGCCTGCCTTCTTGCCTTGCACTGACTAACTTAATAAACTAATAACTGATTAAGGGAGTGCAATTGGTGGATGACTTGACCCTATGGAGCCTTGATTTGCAACTGTCTCATGCTGAGCTCTGGTTTCACAGGCGTTCATTTTGTGCCTGCAGAGATCTTGCTCTGTATCCTGTAAATTTGTGCACTTAAATTTTAAGCAGGGGAGTAGTTTCATACATTTAAAATCAAACTACTTACTTGTGTGTGCATGGAGTGCAGACTGCTAATTACTCCACTTGAGAAATGAAGCAGAATGATTTATGGAAAATCCAAGAATTATTCGTAGTGTTTGGGTTTCCTGCACAGAGAGAAGCTTGGTACTTGTTCAGAGGATGCAAACCTCTGTGTTATTCTGACAGCTACCACGGGTTTAGGCAGCAAAAAAAGTTGAGCTCCCATCACGACCACATCTCTCCAGGGGGCAGTAACTTAATTCAGGTATCAGTGCCTGCTCCCCAACCCCTACTATTCAAAGCTAGATCTTTTTCCCTCCCCTCAAGGGGCATAGCACCCCCCCACACCCCAAAAAAAAAAAAAAAAAAAAAAAAAACCACAGGAGGAAATGTGCAGCAGTGGCAGCAGAAAAGGGGTCTTACATACTTGACCTAGTGACTGCTTCACTTAGTAAGGGGCTGGTGCAGTGATTGACAGCCTGGACTTCTTGCAGGTAACTGTGAAAGGGCAAAAAGCAGGATCACAACCCTGGCCTTCAGGAGTGCAGACTTTGGCCTTTTAACAGCCCTGCTTGGAAGCTGCAGCCTTGCAGGGAGTCAGAAGCGCTGGTTGATTTTCTGGGGCTCATCTCTTCCAAGCTCAGGAACCAGCCATCCAGAAAAGCAGCAAATCAAGCAAAGGCAGCAGGAGGCCTGCATAGGTGAACAAGGAGCTCTTGAAAAACTCAAACATAAAAAGAAAGTTTAGAAGCGATAGCAGCAGGGATCCGTGACCCAGGAGGAAGAGAGATGATGTCTGAGCAGTCAGGGATGGGTTTCGGAGAGCTAAACCCCATCTGACGTTGAAACTGTCAAGGGACATGAAAGGCAACTAGAAAGGGCTTCTACAAGTACATAAGCAGTAAAAGGAAGGCTAGGGAAAATATGCTAATGCTGCTAAATGGGGCCCTGGTGACAAAGGCCATTGAAAAGGCAGAGGTCCTGAATTGCCTTCTTCCCCTCAGCATTTACTGGTAAGACTATCCCTCAGAAATCCCAAGGCCCTGAGAGCAGAGGAGAAGTCCGGCGCAATGAAGACTTACGTACCCTCAGTGGAGGAGGCTCAGGTTAGGGAACACTTAAACTGGAGATCCACAAGTGCATGGGCTGTAACAGGATGCTCCCACGAGCACTGAGGGAGCTGGCTGATGTCATTGCAAGGCCACTTTTGATGCTTTTTGAAAGATCAAGGCAGTCAGGAGAGGTGCCCAAGGAACTGGAAGAAAGCAAATGTCATCCTGATCTTCAAGAAGGAACATCCGGAACTACAGGCCAGTCTACCTTGATCCCTGGAAAGGTGATGGAACAACCCATTCTGGATACCATTTCCAGACACATGAAGGACAAGGAAGTGGTTGGGAGTAGTCAGCACAGCTTTACGAGGGGGCAATCATGCTTACCAGGCTGATATGGTCCTCTATGATGAGATGACTAGCTTGGTGGATGAGGGGAGAGCAGTGGATGCTGTCTACCTGGACTTCAGCAAGGCTTTCGACACTATCATCTCCCATAACAGCCTCATAGATAGGCTGATGCAGTACAGACTAGCTAAGTGGACAATGAGGTGGATGGAAAACTGTCTGAACTGCTAGGCTCAGAGGGTTGTGCTCAGTGGCATGAAGTCCAGTTGGAGGCCAGGCACTAGTGGTGTCCCTCAGGGGTTGATACTGGGGCCAGTACTGTTTAGCATCTTCATTAATGACCTAGATGAAGGCGTAGAGTGCACCCTCAGCAAGTTTACTGATGATACAAAACTGGGAGGAGTGGCTGACACACCAGAAGGCTGTGCTGCCATTCAGAGGGACCTTGATGGGCTGGAGAGCTGGGCGGAGAGGAACCTCCTGAAGTTCCACAAAGGCAAGTGCAGGGTCCTGCACCTAGGGAGGAATAACCCCCATGGCCCAGGACAAGCTGAGAGCTGACCTGCTGGAAGTAGCTCTGTGGAGAAGAACCTGGGAGTCCTGGTGGACAACCAGTTGTCCTTGAGCCAGCAATGTGCCTTTGTGGCCAAGAAGGCCCATGGGATCCTGGGGTGCATTAGGAAGAGCATTGCCAGCAGATCGAGGGAGGTGATCCTCCCCCTCTACTCAGCCCTGCTGAAGCCACATCTGGAGCTACTGGAGCAAGTCCAGTGAAGGCCAACAAACATGATTAAAGGGCTGGAGCATCTCTCATACAAGGAGAGGCTGAGAGAGATAGGACTGTTCAACCTGGAGAAGAGAAGATTGGCAGGGGGAGGGGGAATCTTATCAATGTGTATAATTATCTGAAGGGAGGACGTAAAGAGGACGGGACCAGGCTCTTCTCAGTAGTAACCATGGACAGGACAAGAGGTACCGGGCACCAACTGAAATATGAGAAATTACATTTAAACATAAGGTAACTTTTTTACGGGGAGGGTGGTTGAACACTGGAAAAGGTCACCCAGGGAGGTCCTGGAGTCTCCATCCTTCAAGATACGCAAACCTGACTGGCTACAGCCCTGAACAACCTGCTCTAGGTGACCTTGCTTGAGTAGGAGGTTGGACTAGGCAATCTCCAGAGGCACTGGCCATCCTCAGCAATTCTGCGACTCTAAAGCTGACCCGTGTGAAATTTCACCTTTTGAGTCACTGATATGCAACTACTCCGACAAGGTTTTTAGTTATTAATATGTATTGCAATACTCACACTCATCAATACTTAAAAAAAAAAAAAAAAGGACATGGGCAAGTACAATAAACTAGGTAACAAATTTCAGTAATTAAAGGGTACCTACTAGAAGCAGCAGCTTTCAAAATAATCAATGGAACATCTATGAATATTAAGGAACAAAAAAAAAATCATTAACTTAGAAATTGGGGGGGGGGGGGGGAAGCACAATTAACCACTTCCATAAAAAGAGGTGAATTAATGAGAAAGCACAGGCTGGAATACTGAACTTGACTTAAACTTGGTTCTTATTTTTCTGACATTACTGAGTCACAACTCCCAGAGGCTTACATGCCAATAGTAAGAGTTTAACCTGATCTTCATTTTCATAGTGTCAGTGCAATACATACAGGGAATTATAGCAATGCAGTATGTACTCATTGCACACAGGAAACAAACAAAACCAGAGAGGAATCCAACACAGAGAAAAATTACTCCAAGAGCCAAAACCAAGACATTTTGGCAGCAGACTGTCATATAATTAGCCCTGAAACACTGCAGAAATGAAATCAACAATCACAGATTTTTTTATGAGGAAAATCAATCAAAAATAGCCAGAGGTTCCTAGATGCCTCAGTGCAATAGCAGGTGGGATGAAGGAAAAAAAAAAAAAAAGAAAGAAAACCCAACTCTTGGAACTTCAACAATGGAGAGATTACTGACAAATTCTAGAACCTTTTACAGGAATTTAGTGCTTTCAAGGAACAGAAAGGTAGCTTCACATGGTGGGTGGAGTCTCATCCAACTTGAGGCACTACCATTGCTGCTTTTTTCCTTTCTGAATTGTACAGGGGCATCAGGCATACCAGTACTTGCAGTGTAGATGTTTAGCACAAGGAGCACTAATGGTCGGATCAGAGGCACTAACTTGCTCCATCTTAAAGCCAAGAGGAAAGAAGAGCTTCTTCCTTTCAGAGGAAGCTTGAGGTCTAAGGGCACCCTGCACTGCACAGAGGCTTGAGGCCCCAGGGCACACATGCACCCCCAGCAAAAGGGCAAACCTGTCATTAGAGACAACCTGGGGAAAAAAAGGCTGGTCACAAACTCAGTCTGTTCAATATCATCATTATTTACTGCTAACTGCCAAAGAGACCCACTCACAGGCTAGGATCCAACTGTACTTGAGGCTGTACAGAGGATGATGATGGTTTCTGCCCCAAGTAGCTGACACGGCCCCAAGAAACAAGCAGAGCTCCCCCTCGCATGTTTATGCCTGCTGAAAAAGAGAAGCACAGCCTAGCAGTGGGAAATACGGAGCCAGAAATCACTTAGGATCCTAAATTCTCTCCTGTGACAGCTTGGGCAAGTCATGTAATGGCTGTGGCAAAGTGTCTCTATTTCGAAATGGGAAGCTGCACTCTCCAGGGAGGAGGATTGACAGGTTTTTTTTTTCCCAAGTAGCATTTTAATATCCTTGCATGAGAAAGTATAGTTATGTTTACATTATCAAGTTTCTGCATATGACATCTGATAGTTAAATTACCATATCAGACCGGTAACCTCTACCATATTCCTCCTGGAAAATACCATGACATCTCTTGGAGGCACAAGTTCTGTCTTTGATTAATGCCAATATTCTATTGAGCTCCTGCTCCCTCTGCAACACACACCGCTTTGTCACCTAACACTCAATAGCCTGAACAATTAATGATTAAATATTCAATCCACATTGGGGGACACCTTCTTCTCCATGAGATTCCCCACCTTGTTGCATCTTGCTGATGCAGCGCTGCTGTGCAGCGTTGGAGGAACCACTAAGCCAAATGGTGCACAAGGAGATTGATTTCCAAAGCCATGTGTTTGGGGCACTCAGCCAAGAAGTCAAGCCCTAAGCTACAGTCTTGTGTCCCAGGATAGTTCCTGCACAGGATTCAAAGGCTATTTAAATTGAAAGTCCTAATTAACATAGAGAGATACACATCTTGGCATTCAGGAAAATACAAAACATGCGTACACTTACAAGCATAGGCACCTTGTGCTATGTGACAAGTGGATTCAACTTTTGATGCATGGTGAAATTTATTATAGGACTAGTCACAGGCAAACTGGCCAAGGCTTTATGGAGGTTTATGAGGGAACAGAGATTTGAAATTACAGCCCTTCTAAATCCACTCGAACGCAGACAAAGCCAGCAGGATTCCACCACTGGCACACCGGCATGCCCAGAGCTGCTATCTGCTCTTGCACAGTGACAGAGCTCTCGGGTTGTGAAGGTAAGTCAAGAAGTCCCACGTGAGTGGCACAGGGAAGCAGTCTAAAGCATACACACCCAGAAGAGCATGCGTCCCATTTCTTCATTACCCCTGGCGAGTTCTAAAGGAATGACCTAACCACACTAATTTTTCTTATGGTGCAGACTCACTGTTTCTATAGGCAATGAAATAGACATTTGGGTATTGGGAAAATTTACTCTCAGCCAGGAGAGAAAGTTACCTTTGAACATGAAGATTTAAAAATCTAAAATATAACAAAAACAGCAAATTCCCTCAAAACATGATTTGCAGCACATCCACCTAAAGATGTTCAAAGGCTACCTTAAAACACCTGTCAAGAAGCCCACCCAATAGGTTTCCTCTTTTCACATAGCTTTGGAAGACAGAACTTACCAGGAATGCATCTGTACCTCTATGAGATTTTTTGCTAATCTAATAATTGGCATTTCTTTTCATTTAAGGTAAAAAGCCATCTGTGAGGACCTACAGCAACTGTGTAACTCCTATCTTTAAAAAGTAAAACAACTTACCTGTTCTCCTGCTTTTTTAAAGTAACTGATTCAGATTAATCTCTGGTTATCTTATCACAGGAGATAGGGAGAAGCTAGGGAGAAGCCAAGATACAAATAGCAACGATGCTGTGAGAGATGAATTGTAATGCAACCAGGTAAAACGCAGCAGGTTATTAAAACTAAAGAAGACGATTTTGATGTTGCAGTGATTTAGAAACACACGTTAACCATCCTGCCAGAAACGCCACAAACAAACTAGTGAAAACCATTTACCTCCTAACAACCCGCCTTGAATTCTTCACCACTTGAAAATGACACAAGCTCAAAATACTCTGTGTAAAATCCCCCCTTGCCCAGCTGATTCAGCACTACACGGCTCACCACCTACAGGGCCGTCACCCTGAACAGCGCAAAGAACACCCTGCAGCAGAGAAGCACACAAAACGAGGTTTTGGCTCCACAGACTTGAATTCGCTGCCCACCGCAGTCTGCCCGGACCTAAAGTTACCCAACACGTGGTGGGACATCCGCCACAAAGCTTTCTGTAGCCATCCATACAAAGAACAACAAAGAACTGACAACATAATGATGACCTGGTAGAAAAGGCGCAGAAGGCAGGAAGAGCGTGATTGGATGATTATGGGTATCCCTAGCTGGTGCACACCATCATATCATAATAAACTGCTGATTTATCTTCCCACAAGGCAGGGCAGTGCTGTGATCTCTGTACTACAACAGATGAAGCCGTTCCACATGACAGGACTCGCAAAGGGAGTCTCTGGCAGGGACAGGAACTGAACTCAACCCTCCATTGTGCTTCAGGGCTTTTCCTCCTTCAGTGCCGGAGAGTGAAACCATGCCCTGACAATCGAGCAATCGAGATGCTCCTGAACAAAAAAGTGCAACTAGAAAAAATGAAAGCAAAATATATTTTGTTAAGAATGAAATAATTATTTGAATCTAGCATGTGCTTTGCCCCAAACTGTAGGTAGGCAGCCATTAATTAATACTTATGGCTGTGCACTCCAACCCTGCCATTAGGCATTACAGAAGAAGCACCAGCACTATATCATCAAGCAAAGCCTAGCACAGATTAATGGGGAAAAGAGGCGATTCAAACAATTTGTAACTCTTCCTGTCCTCACAGACAAGGACGTCACAATAGCGTGAAGCAAGGAAAGAACATACCACATCAGAATAAATTCTGTTACTGTGCCAATTGCTTACAAGCTCTAGAAAATTCAGACTGATGAATAATGAACAATAAGGTTTACTTCAGCAAGAGGTGTTATTAACATCCTTAGCCTATTGAGAAACGTTTCTTAAGAATTTTAACGGTATATATGAGGGATTTCTTAGTTTTAAAAACATACCCTACCTGGAATCTATGTAACGTCGTTGTTGTTGTAGAAGTTTCTACTCTTTCTAAAGAAGATGCTGCAGATTTAAGCCAAAATAGAAATTCTTAATGACTCTGTTCCTGATCCAAAGTTCACTGAAGACCACAAGACCTTTTCCCTCGGTTCTAACGAACACTTGCTTCAACTGATATAACTTACAGTGAAGAAAATATCGTAGTTTTGGAAGAGATAAATACGTTATTTCTACTACATGTTTAATGTTAGTGCTCTATGTCTTTGATCGTAACATAAAACACGTGACTAGTTATTCTCCCCCTCAATGAACT